>NC_133422.1:66377500-67850000 GCF_049350105.2 Macaca mulatta
CAAGACTCTGGCTGTTAATATTGTTGGGTTTTACTCATCAGGCAGGAAGAAGGATCTTAAAAATCATTGTTAGGCAGAAAAACATTTTAGTTACCAAAACAAACAAACAAACAAAAAAAAAAACTTTCTACATTTAATCTGTTAAACAATAGCAAATTTCTTGTGAATCACTGATACTGTAATTGAACTGGAGACATTTTTAGAGCAAGCTTGCTTTGGCTTTTTCACCCTCCGATTTGGAATCTGCTCACAGTACTGCCAGCTTAACCAAAAAGGATTAACTCTCATATCCAACTGAGAACACAGATAATTCTCAGTAATTGGTAAAAAATGAAGATGAATGGGGCTGAGAGATAAGGAGCAATTAGCTCATCAGCAGTTACAGCTGTGCACTCAATCCGGATCCATCTCTTGAGTCTCGGCCCCTTTTAAAGAACCTAAGCAGAATAAGCATAGGACACCCCCTCCCTGAAAAAATTTCTATACCTGCCCATCATTTCTCTAGTCTTCCATTTTATTTCCTTACTATACAAAGACACCTGTCATAGCATGCTATGTAAATTACTACCTCTCTCAGGACCTATGTCTAAAGCCAATCTTCTTTTTAAACTTTTTTTTATAACAGAAACCAAATGACTACTGTAGACACTCTTAAATTCCCTGTCAATCGTTTCATTATAGCAGCATCATCTGTTTGAAAATATAAGCAATTCCCTCATCTAATTATAGGAAGGATTTGAGGTTCATTAACATTGCCAAGGCAGAGAATCCAATGTGCAATTGCAGAGCTCTGCTTGGTGGCCTGTGTTCTCAGTTTCCTTTTATTTGCTTTCTCAAGGTCTCCAAGACTTTTTCCTGAAATCATAAAATTAATCTTTTCCTTCCAAATAGACACATGTGTTAGAAGAAAGGAAATGACTCCAGCATAAACTATTTTGTTTCTGCAGGAATGGTTAAAATTTAAAAAGATAAAGAGTAGGGTGAGTTGAAGAAGATAATTTTATCTCTTTATCCGCCTGGCTTTTTTTCCCTTCATATATTTGTTTTGTTTTATTGGTTGAAGAACAGAAGAAGTAAGGAGTGATAAATACTCTTGAAGATCACGGCTTTATTCTCAAACTCAAGTCCTTATTTTTACTTGAAACTTCTACATTCGTGTAACAATTACAAGTTTGAGAAAATGAAAAACAATCATATGTTTCGAGCCTGTGAAATGTGTTCAGGTTTGTTGATGAGGGCATTAGTGTACCTTTGCCTATGTTCCACAATGTTCAAAAAGAGAAAATACTAAAGTCTTACAAATACTTCCCTTCCTTAAAGAAATTACAGCAGTTAGAAGGTTATGACTATGGTTTAAACAATGAGATTTTCTTGGGACATCTGTTTTGAGATTACATTTTGAATAGATATGAACTCATTTCCTACTAAGCAAGCAATCTACTATTGTTGATAGCTGTTTACCAGTTCTATGAGTCAGATATTAGCTAGTGGCAAAGGTCCCTCTTAAATCCTCCAAGTATTTTTTAAACTGTATACATAGTGTTTTCCTTAAATAAAATGTTAAGAGAAGTAAAAATGCAGTCTTTTCCTGCCTCTTGGTAAATTATACTCCAGAAAATGCTGCACTTGGGAATAATATTTAATGTATTTAGCTTTAAAGAGTTATTTCCTTTGTTGTCATTAGGGAAGGGAGTAAGACACTAGGTTTAGCAAGTATTTAAATAACATAGAAACTATTAAGAGATGCTCACTATGTCAATATTTATATACTATTTAAAAACTAGAAGTAAAATTAAGTTTCCTTTATTTAGATTAAACTGATTGTGATTAATTTAGTATCCCCAAAGTGTGCATAATGCCAAAAAAAAGAGGATAAACAGATTAAAACATAGCTATAGATACTATCAAATTGACCTTGAGTTCACCGGTTTTAAATTCCGCCTTTGCAATATCCCAGTCCCAATTTCCAAGCAGCATTTTTTAAGCTGGTTATGTAGATCATTCCTTAAAGCAAAAATATAGCAATTTGTCTGGCCTGTATGTTGTGGAGAGTGTTGCCACTAAAAAGAATCCAGGACATTTTTCCTTCTTATCTGCAATGTAGCTCGTATCAGCCAACCTGTCACAAGATAGTACTTGATATAAACAAGAGATTGCAAAGACATCTCAGTAATCAATATCAGGATGGCTACAGTATGGAAACCCCAACCAGTGCATATCATTTGTCTCAGCATCTATTTCTATGGTCAAATGAAGCATTAATTCAAATCATAAATCTATGGTGATTTAAATCTGGGAATGAGCACCTGCCTGCTTTAATGATTTATTTTGTACATTTCAGTAAGCAGGAGATTTGTCCATATGAACTGACAGGTCACCTTCAGATGCCAAGAGCAGACTGTTTATCACCATGCAGACTAGCATCTCATCTTAGCAAGTAAATATTAAACTAAAAGAATCCAATTGATTGTGGATGAGGGAGAATGGCGACATAGCCATATATTTTACTCAGTGTGTTGATGCCTCACTCGGATCTATCCTCAGGTGCTCACTTCTTCCTAAAGTGATCATTCTGTTGGAAAGATATGAGCTCAAGGTTACCATGTAAAATTGGGATATAAAATAATTATTTAACAGTGTCAAAGCTTTCTTTAAACATCTTTTTCTGGCTAATTTCTAAGGTTCATATTATGAACCAGGAAGGGTTGTGTGATACAAAATTATCCTGTTGTCTTACCCAGCAAATCAAACCAAACAAAGCAAAAACAAAATCTGTTATCTGGGGCTTTAAGGATTCATTTACAATCAAGGAAAAACACAATGCTCCTACAAAAAAAAAAAAAAAAAAAAAAAAAAAAAAAAAAAAAGAAAAAAAATGCCTAAAATGTTTAACAGAACTTATGAGCTAGATTAGTACAGGAGAAAACAAGAGCCCTGAATTGTCTTCAAAAATGTCACCGGATTTCGGCAAGACTGAGTAGCAACAATACATCATTTAAGTATCACCTCTCTGAACGGTTTCACTACTTCAAAGAGTCAACAGTTGATAGATTCATGAGAGCAGTCTGTATTCTGAAATATAGGCCTTGGAGATTCTTGGGATTCCTTCTAGAATTCATGTGCTTCAGTACCACTTCCTAACCACTTCATGGTAATTGGTTCTCCTGGAGGATTCAGCACATCTTGTTAAGACTGCCTACTTACCTACCCATCTCATCCATAGACTGTATGCCCCTGAGTCCTGGGCCTGTGTTGTGATTATTTTTTGTACTCCTAGAATGAGCTAATATCGAATGTCCTACAAAATCTAAAAGATGTAACAGCTGCCCTGAAATCTCCTCACAGACCTGCAGCTTAGCAAATAACAGCTACCAGAGAGAATAGAAAAGCAGGTGGAAGCAGTTGATGATGGTAAAAAGGAAGAAGGTGATTTCCAGGAGGACAGATTTGAAGAAATAGTAATAATAATAGCAAAAGCAATCCCCAAGCTATGAACCTTACTGATGACCAAACAAATTGATAAGCAGACATTGTAATAAATAATGTGACAAGTATTTTAATTTTCATGATATAGATACTATCATTTATGTCATTTTTTCAGTATGGAGTATTGGGCTCAGAAAGCTTACATACTTTACAAAGTCACAGAGCAAGTCTTTACTGAACACTTACCAAGAGACAGGCATTGTGGAGAGAAGATTGTGGCCATCAAAGCTGCAATTCAGGAATTGCTTTGATCTTTGATGCAGCTCAACCCCCACCTTCACCATTGCTTTGTACCTCCCCCACTACCACATCCCTCCTAAAATCACTTTCCTTGATGTCTAGATATATACCTGGGGTGAAAGTCTTCAGGAAGGATAATATCATAAATTGGAAATTCTTAGAGGACAGCAGCATGTGAGAATAGGATGAAAATTACAATGATAACATCTTTTTGCCCAAATCAGCTACAGATATCTAATATAAATGACCTGAATGCCTTAGGGACCAGCAGCAGCAACACTGATACTATGTTAACAGAATCTCAAACTATTAAGACTTTCTAGGAAAATTCAAGTAAATTTCTGTTCCTGGTTCATTTTGGCATTGGATGGGGGGTGTCAAAACTGAAAAGCAGTAACATCTATCAACTGCATACCTTAATGAAAAAAACAAAAGTGATTTATTCCAACTAAAATATAAAAGAAAATTCAAATTGTTTGTTTTTTAAGCCATTGCAATAGCCTATGTACCAAAATAATTAAAGTAAGCTACAATTTGTTTAGCAGGCAAATTTTGTCATGTACTATCAAATATGAAAAATATGTTTATGCTTAATTATGAACCATGTTCTCTTTATCTTATGCCTGTTGATTTCTCCAAAGTCAACTTCTGCTCTGGAAAATTCAAACAGAGATACCATGTTTTAATGTGTATTGCTTTAAATGTTGTTAAATTGTCTATTTTAAGAATCCCTTCTCATAAAACCAACTATTAAGAACAGTCTGCTTGAACAGTCTCATCTTCTAAAATTTTGAAAACAATCCAGATTGTTTTGTAATAATAGCCATAATGTACAAGTGGCTAATTACTTGTTTTAAAAAGTGACCAACAGGGCCCCATTTTATCAGTCTAGTAAAAGGCTTTTACTTTAAAGTGATAGTTCTAAAAACAGACTTACAATTCTTGCATTTTACTTCAATTCTGTTTTAATTTTTAAATGTCTAAATATAGGTGTGTGAACCATGCCCAAAACAATCCTCTTCCCTCCCCGTCTTCCCTCCAGGAGCATTACAAACATAAGCACAGATATTATCCTTAGTCCTCTGCAGTTGTAGGGCCATCTCTTTTGGCTCTCTTCCATGTCTTTTCATCCTTCTAAGAACTCACACTCACACCTACTCTCCATTCAAACCCACTACTGCTAGTCCTTTGCAATTTCCCTTATGTAGTTCTGCTGAAAAGGTGCATTTTTCCCTTTTTACATTACAAAAGGTGCCTTTTAGCATCACTGAAACAGTATTTTGTGTTTTGTCTATATATTTTACTCTAATATTCATGTCTGTGTATGTTTCCAGATAGCTGTTGTGAAAATGATTGTCACTAAAATCCACAGTATTCCTTTATATACCCTTAACTATGTCTTAATAGACTGAAAGTAGAGAGCTGACAATTAACTTAAGAAACAATCTAGGCCGGGCGCGGTGGCTCAAGCCTGTAATCCCAGCACTTTGGGAGGCCGAGACGGGCGGATCACGAGGTCAGGAGATCGAGACCATCCTGGCTAACACGGTGAAACCCCGTCTCTGCTAAAAAATACAAAAAAAAAAACTAGCCGGGCGCGGTGGCGAGCGCCTGTAGTCCCAACTACTCGGGAGGCTGAGGCAGGAGAATGGCGTGAACCCGGGAGGCGGAGCTTGCAGTGAGCTGAGATCCGGCCACTGCACTCCAGCCTGGGCGGCAGAGCCAGACTCTGTCTCAAAAAAAAAAAAAAAAAGCCGGGCGCGGTGGCTCACGCCTGTAATCCCAGCACTTTGGGAGGCCGAGGCGGGCGGATCACGAGGTCAGGAGATCGAGACCATCCTGGCGAACACGGTGAAACCCCGTCTCTACTAAAAATGCAAAAAATTAGCCGGGCGAGGCGGCGGGCGCCTGTAGTCCCAGCTACTCGGGAGGCTGAGGCAGGAGAATGGCGTAAACCCGGGAGGCGGAGCTTGCAGTGAGCCGAGATCGCGCCATTGCACTCCAGCCTGGGCGACGAAGCGAGACTCTGTCTCAAAAAAAAAAAAAAAAAAAAAGAAACAATCTATGAAAATGCTGCATGAAAAAGAGAATTTAATTGAATGGCCGTGAGTTATTAGGGTCTTCATAAATATACATTGGCTATAGTATCTTGCATACATCTTGTAGTACCCAAATTTCTCTTGTTAATTACATTTTGAGCACGATCTCTGCATTTGAAAGAGAAGCAATACAGTGCAATAGCAGAAAAACATGTTTTGCCGCATCAACATCCAGATGCTAAGGATTTCATTAATAAAAATATTAACCCATATTTGAAGTTGTGTTTGACAAAATGAATTACCCAAATGGATAGTTGGCACAGGTAAAACTGTTCCTTTTGGTTTGACAGTGACAGTTAACTTTTCATCTTTCTCCATATGGTAGGAAAGAAAAAAAATCAAGAAATTAAAGTTGTATTTTTTAAATGAGAGACATTGATAACCGTTATCTATAAAAAGAATTAATCATCAACATAATCTGTATTCCAAGAGGGCTAAGTTTGTGTCTTTTGTTGCCAATGGTAGTAAGTTTCTTACTTAATAACAAATGGATTAAAAGAATAGAAAAGTAAAGTGTAGGGTTTCATTTGTACATATTTCTCTGTCACCTTAGCTGCTCTCAATGTTTTAGAATTCTCTTGATTAAACTTTGCATTATGAAAGATGATAGCTGAATGCTTTTAGAAGTTGCAGACATAAAGTTGATCCTATAATTAAAAATAATGTTGCTAATTATTCCTTTAGAATGAACAATTATCATTAGTTGTTAGAGGCAAAATGGTATCCTCAAACATACACTGTTTTCAAGCTAAAAGTGTCAACTTTTTGAATGGGTAGCCAACAGTTTTGTTCTGGAAAAGCCAGTACTGCACTTCGGTAGCAAAGTGATCACAATAAGTTTCAGTGAACATAAAACTTACCAACACTTGAATTCATATCCCCGTTTTCAGAGTCTGCTCCATGTTGGTTATTACTGGCATGATAGTTGCTCATGGCTTCTAATTTGATTTTTTTCACCTTCATTGCTTCGGCAATAGCTGCATTGGTAGCAGCAGCAGCTGCTGCAGCTGCTGCTGTCAGACCTTAAAAGAATAAATTAAAAATGAGGTAATTCGAATTCCGATTTTTCATTTAATAGTTCCTGTACTTGCTATAACAAACATACAAACATTTATTAGAGTATCTGATTCCTTTATGCAACACTTTGATAATTTATACTCATTCCCAACTAGACAATGAAACAACATTGATATAAGGGGAGAGAGTGATTGCTACAGTCCAAAATTAAATATTAACAGAAACAAAATTCACAGATATAAGGCTAATAGTGGAAATGCAGCCACAGTTATTTCTTAAAGAAACCAATCTACCAATCTAAATATGTCCTTTCCTGCTTAAAATCCCCCGTAGCTGCCTACACGGAGGGAAAAATCTGAACTGTTAACTGAGTTCACAAGTCCTTTCACAAAGGCGTGTAAACCTACTTCCTCACCCAGTTTGTTTGTTGTCATCCACACCCTGGCTATGTCACACATGTCACCATTACCCATACATGCCCTGCCTCTTCAAGCCTGTGCTTTCACACATGCCATTGCCTTTTGCCTGGAACCTTCTTGCCCTATGACAGACATTTCCTTGACTTCTCATCCTCCTGAAGAAAGCTACTCATTAGAAGTCTTCCCATTCCATGGCCGCCAGCTGCCTGGATGCCTGGTCTGTTCTTCTCCCCCTGGCCCATGTTGATACCTGTGCTGCTGTTATAGGACATGCCACACTGCACTGGAATGGTCCGTTGGGACACCTGTTTTCCTCACTAGATCGTGAACTACTCAATGGCAGGAACTGTGTGTTGCTACACAGCTTGGTATTCCCAGTGTTCAAGGTGTCCAAAAATAAAATATAATATAATGAAAGCTAACACTTAGCTTCTAGTTATGAAATTTAAGTGCTGATTTAAGTGACACAAAAGTAACTTAATCATCTTAATAACCCTCTGTGATTGATCACTATTATCCTTACTTGAAAGATTAGAAAACCATGGCACACGATTTAAAACAGCACACTCTGGCCTCAGAGTTGACACTTTTAACCACTATGCCAAGGAAATCTGTCCAGAATAGTTCATCTTCATCCATCCAGAGAACAGGGGGTAGGGGCAGACATTAAATTAGAAATAGAGTTTGAGCTGGGTGCAGTAGCTCATGCCTGTAATCCCAGCACTTTGGGAGGCAGAGACAGGCAGATCCCTTGAGCCCAGGAGTTTGAGACAAACCTGGGTAACAGGATAAAACCCCCTCTCTACAAAAAATACAAAAAGTAGTTGGGCATGCTGGCCTGTGCCTGTAGCTCCAGCTACTCAGGAGGCTGAGGTGAGAAGATCAATTGAGCCTGAGAAGCTGAGGCTGCAGTAAGCTGTGAGCACACTTGGGTGGCAGAGTGAGATTCTGTCCCAAAAAAAGAGAAGAAAGAAAGGAAGAGAAAAGAAAAGGAAGGAAAAGAAAAACAAAAAGAACAAAAAGAAAAGAAACAGAGTATGAGACAAGATCTTGAAGACCAGAATTAAGACCATGCTGCTCTGACTTTACATATTTATAGAGAGAGATAATAAGCAGAGGTTTTTGAGCAGGGGAGTGGTTTGTCTTGCTAAATGTGTGAACTTTTGCCAAGTCAGTTCATTTCAGGCTGACGTCCCTCATCTGCAAAATGACAGACACTGGAATGTATAAATGATCTCTCCTAATTCTAAAACCTTAAGTCTACGAGAAGATAAATATCCCCACCCCCACCCATATATTTTTTTTTTACTGTGGCTGCTTTAGTATTTCTGACTACAGTGCTCCAGCCGTTTGAATTTATCTGTGTGATTTATTTCTACTCCCAGCTGGTGGATTAGAGCCTGAGCACCGCTCTCCTCCTTTTCCTCCCCGCTAATCATCACTTCTAGTTACTCTAGCAAATAAGTTCCTGCCCAAGGAATTATAAGGAAGTATTTTTCTATGAAAATCTCTGTTGGTTTTTTAGAGGTTAGAAGAAGACTTCACCTTTCCTTCAAATCAGACCAAAGAGGCCCTGACAACTTTCACCCCAACGCAACAGGACCTTCAGATTAGGTCTTTACATGAAAAACTGATAATCATCCCTTAAAAGGCACTAATCTAAACTCAAAGAATCCATCTGGGTTTGATCTGAACATTCATTGCCTTTTAAGTCACAACTTGAACTGATTCTCTCATCTTCCTATGATTGAATTTTCTCCCCAATTACTCATTTCCTTCAAAGATGTTTCAGAAAATTTTCTTTCCTGTTCTCTTAAAAGTCTCTTTGTGTTTTCCAGCAAATCTTTCTTCCTCAATTTTGTTTCGTCACCAGTGTGAACATCCCATTTTTCCTTGGTTACCTGATGTTGACCCATCTCAATTTATGACTTCAAAAGTCTTTGTCTTGGATTTGTGCTGCAGGGAAAACTTGTTCACAGTATTCAAATAATAAAGGTAAACTTACAACTCACTATTATCAGAGAGATCCAAATCAAATTAAGTACCAGGAACCATGTCTATGTATGACATGGCCTTGGAACCAACCATCAAATTTTCTTGAATATAATTTTCTTCACCTGTAAAACCATTCTAATCCCCAAGAAAAAATATAAGGACAAATACGATAAACTACGTGAGGAATGCCATATCATGTTTAGTAAAAACTAGGCATGCTATTCATTCTAGTTTGTTAAAAAGAAAGACTCGGCCTCACTGTAATTTCTGCAGAGTATCTGTGGCCTGACACAGCCCTCTCAGCTGGAATAATCACATTTGTCCTTAGGTGGCTGGATTAGCCCTTGACTTTTAAAAATATTTTTTATGATTTTATCATTTAGCTGATTTATTTATGGTACTCCTTTATTTTTCTATGACAACTTTTCCCAGTTTTACATTTTTAATACAAAGTCGAAAAGATATATGTGTGTCACTGACACACACACACACACACACACTCACACATTTTTACACGCTGTAACTTAACTACAACCCTTTTTAACATTCCACTTTTAGCCCAGTTTTATGAAAGCAGAAAGAAAGCTATGACATATGCAACAATTGTTGATTTTAGCTTCACTAACTCACCTGGCTGTTTGATGGGTTCTCAATTTTAATTATTTAATATCTTTCCAGTTCAACTAATTTTCTCCATTCCCACTGCCCCTCCCCACCAGTAAAAGTTCCAATCTTTTCTTTCTTAGAGTCCTGCTCAATATAATCAATATAATAGCTTCCACACCACCCATCTCCAATCTCTTACTATCCATGTCATAGTCAAATCTCATGAAAGAAAAGATTTTTCTTTTTTCTTCCTTTTTTTTTTTTTTTTTTTTTTTTTTGAGACAGAGTCTCCTTCTGTCACCCAGGCTGGAGTGCAGTGGCGTGATCTCCGCTCACTCCAACCTTCGCCTCCAGGGTTCAAGCTCTTCTTCTGTCTCAGCCGCCCGAGTAGCTGGGATTACATGCACGCACCACCACACCTAGTTCATTTTTGTATTTTTTGTAGAGACGGGGTTTCACCATGTTGGCCACGCTGGTCTCAAACTCCTAACCTCAAGTGATCCACCTGCCTTGGCTTCCCTAAGAGCTGGGATTACAGGCATGAGCCATGACACCTTGCCTGAAAGTGAGGATTTGAATATACACTCTATGCCTGCTCTTAGGATCCAGTCCAGTGCTTCTCATGGCTGTCAGCGCCCTTTGTTCTCAGTTCCCTGCCTGTCTGTATGGATCCCTTGCTCCTCCACCTCCCCCTTGCTCTCTGTGCTCCAGGTACATAGGCCTTCTTTCCTTTTCACTAGCGAACGACTTCATTCTTTCTTTTAAGTCAGTCTTCGCACATTCTGTTCTCACTTTCTAGAAGAGCCCTCTATGCCCTGGCCCCAGACTTGCCTATGCCTTCTTCATGCCATCACTTTAATATTATGTGCTCAGAGCTGGAGACTCAGGTTCCTGACTCTTCACTATCTACCTAGGAAAGAACTGTCAACATCTCAAGAATCAGCTCATGGCTTACTTTTTTAAAGAGCTGTACCTGACCTTCCCCAATCTACCCCACTTGCTTGTGTTTGCATCTCCCCTGCTGTATGTGAGTTTGCCATCCCTAGCTGTGCATCAGAATCACCCATGGAGCTTTTAAACCATGCAAATAGCTCAGCCCTGCCATCTGAGATTCTGAATCATCAAGTCTGGTTTGGGGCCTCTGCAACTGTATATTTTTGGTTAATCTTACTATTCTACAGGTCATTTTAATGAGTAATTCCAGTAAAGAAAAACAGTCTCTTAAACTCTTTATTGCTCTTTTTTGGGGGCTGGGGCCAAGGAGGGTAGGATTAGGATTCTGACCTCTAACTAGGTCATAGCACCAAAAGGGCAGAAATACTTTCTTAGTATATATATATCCCAAACATCCGCTGCAATGCTTGGCACATATTGTCACTGAATGAAAAAATGCTTATCAAATTAGATTACATGGAAAGCCACAGGAGAAACATGGTCATTATTTTGGCAATGTCAATGGAAAGTAATTTAAAACATTATTTTTATGTTATAATAAGTGTGTATATACTAAGAATAACAAATCTCGTTAATTTAATATAAAGCATGACTCTCCAAAGGTATGTCTTGCCTAGGGCTGGAGAGGATCACAAAGATTCACCACCTCAACCCACTCTGCATTTATTGAACTTCCTGTTGGCCTTGCATTCAGTCCCTGATGTAATTCTTAAATCCCTTCCAATTTCCTGTCTCTAAAAACATAGTTTACAATCTATACACTAACCTTAAATAGAGGTCCCATTGTATATGTTTTTCCCAAGCAAAGTTGTCTTAAAAAAAAATCATGTAATAAATTCACAAAATAACTCAAGTCTTTGGTCTATACTAAATAGATAATATATAAACTATAACAACATTTCTATGTAATCAAGAATTGCCCACTGGTGTAAACGCTGGCAAACCATAACATTTCACATCCTTTTCCTTCCTTTTATAACCCTTTCCACACTTATCGTAGACCTTCTGCCCTGTCTTCAGATTCAGGGAAATTTTTGCTACCCTCCCTCCTCTTCCATATCCCACTTTGAATTGTCTTATACCACAAATTACCACTGCTTTTACACTTTTCTTTCCTTTTCTTTCCTTTTCTTTTCTTTGTTGAGACAGAGTCTCGCTCTGTTACCCAGGCTGGAGAGCAGTGGTGGGATCTCGGCTCACTGCAACCTCCACCTCCCAGGTTCAAGCGATTCTCCTGCCCCAGGCTCCTGAGTAGCTGGGATTATAGGCACCCACCACCACGTCTGGCTAATTGTTTGGATATTTTTAGTAGAGATGGGGTTTCACCATGTTGGACAGGCTGGTCTCAAACTCCTGATCTCTGGTGATCCACCCGTCTCAGCCTTCCAAAGTGCAGGAATTACAGGCGTGAGCCACTGTGCCCACCCTGCTTTTACGTTTTTCATTCAAGCAACCCATTTCTCCCTCAGAACTAGGCAATCAGCTGCAGTGCATGATAAAGATACAGGTGATGTTCCCCAGGCCCACATCCACAGAATATTTCTGAAATGGACTAAGGAATCTGTGTTTTTGCATAAAAACACATTGCATAAAATTATCTCCTACACCAAGACAAAAAAGTACTGAACTGAGAAGTCAAAGTCTAAATTTTATTTTAAAAGATTCTAAATCTAATTTTATCATCAGAAATGGAGAAACTTTAATGTATATTTAAAGTTCATTTGCCAGATGTTTTTAGGAGGTTGAGATCCTAGGCAATGAATTCTGTGAGCACAAGTTAAACTACTTTGATTAGCTAGAGGTGCTTTATAATGCCTTCATCAGTTTCCAAGAAAGGAATGACGACTTTAAAAACCTTGTCTAACAGAACAAAACAACACAAACTAAAAAACAATTAAAAAAATCATTTTCCACTGAGTAAAAATTGATTGAGAAAGATTTTCTTTAAAAAAAAAAAAAAGTGTTTTCCTTCAGTGTAAAGATAACAAGTCATATATTGTGTTCTCTCTTCTAGGCCTGCACTTGGTCTTCAGGAAAAGAACTGTATATCAAACTTAGGTTAATACACTACCTGTCTTATGTGGTGCAATGTATTTAGATTTCTTTTTCTTTCCTATTGAATCTTGACAAATTATCACTTTCAAATTTAAAAGAATGAGTAGATTTTTACACAAAACTAGAAACATGCCTTGTCATATTACTATCTGAATTATGATGCAAACTTATGCTTGCTTCTTCAGAGTAAATTATAGATTTTTTTTAAATGGGCTATTGTTAAAAAATTGTAACTTTGCTAGTCAATTTCTTTTACTTTTATTCTCACTTTTTGATATTCCACTAAAGTCTTTTAAGATTCCTGCTACGTTAGTGACCAGCATAGAAACTATTTGTAATCTAGTCTCACTCTCTTATAAGAAATATGTATAATACAGTGGCTGGGGGGAAAAAGACACCCCAAAGAGCCGTGGAAACTTTGGACAGGATGCATCAAACTTATCTGGGATGGCACAGCGAGTTATATAATGTCCCATGCTTCAAAATTTTCATCTCTAAACGGAGGGATAACAATTCTGACCTCACAGATGTGTTGTAAAGAATGAAGGTGAAATAACTTGCAATAGCCTGGGCACACATCAAGCCCTCCCCCTCCATAAATGCTCACTGATACTGTGAAGTAACTCACTATCCATCATGTCTCTATGTTTAGTTTTACCTTTGTTCAATTACAAAAGTGCAAATAGGACAAAAAGTACCTAACAGCATTGAGTGAGAATTTAGCCATTTGGCAAATGGATATTTAAAAATCATGTTTCCATCAAATCATTGGATTTGGCTCTCTACATTGATCAGATTTATCATAAAATCACTGAATCTTCACTCTATGTTGTATTGATACAAAGCCTTCACTAGTTTAAATTCTGTATCCTAAAGCCAACCCATGGATTTGTCTTTTGGAAGATAAGCAGGCATTTTTACTATTTAGAGTATTCTTTTACTTTTTAAAGATAGTGTTTTCCTTCTGCTTTCAACTTTTATTAAGAAGGCCTTTAAATTATTCAAATGCCATTATGCAATCCTGATCACTTTCTTTAAAAAATGGAAAACTGTCTCTATTTTATTTATTTCAATTAAGTTAATACCCTTACTTATAAATAGAAGATTACAACTGTAGATTATAGATATCAATAAAAGAGACATATTGCTGTCAAATTCTTTCTCTGATCTGTTTGTTTGCTCATTAACTTGAAAGGTCCAATCTTTGATCTTTGGTTTCAAAGACATCAAGATGACTTCCAAATGTTTGATTTATTGTCTACTTTTACATCGCATTCCATATAAAATGCATTTCCCCAAATTTAATAGTTAAATAAAATGGGTTATATCCAAGGGATGTTAAGTATTCAAACTTTCCATATGATAGACTCGTTATTAGTTTGTGTTAGTTTGCTCACATTTAAACAAAACCATTTTAAACATGCAGTAGATTATAGCCAATGGTAGTTATTATTAATATTCTGGAATTGATAAGTTATTTATGTCTGGCATTCTTCCTACTGATTATTCAGAGAGACAGGCGGCTTATAAATATCTCATCACTCCACCGTCACAGATATTTCATCGACAGTGCTCATGCACAGCTATTAGCAATACGAATCTAACCATTACAAGAAGGAGGAAAATCGAACATGTGGCATTAATACGCAGTCCTGGTTCCTAACCATCTGATAGGCAGATGGTGTGAAGCGGATTCTCCAGCTGAAATGAAGGGGCACATCATTTAAAACCTTGTTTGCATTCTAACTGATATCAGTGCCATATTGATATACATGATACATCATGGCAGTATTTGAACAATCTAGTTTGTTTCAGTCATAAATGTTTACAGCCTTGTTTTTTTAAACTTATAAGCATGTTCAGAAGAGTGTATTTTTAATTTATGAAACCTATTGTTTACTTCTGTTGAACTAGAAGATTAGTGGAAAGCAGGAATATTAAATTACTTCAACCAGAGCAATATAACCAAGACAGATGAATAAAATGGGTTTCTATTTTCAATAAGGGTGTTAGCAAAAGAATTTTAAAATTAGCTCAGGCATTTTGTGCATTAAATACATTTATTCATTTAAACCTTTCAGCTATCTTTCCCCAAGTGGTATACAGAGAAACTTAATGCTTTACATAGTCATTCATTTAAAACTCTCACTGTGTGCAATTAATCTTGTCCAACAATTCAATTCAGAAAGTAAAACATCAAAAAGCATAGTTCAATTCAACAGTCATTACTGTGAAGTAATCTTTCTGCTCCTGACAGTTCCTATAGACTCTTTGCAAAACTCTGTTGAAGGTGCATTGTAAGCTCCACATGAGTTTGAATTACAGCTCAATTGAAATCACTCCAAGTCTTAGAATAACTCTTGGCTCAATATAACAATTTGAAAACACCAGTACCTTTTTTCTCCCTGTTTCCCTCCTATCCTTATTTAAATACCAGCTGTCAGAAACTGACACTAACTTTCAGTTATTTTATTTCTCAATACTTTCTAAATAAATTAAAATCGTGATTGAAACATGCATGTCTTCACTCTTGAATGATTAAATAACCAGAATGATAAGCAGATAGAATAAATAATTTAATTGTAAATCTGGTTAGACTGAAGATTTTGAGTGTGAACTTTTCTCTTAATGTCCATTAGACTGACTTTTCTTGGCCTTTGAAACACATTTGTATTCTGCGGAGAAAAAGAAAAATTGATCCTTGAGGCCATTAATGGAAACACTCCTTATACCAGTTTTGAGTCTTTCAATTGATTGAATTAGATTTTTTAAATGTTTGTACTAACAAAAAAAACTCCACTAATTTGGAGATATATACAGTAAGAAAGATGTTGTTATAATATGAACAATGAATTATAAATAAAATAGACATCAGATTTAGCATTATTTTTCTGGATAGCTTAAAATCTCAATTTCTCAGATTGAAGAGATTATAGAAGTGAAATCAGAAAGAGTAAACACCATAGGGAAGTCATCTGGCCATATCAATCACTGAGGAACTTCTATGAAAGCTTTTGGAAAGCTCACCTTCCGATCACTAACCCAGAATCAGGCTGAAACGGAATCAATAAAACTTTTAAATCTCTATAATTTGGTTTAAAATAAAATATTACCTAATTTGTATAAAGTTGAACTTGGCACTATAAGGTCTTAAATATGTAACTTTTACTCCACCTTTAACATTACTACCTTTAGAAAACTATTTCTAAACAACCTCTTGGTGTCTTACACTTGTAAAACTGGGGGACTAGAAAGACTTTACCTAATGTAACCCTTTTATTTTACTGATGATTAAATTTAGGGGCAATGAGGTTAATCATTTCTATAAAGTCACACCATTAAATAATCATAGAGTAACCCCAATTCTCCTTACTCCCAGTTCAGCACTGACCACACACACTCTATGAATAAATATTAAAAGAAAAGTACAGAAGACAGTAAACTATGGAGCCTTTGAAAGAGATGATCCCCCTTTGCTCTAGCAGTTTATGGATTATCTAGGAAGTCAAAGTTATAGACACTCAGGTATGTCACAAATACACCAATATAAATTGACTCCACTTAGAAATCTGATCTAAATGTTTGTGTTTCAGTTTTATAGAATTTAGACTATATCTGCCACAGAAACAATGGCCATTGAACTTTATGCACAAAATTTTAACCCATACTATTGGCGAAATACAATATAATTTGTTCCTGAATCCTATATATTACATAGGGCACAATGAGAAAAAAAAAAAAAAAGGAAAGTAAATAAATTATTCTTCTCTGCTATCTTTAACATAAAACAAATTCTAACCAGAAACAAATTGAACTAGATACACCTTAACTCTAATTTTCTTTTAAGCACCCCCTCATTATATCTTTTTCAATTATTTAATAAACTAGGCATTAGATATCTTCTTGTTGGTCTAAGGCCCAATACATCTTACTACTCACAGGACTCATCACCCAAAATTACTTAGTGAATTGACTCCATGTAGGTAGCTCTAACTAGCATGAGAGTGACTGAAAGTGTGTGATATTCTAAAAGGATGTTTTTGTTTGTTAAGAGGCTACTTGTTAAAGTATTGGTGATAGTTCAGGCAGTATAATAAGTGAAAAGAGGAAAAGATACCATAAATGTAATTTCCTGCAAAAGAATAACCTCATTGACATTTCAGTCTAAGTATAATCTCCTCAAATGTTCTACTTTCCTCAATGTCATGTAAATCCTTTTCTAAATCCATTGCTACCTCAATGTCTCAGTTGTTTTTTCTTTTTCCGGATTCCAAGTACCACATGGGGTTCTGTCCATGTATAGCTTATTGTTGAGGACAGAAAATGACAAAAAAAATCAAAAGAGGTGGCTATTTTTACATGTAAGTCTTGTTTGGGATGAGCCATCCAATGAAATAAAAATAGCTGGAAAATATGTGGCCACAAAAGTTTTCTGATACAGTAAATAAATGTTTTTCATGGAAAAGACTCATGCAAGAAATTTATTCATATATACATATATATGTATGAATATATGTACACATTCATATATATACACACACATAGAACACAGAATACACACACATACACACACACAATATTCTTTCTAAGTGGAGGTCAAAGTCTGAGTGGGCTAGGAACAATATACATGCAGAGTCACTGGTTAACAATAGAAACAGAGAAATCAGTGGTTGAGGCATTATATTTTTTACTTCTTTGTCACTAGGTCTAGCATTTATAACATCATCTCATTTAAACTCCATCATCAACCTACTAGGTAAGTATTTTCCTCATTTAGTTACAAAGGAAATGTGAATAGTGAGAGGCCAGTTGTAGCGCTTTCAAAAGTAGGTTTGTGGCTGCAGTTTTAAAGTTGGACTACGGAAAAAAAAACAACCTAGTTAATTTGGAAAAACACATCATGCCATGTGATAAGGAAGATTCCAATGAAACATGAGTTGTGGTCCGTAGTCTCTAGTCATTGTCATCTCCTAGAGGGTGGATTGCTAAAGGGTATGAAGTCCTTATGTTGGCACAATTTCATAATCATGGTCAAGTTACTCAATTATTTGAGTGTGACTTAGACAAATTACTTAGATAGTCTGATTATAAGGAGACTTTACACCTTATAGTTAAAAAAATAAATGGTGTTTAGGTTTGAATGTATTTATTTTATGAGGTCTGATTATTATATTCAATCCATCTCACCTAGGAACAGAGCAACTGTATATCAGGAAGAATTACCAATGTGTAGTATTATATTATTCACTTCTCTTTTGCTGCAAAAACTTATTCCAACAGAAAGAAATGTTTAGTTACTAACATGCCAAGAAATGTGAACCTTTTGTGTATTCTGACAGGAACTTTTGCTTTGTTTCAAAACATCTGTAAGTCATAGCAAATCTTCAATTTTCCTAACATCTTTTCATTTTAGACGCAATGTCTGTAGTTATACTGATCCAATGACTTCTCTTGACCTAATTTATACTGTACCAGGAGATTCTATTAAAAGAAACTAAATCACTGCAGTAGATTTATTCACCTTAAATAATTTAAGCTAATTGAAAAAGAACCAAACTAAAACTAAAACACTTCTCTCAAGCATTCAAATTCTGCATGTCAATTAGTAATTTAAATAACCAGCTAATCACAAAAGCTTTGTGAGAAACATGGACCTGTGCTATGTACATATCTCTCTACCTCCATTGAGCTGAAGATAGAAGTAAACATCAATTCTGATTCTACAAGTATGTATATCTCTTCTGTAGTTATTAGGTAATTCCAATAAAATGTTTTCATTGATGGACTTGAGATATTTTTTAACTTTTCCAAAAAAATTTCAAAAGAACATAGAAAAATAGAAATTTCACATCTAGTCACTCTTCTTTGTCAATGAGTTATGATAGTTCAAATTTGTAAGGTGACTTAAACAAAACAAAATGTAAAATACTTGTTATCTACAAAGATTAATACATCATAATAACCAAAGACTGAACTCCTATGGATTGGTTTAAAAATAACAAATTCAGGCCGGGCTCAGTGGCTCATGCCTACAATCCCAGCACTTTGGGAGGCCGAGGAGAGCAGATCACTTGAGGTCAGGAGTTCGAGACCAGCCTGGCCAACACAGTGAAACCAATCTCTACTGAAAAAAATATACAAAAATTAGCCAGACATGGTGGCACGCACCTGTAATCCCAGCTACCCGGGAGGCTGAGGCAGGAGAATGACGTAAACCCGGGAGGAAGAAGTTGCAGTGAGCAGAGATCATGCCACTGCACTCCAGCCTGGGTAACAGAGTGAGACTCCATCTCAAAAAAAAAAATTACAAACTCAGTTTAATATTATTATTGTATTATTGTTACTTTTCTTCTTAAGATAGTTGTTAAATATAATTTTGATTTATGCAATGTTCACAGTGGCACATAATGTGATTAGAAATTATAATATTCTAATTGTCCCATCCTTTGGAACTCCATTTGTAAAATCAATGGTCATTTTTCTCACGCATGTATTTGATTTTATAATTCAGCCATCTGTAATACCTGGAATATGTGGCATAATGACACGTATGACAGTCCTACAAAGAGTTTCAAAAGCTTTTTGCAATACTCTTACCATACATCTTTCTTATGAGAATTAGAAAATTCAAACATAACTTTATCTTGGAGGTAAAGCCCTTTGAAATATTGCTAAAGTGCATACTGAATAAAGACAACACACTTAAGCGGACTTTCTCCCCTTTAAACAGCATTCATCTTTTCAAAAGCAATAGATTCTCAGTCCACACGGAGTCTGTTGCATTATTCATTTCATGTGCAACCTCATGCTGGACCATAAATTGTTACTTTATCTAATCAAAGGAGACTTAACTCTACAGAAGGTCAAAGGTTTAATTTTGTGAAGTATTATCTTACGCTATGAGTTTAACCGAAAAATAGAAGAAGAAAAACAGCCAAGAAACTGGTAATAAATGAACCTTTATTGCCTCAGGCATTGGCCTAGTTAATAAACTTTCATTGAAGGTTTCTTTCAACTGTTACGGACAATGAGAGGGAAAAAATCTTAAATTACAGCCATGTGTGACTTTTAAAGCAGTCATTCTTTTTATCTCAACCTTCCTAGCTCAGGGAAAGAAGAAAAAAAAAGACAAAGAGAGATTGTCTTCGATCTCTTAACCAAAAATGTATGTTTCTAAACAGATGAAAAAGTACAGATAAACTTTTCTGAAAGCAGAGGTCAGCTTTGAACAATATTAAAAAAAAAAATGCTTTCTTGAGGTGTTGAATCTTAGAAAACAATCTCTCTAGCTCAACGTAAAACTACAAAAGGGAGGAGGAGGATATGTTTTCTTCCCAACAAGCCTAACTCTTAAATTGTAGTCTCCTGCTTAGCACAACATAATGCCTTATAATCTTGTCATTATTGCACAAAGTCAGCTGTAGTTTTTTTTTTTTTTTTTTTTGAGACGGAGTCTCGCTCTGTCACCCAGGCTGGAGTGCAGTGGCCAGATCTCAGCTCACTGCAAGCTCCGCCTCCCGGGTTCTCGCCATTCTCCTGCCTCAGCCTCCCGAGTAGCTGGGACCACAGGCGCTGCCACCTCGCCCGGCTAATTTTTTGTGTGTGTGTTTTTAGTAGAGACGGGGTTTCGCCGTGTTAGCCAGGATGGTCTCCATCTCCTGACCTAGTGATCCGCCCGTCTCGGCCTCCCAAAGTGCTGGGATTACAGGCTTGAGCCACCGCGCCCGGCAGTCAGCTGTAGTTTTGATATTAATTAAATGCATTGTAAATAAAACAGTATCTATGTATTATCTGACCTGTTTTAATGAAGAAATCCTCTATCATCAGAAATGCTAGTAGCAGAATAATTAATTGATATACAATTAAAATTTTTAAGAGGAACAATTTTATCTTCTAAGCTGATATTCTCAACCAACAATGTTCTATGTGTCGTTTTTATATCAATATTTTCTAGAGAAGTAAATGAACTGAGTTCTTCTCAACTATATCCACTTTTTCAGCTGGCACTGTGTTGAGGACGAAAGTTATCACAGCCTCAATTCCACTTCCATGCCACAGTATAAATAAGGTAGATCTTCCTGTCACCAACAGAGTTCATATAAACTGTGAAATAAGGAAGAAGCAATGTTTTGCATCATACCTCAGATCTTCTCCAAGAGAAGGGGAAAGAGAGCTGGCTCTGTACTCCTAACGGGACCCTCTCTGCCAGGTTCTATCCACAAATCACAATGCTCTCAGCAGGGCACCCAACCCTATTCCACCTAGCAGCATTTGGACAGAACTGGGGCTCTACTTCATTCCAGGGACATGTCCCCAGGCTGCTATCTTGGCCACCTTTGAATCTGAACATGATGGCTGCTTACACCAGCAGCACCAGGTGAAAGCAAGGCCAGGCTCCCTACTAAGGAATGCACTCTGCACAGCTGGAAGGCAATGAGTTCTACTGGGGTCAAGGATGAAGCAGGTTTATAGCAGCGGCTCTGCTTCTTTTCTATATTTGCCAAGAATAGCAAAGGAGACTTCTGAGAAGAGACCATCTAACCTGAATCATGAATGTAAAAAAAAAAAAAATCAAGTTCTATTCATAGAATATTAAGGACACAAACACGGTATTTCTAAGAATGTGGTTAAACTTAGATATAACTCAGAATCCAAAGCAAGTTGCAACAATTCGTTTTCATTGAATTAGTAGAGGGTTTTAGAATCAACGAGCAGGTTTGATTTTATATAAGAGACCATAAAGTGCTACTCCAAGTTTAGGAGGGGAAGCATTGTCGGAAGAGCAATTGATAAACATGATTCCCCCCACACTTGACTTACGGCATAATTTTTACAAGTGCATATAACTGAGGATCTTAAGAAAAGGTAAAGAAAATGCAGAAATATCAACTACTTTCTGGAACGAAACACTGTAGTTTAGAATGTACATAAATGAAAGACAAGTTGCATGTATGTGTGTAAACGATTTAGTAATAGCAAGGGTGGTCATGGTTTATAATTTCAATAATCTCACTTATTGTTCTTTAAGAGAAAAAGCCTGAGGTATATTTAGAAGGTGATCTCAAGGTCAGAGAAGCATGGGAGAGTAACAAAAGCAGGTATCTCAAGTCTAATTCTTTGTTCCATTAATCAGACTTTTATGGGCTTGGGAAAGTTTGCTATAGTACACAGGGAGGATAAGAAAAAGGAAAGATCAAGGGAATTCAAAGGATTTATTAAAAGTGCAGACAGTAACTCCAACTAGTGTTTTCGCTAGATAGACACAATTAATTAATTGTAACATTGTGAAACTAAAATGCTGAAAGAACGTGCTCATGCCTGCAATGCAGTAATGTAGCAAAATACGTATAATCTTTCAACCACCAGGAGCTTTTGTTGGTTTTTTAACCTAATCCACAGCTTGACATAGATCCTAGGGTAATAGAACACAGTTCCTTGATTGAAATAATATCTAAACATTGCTGCACTAGCCTGGTGGCCTAATAAGTCTGTGTTTCTGAAACTTGAGAAATTTCAAGTTTGGAAACAAACTGAGAGACTGAGCTCTGGCTTGAAAAGTCCTTCAAGAACTTGCATTTGAGACTGGAATATACCCTTTCCAGTTTAACAGGACCAAAAGAGATATAAAACTTCTGTAATCGGCCAGGTGCGGTAGCTCACGCCTGTAATACCAGCATTTTGGGAGGCCAAGGCAGGCAGATCACAAGGTCAGGGTTCGAGACCAGCCTGGCCAACGTGGTAAAAGCCCCATCTCTACTAAAAATACAAAACTTTGCCAGACCTTGTGGCGGGTGCCTGTAATCCCAGCTACTCGGGAGGCTGAGACAGGAGAATCGCTTGGACCCGAGAGGCGGAGATTGCGGTGAGCCGAGATCGTGCCACTGCACTCCAGCCTGGGCAACAAGAGCAAAACTCCATCTCAAAAAAAAAAAACTTTCTACAATCCTTTTTCTTTTAAGCAGTGACACAGTCAAAGCAAATTGTTTTCGTCGGCCACTCAAAAGTTACTAATAAGGAAAAAGTACAGTGTTGATAATTGTAGAGTCTGATACTTGTCATAAAAACATGAAGAATTTCAGAAGTGATCCATTAGCCCAGCTTTCCACATTTGGACATAAAAATGTGAACACTATCTACAAGTTTACTCATTGTTACGGAGAAAGTTGATCCATCTATTTGATCAAGTTTATTCACAGGAAAAACTTCAAATTGTTCAAAAACACACTAAATATATCTAAAAAGTAATTCTTATATACCATTTAGTGGAAAACAGAAAACCCTCTGTACTTATTTTGTTTTGTTCAAGGTACCTCAATTTGTAATAATGATAAGAATGCCATATTTGAGCATTTTAGTGAGTGTGGAATCATTTATAAGTCTGCATTTGCAGCAATAAATACACTCTGATTAAACTCTGAAAGACAATTGCAATAAAATATCCATTTCATTGTGGATTCTGCTGAATTTCAAAAAGCAAATAAAGTATGCCATTACTATTTACCAATACTCAGGTGTCTTGTAAAAATTGCTAAACAAAAATGGATGAATAGAGAAAGCAGAAAGGCATGGGTAGCATTATGTATACCCGAGGCTATAGGCAAACTATGCTCGTACATTTGGACAGTAGACTTCTAATATTTAAATAACGAAAATGATTTTTACTTAGCATCTGTCATTTGACACTATCAAATCACTTTATAACTGTTAATAAAAATGGATGCTTGGATGACAACTGAGGAGATTCTGAACACTGTCACAAATGTGAAGTCTTGGCATATTTTATCATTACCTTGTAAAGCATGAGCTGTGAAGCTGGAAGGGAAGTAGACAGCAAGAAAGAAGAGTCCTCAAATTAAATAATAAAGATATTAGTTTGAAAAAATACCAGTCCTTGTACAAGGAGTTTCTAAGAGCACAATTATGGTTAGTTAAATCAGGAAATCAAGGATGTCTACAACCGAATTTTTTTTTCCGTATTTCCTTTCTGCTACCTATTGGTAGATAACCCTCATATTAAAAAGTATTGAAAAGTTAGCTATAGCAATTCCAGGAATCCAACTAAAAAAGAATTAGCTGATTATGCTCTATGTTTCTTTTCAGTCCTTGAAGAAGTCTTTCCCGTGGGACACCTAAAAGGCTCTAACTGGCCAAGCTGTATCATCTGATCATGCCCAACCAATCATAGGCAAAGAGAACAGGGCCAGCATGACTCGCAACTGGGAAAGAACATGGGGCTGAGTCCTCCTAAGTGCATGACTGGAGAAACAATGGGAATACTTGAATCAAGTTAGGATTCTGTTAGAAAACAAGGGGTGATGGATTGTTACTGTGGAGCAACTAAAAAAGCCTGCGACAAAAGCTTTCTGGAGAATATTAAAGAAAATAGCTACCAACTTCAAAAAGAAGCCCACTTACTTTGCTATTTCCAATATTCCAATATTTGTCATCTTTCCCAAGCTTGCTCAACAGTAAACCTGCAACTCTTAGTTTCAGAGGATAATATTGTTGTTCTCAAGATACTACTTTATTCTCATAATTAAAGTCTTGGTCCTTCTCCATAAAAGTTTCATAAAATTACATAGTGAATTGGATGTTTATATTTAGAGTTATCAGGAACAGAAACATGAAATAGCACCCAACTGCTTTGAGTTTCCTTTCCTGTCTCTAGCTGGAGAGATCTAAACAATAAGATGGGATGTCTACAGAACACAAAGATGGTACCCTTCATTTAGTTACTATACAATCAAATATGTGACAATAAAATGTGGACACCAAAACACTGGTCATCTTTGACCTATATCAAATAGACACTTAAACTTTTCCAGTAACAGTGGGGTGGCTAAAATTGGTGGTAACATTTTCTCAATGCTTTGATACAGTACCAGAATCATTAGCCTCATGTTCTTCATTCTTAATGGTGCAGATCAGTTTAGAAAAATATGAAACAGCAACTGCAGAGCTCAAGAGAGGCAATGAGAAGAGAGAAAGAGGGGACTGGGGTGAAAGGGAGGGAAACAACAATAGCTTTAAGAGTACGTGTGTTTATGGCCAACTTAGTGCCGTTTTCTCCTCTTAATGTCCATCTTTGATACCATTAACAGGAAAAAAACAGTTAATTAAAAGTTCAAAAATGATGAGCAATAGCAGGTATATGGTATAGGACAAAGAATATAAGTTTTGAAGACTAAGATACGTGTTCCAGTCCCCTCTCAGTCATTAGATAGATGGCTTCTGTTTGTAAGATCTAATCTGTTTTTACCACAGTTAACTATTTCCCAGCATTAAAAATCAGGATCATGTTGCTTGGGTCTCATAGAATTGATGAGAACATTAGATGCCATAGGATGCATAAAAAGTAAGGTATAGAGGTGTTCAATGACAATCGTTTCCTTCCTATAATCTCATCATAGCAGTCCCTTTCCTGCCATTTATGCATTAGTAGCCCCACTACTGAAGGAGATGCCACTACTTGTTCAGGACAGACAGTAGGGCCAGGGCCATGGCAATTCTCCCACAAATGTGCCACTTCAACTTTATTTCTCAGGATCAATAATGGAACTTGCTAGGTAAATATGTTTCTTGTAAGAAATTTTGTTTTATAAGTATAGTCATGCATTGCATAATGATGTTTCTATCAACAACAGACCACATATACAACAGTGGTCCCATAAGATTATAACATTGCTGAAAAATTCTTATTGCACAATTACCATTTGGTTATTATTTCCTCACACTAGTTCAGTAATGTGCTGTACTGGTTTGCAGCCTAGGAGCAATAAGCCATACGTATAGTCTAGGTATGCAGTAAGTTATACCATCTAGGTTTGTGTAAGTATG
The DNA here is from genome assembly GCF_049350105.2 of Macaca mulatta. Classification (NCBI taxonomy): domain Eukaryota; kingdom Metazoa; phylum Chordata; class Mammalia; order Primates; family Cercopithecidae; genus Macaca; species Macaca mulatta. Next base: position 66,403,209 of record NC_133422.1, read on the forward strand.
CTCAATGATGTGCACACAAGATGAAATCACCTAAAAACACATTTATCAAAATGTATCCTTGTCATTAAGGGACACATGAATGTACATGAATGGATGAACTCTGTATCACATTTTAAAATTATATACAATTTGGATCTACAACTTACTAAGGGATCTTAGAAAAGTCACTTACCTGCCCTGGAAATGGGACTGACAACAGCTACATGTTGTAGTGGATATAAAAATTAAATGAGGGAGTACACATAATGAACTTCAACTGTGTGTGGGACAACATAAGCAATCCATATATGTAGGCTATTGTTAGTGTCCTTTGACATCAAAAGACACTAATTTTCATAACAAACACCATATAGAAACTAATTTTAAGATGATTAAAACTAAATTCTAATTCATGTTGTAATGAAAAGGAAAAGAAACAAATATTGCAAAAACCACAAAAAGATCCACATTGTCATTACATTACCTATTTTCATTATACACATCTTGACTTTAAGAATATTTTATTACTAGAAGTGTATCACGTTAAAATCACACTGAAAAAGAGATCCAGTTAAATGCATATGAGCAACACGGATCTCACAAAAATTCTAAGTTTAGACTTTAAATATACAGTCACTAAATTATCCAATGCAGACATAAGAATTGGTGCTATCTTAGAATTCCTCTTCTTTAATCTCAGACTCACATTATGAGCAGAGGGCAGAAGCAAGCTAGAATCCCTGTCTTACCCCTGGAAGGCCAAGCACTTTGACCTTTATAAAAAGCTACCCAACCATACACACACAGTCTCTTTAAACACATATTGCAGCCCCTAAATATACTCACTCTTTGTATTTACTGTTTGTTCACATTGAAATATCCAAGCATAGTGGAGAATAAATAAAAGAAGATTCAAATAGCTAATAAATACCATGTGTATTTCCCCAATATTCTGTAAGAACAAATCAATCAATACATATCAAGAGCACATCAGCAATGTTTCCTCTACCATTACATTGGTTTCTTGGTCAATGGCTAGTTTTGTTATATAGACAATTTCTAGTTGTCAAGTAATCCAGTACATAAGCAGTACTTGGTGTATTATAGCAGCAAGAAGTATTTCTATTCTCAGAAAAATATAATTTGTTTTCCATTTCCTTATACTGTTTACTCTCAATATCAACATTCAATTACATATCCATAAATACAATTTACTGAATAAAAGTTAAAATATTTCATTTTTAACTTCTGTGATTCAAATTAAATAATATTATAGTAATAGATAATAAGATATTTAGATTTTCAGAATATGTAGTAAATAGACCCATTTAAGGAGTTCTATACAAGAAACACTTTCTCTCTCTGTGAGGTAATAGAAGACCAAATCAACTTTTAAAACAGAAAATCAGGGATTTGTAGAATTCTAAGAGACTCTAAACTCTGTTTTCCTGAATTCTAATTATTATCAAGGCATTCGTATAAAAGTTGACAACTATATATGATCTTTCAACACATACATTTATTCACATAATCACTAAAATTGACAGTGCATCTTCATCATAATAAATTTGTAAGAATTACTTGATGTTAATAATTTTTACGACAAATTATTTTAATTCAAGTTTGAAGCTCCACTTGTAAGATAAATACAAACAAAACCAGCCTTGACATTCAGTTATGAAAAGTAATTCATTATGTATGAAGTAAAATTTTCCATCAATTACTTAAGCATCTTATTACTTTTTACTGCAAGTAAAAATTTGCAAAGGTCATTTGAACTTACTGTTATATAAGCTATTTAGCATTTATTCTAAGAGCAAAATATCGTTTTGGTAATCACTGTACTAAAAGACATACAATCACTATAGCACAGAAGAAAAATGCAAAATATAGTGAAAACCTGGTCACTCAAATATTTGTTGATCTCATCATGGAACTATTGTCATAAGTCTTTCTAAAATGTATGAGGGCAGGGCACGGTGGCTTCTGCCTGTAATCCCAGCACTTTGGGAGCCTGAGGTCAGTGGATTGGTTGAGCCCTGGGGATGAAGGTTGCAGTGAACCATGTTTGGCACCACTTCACTCCAGCCTGGGCAACAGAGTGAGACCCTGTCAAGAAAGAAAGAAAAAGAAAGAAAGAAAGAAAGAAAGAAAGAAAGAAAGAAAGAAAGAAAGAAAGAAAGAAAGAAAGAGAGAGAGAGAGAAAGGAAGAAAGGAAGGAAGGAAGGAAGAAAGGAAGGAAGGAAGGAAGGAAGGAAGGAAGGAAGGAAGGAAGGAAGGAAGGAAGGAAGGAAGGGAAAGAAAGAAAGGAAGAAAGGAAGAAAGGAAGAAAAAAAAAAGAAAGAAAGAAAGAAAGAAAGAAAGAAAGAAAGAAAGAAAGAAAGAAAGAAAGAAAGAAAGAAAGAAAGAAAGAAAGACAGACAGAAAGAAAGAAAGAAAGAGAGAGAGAGAGAGAGGAAGGAAGGAAGGAAGGAGAAAGAAAGAGAGAGAGAGAGAGAAAGGAAGGAAGGGAGAGAGAGGGAGGGAGAGAGGGAGGCAGGCAGGCAGGCAGGCAGGCAGGCAGGCAGGAAGGAAGGAAGGAAGGAAGGAAGGAAGGAAGGAAGGAAGGAAGGAAGGAAGGAAGGAAAAAGAAAAGAGAGAAAAAGAAAGGAAGGAAGGAAGGAAGAGGAGAAAATAGAAGAAAAGAAAAGAGAAAAAGAAAACAAAACAAAGTTTATGAGTAGGTTCTAACTGTGGGGGTTCAAGATCAGTCTGGACAACATGGGGAAATCCTGTCTTTATTAAAAACACAAAAATCAGCCAGGTGCGGTGGCACACACCTGTAGTCTCAGCTACTTGGGATATTGAGGTGGGAGAATCGCCTGAGGCCAGGAAGTCAAGGCTCCAGTGAACTGTGATAGTGCCATGGCACTCTGGGAGGGAGATAAGAATGTATGTATGTGTATATGTATATTTATATTTATATATATGTATATGTGTATGTATATGTATATGTGTATGTGTATGTATATGCATATGTGTGTATATACATGAAATGTATGCATCATAAGATTCTGAATATATGATGAAACTATTTGAAATATAATTTTAGGAAACTGCAAGCTGTATTTGTACTTGTATCTCACACACATACACATATATACAGATATTCATGTGTTCAGAAAGATTATATCTATAATGTATGTTTATGAGACAGGCAGCTGTCTTATTCAATACTTTATTCCAGCTCCTAGAGATATTCTTGCTAAATACTAGACTTTTAACAAATGAATGAACCCTTCATGAGTATTTCTCTGAATTCCCGAGGAACTACTTAATTGACATTTGTCATGCTAGATCGTATTCCTATTTGTTTCATATGACATAGGTACCTAATAAATGCACATGATTATAAAGATTACATAAGAGATCACTGATCGGTCTTTAGAACCAGCAATGCACTAAGCCACACGAATGGAACAGTGAGGCTGCCTCCTCATGATCTAGATGATTAGAAAACAAGGCTAAATGCTAGTATAGATTTCAGCACTCTAACAAATAGTTACTGTCCCTTTTTCTTCCCTCTCCTCATGGCAGATTGTCTTCTTTTTCTACTTCACAAAATTAAGTCATTCCACTCCTCTGCTTGCACATTTTTGGCATTACCCGTTGCCTAGAACTCAAGATTCAAACACCTTATCTATAGCATGCTTAGGCTTTCATAATTTGTCCCTCACCTACCTTTCCAGATATATCACTGACCAGTCACTGCACTCATTCCACTTTCTATTCTATTTAAAACTCTGAAGAACTATCCTTCATCTCAGCAGCTGGTTCCTTCACTGTTCTCTTTGCCAAGAATATTTCCCCTCCCTGCTATGCATAGTTTAAACACCATCACAAATTATCACCTCCTAGGAAGTGATAATCAATTATTACTAATTCACCGAAGCAGAGTTGATTATGTCTTCCTCTGCCTCACCTTCTAAATATTGCAGAAATCTCAACTACAGCTTTACTCAATTATATTGCTATCATTTGTTTACCAGCTTGTCCAATTACACTATGAGCCCCTTGAAGGTAGAGGCCATGACTCATTAAGTTTTCTTTTTGCTCTCTTGTGCCCTCCGCAGCATAAATGTTAAGTTTTTGAATAAATAAATGGCAACACTACAAGAAATGAAATCTAGAAAATGTAGAAAAGTGGACTAAGATGACCAATACAGAACATAATTAAAGAAGATCATTTAAAGGGCCAACAATTTATCCAAATTTGAGTCCTCCCAACTCGAAATAAATGGGACCTCATCTTTCTACATATTGCAAGTCCAGATTTGTAAGCTTAAACTAAAACACACATTTGGTTAAACTGTATGAAATTACTGATGTTTCACTAATTTTGACCTACAAAGGGATCATTTAATATGGTTCAACTTAATTTCTGTTATTTGATGACAAAATTCACCCCCATTACCCAAATCTTCTGGAGAAAGCAGCACAATAAACCCCGCCCCTAAATCCATGCTCAAAAGAAACATACTCTTCCAAATTTACTCACAAGAAAAACACTCATTCCAGTGCCAACAAACATCAACTGGTTCTAAGGTCAACACATGTACCAAATAACTAAAAGTAAACTCTACCAAAAGAACAACAAAACAACCTAAGCCTGAGTGAAGTATTACCGTCAGTCAATTCAGCTCCAGTGCTGCTCCCTGATCTGTCATTTCCTCTTATCTCAGAAGCCTGTTCGAATTTTCAGACTAAAAGCAAAGGCAGACACTGCCCTACACATGTGTCTAAGGCTTCTACCTACTGTAATTGTTACATCTGACAGTTGTGGTTATTGCACCTGCTAGGACAGCATTCCCTTCTCAAAGCTTTTCCTTACGATGCTTTTCCTTCCTGATGTACCAAAAATATTAGAATATTTTGGCTGCAAAACAAAGCCTACGTTTGAATATTTCCCTTTATATATAAACTTGGTATTTATCTACCTATACATACCAAGAGATTACTGTCTTGAAAAGTAAGCATATTTCTGAAGTATTCACTATCATTTATTCTAAACTCTATTTTCTTTAAGTTATTTTTGTAATGCCAGAACTGACTGATTACAGTAACTTTTCAGAAAATATGAAAAGAATTACTGTGACTATACTCAGCAATACTGTGAGGTATACTTGACATTTTCTACAGAGTAGATTTTAAATGCGTTCATCAGAAAAAAAAAAAAAGAAAGAAGAGAACCACTATTTGTATTTGTACTAGGTGCTCAAAACTGTAGTTGGCATTCTGTTAATAATTGTACTACATCTATAGTATGTATGGGTGTGTGTTTATAGACACACCCACACTATTTTAAATGAGGAGAATGATGTGCAAAGGGATAGGTAACCATCTAAAATTGGACAACTAATAGGCCGGGCACAGTAGCTCATGCTTATAATTCCAGCACTTTGGGAGGCTGAGGCAGGAAGATAACCTGAGGTTAGGAGTTCAAGACCAGCCTGGCTAACATGGGGAAACCCGGTCTTTACTAAAAATATAAAAATAAGCTGCGTGTGGTGGAGCACACCTGTAATCCCAGCAACTCAGGAGGCTGAGGCAGGAGAATCGCTTGAACCTGAGAGGTGAAGGTTGCAGTGAGCCAAGATTGTGCCACCACACTCCAGCCTGGGTGACAGAGTAAGACTCCGTCTCAAATAAAATAAAATAAAATAAAATAAAATAAAATTAGACAACCAATAAATGGGGCAGTCAGTTCAAAACAGACGTGTCTAGCTCCAAAATTTACACTCTTAACTACTGTACTATAAGTGGGCCTCAATAAACTGAAAAACTGACCCACATGTGCAAGTGTAATATGCAAGTACATGGAAATGTGTTGGCACTTAAGTTTTCATAAGCATTGCAGTTCACAAATGTTACATTGAACTCAACTTCAAAGCCTAAAATGCCAGTATTTTGGCCATTATGTCATCAAATGATCCCAAAAACATATACAGTGATTATATGACAGATGGCTTTGATAAACAAAAATAATTCTAACAGGATAAAAAAAAATGGTACAATGTTTATTGGTACAGAGATAGGTGGGGAATGAAGAAAGGCAGGCTTAACGGAAAAGCTGGGGGTTTATCTTCCATTAAAGAACATCTCTTACTTTGCACGTTGTACAGATATCTGATTCTTCCCTAATCTACATGTCAGCATCAACTTTGTGATGTGTAACCTCTAACATAGTTTAGTCAACTTTAGAGAAAAGCTGAAGATCTAAAACTAGAAAATTTCTAGATTGTTCATTTGGAATCACTGAAAGCAACTTGTTTCTTCAACTTTCTGCAAGAAACCTTCCCTGATGGCTACAGCTGTGATGATTAGAACTTCAGAACTTCTCAGCCCTCAATGACTGCCCCACTCGTTTGATACACATATCATAATACTATGCCATGCTATTATGTTATTTTATTGTTAATTAAATAACAATAAATTGAATACAGAAATCAAGACATCACTTAACAAAACCTTCGTGAAAGCATAGCAGGCTGACATTGGTGATGCCTCTTCTTTTTTTTTTTTTTTTTGGAAACAGAGTTTCACTCTTGTTGCCCAGGCTTGAGTGCAATGTAGGGATCCCGGCTCACCGCAACCCCCACCTCCCAGGTTTAAGAGATTTTCCTGCCTCAGCCTCCCAAGTAGCTGGGAGTACAGGTGCCCACTACCATGTCTGACTAATTTTGTATTTTTCAGTATAGACGGGGTTTCTCCATGTTGGTCAGGCAGGTCTCGAACTCCCGACCTCAGGTGATCTGCCTACCTCTGACTCCCTAAGTGCTGAGATTACAGACATGAGCCACCAAGCCTGGCTGCCTCTTTCTTAATGAAAGCACACAAAATAAAAATTAAAATGAAAAATCTTACGAATAACACTTAAATCCTTCAATGTTCTGAATACCGCAGTCCTAAATCAGAATACTATTTCATTTTTTCCCATGTATTTAGTTTTCATTTGCTTTAATTTGTTGGTGTTTTAATTTTGTTCATATTCCCAAGAAAACTTTATTTACAAAATGTCAACCTGGTCTAAATTAATCTGCCAAAGAAGAAAAAGTTATTAAAGGGAAATTCTGGAACAGTCACAATTTTTATGAAGCATATAAAGAAGAAAGTAGAAAGTAATTTTTAATTGGCCAATAATTTAATAAGCTTGACACTTGCGTGACATACTTCAGAGGTTATCATTAGCAAGTTTTTGAAAGTAAGTTATTTGGGATTTTGGGTATTGGGCTTTATTTAGAAGCACACTGGTCTTGCCTCTTTCTTCTCCTTATTTAATTCAGTCCAGTTCCACATGATATTTAGCCATTGTTTTACATTGGCAAACTACTTCACATGAGCCTTAAGTGTGATTTTGCTTGCCTGTGTCATTACTTGTGCATTTCCTGTTCATTCTGTACATTCTGTATTCTTCCTCACCATATGCCCAAATTATACTTCTGTCCAATCCAAACTGTCAGTGTCAGATCAAGTAACTCTCTCAGCTTCTTTTTAATTATTATTTTTTTAATTTAATCATTGGCCTAAAACTTTTCTTCTGCCTACTGAATAGAGCATCTGGTCAAACTTCTATTTGTCAGTATATAGCTCCTGAACCCTGGGAAAACAGCTAATCAAACTGCATTTTATGGCCACCAGTCTAAGTCTAGGCTAAATTTTCTCTGTCTGATTTATCTTACCCAAAATTGGAACACATTTTGTTGATACTTCTCTAAGCATGCTTGTTCTCTTTTCCTTCCAACATTTTTACTCCTGTATTTCTTCTTCCCAAATATTTTTCTTAAATTATGTTAGTTCCTTTACGTAGGCTGTCATCCTATCTCTTTAATGCTGACAAATTAGCTTTCTCTAACAAAATCAAAACATTGTTATATCTCGAAACATTTTTGAATAGTCAAACTGTACTATGGGAAAGAAGGTGAGTTCAAGTTAGAATATATATACTCCGACAATAATATATATATTCTGACTTGAGAAGTGTGTGTACATAGATAGATAGCTAAATAGATGATAGATAGATAGATAGATAGATAGATAGATAGATAGATAGATAGATACTGACTTGAAAACTCATCTTCTTTACCTTGAGTACAGATTGACAGTTCTTCTTTCATATATATATATATGCACATATATATGTGTACATGTATGTGTATATATATATATACACATATATATATATATATGCATGTATCTGTGTGCATATACATATCAAACAACTGTCTCCACTGCTTCTTAGTTGTGAATTATTGATCAAGTCAACTAACCAACCTGAGACTTAGAGTCCTCATTTTATTAATGGAGCTAAATGACAGTATATAAAATGTCTCCTAGTATGGTGCATTGTACATGGTTGACATTCAAAAATGCTTCCTAGGCTGGGTACAGTGGCTCATTTCTGTAATCCCAGCATTTTGGGAGGGCAGAGTGGGAGGATCACTTGTGCCCTAGGAGTTCTAGACCAGCCTAAACACAGTGTGACCTCATCTCTACAAAAAAATTTAAAAATTAGCTGGGCATGGTGGCATATGACTATAGTTCCAGCTACTTGGGAGACTGAAGTGGGAGGACTGCTAGAGCCCCAAAGGTCAGGAGGTTGAGGCTACAGTGAGCCAGTGATCACACCACTACATTCCAGCCTGGGTGACAAATTGAGACCCTGTCTCAAAAAAAAAAAAAAAAAGAAAGAAAGATAGAAAAAAAAGATTTCTTTTTATTCTTTTATTCTTACTCCAGCCTGGGTGACGGGTCGCAGGCATGGGTGACAGATTGAGACTCCGTCTCAAAAGAATATTTTTTTTTTCTTTTTATTCTTTTTCACAATTTCCTCTGGTGCTCATTTGACTTTCTAGTGGAGACCCACATACACATGCACAGTACAAAATATTGTGAATGTACCAAATCTCAAAATGATTAACATAGAAATATGCCTCGCCGGGCCGGTAGCTCACGCCTGTAATCCCAGCACTTTGGGAGGCCGAGGCGGGCGGAGGTCAGGAGATCGAGTCCATTCTGGCGAACACGGTGAAACCCCATCTCTACTAAAAATACAAAAAAATTAGCCGGGCGTGGTGGCGGGCGCCTGTAGTTCCAGCTACTCGGGAGGCTGAGTCAGGAGAATGGCGGGAACCCGGGAGGCAGAGCTTGCAGTGAGCCGAGATCGTGCCACTGCACTCCAGCCTGGCAACAGAGCGAGACTCCGCCTCAAAAAAAAAAAAAAAAAGAAAGAAAGAAAGAAAGAAACAATGCCTCATGTGTAGAATTTACTTTCTTTTATTTATGTCTGAGTAATTCTATTTTGTTATTTTTAATTTTTTTAGAGACCGGGTCTCACTATGTTGCCCCGGCTTGTCTTGAACTCAGCTCAAGCAATCCTTCCACCTTCGCCTCCCAAAGTGCTGGGATTACAGGCGTGAGCAACCGTGTCCCTGAACTTACTTTCAAAAGTATACTTACAAACTTAAATAATTCAACACAAAATAAAAAATGTACTTCGATATCTAGTTTTAAAGGAAGAAAAACTAACTTCTATTAAATACCTTCACACTAAAATGAAAGTGTTCAATGACTCAAAATAAGTATTTCTGAACCGTAACTCTGTAGTCTTAAATATCGTATATCTATGATACGTGACTAAAAGGCATAATGTTTGAAAATATCATATCACAATAATTATGGTGATTTCCCCATCAAAGTAATAAAACTGAATTATATAGACTTATTCTTAGGGATATATATTTACTGTTTCCTTGCACATTATGATATTATGTATTTCTTAGACTCAAAATTGATGGCCAGGTGCTGTGGCTCACGCCTGTAATCCCAGCACTTTGGGAAGCTGAGGCGGGTGGATCACCTGAGTTCAGGAGTTCAAGACCAGCCTGGCCAACATGGTGAAACCCCATCTCTACTAAAAATACGAAAAATTAACCGGCATGGTGGTGTGTGCCTGTAATTCCAGGTACTTGGGAGGCTGAGGCAAGAAAATCTCTTGAACCTGGAAGGCGGAGGTTGCAGTAAGCTGAGATCGTGCCACTGCCCTCCAGTCTGGGCAATAAGAGCAAAACTCCATCTCAAAATAATAATAATAATAAAATCACTATATCCATATAATGTATACCAAAACATATTACTTATTTTAATCTCCTTCACTTGGCCTAAATATTCTCATCTTGTAGGAAATACAACGTGATTATTTAAAAGTCTAAAACCTACAACGTTGTATTCCAAAAACTAGAAACTGTGATTTGAGGAAGAGATCTTGCTGGAATATTTTTATTTTGTGACGAACTAACACAAAAATGTGTAAATAGTTTCAAAGATTTGAAGTCTCTAAAAATGTCCCTGTGAAATAAGCACACATATACTTCCTTGATAATTGTACACATTTTGATTTTTAAAAACATTTTTTCAAATTCAGAACATATTTCTTCACTCTGTTTTTCTGAGGAGAAAAATCTGAATATTAGCCCAATTTTTAAATTAGGGTGTTAAAAATCTCAGAAAAGTTTGTTCACATCTCTGAGGGTGTAAGAAATGCCTTTTAACCAGAACATAAGATTTTTAGAACCATACTAGAAGTCACTACCTTTGTATAATCAAAAATAGAAAACAAAGTACGCATTTAGAACTTAACTGTGAGACAGAAGTTAATTTACGTGATGAATACCCAGAGAAAAGAAGGAAGGAAGAAGGGAAGGTTCTGTATGTCACTTCTAAAAGATAGAATACAAAGGGTGTCATAATCATGTTTTGACTTACTGGGTGGCTCACAAATTTACAAGCAGATATTATTACATTAAAGCAATTTCAATGCTCTAATAGAAGGTTATGTATTTGCAATGGAAAGTTACTTGAATTTCACACTATAGAGCTGTTAGTAGTAAGTAATTATACAACTGTATTTTCAATGATGAAGTCCCATCTCTGTGCTTGTTCCCTTCCCAGTGGAAAATATCTTGTGAAGCAAAGAGTGGCTAAGGGATTCAAGAGGAGGAAAACACATACCATAAAATATAATTAAGAATTGTGGAGGCTGCATATGACAAGAATAACCATAAAAAACAGATACAAACCAGCTGGCTGTTAACAACTTCTGAGTTATAAAAATCTTAAACCTGCTGTAAAGCACTCAATTCGATTTACATAACCACAGAGCTGACATTCCTTTTAGGCTCCTCTGTTGGGGATTTTTTTTTTTTTTTTTGACATGTTCTAAGGCAACATAAAAAGCAACTGTGAAAAGAAGACATGTATCATCTTACACAGGAATTTATTCCTGCTTTAAGACTGGACTTTCAAACTTAATCTGAACCTCTTCCCTTGAAGTGGAAAATATCTTTAATGGACATTGGCTGTCTGATTTTACAGCATTAGTTTTTAGATGTTCATGTTTCTAATAACACTGATGCTTTCTCTGTGTGTTATGTGTTGTGTGTATTTGAGTCACTGGCATTATACAATTTCAATTCAGTGGTACCCATTCAAGAACCAATATCCATGGTCTATAAGAAGAGAATAATACTTTGGTCAACCATGACTGAAACAACTAAAATTTCTTAGGAACCTAATGATGCAGACAGCATTCTACAAAACTAACATAGCTTGCTGTAGGGAATTAAAAATAAACAAAATAAAATAAAATCAATCGTACATTGAGTGAAGTTTTGATGTATAAGTGCTGGCAGCTGAAATTGCCCAGAGCACAAAATGAGCTTTCCCATTTGATAATTTGCTTGATTCACTATGTTGCTACATGCAGGGCATTTTATGCCTGACTTATATTTAATCCAGTCACCTGCTTCATGTTAGAAGGGTCATAATTACATACAAAGGTTTTGAACATATAGCATGTCAATATTTCAGTCTGCCATATAAAATATGTATATACATTTTCAAGTTTAACAATTTTAAAATATGTTTGGTAATAACTTTATCTAGGGTTATAATAAAACACAAAATCATTCTATTTTCACCAAGAATAAAGTAAGCAAATGTACTGGGGTAATGAGACAACCATAGCCCTATATATTGGAATGAGCAGAGGCATGGAGTTATGAATTCAAATTGTCTGCCATTATCTGGCTGATTTTGAGCAGCAAATCCTAGTTTTAATTTCTCATGGCATTACATGTACCACAGAAAGTTGCTGGGAGATGATATAATATATGGATTCTTAAAATATGTTAGGATTTTAAATAAATCTCTAAAATATTTTTTGTGTAATGTGTAAGCTGCCTTTTGTTATGTTAGATTCTGTTAGGAAATAATAGTTAACTCCTTCAGTTCTTTAGCCTGTGTAATTATTTAAAACAGAAATTACCATTAATAAAAAGAGAGAAATCAGTCTAGCTGTTATAGAAGAAATAATGGTTTCTTTTTGTCACTGACACGTTTTAAATGACATCAAATGTCCAACATCTAGTGATAGATGTAAAACTGTTTAGAGAGTATTATGGATAAAGTGATGAAAATAATAAAAAAAAGAACATGAGATTGTTCTACAATATTGTTATAGAAAAAGATTGTTACAGAACAATCTCATGTCCTAGACAGGGGAAAACCAAAAAGAAGTTTTCAAACATCTTTATACGTTTTTCCGTGTTGTTTATCATAAAGAATAACAGTAATACCAGCTGCTTAAACACACACGCACACACAGACACTTACACATATATAAATGACTCATAAGAATAATTTTAATTTTGTTACATTATTTTATCTTGAGTAAATATGAACTTAATCACTAGAAAATATCTTAGCACATAGTAAAATTAGCAGGAAAAAAGAAAGAACATGATTTACTATGTTCTGGGATATTACAACATTTTCTATACAATAAATAATTAATGAAAGACTATCAATATAGACCACTATGTATATGATTAGACAGATTAATACATCTAAATATGATAGAATCAAATGTGTGTATTTTGTATTTCAAACACTTAACTCAAAAATTATATTTTTCCATATAATCCTGAAAAGGAGGATACATTTGCTAGATTATATGTTCCCAAAATACAATATCAAATGAAAATCTTCAAGAAAAAAATGACCCCTTGAAATTCAGTTTATTTCTATTTCATAGGCAGATTGAATCTTAGAATTAATAATAATAATTATAACATTATCCTAAATGTAAAACATCACTCTACAACACACCTGGGAGAGAGTAGTCAAGGCATTTCTAATGAGATTTCCATGCAACATGGTCCACACAGTTTCTCAGTGGGCGCATATTTGAACTATTTTTTTCTCCCATGAGTGGCAATCACTTGTCCAGTCCTGCCTTCTGGAACAATGGAGAATTAATCTGTAACCTCTGTAACTGCATCCAAAGATGGCGATAATGTCCCTACTCAGAGCCCCCATTCTTCTCTAAATATTCTCATTTCCTTCAAGCAATGTTAATGTAATAACTTCCAGTTGTGATTACCCAATTTGGACAATGTTTTCTATCATGACCTCTCAAGACATAACAACCACAAATGGACACAATACTGGTGATATCCTCTAAGCAAACAAGGCTGCTGCCAAAACAAGCAATATGCTCGTCAGCAGCCACACAGCATCAAATTTAAAATAGACTTCAGTGAATCACCATGTTGGCAATGCTACACAGAGGTTTTGTTCCCAGATGTAAAAATCTTACTTATGTTGAAAACATCAAATATTATTGTTAAAAGGGTTCAGAATGAAATAAATTGATGCATACATGATTTATAAAAAGTCATGATCAAAATATAATAATCTTAAATGAGCCCAATGCTGCTGATAAACGTACAAAACTGCCACGTCGTGATTCAGGAAATAGGCTTGGCAGTCATGTTAATAATCTTGAGCAAGAAAAATCAGTGCCAAAATTTACTCATCTGTAAAATGGATACCGTAATAACTACCCACAGACATTTCATCAGCATTAAATGAGCTAATATATGGAAAAGGACTTAGTAACTGAAATATGACAAATCCCAATAGATGGTAACAATTACTAATATTCTAATGACCTAGAAATTACATATTCATTAATCAGTCAGTGATTGCATTGAATCTTCAAACAGCCACATCACATGCTTTGTAATACCGTAAAACTCATCTATTTTTCCACAAAAAATATTGCTATCGCATTTAGTTTTCATATTTGTGTTGTACAAATGAAGTTTCGAGTTGAATCACACTCTTCTTAAGCCAATATAAAAATGCCACTTTCCACCACAATGAGAATAATTATTCCTTTAACCCCTAGTTTTCTCTTCTTTGAAAAAATTTATAGTGCTTTTATGTAACTCTTGGTATTGCTACTTTGAACCTTCAATTATAGATTACTGAGTGACAATGTCATTCATCTTTGCAACTCATCATAAATATTTGTTGAATAAATAAAGGAACATTTCTAAAGCATGCATTTCACAAATAAATTTTGAAATAGTTATAAGTATATTGTATGATATCTAATATTCATTTCAGATTTTCTGCAACATTAAGATATTCTATTTAATGACTATAAATATTTTACTTATTTGGAAATAGTGTGTGTGATTGTGTATATGATGGGGTGTGTGTGTGTGTGTGTGTGTGTGTGTGTGTGTGTGTGTGTGTGTGTAACTTCTCCAGCTGAGAATGAAATGTATCAAAAGTAGATGGGGCTGTTAAACAGCAGAACAACAGAGACAATAATTCAATAACATCAATCAGTTATCTTTTGTTACTTTGTTTCTTTCATCAGAACTTAGCCTCTGCTAAACAGAGGTTTCATTAACAACTTTGCCATTTTAAATGTTTTAAATACAACAGAAGAGAAAACAAATGAAAAGAAGGAGGAGAAAACAAAAAAGCTAGATTGAGAAGACAGACATTCAAATTTGAGGATTAGAGCCTAAGATCAGATGAAAAACATGCAACAGATACATGCTTTCTGGTCAAAGCATTGTTGGAGAAAAGATTCAAGGGTTGACAGCTAAACAAAGTGCTACTGGAGCACTGAAATGTAGAGAAATTCACGCTCAGAAATTTAAAGGAATTGCCAGCATCACACAAATATTTAGTGGTTAAGGTTAATCAACCTTACAGGGACCACATCCCTGCAAGAAAGAGAACAGTTTTATAGACTCCCAACTATTAGCTTATCTAACTCTGCTAGGTTTCAGAGTGAATATAAATAAGAAATAGAAATTCTGGAGACTCCAGTTTTCCAATTGTTTTAAAAAACCAATTCATCAGGTATTTGCCAATACTTGATATAATTCACACGGCTGTCTCAAATAATATGGCCACGTAGATTTCCAGAGTGCAATATGTAAAGTTCATTAATACCCACCTAATTTTTCATTGGAAACAGATTTAAGTGAATCACCTGTTGGAAACAGCACATTGAGGTTTTATTCCCAGATGTAAAATCTTAGGTTGCAAATACCCAATGCTGTTGTAAAAAAAAGGCTCCAGTGTGAAGTGGATTGGTGAATACACGTCAAAAAATATCATGATCAAACCTGGCATTTTTGTTGACAGACTTTGTAGTGAGGCCAAAGGTGTAATTAGGCCAGAAAATTACTTTCTCACCACTAGAATTGTTCCCTTCAGGTCTTGAGTTATCAGTCCAGAAAATTTCATTAAACACTAAATTCACTTTAAGACAACTGTCAAAATTAAGCAGAGGTGAGTCAAGTCAAGGTCCTAATATTCAAATCTCTCATTTGGATTTTGAGATTCAATACAAAATAAAAATGTTGTAGGTTCATTTTTCTATCAAGACTAAACTTTCTGTGAGTTTAAGAAACAACCTGTTCTTTTGGAAAACAGGATAAAGCAGAATAACTAAATACATGTAGAATTTGAGATGCTTACTAGCCATAAATGATTGAGACAACCTCTATTCCCTGTTTAGTAAGATCTTGGTGTGAAAACAATAAAAACTTTAAAGTATTCACAATTATTACAGAGGCAATGCAAAGAGGGGAATGATACTAATGACAGAATTGTGAATTTACCGTATTTGTTTTAAAATGATGGGAGTTGGCTGTAGTATACTTATAAATAACTGGCTTACCACATTTTGAAAAATGGAAAGAAATAGGACATTTTGGTACATATTTCATTGATTGTTGAGCAAGAACTCAGCGTTAATAAACAAAAAGGAAATATACGTTATACAACATGGTAAGATTATGAGTGATGCTTTTGTATTTTCCAAAATGTTACAATAATAACTTACAAATTGAATATTTGAAAAATAGCTTCAACTACTTTTGCAAATTATATCAAACAGTTTAGTGTTTAATATAGTATCATGAAAAGTGGAGCCAAAGAGCCTATGCTGAACTGCCCTTGGATGCCAATTGTGACACTGCTTTAACCAGTGCTTTATCAATTGCACAAACAAATAATAGCACAGAGATTTACTACTAATGAACAATAGTGTAAATTAAGACTATAAGAGTGAGTTATTAATAAAATTTAAGAAATTATTTTTTCAATTATTTAGAGTAAAGTAGCATGCTTGGGACTTACAGCTAACACTATAATGTTTTGAACTATTTATAATGTTCAGAAATAACTCTAATAGCATAAAACATTTGTCAGTCTATTAGTACAGCATTATTTAGCAAACAAAGTGAAATGTAAAAAAAAAAAAAAAAAATGTTTAGTAGACTTTTCCACACTCAATAAAGTGATAGCTAAGTTAGAACTAAAATTCAAACATAATGGAATATTAATGAATTAAGCTTAGTTAATAATTTGGAAATACATATTTTAACATCTCTCAATTTATCATTTTGCTACCCCTATACCATATCTCCAAATCATGAGACTGAACATCTCAACACTTTAAAATGTAACTATAAAATAAATAACTCTTCAAAATGTAACTATTTTAAAACAGTTCTTAAGTTTTCCACCAGTATTATGAGATAAATAAAATACTATCAAGAAGATATTATGGTGTAAACTAGTGACTAAAATGCCTACAACATAAGAATTTAACTTACATGTCCAATACATGCCGTGGTGCTGTAAGAAGTTGCTGAAATTAGGATTAAGCATGTTAATGAAAATCTGAGGTGTTCTTTTAAAATTTGACCCTGTCCTTTAAAAAGTTAATCTATCAATTTTTTATCAATGAAAAATTCAATTCATCTTGTTTCAGTTTTGATCAAAATATGAATGTTACCTAAAGAGATTAATGGATTCCTTGGAAATAGCATAAGTGACAGTGAAAACAAGATTTATAATTATTTATCCCTGAATTCAATCCCCAGTTGGGCCCTTCATTTCAATTTGAACAGACTATTTAAATGCTGTGTACCTTAATATTCATCTGTTAGATGGGACAAACAACACCTCCTTCACAGATTGACATGAGAAATAAATGAAATGATACGTTAGCTATTAGCAAAGTTCCTACCATGTAGTAGTTACTTATTAATTGTTTGCAGTGCCTTTTATTTTAACCGATTTATTATATTTACTAATTGAATCATATTTAATTTAACAATATTTTGGCCCAAAACTATGCTAGCAGTTGAAGATGCAGTGGTAAAAAAATATATACATAGACATAAATATTGATTGTATATATAAAAGTAGCTGGAATTTTTAAATTAAATGCACATGTAACTGATAAGATTTTTTCACTTCTATTGATTATATCCTATGTACAAAGTCTTAATAAATATGCATTATAAATGTGAGAATATCTATAAAAGAGACGTGCGAGAAGTACTATGTAGATAAGCTCAAGCAATTATTTGGAAGCAAATTTCAAATATTTTCCATTTGCCAAAATATTCTTCATTGTGGTTTGCATCTGCAATATGGCCATGGCCGTTCTAAACTATATGATGAGAATTACAAATTTAAATAAGGTTTTTAAAAATTATTTCTAAAAAGTAATGCTCTCTGCTCTCTTTGAATATACTAATTGGGTTTCCAAATAGGCTACTTATGAAATGCTAAATTTATGCATTTTATTATATTTATTATAAAAATAAATCAGTTGAACATGTAATAATCAGTAATGAAAAGATGACATAAAAATATGTCCAAAGAATAAAGAACCTTGCATGCTAGTTGATATGACATTGTAGGAACAAAAAGTGACATTAAGTAAAAAATGACCAGGTGCGGTGGCTTACACCTGTAATCCCAGCACTTTGAGAGGCCAAGGCAGGTAGGCCACCTGAGGTCAGGAGTTCAAGACGAGCCTGGCCAACATGGTGAAACCCTGTTTTTACTAAAAATACAAAAAATTGTCTGGGTGTGATGTTGCGCGCCTATAATCCCTGCTACTTGAGAGGCAGGAGAATTGCTTGAATCTGGGAAGCAGAGGTTGTAGTGAGCAGAGATCATGCCACTGCACTCCAGCTTGGGCAACAAGAGCAAAACTCTATCTCAAAAAACAGATAATAATAAAATAAAATAAATTTTAAAAATGAAGCAGCTGCGGATGTCAAATTTTACATACAGTTTTTTTTCATGTAGAATAGGAATAAGTACTCATGAAGGACTATAACAAGGAATTTTCAATAATATTTTTTAAAGAGAAACTGAGAAGAAAACAGCAGCTCAGTCAATTTTTACATGGCTAAGATCTCACTTTAAATCTCTCTGAATCTCTTACAGATAAAAGAAACATGGGCAGATAATGGTAGTCCATGATACATGTGTTTAATTATAATCCTGAAATTTAAGGTATTAATGCATAGAAACTCCAGAGGCAATAGATTCTCTGGAATTCAGGCCAAGATCAACAGTGGTCTCGGCAGAACTGGCTGGACAGACAGTCAACATATTCAAGGTAAAATGAATATTGCTGTTGAGATGATGGGATGATACACTAATGGGAGTGATAATGCTGACAATTTTTATGATCAATTTTAAAAAATCAAAGGAAGCAAACCATCTCATTTCATTAAAATAATGGCATTGGTATTTGGAGGAAGTACACATTTCTAAAATGTCTATATTCCAATAGTTCTCTCTCATTGATACATATAGTATTTTAGATGATTGATGTGGAACTCACTGTAATTTCAAAAATTCATAGAATATTATTATGTCATGAAATCCATGCGGAGAAAGCAATTGCCGTTATAAATCAAAAAGACAACTCATATGGACAGGTCATATGGTAACAGGTTCTCCTTGGAATAGTATCCTTAAATCTAATTTATTCAATAAGTTACTTAAAGGTTAGGTATGATGAGATGAATTTCATGCTCAAATAACTTCAAAATATCATTATATTGCAACATTAAGAGATTAATTTTCTTGGAATTTAGACATACTTGCATTTATATTCATTTGAATCAACATGGTTTCATGGAATCCTACTTGAACATTTTCTCCATAATTTTATTCCCTAAAAGAATTTTATTAAGCAATATAAGATAATAGATAACACAAAGGGCATTTACTGCTTTAATAGATAAATGAAGGTATCCAAATAGAAGGATACATTTTAAAAACTTTCACAATGTTACATTTTCAAATTTAGAAAATAGATGTTTTAATAGGGAAACGAATAGGTCCAAAACTTGACTTTTAGGGAATAATGTTTTACTTGGGGAACTAAATATTTTATTGCCTTTAATATTAAATATTTTACATGGTTAAAGATAATCTTGGTAATATAGCATCACATTCATAAATCAAACCCAAAATAATAACTTATATTTGCATAGTCCTTTGGAATAAACAAAGAGTGTTACATCCCCTTTAATTCTTAAAAACTCAACACTCTTTCCTGAAATTGTATCCTTACATCCCAGGAAGCAAGCTCAAATAATTAAAAATATATATTTGGGAAAATAGTCTCTCCAAAATTATTGGATTTCTGAAATGAAAATTAATGGAAATATGTTTTATCTCAATAGAATGATATTCAATCAAAAAATTGATGTAGGATGTATTCCAGTAAGTTAAATATGAATCACAAAATTCTACATATAATAGACAAAAACAAGTCAATGACATGAGAATTGTATCAGGGACAAAATATTTTTTTGATCTAATTGAAAAATACAAAACAAAATTTTTGAATAAAAATAAAGAAATGGGCCAAGCACGATGGCTCATGCCTGTAATCCCAGGACCTTGTGAGGCCGAGGTGGGTGGATCATGAGGTCAAGAGATTGAGACCATCTGGGCCAACCTGGTAAAACTCTGTCTTTACTAAAAATACAAAAAGTTAGTTGGGCATGGTGGCGTTCGCCCGTAGTCCCAGCTACTTGGGAGGCTGAGGCAGGAGAGTCACTTGAACCTGGGAGGCGGAGGTTGCAGTGAGCCAAGATTGTGCCACTGCACTACAGCCTGGTTGACAGAGCAAGACTTCGTCTCAAATAAATAAATAGGCCCAGTGCAGTGGCTCACACCTGTGATCCCAGCACTTTGAGAGGCTGAGGCAAGCAGATTGCTTTAGGTCAAGAGTTCGAGACCAGCCTGGCCAACATGTTGAAACTCTGTCTGTATTAAAAATTCAAAAATTAGCCGGGCATGGTGGTGGGCACCTGTGATCTCAGCTACTCCAGAGGCTGAGACAGGAGAATTGCTTGAACCCAGGAGGCAGAGGTTGCAGTGAGCCGAAATTGCATCACTGCACTCCAGCCTGTGCAACAATAACAAAATTCCGTCTCAAACTTTAAAAAAAAAAAAAAAAGAAAGAAACAAGAAAACAAGAAATGATTATAACCTGATGCCATAAATATGGGAAAGAACCCATAATTCCCAGAACTGATATATTCAAACAGAGAGATAAATAACTGGTATTCCATGTGAAACAAAGCAAATTATCTGTTTTAAAAATCATCATCATAAAACTCTGAATCAGATGGCATCTTGCTGTGTCACACTTTGCAAAGTGTTTTGTGATCACATTAGCTCAGGGATACCCAAACTGCAGGCCACAGAGCAGTATGGGTCCTTGACCTGTTAGGACCTGGGCCACACAGCAGGAGCTGAGTGGCAGGTGAGCAAGCAAAGCTTCATCTGTATTTGAAGCCACTCCCCATTGTTTGCATTAACGCCTGAGCTCCATCTCCTGTCAGATTAGTGAGAACATTAGAGTCTCATAGGAGCAGGAACCCTATTGTGAACTGCACATGTGAGAGATCGAGGTTGTGTGTTCCTTATGAGAATCTAATGCCTGATGATCTGTCACCGTCTCCCATCACCTGCAGATGGTGTGGTGAGTTTTATTATTTCATTATATATTACAATGTAATAATAATAGAAATGAAGTGCACAATAAATGTAATGTTCTTGAATCATCCCAAAACCATACTCCCCACCCACCCCTATCAGTGGAAAAAATGTCTTCCACAAAACCAGTCCCTGGTGCCAAAAAGGTTGGGAACCGCTGCATTCTCTTACTATGTTCTTCACGAAGTCCTATCGAGTAAGAGATAAGGCAGAACTTATGACGGTGGTCTTTACATGATAAAGTAGGTATTTCAGAAGGCAGCTTGATGTAGGAATATAATTAATAAACTGGCGTCATAAAACCTAAATTGACTAGAACATAATAGGCACCAATTCCTACCTGTAATGGCTGAACAAGTGAGGGCAGGTAGTGTTACTCAACATCACACAGCTAGCAAGTGATCAGGAAGAGAATAAAGGCCAGACCTTTCAGTTTCTAAGTTAGGAGCCAACTCACAATACCATTTTGTTTGAAAAATAAATGTCTTTTAAAGAAAAGAGTCATAGCCGAACCTACTCATTGTATCCTAAAATTAGCCAAAAAAAATAAAAAATAAATAAAAAATCCATGGTATTCATTTCCTAGGAATTAGGTCTGTGGCAACTTTAATTAATGTGAAATGGCACAAAAGATCTTCAAATAGTTTAGTCTACTGTATATGTCTTCAGCCATATATCAACACGTGAACAAGATAAAAAGCTCTCCCATTAATTATACTGACTACTTCCTTAATGAAGTGCAAAAGTGTTTGCCTAATCTGATTCAATTTATTGAATTAGGTTGCAGTTTTATCATTTTGGAAATCAGCTTCATTGTTTACAATATGTCAATTCATTTCCAACAATTAAATAGCTCAGCATACAGCCATAATCAATTGAAAGCAATCTCCATTTTTAAGGTCTACTACCATTTGTAATGTGCATATTTCTGAAAGTGATATGTGATAGTTTGAACATACATTGTAACAGTAGCAATGACATTTTATATCCCTAAAACTTATTTTGCCCACAAGTCTATAAAGAGAGTTCAGTGTCATTAAGTCCCTAAAAAGTAAACATTTCATAACCAAATTTCAGTGTTATGAAATAATACTATTAGCAAAATCTATACAGGATACGTGAATATGAATAGCTTGACAATCTAAGACTTCTTATACCTAAACTATACATTTTAAAAGTTATTAATTTTATTTTTGAAACCAATGGAGTTGATTTGAGCATAGAAAGCAATAATATTGAATAACACTGGGATCAGCCTGTTTAATTACAATAATATGTTACATTTGTCTAGCTTCATCACTTGCAAGATGCTACTATAAATTGTGCCATTTGACATTCATGACCATTGGAGAAGCATAATTTTGCTATAATAAAAAGATTCTTTTTACAGGTGAAAGAAATGAAGAATCAAAAAAAGATTGAATGGTTCAATTATTATATATTTCAAAAGACATGTGCCTGAAAGATTCCTATGAGTTTTGGGGATTGGCTTTTCTCTTGGGACTTTACTTTTTAAAACGGAAAGTCAAATCAAAGTAATTCTAAGTAAAGTTCAAGGTCTTTCACTTAAATATCTTTAGGGTTTATGTCCTTGTGTTATCATGTCTGATGATGTTTACTGTTTAAAATAATAAAACACATTCCATCCCTATTCCAAACCCTATCACAACTTTAAATATTTCTTTGTATTATGCTCAGTAATTGCCATGTCCTCCTATTGACTAATTTTACAGCTATGGAACCCTTTAGGGGTTCTCATGAAAGAAGGGGAGAGAAGACAAAAGAAAAAAGATATGTAAAAATCTCTTTCAACTGGAAAAAAAAAAAAGTGTCTGTTAGCTTTACCATAGTCACATTTTTATTCAGAAGCTAACTATTCCATCCATTAAAAGCAGGGTAGCAAGTATGATTGCTTGAGAATATAAAGCATGCATCTCAAAAGTAATTTTACGTTACCATACAAAAAACTAGGAATGAATATATGAATGAGTACCTTTTAACTAGAAAGACACCATGTCATGTTTGGGAGAAAAATTAAAAGTAAAATAAAATAGAATCCACATATTTCATAATTAGAAGGGAACGAGGTGGTCTTCCCCAACCTACCTCCCTCTCAATGTAAAACTGCCTTCAAATTTAACTAACAACAGGAATTATAAAGCGGGAAAATTTACAGCTGATGTTTAGGGAGGGAGGATAAGTTTTCAAAAAAGTTGTATTGTTTTGTAACATAAACAATATAGCCTATTAAATAAATTGAATAGAAAAACTGTAGCTGACAACTTTTCATCCCAGTTTTCTCTTGAGCATTTCTGTCAGAAGGAAAAATTGAGGTTTTATTAGTAATACATTCCACTTTCTGACAGTTCTCCACACAGCAAGGTTCTTTCTTACAGAAGCCAATGTAGACTTCTGTACAATTTGTTCTATTAGTCAGATTTCTGCCTCAGAAGTACAGAATATGATTCTATTGTATCATCCACTTTCAGATTTTCTGTAAGTCTTCTTAAGACTAAACATCACCATCATTTCCAAATTGCTATCAGCATGACTGTTCTTTTAATGCTCACAAGTTTGTCAATGTCTTACTAAAAATTGTGGTGCCATGACTGAACATAATATTCCAGATGCCATCTGAAGTGTAGAGCAAAATAGCACTATTGTTTCCCTTTATCTGGACTTTATATTCCTATCTATTAAGCTTAGCTTTATATTAGCACTTTCCAAAGTTTACCACAATGTTCATTTATATGGTTACAGAGCCAAATGAAATTCTTCATCATTTTTCATGCAGAATATGTTTAAATCAGGTCTTAAGTTAATGAGGGTAGGTAATCAAGTAGGGTAATAAATGTTTGGGGACACAAACTGCAAGGTTTTAGAAACACTATGACCTTTCTGGCTTTTGCCAGCTTCTCTAGAAATGTTCAGATGCAGAACTTTTGACAAAATTCAACAGCCCTTCATGCTAAAAACGCTCAATAAATTCGGTATTGATGGAACGTACCTCAAAATCATAAGAGCTATTTATGACAAACCCACAGCCAATATCATACTGAATGGGCAAAAACTGGAAAAATTCCCTTTGAAAACTGGCACAAGACAGGGATGCCCTCTCTCACCACTCCTATTCAACATAGTGTTGGAAGTTCTGGCTAGGGCAATCAGGCAAGAGAAAGAAATCAAGCGTATTCAGTTAGGAAAAGAAGAAGTCAAATTGTCCCTCTTTGCAGATGACATGATTGTATAGTTAGAAAACCCCATTGTCTCAGCCGAAAATCTCCTTAAGCTGATAAGCAACTTCAGCAAAGTCTCAGGGTACAAAATTAATGTGCAAAAATCACAAGCATTCTTATACACCAGTAACAGACAAACAGAGAGCCAAATCATGAATGAACTTCCATTCACAATCGCTTCAAAGAGAATCAAATACCTAGGAATCCAACTGACAAGGGATGTAAAGGACCTCTTCAAGGAGAACTACAAACCACTGCTCAGTGAAATAAAAGAGGACACAAACAAATGGAAGGACATACCATGCTCGTGGATAGGAAGAATCAATATCGTGAAAATGGCCATACTGCAGAAGGTAATTTATAGATTCAGTGCCATCCCCATCAAGCTACCAATGAGTTTCTTCACAGAATTGGAAAAAACTGCTTTAAAGTTCATATAGAACCAAAAAAGAGCCTGCATCTCCAAGACAATCCTAAGTCAAAAGAACAAAGCTGGAGGCATCACGCTACCTGACTTCAAACTATACTACAAGGCTACAGTAACCAAAACAGCATGGTACTGGTACCAAAACAGAGATATAGACCAATGGAACAGAACAGAGTCCTCAGAAATAATACCACACATCTACAGCCATCGGATCTTTGACAAACCTGAGAGAAACAAGAAATGGGGAAAGGATTCCCTATTTAATAAATGGTGCTGGGAAAATTGGCTAGCCATAAGTAGAAAGCTGAAACTGGATCCTTTCCTTACTCCTTATACGAAAATTAATTCAAGATGGATTAGAGACTTAAATGTTAGACCTAATACCATAAAAATCCTAGAGGAAAACCTAGGTAGTACCATTCAGGACATGGGCATGGGCAAAGACTTCATGTCTAAAACACCAAAAGCAACGGCAGCAAAAGCCAAAATTGACAAATAGGATCTCATTAAACTAAAGAGCTTCTGCACAGCCAAAGAAACTACCATCAGAGTGAACAGGCAACCTACAGAATGGGAGAAAATTTTTGCAATCTACTCATCTGACAAAGGGCTAATATCCAGAACCTACAAAGAACTCAAACAAATTTACAAGAAAAAAACAAACAACCCCATCAAAAAGTGGGCAAAGGATATGAACAGACATTTCTCAAAAGAAGACATTCATACAGCCAACAGACACATGAAAAAATGCTCATCATCACTGGTCATCAGAGAAATGCAAATCAAAGCCACAATGAGATACCATCTCACACCAGTTAGAATGGCGATCATTAAAAAGTCAGGAAACAACAGGTGCTGGAGAGGATGTGGAGAAATAGGAACACTTTTACACTGTTGGTGAGATTGTAAACTAGTTCAACCATTATGGAAAACAGTATGGCGATTCCTCAAGGATCTAGAACTAGATGTACCATATGACCCAGCCATCCCATTACTGGGTATATACCCAAAGGATTATAAATCATGCTGCTATCAAGACACATGCACACGTATGTTTATTGCGGCACTATTCACAATAGCAAAGACTTGGAATCAACCAAAATGTCCATCAGTGACAGACTGGATTAAGAAAATGTGGCACATATACACCATGGAATACTATGCAGCCATAAAAAAGGATGAGTTTGTGTCCTTTGTAGGGACATGGATGCAGCTGGAAACCATCATTCTTAGCAAACTATCACAAGAACAGAAAACCAAACACCGCATGTTCTCACTCATAGGTGGGAACTGAACAATGAGATCACTTGGACTCGGGAAGGGGAACATCACACACCAGGGCCTATCATGGGGAGGGGGGAGAGGGGAGGGATTGCATTGGGAGTTATACCTGATGTAAATGACGAGTTGATGGGTGCTGACGAGTTGATGGGTGCAGCGCAGCAACATGACACAAGTATACATATGTAACAAACCTGCACGTTATGCACATGTACCCTAGAACTTAAAGTATAATAATAATAAAAAATTAAAAAATTAGAAAAAAAAAAAAAAAAGAAATGTTCCTGCCAACACTTTCAGAGCAATTTTACATCTTTACAAAGGACAGAGTAAAGTTGTGAAACTTATCCCCCAAAAGTATGGAGAAAATAAAAAGAAGTTCCAACATTTTAAGGTTAAATATTCAAGAACTAACTTACAGCACATCATTAAGGGAAGGAGTTGAAGCTTTGAGGTTAGCCTCAGAGAGGAAAGCCTATCAAAGAGAGAGGCTAAAAAATAAATAAATAAAATAAAAATAAAAATAAACTGTTTATCTTGTTTTGCATTAAAATAAGCAATATTTGTATTTCTCACATTTCTTGTTTAGGATGGGACGTAAGATACCCACTGCACTTCCTACTGGTTAAAAAATTATAGCAAGCAATAAAAGACAACATGTGACACACTCATGATGTAACCAAAGGATTAAAACACTAAGAATTTCACAAATAAATGGATATCTGCAAAGCTCCAAATCTCCAGGTAATCTATACAATATCCAATGTCATAATCAAAAGTTGACTCTGAAAATCTGATTTGCTTTTCTTAACATAAGTAAACTTCTCTTGTCAAAGGAGGCATCATATTACTAAAAGGAAGCAAATAATACCTTGCAGTTAGTCAATTAAGGACATTAGCAATTTCATTATGGGAAATCTACTGAGAGAAAAGTGTAAGCAGATTGTAATTCTTAGTACAGACCAGTGTAGGCATATGAGACTACAGAACTCAATAGAAACTTGGAAGAGAGAAATAAATTAGGGAAGAAAGTGTGGCAATTTTCTTCTAAATTAAGTAGATGAGAGGACTGTCCAGAAGTCTAGTAATATGTGGTTATTTAATTAAGTCTAAAAATAACAGACCATTGCTCTAAGAGATTAGAAAGAAATGATTTTTGTGAATATCTATGCTAGTAACAGACTGAGGGCATATTGTGATTTAACAGAAGTACTCTGTCATAACACGTTACATAGGGAAAAAAAGTAAATATATTTCTTATGTAGTTTATCATAACAAGAGCTATATTTACATTCAGTTAAATTAAGAAATATATTTTATTTGTATGTATTAAATTAATTATGTATCAAGGTACTGGATGTACAATGAAAATTCTAATCTTTAAGAATTGTATAATATAGTACAAATGTAGTTATATATACCTGTATATGCAGGAATTGTAAAGAGTAATATGTTCCCATGGACATGGTGGGGAGGGGGACACAACACACTGGGGCCTCTTGGGGGGTAAGGGGCTGGGGGAGGGATAGCATTAGGAGAAATACCTAATGTAGATGACAGGTTAATGGGTGCAGCAAACCACCATGGCACATGTATATCTATGTAACAAACCTGCATGTTCTGCACATGTACCCCAGAACTTAAAGAATAATAATTTTAAAAAAGAGTAATATGTTCCATGCTATGTTATTTCTATAAATATCACTTCTTCGAGCATCAATTTAGAGATTTATATTCCATCAATTGTTGATGATTATGCTTAAATGTAACCATCATAACCTATAAACAAACAAATAATGCCTTCCATATACTTAGTATACCTCCATCAGGCTCTAGACTCTGCATCTTTAATCTAGAGGCTAACTGTGCTTAATGGGATTTTAGAAGCTACATTAACACACCAGTGTTTAATTTTGTAATTGTAAGGCATAATAATTTCTCTCAGAAATCCTTTACTGAATATGTATTAGCCATATTCATTGAATAAATATTTAGTTTGGAATATCTGCTCTGTGCCAGGCAATATTCTACACACCAGCGATACCAAAGTGAACAAAACAGGCCAAAATCTTCCAGAGGCTACATTCGTGTGCATGTCTACTGCACCTCACTTGGACTTCTCATAATACTTAGCCTAGTGACTTGCTGGATGTGGTAGACTACCAATGGCCTCCAAAATTCAGCCCATGTCCTAATCCAGGAAATGTGTGAATGCTACTTTATATAAAAAAAATAAAAATAAAAATAAATAAATAAATAAATAAAAAATCTTTGTAGATGTGATTATGTTAAAGATCTTAAGATAGGAGATTATCCTGTATTATCTAATGTAGCCTAAATACAATGACAAGTGTCCTTACAAGAGAGTCAGAGGGAGATTTTACATACACACACACACACACACACACACACACACACACACACGAAGGCAACATTACCACCGAGTCAGAAATTGGAGAGCCAGGCAGCCACGAAACCAAGAAATGCCTGCAGCTCCCAGAAGCTCAAAGAGGCACGAACTGGATTCTCCCTTAGAGCCTCCAGAGCGGGTACCCTGCTGACACCATGATTTTAGCCCAATGATGCTGATTTTGGACTTGCAACCTCCAGAACTCTGAGACTATAAATTGTGGTTTTGCCGCTAAGCATATGGCAATCTGTTATGCCAGGCACAGGAAACTAATAGAGTGCTCCGTTCAGGTTTGAAAACTAAATAAATTGCATGATGAAGTCTAATGTTTAGGTTAGCCTTACAAAAAGGAAAACAAAAAAAGAAGACATACCTTTTAATTTTTCTCTTCAAGAAAAATGCAAAGGGAACATACATTAAGTAGTTATAGGTTAAATGTGCTATACTCAACAAAATGTCTAGTTATCAAACCTCTCAAATGTTTCCTACATATATAAATATATGAAAACACATACAAACATATTGCATAAACATTAAGTGTTTAAATAGTTTACATGAGATTTATTATTTTGGTAAGGCATACAGTAGCTTGTTATGTTTAATTCATTAGTGAAGATAAACCAACCATTTGTGGCTGTTTGACTCGTGCATTTTTCTGTTCTCCTTACTTGTGAGTATCCCAGTGGAATACAGAGCATTTATTATAATAAACTTCTCAACATACAAGGCACTTTTTTTTTTTTTTTTTTTTTGAGATGGAGTCTTGTTCTGTTGTCCAGACTTGAGTGCAATGGTGTGATCTCAGCTCACTGTAACCTCCACTTTTTGGGTTCAGGCGATTCTCCTGCCTCAGCCTCCTGAGTAGCTGGAATTACAGGCACCCGCCACCACAGCCAGCTAATTTTTGTATTTTAGTAGAGATAGGGTTTCACCATGTTGGCCAGGCTGGTCTCGAACTCCTGACCTCAGGTGATCCACCCACCTCGGCCTCCCAAATTTCTGGGATTACAGGCATGAACCACCGTGCCCAGCCTAGGCACAGTTTTACATTGTAAATTTTCTCCTGAGACGTTGAAATGTTCGTTGAAATGTTTAATGCATTTAAACTATTACAAATGCTAATATTACAAAAGAGGTTTTTTAGATATTGTTGCTGTTTACTAATTAGTAGAAAAAAAAAACATTAAATTTGAAATATGTTTTTGAATTCACCACACGAGAACATTTTTCTCTAAACTTTTTTAGAGATAAGAATGTTTCAGTGGGATTAACTCTAGATTAATATTGCCCCAGTCCAGTATTTTTTCCAAAATGATAAATTTGTAAGTTATAAATTCTTACCTTTTAAGCATAAGGTATGTGTGTATAATTGCTTTCTTTACCCTGAATACTTATTAGTTACATGTCTACAAGATCACAGTGACAGAAAAGACATATCCAAGAGACGAAACTATAAATCATTCATTCATTTAATTTGAGTGTATTTTTAAGAAAATATTAAATAATTTTTATGTCAAAGGCAAATACTGGGGACTCAATTAATTCTTAATATTTTTATGAAATGCATCTCAAAATTAATTTGCATACTGACTTAAAGATGAAATCAGAAATTTGGCAAATACACTATCCAAATTGCATTCCTGAACAAGAGGGGAATATTTTGAATTCCTAAATAACCTCTCTCTTAATTTTAAATAGACATCATCTTAGAAAAAGTTGAATGTTATTGGAAGTCTGTTGCTAGGATGAATTATTCCAAACTGGTAGTTATTATCAAAAATGATTTATGACAAGGGCTCAGTCAAAATAAATGTAGTGACCACAGCAGGAGGTATTGCCTTGTGTGACTCTACAAAGAACCTTCTTTCTTTCATTAGCTTCAACTTCTGGTTGCTATGGCATCCGGTGACAACCATAACTTTTAGAAATTATCACCATCTGCCCACGCCCCTTCTAAGGTTACACACAAGCCCACTCAAGCAGCCAAAATAACACATCAAAATTCCACAAGCAATCTCAAAGTTTGTTGTTTTGTTTCGTTTTTGTTTTTGTTTCAAGTATAGATACCTAAATTCTTAAATATTAAGACTAGGAAAATACATTTTTAAAAAATAGTCTTTTTTTTCCTAAGAAAACAAATGCACCCAGGGAAAACTATTATTTAACTCCAATATTCAATACTTGAAACAATAAAAGAATGATTAGGACTGAATCAATAGGGTTTTTTTGTTTGCTTGTTTGTTGTTTTGTTTTGTTTTTGAGACAGAGTCTCGCTCTGACGCCAGGCTGGAGTGCAGTGGCGCGATCTTGGCTCACTGCAACCTCTGCCTCCCAGGTTCAAGGGATTCTCCTGCCTCAGCATCCCGAGTAGTTGGGATTACAGACGCATACCACCATGCCCAGCTAATTTTTGTATTTTTAGTAGAGACGGAGTTTCACCATGTTGGCCAGGATGGTCTCCATCTCTTGACCTCACGATCCGCCTGCCTCAGCTTCCCAAAGTGCTAGGATTACAGGCGTGAGCCACCGTCCCCTGGCTGATCAATAGGTATTTATAAATTTGTCTAAATTAATCCATTTTCTTTTCACAGGAGAAAGTTAGGCAACTTTGAAGATACATTTACATCTTTTTATCGTTTTCCAATGTTACTTCTCAGAATACAGAAGTACAGGCCAATATTAATAAATAAAGTCCTGCAAATTTAAAAGTCTATATAATCATAGTTAGTGATATTCCCCCAATACACTAAAGCATTCGGTAGACTGTTTTGGGAGAAAGATGTTACATACTTCTTGAGAATTATAAAATTTATTTAAGATCTTTAGATTTCCAGTTAATGTTTTAAGACAGTAAAGTTACGTTCCCTAGTATATGAAGACATTACTCTGTATTCCCTAAAATCTAAACTTC
This sequence comes from Macaca mulatta, assembly GCF_049350105.2. NCBI lineage: Eukaryota > Metazoa > Chordata > Mammalia > Primates > Cercopithecidae > Macaca > Macaca mulatta. Next base: position 66,434,690 of record NC_133422.1, read on the forward strand.
TGCATCTAGAAAAAGTTTACTTAAAAAGAGAAAAAATACTGAATATACGAAGGTAACGCCATTCATGTGCAATAGTCAAACTTCCGGCAACCTAAAATCTTCGAACTAATGTTTAAAAGTTGAAAGTAAGCAAAATAGTAGTGAGCTGGCTCACACACCCTGTTCTAAAGCAATTCACTGAAGTCTACAGGCACTAAACTAACTTCCTTCTTTCCTTTCTCTCTCTTTTTTTTTTCTCTCTCTCTCTTTCCCTCCCTCTCTCCCTCCTTCTTTTCTTTTCTTTTCTCTTCTCTTCTCTCTTTCTTTCTTTCTCTTTCTTCTTTCCCTTCCCCCCCTCCCTCCCTCCTTCCTTCTTTCCTTCCTTTCTCCTCTCTCTCTCTCTCTCTCTCTCTCTCTCTCTCTTCTTTCTGATGCAGTCTTGCTCTGTTACCCAGGCTGGAGTGCAGTGGCGCAATCTCGGCTCACTGCAACCTCCACCTCCCTGGTTCAAGCGATTCTCCTGCCTCAGCCTCCCGAAGCTGGGACTACAGGCACCCGCCACCGCGCCCGGCTAATTTTTCGTATTTTTTTTAGTAGAGACGGGATTTCACCGTATTAGGCAGGATGGTCTTGATCTCCTGACCTCGTGATCCGCCAGCCTCGGCCTCCTAAAGTGCTGGGATTACAAGTGTGACCACTGTGCTCGGCCTTAAGATTTTCATATGCAGTATAAAAGATTTTCCTATGTCATTCCCAAGTCCCAAATTTTCTAAACAGAAATTTTTATCATTCAGTTAAACATAAATAAGCAAGGATTAGCCAAGTACTACCTATTTCATTTTTCCAAATCTCAAATTGGAATTAGAATATCAGGCAGTAGGATTCAGTTATTTGAAAAGCATGATTAAACAAATTGAAATGATAATAGCCGCCTTGTAATTGGGCAATTTTCAGCTACTGATTTCATTTTTTTGTATCTCAATTTTTCATGCACAAAATTAGTATAAACATTTTTCATGGAATTTTCAATTATTTACCATTAAAAATTTTGGTGGCTAGGTATGGTGGCTCATGCCTGTAATCTAAGAACTTTGGAAGGTCGAGGCAGATGTGTTACTTGGGTCCAAGAGTTCAAGACCAGACAGAACAACATGAAGAAACCCCATCTCTAGAAAAAAAAAAAATACAAAAATTAGCCAGGCATGGTGGCCTGTGCCTGTAAGTTCTAGCTACTCAGAAGGCTGTGGTGGGAGGATCTGTTGAGCCCAGGAGGTCCAGGCTGCAGTGCGCCATGACTGAGCCACTGCACTGCAGCCTGGGTAACAGAGGGAGACCCTCTGTCTTAAAAACAAAAATAAAAATAAAAATTATTGCTGCCTTGCTGAAAAAAATATTAAATATATAAAATGAACAAATAGCTGAAATAGCTACAAATTCAACTCAATGATTTTTGTTAAATATCCACAAAAGTGAATGAACTGTTTAGACATTACTGCAAAAATAAAGATGAGTTAGAGACAGTCATTGATGTCAAGAAACTTCTACCCAAATATGAAATATGAAATAAGATTACTTCATGATTATATTAAAGCACACAAAAAGACAAATGTTACAAAGAAAAATAAAACATTGATACAGGAATTTAGAGAAAAAAGAAAAACTCTCTTCTCATCTTGCCAGATTACCTTTATTGCATCAGCTGTATTGTAATACATGACATTTATATGTTCATATGTATATTTCCTCAATATACATATGATAAAGAAAAAACAATATAAATATTATATATTATAATATCAGCAATATTTTAATTTGCTCATGTATCTGGCTCATTTCCTGATGAAACAATAAAGATGGGCAAACATATGTTTCCATAAATAAAATAATTAATGAACCCATTCAGGTGGTAGAAATCAAATGAATGAATTTTGCTGCAGTGCATTATTAAATTTGTTTATGATATGGAGCTTATGTAGTCAAGACTATTCTTTTACTTATACATTTTCAAAATTCTAAAAATAAACATTTTTCATATGGTTCTGACAGAAACGTATTAGTTTGCAAAAAATTACGAGACATTTCTATTCAACCAAGTTACTGTCTTTTGTTTGGATGCATGTCTATCAGTTTCTGGAATGCTAAACAAGTTTAAAATCCAAAGACCTGGGTTTGAACAACCACTGACAGCTACAGCTGAGTGACCTTGAGAAAGTCACTGATTTTCTCTGAACTTCGATTCCTTAATAAAAAAATAGGAATAATAATTTGATGTTTGATATTTGTGGTAGGATTAATTAAAATAACTTCTAGCACTGTGCTCAGTTAAGCTTTTGTTTTATTTGTTTTTTTTTTTTATTTGTTTTTTTTTTTGAGACGGAGTCTTGCTCTGTCACCCAGGCTGGAGTGCAGTGGCCGGATCTCAGCTCACTGCAAGCTCCTCCTCTTGGGTTCATGCCATTCTCCTGCCTCAGCCTCCCGAGTAGCTGGGACTACAGGCACCCGCCACTTCACCTGGCTAGTTTTTTGTATTTTTTAGTAGAGACGGGGTTTCACCGTATTAGCCAGGATGGTCTCGATCTCCTGACCTCATGATCCGCCCGTCTCGGCCTCCCAAAGTGCTGGGATTACAGGCTTGAGCCACCGCGCCCGGCCAGTTTTATTTTAAATAAAGAAAAGATGGTAATCATAATGCAGTTTTGAAATAAATTATCTCAGTAACATTATCTTAGTGTGCACAAAATATAATTGATGTGTGTAAATATTGATTTACAGGTATATATAAAAGCTATGACATTGGCTGATTTTTAATATTTTTTGGCATAAGTGAGTAGCAGCCTTACCTGTTGGTGGAATTATCCCAGGAGACATGAGACCAGGGACAGAATGTGGCATGATGTGAGAGTTCTCTGGGGAGGTGACACTTTGAGTCCTCTTAGGAGGCCTTCCAGGTCTAGAACTGAAACAAACAAACAAAAAAATTTTACAATTAAGCTGTTGTCTTACACATCATTTCAAAGTTGTTTCAAGTGGTAACATGGACTGTAAATAAATTTGTTTCAAGGACGGTTGCTTTTGCAGTTAGATGTAATAGACTTCCATCACTAATTAGATTACATGCTGAATTCATTTTCCTCATTGAAGATCAGCCACTCCTGATGCATAATTCATAGCCTGCACCTCGTTACCTGCTTCTTCATATTAATATCTATACACAGTTTGAATTGCCTCGTTTGCATATGCTAAAGTTCTGCATGCAGCCTTCAGCACGAAAATTATGCACTAACTTGTAATAATTATTACAGTCAGCCTGCTATTGATTTATGAGACTTTTAAAAACCAAATATGTGTAGTACTTGTAATGAATGATATTTTAAGGTTCTTCAGGAAATTAAAAGGCAATGGCTGCCTAAGGAAATGTTCTGCTTGTTTGATTTAATACTACAGTTAGCTGGGAGGTGGAATGAAAGAGTGATTCAGACCTATAGCACATTTTTCGATGATATGTTTTATTACTTCGCACTGCTAGCCTGATATCTAGATGATAAATGACAATACATATCTAATGTGTGAAAAGGTCTTGCAATTTCTTTATTTTTTGTCATTTAAAAGATAAGTCAAGTTATCATTTAACCCTTATTCTATTTAAGTGAACATCCCCCACTAAGTTCCCTTACTTTTAATATACTAAAATGTACTTGAAAGGCTTAGGATTATTTGTAGGATATCATTAAGGAACTGCCAGCGTAGCATCTCATACCTACCTTTAGGATAAATAAAAATACTTTGTGTTTTGGCAATACTGTGCTTTACATGCCCATTACACAAGATTAATTATTACAGTTATAAAAGCAGAGGTAGAGACATCTATTTGCAATCATTAATGGAAAACAACCATTGTACATAATCTTACAATTTTTTAAAAGAAAGTTTTAGCATCGTATTTTCACTTTTTGCCTCTGTATCATAAATGTGCTTTTTTTTTTTTTTTTTTTTTTGAGACGGAGTCTGGCTCTGTTGCCCGGGCTGGAGTGCAGTGGCCGGATCTCAGCTCACTGCAAGCTCCGCCTCCCGGGTTTACGCCATTCTCCTGCCTCAGCCTCCCGAGTAGCTGGGACTACAGGCGCCGCCACCTCGCCCGGCTAGTTTTTTTTTTTTTTTTTTTTTTTTTTTTTTTTGTATTTTTAGTAGAGACAGGGTTTCACCGTGTTAGCCAGGATGGTCTCGATCTCCTGACCTCGTGATCCGCCCGTCTCGGCCTCCCAAAGTGCTGGGATTACAGGCTTGAGCCACCGCGCCCGGCCATAAATGTGCTTTTATGAAATGCTCTCCCATCATGTATTTGGCCAAAATGTGCCTAGATATTTCAAAACTAACAGATATAGCCTCATAAATAAGCATTTTCATGTTTTGCCTTTGCTGAGATCCCTAGATTTATCAGAAGATTCAAAGACTTTATCTATTTAATTTAGGTAGGTAATGTATGTGGTCATTGAGCAAATAATTATTAAGTGCGTGCTGTTTACAAAGAGGTGCACTATGGAAGCTAATTTAGGAGAATGGGTTCTTAGACTTCAGAAGTTTGCATTCTTGCCAAAAGGAAAGAATCTGTTGCATAAACAACTATGATGCAAATTGTAATGTGCTAAATCACATAAGAAAGTTGCAATTCGAATACTAATTGGAGGTTAGGATGGATGGTGATACTACCATGTCATGGGAAGGAAGAAGGCAGCGAGAACATTAGAAGAGAATTCTGAAGGTGAGTTAAGCATGGAGAAGAAAAGAATAGAAGAAAATTACACTCCAGTGAGAATGTGAGAAAGAAATGAAAGCATGAAAAATGTATGGTTATACAGGATTGTTTCAAATGAGGTGAAACAAGTCAAATAGGAAGAGGAGCAGTGATTGAGACTGTCAGAGTTATTGCCTAGGGCTAGATCCTGGAGGATGTTGGAAAAACAGCAAGACTGTTTGCTTGTCTTTCTGTTTTGTTAACCAATAGGGATATTGTCCTGCTTATTGTTCCTGAAGTATCTATCAAGCTACTTCCTCTTATTATTACTTTCTCATGATTACTCCTCATTCTCAGTTTGGTTTTTAACTCCCGTTACTTGTCTGTGGTCAATCAACAGCCCTCTGATAGTATCCATTTTCCTTGAGTGATCTCTTTTATTAGCATCACTTAGATGCTAAGGGCTAAGGGCTAAATATATCTACAGACCATATCTTTCTCCTGGGATTCAGACAGATTAATGCTTATGTGCTGGAAATCTCTGCTTGGATGTTCTATAATAATCTAAGACTCAGCTTGTCTAAATCTGAACTCAGCATCTATCCCATTAAAACCTATTTTGCTTTTCCCTGGTTCAGCAAAATGGAATCTAACTGACTAAGCCAAAAATCCAGGAGTCACTTGTGTCTTTTGTATACTCAAATATTACCTTTCTGAGGATATCTTTCTAATCTATTTTCTCTTCTATGTCCCCACTCCTACCTTTCAGATCAATCCCTCATTCTTGATACATGGTTACAGCTTTCCAAACCTTCCAAGACACATATTCAATTTTGTCCCACTCCAGAATCTAGAGTCCAGAGTCTAAATAACTCTCCATGCTAATTCCAGGAGGATTTTTATAAAATGCAAATTTGACCTTGCCTTCCATTTGCTTAAAGATATCAATGGTTCCCTACTGGATTCACAATTCTTGACATGGCACCAAAACCATTTCAATACTTGATCCCTGCTGACTTTTTCAATTTCAACATTTTATTCCTACATTCATAGCTTATATTTGACCCTACTCAGTTTCTTAACAGTTTCCTGAGTGGCTCTGGTCTCCTATTACACTGTCTTTAAAGATGCTTTGCCATCACAGCCCTTTTCTATGCCACCCCATCCTCATTCTCATTTTATCTGACTAAACCTGACTACACTTTAATAATCCTTCTTACCAACCACTTCTAGTTAGTATTTTTTCTATGCTCTATGATAGAGCATGGGGAACCTATAATTCTTCCTGCACTGATTGCAATAATCGGATTATTTGCTTATCTACCAAGGCTACTTGACAGAAATTGCACAAAATATGTCTGTGTGTCCTTAAAATGTAACTCAGTGTCTGGTTCACTCTATGTAGTAAAATAATAAAAATAATAATAATAACTCTATTTGTAAAGCCATTTCTCCCAAATTCTTCAAGTATACTACCTTATCAATTCCAGGGTCACAAAGTTTCCAAGAAACGAAAAAGTAAGGCACAAAAAGCGTCTGAAACTCTAAGTCGAAACATAATGCTAAATGTACGTCTCAAGTCCAGAGAAAATAGAATAGAGATTTTGGGAGATCTCAGGCAAGATGCTACAGAAAAAGTGGGAAAGGAAAAGGAAGTTAAAAGATGGGAAATGTATAGCCCTTTAACTTGTTTTGCTTTTAAAGAAAATCAAACTACTTAGGAGTACTTTATTATTCTGGCCACAGGAATTGTCCCCACAGCCCTCACTCTAGAAGTGAAGTGAGGCTACTAAGTAGGAACACTTTAATTCACGCTGTGATTAGAATAGACCCGGTGGGCTCCTTTCACCACATATATCTCCTGCCCAATCTATCACATTGCCTCAAATTCCACCAATGGAGATTTATTGCTTTCAGTCTTTAAGCTTTAAGTTCTTTTAAAATCTTTCATTAAAATGCAAATACTCTTGGTGCTGGTAACACCCTAAAGCCATCAGCTAACACCCTACTGGGGATTACTTTCAATTAGGTGAGAGCAAGGTCTTGGGATACCTTTGCAAAGAATGAAAGGGACTGGAAGAAAATACTTGTAAGGACAAATAAATCACTTACTCTTTTGCCTAAGAACAGGACAACAACTATGAACCTCTCCTTGGAGTTATTCCCAACTTCTTGGCTGAGGAGAAGTTGGAAAATTTATTTATTAACAAGACTTTCCTCTATCCCTTCATGACCTACAGTTAGGTCCCCTTATTGACAGGCTTAATATTTTATCCTTACTAGAATCCTGTTCACTAACTCCTAAGGTATTTGAATGGGAAGATAACTGTGAAATAATTGAATATTTAAATTTCTTTCAAAGGCATTTTAGGGAACTTCCCAGAGAACATGAGTAATACTCTGGCCAAAATCACATATTTTATGGCCTGGATTGATACAGCTATGATACTGGTTCTACCAATTTACTAGAAGCTGTAGATTTGACCAAGCTACCTAACTTACCAGAAAATTTGATGAAATCAGGATTTCTTTAAGAAGCGTTTTGTATGCTTTGTTAGAAATTAGTTATTCTTAAAAAGAAAATACTTAGAAAAACAAAAACTTAACTGAAAAGAGGAAGCGAAACAATGAAAAAAGCATTTTCTTTTGGAACGTTCAATTGCCTCAATGTAGCCACTATCAACCCATCATTTTCTACAACAGTGACCCATTTCTATCCCAGAGGATTAGAGCAAGCTGAACTCTCCTAGCTCTAATTAAACGGAAGACCTCACTTAAATAATTACACTTAATAGCTTGAATAAAATCACAATTTATGATTTTGGTAATTGTTTTTGCCAGCTTCATGCATTAGCTGTAGTACAGTCTTTAGTATTTTCAAACATCCGCATTAAAAGAGGAAAGAAATAGCTTAGAGACGTCCACATCCACATTTAATATCCTAAACACTAGGGAACTCACCCAAGCATACTTTCTCCTGCAGTTCTAAATAAAAAGCTTACCCACCCACTCCCATTCCCACCCCACCACACACAGACAGATCGCCGGGTGGGGGGGGGGGGCTTCTTTCCTTAGTTTTTAACACTAAATCAATCTCATGCTAATTTCAGTCTCTCTCCTACAACTGTACAATGTTTACTAACTTTTCCAGGTCCATTTATTGTTTTTATTTAAAGTGAAGTCAAAATTGAACTTAACAAAAGTGATAGTAATTAATAAGAAGCTTAGGGCATCAAAAGAGCGAGAGATGTTAGAGTACATTATAGAATTTTCAATACCCAATATTCTCTGTGGACATCATCTTTTGTTAATCTCTTCAGTAGTTTTGGAGAAATTAAGCTCAATTCTCTTTCTAAGAGTTGGGGCAGAGAAACGAATAAAATTCAGAAAATAAAAAAGAAAAAAAGAAGAAGAAGAAAAAAAATACCTGTGGTGTCTACACATTGGAAAATATGAAGACAGCTGCCCAGCAGAAATTTTAAGTCCAAATCCTACCTGCCTGGAGAAAAGAAAGAAAAGTTCCATTCAACCATTCATTCATTCATTCATTCATTCATTTCCCAAGAGAAAAGAGCTACTGTATACAAGCACAGGGCTAGACATTAGGGTTTCAATAATAAAGACATAAGCCCTTCTATGAGAAGGACGATAACATTAGATAGTCTGTGGGGTAAGTGCAGTAGAGGGATACATGGCAGCAAATGAGCACTGAGATTAATCTTTGGACACAAACAAGCATTTACTAGAGAAAGCAACTTGCTCTGCTAATCTACAAGAGTTCATTTGCCCTCTCCAATCTATTTACCCAAGGAAAGCTCCAACTCTGTGTTTATATTCTCCGTATTTTTTTCTAGTAAAGTGCTTCTACAAAAACAAGAGGTTTGCAAACTGTATATATGTACGTATGTGTATAATATACATTTTATATATATACATATTAATAATTTATTTCTGATGGGAAAGTTACAATTTGCTTAATGATTTGCATACCCACTTGAACATTATGGAATCATGAAGAACCGTGTTTATAAGTGTATGATAACACAGGGGAATGCTTACGTTCTAAGTAACATGAAAAAGCAAGATACAAACCTGTAGATATGGACATATCAGAGCACAAGAGACAGAGAAATCAAGTAAAGGAAGCAATAAATACACAGAAAAAAAGACTGAAAGGAAATATGCTAAAATATTGAATGTTTATCTTTGAATTTCTGAATGGAGAGTTACTTTTTTTTTACATTTGAAGATTTTAGTTTCTCTGTCATAAACGTACATTATGTTTAAAATATAAAAACACAGGTTTTTTTTTTTTTTTTTTTTTTTTTTTTTTTTTTTTTTAACACGAGGTCTCACTCTGTTGCTCAGGTTGGAGTGCCATGGTGTGAACACAGCTCACTGCATCTTTGACCTTCTTAGGCTCAGGTGATCCTCCCTGCTCAGCCTCCTGAGTAGCTGGGACTACAGGCACACAGCACTTTGCCCAGCTAATTTTTGTACCCTTTGTAAAGCGCGAATTTCACCATATTGCCCAGGCTGGTCTCGAACTCCTGGGCTCAAGCTATCCACCCGCTTCAGCCTGCCAAAGCACTGGAATTACAGGTGTGAGCCACTGCACCCCAACATAAAACAAACTTTTAAAACTCATTTGACTTCAACAACTTGAATCATATTTTTCAGAGACTTCATTGTGTACAAATCATGACCCTGACTAAACTTTATTAGTGCTCAAAGTTTGCCTGTATCTCATATCATTAACCACATAGAATTGTCCTTTTAATCTTTCCCTTCCATTTGAGTTCTAAAATATCTGCTAAAAAGCAGATGATTATAAACAAAAATGTTTTCCCTGTGAAAACTATAAAATATGAAAAGTACAAATAATCTTTGACATCATCTAGTTAAATAAACCTCAGGAAACAGACTCAACTACACAAAAGGATATAAAGGACTTTCTAAGATTAATGTATGTATATCAACATTTCACCAAAAGAAGCGACTGTTTGGAATTCTCCGTTTATCAATGCATAGCTGTCCCTTAGAAAGACGTTGTTAACTTGTTAGTTGAACTTTTTCTTTTTTCAGTTTCCTGAGCGGCAACAATCCAAATAATCCAGAATCTATATGATTAACATTATTTTCCCTTCTAATGCAATTTTTTTTCCTATTGCTGGTTAAACTTTGAGGGATACACTTTTTTAAAATGGTGACTAATGTGAACACGTTTTCATTCTCATGCTCCACATTTGTTTGGACTTTTAGTGTTCTCTGTGTAGGTGTGTGTCTCAGTCATGTGCACTTCTCAGTACAAACAGACTATGAACTAATGCATCAAACAGATTACTTTCCCACACTCACCTAAATACAGAGGTCCATAGGCACCCTGCTTACAAATACCACCAGTGGACACCTGGAGAGCACTTTCAGCTTATTGGCTCACAGGCACAAAAGCACTCTCTCAACTATTTGAATGGCAGGTAATTCAGTACAGCAACTGAACAAATACATACGCAAATATGCAAAATACAAATGTTCTGTGGGGAAATAAATTAAAGTATATTTTAATTAAAAGGTTCTGTGATCCAATTAAACTACTAAGCATACATATGTTTTGTGGAAGAACTTGACAGATTCCTGAAGTTTTTAATATTTTTGTTTATTGGGGCAAGTGCTCAGAGTTTTTATTATGTTAATATGCATTACAAATCTCCAAGAATGGGGTAACATAGGCATTTATTAAACTTAGTTCACCATGAAACCTGCCATTTCTAGGGAGTTTGTTTGTTTGTTTAAAGACTTGTGCTCTAAATGATTGTGATATACTCAATGGTATGATTTACATTCGAATTATGAAAATTCCTCATCTCTCAACAGTATCAAACCATGTTGTATATGTCATAGGACACATGAGAATTATTCTCCAAAAATTAGGAAAACAGCAATTCACATATTCCACCAGATGCCAGAATTGGGGGCTTTACCCTTACCTCCCACCAACATGTCCTGAACATTTTGGTTACCATTATCTATTAATATTACTGCATACATATTTGACCAAATTCTGTAGTTAAAGTTGAATACTGAGCAATGTAAGAAATAATTGGGTCAAAGGGAAAGGGTTACAAAGCAGGTGGTCATCTAATTTGAAACATTTTTACTCTCTAGCAGAAGAAATGCAAGAGCTCATCATTACCAAAAAAAAAAAAAAAAAAATTAACATCAGTAAACTAAAAGCATCATTAACAAAAAATAAACAGAAGTTAAAATTAGCTACTCTGGTGAGGATAAATTATTGTGGCCTCTGACCTCAAAAGTCACACTGTATACAACTAAAACAGTACAAGACATTTATTTAATATGAAACCTGTTTAAAAGGCCAAAGACAAAATATCTGAAGTCTCCAGCTCAGTTGGAGCTACTACATACTGAATAAGGAATTACCCCAAAGAAAGAATTAAAACATATTGGAATGTAACTAAGCCACTCTTAAGCATTTGTGTATTAAGTGTTAACAATTAATGACAGCCTAAAATACTAAAGAGAGTTCCTGTCATAGGTAGTTGGGATAATCTCACTCTCGCTCCTAACGCTTCTAAGCCCTCTTCTCCTTTTTAAGAATATACATAAGGTCTAAGTGAAGAAGATATTTAAAATCCATTGTGTATATTGGTTATACTAATCTTAGAATATATTATTATATTAAACTTAGTTTAAGATATTTTAACTTAATGAATATATTTTCGGAGCTTAACCTTCATCAGATCAGGGAGATGGATATAGTCTTGCCTCAACTGGAATTCTTTACATCAATGGTAAATGTTTCTTTATAAAGTGAATCAAGTCACTTACCACTTGATAAGTAAATGCATCAAATAGATTACTTTCCCACACTCACCAAAATACCGAGGAATATTTTGTGAGACTGAAAAGCTGTTCAATGCAACTTAAAGTTTTAAAGAGACATACAATTTAATACTATTTATTTTTACCTTTCTATAGCATACATTATACATCTACATATATGATTTCTCCCAAAGTTCATACCATTTGCAAATTTCATTCAGTGGCATGTTTGTCTAGAAAGCTAAATATTTTTAACCTTTTAATCACCTTACCGTTTTCCTTTCTTCCCATAAGTCTTTCAGGCCACAGATGATTCTACCCACAACACCTCTCTTTTACAATTATGTGCAAAAGTTTACTAGAATCCCCTAAAGAACAAATTCTGAAATAATTAGAAACGATTGTAAGTGACCTTCTTAAAGTTTGAGAAAACGTTAATACTATATTGGATTCTTTCTCAAAGCTCCTGTCATACCTCATAACAATATTCTATAAAATTTAAATTTAATATTAAAACATATTCCAAGTCCAGGTGTGGTGGCTCATGCCTTTAATCCCAGCACTTTGGGAAGCCAAGGCTGGAGGATTGCTTGAGGCCAGGAGTTCAATACCAGCCTGGACAAGATGGCAAGATCTCGTTTCTACAAAAAATTTTAAAATTAGCTGGGCATGGTGGTGCATGCCTGTAGTCTAAGCTACTCAGGAGACTGAGGCAAGAGAATCCCTTGAGCCCAGGAATTTGAGGTGGCACAGAGCTGTGATGAAACCACTGCACTCCAGCCTGGATGACTAAACGAGACCCCACGTAATATCTAAACCAATCTTTTACACCAACTATGAACTCCATCATCACAAATAAAAATGTTTTCCTTTTGTAATTTTTCAATTTACATTTCAAATGACAAGATATTCACAGCAGTTACTATTGGCTATATTTTTTTGAGCCAAAAGCAATGCATTCACTCTTTTATTTCAATGGTACATGCCAAGAACCTGTTTATAAACGTGCAGTGGAAATATTCAACCATCATTCTGTTTCTGCAGGTTATCGTTAATTTGGTACCAATATGAACCCATTGCTCCTATCTCAAAATAATATCCAACTTTCCTTTGTAGGAGATGCCATTTCCAACACTCTAAAGACCGCTGTTTCAAATGTTTTTGTTTTATTTTTGAATAGGAAATAAAATAATGAAATAATTGCAATTATATTATCTACTGCCAGGGATTGTGCTAAATTCACTATGTGATCTAAGTCTTTTAATAATTGTGACAAACTTTTGAGATCAGTACTATTATTATCCTTATTTTTTTGATGAGACATTGAGACACCAGAAAGTAAAAGTAAAATGACTTACCTAATATCACACATGTTAAAAGTAATGGAGTCAGGTTGTGAACCACGGCAATCTGGCTTCAGATGCCAAGCCCTGAGCCCTGTGTAATACAGCCACTGCAGCAGATTTGCATGTTAATGTAGTCAACAAACATTAATTGAACATGTCCATGTGCCGTGGTGGAAATATCAATAAAATACTATTTCTTTCCTCAAGTAGCTCATGGTCTATTTTGGGAAATACATCGATACATAGAGAATTACACTAAACCATGTTAAATACCGTAGTAAAAGTTGCAGAGCATGGTTGTTGGGACAAAGTCATGAGGGTGCTTCAGGAAAGATGAGGTGTGAGCAAGCAGGAGTTTGTCTACTGAAGCAGAGGAGGGGGTGCTAAGTAAAGAAACAGTCATAGAGGTATATCCCCCCATTACACACACACGCACACACACACACATACACTTCTGTAATGAAGCCTGAAGTACTCAAACCTGAGTACTTATAACATCTAATATTAGTATTAAAATGTCATTTATTAAAGAAAACACTTCATAAAATATTAAATAAAATTCAATTAATGTAAATCATATTAACAGCAATGTTTGGTGCTTAATTGGGTCAAAGGGAAAGGTTTACAAAGCAGGTAGTCATCTAACTTGAAACATTTTTCATGTCCCTGTCCTTAGCATGGTTAGTCTCACACAGTCCAGCACATAATTATTCTCTAATAGTTTAATCGGTCAGTTCTTCTCTGTCTATCCCGTCTGCATATTTCTGACTTTGAGAAATGTGTTACATATATGATGGTAGGCACTGATTTTTGGTCAAACATCTTTAGGACATCATGATTTGTTCGCCTATTTTCTCTCTCTTTTCTTTCCTTCCTTCCTTCTTCCTTTCCTTTCCTTTCCTTTCCTTTCCTTTCCTTTCCTTTCCTTTCCTTTCCTTTCCTTTCTTTCTTTTCCTTTTTTTTGATGGAGTCTTGCTCTGTCACCCAGGCTGAAGTGCAGTGGTGCAGTCTTGGCTAACTGCAACCTCTGCTCCCAGGTTCAAGCGATTCTTCTGCCTCAGTCTCCCAAGTAGCTGGGACTACAGGTGCGCACCACCATGCCTGGCTAAATTTTGTATTTTCAGTAGAGACGGGGTTTTGCCATATTGGCCAGGCTGGTCTCGAACTCCTGACCTCGTGATCAGCCCGCCTCAGGCATGAGCCACCGCATCTGGCCCATTCTCCTATTTTAAATGTATTTTCTTGTAAAGTCTTATATAAGAAGAATTTAAATAGAACACAATTTGGTGTTATATAAACAACTATATAGAAAAATCTGAATCTAACAAAAAATGAATCCATCTCCCTTTCAATACTTTATTGTAAGAAGGATTTGTATTCATAAGATGGAAATTCATTACTCCACTGAGTTTTATTTCATTTTTCTGTAATCACTTATTATCTTAATCAAAATTATTGCCATATTTTTGATATAAGAAGGAAAAATTTTGTAAAGAAATTATAGCAAACCAGCAATAAGAAGGAAAAACTTGTAGCAAGTGCGCATAAATCTTTATATAATAAAGCAGCCATAGCCATAAATTACTGGTAAAGTAACTAAGTCTACACACACACACACACACACACACACATACACACACGTACATGCAACAATCTGGTATGATAGTACCCTCTTATCCGTGGTTTTGCTTTTCAAGTTCAGTTACCATGGTCAACTGCTGTCTGAAAATAAGCATGGTACAAGAAGATACTCTGAATGAGAGAAAGAGAGGTCACATTCATATAACTTTTGTTAGAGTATATGGTTATACTTGTTCTATTTTACTGTTGTTGTTCATCTCTTATTACGTCTACTTTATAAAGTAAACTTTAGCCTAGGTAGGCATGGGTGTATAGAAAAAAATACAGCATATATAAGGTTAGGTACTATCACGGTTTCAAGCATCCATGGGAGGTCTTGAAACATATCCCCCATGGATAAAGTGGATTAATGTATAAGTATCTTCACAGATAAATCGCAAAAGTAGAAAAATAGTTATGTTTGTATTAAATGATTGCTCCTTAGAGATGTGGTCTTAAAATGAGGGTTAAAAAATCTATTAAATCAGAACTCAGACAAACTTGTCTTCCCACTTACGAATGCAGAGGCAAGAAGGTTGACGGAACCTAAAATGCATGTTTTCACCCTCCACTGACAAGTTATTTGTATGCTACCTCTGGAGAAAATGTACACAACTAATTTGTATGGGAAACCTATAAACACACACACACACACACACACACCCGCCATTCCCCTCCACTGTGTAATGCACGGGGAGCTGCCAAGAAATGTAATCTTGAAGCACAAATTCAGACACCAACTCCAGAATTCAGAGACCTCCTGACAACTTCTGATGCCCCTGTGAGGATTCTAGGTCTATGAACTAATGAAAGGATGATGTTAAGGCAGACAAAGCCTGTTTCCAGCCTGCAGAGATTTAATAACATGCTTAATTTGTTACCTGACATAGATGATACCTATGCACAAAACATTGGTGTTAATATGATTTACATTAATTGAATTTTATTTAATTCTTGATGAAGCATTTTCTTTAATAAATGACCTTTTAATCGTAATACTAGATGTTATAAGAAATTAAGATATAAACTACCGGAACCACAGAGTTGGAAAAGTCATTGGCATTTGTCCTTTCAAGCTTGAATAGACACTGTTTTATCGTGGAATTTTTTCCTCCTGGTATACTAGGCTGAGGTTGCTTTTAAAATCCTAATCATTATCCTAATTCCTATGTTCCCTTATTTATTTATAGCTGAATCATATTTTAAAATACTAAAAACATATTGCCTTAAAAGTGTTGTTTAAACTGACTAAAGCATAATAGTTTACGTTTAGAAATGACATAGTGTATGCACCAGAATTCTTTTGAGCATTTTATGTATATTATTTCATTTAATTCAAGAAACTTCTGGGATGAAAATATTATTTCCATTTTATAAGTATGGAAACGGAGGCAAAGATACATTGAAGCATAGAATTATGAAGAATAAAAGTATAAGTTTTCTTACTATTTCAAATGGAAGAAAAATTGTTTCTTGAGTAAACATGTACCTAACATTACATTAGAGAGAAGTCTAGGAAAGACAACAGCTATGACATTTTGATTTCTTAAAACAGAAGACAGAATTCCATATTTCAGTCAATCTTTAATTTCATTGTTTGTTAGAGGACTTTCTAATATTTAAAACACGGCTTCAGTCTGACTTCCCTTACAGTCCAGGACCTTAGATCTGATGATTCCCCTCAAATGCGTCTTCTCTTCCCAACATTATCAGTGCACAGACATGTGTTAGGTGACCCCAGCATGCAAAGGCCAATCCTAGATACCATGGCAGAAACAAGGCAGCAAAATGCAACCCTCTCTCCAAAAGCGGGCTTCTTATTGTTAGAATACATAGCTATGACACTAAGCTTTAAGTGACTTTAGAAAGAGAAAGGAAAAAGAGAATAAACTGTCAGAAAACCTAAAGACAAAAAAGGCATTAAGATGAGTCTTCACGCATGAGTATTATTTTAACTACCAGAGAGAAAGTGAGAAGAATACATTGAAGATCTTCAAATGACATGGTCAAGGGCTCCAATGCAGAAAAATGGGGAGTTCACAGAAATGATGAGTGTGTCCAGGCCTCAACAAATGCTCCACCTACACAGAATCAGTGAGGCCATTTTGGTAAATTCAGTATGTTTCTTATGCTAGTCCCAGCTATATTGCAAGTCCTTTGAGATAATGACCAAGGCTTGTTTCTTCTAAAGCCCTCCTCCAATGTCCAGTACAGAGGGCAGCAAATTGTGTGTGTTCAGTAGCCTTGACTAATTCAACCAAAAGGGGTGAGTTTGGTAACTGTAGATCATATTGTAAAAGGCAAAGCAAATATTGAGTGTCTAAAATAGGGCCTTCACAGATGGACAATGTGTGATCTACTATGACACTCATAGTTAGGAGGTGATAGTATGTGAAGTATAGTGCTCATAATTTAATAGGTTTTAATAAGGTTAGCATGAAAATTAATTTAGCTTTAATTATCAAGATAGGAATGAAATACAATGAGATCTAGGGAGGGGTGTAAGGCCTAAGGGATGCCGATTGGGTGCTATGCTCACTGCCTGGGTGACGGTGTCATCTTCACCCCAAAACTCAGCATCACCCAGTGTTCCTATGTGACAGACCTGCACATATACCTCCAAATCTAAAGTGGATGTTGAAATTATTTTAAGAAATCATGAGATCTAATAACAACCGAATTCACTATGTAATTAACACTATGCTGAACACTTTGATGCACATTATATAATTTAATCTCCACCATAACTCTATGATATAACTATCATAATTATGCCCATTTTAGAGATGAAGGGAATGGCTCCTGATAAGATAATAAGTAACTTGAATAAATCACAGACTGTTAAAGAAATAGGCCCAGACCTGCCTGTGCAAAAGTCCATGGTAAATTGCCATGCCAGTCATAAAAAATGTTTCAGTCTTAAGTAATTTACATCAGAAGTAAATAGCCATATCTAGATAATTTTTGAAATTCACTTTTTTCTTGGAGACAGATTTTCACTCATGTTGCCTAGGCTGGAGTGCAATGGCACAATCTTGGCCTACTGCAACCTCCGTCTCCCAGGTTCAAATGATTCTCCTGCCTCAGCCTCCCAAGTAGCTGAGATTACAGGCATGCACCACCACTCCTGACTAATTTTGTGTTTTCAGTAGAGACGGGGATTTATCATGTTGGTGAGACTGATCTCGAACTCCTCACCACAGGTGATCCGTCCACCTTAGCCTCCCAAAGTGCTGGGATTACAGGCATGAACCACCGCGCCTGAATTGAAATTCACTTTTAAGACTGCATTTCTATTCCACAACTCTGAATATATTTACTATTTCAAAATATATGTATTATCTCTAAAAAGAATTGAATGTTCCTGTCTCCACACCTTTGCACTTGCTGTTGCGGCTGCTTAGAATGCTCTTCAGTCAAACATCCCCATGTCTCACCTTCCCTAACCACTATGCAAAGTGCAGTGGGTCCACTTAATAGTTCCCTTCTCCCACCTCACTGTGTGTTTATCTTAAGTGTTGTTCAGAAATACTATATAGCTACTTGTTTATTGGTGACTATCTGTGTTGCAGATTTCATGAGGGCAGAGATTTTGAATGTTTTGTTCACTGGAATATCCCCATTATAAAGGAGCAATGTTTGGCACAAAGTAGGGACTCAATAAATATTTATTAAACGAAAAAATAAAATGAATGACTGGGTGAAGGAAGGAACGGATACACATTGCTGATCTATGGCCATCTGAATCAACGTTGTCTTGGTAGCTATTTAAAGACCTGAAAGGCTGGTACTCCGACTTGTCAGAGCATTGTGTATGGCGCCAACTTGATAATGATGATAAAGTGGAAGGTTT
This sequence comes from Macaca mulatta, assembly GCF_049350105.2. NCBI lineage: Eukaryota > Metazoa > Chordata > Mammalia > Primates > Cercopithecidae > Macaca > Macaca mulatta. Next base: position 66,453,063 of record NC_133422.1, read on the forward strand.
TTGAGTTATTGCCTTCTTTGCATTACTCTGTCTTCAACTGAATATTCTGGATCTGTCTTAGCTCTTCAAAACGATGTGGTTGGAAACAGAATCATCCATACATTTTTCAACTTATGGCAATCTATAGAGCTTGAAATTGTCAACCAAAGCATTCTATGCCCAAATATGTAAATTTTTAAACAGGGCTTACAAATCTAGACACATGTACTTAAATTTTAATTTAGACGTTTACAATAAAGTGGAATTTTTAATTATATTATTTAATCCAGGATTCTAGATTATCAAAAATAAACCACCTTTAAACTAAAATAGCACATTTTGCACTCAGAGATGCTTTCTTATACATTTATGGTAATATATGGAAGTCCTAAAATATTGCATATAATACCATTGGAAGGCTATATTAATTATAAAAAATCGTGTCAAAATTTGCTAGCTATTTGAAAAGTTGAAATAGAGCCCCATTTTATGCATTTAAAAAGAGATTACAAATTACAAATGAGTAAAAAATCTATATTTGGAATAATACTTTATAAGCATGACATTAATGCCAGAAAGTACTGAGTAAATGATGGATAGAATTATATACATACAAATTAAAAACATTTTTAAGAAAATTAATGTTGAAATAAAGCAACAAAAGAGAAAAAATGTGTATGTAAAAGACGGATAATTATTGCAGGAAATTGCTTAAACCCAGGAGGTGGAAGTTGCAGTGAGCCGCACCACGACACTCCAGCCTGGGCAACAGAGCAAGACTCCATCTCAAAAATTGATAAATAAATAAATAAACAATAAAACAAATGAAAAATCCAATAATAAATGGCAAACACATATGAATAGAAAAATAATACAGATAGGTAATTGGTTAATAAACATTAAAAGATTTACAATTTCACTAGCACATAAGGATTTAAAAATCAAATCAAATATAAAATATCACACTTTGGCCATCACTCTGGCAAAGCTAAAACATACTGATAGTACACTAGTAGAAGTTAATATTTCTCAAAGAACATTTGGCCCTCTATATCAAAATTTAAAATATGAATGATCATTAAACCAACACTTTCATATTGATAAATCTAAAAATTCATCCTGAATAAATAATGAGAGAGAGAGAGAGAATATGCAAAAATAAAACTCTAAAGGCTCATATAATTGTGTCGGGTTGAATAAATTACAGTGTATACTAGACTGAAATTATAGTACATCATTAAAACATATATTATAGAAAGCTAGATTTTAAAAATACAAAAACCTGTCCATTGTAGATTTTTTGTGTTACAACAGGATAGACAACAGTATGATCACACTTTATATAGGCTATCAGTATTTTCCTCTGTGGATTCAATTATATGTTATTTAATCTTCACTTTCTTACTAGTTTTTAACATTCTTTAAATATTTGGCAATGAACAAGATTTTGTGTTCTATTTATTTATTTTTAAATCGGAAAATCATGGAAGGTACTAGGGGATCCAGGGGTAGATTTAGTGCCATTAAAAAAATTATTTTTCACACACCAGGAAAAACTAAAACATTTAATACTCTGAAAATGTTGGATAGAAGGAAACTGTGTATGTACAGAAGCCCTTTATTTTAGAAGTGCATGTATAAAGAAAAAATAAATAATTAGAAATCCATTCTACACTGACTGAATACAAGGATTGTAACAGGTAGATTTTATTCACAATTATATGTAACTTGGCTATTTGTCTTTCACAAACTAAAATACTTAAGGGCAAATTTAGCTTTCAAAAGTCCTGTATACCAAGGGGAGCTACAATTGCCAAAAAATATTTTTACCAGAAAATATTATGTCAAAAACTTCTTAAAGGAAAAACGATAAAAATGAATATAGACATGAAGATTGTTAACTACATTTTTAAAGCTCTCCTCTTTACTTACACTTCAAATCAGTCAATTGTAAAATTGTATTTTATTTTTTGGTAACATTTAGCCTGACTTTTTCAAAAACTAGCTTTTCCTTCTTTAGACTTCGACAATGAATTTTATTAAATCTCAAGGTCTCCTTGGTTGAATGACAAAGAGTAGTGTATCTTCCTAGAAGACATGGCCTCTTTGAAGTAAAAACACTATACTCTTTTATTGGGTTCATTGATAAGATTTACTCTACCTTGTGTATAGGTAGAGTAAATCTTATCTCTTAATGAAAGAGTATACTATAAGTATACTCTTAATAAAAATAAAAGAGTATACTATAAGTATACTTAATACTTAATAAAAGAGTATACTATAAGTATACTCTTATAGTATACTATAAGAGTATACTATACTCTTAATAAAAGAGTATAGGTGGTGTGTGGTGAGTAGTTTATGAACAAAACCCTCCTGGTATATAAACTGTCAGTCTGAGCAGGATGAAAAAAAAATGGAGAATCTTTCTCAAAAAGATGTTCTTGCATCAATCCAAATAATTTATCTTGTTTTCAATCTTCACAGAAAACTTTTCATAATGTTTGAAGAAATATTTGAAGGGATGTCTTGAGTGTGCATATTGGTCTTATTTATAGGAACGCATAACTAACAAAGAAATATCAAAACTTGTATCAGCTTTTCCAACTATATTTTATAGCCAAATATATGAAATTGTTATAGTCTCACTTTATGTCAAAATGGAAATTTGTACTTTCATTAAAAATGTTAAAAGCAATGTTCCTGTTCTTATTTAACTATATTTCTGAATGTGAATTGTGTAAAACAGTTAATTACATGTTTTAATTGTACTATTTTTGTTGTTTTCTAGTCACTGTTTGCTTGACCACCTAGAGTAATTCATTCTGAAAGTCTGTGAAAAGTGTGTGTGCGTGCACATGCATACACACATACACACAAGACACACGGAGTTTGGACAAATATTAGCATCCTCCATATGTGCTGAAGTCAATGGAGCTAGCAAATGCGTTAAGAACAGGAAATAAGAAAAGACAATGAAAAAAATTGATCTTAGCAAAAACTGGGAGCCATTCCTGCTGTTAAGAGAGCAAGCTGGCCAGGCGCGGCTCACGCCTGTAATTTCAGCACCTTGGGAGGCCAAGGTGGGCGGATCACGAGGTCAGGAGTTAGAGACCAGCCTGACTCACATGGTGAAACCCCGTCTCTACTAAAAATACAAAAATTAGCCAAGCGTGGTGACATGTGGCTGTAATCTCAGCTCTTCAGGAGGCTGAGTCAGGAGAATCGCTTGAACCCAGGAATCAGAGGTTGCAGTAAGCTGAGACTGCACTCCAGCCTGGGTGACAGAGCAAGCCTCCATCTCAAAACAAACAAACAAACAAACAAAGAAACACCGAGAGAGAACAAGCTTAGTTAGAAATAAGCAATCTTAATTAACGTAGTTACATTTGAGGACTTGCTATAGGTTAAGTTAAATCACTGTGACTACCTGGACAGCCTTGAATGCACAGATATATTAATACTCTAATATGGCAAGAAGGAAGATGTTCTTACCTCCCATGGAGTTAGGGTATGCAATAAAATTTTTGTATTTGAAAATAAAATTAATGCAAGTTGATGTTTCCAAACTTTCCACATCCCTGATTCTATCTGAGCTTTTAATTAGTTAAGAGAAGTTCAAAGTAAATTAGCCTTTAATAAGTTAAATGCAAAATCCATGGATTTCTAAATTTTAACTTCAGTGAAGTATTTTCTAGGAACCTTTCCCCAATTATAGAATAAAAAAGACAAAACCAGCACTTGACTTTTTTTAAATTTAAAATCTGACTTGCTAATAAAATTTTATCAATCCTCCCTGATCTTAAAGCATAAGTAGATACTTATAATTTGCATACATACATCAGAAATAAGGCAGATGCAAAAGCTTATTAACTGATATGCAAGCAAGGACAGCATTTACTTAAAAAACACAGATTCATTTAAATCTTTTTTTATAAATGGTTATATATGTACTAAGCTATATGAAGTCAATAAATATAAATGGTTATTAAATTACTACATAATCAAGACATTTTCTTAGGTAAGTATATTTAAATATGAGATTTCATAATTCAATATGATATGTGACAGTTATAATTAATACATATAACTTTAGATGCAATTGTTTTCCAAAAATTGTAGTACTTTTGTAACCGTGTTTTTTCCTATAATGAATGATGCATATAATTCTGTATCTTATTACAAAATATTTTCTATTTGATGATTCCTTGTTCAGATATATAACTGAAAATCACTTAAACATCAAAGATGCAATCCAGAAAAATCAAATAAATAAGGAAATGGGAGATAGTGATAGAACAAAAGGGGGATTGGTAGGAGGTAGTTAAGGAAGTAACTAGGGTTTGGAGATGAAATCTAAAATGCACACTAAAATGGTGGACTAAAACTAAAATACAGATAGGATTTCTGTGAGGTAGAAAGATGAAAATAAAAATCAGAAAGTATCCTGTGTGAGATGATAAAATGTGGGTAAGTAAACAGAAAAGTAAATTAATTCAGAGTAATAGAAAATCCAGATTTCATGATGGGGGTGAAGGTTTGTTCAATTCCATACTGTTTTACAGTGTTCGATTACATAGTTGTTTTTCAACATGGGAGCCTAAACTTCTAGTCCACTGCTTTCTCGCAACACTACCATAAAGTTTTCTATTTGAAAATTAAGTGCCATGATACCAACTCCACATGGCCGCGTGTGCATGGGAAAACTTCAGTTTCTGTTATCTGTCTTCTCTTTTTCCTCTTCTTCTTATTAAAAAAAAAAAAAAAAAAAAAAGTATCTAACACATATATAAATAAAATGATGCAAAATCCATGTTTTTCCATTCTATTCGAACATTCTAGTTTTAAAAGTTAATCAAGGCACAAGAAATGTATACACTAAGCTCAAATTATTCACATCTAAAGACTTGAAAAATATGAAATCAGTTCTCAACTTTAAAATGACCCTAAATTGCATATCATTTTATATAAACTTCCCCTTTAACTTACTAAATTAAAATGAAAATCATACAGCATATTTAAATCTATATTTCTTAGGGAACAATTTCCAAAGTTTGCCACCAATGAATTATTTCCTTGATTAGCTTGAAGTACTTTGGTACAGGGAAGAAAGAAAGTAATTCTGGGCTTGTATAAACATCTACTTTCAGTGAGCTTAACAAGCAAACATTAACAAATGCTTTGCATCCTATTTACTTACAACAGTCCTATAAAACAATAAACTTCTGAAAGCAATTACTTTAAATTTATTTTTCCTCTACATTGAAGCAGAAAATATTGTCACGCAAAAGGTAGCATTGAACTTATATAATAATAGAGATTTATTGAGACAAGGAACAATGCTGATTAAAAAAAAGAAAAGCATTGAAATATACCCTAACATCTTTCCAGAAACACATGATAATAATTATGTTAGGAAAAGGTGGTACTGACAACAGCATAAATGATGCTGCCAAATGGAGAGTTAATTTTATTTTAAAGGATTAAATCATAAATTACTTCTTTAAAATTATTGAGAAAAAAATAGATCTCTTCTAAAGTCAATTTAATCAATTCACAAGAATTTTGCACAAGAGAAAAAATTATTACACCATAACATTCCTAGAGGTTATATGAGAATCATATTAAAGAGCCTTGCCAGTCTTATTCAGGAACTAATTAGGAATATATATGACTGGATTTTCAAATATCTGTTTAACAACTTATAGTCTAACGTATTTATTGCCATCTCAACCTAGATTATAAAGCAGTAGTTGGCTAGGATTTCATCATTTTTTAAATGTTCCCTTTTTAAAAAATTACTTCTAAATAAGAACTAATTTTCTTATTTGTGTGTCATATAGTATCCTAGCAGAGTCAAAGGATAATGGGCATTTAATAAATTCATGTTGACTAGTAAGTGCCATGTATTGTTCACAATTAGCTATTCTCTCCCTGACCTTGCCCTGTTTTCATATAGCCAGAATGAGAATAACACTTTTCTTCATTATAGAAGGTTTTCCTCCTTTTTAATTTGGGCTTGGCTATGGGACTTGCTGTGGCCAATGACATATGAGCAGATGTGAAATATACCATCACTGGGAAGAAGTCTGACATGGACCAACATAGTTCTGTCCCTTCCTGAGCCTCTGTTGCCTTCCATGAGAGCACATGGATGAAAAGACCATAGCAGAGCTCAGCAGAGTGGTCCCTGACCAGCAGTCCTCAAATAGAAAGAAATGGTTGTTGTCATAAGCCAGTGAGATGTCGGTATTGTTTGTTTCTGTAGGTAAAGCTGACTGCACAAGATGCATCATAAATAACAATTTTTTTTTTGACTACTTAAAATGGAAGAGCATATGTAGGCTAGAGCTCAACTGCAGATAGAACGCATCAGAAGTAAACAAACTTTATGTGAAAAGAAACTCAAAGCTTTCAACACCTGTGAGTAGGGTAAGGAACCTGCATAGGACCAAGAGTAGACCCCTAATCACAGCAAATCTGCTCCTTCAAGCTAATTCTGCATTTACCCTTAGGGGAGGAAAAGAGGAAGGAAAGTTGGATTTTAAATCATGGTACCAACTATGTGAAGTCTGCATGTTAAGACAGATATATTGATAAACACTGACTTACTAAAGATTGTACCTGATTATTAACAAATAATGCAAGACCATCTGTCCAAGTATTGGGGGGGAATATGAGAATACAGGCCTAAAATGAAGTTATTACAACGTGAAAAAATTTTACTGAGTTCAAAATAGAATGATAAAAATTCAGTTTCAAACTACTTAATGATGACATTTCATCTCTTCAAATAAGGAAGTGTAGAGGCAAACAGATTTTAATTAAAAAAATACAGTATATTTAAGTATGCTTATTTGCTTCAAAGATCAATGCAGTCCTTTTTTCCGGACCCACCATCTTCCAGTAATTCACCAAAATGAGAAAAACCAAGGGAAAGAAGAGAGACACCTGATATATGTTCTCTAGTCCTTTGAGAAAACATAGAGTTGATCCTTTGGCCACGAATATGCAAATCTATAAGAAAGGTGATATTGTAGACATCAAGGGAATGGGTACTGTTCAAAAAGGAATGCCCCACAGGTGTTACCATGGCAAAACCGGAAGAGTCTACCATGTTCCCCAGCATGCTGTTGGCATTGTTTTAAACAAGTAAAGGGCAAGATTCTTGCCAAGAGAATTAATGTGTGTATTGAGTGTATGAAGCACTCTAAGAGCTGAGATAGCTTCCTGAAATGCGTGAAGGAAAATGATCAGTAACAGAAGGAGGCCAAGGAGAAACGTGCCTGGGTGCAACTGAAGCACCAGCCTGCTCCACCCAGAGAAGCGCACTTGATGAGAACCCATGGCGGGGAGCCTGAGTTGCTGGAACCTCTTCCCTGTGGATTCATGGCTTAAAAGGTATAAAATAATAATAATAATAATAATAATAATAAAAGATCTCTGGACTGTGAAAATGTTTCTCTTTGTTGAGTAGAAGTATGGCGTCCCCTCCCCCAAAGAAGCATTTAAAGCAAATTTTAATTGTGTCTTAATTTATTGTGTAATGTCTTTATTATTCAAACTTAATGTTATTTCTTGCTAAAAGATACGAGGTGGCTTATTGTGTGTGTGCAACAAATTGCTCAATTGGCTAGAAATCGGCCAGATATTATTTATGAAATATTTGTACTGGTTTGAAAGTAGTTCCTCTAAATCATTTTGGAAGAAATCAAATAATTTACAAAAACAAAATACAATAATAAAATCAATGCAGTGATTTCTCTGATACATTTTGATTCAAAGACTATTAATTTACATTTATATTTTTATGGTAGTGATGTTGAAACTAGCACTAAGCTATATTTCCTAGCACATATATAAAGAGTGATCCATTGTGTTTGGAGATAATGCTGCTCAAGATACAAGGTGTAGAACAGGACCAAAAATTATCAAACAGCTAAGTACAGAGTGAATGTTGTCAAGATAAACCATCATAAATGTTGGATTTGGTTTTCCTCTAGTAATTTAGTGTTAAGATTTTTATCTTGGCCGGGCGTGGTGGCTCACGCCTGTAATCCCAGCACTTTGGGAGACCGAGGCGGGCGGATCACGAGGTCAGGAGATCGAGACCATCCTGGCTAACACTGTGAAACCCCGTCTCTACTAAAAATACAGAAAATTAGCCAGACGTGGTGGTGGGCGCCTGTAGTCCCAGCTACTCGGGAGGCTGAGGCAGGAGAATGGCGTGAACCCGGGAGGTGGAGCTTGCAGTGAGCCGAGATCGCGCCAGTGCACTCCAGCCTGGGCGACAGAGCGAGATTCTGTCTCAAAACAACAACAACAACAACAACAACAACAACAACAACAAAACAGATTTTTATCTTTATTTATTCAATAACTCTGGGGTTGGGAAAAAGAATAAAGTCCACAACCAGAAACTAGAAAATGCCCTAAAGCACCATTTAGGGATCGAAATGCTCTTGTGGCTACAATTCTTGCACACTGGGCTTCATTTGAAGAAACTAACCTATCTGCAAATGAGCACTTGCTTCTAAGTAGATAAGGACTGCTGAAGTGTATGGAAGACAGTGGTTTAACATCATTTAGAACTCATCATTAAAAAATCATTAAACATCATTAAAAATGAATTTATTCAAAAAATGTTTTATGGATTTGAATTCTTCATTGAATTCACACAGCTCAAGCCTATCAATGAAGGTATAGGCAGACAGGCAATTTGTTAGCTACCAAAATTACTCCTCCAATCCTTCCATAGCCAAAACGGGAAAAGTTATTTTCTGATGTTAAAGAGCCAAAAGACTTTGGAATTACCACTTTGATCTCTATATGAAAAGTCTGGTTTTTTTTAGAATCAAGCAAATCAAGTCTCATCTCCTTTGAGCATGTCATGAAGTCTCCATTAAAACAATTAGTAATTATCATATGGCTCATATAAATTCTGTAAGTGTGCTTCTCTATTCATATCTCCTTTTCCCTTTTCTTCATAGCACACTTGTTCAACAACCAATCTTCAGTTTATATCCTTTTGCTCTTGTACCCTTGTACAATAGCATATATTTATTTATTTTTCTTGTTAGAAACTATCAGATCTTTTTTCTTATCAATCAAGAAATCTAGTGATCAAAGCCTTGTCATCATAAATATTCTCTAACTTTACCACCAGCTTCAAGTTATATAAAAATTCAGTCAGAATAGGATATTTTCTAATGCGAATGTTACAGAACTCACAATAGAACCCTATATCGTTTTAGAGTTTTTAAGTGGCATTTTACTATATACAACTTCCTTGAAATTCTATAAAGAATCAGGACAACAAAAGGGGTAAAAACTTATATTATTAATTATATTATTATCCTTATATTAATTAAAACATATTATTAGCCTTTCATCCATTTAAGAATTTAGTATTAATTGAAATCTATTGGATAACATATTTATATTTTTATAATAACTGAGATGTATTTTTAATAACAGCCTCCTTAATTGAAATTCCAACAGAGATAGCATATTTACAAATATTCAGAAATAATTAAAACAGTGAAACATAACTTTCCAAGTTGTCTGCTATTTATTTTTAATTATCTGAAATTTAGCAAAAACATGTGATGTGATTACTTGGACATATTCCATCCTTTTTAAGCACTGGCTTCATACAAAAATAAAATTGATTTCTTCACAAATATGAACTATAATGTTTTCTTGATAATTTCACTAACCCAGATTCTTTCAGAATAATTCTATTTGCTTGTGGTAATTTTTTTTTCACTACACAATTTTATTCTGTATCTATTTTTCAGGCCAAAATATGCATTCTTATTTGAAGTATTATATAAAGTTGAAAAATGTCAAAATGCATTAATTCTCATATTAAAGTCAACTTAACACTGTATGTCCTAGAATGATTCTTTGAACTCTATTTCCACCCCAATTCTCACATTTATAATGAATCTGCCTCAGTACAGTAAGAGTTTACTGTGGCTATTTAAACTGTTTTAAAGACCTTATTGATAAACTATGATTTTCATTTTAAGATATCTAAAAACTTTATTTCCCAAATTATTTGATATTAAAGTATTTGAAATACACACACATTTGAATGTGTTTATTTCCCATAGTCATCTTCACATTTAGTTTGATACAGTTAGTGAGTATCTCTCCCCGTGAGGAAATTGACTAGGTTAAAGAACTTGAAAGAACATGAAGACAGGTCTGTCCCCTCATGGAACTTGCAGGCTCTTGGGGTGACAGGCACATACATACACATGCAGTAAGCATGCTGTGTAAATGCAGCATAATAAAGATGTGAACTACATGCTCTGGGAGCATTTCTTGAGGAAGTCTCGGCAGGGCATGCAACCTAGGCAGTTGCACAAGTCACATGCTTGGAAGAGAATCTTATGCTGGATTTAATGCTCTGCTGTCAGCATCTTGAATTCTTGCCATTTTAAAATAAGAGACCCTACGTTTGTATTTTGCACTAGGCTTGTCCTGAAAGTGAGCCTGTGTACACGGCACCCAAATGCAGATGGTGGGCTTTGGGGCAAGAGTAGCACTGAGCCTCCCCAAATAATTGGGTCATGAAAGTGAACTGGAATTTGGCAAGGGGGAAGAAAGTAAGGAGAGGCAAATAATCCCAGAGAACAGAAGCAGACCAAAGGCATGACATAATATTTGCTTAGACGTAATAATTAGGCTCTTACATCTAGAGAAGATGAGATTAAGAAATGATAATTTGTAATCAGATTTCCAAGGGCCTTAAAAGCCTACCTAGACTTCATTTATAAGAAAAGTAATAACTTTAAGCAAGGAAAGGGAATGAAATGTAAATTGGTATAAATGTAAAGTTGTAGAAAAAGACTAGAGGGTGGCATCTTTAATAGACGATAATGGCAAAAATAGAGATTTAAAATAAAAGGCTCTGGGAGAACAATGAAAGGGAGGATGAAGAGATGGGTAAGCGAGCCATTCTCAAGGGCACATAGTGTTTCAAAAACACCTCCCACTATTTGGCTTTTATCTTTGAAAGAGAGCTTATAAGAAAGTTTCACCAGGCCCACTGAAATGGGAAAGCATAATAATATACTTGGTGAGCAATCTAAATTCTTTTTCCAAAGGCTAGTAATCACCTATAAATTAAAACGAAGCACTTGAGATTTATAGCAAAACACAAACTGGGGATTTTCACTAAAATCAAAAATGAAAAAAGAAGTAAAAACAAAATAAAAATCCTGATTAAGGGTGCATTTGAAATATGTAGTCTCTTCTGCATGGCTTATTCCTGTGCCTCCATCTATAACAACAAAGCAATCAACAAGCAAACCATATAGTCAAATTAAACGCTGGTATTAAAAATAAGCCTGACTTGATTGAATCAAAGCAGTTCATTTATTAAGTTTTTCACTTCTCAACTTAATTCCTTCAAAATAGGAATACGCCCCTATTAACTGAATAAATTGTTCTTTTAAAGAGAAGATTCTCTGAAATCAATGTAATTTCATTTTTTCAAATATAGATCTGGAGAAAGAGATTGCATGTTTTATTTGGGGCTAAAATGTTTAGTGGAAAACTGTTTAATAAAATATTTGAATAGAAGTTTTCTGGTGTTTCCCATATCAAACTGCTACCCTTTCTTGTATCCAATCTCATCAATACTGTTTACGAAACTGAAGAATATACCAACATATAATATATTATGGAGAATATGATATCTAAGTGTAATAACTGCAAAATAATCCTCGTTGAAGATTTAAATAGCGTACAGTGATTCTTATAATGTACTAGGGTTTGCAAGACATTCAAATAAGCAAGCTAACATTTTCCAAGTATTGTTTGTTACCAACTTTTCTACATCCAATTCTTCTCTAAATGTTCTTAAAATGGTGCTTACGATTATTACTTTGTCAATAAGTTTTCTCAGGGTTTCTAAGTATTTTTTAAATGATTTAGCTTCTTCATAGCCAAACTTAACTTATATTTGTACTTTTTAAAAAAAGTGATTCATCACAGAAATATAGAAAATTTTCCCTTGATTAATAAAACATGTTATATATACGGTAGTCCCCTATTATCCATGGTTTTGCTCTTGGCAGTTTCAATTACCCCTTGTCAACCACAGTCCGAAAACATTAAATAGAAACTCCCAGAAATAAACATGTCACAGTTTTAAATTGTGTGCCATTCTGAGTACTGTGATAAAATCTTGTGCTGTCCTGCTTTGTCCCACTGAGATGTGAATTGTCCATTTTCCAGAGTATACAGGCTGTATACTCTGTGTACACCCACTGTTTAGGCACTTAGTAACTAAATCTTGTGATTACCAGATGAACTGTGGCAGTATCACAGTTCTTGTGTTCGAGTAATCCTTATTTTATTTAATATGGTCTGAAAAGGCCAGAGTAGTGATGCTGCCATATTGATATAATTGCTCTATTTCATCATCAGTCATTGCTAATCTCTTCCTTTGCCTAGTTTATAAGTTAAATTTTATGATAAGTATGCACATGTAGAAAAAAGCATAGTATATAGAGGGTTGGTTACTGTCCACCGTTTCAGGAATCCACTGAAGATCTGGAAATGTATACTCTGCAGATAAGGGGACATTACTGTATAAATAAATCAATATACACACACATATGCATTTGACACAGGGTTTTGCTCTGCCTCAAAGAGCAAAGTGCAGTGGTGGAGTGGCGTGATCATGGCTCACTACAGCCTCGAATTTCTGGGCTCAATCGATCCTTCCACCTTTACCTCCCTAGTAGCTGAGACTACAAGTTTGCACCACCATGCCTGGCTAATTTTTGTATTTTTTTGTAAAGATGGGGTTTCATCATGTTGTCTAGGCTTACACATGTATTTTTTGTAATTTTGTGACTATCTTGTATCTAAATGTGATTATAAGTAGTCTACTTATTGGCAATAGAGTCTAGAACTTTATTTGTCTGAAAAGGGAGAGAAAAGAAGAAAAAAAAAAAAGACAATTCCTGACTTCAAAATGTCGTAAGGCTTGACTTTGAAATAATACTGTGTAAATAAATTAACAAATTGATTGATTTTTATAAAGAAAATTACATTTCCCTTCAGATTCCATCTCAAGGACTTTTCATCTTTGCCAAATTTTAAAGAAAGGTGCTGTGCAAATGGGAACATGGAGAGGGGTGGGGAGAGGATCATAGAAAGTCCCAGAGATTAATGAGAACTAGAATTTTACGGGACCTAAAAGTGAGTTTCAAATATGAGGGTCGTGTGTGTGTGTGTGTGTGTGTGTGTGTGTGTGTGTGTGTGTGTGTGTAACGAACAGGAGGAGAGTATTACATAGAAGATAATGGCAGAAATCTAAACAGGATGGAAAAGTGAATAAGAGCTATCATAAAGGATCTTCTAAGGAATTTAGATGTTTGAACTGCTTCTATTTGAAAGATATTGAAAATTTAAAAGACAAAATAAGATTTGAATAAGTATCACTTTGGAGGTGGTTAGGTAGGAAAACACATGACAGCCTACCTAAAAATCTTCCAACATTTCCTTTCTTCCCTCTTTATTAAAAAATTCTTACGTAAAATAACAGAAGAAATGAATTCAGTGGAACATCTGCAAAGCAAAGACATTTACTTAAAATTTGTATTAGGGCTTGATAGTCTTTGAGGAATTCCCTTTTGGAAGACACATTGAAGTTGACTTCTGGGGTAAATTTTAGAAAAATTAAATATTACTTAACCAATTCATATTAGAGCTGTTTAGTTCACTGAGGCATGAATGGATCAAACAATACCCCAGTCAGTTATTCTATATAAAAGTAAATAATTATGTCTCTTTATTGATGGAAGAAATGGTTCTAAGTAGAAAGAAAACATGATTGCAAAGCCATTGAAGTTAAGTAATACACATTTAGGTCATACACTAGGCTGGATCCTTGAAAAATGCATGAAATTTATTTCTAACACTTCATGCACTGGGAAAATCTGGCCAATAATAAATTCAGAATACACAGTAATAAAGAGCATGAAAATAACATTAAAAATAAGTATCAACACTTAAACTGCAACAGGAGGGATATAGATGAGATATGAAAAAACAGTTCTTTCTCTCATTAGAGCAGTTAAACATTAGAATAGGTTATCAGGGAAGGTCTCCACAGACTCCTCTCTTGAAGGTTTTTAACATCTGAGAGAGAGCCATTTATCTTGAATAGTTGAGGTAAGTCCCGTCTGCAGGCAGGTGAAGGACTAGATGACCTTTGAATTCGTAAGTCATAAGCTACTTTTTATCTGCTACCTGATTCGCTTACTTAAGCAGTCTTTTTTATTCAGAAGTGATCATCAGCAATGTTAAACATTCTACACATTAAATATTTCCCATTTTAACATATGAGCAAACCACATAGAAAAGGTGTGGATGACAGATTAAAATAATCATTTGTAATCTAACCAGAGTTAATTTTTTTAAAAGTCTACTCTTCACATGTTAAAAGAATAAGCAATATGGGGACATTTAAATTTTTGTCATTTCAGTGTGATATTGGATATAGCAGGTATTTATGAGAAAACTAGCATGAATGTTATTTTTGGTTACTATAAATGATATGATAAAAGTTATATGAGGAATGTTTTCAATACTTGCTACATTGTCTGACTCATTTAAATAGATACTTAAATACCTCCCTTTTCTTTTATTACACTCTATCTAGATCATGAGAAAGTTCAGTTCTATGCTTGACACAGGTGACTTCAAGGAAAATATGTTAATCAAAACAGCAAAGGATCAATAAACAAATGAGCATATAACGTAGCTAATGTCGTTCCAAAGAGTTACAAAGATTCATCTTACTCTGTTATCTTGGTTCTATGTAATAATCCCCACTTCACTTCTCATCTCTGGAAGCCAAGCATTGGAATGCATGACAAATAAAAAATGATACATGATTTTTAGTATAATAATAGAAATTCTAAAATGACCCATAATGTCTTCACTGAAAAAATATCTAGATTTCTTTTAATTCATTTGAATATATATTCTTAAATCATATATTTTTCTGAAATTAAATCTTTTTTTCTTAGAACTTCAATCTGGAAATCTTTTTTTGAATATAAATTCATGTTAAAAATAAAATGTGGACAAAAATTAAATCGAAATATCCAGCAATGATGATGTCTAGGGTATATAGATAACACTACATATTATAGGTATCAGTAATATTTTAAAAATAAGAAGAAAAGCTTCAGCTATATTGCTTTAGCTATATGATTTTATAGACTCAGAGGACAAGATGTGAAATAAACTACATTGTGTTGACCTTCCTCAGAACAAACACTTGGCAAATGTTTTTAGAACAAACATTTCTGCAAGTTTAGATTATAGTCTAAACTTGAGGATTTTAAATTGGTTTGAAATTTTAGCTGTATTCAAAAAACACTTAGAGGTTGTTCCAAGTAACGACATGCTGGCCTATTACATATCACAACTTCTTGCCATTTAAGGTAAACAAAAATTTTTTTAGTGAAAATGTTGCTGTAGTTTACATTTCCCCCCTTTAATTTAAAATAAATACTTATTTCAACCTATTTAGTGAAAGTGAAATGATTTTTAATAAACTATTCCCTTCCCCCCAAAAAAAATCAATAAACAAACTTTTCATATTTCACTAAGGGAAGATTTAAATAACATTTAAAATGAAATTAAACTAAACACTCACAGCAAAGACTCTGGCAGTCACTGAATATGTCTCAGGATTGCCTACAAGTGATAATAGAGTATATACTTTGACTTCTATTCCTTTATAGATTACTGTAAGTTTTAATTTTCTCTGATGCAATGTTTAATTGACAAAAACAAAAAGAAGCCAGTAATGGGCCCATGGCGGCAAGGGGTCACAAGCCCAAGACTTCTTCTTTTCTTCTTCTTCTTTTTTTTCCTTTCTGTTTTGTAACCATGGTAAAACAATAGAAGTGAACTTTCCCTGAACTTTTCTCTTTAAAGCTCTGGGTCCACGTTGACCTAGCAGGGCAGGCTGGAACCTGATACTATCAACCCAAGGGCTGCTAAAGCAATCAGGTTCAACAACAACCATATATGTTCCCTAATGTCATTTTGCCACAAAGCCAAGGCAAAAGCAAGCTATTTCTAGTAAAGAATTTATTTCTATTGTTTCAGAGATTTTCAGAGATTCAATGGTCTAAATGTGCATAAAACATGAACTAAATGGTAGACTACAGAAATATATTATTGTTCTCTTATAATTATATCACTGCTAAAGTTTATTTGCACATAAAGTTTAATCCCACAAAAAAAGCTTCTGGATGCATTATTAAAAAACAGATGATTTAAATCATTATAGATTTAGATAATCTTACATTTAATTTAGTCATTTTATTAAATTCTCATGGTGATCTGTCTTAAAAGGTAACACTGTGTACGAAATTTTGTTCATGTTCTTCTACAGGCAATAAAGGTATGAAGACTCAATTGATTAAAGATACAAAATGAAATATTTGTTATTCTGCAATTGCAGCATGACAAATAATATATTAGCTAAGTTGTAGTAGCATCATTCCCATCTTCTTCAGTCAAAGGGATATTAGATTTTTGTTTCAAACCCAGTTTTCAAGAATTTGTAATACTATAAGCAAAATTTTAAAAGAGAATGACCAATCCAGAAAAATTAGGCAAATATAATTTCTAATAATCATAAATAAGTATTATAGAAGTACTTCAGATTCAGCCATTTTACAACTTCTTATGTTCAACTACAATATTAAGAAAAAATTAATAAAGATAAAATAATGGTAAGCAAAATTATTCTATCATTACTTGAAGCTCTCTCAAAATGTCTCTACAGATACTTGAATATCATATTTATCACATATTAACTATTATTAATTACTTCAAAATGTCAACTGTGCATAAGTAGATGCTCAGTTATATCTTCCTGAATACTATTTCATATGGGTTATTTTATGGTACACTTTCATAGAAACGGTTTCAGTGGTTCTGATAGGAGAATTGGATCATGTGGATAAGATCTTTGTTATGGCAACACTAGGCCTCAACATACCAATAGGAAGGAATTCGAATTTTACCCCTCATATAAAAAGGAGTTCAAAATATTAACTGAATGAAGAAACGGGGACAATTCAAAAAAACAAAACACACACACACACACAAAAAAAAAACAGGACATGGGCCACTGTATCAATAGTTGTCCTTAAAATAATAGTTTTCCAGAATTACAAAACAAAATGAATCCTTTTTGAAAATTACCGTGTTTATAGCAACAACTTCTTTTCATACTTTAACTTGAGTAAGTTAGTTATTAGTTGAAATTCATTTCTATAGGTGTAGGCTTATGTTGGTGTATGATTACATACAGTATTATACACATTTTAGAGATGGGAGGACTAAACAAAAAAAAATAAGAGATCTGTTGAATTTTATTACATTTACTAAAGATTTCTTATGAAAATATAGGATTCATATTTTTATCCAGTTCTTGAACTGACTTTCCAAGCAGTGATATAAAAAATATTACTGAAATTGCAGGTTAAATGCTAACTTGACTTTAAAGAAACCTATCAATGTTTAGAATATTTCGGACATCAATAAGGGAGATTTTTTAAAAATGTATTTTAAAATAGAAAGGATGGAAAGAAGATCATGAAGCCAAGATAGAAAATAGATAGAGAGAGTATCGGTCTACCCTTTGAGCTCGTCATAGTGGCTTCACTGATTCTCTTTTTTTCCAAGTTTGAGAACAAGGAGTTAAAGTTGCGACTTTACTGAGAGAAAAGGGAAAGCTAATATATACAGAACATCTACTAAAAGGTAAGTAAAATATCTATCTCATTTAAATTCCAACAACCATTTTAGGCAGATACTATTATCTCCATCTTTCAGATGAGGAAATTTGAGCTGACTGGCCCAACAGCATGACTCATAAATTTTAGATCTTTATGTCAGATCCATGTATCTCTGACTTCAAAGCCTGTACTTATTTCATTATACCATGGTGCCTCTGAATAGTAGAGACAAAAGGTCACTTTGCCATGGATCAAAAGACAGAAGCTGTCACTTATTAGATGTGTGACCTTGACAAGTCACTTAACCTTTTGGAATCCACATCTTCCCTTCCCCAACACTCTCAAGAAGTGCTAGAGCCAATAAAACTTAAAAATCCGAAATAAAATAGTCAAAGAAGCTAATATTAGCAGAGAACATTTAATAAGAAGAATGTGAACAATGAGCACAAAGGAAAAATATGTCTGTTTGTATGCTGCGCTGTTCAGGGTACATTCTTCCAACCTAAGAAGGCAGTTTCCTATATTTGTGCCATTATCTTAATCTCATTTCTATCTCAATGTCACTATTCTTCCTCCTGCCCTGCCTGATTTCTCTGAGTAAAGGTATTATACAGAAATTTTAACAGCTTTTGATATCTATTAAAATAGCTAATTTCAATAGCTGTCTATTGGTGAACACAGAGTATATTAACGCAGAGTATTTCCAATGAGAATGAGATATGTCTTTTATGTAAATAAAAAGAGAACTTTCAGTCTAGGGGGATAATTAATGGGCTCTGAAAAATAATTTTCTTCAGTTGTTTCTCCTACAAAAAAAATAAAAGCTCTAGTTTAGAGACTGAAAAGTTTATACCCCCTCAAATAATTTCAGATCAGCTTAGAAATTAAATCAATCTTTAGTTTATCAATTATTAAAATAAACATCTGGGAATACACAAATAGTGTTTTCCTTTGTCTCTTGAGTTCCAAATCCATCTTTCTAGAGGGGTAAGTGATATCTGAACGTTTCGCAAGTGCCTCAAATTCAACATGTCTGATGTAAACTTCTTATCTTCTACCTTAAGCCTGCACCTCATTACCTATTGCATTACATCTCTCTGAAAATAAACCACCATCCATCCAATCCCCAAAACCAGAGCCCAGAGAGTCTTCCCAATCCTTCCTTCTTTTTCAATGTACTTTCCACTTCTTAGCTTAATAATCATCATCTTCTATTGATTCTGCCTATGATACATCTTCCAACTCACTCTCTTCTTCATTCACATTGCTCCTGCCTTATCTCAGGTCCTCCTCGCTTTCTGTAGTGTTTAATACTGACCTAAGTGTTCTATATAGAAATAACACTATAGCACTTTCAGTGCTTTCTGCAAATCGAAATATTCATCAAATTTCTTATCATAGCATACAAGACCCTTCAAAATCTAGCACCTCAATTCCTTTTGGCTGTAATTTCTCATAACTTTCCTACCCTCACTCTGTAGTTGAAACCTGATTACTTTCACATATTCATGCTTTACAGATCTAATCCTCCTTCCTGAAATGCCCATTCCTTCAGTTGTATGTGAGAAGCCCTACACCAATTCTCACCAACTTCTTCCCTAATCTTCCCAAGTGCTCACCTTTTACTTCTATTGTATCATGGAATACCATAGTATCATTTTAATCTCTATTAATATAATAATTTCTGTATTATTTTAGTCTGCCAACAAAGCCTTTAAATGCAGCAACTATGTTCTATATATTCCTTTTTTGCCAGAATTCAATGGTCTGGTAACAAGGATAAAAGTATTACTGTTTGCTGGGTGAATCAGCTGAAGAAGGAACAAATGAATTTTTTTTTTAAATTTAATTTATTTTTATTTTACTTTAAGTTCTGGGATATATGTGCAGGTTTGTTACATAGGTATACATGTGCCATGGTGGTTTGCTGCAACTATCAACCTGTCATCTAGGTTTTAAGCCTTGCATGCCTTAGGTAATAAACTATTTTTTAAAAGTATACATCATGTATGTAATTAACAGAAAATATTACAATACAGGAATAGCCTTTCCAAAAAAATTTCCATCCCTCATTAAATTAAGACATCTAATGCTAAGGATCCATACAAAGAAGATTTTATATTCATTTTTACTGAATAATCAATTATATTATGTACACACGTACAAAATTCAAAATATAAAATAAACTAAAGCAAAATAATAAAAAATTTTGTGTCCTATAAAAAATTTTAGTTTAAAAATTACTTTAAATGTCAGTCAAATAATACAGAATATTAAGTCATCATTGCCCTTTAAAATTCTTTCAACAACAAATGCCTAATTGTACTTTCACTTTATCTCACTGTACCAGTAAGTAAATAAATTAACAAAATAGCTTTTATCACACAGAATAACCTTTTAACTGAGGGATTATCTCTGGTTTATTTTTCATTTCTTTCATTGCAGATAGCAGTTCATGCCTCATTGATTAGTTTGCTAAGGTGGTGACCAGAAATGAAAACACTGCAAGGACCTGTGTATGTAATCACACACACACACACACACGCGCACACACACACACCCCACATTAATTCTATGCCTCTATGCTCACTTAGATTTGTTTCTTATTTACACATTTTTATGTTTTTTCATTAAACTGCATTTGCTTCCATTCATAATTTAAATTGTCCATTTCACAACTCTCAGGGAGAGGGAAATACAAAGTCGATAGGAAAAAAATCTAATTTTCTTCAGATTCCTGCAATTTAGGAATTCAATGGTAGCCTATATCTTGGTGTATGCCATTGAATATACCAGCCACATTTGAGACTTGCTACATCCATCATAAGCTCATCAGTCAGATCTTTAGATCTAACATTCCTTTCCTTTTTTCAGAAAAAACAAATGTGGAATTAGTAGTCCAAAAAAACTTTTAAATTAAAAAAAAAACCCACAGAAATCAAGTACAGTAATATTAATAAGTGTTAATTAGAGTAACCAGAACCAATGAAAGCATGTCACTCTGATTTGGTCTTTCGCTACCCAAAGACTCTGTAGAATCATGTGTCCCAATGTTTAAAAAGATCATGGATCACCTAGAAGGCCCCAGAAAAAACAACCACAGGGTTGAAGGATTCAAAAGTCCAGAACAAATGAAGAAGGAAAGTGAGCATATGGTCTCACATGGAAAAGATAAGAACAAAATCAGAACCTGAAAATATTTAATAAAAGCTAACCAAATACAAGATGGATTAAATTTATTCCTTTCACTTCTGAACTCAATAATAGAATATTTTCGCCAAACAGAAGAAAGGGCATAACAGTTAGACTTTAAAAAAGCTCTCTTCCGTCTGGGCACACTGGCTCACACGTGTAATCCCAGAACTTTGGGAGGCCCAGGCAGGAGGATCTCTTGAGCTCAGGAGTTCAAGGCCAGTCTGGGCAACATAGTGATACCTCATTTCCACTAAAAATCAAAAATATTAGCTGGGCATCGTGGTGCACCTATAGTCCCAGCTACTCAGGAGGAGGATTACTTGTGTCAGGGAGATCCAGAATGCAGTGAGCTATGATCGCACCACTGCACACCATCCAGGGTGACAGATCAAGACCATGTCTCAAAATCTCAAAAAAAAAAAAAAAAAAGAAGAAGAAAGAAAGAGAGAGAGAGAGAAAGGAAAGAAAGAAAGAAAGAAAGAAAGAAAGAAAGAAAGAAAGAAAGAAAGAAAGAAAGAAAGAAAGAAAGAAAGAAAGAAAGAAAGAAAGAAAGAGGGAAAGAAAATCTCATTCTCTGAGATCTTTCTCCCTTCAATGGTCAGGTAGAGCGAGATAACTTACTCAGTTTATCAGGATGTTGTAAAATTGACATTGGCATTTGTTCAGGCTTTAGCTCACCCACTGCTGAGGCCTCTCTCTCTTCTGAAACTGTGTTATTCCCTTCTCTGTAATCTCCATCACCAAGTATAGCTGATTATGTATTCAAACATATTGTTTCTTTTCCATTTGTTTGCTATTTAATTAATTAGGTGTGTATTTCCTTAGGATCTTATGTTACCCTGATAACTGGCTGCTCTATCGACATTCCCATTTATAAACCATCCTACCTATTGCTTTTAGAATAAAAATTATTAGGTAAGAAGATTTTTAAGTAATAGCCAAAGCAAGCTTTAGGAAAATTATAATCTGGCAATCTTCATGTCTCTACTCTTAGTGGAGCTTTCTTTTCCGCTGGCATTCTTACTCCTCCCATTGACATTTAAACCCATCACCCCAGATATCTACACATCTTAGTATTTTGCTTTCAACAGTCAACTAAACCCTGCAAGGATTTAATTGATAATTAAAGTTAAAAGCTTAAATTATGAGTATTTGCATTTAAAAGAGGCTCCTTCTTCTGTGTGAATGCAACCTCTGGTGCTATTTCTTAAGTACAAAAGTAAATGAGCCTTTGTAGGCCACCTTTGAAAGGTTGTCTTTGACCCAATATAGAACGGCTTATTTAATCATAGGATTTTCTGCTCAAGGAACAACACAGATCCCATGTCTTACTGTAGCATGTCCAAGCCTCTTCTTTTGGCCTTTCAGCCTCTTTACAAACTTAACACCCTACATTCTCACCAATTTGACTACATTTCAGTTCACATTACAATTCCATGCAATGCAATGAATAGACATAGATGTTTTTCTAGAAGTCACAGTACACTTTCTATACTATGCTCACTATCTCTTGTTCTGTTCGTATGATGCTATTACCTATATTTTCTTTTTGGGTAAAGAAGAAGAGTATCACTTCTCTTTCCATCAAAAACAGATTTTAAAAGTGGCCTTGGGAGGATTGCCTGAGCCAAGGAATTCAATCTCAGCCTCGGTAACATACTGAAACCCCATCACTACCAAAAATTTAAAAATTAGCCTGGCTTGGTGGCATGGACCTGTAGCCCCAGCTACTCTAGAGACTGAGGTGGGAAGATCACTTGAGCATAGGAGGTTGAGGCTGCACTGAGCTGTGATCACGCCACTGCACTCCAGCCTGAACCACAGAGTGACACTCTGTCAAATAAATAAATAAAAATAAAAAGTGACCCCCCCTAGGAAGCCTCATTGAAATATATTAACTGTTTCTACTTTTAGTTCTTCATTTGTCTTTTTTGTTGATTCATTTGTTCAATATTTATTGAGAGTTTATTATGTACTGGGGAAGAATCTAAGTGAAGAAAGACAATACGTAAATAGATGAATAGTCTACTAAAATGCTGTATTTAAACTACTTGTACACAGAAGACTTCTCTAAGAAGATGAGACTTGAATATCAAGCAGTTAGCAGCTATGGATGGGTGAAGGGAGGGAGAGTTACCAGCTATGGGAAAATCAGCAGAAAATGTCCCAGCAAATGGACGAGTGAGTGCAAAAGGCCTAAGTCTGATAAGGAAAGCAAGGGAAAGCTAGTATGGCTTATTTCAGCATGTGATGGGGAGAAAAGAAAGAATGGACTCCAGGAGACTGGCAGACATTTGGATTTCACTGACATAAATACTATTTATTTGTATGTTCTCTTACTAAGTTTTAAATCTTTTTCCTGTGCACAGCACATTTTTGCTTTCCCCAATATATTTTCTCTCTCAGGCAAGAGACACACCTTGCTACCTTATTGTCAGCCATAACGTCTAGTTCAAGGCTCAGCTCATAATTATGTCTAACAAATGTGTTTGACTAACTAAATTAAAATGTAATATAAATGAAAACCATTCATTTAAAATTCCAAAGCACTGCATGGTGTTTAAATTTTCAGATTCTATAAAGAATACTATCAGTATTTTAATGAAATATGAATCCTTTGCCTGCTAACTAGTCCTTGATGTAAAGATAACACTGCAGCTAAAAGTGCATTATATAAATGTCTACTTTAGTTCTCCTTTGTCAATGCTTTGCTATCCATACAAAAGATCCAGATCGATATAAAGGTAATAACATGATACATGATAGCAGACAGTTATGTTCTCTAAACTTTACTTATCAATTATAAGATGTCTTTATCAAAAAGTTTCTTTTCTTTCAGTAGTTACCTTATATCAAGCAGTTATCTCTCACACTTGTCAGATTGTTCCTACACCCAGATAAATGTCCCTATCATCACATACTGAAAGGAAAATGTAAATCTGCATTATAAAGTGCATTTCTCTCTTACTTGATGATCCACAGCTATTTCCTGTTAAAAATACTGTACAACAAACAACAATAATAATATTGGTTGGAAAAAATAGGGAAACATTACCTATGGATATTTAAGAAACAAAGCCAACACTAATCCTTTATTTGAAGAAAGTAAAAAGCTATATCCAAATATGATTTCCTTATACATAGTTTCGATGTTCAGATATTGAACCTGATGCCCTCATAATACATTTGCCTAACACCGCAGTAAATTTTTTCATTGTTTTTTCCCAACTAGGATGACAACCACCTAACCTACATAATATTAAGCAGACATTTAGTTCCACTGATGTGAACAGCCAAGAGATTAATGCTGACAGAGCTAAATTACACAAGAGTCAAGAGATGTGATCCAACAATACAATTATAATTATCACTAGAGGAGGTAAGAGATGAACATATTTTCATCTACTAAGAGCTCTGAATTAAAGGGCCAAACACTTAAATGCCACTTTTACTCATTTGGTGACTAGGGGTAGTCCAAATTCTGTAATTATCTGACTTTGCATGCATTAAAAGCAGCTTGGTTTTAGAGGTTTCTGATAGGAATGTCACAATTAGCAGTCTATGTTTCATTTTCAGCCACTATTTCAAAAGAACTAAAATAATCACCAAGTCATATGAATAATAAAAAAGAACTAGTCCTCATTTTCTTCTAATTTTGTTTCAGTAATTTGCTGTGCAATGAATTATCTTTTAACTTAGATTTTTATTTATTTTGTGTGATATCATAAAATAATTAAGAAATTCCCATAGCATTTTTTCTTCCTTAAAAGTATGTTGGAAAAAAAGAAATATGATATCCATTTAAAAAATAAGATTTTAGATGAAAGTTCTTAACAATATGTTAAAGCATTTTACTTCTTGAGTGGTACATTATAGACACTTAAAGTTATGAATATATACCTGAAGCTTCAATAATCCTTTTGAGTAGTGTATCTATTATAATGATATTTATTATAAGGATAGAATTAGAAATTATGCTCTTAGGCAATTATAAGTCTATACCATTAAGTTATTTTTACTCCAGTATATGAATCATTACTTTGAATAATTTATATATTAGAAAGTAATATTCCTTAGCAGTATACAACCAGCATATGCCATTTGCTATAAATGAGTTTCTGTATTATAAATAGATAATACAGTCAGGATGAAATTGAGGAAACCATCTTCCTTTTGGCTTTCCTTAGAGACATTCTGGTTGATTTTTTTTTGTTTTGTTTTTTGTTTTTTTTGAGACAGAGTCTTGCTCTGTCGCCCAGGCTGGGGTGCAGTGGCCGGATCTCAGCTCACTGCAAGCTCCGCCTCCCGGGTTTAGACCATTCTCCTGCCTCAGCCTCCCGAGTAGCTGGGACTACAGGCGCCCGCCACCTCGCCCGGCTAGTTTTTTGTATTTTTTAGTAGAGACGGGGTTTCACCGTGTTAGCCAGGATGGTCTCGATCTCCTGACCTCGTGATCCGCCCGTCTCGGCCTCCCAAAGTGCTGGGATTACAGGCTTGAGCCACCGCGCCCGGCCCATTCTGGTTGATTTTAAGAAGTTTAGTATGTTTTGTTTTTTTTGCTAACTCCCTCCACATTAACGTTTGTTAATTTCCTATGAGATTTTCTGCCTTTTGAGAGAATGTATCAACTTGCTTGTTTTCTTTTTTTAGAAAAAATAATTCATAGAACAACATTCCCTTTTAATGACTACAAGATGGAATATAACAAGTCCTTCCTATGTGAATATCCCAGTTGCAGCTACTCATGACTAAATCATACTGAACACCAAAGAAAACAGTGGTTGGTTACTTAATATCTTTCTTGACAGAACTTGAAAATTGGGAGGGGGGTACTTCAGGATAATAATACTTGAAAACTATCATCATAGTGGGCATGGCTTATATCAATGTAAAAATCTGTATGCATTTAAAATAATCCCCAAACAGATATATATCATTTTCTCATTTATTATTTTATCTCCCTAGAAACAACAGTTCTAAATATGTTGATTAAGTTCTGAAAAGCCAGTCACACAGTATCATTCAGTTTCAAAAGTTGAGGAAAGAACTTTGGATTTGGGGTCTGAAGGTACAGGTTTGTTTTCACTTGTATGACCTTCAAGTGTCTGGGTTCAACGTCTACATCATTGCTGTGGGGCTTCAATATACTATCTGTGGCTTTCTCACAAACTATGATGGAGTTGGGGTGTAGCCAAGGAGAGGAGGAGGATTCTTATCACCTCCTCCCTCAATGCTTAGCAGCAGGGGCTAGGGTTAGAATACCTCTGTTATTTGGAGACTTTGTAAAGGAATGACTCAGGACCATCTCAATTCAAAAGAGCAGAATGTGCTTAGTTCCCAGGTTTGTTTTCATCTTTGTTTATGGATTGTGGTGTCAAAACCAGAAACAGTTGTACATTTCTCTATCTCAAATAAAATAAAAGCTATTAAAATGTGTCTAGGCCCGGCACAGAAGCTTGCACTTGTACTCCCAGCACTTTGGGAGGTTGAGGCAAGAGGATTGCTTGAGCCCAGGAGTTTGAGAACCAGCCTGGGAAACCCAGGCAGACATTGTCTCCTCAAAAAATTTAAAAAAAAAAAAAATTAGCCAGGTATGGTAGCACATGCCTGTAGTCCCACCTACTCAGGAGCCTGAGGTGGAGGTTCACTTGATCCCAGAAGGTTGAGGCTGCAGTGAACCCTGATCACACCACTACATTCCAGCCTGGGCAGTAGAGTGAGATAATGTCTAAAAAATAAAATAAAATGTATCTTAGTTAACATGGTTAACATAGTTCCCCAAATATTTGGCATTATATTTTAAGATATTTTATAACTTCAGACCACACAAATAAATAGGTACCTGAACAGTAATGTTGAAAACCTCTTTTGATGTTGACTTGCATTTGATGCAATAGAATCTATTTTTAGTAAGGTGATTTTTAAAAAATTTATGTTCTACTCCCACATCAATCCTCCTCTGTTTCTTTAATTTAATTTGTTAAATTAAATGATGATTATTATTATTTTTTAAATTTTTGTTTTTTTGAGACAGTCTCGCTCTCCTGTCCAGTCTGAAGTGCAGTGGTGCTATCTTGGCTTACTGCAACTTCTGCCTCCCCGGCTCTGGTGATCCGCCCACCTCAGTCTCTTGAGTAGCTTGGATTACAGGCATGTGTCACCATGCCAAGCTAACTGTTGTCTTTTTAGTAGAGTTGGGGTTTCATCATGTTGCCCAGGCTGGTCTCGAACTCCTGGCCTCAAATGATCTGCCCACCTTGGCCTCCCAAAGTGCTGGGATTACAGGCCTGAACCACTACACCCGGCCTGTTTTGAATTTTTGTTTTCACTTTCCTTTCAGATTATGTTGATGGGAATCAACAATTCTTAGATTAGTCTGAAGAGCCCTCTCAGTATTGAAATTTTGTAGGCATTCACTTAAACCTAAGATAAGTAGAAAAATAAATTTGTATCTAATGGAAACTAGTTCCAACTTGTTCACTTTCAAAATAAAGGCAACAAATATGAAAACACTTCTATCATCAAAAACTTCTAAGGGGTTTATAGTTGTATTTATCCTGTTTAGCTCAAGTGAAAAGTAATTTTACATTTGAAAACCTTCATCAAAACTGCATTGAGGATAATTTTCTATACTTGGATAATTCCATTTGGTGACTCCCAACTAGGCAAAACTTTTTGCCCTTTAGCAAATATAATTTACTGAATGGACAAATAAAATTAAATTTATAATAACTAAAAACAGTATATTCAATGCATGCCAATTTAAATCTTAAATTACTCCAACTGACCAACATAAATCCTGAGATCATCAACATTTACATAAAACCTGCTCTATAACTTGTTAAAAATACTTGGGAACACTCTTGATATGATACACCTATACCATATACTTCCATTTCTGAATTTTTTTATTCACAGTAAAGTAGATGGGTTATTTCCAAGTCAATTGAATAAAGTATTACTTACCTATATCTAAAAATATATAGAAAATGTATCTTAGTTATGAATCAAAAGAAAGAAACTACATTATGCCTAGAGTTTTAAACAGAGAAAAATTGTAAAGGAACTTGCAAGTAACTTTCTTTATGATTTATGTCCATTTGTATTTTTTTTAAGTTCCAATTAACTGCAATAAAGACTACTTTAGAGGAATAAAAACCTTCAAATATTTGGCAGTCTCAAACCCTCGTCTTAGAAATTTTTCTTCACGGATGAACCTTTCTGTTATAATGAATGTCAATCACAACTAACTACAACTTTTGGATTTGCAAAGGAACAAGCAATTCTCTCTAACGTTCCATTTGCAAGTGTAAAACATCAAAATGGGATATTACAATTGGCAAAAAATGGACTTTACATGTAGATTATAGCATATCTTAGTGAAATTGAAACTGTAAAAAAAATTTCAAAACTTTTGAAAATTACAGTTTTGAACATAAAATTAGTACAACAAAAAAGACTTGAAAAATTTTTAGCAAAACAAGTCTCATTAAAGCATTATGAATGTTAGCGTCAAAAAACCATGTTTCTCAAAAGGCATCTTTGTTGGCAAAGCTTTAACTATTTTGAGCAATGTAGCCTTTAAGAAAATGAAGCTACAGATTCAGTTGAGTTTCAAAAAAGAAGACAAAAGAGAGAGAAAGTAAATAGAAATTAACCAAAATACCAAATTCTACTTCTAAAACTCCTCTTAAAAGCTATCATTTCATTCAAATATTAGTCCTTTCTTTCTCTGAGTCCATTGTGGTATCTAACATTTAACATTAAAGTAAAATGCCCTAGGGAAGGAGTGGTACAATGAGAGTAAAGTTGATGAAAATACATAAAATGTAAACTTTAAAGCTAGCTAAATCTTGATTTTTTCTTAAATATCTTAAAATTTGTTTTGTCTAGAATTATATTGCCATTTTGTGTAGCACATACAGATTTTACTTGGATTAGTAGATGTTCTTCACATAAACACATTAAAAATATAATTGATAATATCTATTAGTGAAATAAGCTCCTTAATTCACAATATTTGGGATGGCAATCATCACTGAAAATAAAACAAAAGTGCAGGATATTTTGCTTGGATATTGCTCTGAAAATAAATAATACAGTATTGAAAAAAATATGAGTGGAAGATTTAAGGAAAGTATGCTTACACATGATTGATCTCTTAGAAAGCTGCATGGTTTATAAAGGCACTGAATTACATGGGGCTTTTTTTGGTTTCAAATAGATACACTTTGCTCCACTAAGTTATGTATTTGCTATCATCTTTTGCATTATAGTTTGTCTTTCTGGATAACAAATCCCCTTGGAGAGCCTGTTGAAAGTTACAGACCCCTTTAATCATTAATGAACACAGAGTGATCTACCTAAAATTGTGCATGCAATTTGAAGGTTCTCACAGATGCTTCCCCCCGCAATCTCAGCTACGGACCAAGACTCTGCCTGGCATGTTTTAAACCTCTGTTCTTCTCAATGCATTATACATTTGTATCACTACAGGAAGTTGAGGCGAATAAATTGCATGTTGAAGCCCTATAAGTTTGTTTCAGTAAGAGGGGAAAAAGTGCATTTTTCTATTTATATGCACATAGGCACTAGTATCATTACCGAGAGGAAAAGCAAAAGAATACTTCTATGTTTGAGATTTAAAACTGATTTAGCTGAAACAACTGATGAGTATTAAAATATGTAAACTCAGCGTGCCTTAACAAGAAAATGCTTTAAATGTAAGAAATAATTGTTTGGATATCTAAACATCCAAGTCACATGTGCATTTTAATCCTAAATTAAACAAATTCTAAGTAAAAAAGTAGATGCCTAACAGAAAAATAAAGTGATTTTTTTTGTCATCCAATAAATAGGCAATGAAAAATCTATATTTAAATTCAAGGTATGAAAGTGAATTAAAGAGGTAACTGTTCCACAGGAGTATACATCATTTCAGTTTAATTTTAGCATACAAATCTCCTTATTAAATGTCATGTATAAAATAGTCTTATTTATCATTTTATCTCATTAAGTATTGTCTAGAGAGGCAGTTTTGAAAAAGAAAACAATGGTTAAGAAGAACTTTATTTTATTCTAATTATACTTGATATTTTAAATATTTATCTAATATATCTTTTTAATTAAACAATTCGTTAGCTCTGGTATATTTTTTGGTAAAGCTTTAATAACTTTCTTGGACTTAAAAATAGCATATGATATCAGAGACCAACAATAAAAGTAATCAAATTTAGAGAAATGTTTAGAAAATAAATAGATCTATACATATTTTGTTAAAGACCAATCAATTGATCTTCTGTTTTCTATGTAAAATGAAACGACACTTATTATTAAAATATAGGCTGAGTTCTGTGCCTGTTTTTCTGCTTTTGTAAAATGCATTGCTTGAGAAACAAGTCTTCAAAAAACAAGGCCTAAAAAAATCTACTACTCAGGGTGCCTTTGAGGATATTTAATTAAAATCTAATCCTGCATTCATTAAGGCTCACATAAATTAAGCTGTCATTCATAAGATTTATGGATTCTCATTTGCATATTGCATACAATTCATCAATTACTCAAGTATGAAAGGAGCACATTTCCCTTGGAGCTGCCTGCTACCCTGCCAACATTTGAAATGAGGGAAAGAGCAAGACTGTCAGGCATTCACACAAACTTTCTTCCAAATGTCTGCTCCTTGATTAATCTAATTTTCTAGATCTTCCCTACAAGATACACCAACAGCCCTGGTGCACGTTTCTATTATTTCGCCTGTCTTCATCACCAAAATCTTCCAGTCCTTGAATACTTCTTCATGTCTGAGTGATTATTATTTATTTGCTAATGATATGGCATTGATGATATTTCCCTATTCAAATGTGTTTGATATGTACAAATATGTAGGTTATATGCTTGTTGATTTTTAATGTTAATTATTTGCTATCAACAATCAGCCAATAAAGAGCTGAAAATGAAGAATGGAAAAGGAAGAGAGTTGCTGTGGAATGTAGTTGACACAAAAGTCTAGTTTCAGAGACTGTTAGCATTTCAGAAGAACCTGAAACAAAGCCCTGTAGTAAATCATTGATTCTATATTTAATATAAAAAATGGAGTTCACTCATCAGCTGTAAGTATATGCTACTGCACTTTTTACAGTTCTAAGCAAAGTAGTAAGTAACCCAAATTAGTTTGTTTTCACTGTGCCTAAAGCATACTGTGTTAATTCACTTGTCTTCTCTGGGGAGTAGATCTTAATTTCAGTGGCACAAGTTGGAAGTAACAGTCCCTTCTAGACCACACTCTGGAAACCTTCCAACAGGAATGTGATCAGGTGTGGAATTTAATGTAAAACACTCCTCATGTCCAGAATTTCTACAATTAAAATATATGAATGTATCAGCACTCTCAAAAATCTCTGCTCCTGAAAACATGCTGTCAATTAAATGTCAATTAAATAGAAAAACAGGAAAAACTACCTTTCAAAATCATTAGTTTTCTATGAAGTGCATATACTTCAGTATAAAAAGAAAGCATTTTATTGAATTTAAATATTTAGAAAATTCATTTGGTAACATGAGGGATTTTATTTTGCTGTGTGATACTTGCCAAAACTATGATCATATCTATTTGGAAACACCATTTCGAACCCAAACTTAGAATTTCCCAAATTAAAACCTTAACATCTCAGGTTAAGTGTTAAATTATAAGAGACAGCTTTTGGTTGATATCGCTCTCAAAGAGTCTAAAGAAATGAGTAAATGACTCTAAGGACTATACTAACATAATCATAAATATTTTCACTTTACAAAACTGTGCCTCTAAAGAGAAAAAAAAATTATATTCAGCAATAAAAATAATTTCCATGAATCCCTCACAAATACATTTAACATAGGAGAAATAAATGACTCTATAAATTTAATCAGCAGGACGGAATCATTAGCATGCCCAATTTATAAAATGACTTTCAAAACTGAAAGCAAACAACAGATAAGCTCATGCTTTTTATTCATTCAAGTGGGATGGTTCTTCGTAATTTTCAGAGATCCATGCCTGAGACACTACTGAGTGTATTGTCTGTCTTTAACTCTTGCATTCTCTACATTTCAGTTTTCTCAGCATGAGCTGTCTACTTTATTCTATCCAAGTAATGTGTAATAGAAAAAGAATTGACCTATTCTATAATAATAATGCTTATTTTATTTCTTCAATACAAACCACCTGTTTGGGTTTTGTTTGGTTTTCGAGGGTTTTTTAACTATGTAAATTAAATATGATAGTCAGCTTCCTTACTCAGTTTAATAGACAGTGAATGGAAAGCATATGGAAAATTTTATTGTTTTTTATTTAATTCATCCTACAAAAGAATTTACCCCAGATTAATGAAGAAATCCCAAGTAAGAGAACACAAAAACATCTAAGACTGATGGACAATAGTGAGGAGAGCTTCACCAGATCACCTGGGGCACTTCATTTAAATTGAAGATTTTGCATAAAACATTTGTACAGATTAAGTGAACTTGTTTCATGTCCCAGAGTGCATATTTATTTTGAATAAATTATTTCCAAAATGAATTTGCTTTCTTTTTATTTTTCATAGCCCCTTTAGATAAATAATCAGATCTAAAATGGCATTTCTGAAGGCAATCTATCTAGTCCACACAAATGAGAGAACATTCTGATAGATTAGAATGTTAAAAGAAACAGAAGATTATCTAGATTTTGTAACATATCATTTCACACGTATGATTTTAAGAGATAGTTATTTCAAAAGTCACACGCAAATGAATACGTAGAAGGACACCACTCCTCTTTAGGAAAAGTAAATATATTAAGGAAAGCATCAACACGGCAATGACTTTGACAAGAATCTTCGGTTATGGTAGTCTATCACTAGTCATCAGGATTGATATCCATAAAATGAAGCTATCACAAAATCACTCACATGCTAGCATACTGCTATGTATGTTACATCCCTTAATATTGTTAAATGTTAGTCAGGTCCTATGGAATCTATGCATAACAATGACAAACACAATGACAGACCTACAGAATGAAACTTGTTTAGAATCAGCTGCAAATAAAATATGCATATGTGAATTCAATTGTTAGTGTATTGTTGAGGTTTTCAGTCTCTCCAGAGGAAGAATATTAGGTAATTAGAACTACTCAATGTACACTAAAAATAATAAAACTTCTCAAAATTGTTTAAAAGGCCACAAAGCAGTAAAAGTCAAGCCTGATGGGTACCTGGGTAACAGAAACATTCGCTGCCAATCCACCTTTATTTTAAAATCCTCTGATTTACCAATGTATCCTAAATGCAATAATATGGAATGAACATTTATTGCTGCTCCTCACAAATTATCTTAACAAGTTATTCTGTATATATGTATCATATCTATGAAGAAACACAAGATGAAAGACATTTGTTCGTGGTACAGTGAAAGTTGATTAGTTTTTCTAATCTTATAACTAGAAAAATAAAGCAACAAAGGTGAAAAAAAGTTCCAAGAAAGGCAGAAGTCATTACCTGGGGCTGCCAGCCTATTCTGTTCTGTACAAACCTGTTCTCCAAGAGGAATCAAGTATTTAAACATCTACACATTTCTTTTTCCTAGGTTAAAAGCTAAGTACAGCAAAGCAATAAAAAGTTGTGTAAAATGTATGTTTTCAATCACATGAAGGACAAGTTTACTCATTCTGAATGTATTTGAAAGAAGCATAGGAGACATGCATGCAAAGTCAAAAAATCAATCAAGATATGTTTACTTTTATTGCATAAGGTTGTCTAATTTTAATTTCTTCCTTTATATATTGTATGAGCATGTATGTATGAGTATTTGCACACACATACACACACATATGTATATGTGTGTACAGATATATAGAAACACACACTCGACCGGGCGCGGTGGCTCACGCCTGTAATCCCAGCACTTTGGGAGGCCGAGGAGGGCGGATCACAAGGTCAGGAGATCGAGACCACGGTGAAACCCCGTCTCTACTAAAAATACAAAAAATTAGCGGGGCGCGGTTGTGGGCGCCTGTAGTCCCAGCTATTCGGGAGGCTGAGGCAGGAGAATGGCGTGAACCCGGGAGGCGGAGCTTGCAGTGAGCCGAGATCGCGCCACTGCACTCCAGCCTGGGCGACAGAGCGAGACTCCGTCTCAAAAAAAAAAAAAAAAAAAAAAGAAACACACAGTCTTCATTATTTGGCATTTACAGACACACAAATGCCTAAAGCATTATGTACTTTGCTGTGCACCTGAGAGTTTACCTAGCAGAAAGCAAATTTCATTTTACATTCAGCTATTAAGATTTGTTATTGTCTTACCATTATTTTTATTGGTTATAATTGTCATGTAAAATAGCTACAATTATACAAATGAGTATTTTTTTATTGAAATGTGACGATTTTAAGCAATTCTAAGGGCTACATTTTCCTAATTTCAGAATGTAGTTGTGTCCTTTTGAGAATCTTAAGGCATTCAAAGCATATCAGGAATCTAAAATTGTACATTTCAATTTATATTTTTTCAAATTGAATACAGTTATAGCAATTAACTATTACCTACTTAATTGTAGTTTGTCTACCTTACATAAAGATGGTGAGAATGAAGACTTCGGCAATCATCTGAAGTGTCTAAAGTAGTTTAACTCCACAAGGAAAGCTCTCTCTGTAATATTCTTCAAGAGTCAGTCATGTTATTAAACAGATAAGCCTGGATTGAAAATACAACAGCACAAGATTCTAATGTTGAGTCTATTACTAGAATGCAATGTGACTTTAAGCAAGACACTTAACTTCTCTTTTCCTTGGTTTCTTGATCTTCTTTAGAAACAGTGTAATGGAATATCCTTTTTATCTAATTCCCACGGTTGTAATATTAACACTCAAATCATAGACTGGACTGCTGTCAGAATTGCTTGAGGTTAAAATATTGTGAAGTTTTGAGAATGGATACTCAATCCAACTGGATTCAATTGTGAAAGAAACTTAGATGTGAATTCTCAAATATTCTGCCTTTATAGAGAAAAGTTCATGTCTTACATTCCTCAGTAGTTATTTTAAGGATCCAATGGAATAACTGATTTTAACTCTATTATAGTTTCAAGGGTTCTTCTGTGATCATTTCAATACTGTTTTCCTTGATCGTGCTGTCTCTTCAAACTCATAATTGAGCTTGAGAGTAGTCAACTAAAATCTTCAAATAATTTCTGTATGTAAACTGCTAAGTACACCATTTTGAAGATTATACATTGACCTTTATAAAACTTATGTTATCTATATTTGATCTATCATTCCAGCCTGCCAATATTTGGGGGATCTTGATTCCACCCCTATCTATAGCTACATCTAGGCTCAAGAATATGAAAGACCACTTATTTTTTTCCTTGAATTTTTCATGAAATATATAATCTCTACTTCAAAAACGCTATCTAATCTATCTCTTCCTTCATTACCTCTTCTACTGTCCTAGTTCAGCAGTTAGTTTAATTACCTCTCCTTTTTGCTTAAAAATCACCAACTGGGCCAGGCGCGGTGGCTCACACCTGCAATCCCAGAACTTTGGGAGGCTGAGGTGGGTGAATCTCCTGAGCTCAGGAGTTCAAGACCAGCCTGGCCAACAAGGTGAAACCCCGTCTATACTGAAAATACAAAAATTAGCTGGGTGTGGTGCTGGGCACCTGTAATCCCAGCTACTTGGGAGGTTGAGACAGGAGAATCACTTGAATCCAGGAGGTGGAGGTTGCAGTGACCTGAGACCGCGCCACTGCATTACAGCCTGGCGACAAAAGCGAGACTCCTTAAAAAAAAAAAAAATCACCAATTGGGTCTCTCTTCCCTAGAGCAGAGGTCAGCAAATAATAGTCTGTAGGCCAAATCTTGCCTACCTTTATTTGTAAATACAGTTTTACTGGAATGCTGCCACACCCCTTTGTTTATTTATTACCTATGGCTGATTTCACACTATAATGGCAAAGTTGAATAGTTGCAACAGAGACCACAAGGTTGGCAAAGCCTACAGATATTTACTATCTGGCCCTCTCTAGAAACAGCTTGTCAATCACTCCTCTATAGGGTATTTCCAAACCTCTTAGCATGACACTGGAATGTCTTTATGGTCTGATTCCAAACTCTCATTCTAACATCTTCTACCATCAATTCCTTCTCTTGATTCCCCATGATCTTTCCTATCTGCCTAACCTTACTCATATCACTTTCTCTGTCTGGAATGCCTTTCCCCAATTTCACTTCTGAACAACCAAACCCTAACCATATAACAAGTCCCTTTAAAAAAAATGGTATTCATAAATGGTGAAAAACAACATATTTTAAGTGCTTATGTTTTATTCTAATTTTAAATTACTACTACTATTTTGGGTTTTTTTGGTGGTTGTTGTTTGAGATGAAGTCTCATTCTGACACCAAGATTATAGTACAGAGGCACAATCTCGGCTCACTGCAACCCGTGTCTCCCAGGTTCAGGCTATCCTCCCACCTCTGCCTCCTGAGTAACTGGGAGTATAGGCGTGTGCCACCACACCTGACCAAGTTTTTTGTTTGTTTGGTTTTGTAGAGATAACATCTCACTATATTGCCCAAGCTGGTCTTGAAGTCCTGGGCACAAGCAATCTGCCTGTCTCAGCCTCCCAAACAGCCGGGATTACAGGTGTGACCAACACACCTGGCCTATTACTGCTATTTGATATATTTATTCTTTGGACCCACTTCGATAACTTCAGCACTGTACTAATATATATTAAGAATTATTAAAAGTATTCTTCCACCAGTGGTTTAGACGGCACACAGGAGTAAGTACTCCTTAAACATAAAAATATGATGTAATTGTCAATCAGATTATCCCAGCGTGTTGGTGACTTCCTAAAAGTAAGCTAGTCATTTTGCAGTTTCACATCATAGGGTGCCATTTTATTAATGATAGCAGCATTTTACATAATGGTTCACTTGTCATCATAAATAATTCATATCTCTTAAAATGAATGTTATATGTAATTTTGGTTCATAAAAATTATTTCCTATAAGCCAAACCAAAGCACAGTCCCTGGCCAACATGGTGAAACCCCCTCTCTACTGAAAATACAAAAATTAGCCAGGCGTGGTGACCAGTGCCTGTAGTCCGAGCTACTCAGGAGGCTGATGCAGGAGAAGCACTTGAACCTGGGGATCAGAGGTTGCACTGAGCTGAGATTGCGCCACGGCACTCCAGCCTGAGTGGCAGAGCAACATTCCATCTCAAAAAATAAAATAAAATAAAAACACACTTGAATATATATATGGGATTATATATATATGGGATATATATTTATGGGATATATATATGGTATATATAGATTTATGGGATATATAAATATATATATGGGATTATATATATCCCTTCCTACTTGACAAATGCATTGTTTAGATGGGTTAAGATTCTTCACCGAACATTTCTCTTATTCTAGAAGTAATTTAGAATTTAAGGGAAAGAGTCCAATTATTTTTATTTCCCATGAGGTAATCCATTTCAAAATTTTACCTGTTTTATTATAATATAATCAATCTATTTTTATAATACAACAGAATAGAAATTTGTTTTAGATAATGACAAGGATTTGAGCCAGATTGTGGCAGTCGGTAAAATCAAAGGCAACCTGCATCGCATTTTTGGCAGCTGCAAATGCTGGCTATTTCACACCTCACTTTTTCTTAAAAGGTCATATAAAATGTGTTAAAAATCTTTCTGTGATACTAGACACCAAAATGTACTGAGTTGTGTACAGAGAGTATGGAAAATGCCGGCAGAGTGGTAGAGGTATGCGTGTATTTTCGAGACATCAACCCCAAGCAACAGGAAAGAGTTTTGAAGAACCAGAGCCTATGAAAATAGCTTTTATTCAAAGTGACCAAAGAGTAATAATTATTGAAAATAAATCTCAAAGTTAGGAGGACACATATAGTCTAGGTTGTTTGTGATTCACCTCAGTAGAATAGATGACCATGATATGCCATCACATATCAGATTCATTCAAAAATTTATTGAGGACTTATTAAGTATACTGCAGCATACTCCCACTGAAGTACAAAAGGATAATGACAAAGGTCTTGAACACATGGGCAATTTTATTGATAAAACCGAAAAGACCACCTGACAAAGCATAGTAACAGCTTAAGGAAAAAAAGTAAATATCTTAGAAAGGAATACGGATTTTAAAATATATATAAATATAAAACTGTATGATTGCAGAAAGATAAATGGAATGGGGCCCAATATACTTGAAAGGGTTGGATAGCGGAAGTGAAACGGGAAAGCATTCTAATATATTCAAAGCGCACTGTTACTTTTTTTTCCGTAAGAAAGAGGGAGTCGAATCAATATGAATGCTTATCCTTTTATTCAATAGTTAACCCAGTAGTATAAAAAGAAGAGATAATCATAGCAATAGAATTAGAGCAGTAACAATATGTTTTCTTAATCGATCTGATGTATATGAGTACATGCATCCATTTGATAAATAGTTATGGAACTTTCATAATCTATAATGTATTAAATACCATGTGCTCAGCTCTGTAGTAAACAAAGGACTCAGACATGGATCCTGTCTTCTTAGGAGAGTAAATAGAATATAAAAAAATCTTTATGGAAAACCATAACACCATATACAATCTGATAAACGACACTTTAAAAGTTGAAGATTATAGGCGTGGTGGCTCACGCCTATAATCCCAGCATTTTGGCAGGCTGAGGTAGGCGGATGACTAAAAGTCAGGAGTTCGAGACCAGCCTGGTCAATATGGTGAAACCCCATCTCTAATAAAAATACA
This sequence comes from Macaca mulatta, assembly GCF_049350105.2. Taxonomy (NCBI): domain Eukaryota; kingdom Metazoa; phylum Chordata; class Mammalia; order Primates; family Cercopithecidae; genus Macaca; species Macaca mulatta. The sequence continues at coordinate 66,491,842 of NC_133422.1, forward strand.
AAAATTAGCCAGGCGTGGTGGCGGGTGCCTGTAATCCCAGCTACTCAGGAGGCTGAGGCAGGAGAATCACTTGAACCCGAGAGGTGGAGGTTGCAGTGAGCTAAGATTGCGCCACTGCACTCCAGCCTGAGCGACAGAGCAAGACTCCGTCTCAAAAAAAAAAAAAAAAAAAAAAAAAAAGTTGAAGGGAAAAAGCTATGGGAGTTCAGAACAGAGAACTAGGCATTGTGCGAAACCAGCAAGATACTTTTGGAGCAGGTAGCCTTTGAGGGAGCTCTGGAACATAAACAGAATTTGGAATTCCAGACCTGGGGTAAGGGAAGGAGAGATTTGGCAGAAAAAGTACCCTCCCTGCATAGGGACAAACAACAGCCAAAGCACTAAAGCCACAGAACATACAATATTTATGAAAAACAGCAAGTAGTTTAGTTGATGAAGGCATCTTTTAAACGGAGAAGAATGCAATCAATCTGGAAATAGTTTGGAGACAATAATAAGCCTTAAATTTTAAAAAGTTAGATTGACTTTTATAATCAATAAGTAACTATTGAAGGTTCTTGGAGGAGAGGGTTCTTTTTGTTGTTATTGTATAGTTTGGCTTCAAACATAAATGGAAAGTCTGTGGGCATGGAAATCACTTAGAAGATTCATTTGTCCTAAAGTCTATCATGTCCCAAACTACATCAGCAACATTATAGGCTAGAGGCAATAGGAATGGTGAAGTTGAAAGAAAATGAAGTTATAATCAACAATGTTTAATAGCTTATAAAATGCAAGGATTCAGTGAACAAAGTCTCTATTAAAAATGACTGAAAATATGAAAGCCTGGTTAGCTGAAACCAAAGTGATCCCTCTGGAAACAGGATGAGTAGCGCTGTAAGTGAAGATCAGTTCCGTTTTTAATATATTTTGGTGGTGGTGGATTTTATATGTGAAGTTCTTCAGTAATGGGACAAGTACTAGTAGTCCCCAGGAGAAAAACGGACGTATATCTGGAAGTCATCTGCACGGAAGTAATCATTCAAAGCACAAGTTATTTCATATTTTAAGAAAGAGGACCTCAAGTATTCTTGCATACTTGCAGAGTTTGATAAATTTTCATCAGTAAGAGTAGTTCCCCATGCAAGTGATTCTCAAGTAGGAGTTTCCCTCCACCAATAGAGAGTAGCAAATCTCAGTCTTGAGAGCTGTAAGTAAAACGAGGTGTGCTGGGGCAGGGTGAGTGAGGACAGAGGGGAATTTTGTCCCATACTTTTCCCAATGCTCTATAAACAATTCCATGGTGAAAAAGATACATTTACAATATTAATTGAGAAATAAAATTCAGGGAAAAAGAGATCAGGAAGGAAACAAGCAAAACGAAAATTTAAAACACAGAAAACTGGCTGGGCGCGGTGTCTCACGCCTGTAATCCCAGCACTTCGGGAGGCTGAGGCGGGTGGATCACCTGAGGTCAGGAGTTCGAGACCAGCCTGGCCAACATGGTGAAACTCCGTCTCTATCAAAAATACAAAAATTAGCCACTGTAGTGGTGAGCGCCTATAATTCTAGCTACATGGGAAACTGAAGCAGGAGAATCTCTTGGACCTAGGAGGTGGAGGTTGCAGTGAGCCAAGATCGTGACATTGCACTCCAGTCTGGGCAACAAGAGTGAAACTCTGTCTCAATTAAAAAAAAAAAAAAAAAAAAAAGAAATTGGTCAATGGAAAGAAGTGATGGAATCATGGCTCCAGGCACTAACAGTATTTAAGGAAGATGAAATTGCGTGTAGAATAGCACTGTTCAATAGAAATATAATGAAAACCCCATATAAAATTTTAAGTATTTTAGTCACTATCTTTAAACAATTGAAATTAAAGAGGTGAAAGTAATTTAATGATATATTTTACTTAATGTATTCAAGTTATTATGTTTCAATAAGTAACCCATATGAAAATTATTGAGAAATTTTACATTCTTTTTTCCTATTATTTAAAGTGGACAAGTACTTTACACTTAAAAAGAATGTCAGTTTGGACTATCTACCTTTCAGGTGCTTAAGAGCCACAGGTGGGTAGCAGCTCTAGAAATAGAGCTAGGATCCTGGAGTCATTTTTGCTGCTGTGACTTGACTGCTAAGTTTGGTTAGCTGGCCAGTAAGAACTGGTTCGCATATATTTGCTTTCTCTAATTTGTATCATCAAGTACAAATAGAAAAATATGAAGGCATTTGAACTGAGAATCACAGAATGCTGTTAGAAATTTTCTTTGTAACTAAGCAAGAATAATTTTTTGAAATGGGAGTTTAAACTAAAACACTTTGAAGCGAATAACATGAGCTTTTAAAGACACACTGTAGAAGTTAAATGTAGAAAACATTTCCAGGATTTCTAAAGTAAAAGACACAATATAAACACAGGACTAAAATTGGTTTAAGAATTTCAAAACCATTCCTCATGAAATCATAATTATATCAACTTGTACAAATAAAAGGTCAAGAACTTTCCAAATAATTGCATCCAGACATTGTCTCATTAACTAGAATCCCACACGCAAAAGTAATTCAACAACTATTGGATTTATCCTTTGCTCACTCTATTTTCTCAAGACTGATGAAAACAGCCAAATCACACATCTGGCATATCTTCTTCAAGCTATTTTCTACTACCTGCATCAAATAAAATGAATTCCAAATACTTCACTCTTTACCAATTAAAGAAGAATTCACTCTAAAACAAACACAAAAAATTACATGATTTCAAGAATTCTTAGCTTTAACAAGTATTTTTCTTTAAAAAATATGTCCCTATTTTTACTGACATTTTGAAACTAATGAAACGTGGAGCACAGGGAATTAAAAGTTAGACATCTTAGAAAGTAGATAATGTTTTAAATTTAAAAATCACATAGAAATCGAACTTTGGCCTACGTTCTTTAAAATTCCTCAGTAATATTTTGATTTATTTATATTTCAAGTGATTGTGCTTCAAAGAAAAAATTTGCTTATGTTAAGACAGTTCAAATTGGAGGATCAACTATCAGAGTTAAAGCACAAGGTAAAGGTAGCAACAGTCATAAAGCTGAATAAGATATAATTGCATGTGCTACTGCCTGGGGTATAAGTGCATTTAATATCTTATAGCAGTTACTTTCCAGTACATAATGAATTATTTTAAAATGAAAAGTTACAAGAATTTATTTTGAACATATTATCACATGATGATATGATGTATAAACATAGATTATAACAGATTTGAATATTCTTCTAAACATTTAAAAATATATGTATGTTAAAATGGAAGCCATCTACCTACCTTTTGGCCTTGACACTTTATTTTGGCCTTGACAAATAAAGTGAAGACTTTTTACTTCATATCACTGAAGACATGAAATGGCCCACATTAGCACAGTAGCAATATACTCTTAAGATAAAACAATAAAGTATTAGCTTTCTAAAGAAAAACTAGTACTAATTTTTATAACTCTCCTCTTAATTCTACAATGCTGCTTTTATCATTCCGTTTTCTTAGAAGTAACCTGCTATGTACATATCATCTTCCCACCCAAGTTCAAGCAGTTTCTTGAAATGTTACTCATGGCGTATTTAGCAAAACTTCCATTGCAAAGTACAAAGCCCATGGAAGTCATTCAATAATTGACTTTTTAATTTTGATTATTGGGAAAAGAGAAGAAAAGAAAAATGCCCACAAGGAAATGCCTTATCAGATACTGCTAAGTAAGGACAGGCTGGCATAAAAACATTGATCAAACAAGAACTTTGTTCATCTCATTGTTTTTCCAGGAATGGAGCTCAACTCTGCTTCATTATGGTTAGGGGGAAGTGTTAAAATGAAAAAGAGATTGGGACATTTTATTAGGGGAAAATCCTACAATTCACTTCTTTATTTTATTTAATATTGTATTTTTTATTTTTCTGTTGAAGATAACAAAATATTCCCTCAAAATGCTTGATAAAATTAATGATCCCCCTGATAATATGCCTAAGAGAGTTTATTTTTATGCTAAATTTGAAATGTAATTTAATTCTTATTAACTTATTTAAATCTATAAAATAAACTTGTTAAACAGATATAATGGATAAAGATGTGAAATACATACTTTTTCTTCCCAAATCTTTTTAATTCAATTGGAGTGATTTTTCTCTCCTTATTTTTTAGGCTATTCTGGCACATAAAGACAAAAGAAGTCACTTAGTCAAAGAATGAAACAGAAAATAACCCCATCATACAGAATACCTATGCATGATCCCTGAAAACAACACCTATACATAATTACTTAAAGCAGAAAAAAAAGAGATAATATAGCCTGATATGGTTCAGCTGTGGCTCCACCCAAATCTCAACTTGAATTGTATCTCCCACAATTCCCACATGTTGTCGGAAGGATGCAGGGGGAGGTAACTGAACCATGGGGGCCAGTCTTTCCCATGCTATTCTTATGATAATGAATAAGTCTCACAAAATCTGATAGGTTTATCGGGGTTTCCGCTTTTGCTTCTTCTTTTTTTTTCTTTTTTTCTTTTTTTTTTTCTTTTTTCTTCTTTTCTCTTGCTGCTGCCATGTAAAAAGTACCTTTCACCTCCTGCCATGATTCTGAGATCTACCCATGGATGTGGAACTGCAACTCCAATTAAATCTCTTTTTTTTTTTTCCCAGTGTCAAGTATGTCTTTCTCAGCAGCATGCAAACAGACTAATACATAGCCCCATGGATTAGTTGGAACCCAAGTTTTTAACTGATATTCTATGGAAATTTAATTTGTTACTAATTTTCCTCAGTTAAACTTCTAAATATCAATGGTCATTACCAGTTTTTATTCTTCTCATCCCTCCAAATATCATACTAATGTTGAAATTATAACATGTAAGATGTTCTAACGACTGTCAAGCAAAAATTGATTAGTATTGTTAAATATGAGACATTCCTAAAATTTATTCATATTTACTCCATTTGGGGGAAAAAAAACAAAAGGAAGAAAAATGCAAAGAAACGTTTTATTTGTAGTTTTCTCAGCAAAATATAAGTGTTAATGAAAAATAAAGGTATGTTTTACTATTAGTAAAGGGATTACTGCTGTTTCCAGAATTGCAGCCTCTTCTAAATGTCACCTTGGGAATATTTCAACATCACCTTCTTCATCTTATTTTTTTTCTAAGATGCTGGAAATATTTTAATCTTCCTTTTTACCTCAAAGATTTCCCAAAAGTCAATTTGCAGAGGGATCAGTATAGACAACTTAAATAAGCAAAATTTGCCTTTATTTTTCTCTTGTTCCTACTCAGCATCTCCTCTCTAAAGATAGTCTAATAATTTTTAATCCATGTGCTATTTCTCCATAGAAATTTATGAATCTTATGATAAAGTTTCTCCCCAAAAGTCGCATAACATATGTGAGGACTAAAACACTGACTTCTTGATTGGACAACTTGCTGAATTAAATAACCATTACTGAAATCCTGGTATTTACACAGTGATATAATGGACATAGTAGAATGAGTTTCCAATTGCATAGAGACCAAGACATATCCAGAAGACAGAAGTTAAGCAAGACTACATAATACACTTAACTCACTGCCAAAATTGTTGGCAAACTTGTCATGTGAATGCCTAAAGAAGGACAGATCACTAAAGGGAGGAATAATCAGGGGATAGAGTTTTTGTGAACCCCAAAACAGAAGACACTTCAGATATGTGGAACAGAGAGGGGGGAAAGGTCATGGCAGAGGACCCTAATAAAGTTGATACATGGAAATAGAATCCTAATAGTATATTTTAGAAATAGTGACAAGACTGCATGGTATGTCTGAAGTCAAGAGTTGCTGTTTCTAAACAGCAGAATCAGGATTGCTGATTATTAAAGAAAAGAAGCCAGACACTTTGCTAAAGGTTTTGCTTTTTTGCACAGTCCTTACAACAATATGAGGTAGATATATCCTTTCTCAGAGATGAGAAAATGAAGAGGGTTTCAGTATCTTGCTAAAGTCTCTTGAATTGATAAATGACAAAGGCCAGGAATCAATCTGATTTGGAAATATCCTATGCCAGGTCAGAGATGTGGGACTTAATTACTTAGACAATTTGTGTTTCCTAAATGCCTTTAAACAGATTTTATGTCTTTATAAATATTAGTGTTTGGGGAAGATTGATATGAATGTTTGAAAAAAACGTTTTCTAATTTGTTCATGTTAGCAAAAGAGAAAATTATATTTTAAGGGAACTTTTCATTCTTTTTCAAATAAAATGACTCAATCCCTTTGCAGAAATATGTATTTCCATGCCATCTCAACTTCTCCTAATTATGTTGAAGGTTGACTGATTTATACAAAGATTTTATCAGGTTGATAAAAGCCCCCAACCTTGGAAAGTAAAAATGAAAATATAACAAAGGAACCAAATTCCTTCTCGGAGGAACCAAATTCCTTTTTGGCTTCTCATGCCCAAACCTCAACACCACAGAGGACAGATAAGGTGTAAATAAGGAAATTTTACTCTCCTGACCTCTGTTGAAAGTCTCATTTTGCTAAAAGCACTGCACTTAATAAATTGATTTGTTGCAATTACGGATACCTCCCTAAATGGTAGAAAAAGCAACAAAGAAAGGTTGAACAATTTGATGATATGGAAATAATAATCAATGGATAAACTGACTACCTCATAACATATTTTAATTCAGCAATGAAGCAGAAATACAGCTAACGAATTTTAGAAGGTTAAAAGAAATGAGGTACAGTGTCCCAAATAAGGCACTTAGAATCTCACCATCTTCTACATCCGTTAGCTTGTGCCTGATACAGTTTAAGAAAGACACAGACAAACTAGAAAGCAACCAGAGATAAAATTTGAGAGCTGTAGCTGAGGAAGCACTAAAGGTATGGGTGATATTCTGCCTGGAGGACAGTAGAGCCAGAAGTTTCTTTCTTATCTTCAAGTGTCTGAAGAATTGTGATGCGGTAGGGGAATCAGTGTGGCCTTTCCAAATAGGAACCAGGAACAAACAGACACTTCTTACTTCCTCAAGAAAGCAAAGCTCTTACAGGTAGTGTAGCCAAATAATAAGACCATGCTGCTAAGAATATGCAATCATATACTTAACAATTATCCCGGAAGAATATTATACATGGGTGCCCACTTTGGTTGGGATTTAAACACTTCTATGAAAACCATAAATCAAATTTTATATGATTTTATGAGAATTCATACAAAAAGGAAAGGAACTTCTATAATTGTCTTGAATTCATGAAACATAATAGGTTAAAAGTGTATATATGCTTTAGTAAACTCTAGAATTTTTCTTTAACATTCTACCAGTTTTGTCTTGGGAATCAAACATGAATTCTACATAAGCAACCTAACAAGGTTTGGTTGAAACAATAGTAGATTTAGAATCAGAAGTTTTGTGTTTTTTTATTTATTCTTTTACTTTTTGCAAATTCACATCTCGGAATATTATTTATCATATATAAAATGGCAATAATATCATCTGCCTTATAGATTGCTGTGAAAATCTAATGAAATCACATTTATACAATTAGGGTATAGACTATGTGACACTGAATATTATAAAGGGTTGTTTTCATTCCTTTTTTTGTTTGTTTTTTATTTCAAAATAAGTCTCTCTGTCTACTACTTCTTCCCACAAATCTCTTAGTTATTAAAGAATTCATCTGTCCTCACTTCAGCTTTCCCCTTCTTTTCTCTTAAAGTTCTACTACAGGTTCATTATCATGAGAACATATGTAATAGGCACACAAATACCTTTGAAAAATGAATGCTCGGCAGTAATGGCATCTCCAAAAGATAATTATCATCCAAACTTTAGTATGCATGTCAGATTTGACCTCACGGTATCAAAGGGAAGAAAAGCAATAATTACTTCCTACTTGGTGAATATGCAAATTGCATTATACTATCACAATATATAAATTCTAATGGATGTCTAAATCGCAATGGCATGGCACAGAAGGCTAGATGAAACATAGCTTCATAGATTTCAGGTTTCCACCAACTAAGCTGTTTCATCAAAATATGACATCGAGATTAAGAAATAATTCAATGTGAATCTTCCTGGAGAAACAGTCACCAAACAAGAACATCATGTAACTGCTTCGTATAACTGCAATTCTGCCCGAAAGACAATACTACAAAGTGAGTGGTGCTTTACGTTTCACCAACTGGAATGAGACTACACTGAGAACTGCCATTATGCAAACAAAACAGTGTACCCAATCCCAATAAAACTGCAGGGCTTGGTTAGCATGTTCCTCCACTGAACCTCAAAACATTAGAATTATCTATACTTACTAAGAGATAAGACAATATTTTTTAAAAAGTAATTATTACATCATAATAAACAACATAATGCGGCCGAGTGCGGCGACCCAAGCCTGTAATCCCAGCACTTTCGGAGGCCGAAGCGGGTGGATCACGAGGTCAAGAGATCGAGACTATCCTGGCCAACATGGTGAAAACCCCTCTCTACTAAAAATACAAAAATTAGCTGGGTGTGGTGGTGCGCACCTGTAATCCCAGCTACTCGGGAGGCTGAGATAGGAGAATCACTTGAACCCAGGAGGCAGAGGTTTCAGTGAGCCGAGATAGCGCCACTGCACTCCAGCCTGATGACAGGGCAAGACCCTGTTTCAAATACAATACAATACAATACAATACAATACAATACAATACAATACAATACAATACAACATCATGTACATGAAAGATTGTTCCAAAATATACATGAATGAAGAGGAAACAGATAGGAATGGAAGAAAATGTTGAAATTAAACTCTTCCCTTTATAGATGACAAAGTGGAAGCTTAGAGTTTAAGAATACAAAAATCAATCACATTTGGAGTTAAGATTTGGTCACTGATGAAAAGTAAACTCACTTAACTGCAATATGTTTTTTGAATGTGGCACTAAAAAAGCGTAATGATTTTAGTAAGATGAAATCAACTACAAAAATTTCCAGGTCACTGGGAATTTCTCACCACTAAGGTCCTGTTTGGAATCCTCTTATATCCCCACAGCACCAGCAACCTATTCCTTGCTGTGCTAAGTGTTAGCAATTCTGATAAAAGAAATGGTATAAACAAACAAACAAAAAACCTCCACAGTATCTGCAGGCTACCTGTGTTACCAAGCTTATGAGCAACTGGGGCCAGCCTTCACTGGTTGCTCATGTAAGGTTAGAGAAGTTTCTGGGTTCCTTTCCAAAAGTAGCTAGGACTTCTCTGATGTCTTCACTAAGTATAAATCAAAGTTCTGTCGACTTAGTCAATATGCTTATTTTAATATATTTGAAGATATACTAAAAATACAATTTGGTAAATATTTCCTGCAAAAAATATTCAGCTTGATAGAGTACACATTTCTGTATTAACACATATGTATATGTATTAACACAATATCTAACACACAATTCTGTAGTAATACATATGTATTAACACATATATATGTATTGACACATAATAGCTATATCTATCAACAACTATTTTTGCATTTATGTATTTATATATTGTATTTGTATATACAAATAGTTGTATGGTACATAACATCTATTTTCTGCAAAAGGAACAGTAATTTTTAGAGGAAAAATTACCTACAATTCAAAATTGTTCACAATGATGAGGGTTAATACTAGATCATGTAATTTAGTCCACACACTGTACAGAGTTAATAAGAAATAATAATTAAAATCAGTCATCCCAGACTGCACACAGTGGCATATGCCTGTGATCCTGACACTTTGGGAGGCCAAGTCAGGTGGATCACCTGAGGTCAGGAGTTCGAGACCAGTCTGGCCAACATGGTGAAACCCTGTCTCTCCTAAAAAAATTTAAAAATCAGCTGGGTGAGGTGGCGTGTTTCTGTAGTCCCAGCTATTAGGAAGGCTGAAGCAGGAGAATTGTTTGAACCTAGGAGGCGGAGGTTGCAGAGAGCGGAGATCACACCATGGTACTCCAGCCTGGGTGACAGAGTGAGACTCCATCTCAAAAAAAATAAATAAATAAAATAAAAAAGAAAATCAAGCATCCCAGCTAAAAATGCATTCATGTCATGCCCAGGCTGGTTTCCATACAAGGATGCTCTAGGAGATTCTGTGAGTTTCTTCACTACATGTTTGTTTTAGATAAATTTGGGAACTACATTTACCTTGAGAGCATCTCTGCTGGGTCCATGGGAGGAAGCAAGGAAATCTGAGTTCTGCCATCCTAGCCTCCTTTCTCTAGGAATTTTAAATGAGTTGTGTCCTAAAGGGTCCCTATATAGTACTGTAGCAGTTTTCTCAGGACCAATAGGTAGGAGTTTGGAGACCACCCTGGTCCATTCCTGAGGTGCAGGGAGGTCTTGCCCAGTTTGTGCATGAACTTGACAGGCAAATAAACCATCTAATCTGACGAAAAGCAAAAAGCAATAGGGAGACCTTTGGGGGACAGCATGGTGACTTCCAAATATAAAAAGATTAAGTACAGTTAGAATACTTTTCCCATCCAAAGTAACCTTCAAATTTATTACTTACTGGCCAGTTTTACAAATGCATTCACACAGATTAACATGTGTGAACATGTTCTGTTAATAATGGAATCTGGGGAAAAAAAAAAAAAAAGGAGCAAGCCCCAGACAATATTGAGGGGGGAAAAGCAAAGTGAAGCAGGGTAACATTGCCACTGCTTAGCAAAAAGTGGTAGGGGACATTACCTAAGATAAAGAAAGTAACATGGAATACAACTTTGAGACCATACGCTTCAGTTCATAATGCCAAAAGCTGATCACAGTGAGTGGCAGCTAAAGAGATCTTAGAGATAAAAAAAGTGCTTGGAAATCATTTTACATATGGAAAAAACAAGTTCAGCCCTTAGTTTTTAAAAAGAGAAATCAATTTAAGGGAACCCAATGGAGAGGCTGTTTGCTTCACTAGAATGATATTCCTATTGCTTATTTTCCATCATCCCCAGAACATCCTTTGCCCTTGAGCTCACTCTGGGGGCTCCATTGAATAAACGTCAACAGGTCCCTCTTGGTCTACTACTATAGCAATCCTCATTCCCAGGGCCTTGAGGTGTCTACCCTGTATAAGCTAACTGGAAATTTGCTTTTCATATTTTCAAAGAACAATGCCTATTTGTTAGCTCAGATAATAATGTAAGGATTTCAAAAACAAAAACATATGGGACATTTTCTTAACTAATAAATCATCTTTCATTACATGATTAGATTTTACTAATTTTTCTCCATGTTACCTGAAATATAAACAATATTCGTCCTTCCTTCCTTCCTTCCTTCCTTCCTTCCTTCCTTCCTTCCTTCCTTCCTTCCTTCCTTCCTTCCTTCCTTCAAATGGAATCTCACTCTGTCACCCAGGTTGGAGTGCAGTGGCATGATCTCAGCTCACTGTCACCTCCACCTTCCGGTTTCAAGTGATTCTTGGGCCCTAGCCTCCCGAGTCACCGTGATTACAGGTGCCTGCCACCATGCCCCGCTAATTTGTATTTGCAGTAGAGACAGGGTTTCAGCACGTTGGTCAGGCTGGTCTTGAACTCCTGATCTCAAGTGATCCACCACCTCGGCCTCCCAAAGTGCTGGGATTACAGATGTGAGCCACCTTGCCTGGCCCTATTTTCTAATTTTTTCTGTTCACCAATCCAAAATCCAAGAACTTTGTGTGTAGATTATGAAGATTTTAATTTGCCTAAATTATGAAGATTTTAATTTGCCTAATAAAAAATATTCAATGACTAATTTCTATTTAATGATAATTTGAGAACACACTAGATTTTTTTTGGGGGGGGCATTTGTTAAGAAAAAGTTGAACATATCAGATAAAACCTGGGTTGATACACCAAATGAATGATGGGTGATGATGCAAATCCCAGCTCTTAGCACAGTGTTTGGCACAGAGTCAGTACTCAGTAAACATAAACAATTATTAATACTAATATTTTGATAAATTTACCTTATTCAATCTCTTTCAAATGAGAATATTATAGGCATTCCCCTAAGTGCATAATTAAGGATTCATCCCTCAGATTTAAAACATGATACACTAAAGAAATGTAAATATTGTAGAGAGGAACAACACTTGGGAAGCTCTTAGTCTGGGTACCTAAGAGTTGAGTTTACCATTCTGAGAACTCAACGAAGGAACAGGAGTTCCATAAGCATCATCTCCAAGCTTCACAATAACTCCATGCTATAGACATTATCGTCTCCATTTTGAAAACAAGCATCATGAGGGTGAGAGGTAAGAGATAGATCAGTGGAGAGCTGAAGATCTGGAGAGGAATGATTGAAGAAAGGGGACCACCAGTTGTGAAAGCCAAGTTAAAGACAAAAATAAACACCTGTCCTTATCTCAAACTTTTATGTTTTCAAGCAACTGTTTATGGAAGCACCTACTATGTGCCAGGCACTCCGTTGGGAATAAATACCATGCAGAGTTCAAAAATTCTGTCACACTCACTCTCAACAGCTTGCTTTCTCTCATGCTCTTTCTCTGCCTGGAATACCCTCCTTCCCCTTGCTTCTCCTCCCCACTCTACTATACCCATGTTTAGAGTCTATATTTAAACATCATTTCCTCTAGAAAACTTTCCTGAAATACCTGAGCTTCTTGAAATACACTCTCTGCATGCCAATAGCGACCGCTTATCCTACCATGCAATAATTGTTTCTTTTGGATTGCTTCCTAATCTTTGGACTAAGAAACCGTAACTTACACTGCTGCAAAAATGCCACATCTGTGTTTATTTAATTAATAAATTCACATAGCAAATGAATGAATGGAGACAGAATTAAGGATATAACAAAAAGAATGAGAAGAGTTAGCATTTCAAGTAAATGTACCTTTTAATAACAATCTAATGTACGATTTCATTTAACATGTGTCTTAGCTGGAGTACATTATAAGAATAATTGTTTAATATTGCTTTAAAGTGCAAATTGTTTGTTTAGAATTCAATAAATAAATGCTGAAGTAGGAAATGAAAGTGTTGTTTAATTTAATTGTCCTCACTACCATGCATGGCTTTTTGATATTTTTAGTAATTAGCAAAATGGAAATTGACTTTAAAACCAAGAATAAAAGAAATATCATGAATAAATATTATGTAATATTTCTACACTATTTACTTTTAATGATTCAATCATTACAATAAGAAAACAGCAATATGTAGTTCACATAATTAGCTCTTGTAATAATTAGGGGAGAGGGTGGGAGCCATCAATGAAACACACACATTGCTGTCCAAGTTAAACCAGAAATTCTTGACGACTAACATTAATTGAGAAGAGATGGCTAAAAAAAAAATCCTATGTGAAACATTAAACAAAGTCATCTGATGTTTATGTTTTTCTCCTTTAATAATTAATGGAATGTAAATAGTCAGGAGAGGCTTCAGTTTTGCATTGTAACTAACCAACATTATAAATGGCAGTCAGATGTTTACATAATACCCAGAACCCTTCTGTATGGAAGGAGGTTACAAATCTGCCCCTTTTCCCTGTTCAAAGTCAAAAATAATGGTGCCTGATCCCCAGAGCATTCACTGCAAGAACTGTTTGCATATTCAGTTATTGTTTCTGCTGCGTCAGTCATCTGTTGAAGTTCACTCTAATGTGGCCCTGATCAATTCTGCCAGCTGTGCTTAAGTGCTGTTTACTATAATAACATCACACTGCATTCTTATTTGGCAACAACAGCTATGACAGCACCTAAATGCATTGAGAAGCCAAGATTTTTATCATGTACACAGATCAAATTGAAACTGTTTACAGAGGACAGTAATGTTCTATTTCTGTCCATTCTAGTGAATACCAATAGCAGAATAATGGCTTTGCAAAATTCTGCCCTTTCTAATAACTGAATATTGTTGATCTAAATTCTTAATGGGATCCAGAAATTATTTTATAATTATATCTTATATGGTGATTCACCTGAAATAAATCCTCACCCCTAGCATGTCCTGATGTAAGACGTAGTATGAGTAAACTATCTAAAATAAAAATATATTCTGAAAAATTTCTAGCAGGAATAAGAGTAAATATGAAAGTAAAAAGTAAAAAACTAATATGATTTTATAATAATAGAAAAATATGTCAACAAAATATTAGATTGTATGGTTTTCTCACCACTTAAAATAATATGCTTCATCTCATATTAAGCAATAATGCAAACTAAGCCAAATATATCACCGAAATGAGAACTTAGTATTTCCACAAAAACTTATACACTCCTTGTGATCAATATTTGTTACTGCTTTGCTACTTATTTAAAACTTCTACGTGTGAATTCTACAATTATGTATCATCAAATTTATGATACTGTTTATTGAAATTTTAAAAAATCTCTCTTGATTCTGTTACTCACTTAGTATTTCCTTTATAATAAGTGTGATATAAACAAAAATATTGACTAACAAAAGAATAGTAAAGTCACTGAAATGCCATCTTCTCAGAGGTTTTAATCCTCCTGAAGCAATAGCAAATAAGTGGACATTTTTAAGATTAGCATAGAAAACATACGGATAACCCTTAATATAAATGCATGTCATAGCTCATAAATGCTCTGAAAGCTCCTTCTGAGCTATTATAGTGCATGCTGTGAATGTGTATTAACAATAGTGCACAATCATACGTTAAATACATCATATATTTGCATATTTAGTTCTATTCAACTGCCAATTTTAAAAATATACTTTCTCTAAAGAACTATAGTCTTGGTTTCTAGTAGCCATAATTTTTACATTAGTGTCTATCAAAATAGTAACCTAGTTTGATATTATTCAACTCTTAAAATTGCATTTAAACTCCTACCACCCAGGAAATTCTCTTTCTCTGTCTCTCTTCCTCTTTCTCTCTCTCTGTTGCTCAGTTACTTAGCTATAGCTGAAATTTTTCTTACTTGAAATTTCAGGAACTCATCTTCCTAAAGATGAACAACACTTTATACACTTTATTTATCACTCTTTAGTAGATAATAATTACTTCCCCCAAACAAAATCTGTCATTTCTGTTTTTTTAAGAAAACATGACATTCTACTAAAATCATCAGGTTGCCAGCAAGAATCCCAAACAAAAATAATTCATTCAAACTCCTAAATCTAGTCATTGAAGATTGACAGTATCTTTTTATATTTTTGAAAGCTCTTTTAACATTAACTGATATTTTAGTGTGTGAAGAAACTAAAGCTTTCTACATAGAAAAGTTCATCTTTTGAATTCGCACCACCATCAGATAAAAGCATAAGGGACTTGAAGCCACAGTTCAGATATATTAGTCCCACAGAAATGACCCCAATATATCAGCATCAGGACAGGCAGCAGGTGTGAGCAGTGACTAGAAAAGAGCAATGATAAACAAGGAAAGCAAGCCAGAGAAGAGTTAAACCTAACCTATTAATACCACTATGCATGGGATAATAGAAAGGCCCTCTTGTTACTAAAGGTGAAGCTATCCTGGCTAGAAAAATAAGTGAACCACTGCAAATATTGTAGTGACTGTCCTGTGAATGGATTGCCACACCAAATGACAGAACTCTCTCAATTCCACTTTCCAATAACTTCAAGGCACTAGGGATGTGACAGCATGATGAATACCACAACAGACAGCTCCAATATGGTACCATTTTACCAGATCAATATCTCGCTGCAATATAAGAAAAAAGGAGCTGATATTAGTCTACACAGTGTATTACAGATGAGGTACATTTCTTCTTACTGCACTCATGCTGAACCAAAGCAATAATTCATAGATTCCTTAAAAGGTTCGTGCAGCACCACATGCAAAAAAAAAAAAAAAAAAAAAGGCTAATCCTTATTTCAACATCTGCTTGAAGATGTAATCGCTTAAAGAAGTAAGTATGCGAGTTTTTTAATTTGCCGCTTTTTCATTTATCGCTTACCAAGGTATATAAATAACGAAGTTAGTATATCCAGGTCTGAAAAAGTACAAACATTCATAGATTGTCTTGCTGACACTGTTCCAGTAATAGTATGAAGAAAATTGCACTCAATATTTCACTACCAGCCTACCTAACTTGCTTTGCAAGTGGAAGAGCACTTTAGAACTTTCCACATTTTGAGTGTGTGAAATATAATCAATTCTCAATTATCGGCAATGGTTTATTCTTTTTTGGATTATTCCATATTTCCTTTTTAAAACCAAAGTCACTGTGATCAGCTACCCCTAAAGCTGCCAAGAGCTGTAACCTACTATACAAGAAATATTAGTTGCTATGTGTACAAATCACACAAAAGTAATATAGAGTAATTCTCATGCCGTAGTCAAAGTATAAACGACCAAATGTTTTATTGTTTCAAAATATTCTAATTGGTTCAGGCCACAGATGCAAACAGAAACCAAAATAACATACTAAATCAGAAGCAGCTTAATTCTGACTTAATGTGACTCATGATTATCTTTTTTAATGTACTCTATACATCATCCACTGGAGTATTACTTTTATTTTCCTCCATTTTCTCTTTTTTTAATATCCTGTTTCAGCAAAATAAATATGTATTTCCTCAAGCAAAGTTCCAGACTGTTCTATTAGTGCTTTAAAATGGCGGAATCCACAACCAGCTCACCTGGTTAGTGCTTCCCTCTGACCGTGTCCATTTCCCTTCTGGCACCGCCCATGGCTCTTGATATAGATACCCCCAATTAATATCTCTAAAAATCTGAGATAGGCTTCCTGGCTCCTGTCCAACTACAAATAATAATTTACCTCTCCATGCCCCCTTTCGTGCTATGCAATCAAGTGTCTGTACTACGGTATGTGCAGTCTTTAGGAGATATGGGAGTTGATACTTTGCAAGGGGATGATCACTCTCAGTATTTTCCTAGCTGCTGCCAGCCTGAACTATGAAGTAGGTCAGCACTAAGAGTTTTGTTTTACAGATGAGGAAAATGAGGTTTATAGAGGTTAAATGGCTTAGCCTGTTGACCCAACAGCTGTCAGAATTTAGTAACCATTCTCTGGGCCAGTGATTTCAGCCCAGATTTTGTAATACCCCAGGGTGTCTCACATTTCCTAAAGTATTTCATGAAATTCTCAAAAAATATTCCATTAAAGACAAATGTAGGCCAAATTATATCTTTAAGACATGACCAGAAGAAAAAAAAAAGTCACAAATATATCGCACATCACAACTCTGCAAAACGTAAAAAAACGCCACTATCTGGTAATTCACTACATTGCAGGAGAATCTAATAAAAAACAAAGAGGTGGAATAATAAGGCAAGTATGTTACGAATCATTAAATATCATTTTTTCCTTGGGTCACATCGCTTTTAATATCATTCTATTTTTACCCAGGAGATGGGCAAAAAGACCAGGGCTGGGGGGAAATCATCATAAACTACTTTATCTTTTCGTCTCCTCTTTGAAAATTAACAAGAAAAATCATTAACTTTGTCTATGAGTTTTATTTTATCATCTTCAGAGTAGATTCTACATACTAAGATGATGCCTGGAAACACTCCACTTGGCTAATACTGAATAGCAGTGTTCAACAGATTTGGCAATAATATCTCCCCACCTTTAGCAGCTTTAATTTTTTATAGCAGACCCCAATCGAATATAGCATAACAAGAAAAATCTGTTTATTTTATGGAAATTTATTAACATATCACACATGAGTTGAGGACAAAAAGATATTTTAGACATTAAAGCTGCAATACAAACCTGTTATATAGGTAGATATTTAAATATGGACCCCAATCAGAAAAACAATGGTGATGAAAAGCTATTTTCACAGAACTCTCTTTCAAGTTTAAATTGTGACATCAGTGGGACAGACGAAAATGGTATTAATTTTATTGCTCTGACCAAAGCTAGCTAACTCTCTTCTTTCTGCAGTCAAAGTCCCAAGGTCCCAAGATTATTGTTAGAGCTAGGAAGTCTTAAGTTAGGTCTAATTTGTCTTGTCTTGCAAATGGCACCACTGAAATTCAGGCAGTTCCAGGGTTACTAAGTAGTAGAACGTAGTCTCAAACGTATGTATCCTAACTTTTAATTCAGTACATTAAGAGGAAATTATGTAGCTATCAATTTCTTCACACATATCTTTAAGAACATGGGATACTACTTTCCACAAATTAATATCTAAGAATAGAGACAGACTTGTATAATATCTTCAAACTAAATCAAGTCTGTCCCTTGCCTACTCTCTTCCTTTCACATGAATTTCAGAAGTATTTCTTTTAATAACAACATTAGCAAAAAATATATGCAAGCCATAACTTTTAAACTTATGATACTATACCAAAATAATAGAGAATATTAATTATAGACCATTAATTTATTGGTTGAGACAGTATGGAAACAAATACTAAAAGAATGTTAAATATTAAAGTAATGGCTAGAAAAGTTAAATTATTTAAAATTATTTAAATTTGAAGACTAAAATGCGTAAGCTAGAGACTTTTTTTTTTTCTCTTGAGACGAAGTCTCACTCTGTCACTGAGACCGGAGTGCGGTGGCGCGATCTCGGCTCACTGCAACCTCTGCCTCCCGGGTTCAAGCGATTCTACTGCCTCAATCTCCCGAGTAGCAGGGACTACAGGCACGTGCCACCATGTTCTGCTATTTTTTTTTTTTTGTATTTTTAGTAGAGATGGGGTTACACTGTGTCAGCCAGGATGGTCTTGATCTCCTGACCTCGTGATCCACCAGCCTTGGCCTCCCAAAGTGCTGGGATTACCTAGGCATGAGCCACTGCACCTGGCCAAGACATTTAAAAGTATACTTAGACCCTACTTACCAGGAATTCATTTTTATTTCCTAGAAATCCAGGGTTCAGAGAATTGAAAATTCACCCTTATTTATCATTTTAAAACTTATAATTCAACATTCTCAGAATATTGAAAGGACTTAGATTATGGTTTAGGGTTGGTTTTCAGAACAATGAAAATAAAACATCTTATTTTAAAAGACATTGTGTTGAGTGGCAGCTATGTCCTGGACACTGTATTGGCAATCACAGAAATAAAGATCAAGATAGATAGGGCAGGATTCCTCTAACTGGATGAACTCACAGTCTAATGAGGAAGACTGATATAAAATGATATAATTATAATACAAAACAATCATCTTTAGAGTAGAAATACGAATTCAGATTTTTAGAAGCAAAATATATTTAATAGCAAAATTGGAAATCCATACTCAATTTTCTAAAGGAAAAATCATAACTCTCAGAGTATATTTAGAAAGTTTGCTTTAAATCAAGCAGGATTGAATATCTGATTATCACAGAGACGTCAAATTGGGATATAGGCTTGCCTGGATGCTGTTCACTTGTGAGAATGACACAGTGAATGTAAAGGATCAGGAGAAACAATGGCTCACATAACAAATTTGTAACAAAAAACTCATATACTGTGACTGTTTGATTTTTTGTTAAGTAAAATTCAATGCATAAAACATGAGAAATATGTATTAAAAGTTCCCATAAAAATGTAACACACGTTTGAAGATTTTTGAAAGGGCTTGTTATTGACATAAAGCAAAAATAGTTTATTTAGCTTGAATAATTAATATTATGCCTCAGTAACTCATAATAAACATGCATTCAATTAAATGTTAAAATATCACTTAAATCAATACATAGTAATTCAAGACTTGGGATCAAAAGAAAAATTAAGAAAAACTGTTTTAATACCCTAAATGCCATAAGCACTAGAACAAGAGCAATATAAGGAAATAATTTGATTTTTTAAAGGCATTTTCTTTGGAGCTTTAGTAAAATAAATGGACCAGTGGCCAAGTGGCTCTGTAGAGTCTTTGCTGTCTAACCTGAACAAATCACTTAACCTCTGTAGGGACCATTTCTCCTAATCACGGAAATTGGTGTAATAATGCCAATCTCACCAGTCTGTTGCTGAAAACCAAGATAATTTTTAAAGGTACTGTTTATTTTTTGTTTGTTTGTTTGTTTTTTTGAGATGGAGTCCCAGGCTGGAGTGCAATGGTGCAAATTGGCTCACTGCAATCTCTGCCTCCTGGGTTCAAGCAATTCTCCAGCCTTAACCTCCTGAATAGCTGGTATTCTAGGCACTCACCATTATGCCCAGCTAATTTTTGTATTTTTGTAGAGATGGGGTTTCACCATGTTGGCCAGGCTGGTCTTGAAGTCCTGACCTCAGGTGATCTGCCCGCCTTGGCCTCCCAATGTGCTGGGATTACAGGCGTGAGCCACCGCGCCTGGCCTTAAAGGTACTTTGAAAGTAGCAATCCAGTTGTTGATAATCACAATGGCATTTCTATATCATCGTGCTTTTCAGGGTTGAATCACTGAAGTGCCTTGAGGAAGATGCAATCTCAAGAATTTTTAAATTAAGGACTTAATTTACAAAATATATGTAAATATAATTACAAACCTCTCTATGATTAAAAGAAAAATGATGAATATTGTATTCAGAACCAATATAATTTCAAATATTTTTAAATTGACCACTGAAGATTTGATTACCTGAGAGCAGTATAGAGATTCAGGACTCTGAACATAGTCTCTCCATGGCCGTTGCTCAAAGTTCATTAAACACCGTTTAAGGTGATGGGTAACATTTGTCCAGAGAAATTGCCAGGATTTTCTTAGAGACAAATAAATCCTCAGTGGCTGTCAGTTATGATATGTGCATTTAAAACAGATTGACAGAGCAGAAATAGATTTTTATGTGAAGGACTGACAAAATTAATATGTTTAAGCTACTGATCCTATAAAAAGAGATCCCTGGAAAACACCTCTGTAGGTGTCTAAAGAAATACAGGGCATGAGAACCTGGAAACAAAACAAGTTTTCTTCAATGTAAATAAATGTTTTATATATGTAAAAGGTCTTCAATGCCATCAAGAAAGTGTAAGTTCAAGGGATGACAGATTGCTAAGAAATGTAGTGCAACAGCTAGAAGGGCATTCAGATCCTCAAATATTTTTTATGGAGGAATATTCTAAAATGTTCCTATGTGATTATTTAAGAATAGCTTGAAATACCTTGAAACGTACCACTTAATCAAAACACAGCATCTCCTTTCCCTGAGGATGATACATCTGAACACAAATATATATCTAAATGCTTAATGGGTCTGCCAAAGGAAGTTAAGAACAAGTAAATGAAAACAAGTACATATAGATATCTGGTACATTAAAAGATGACTGAGTGGCATATAATTTCTACGGGTAATTCCATGTCCGTGTTGAAGTTTTAAATTAGTACACTGTTAAGGCCTGCTTTGAAGAAAGTTATTATGT
This sequence comes from Macaca mulatta, assembly GCF_049350105.2. Lineage (NCBI taxonomy): Eukaryota > Metazoa > Chordata > Mammalia > Primates > Cercopithecidae > Macaca > Macaca mulatta. The sequence continues at coordinate 66,513,089 of NC_133422.1, forward strand.
ACCTTCTAGACTGCAAACCAGTCAACTCCCCCTCCCTTGCATTATGTTGTTGCTAGTCTTTGTCTTTTTTTTTTTTTTTTTTTCCTGTGGTCCTGTTTAGATTCTCACCTTGCTCTGCCCTTGTCATCAAGTCGTTCAAGCACAAAGCAGGGAGCATGGGGAGTGTTTACTCATTTCCCAAGTCCATTATCTTACACATTAATCACTGGTCTGGAACTTTTGGACAATGCTGAATCTGTTACCTTTTTTCCCCCTTTCTGGCCGCTTTACTTGCGAGTCTGACAGTTCACCAGTTTTAAGCTGCTCTAAGACTTGATGACCTTTTCATCTGATTAACTATTTTTGTCCAAAAAAAAAAAAAGATATGCATTTATAGTCCAGTGAAATCATCATGACCTTAAATGTGGAAGATGAAGCCTTTATTTTTTCTTCATGGAAAGAGCCTAAGGGAGCTAAATATTTTAAATATTGGTTTGTAAAGGAGTGTCTTTTTAGGGATTAAGTTCGTTTCCCCCACCCCCCACACTGCCCTCACTATTATTAAGTGTCATTTTCAAAACAAAACATGAGTGAGAAATTCCAGTTAACTTTGGAAAGCAAATATTTTTAAATATTAAAGTAAACAATTTTTTAACTCTAATATCTTCATGGTTCTTGCATAATATGAAGGACTGTTCTGGGATTTTAAAGTTTAGCTTCAATAATGATTACTAAACCAAGAGAAATAGATGTAAAAAAGCAGGACAGCTGGAGGCTCTTGAACTATAGTTGTCAAAAGATTTGTTTGTGAAACATGCATTTTATTGCCTTGTATGCATGTTATAATGAGGCATGGACAACTGCAACATTACACTTAATGATTGCATTTCTTGTTTCAGCCAGTTTCCTTGTCCTCTTGCAATTAACGTTTTCCCAGATCACCCAAGGCTACTTTGTCAGGGAGAAAAAAAAAAATCTGAAATTCACATAAATGAGCAATGTCAATAGTTTAGAAAGAGTTTACTTAGAGAACAAAGAGCCCTTATGAGGCACTAGTGAGAAGAAATGGGGAAAAAATGAGTCCTCACAATGTAAGCCTTTTCTTAAAGCGACTTGTTATCAAGCAGTTCGGGATAGTCCCTCAAATCTGCATTAAAATGCATTTCATTCCATTGACTCATTTGCATTAATTTCTCCCATTATATCTGAAAATGGCTGAATGTCTACCCAACACAATGCCACAGCCTATCACAGGCTACCACAGCGGCCCCAGGTGCCAATTTACTCCTCTTAGTTCTTTTCATTCTGTTTGCTGATTCTGACAACTGGAGTTCTCCTCTCAGTCCAAGGGACTTTTCAATTGGATTTGCTCGTGGTGACAAAATTGTTGCTTTGCGGAGAGGAGGGGGTTCTTTGATTGAGCGTCTATCATGCTGCCATGGGAAAGCGAGAGGCGAATGATTCTCAGTGGCTTCTGATTTCCAGTATTTGTTCAGCATTAGGCCCACTTATCTCCAGAAGAAAAAGCAACATGTAGAAAGAAAGTGACAGGCAGAAACACACTCACTTGCTCGTTCATTCTCACTGCGCTCTGTATTCAAACAAGGGGGACCTATTACACTGAAAGCTCCAGATCAGCCTCACTCAATTATCACAGTTAATCCTTATAGCTCTATAAAGTAAATATTTCATTACAATTTCAAATAAACAGTCACCCAATCTAATGAAGCAAGAACTCAAAGTGGCAATGTCATAGAACTCGTTACCGTCATCAAAGGAAAGGACACAGCCTTGTCTACTAATAATGAAAAAATAGATACTGGCATATTTATGAACTCAAGGGTGTTGTAGTAGTGAGGATTTCTTTTTCAGTGCCATTGACCAATTTATCTCTCCAAATACAATTCAATTATCAGAATTCTATGTGTCTTTTTTTTTCCTCTCTCTTTATTTCTCTTAGTTTTTCACCCCAGTCCTTCATGGGGATCATCATCTTCACTACACATCATCCACACACTTATCACCTTCCACTATAACTTTGCTCTTTCATAAACATCAGAGAATTTTGATATGGCATTTCAAATTCAGGAAATTTACAGAATATAAAGTGATCATTTTCAAAATCCATTGTCCCTATCATCAATGTTATCTTGAATCCTTCATCTTGTATGTCCTTATACCCTCTATCTACTACTCTTTTACTCCGGGGCAAGAACATCTAAAAATAACTCTCATTTCACCAAATTTTAATAATTTGGAAAAAAAAGCTTGAATTGAATAAAGATAAGTAGATTAAGTCCTTAATCAAATGTTGAATTACCTCTATGCTATTCTAACTCTCATTTTAATCCTAATCTTTAGTCTCTCGGGAAATCGTTTTTCTTCAATTATTATTTTATCCTTCTTATTAAATATCCTGGTAATAGTCATTATATTTTTCACACTTTTGTAATTCACTCTGTAGGACAGAGGGTACAATGTGTATAATAGCACCATTTTGCCTGTAGTTATAAGCGCTGACTCAAAAGAGAGTCCATGTTATGCAATAAGATAAAATTTCCCATAGGTAGATTGTAACTATAAACTTCTCTTTTCCTTTCAATTTTACAATACTATATTGACCTGTCGTATAATTATCATCAAGTAGGAAGCGAGATGAATTGTTTTAGTGAGGAATATTTGCATTTTTCCCTTTCTTCTGGGATTCTTAAATACTTATTAGCCTTTAAAAATATCATCTGAAACACAGACTTCTCAAACATTAATGTGCATACAAATCGTCTGGGGTTGGGCAGGCAGGGAGCTTGGTAAATGCAGGTTTTGATCCAGTAGGTCTGGAGTGGGGCCTGGATGCTAACATTCTTAAGTCACTGGTGATGCTAATTCTGCTGGTCCTAGGGCCATACTTTGACAAGCAAGGACTTAAACTATTGCATGGTATTTATAATTTGTATAATAAAATCAGGAGTAAGGGATCCTTAGATTATTATCAAGATAAAGCCATATATGATATTGTCAATACTATTTTATTAACTTCATTAATAAATATATCTAAAACATGGGTGATTTAATAGACATTATTTACATTAATAAACTATCAAAAATATGGATGATTTCAATAGGAGTGTTACTAGCACTACTGATAATAATACTGATAACTGAGTGCCTGCTATGTGCACTTAATTATTAACTAATTGTTTTCCTCACTACAACCTCAAAGGTCTATATTATTATGTTAATTACATTAATTATACAGATCAGAAAACTAAGACTCAGTGAGGTAAAATAACTAGTCCAACGTAGGGGCTGGAACTTGAGTCAAGTATTATCTACAAATGCACTATCAGTTCAATATCATTTAAATCCACTTACTCCCCCAAGCCAAGCCCATATCACTGGATCACAGTCTATGACAACACATTCATTCACCCAACATGTTTTATTTAAGGCCTACAGTGTCTTAGTCCCTCTTCTGGGGACTACGACATTTAGGTGTGAAAAGACAAGCAAAGTTCCTGCCATGCTGGATTTACTCTACAACTGAACAACGAAACAAATGAGTGAGCAAGAAAATGTCAGATATGCATAAGTGATATGAAGAAAATAATTAATATGGTATAATAAGAAATTATTTAAGAATATACATCTAATGCAGCTGGAAACCATCATTCTCAGCAAACTATCGCAAGAACAGAAAACCAAACACCGCATGTTCTCACTCATAGGTGGGAACTGAACAATGAGATCACTTGGACTCGGGAAGGGGAACATCACACACCGGGGCCTATCACGGGGAGGGGGGAGGGGGGAGGGATTGCATTGGGAGTTATACCTGATGTAAATGACGAGTTGATGGGTGCTGACGAGTTGATGGGTGCAGCATGCCAACATGGCACAAGTATACATATGTAACAAACCTGCACGTTATGCACATGTACCCTAGAACTTAAAGTATAAAAATAAAAAATAAAAATAAAAAAAAAAGAATGTACATCTAGGTCAGACATGGTGGCTCACGTCTGTAATCCCAGCACTTTGGGAGGCCGAGGCGAGCAGATCACTTGCAGTCTGGAGTTCGAGACCAGTCTGACCAACATGGAGAACCTCTGTCTTTATTAAAAATACAAAATTTAGCCGGGCATGGTGGCACATGTCTATAATCCCAGCTACTCCAGAGGCTGAGGCAAGAGAATTGCTTGAACCCAGGAGGCGGAGATTGCAGTGAGCTGAGATTGCACTATTGCACTCCAGCCTTGGGCTTTGGGCAACAAGAGTGAAACTCTGTCTCAAAAAAAAAAAAAAAAAAAAAATGTACATCTAAGTGGTAGATGTGTCTTCAAAATTTACCTTCAAATTTAAAATTTGGTACTATTAATATTGAACAAATTTAATAACGTAACTTTTTCTCAGTCATTCCAAGTCATGTAAAAGTACAAATAAACATAAGTGGCTTATCACTGCCATATAAAACGGCTCGCACCACAGATACGGAAAGACAAGTTTAAATGCCACCATATATTGGAATAATCCCCCATATATGTTGCTTTGACTGGTATCTTAACAATCTCTGAGATAAGTGTCATAGTCTTCATCCTCAACATTCACATGTATATATCACCTTATTTAGTTGCTCGTTTTGGTTGAAGCATCTTAACATACATTAACTCACTGACTCATTATGACCGCTTTGTTAAGTGAGTATTATATGTTTGTATTCATTTTGCAGATTATAAAACTGAGGCATGCAGTCCTTAAGTAATAAATTCAGGTTTATGTCATTGGTTAAGTATCAAAGTCAGTTTTGAAATCCAGGCAGTTGGGTTCCAAAGTCTGTGCTCTTGAACAATTTGCTACACTGCCTTTCATTTTTGCTCATAAGATATTACAGGTGTTGTTATAGATTATTTCTAAGATCTCTTTCTGATCACAAATGCTAAAACCATATGATAATGACTTAAAATATAAAATCTAAGAGATCAGGTTGTTTCAGCTTGTTTTTTTGGAATACTTTAAGTGTTTAATATCTTATCAAAGCTATTCCCTGATTTTTATTTTTATTTTTATTTTTATTTTTTTGAGATGGTATCTTGCTGTATTGCCCAGGCTGGACTCAAACTCCTGGTCTCAAGTGATCCTCTCACCTCAGCCTCCCAAGTAGCTAAGACTATAGGTGCATATTACTGCACCTGGCTTTCTAATCTTAATGTGAGACTCTGCATTCCTCCATTTATATTCCTTTTTACAGAAGATTTAATTTACAATTAGTAAACCTTTTAATTGATCATTAAAATTAAAGTAGCAAAAATACCATTTATAAAGGCACATGCTCAGCAGAAAGTATTGGTCAAAATAATTAACACATGTTTGCAGATTTAATGCAACTGTTGGACCTGTTATACAAACTAACCTTTTCATAACATCTAGGGGCAAAATGCCCACCTTTGCCATGTTGCAAAATATTTCATTCATTTATCTGTATTTTTAATGTACATTTGTTGAATATCAACTTGTGCACAACAATCTGGGGCACCAGGATATAAATATAAATGGCTGTGGAGCAAATATCAGGGCTTATGACACTAAAATATGGGTGATATAAGTAAGAATATCCTTATCATTATAAATAATAATAATAATTATTTGCTTCTATGTGCACTTCATTTTTAACTAATAGTATTCTCACCACAACATTTAAGGTTTCTAGCACTATATTATGCTATATTAATTATAGGGATTGGTAAACTTTCACACAATCATACTCAAAGAACTACAATACAGTTAACAGCGTGTAGTGGCATGTGCCTATAGTCCCAGCTACTTGGGAAGCTGAGACAGAAGGATTACTTGAGGAATTCAAGGCTGCAATGAGCTATGATAGTGCCTGTGAACAGCCACTACATTCGAGCCTACGCAACAAAGCGAGAGCTCATATTTAAAAATTTAAATTATGATAAAAAATTTTAAAAGAATTATAATACATGTAATTATATAAAACAATAAATGTTATAAATGAGATAAAGTATTCAATAAAGGCACACAGAAAAGAAAACTTAAGCAGCCCACAAAATTTCTAAACTAAAAATAAGTGGAAGCAGTGATGAAGTCTCGGAATGCTGTTTGTCTTGGGATGTAGTTCACTAGGGTATAAGTCCAGTAAGTTTTCACTCCCCATATCTAATAATTGCTTGGCCTAGTGCTGTGCTGAAAGTACATGCTCAATAAATATATGCACCATGCATACGCCTCTCATTTTACTTCTTTACTTTTACAATCTGAAGGTATGCCAATGTGGTAAATATCTGATGACATATCCATTAGGAGAACTCTTCTGCAGATTAATTTCTTAGGCATCTTGACAACTGTTTACATCTTGAAATATACTATTACTCTTTGGAGTTCGGACTTTAAAACAATGTAATTGATTGTCTTTTTACATTTTAACCTTGCTTCCTTTTTCAAAGATTCCTCTCCACACTTTCCTAAAAGTAGATATTACTCAAGATTTTATCTTTAGCTCTTCCTTGTCTCTCAAAATCCTCATACCCAGAAAGTTCCATTCATTCCAGTTTCCAGTCTTCAAGTGAGGTAAGCAATGCTACCCACTAATACCAACACAGTCCACTAACTCTCAATACCAGCCCCTGATTATTCTACAGTTGTCACAAATTCAGCATTTCCTTGAATTTGTCATCTTTCTCCTCATTCTGTATTCCCTTCCTGCTGCACCCTTCATCAAGCCATACAAACCAGGCATTTGGAAGACATTAACTTAGGATTTCACTTGTTCCATCTATGCTTTCCTACCGACAAACTTCTAATCTGTGACTAAATTCCATAGGTTCTACCCCTTGAGACACTGTCATGTCCATCTGCTTTTCTCCATTTTTGTGGTCACTGTTTCAGTAAAGGCTCTTTTTATTTTCCACAGGGACTGTTATAATAATCTTCTAACTAGCCTTGCCTCCTTTTGTAGTACACTTTCCAATTTGTCCCACAATGGGATGCTAGAGTCTTACTTATCCTATGCAAATTTGGTTATGTAATGTACTGTCTTAAAAATCTTCCATATTTCCTCATTCTTTTCAAGATAAAAATCTAAACACAAGAATAAATGAGATCCATTATTATCTGGTCCCTGCCCTTTTATCCTGCCATCTTTAAACAGTAATAATGATGGTTATCATAGTATGTGCCAAGCACTGTTGAAATGTCTTCATACACTATTTTATTTACTCTTTCTAGCAACCCTAGGAAGTGAGATTTAAGACTCCCAGTTTTATAAGTAATGTTTCCATAATAACTAACATGTACAATCACGGAATAAGAAAATGACCAAGACAAGATCTGAAACAGATTCAGTCTAAATCTAATGCCCTTGCTCAAAAGGATTATCTATGATTTCCCCTAAATTTCCTATTCACCTCTCCTTCTCATCCTCCATCTGTACCCTCTTCTCTTCAGGTTGTCACCTGTAGCCTGTAAGTACATTAGAATCTATAATCACTTGTGGAGATGCTTTAAAATTCCAATGACCCGGCTTCATTCAGCCCTTGAGATTCTTAAGGTGAAGCCTGTGCATCAGAATTTTTTTAAAGCAACCCATTTTTTTCTAAGGTGTAGCCAGGTTTGAGATCTACTGCCTAGCAAAACTAAATTATATAGAGTTGTACCAAACAACATGTAACCTCCATTACCCTCTTCCCAGTGATTGTAGCTATTTCTCCCCATATAATTGTCTGTACTGAATGTTTGGGCTTCCCACAGGTTCATGGCTCCCTTCAATTTACAACTGACATGACTGGCACTCAGTGGACTGTCAACAGTAACTTGTAAAATAAATAATTGAATAAGACTTGTTGATTGCTCTTTTAAGTACTTTGTAGGAATTAGTAATGTAAGCACTGAAAATTAATATCTTTAAGTTCCTTAAATTTCTCAGGGCAAAGGGAGGAATGAAAGCACTGAAGAAAACAATTTCAGTACATGAAATTATTTACACATAAAATGTGTCAGTTTCCTCCTGAGAAAAGGCTTTAAAAAAAAAAAAAAAAAAAGCTCTCACTTAATTAAAGGCCAAAAAAGTTTTTTTTTCCCCAAAGTTTTAAACTCATTAGCATCTTGCAGATATATGTGAAAAATTATAGTCTAGATAAAGATAACAAAGACAACAGAGAGGTCTTATTTTCCTAGTTAACACCCTCCTTCCCTCAGAAAAAGCAGACTTTAAAAACTACATCTTTATGCAACTGCCATTTTCTCCCCAGTGACAGAGTACATTTTCCTAATAATTAATTACTCAGTCATTGGCAAATTAAAACATCATATTACTTGGCAATTAATATATATTTAACACTGTTTATCAATAAATTAATATTATTATCAATACAATGATTTAAGTTTCTACTATTATTTAAGTTACTCATATAATTTTTGAGAAAAAGAACACTCTAGAGGTTTCTTCCACGAGGTTTTATTAAAACTGTTATAAGAATATAAAAATCTTGTGTCCCTGCTATTATGTGAAAAATCTAAGTTATAGTATTTTGAGGGGCGATTTGGTGGGGGGATAAAATATCTAAGAACATAAAGAGAATCTGAATGCCCACATAATAAAAATTAATCATTGTGAATTGCTTTGGGGAGAATCATACACTTGACCCACATTGAAGACTGAAATATTAATCCATTTCTATGACAGAGATCAAGCTTCACAGTCGCTTTTTATCCTCCTCATAATAGAAGCAACAGTTGTAAACCATAATGTTATAGTTCAAACAATGCCCCCCCAAGACTTCAAATTTATTATAGCATTCATCTCCAAGACAAAAGACCTGGTGGAGGAAAAAAGCTCTTTTTAGCAAAAAGCATGGTTGTTATTTATGGCTCAGATGCAAAGAATGAGTTTGGGGAATTTATCAGAGATGAAGGTATGAAATGTTTTAGCTTGTTCTTCCCTCTCTAATCCATAAACCATTTTCTCAGCCACCCAAGTGAATTCTAATGGAACAGAAATGATGAAATAATATTTTCCTAGCCCTTTAACACTTTTCCTTCTGTATAAGTTTCAGTGGGATGAGAAGAATATGTTTTATAATAAAATTAAAAATATTACAAGTAGCAAGGAAGCAATATTTTAAAATAAGATATAATTTAGCTTCATAGGCAAAGTTTAGCATTTTAAAATAGTTTAATTTTTACGTATTGAATTCTGGAAATTCCTATTATTAGTAGTATTAAGACTATTACGGGCTATTATATAATTAGAATTTCAGAATGTTAAGTATATACTCATTAAAATCATTTAAAGAATATAAGCCCCATTATTGCCTCTCCAGTCCTAGCGATTCAATCATGATACTTGGCCTCTTTATTTTAATATTGTTCACCATTAACTCTACCTTTATCATCACTCTCCTTGAATAAGACATGCCATAATCAAAACAAAGATGACTCATAGATTACCTACTTTCTATCCTCACTTTTCAGAACAAGTATAAGGCCACAAAAAGGGTAGCTATTTCCCTAATGACTAGGTCAGGGAGAAAGCTTACTGCATATAGAAAGGTTTAGGATGTGCCAAGATGTGATGAAAGTTCATGTTTTATTCTTGCAGGTTGCTTTTCTTTTTTCTTTTTTTTTTTCCTCTCTGGCCTATGTCAGAAGGGTGCGTATTGCTTTCTTATGATGAAAACATATTCAACAAATGTGATTGGAAAAAAGTATAAAATGTATTAATATTCGCTCTCAAATAAATAAGATGTTTTTAAAAGTGTTGCAGTTACAGTTCTACAGCCCTGAGGACAATATGAGCTACATGGATGACATATTTTTTCTTCTCTAATTGAAAAGACAGGTAATTTTAGAACAAAATCAGGCAGCTCAAATAAAATACAGAATAATCTTTAAGCTGGAAAACTTTCCTGGCATTGTTTGATAGACGTTATACTAAATCTATTGTTTGCCAAATTCCATTTAAATTGCTTAAACAGCTCTAGGAAAATGTGGACTCTATCCGTACAATTTTTAACATCATAATTTGCGGAATTAAAAACAATCCACCACTGAGTTATTTGACATCACGCATTTTGACTGCACATTTTCTGAGTGTTGGAGCATTTTTCCTCTTAGTTGTGATACTATAATTCCTTTGCTACAATTTTCATCTGTATTACACTACTTTATCTTGACATAGAAATAAAAGTTAATTAGTTTCTATGACAACCTGTGCATTAAACATTGCAGTTCTCTCAGATTTGTAAATACGTCCCAACTTAGCACTCAGAATGCAATGTGTATAAGCATTCAGTACAAATTGTGTGAGTTTGTTTGCAGTTAAGATAGAATAGCAACTTGAGCCAGATGACGTGATTCATTCGAGTATACAGCATCTGTGAAAGATGTCCTAAATTTGATATCTATGTATCACATACTCATCATATTTAAAGCTACAAATGCCTTTTTTTTCTTAACCACATTAACGATTCCATAGAAAAACTCTACACTAAAAATCTTCTAGGTTTATTCTAGCAAAGTGCCAAAAATAGACCCTTCCATCTATCCTATGGAGTGTTGCACTTTTTTCTAAAATAGTAGTTTTCAAACTTTTGTATGTAATAGAAACACCTGTGGAACTTCATTAAAAATAGGAATTTCCAGGTTCTGCTCCTAGAGTGAGAAAGTAAGTATATCTAGGATGAGACCAATAAATCTACATTGTTATCAAGCGCCTTGGTTGAGTATAATGTGCACCTTGTAAGGGTCACTTCTCTGAAAAATAGTAGATTGTATATCAGACTGTTTTTAATCAAATACAGTAAAGATACTTTTAAATCATCAAGTTACCAAGCATACCAAGATTTTAAAATCATTGTGAAAAAGTACTCCTTATTCTATACTGAGAATATAAAAACCACAGTTCTCACAGCATTCGTTATTCTAATTTTAACTTTTTAGAGCAATAAATGATAATCTTCATAAAGAAATCCTCCAGAAGACCAAATACATCAGTTATTGGTTGAAATTAGTAATATGTGACATAATCTTATGCATAAAAACCTTTCACAAAAAGCAGATGATTTACATGAAAAAAAAAAGGGCTAAGTTTTACTATCTACTATTTTCTACGGACAATATTCTTTCTCCCTCATGGGAAAGGCAAGCTCTAATACATTATGCTTTGGAATTCTCATCAGAAACCTATAAACAATGTATAACTTACAAATGTCCTTCAGTGCATTAGAATACTTTTAGTACAGCTTTAAAATTTTAAATCAATTCTGCCATTCACTCCATATTATTTATCTTCAATTTCTCCATATTTTAAATGTCACCGTGTCATATTAAGTAATAAAAAGTTTAAAAGATTATAACCTGAACTTGGCAGATATGTACTTTCATTACAAGGCCTGAAATCCTTGCCTTTGTACATTTTCTCTACCAGAGTCTTACTTCTTGCTTATCTTGTTTTCATTTTTGAATGCAATGAAATCTTCAGACTCACTGAACAGTCTAAAAGTATCAACAATGTTATTTTAAGCCAATTCTAATAGTAAGTTAATGGCATTTAAAATATTTGGCTCTTAATCAGACTATTTTGTCACCTCTTTTAAAAATTATCCTATTATACAGTATCAGCTGAAATTATCCATTATTCTGCTAGTCTTAAATCATCCTTTAATTCTATCAATTATGTTATTCATATGCCCCATAATCCAGTAACATTTCATTTTCTTCAATCTGAAGCTCAAGAAGGAAAGAATGCATTTAAAGATTAATTTTTATGTATGCTATTGTAACAAAGTAAAACCAAGTGATATAATAGGCTTTATTATAAGAAAATTATCTATACCAAAATGTGCTTGGGTAGTAAATGTAATTTATTTTCTCCGAATGTCCCCCTAAAGTAGGTGTTTTTATCATTAAGTTTTTTTTGCCTTTTAAAGGCCATAAGAATCTGAATTAACTAAATATAGTAAATTCCATGTAAGTATTAGTAACTCAGAACTCAAAGATTTATGGCAACAAAACTATGGACAGAATAGCCAGGTGCCTCTTTCCCTCCAATATAATACAGATCTTTCCTTGACTACATGGTTTTTGCTGTGACACCACTCTCATTAGATTGGAATTTGTGTTAACTTCCCTGTACTAGGACTTACTAATAGGATTGCTAGCAATTATTATACTGAAATGAAATCAGCACAAACTATTAGATCTGTTTAAACAAGTTAAAAATAAACCTTGATTAAATGTTCTTTTATAAGAAGCTGCTCATTAGAGCTACATGGCCTTCAGAAAAATTGGTGTTTCATTAACATCAAAGAATGTACTGAGTTTAAACTCCCTAGCCTAAAAAGTTACATAGAATATAAAGTTTTAAAAATATTTTAGATAATGAAATTTTAGAAAAGATCTTCCTTGTACCTCTTGGTTTAGTCAATAGAAAGAAATATACTATTAAGAATGAGGAGTATTAATAATGGAATTATGAAGAAGAACAACACCAGCAAATGCAAAAAGAAGCAAAACAATAAATAAATAAACAAACAAACAAATAAATATTTGTCAGAATGATCATATGAGAGATTTCTTCTAAGCTGAGATACAAGTCAGCTATGAAATTGTTGAATTAAAAAGTCACTTGGTATTTAAATGCAAATCAGTATGTCAATTTAAGTATCCCTGCATCCATTTTTGCAACTAATCAGTAACTTTTGAACAAAAGTAGTACTTATAGAACTCTAGAAAGTGCAAGTATCCCATTCTAGAAAGTAAAAATAACATTTTTCTTGCTACAAAAAATCAATTAACTGTTATGACCTGACTTGGTGGAAATTATTCTGCTGTGATAGATAACCTAACATAATTAAGATATAGTGTTGGTAAATGTTGAACATTTTTATGGGCTACAAACTCATAGAAAGGATTTGAATAAAAATTCTTATTTTTCATCTTCTTATATCCATATCATCTCACACACACACACACACACACACACACACACACACACACACACACTTTATCCCGCTAAGAAAAGGTAAATATTACTTGTATAAAGGTAAATGTTAGTTACATAAAGGTGGATACCATTTATGGTTGAAGATGAGTAAAGGATGAAAAAAAAGCACTATAATTAGAAGTCCAAGAGAATCATCAAATATTGAAATTCACAATAACATATTATTTAAAGTTAATAGCAAGTTGATCTATTTAAAGATTACAACTAACTATCCTTTCAAGGGTTTTAAAATAAAATAATTCATTTTTCTGAACTGTACATGTATTATTCTAAACAAACCAAGCAGTAATTACTACTACAATTTAATCTCTTCATATAGACTGATATCCTCTACAGTATACTTGCCCCTTGCCTACACAGTAATATGAATTTGTTCTGCTGTTTAAAAGGAATAAACCTTCTAGTTTGAGTAATTAATATTCCTTAATTAAACATACTAAGGAATAGACAATGGGTTCTTTATGAATCTGTGAGCATGCCTAAAAGCAACAAAATCACACTTTTGTTAAAGCATTTGTGTGTATTTTGCACAATTTTTAAAAGTTTAACCTCTGTAGATCAATGTGCTTCCTTAAAAGACTTTAATAAATTAAAGTGCAGAGAGCTTTTTTTCACCAGGCAGAAAAAGCTGATGAGACAGGTTTAGTTTAATCTCAGGCAATAGAAGTCATTAACCATTCTCTCAGGGATTAAAATATAGCTTGCCCTTTTCTTCTCTCACTTATCATTAGCATCACTTTAATCTCCTAGCGTTTCACACTGCTATTTTAATCATTACTTACTGCCTTTTGACAAGTGCAGAACATGCTTTTTCTCATTGAGGCAATATCCTGGTTTTAGCTGACAAATGTAGGACATAATGTAAAAATATCAAAGTGACATCTCTTAAACACACCTTCATCATAAAAACTCTCAAGTTACAATATTCCTTTGTCTAGTATTTCCATGAAAATTATCATTTGAAAGGTTTATATCTTAAATAAAGAAAAAAGTTTCTTCCAAATATAACAGAAACCAGTGTAGAGAAATAGTATGCTGAAGAAATGAGATCTAAAAATATGCACATACATGTTATTCTTACTCTCCAAAATATATACTCATGAACTTCCAAGTGTTTACAAAAGCAGAATGTTGTTTCAATATAACTATAACAACAAAATATGCCACCCAATTACCATTTAATGCTTTATAATCATATTATATAGTACATAGATCCTAGGCTGAACAAAGTGTTACAATGATTATGCCTAATTCTATTATTTTAAAATATGTACCACATCTCTGCTCATTGATAGATAACTAATTCTTGCAGAAAATTTAAGTAGAAACAACAATAGTTACAACCATATTCATATGGAACATCTGAAAACCTATTCAGAGTGTTACTACTGAACTTTCTGCTACATTTTCAAAATTGCTAGTTTAGATAAAAGGAAAACCATATGATGTTTGTTAATGTTCTTTTATCTAATGTCATTTAGTTTAATTTACAGAATCTCCTTAATCTAATCTGCCTAAACCTGAAGTGGATAACAAATTTGGCATAAGTCTCTTGAGATCTGTGAATGTAAGTTTTATATTGTCTTTAGATATAAATATTATAAGTATCAGAATATATTCTAGCATTAATACTGTGTTGTATTTTAACCCAAAACTAAACCAATGAAAGGTTTGATAATTATAAAACCTGACTTTTTAAACCAAAGCACCAATTTTTGGTAACGATCACTCACACTTGGCCCTAAGCCTTTTAATCTAGTCCATCTGTAATGATCTCATAGTACTTTCAACCATTATTTAACTGTTAGAAGAAAAATATGTCGCACTATATGTTTCGACAATAAAATCCCTTCTTAAGCTTCACAAAGCAGAACAATTCATTATTTGATCTCTTTCCAGGTTCAAAGTCTGTCTTATTACAGTACTTCAAAGAAATATGTAATCAAAGACAAACAGCTGTGAAAACAATCTTTTATTACTTTATTATCATTGAGAATATATCTTTGGAGTAAACCAGTGGAAATAGCGTACAAATAATCTTCATAAAGTTTGTGGTATTGCATTTGTTCACAAACTATGCATGTTTATCTTTAAGGCTTTAATTTTACTTTCTATAAATAGAATAATGGCACAGGCCAGTCACTCTATTGCCAGTCAAAAAAAAAAAAAAAAAAAAAAAGCAACAACAACACAAGCAAGTTAGCTGCTCCAATGTCAAAGAAATGTTTCTAATAAACAAATTTTCAAAATGATATTCAGTGATGTGACTCCCTGGGTTAACATTGCCCTGAAGTGAAGTTATTTTTTTCTGGTGTTCATATTAATCAGTTAGATTTGCAGAATTAGTCAACTACAAATTGGTATACACAACTAGAATGCATACATCTAAAGTTCCACTGACTACTCTGAAAACAGATGCAAAATCAAGCAATTAGCTTCTAAGGTAGAAGTTACATTGCCAAAATTATCCTCATGTTTTACACATCCCACAATAATCTGGTCATGTCTGTATTTCTCAGTATGGAGGGTTTCTGTTATCAACATGCAAATAGACTGGACAACATAACATAGTGTTCTTTAAATGGGGATGATTCTCTTCATCTGCAGGCTTTTGAGACACTCTGTAGGTTTCAGGGTAGAAGTGATGAAGTCCTGCCATCCCGCTACAGTAGAAAGCATGTGGAGGCAGAAGGAAGAAACATCTTCTGAGCGCATATTATTATATGGTAGAAACCGTATAATTTTGTTATGATACCAACCCTTTGAGGACGGCATTATTTATAATCCATGCTTTACAGATGTGGAAATAGAGTTTAAAAGTTTAGTAACTTTTGACTCATTCTTGGGTTAATCAAACTCCAAAGTCAGTGTGCTCATTGTATTCGATCAGAATGCTGTCGATTTTAGAACAGACTTTCTAGGTACATGTCCTCAAAAGGCACTACATTCTCTAACAAATCCAATTCTTCTTCGGAAAACCGTAAGGTATTGTGGTAGACAGAGACAAAATAGGTCACTGTCATTTTCTATGAAACTAAATTGATGATTCATCAACACAGACCATTGTTAGAAAGATCATTGTTCCTAGGTCTTTACAAATATATTGCTAGGCCAAAAGTGATGTGAAATCTGTGCCATTTTGCTTACCAAAAGATATGACTGAAAGGTGCTACAAGAATGTTAGCCCAGCGGGGCATAGTGGCTCTGCCTATAATCCCAGCACTTTGAGAGATGGAGGAAGGAGGATCGCTTCAGGCCAGAAGTTCGAGACCAACCTGGGCAACAGAGTAAGACTCCATCTCAACAAAATATATACAAACATATGTATTTTTTCAATTAGCTGGGTGCTCGACTATAATCCTACCTACTCAGGAGGCTGAGGAAGGAGGATTATTTAAGCCCAGGAGCTTGAGGCTATAGTGAGCCATAAATGTATGCCACTGAACTCCATCCTGGGCAACAGGGCAAGTCTCTTCAAGAAAAAAAAAATTGCCACCTCAAACTGACTAACTGAAGGAGACAGATAACAATTATTGCGGTGCCGTGGCCATATAGACAAACCAGGTAATTAAACCTGTGACATAAATTTTTAAAAGACAATGGTATGTTCATTTCACTTTCTACTGTCTTAGTACAAAGACACACACACAAATGATTTAATATCTTTGTACTGGTTTTAAAGTTTTTGTCTCTAAAAATCAATATAGATACATACATAAACAAACATATATTCACACAAAGATGTATACATTAGCTATGATAAGTTCTTATGCATTTCTATGTAACATTGTCTTCGCTGTAAAATGTGAAGTCTAAACTGAATACAGTTGTCACAGACATTCCTCTATATTATTACGGTTATTTGCAGGCCACTGACAGAGGAAGGAAAAAATAACACAATGATAGGCAGTAAACAGAAGCGAATTTAAATTTTTTGTTATTGCCGGTAAACATAACTGAAAACTCTTAACATCATATTAGTATGAACATTAGTATTTTCAATTTTAAATAATACATAAAAAAATTCCTAGAGACTCTTTGTCAGCCAAGTGTAGGGATAATGGAGAAAATGGAATTGCTGATTTGAAGTTATGATCCTTCACTTCATAGCACAACTTGGTTCAGTTTTACTGGTTACTAAATAAGCAGTATAAGAATTAAAAATGAATTTAAGGCATGACTCAATTTCCATAAAAGTTAATTTCCTGACTTTTCAGTTTGATTGCATCAAAAGTTATTCAGTAAAAGGGCACAAAACAAAGCCAGTCACTCCAGCTTTGGAATAATTAAGCAGTAATTTGATCAAACATTTCCTTCCTTCCTGTGTATTTCTCAAAGTCACTATTGCACTATAAATTTTAGCAGAACCATTTTTAATGGGCACAATCTATAAGGGAAATAGTCCATAGTAAAATGTTTCACAATCAAGGTTGGCAACACCATCATGAAGTCACTTTTTACTGCTATTTTTAGGATGTATTCAAGATAAACTTTTGATTTTCAGGTTTTTAGAAAGGTCAGATTATAGAAGTGAGAGTTACTATGGCTAATTTTTACATGTGACGCCTATAAATAATTGAGTTTATTAATTTTGGAAATGCCTAAAGAAAAGAAATAAATAGTATGGTATTATAATTTTAGATGTTATTTTAATGCAATATTTTCTTAATATATTGATTAATAAAGAATTAGATCAGCTAATATTAATTCATTGTTTCCATTTTGGGTGATACTATAACAAGCAATAAAAAAGGAGAACTAATAGTCTTAATTCTTAGAGTCCCTGGATCATTTGCTTTCGCTGAAAAGGTATCATTCATAAAGTTATGTGAAATAATCTTTTACAGCTGCTTTTTCACTTTTTGAGAGTACATTCTTACATATCATTTCATTTCATACTGAATAAAATGTATATTTAAATTTTACTTACGCAGATGGAAAAACTGGCATCTTTTCTACACTCCAAATAAACTCTACTGTTGCTTTTACTTTGTCACTCACTGGTAATTTTTTTCCTTGTCTGTAACTTTTACCTTCAGTAAGTGACTTCTCATCTGACTTGATCTCTACAACTTGTTCTTCCTTCACCCGTCCCCACCCAGACCCTGTCCCAGAAGTTTCAGAAGCCTCTTGACCTCCAATGCAAACATCTGATAAGGATCCTCAAAGCACTCCAGGCCTATTCCTAGTTTACTATCTTAATTATCAACCCAAATTATGCTATCTATTCTTTCAGCTTCCTATAATTCCTGTTATCAAATATATTTCACTGTTTCGCCCCCATGGTTTACAACAATCACTTTCTTGTTATTTTCAGATGAGTTCCTTAAAATGGTAAAGGGGAGCTCAGGAAACATTTCCACCTCCTTGGAGCCAGTACAGTGTAGCCTTAAAGAGACAGGAACTTCAGAGTCAGGCAGTCCTGGCTCTTAGCCTGTCTCCAATAAACTGTTTTGTAACTTGAACGGTAAGTCTCAGTTTCTTCATGAGTTAAATGGGAATAACGATATCTATATCATAGGGTTATTATAAGCATTAAGTAGACAAAATTTTCAAAAATTTTATGGTACATTGTTGATGGTAATCAAACTTAATATCACTTCCCCTCTTCTAGAAAATCATGTATAAATAAAAACCTGTTCTCAACTACAATATCCTAGCTTGCTTTTAACAATCTATGTGATTTTATATATAATTATATTGGCAGAGGGACTGCATCTATATTACGTTCACCATTTTAAAACACTAAACACAACTAATCCAAACACCAAACTTGTAGGTTGGAGCTATATTTTTTCCTAAGTTTTTTTGTTTTGTCTAGTTTGGATTTTTACTGGACAACAAATAGAAGGCTTGCTAATCTTTGTCAGACACTTAATTTTAAGTATTTAGGTGTAATATTCCCACTATTCTCAACATTGATATTCAGTATATATGAATTATTAAACCAATAAATTATAAGGCCAAGTGTGGTGGCTCATGCCTGTAATCCCAGCAATTTGGGAAGCCAATGCACATGGATTGCTTGAACCCAGAAGTTTGAGACCAGCCTGGGTAACATGGTAAAACCTCATCTCTACAAAAAATACAAAAATTAGCTGGTAGTAAGGGGGTATGCCTATAGTCCCAGCTACTTGGGAGGCTGAGGTGGGAGGATGGCTTGGGCCAGGAGGTGGAGGTTGCAGTGAGCCGAGATTGCACCACTGCACTCCAGCTTGGGCGACAGAGGGAGACCCTCTTATAATAAACAAATAAATAAATAAATAAAACTATAAAACTTCACAATTGAAGTGGCCTTAAAAATAAGGTAGTTATTTCTCTCAATTTACAGAAGATAATACATTGCTCCAAGAGACTAGACAACTCAGTTGATGATATTCAGCATCAGTAGTAGAAGCCAGATTTCTGACGATTAACTCACTCACTAATTTACTGATACTTTGATATTTTACATAATTCAAATGCAATTAATATTTTGAGATAGACATTTTACTGATCTTTGTCTTTAACATTAGAGTAAATGTTAAAGGAATAAACTCCCTGATTTCCATTTTCAAACTTCCCTTCAGTGACCAATGAGAGTACTCAAGAGTTTTAAAATTAACTTTCTGTGGATTATAGCTTTATAATGTTGAACAAATGCATCTAATTTTCAGAGAAATTTAAGTTGAATCCAGTAAAAAGTCTTAATTTTCAAAAGGCATAACTATTATTTTATTTATAATAGTTTATAAAAATTTTCTTCTTATAATAAAAGTAAAAAGATATAAACTGCAACTTTCCTCTGCTGACAATATGTAGAAATCATAAGTTTTAAGCATAGTTCTTGAAACACATAGTAAGTTCCTTTCAGAATTTCATATATTTATTGTTTTCTTTAAGAATAACATTTCCAAAAAATAAAACTTGGAAACGATAAATTTGCTCCGGTATAGTTTGTAAAATTGTTACTCTAGGAGAAACGCGGGTCTAACATGGCATTTGTTTATCAAATCATCACTAAAGAAAGGCAGATACCGGAAAGTTGGAGCTTCATGTGATATTTTCATTGTAACCATTCACATAAACAGTTTTGGAAAAGAAAGTTGCTCCCCTTTTTCAGCAAGATTTGAATAGCATTTTACAAGACTTAGCTTTGATACCTTTTCTTCTGTCACACCGAAGCCACACTTCCTTAGAGTGTGGATATAGTGAAAATATAAGAATTTAACAAAAACAAAGGGCTAAATATATATAAAACAAGTAAAGGTAACAGAAAAAGTTTTAAGAGTTTGATTTTGGATTTTAGAACAAAACTTGACTTCATTCACACCCAGATATCTGAGAAAGAACAGCTATACACTTTTAACATCACAATTCAGAAAATGGAATGAAGAAAGTGGCAAGGCAAAATATACTTTGAGTAAGACACATTAATTTCTCTGGACCTCCAACTTTTTGCTTGTAAAAAGTACTTACTTTACTGAGTCACTGCACAAAAGAAGTGACATAATTCTTGCAGAGTGCTTTGCATACAACCTAAATCATATTGGAAGCTCAAGTGTTAAAACAATAACCACACCAAACAAAAATAGTCCTATTTCACAGAGTGATGGAGGTACTTGTTACCTCTCCACCTCTCCTTTCCCCTCTATTCCCAGATCTCTTCTTTGAGATCTTCAAAATTCAACAAAAAAGATTCCCTGTCTCCTTCTTTCCCATCCCTGACTACCTCTACTCAACAGCGTCCACCTATTTTATGTTTTTACTTGTGCAAATCTCAAGTTTTGGACTCTCTGCAGAGAATTATGCACTTATTTCTCCTCCCTACTAAACTGTGAGCTAACTGAGAACAAAAAGTCTTTATTAAATCTCTGGAAACCTCTTCTCTATATTAGTGCCTGGCATACTGTGGGTGCTTCAAAAACATCCTATGAATGAATGAATAAATGAATGAATGAATGAATGAAGATAATAAGGATCAAATGGGATATTATATATAAAAAGGCTCTGTAAACCATAAAATATTACTGGGGGATAAGAGTCAGGTAAAGATCAACAGAGACTTAAAAAGAACTGACCAGAATAGGAATTAGATCAGCAAGAGGAAGAACGGGAGAGGCTTCCAGATAAAAGGAAAAGCATACACAAAGACTGAAAAGTTAGAAAGAGCTTGGCAAGTTGAGGGAACTGAGGAAGGTGCAGTGATGCCTAATAGAGTTTTTCATTGCGCTATATAAATTTATACGATATTAACATTTTTATGTGATCAATCAAGTAATAAGTCAACATTATTTTTACACAGACACATTTAAATTTCAGATGATTCTGAAGCCTTTAATGCATATTTAGATTAAATATATTATGTTGTTTATCCCTTATAAAACATATGAAATAAAATATGGAGGGCATTGCAAATAATACTGTAAGAAACAGAGGCTACCACATATTTTTGAAAATTGACTACAAGTTGATACAATTATCAGTGTTGAAAATCTGCTCTTGAACCTGGGAGATGGAGGTTGCAGTGAGCCAAGACTGCGCCAGGGCACTGTAGTCTGGACGACACAGTGAGACTTCATCTCAATAAAAACAGAAACTCTCTTAATGAAAATAATGTTCCTCTCTCCCCTCTCTTCCTCCACTTAACTTTTACTCTTCCTTTGGTAAAATAAAAAATGTGCTATAAAAGTGAAATCGCTTTCTTTGCTGTCTTTTTAATGTTTTGTTTAGCTTTCTTGTTACACTCTCTGAATAGTAAAATATATTTTTAAAATATCGCTAATAGGCCAGTCTCAGTGGCTCATGCCTGCAATTCCAGCACTTTGGGAGGCCAAGGCAAGAGAACTGCCTGAACCTAGGAGTTCAAGACCAGCATGGGCAGCGGAGTGGGACCTTGTCTCTACAAAAAAAAAAAAAAATAAATTAGCTGGGTATGGTGGCACCTGGCTGTAGTCCCAGCTACTTGGGAGGCTAAGGTGGGAGGATCACTGGAGCCCAGGAGGTTGAGGCTGCAGTGAGTTACGATAGTGCCACTGCACTCCAGCCTGGGTGACAGAGCAAAGTTTTGTTATGGTAAGTTTGAAACTTTCACGGTGCCTTCCCTTTGGTTCATTAGGTTATAATAAAGGCCACAAGCTCAAATGCCTCAAGAACCAGGCAGGGAACAATCCCGGTGGGAACCACAGTGAACTTGCACACAGGTCCACAGAAAGGAGGCAACCGTTACTCACCTCTAGACAACTGTTGCCATGCCACCACAAGGTCCAGATCTTTAGGAGTCTTAGAAGACCTAAGAATTGTGATTTTTCTTTGAAATTTCCATGGTAAATTTGATGCATAATTCATATGGTTCAAAGATCACTCTGGACTGAACAAAATAATGTTTCTATGAGACACAAGTTGGCAACCTCAGTTCAGTATAACATTTCCTTATTTCTGTTTTCTGACACACACTACACAAAAGGTTTGTGAACCTTTACGTATGTTTTTAAAATGTTGAATTGAATCACATAATCCCATCTTCAGAAAGCTTAAATGATGCCACACTGATTACCACAATAAGTATCAATTTCTCAACTAGACATTGGTTGCCCAGTAAAATATATCTCCAAAGCTGTGACCTCTCATCATCCTACAACCCTTAAGTTTCAGGCAAAATGGACACATTCCATTCACGCCTTATCCTCCTATTCTGCAAAACCCATTAAACGTCATTTCATTAGAAAATAAATGTTTCTGGCTGAGCGTGGTGGCTCACGCTTGTAATGCCAGCACTTTAGGAAGCCAAGACAGGTGGATCGCTTGAGGTCAGGCGTTCAAGGCCAGTCTGGCCAAAATGGTGAAACCTCTTTTCTATTAAAAATACAAAAAGTTAGCTGGGCATGGTGATGCATGCCTGTAGTCATAGTTACTAAGTAGGCTGAGGCAGGAGAACCTGGGAGGCAGAGGTTGTAGTCAGCACAGACCGTGCCACTGCACTCCAGCCTGTGGACAGCAGGAACTGTCTCAAATAAATAAATAAATAAATAAATAAATGAATAAATAATAAATTAAAAAATAAATAAACTGAAAAAGAAATGTTTGTGTTCTTATCCTTCCAGTAGTCCCAGTGCCTAATAATCTGTATTACTGGTAAAGTTCGTATCAAATATTACCCTGTATTAAAGTTAGTTTCTTTACAAGTCTCCCATAAAATTCACAGCATCAGGAGCTATCTTAGTCATCAATATCCATTCATCTGCTTTTTTCCATAGTGCATACTCTGGTAGGCACTAAACCAGAGGTTTTACCTTCATTTTCATACCTAACAATCCTGAGAAATCAAAAATAAAATATTTATTCATGACAGTTATTTGTGCACATTTGAAATCTAGACAGTGTAGTAATATGTATTATTGCAGGCTAATAAACCAAAGACAGGGCAGGATTTGTTAGCCAAAGTTGAAATTATTGTATCTAATTTCTTTGAAGTAAGAAGATATCTTCCACCAAAAATATTTTTAAAAAATTCTTTCTCAAAGTCCTTCAAGCCATTATCACAGGAAGGATCAATAATAAGCGACTGGCATTGACAGTGAAAGAGGGAAGGATCAATAATAAGAAACTGGCATTGACAGTGAAAGATAAGAACAAAGATAAAAAAGGCATTGCTTCAGAAGACCAGTCAGTGGCTACACATACAGACGTACACACGTTCCTGCACAGAGAAAGGAGTTACGACACTATCACCAGAAAGATTATGACATGTAAGGGATTTGGGGGTCTAACATCAAAACCTAAAGATAGCTGTATTAAATCCATAGTGATGCCTTCACAAAACAATAAAAGGCAACCCAAGATGAACGAAATACAGTGAAAACTGGCTAATCACTATCAACTTCCATTCTCATTCTGAATATAAACTTACAACTAAAGTCTGGGAAAAGGTACTTAATATTCCTACAGAAAAGAAAGATGAAATTTAGTCACTAACATATACAAACAAGATCAAGACCTTTGCTTACATTTTCCTATCAAAGGACAGGCAGAAGTTCCAAAAATGTAAGATAATAATAATGTGATAACAGTAATTATAGGATGATTGAATTAATTTAAGAAATATCTCCTGTACTCTTAGGGCTGAGATATTGTGCCAGGGGACCAGAATACAGAGGCGATAACCAATGATAACTGCCTCCAGGAGCACAGCCTTCAGTAGGAAAGACAGAGAAGAAGGAATGGTTACAACAGATTATAAGAAAGAGTCTTAAGAGGGGTGATTGAAATTTAAATATCTTTCTATGGTATACTTAACTCTTCTCAGAGTGACTGGGCAGGGAGAGTTTCACAGAGAAAGTGTCACTGGAGCTGGCATTTAAAGAATGAATGGAAAAAAATATAAAAGACACAAAATAATTTAGGTTTGATTTAAGTTTTTTTCTTTTTTCCTTTTTTAAGAGGTATAAAAATAAAAAACAGGATAGTATTAACTCTACTTTATTTACTGACTAACATAGGTGGGCTCTCATCCTCAGAGATGGAATATATATTCTCCAAGGTTAAAAAAAATAAATAAAACTAAAGATAACAAAAGTGTTAGCATAAAAGTAAAAACTTACTGAGGACCACTGAGAGGTTGCTGCCTTTATGAAACAGAGACAGTATGGTGAATTTGAATTTTTATTTTAAAGGTGATGTATACTTTAGCACAATATTTGGATTTGTAACGGTGATACCTAGGACGTGAATACATTGATAATTTCATACAAGTGGGAGTACATTTGCACTGTTTTCCAGTCTTTTAGGTTTAAGATGTTTTCTGACTACTAGAGCTTCTATAGGCAAGGTAGTACCTGTTCCATGCAGGCACTCAGTAAACAGTGCTTCAGTAAATGAATTCACAGAAAATGGGTAAATAATTAAATGTAGTGGTATAATAAAGCTAGAATAAATATGGTGCTCATGTAAGAAAAAGAAAGTAGAAAATTTTAAGGCCAGAGTTTTGTAGAAAATTTCATTATTTTGGCTGTGAATTGGCATACAACAATGCACAAAAATGGCCTATTTTCCCTTCTGTTCGTGTGATTCACACCCACACACATAAGAAAACAGAGTATGTTTGGCTTCACAAACTTGGGCTTGTCTATCACTTTTTACCCCTCTCAAACTATTTCCAATCTTTTGAATTCAATCACTGCAATTATACAAATTCTCTTAGAAGTCCACTGCCCTCTCCTACCCTTTCCTTTATATATTAGAATTCACCCAGACATGCTCATTAGCCAAGAAAAGTTTTGTCATTATGAAGTACTAGAAACAGAGATAAATCCCCTGCAGATTTTCTGATCCATTTCTTGACCTATTTTAAAAAATAATCAGGTTCCCCAGCCTTCATCATAAAGAATTTCTATCATAATAAAATGTGCCGATAAATAGAATAGCCACTTGCTGAATTATCTAGATCTGTTCTAAGACCTCAGCAATGTATAGATCCTAATTGACTATTCTTTCTCAGTCTATAATAAATAGTAATGATCATTAGAAAAGCGATAGTCTCTAAGAAGTACACTTATTATATAAAAGAAGTACATTATATATAAAAATACATAACGAGATTCAGGGGAAATAAAAATATGCTAACAGAGTCCTTTGAACTCTCTAAAAATGTGATTTGTTTCTTATATTCAATTGTGAGAGTTCTAAGATGTAGAGTATTCTGAACCACAAAATTAATAAGGGTCCAATTAGCTCTTGAATTCGCAAAGTTAAACATATATACTCCACAAAATTATTAAGAAACCCTATTGTATCTTTGTCATCTGCTTCAATTTTATTTTATTTATCACTAATTAGGAAGAACAAAGTTACGTAAGTGTGTCTCTCTGCGTCACCTGCTAGTTAATCATTCAATGAAAAAAAGTAAACCTTGTTAGCTGTAAATGTGATTGCTGTTAAGATTTTAAAAGCACTATCCTGAAGATAACCCAAAAAGCATGCCATATTCAAATGTATAGTATGCATTTAAGTTAGAGTTTGGAAGCTTCCCTTTACATTGCTAACCAGTTTTAAGATAATAAGGCAAGGCCTAGGCTTCCCGATGCTGTTTTTAATGACAATCATATCTGTCTTATAATGTTAATGTGTTCCTAAAGCCGTGTGTACTCTTGTATCAAGGAGATGTTTTCACTTCATGTGTTGGATCACTGCTTTTCAATATAGCTGAAAAGACTCTGTTGACTGGGCTCAGCTCATTGCACAAAGCCTGAAAGGCCCAATGATTACTAATGGGAGCATATGGCCAGAGCTAAAATCCATAATCCCAATCCCTAGAAAGGTATCTTTGCTTTTTCTACCCAGCATCTTTATTCTCTTCACATACTTAACATCCTAACATGTTTTTCTCTCTTGCTCCCTCCTCAACTAACCAATCCCATGCTACTTTCATCTACCTATTTTTGCACTGTCTACTCAACTATGCGTCACAAAACCCCATTGCTATTCTTGGACAGGCAGAGTCCTCCAACTCACTAGCAGACAAGTACCAGAGAGCATACCTTTCAAGGGAGCACCACGAGGGACAGGCATTGGTGGACAGCAGCTTGGAACAAGGCAAGTGTGAATAAAAGGAGGCTACAAGAGAAACATAGCTCTAACAATGGAAAAAGTTTAAAAGGCGGGTAGAGAGCCCAATATAAGATTCAGGAGTAAGCCATGGGAAAAGAAAAAATAAGGCCCTGCAAAATAAAATACATACTTGAATCATCTATTTTAGTTGAGATAGCAAGACACAGTTTTTTAAAAATACAATTAGTTTATGCACATGTGCATGTAAACATTTAAGCCTCAAAAAATAAACATGCCTTGTGCATTAGACCAATATAGCTTCTATATTTAAGATAGTTTGAACTTGTAAGCAGATGCTCTTAATGCCTTGCATCCCATCAGGATGGAAAACATATAAAGTGCAAATGGACATGGCAGCCTCGGCTTCATAGCCAGGCAGGAGAAGTATATTTTGTCAGATGAGAAACAAATTAAAACATTTATTGCAGATCTAATGATTCAACTCTATTGCTTACATGTTCTGTAAGTTTTATTAATAATAGAAAGTAAAAAGTTAATAAAATTAGATCTTTACAACCTATCTGAAAATGGCATATACATTTCCATATTTAATGTTAACTCCAGAAATAGCCCTTTGAATATACATTTTAATCCTATAATAATGGCTAAGAAAGGACATAAATTAACAATATTTTTTGTTTACTGGCTATGATTAAGTCCAATCTTTTTGCCTTGAGGACTGAACCTCTTCATGATATTTAGAATCCATTATTTCATAAAGCGAGTGACATAAAACTTCTATCAGAATTTCAGAGGGGGGAAAAAAGCTTTTCTAATGTTTCTTCTTCTTTTTGTTTATTGTGCATGGTAAATTGACAATACTTATTTAAACACTTAAAAAAAAATCTGATCCTTTTCTTCCTGGACCAAGGAATTTTCTCCGTCACAGAGTAATAGAGCTTGAAAACTTCAGCATCAGCAGGGAAGGCAGGCACTCCTTAGCCAGCCACTGTGAGAGAGAGAAAATGCAATTAAGGCTCCCACCAGGGAGAGAGAGCTAAACAAAACCTGCGTCTTCACACAAGAGCCTTTTTCTTCAATGCGAACTACCAGGCCTCAAATCTTGTTGGTGAGATGCTAGCATTTAGGACAACACACTTTCAGATTTTCTCACAGCAGATCAAAGTAAATAATGCAAGGGCAGCAAACAAAAGGGAAAACTCCAGTGTGCTTACATTAAAAAGAGATTACAGGGGACTTACAAGTGATTGAAGGAAGAGATGACATTTTTTAAAACATAAAATCAGGATCTCTAAGTACAGCTGGCAAATAAACTCTAGTTGTGTTACTTTAGCTAGAGTGACAAGCCACAAGTGACTTATCATCAGCATGAAATTTTTAAAAAGGTAATCTTACTTTATTAGAGTATTTTTTACATCTTTAATTACACATATTCCTTCTCTTCCCTTCCTAGGTTTTAGGATTTTCAGAGCCTAGAATCATGACAACTGACAGTGAACCATTAAAGTTATGAGCCTTCGCAAATCAGGGCCACAGAATATGCGCAGCACTCTGTGGATTGGAGAGATGTAGCCTCGCTCCGCTTGTCTCTTTCTCCCGAGGACAGTAATCAGTCATAAAAACAGCTCTCCTCCTTCATATCAAGCCAACAGCTGGAAACTCTTCTGCAATGTTAAATTTAGCATGCACCCCTTACTAGGCACTGAACTTAGTCTTGTGGGTCTGCGCTACAGTCTTAAATGAGTATTCCCGGGCTATAGTTTATCCTTTATTTTTGTGTAACATTCTCATTGACTTTGGTGCAACTCTATAAAGGAAGCAAGGATTGAATATCATCCTTTAATGCCAAATTTACTACAGCTGAACAAAAGGAGCGGAAATCTGGGAGGCTCATGTCAATAAACAAAAGATAAATGTTTAGGAGACTTAATAACTGAAAGGAGTTCAAATAGCACTTTCTTTGGAACTACTTTTAAAAATACAGTGATATAGTAGTATATAGAATTTAGTGACAGTTTAACTGATATTTATACAGTTTGTATAGTATACATGAATATATAACACACTATGTGTGTATGTGTATGTGTGGGTGAGTTTTTGTAGTAACTGCTGAGATATTAGGCCACTAGAAATTTCCAAAACAATTCACAGATACACGAAATGCCAGAATCAAATAGCTAATGTGGAAGAGAGATGTCAGATCTTAGAATCCATAGATGTGAGATCTGGTTCAACGTTACTATTTTAACTTTCCTGGGGGTCAATCTAGTAAACAAACAGGTGGGATTAGAGACACTCCAATGTTCTCTCCAATTCATACATTCAGTTAGTCTACAAAGACTCTTATAACCAGCTTCTGGGCCACACCTGTGGTTTTTATAGGTGTGTGTATCTGTGTTTATATACACAAATATGCATATACATTTCTGTGCATGTCTACATATACACATATAAGTTCATGCTAACACATATAACTTGAATCAAATAATTTAATGTTGTGATAACTTCCAAATTTGGAATCAAATGTGAAGAAATATCTTTGTTCTGTCTGCTATAGCATACCTTACTGCACACACACACACCACACATACCACCCCCCTCAACACACACCTTCTTCTACCGCTATACTAGTTCATAAAATGTAAAATACATTGTTACTTTTAATTTTATATAGTTACTTTTGGAGAAATCAAGGACATTTCGGCAGACATGTGTCGCTAATGTATCGTAATGAAAATAATGTACCCAAGTTGAATTTCAACCTTTTTTCACAGCTCAAAATTGGAAAAAATGCATAAAAATATACTGTTGTAATAACTTAAATAGTATTTGTGTTTCCAAACTCTTATAAACCTCCATTCTGAAGCATTATTAAAATTGATTCTAAATGTTTATATCTCAGATATACTTTCATTCAACTAAAACGCACTTAGAAAAATTTATTCCCCAGAAATCAAATCAGTGTTGGCAAATATGATACCAAGTTCTGTTTTAATTGTAACAATGAAAGAAAATAAATATTATGCATCACTTATTAAAATTCCTTCTCCAAAAAACCAGACTGGAAAATAATCAATCTGTATTCAGTTCACAAGATTCCTTTATCTCACATGGATAAAGTAAGCCAAGCCAAATTCTCAGTGTTTAGTATACACATTTAACTCAAAAGTTATTTAATTCTGTTTACTTTGTAAAATATATGATTTTTCTCTGTTTAGATCACAGTGCATTTAATTTAGGAAGAAACTAGAAGATTTAATATGAAAACTGGCAAGTGTAAAAGCAGTATTAAACTGTCAATCACAGCTGATATTGCAGAGCTTCATTATTTAACTGAATATGAAGATTAGACACCCTATGCTATGCATATCAATTTAAAATAAGAAATAAATTTAATCTTAAGTTGGAAAAGTGCATAAAGATTTGCTTGAACTGACGGGATCTGATTTATCCCATATAAAGTATTATTTCTGAGTCTATCATATGTGCATATAAGTCTATATATGTATAAACATATCAAAAGTTTTAGATTTAAAAAATTTAGGTACTTAGGTTGCCTTTCACTATCACCTGTTTCCATGTCTCTAAGAGTACATTATAAATATTAACGTTAAATCTATTGGGAAGGCAGCTGTTGCACACTATATGCTAAAGGGCATTTTAACCCATTATTGGGGTTTTCTCTGACAGATAGAAGTATATATGAGTGAGTGATTGTTGTGCAAGAAACCTGGGAAACATGTAAATTGCATTTCCTCATGGCATATTGCAAATGAATTAGAATATTGGACAGACATAAACAATGCAATCAAACCGTGCCTTTTATTGAGCTTCTATTTGACTTAGTATTCATCTGCAACCAAAAAAAAAAAAAAAAAAATGTGTTTCTCAGGGTCTGTGACATTGCAGGCCATGAGAGATTCAATGTCAGTGCCGGCATACAAATTTATTAGTCTATAAAATTTGACATTCTCTTATTTATTCACAGAAAGGACAAATAAGATATTTTTTCATACTTACCAGAAATATCTGGGAGTGTTTATATGCCGCTCCATCTGGAGGATGCAAATAGTCAGAACTGCTTTACAATTCAGTAGGCAAAAGCCTGCTGAAGGATAACAAATGACTTCATGGTGAAACTGCTATTGAAATTCTTTCAGTATGTGATATTAAAAACAACTGAACAAACAGAGATAAGGGACAAATAGGATTTGAAACAGACTTTTTTTTTTCTTACAGTGCAAAAGAAAAACAAACGAATGCTCTAGTCGAACCTATATATACCTTTTAGTGACTTCACAGCATGGATTTGCTTAACGCATGATAGTTTTTAACTGAAGCATCTCTAGAAGTCCCACTAAAACCCAGGAACCAATTCTAAAATGTCTCCTTAGGGTCAAGAATTATAATGTTGACACTTAAGAAAAAAGAGAAGTAAACCTGACACTTTTGATGACTTGACTTAGAGTTTCACTTTTTGGCCTTTGGCATAATGCAGGGATGTGGAGGTTTAATAAATATTTGGTGGTTAAGATGCTATAGTTTAAAAAGGTCTTCTAAAATTACGTGGTATACAAAGATAAAAGCAAAAATCTAGAGTTAAATACTATGAGAACCAAAGTAGTATAATGAAAGCTCCCAAAAAGTTTACTTGAAAAATGAATTTCATTTAGTTCAATCTCTCTTCCATAGAAGAGGTTCTGCAGGTGTTGCCTTTGCAAGACAAACTAATGTTGGTAACTTCCAGGTGATCAGGAAAGTCAAAATCTAAGAAACACAAAAAAGCATTACTTTGCAATGATTATTTTTATTTCTCGCTTTGAAGGAAAGATGAAAGGCTATTTAGTTAGGTGTTCTTGTTTTATTCTACAGCTGCATCAAAGCGACTATCTCCAAATTTACAAAACAGTTCATAGAGGCCCCCGGTAATTGAGGTATAGGCTAAATGATCACATCAACAACATATGAACATTAAATCCGCCAAACAAAACTCAAGTTATTAGGTCTTTAAATGACCCATTATTTTTTCAAGAAATATCCAATAACGAAACAGCTGACTGAAACCCTGACATGATGATGATTTTTAGATACTTCCCAAGATAGTATTTATGTATATTAACGTATAATGGGCCAAAATTATCAGGAGCATAGTGATCTTCCTTTAGTCAAATCTAGATTCTTTAGGACTAACTCTCTTTACTTACACCTAAAAACCTGCCATGTGCAAGCAGCTGTACTAATATAACCCATTTGCTATTTTGGACACCTAACAATGATTTACACTAAATGAAGACATATCTCCTGAGGCTAATGCAGAACCATTATTTTCTTGATAATTTATTTTTACAATAAGAGATGAAGTCTCACTCTGTCCCCCAGGCGTGAGTGCAGTGGCAGTATCTTGGCTCACTACAACCTCTGTCTCCGGGGTTCAAGTGATTCTCCTGTCTCAGCTTCCCAAGCAGCTGGAATTACAGGCACACACCACCATGCCCAGCTAATTTTTTCTGTATTTTTAGTAGACATGGGGTTTTACCTTGTTGGCCAGAGTGGTCTCGAACTCCTGACCTCAAGTGATCCACCCTCCTCGGCCTCCCAGACTGCTGGGATTATAGGCGTGAGCCGCCGCGCCTGGCCTAAGTGGAACTATTCTTAAAAGTACTAACCTTCCAAGTGAGTTCACATTTAAATGGGATTATAATATTTTGATAAACAATAAAGTTTCATCAAAACTACTATATTTTGATGACTGCCCAACTACAACTTATTTAAGTATATAAGGAAGCAGGTAGCTCCAATATAATTCGCTCATATCAAATATTTGATGGTCAATCAAGTCTCGGTTGGTATTGTTAAAGTCTAGCTCTAGCTAGCAACCTGTCCACCAGAGCCACCTCAGCAACCCATGGAGAGCTCACCCTCTTTGCCGTGGAGGGACACTCTAACTGTATCACTCATTTGGTATGTGATGGTGTATGTCTTTGCATTTCCTCTTGGATTGCTTCCTTTCAATTACTTTTCTTCTTAGCTTCTTATCCTATAGATCTTGCTTCCTCACCAGATTGTGGTATTGAGACCACTTTAATACTTGTTAACATTTCATATATAACCCAACACAATGCATTTTACTCTAAATTTTCTGCCCGGTACATTTCTCTGAATAAATAACATATTAAGCTAAACTCTAGTTTGTAAAATGTGATGTAGATAGATAAAAATAATTAAGTACAATTTAAAGCAGAACAAATTGTGTATTTAAAGGAAATATGGCTTCTAAAATAAGTGTTTTGTAAACACACACACACACACATACACATACACACCCCTGGAATGCAGACAGTGGGAAAAAAACAAAAGGGATGGTTATCAATGAGCCTTTACATTATTCTGAAAATGGTGACTAACGGTTTCTATTTTCCTCAAAGGCAAAGGATACTTTTAGTTTTGATAATAGACAATAAATTCTGAAAATAATTTTATACAATACAGGTTGAACAAAAAATATTGTCAAACTCACCCTGTAAAAATGTAAAATTGAGATGTTAAACTGAGAGTTCAACTTGGTCAGATGTTTATATATGATCAACCCATGGTTACTGTATGTTCAATATTACCCTCTATTAAACGGAAACTGAGTATGCCACTAGAAGGAGGCATATACTCTTAGTGGTGACTGGCCATCATTCTACTTTATCTAGCCCTAACTTTATTTTGGAGACACTAAGTTATTTGCTCTCAGTGTTAATATGCCACATTCAATTGGGAAGAAATATTAGTATCTGGTCACTAGAGCTAGGAACATTTGCATTAATTTTTACCTGACTCTTCATGAAAGAGGAGAGGACAGAATGAAAGAAAGAGGTAAGTAGAATACAGTGGACTAATATGGGAGCTGCAAGATACTATATTCCTAAGAATATTATTGTAAAGATCCTCTCTTTTGGAGCAGCTTTTAACCTGTGTGGTAGCCTCTTTCAATTCAACTAAATTCACTTCTTTAATGGGAGAAGTATCAAACATCTTAAGAAAAATACATTTTTAAAGTTTTAACTGAAATAACGACAATCATAACAAAACACTGGTTAACTTGTTCCAAAAGTAGTATATAGTTAAGCAGAAATTGTGAAAAAGAGTAAAACTAGTTAGCAGTTTTACTTAAAGTTCAGGATTCTCAGTTATCTTTAAGTTACATTTTAAGGATGTTGGAACACGTACTTATGGAATAACTGAACTTCTAATATTTTCAGTTGAAAGCTGCTTAACTAAATCTTTAAGACTTAAGAAAATAGAAGTGTTAGAAGACTCAACGACTTTCAAAATGGAAGAATCTGAATTAAGTTTCCATTCTAAGACACCCTTTTCATTTCAATCTTCCTCCTTCCAAATCTCCAGGTTCCTTGCTATAGATTGAAGACAAAAGGAAAGTAAGTATGTGAACATCTATTTTACTTACTTCTCAACCCAGTGATATTTCTCTCTATTTATTTATTTGTTTTTTTTTTTCTTTTTAGAAACAGGGTTTTGCTGTGTTGCCCAGGCTGGAGTGAAGTGATGCAATCTCACTGAAGCCTCCACCTCCTGGTCTCAAGCAATCCTCCAACCACAGCCTCTCGAGTAGCTGGGACTACAGGTATGTGCCACCTGTCTGGCTAATTTTATTCTTTGCAGAGATGAGGTCTCACTATGCTGCCCAGGCTGGTCTCAAACTACTGGGTTTAAGTGATCCTCCCACCTCAGTCTCCCAAAACCCTGGGATTACAGGCGTGAGCCGCCATGTCTGGCTGGTAATCTCTTTTTTAGTGAAAAAAATTGAGGTTTAGAAAGTTTAACTTGACCAAGGTCCTACAGCTAATGAGTGGGAGGACGAGCTGGAGCTAGAACCCAAATCACAGTTCTGGTCTTAAAATCTCCTTCTTTCCATTAATAATTTTTTCAATGTTTTTTGAGACTTTATTAGGGGCAGGCATTTTGCTGTGTTTACGTGCTATAATTAGGTCCAATTATTATCCATGTTTTTTCCCTAAAAAAAAAAAAAAAAAAAAAAAAGGTTTAAAGTAGTTAAGTTACTTTCCAAGGTCTGAGAATCAGTGACACAGCCTAGATATTTACCCAGTCAGTCTAAGCCCATGCTCTCCATCAACTCAACTTAGAGATGAGAAAATTGAGTCAATGAGATGTTCAATTACATATTCAATAACTCAGATTCCTGTAAACCTTTAAACTCATTCTTCCTGTACCAGTCTCCCATATGTATAGTTATGCATAATTCAATACAAAAAGGGCCTTGCCAGGGCAGGACTAACCAAATACTAGGCAAGTTGACATGGCGTCTCCACATCAAAATATTCTGTCATGGTAGCATTGGTTTGCTAACCCACTAATCTCCTTTAAAAATAATAATGAGCAACAATTTTATTTATTTATTTATTTATTTATTTATTTATTTATTTATTGAAGTTGGAGTCTTGCTTTGTAACCCAGGCTGGAATGCAACGGCGCAATCTCGGCTCACTGCAACCTCCACCTCCTGGGTTCAAGTGATTCTCCTGCCTCATCTCTCATACAGCTGGGATTACAGGTGCGTGCCACCATGCCCAGCTAATTTTTGTAGTTTTAGTAGAGATGTGGTTTCACCATGTTGGCCAGGTTTGTCTCTAACTCCTGGTTAGATCTAACTCACGTGATCCTCCCACCTCGGCCTCCCAAAGTGTTGGGATTACAGGTGTAAGCCACCGCACCCAGCAAGCAACTATTTTTAAGAGGTAAATATAGGCAGAATTCCTTATACTGGTTTTTAACTCTCAAATTAACATTCAAGTACGAATTCTTAGTTTCCCATCATTTTAACTGAAAGGTAAAAACAAAAAACTAATGCCCTTTAAAAAGAAACCTTACCTTATAGAGTGCAATATCTTCTTTCCCAATAATATCAACCATATGTTGAAACTTGCTAACAAATAATATACATAGAATATAGTATACTCAAACCATGGCCAAAGAATAGTTAAAAGAAAATTTCAATAAACCGTTCTTTGAAGTCCTAGTTAATTTTTTTTATGTTACTGAGTAACATAAGTAAGAGTATAAAATGAGATAATATCACTATTTTCAGCAAAGTCTATTTCTAATTTAGAAGCTCATGTCTAGATTGGCTTCTCCACTTAGCCAGAAAAATGATCAAAGCATTTAAAAAAAAATTTTTTTTTAAGCTACAGACACAACACTAATGGGCCTCAAGTACTTCAAGAATGCTGTAAAAATAGGAGTAAATTCCCATTTCTAACTTAAAAATCTCACTTCTTAATGCTTCTCCCAAATCTCATATAATTCACCTACAGAACTTCTTGCTATTTCCACACTGAACCATGTTTACTATCTGGATTCTTTCCTCTCCTTTGCCTTGTACTTAAACATCATGACCTGGTTCAACTTCCAGCTCCTCCCTAAGGATCTCCATCTCTTCAATGGAGGACTGGTAACTCTTTGTCAATAATCCCACAGCATTCTCATTTTACACTGAAATCATTTATTTGGAGTCAGATTCCCCCAAATGAGGGAAAGAAAACACATGTACCTTTCTACGCACTTAGTATAATGTCTGATACAGGGGCAGTCAATGATCCAGGGGCAGTATGTGCTACTGAGAAAAAGCAAACAAACAAAAAACAAAACAAATCAGACTTTGAAATCTGCCAAATACACTTTCCAAGCTGCTTGTGTGACATATAACCTTGATTAAGTATTTAACCTCATCCAATTTCAAACTTGCATCTCTAATGTGAGCATATAGTGCTTCCCTGCAATACTGTTAGAAGGAGCAAATGAAAAAAAAATGCATGTACATAGCTTGGCATGGTAAGTGGTATGCAGTAGGTGCTTAGGTGATACATAATTATCAGAATGAATAATGTATAGCAAGAAGAAATTGGGCTAATCTTTACGAAAAATATATCTAAGAGAGCATTAGGAGACACGAACATTCCAAGCAAGTTTGTAGACTTATGTTTTCCCAAGAGCTTTAAGAAAGAAGCAAGCAACTCTATTTCTGGAATGCCTTGTATTACTGAACATGCCTCTTTTAAGAAATCTCTTTTAGATTTCAGATTTTATAACACTCAACTTTACTCATTCTGCAAGTGACTTCAAAATGGCCTCAATTCTTTAGGTATTATTATTTTCTTCATGAAAAAGAAGTTAGCATAATACTGCTTGTTCTTTTTGTACCAGAATATCATTAAAACTTAAAGGTTTCTTTAAAGAAAAATTAAAGGGTCCTTCAGGTTTCTTGCAGTTGGATAAAAATAGTTAATGGAATTATTCCTTATAGATCAAAACTATAAGGTAAACCTATAACTATTATAAAAACCTTACTTTTCTTCTTTTCAAAAACACGTAGTATATTATACTATCACTTCTACAAATTTGGCTGTTGACAAAGCTTTAAACTATTAACCAAATTTGCAGCATTAGTAATTCCCATTTGAAATGCCATAAGGTTTTAGTTTAATGAATGATTTAAGGTTACACACACTGTTCCTCCAGAAAGATTTCCAACATCTCCTAAGGCATATTTATGATAAAAAGTGTCTCACTTAGCTGATAAGCAAACAGAAAATACTATATTTCAAACTAATTATAAGGCTTATGATTCATTAGTAAATCACATAAAGTAAATCTCATGAATAAGAAAATCACATAGAGACACATCACACACTTTGTATAAAAGACAAGTAATATATAGTACTAATTTGTATGCTGGACAGTTCATATAAACATATGCAATTAGAAAATTCATCAGTAAACTTTGCCTTGTAGAAAAATATTTTATTTCCCAAGGACATCTACAGATACTTAGGGTTAGGAAACTGGTTTCTCTTATTGATCCTCTTTGTTAACTATTGTCTCTAGTGAAAGAAATAATAAAAATAGAAACCAGCTATTATTTCTCCACAGTAAGAAAAATTAATATTGTATTTCTTTGTTGTGTTTTTTTCACATGTAGAAATTCCAAATACACCTAAGTTAATATAATCCTCTCATATGTGTCAATAGTTCTAATATTACAAATGATAATATTCTCCTTTCTCACTTTGTTAACTCAGGTGTGATCACTTTACTAACAATGGTAGAAATCTTTAGTTGCATATTGTAATTTTCGAGCCACCCTGTACTTACCTTGTGTTCATTCAAAGCCGCTTTAATATACATGCACTTTAGCTTTTGCTCATTACTTTAAATATTACTAACAAATGTCCCAGTTTCACCCTGAAGGATTTAAAACAGAAAACGTGGTGCTTGCAGACAGTACATTCCATGTGATGTGATTTAAAAAATTAAGCTGAAAATTAGAAAAGTAATCCTAATAAAACTTAAAACAGCTCATGGTAAGATGATACACTTAAGATAATTCTAGATGCCTTCCATCAAACAGCACATTGACTGAACTGGCTCAGTCCTTAAAGGGTCAAAATTTATTATCATTTCAGTTCATCTAATAAGTAATGTTTTTGCCGAACAAAACCAATTCCCAATAAATTCTCACTGTATTTGTGTGCTATGATTTGATTTAGAGGCCTATGGGGAGACACCATTTGGTAGCACAGGAACACAGAGGGGTAGGTGGTGCTGAGGAGAAGTAGGGCTCATGTGCCAGAAGTGTTATTGTGTCAGGTTGATTTATTGAGTGAGCTTCACTTCACCGAATGTTCCGAGATATTTATTTCCCTAAAGGCTCTGCAAAGATATGAACAGACCCGCATCCACAGATGTCATCATTGCTCATTTTACCGAGTCATGAAATTTTCTCAACTGCAATTTGTCCATCTAAAATTGCTGTAACAGAACAATGTCAATAGTAGCATCCTACTCCAGCACCTCCTTCTATATAAGGCTCTGTTGCCAAATTCAGTACTTCTGTGCAACTTCATGGTAATTAAAGTGACAGAACAGTTTCACTGTAATTTCAAAAGAGTTTTCCAGAGAAGTTGCTCCGATTTTTAAACTCCGCTTTGAGTCCCCAGATGAAATGTAACCATTTAAGGGGAACCAAGTAGAAATATATAAACACAGAACAACTTAGACTGGTAAAAATTAAAATAAAAATAGGTATAGAAAAGTAAATCAAGAAAGAAAGCAGGCTGTGTGTCTTCGAATCCAGGGTTTCAAAAATGTCACCTCTCCAAACACCATAAGCAGACTTAAATGACTAAATTTAGAATCTTACTCTTGGGATATGCTTTTATCTGTTTCACTTTTCCCCTTTCCAGCATCAAGCAAATGAACTATGAAAGTCGATTTTAAAGAGAAGTTGGTATATATATATATATATATATATATATATATATATGTATATATATATATATATATATATATATATCCATTGCCTATAATTTTTTTTTCAAAAACACTTATGCAAACATATGAAGAAGTACTTAAGGTGCATTCATACACCCAAACATTATGACTTGAGTATTTTACATAATTTCATCTAAAACCATCTTCAGAACCTAACAGAATTTCAATGTCTGTGTTAAATAAAAACTGCATGCCTGTGTTGTATGTCAGAATTTTGGAGTTTATTTAAATATGTTAATATTTCTCATTATGCCATTAACAATAACCTTCATCCATTTGTGAAAAACATTTTGCCAAGCATGCACATAAAAAATTAGCAAGTGAAGCAAAATCACCTTAATTTGCTTTGGACCAGCAAATAACCAACTAATTTGCAGAAATCCCTGCCAAGCACTCATATTAAATGCTTCATGCTTATTTTATGACCTCTGCTGCTCTTCTCCTTCCCAGGCCCTGAATCATATGATCATTAACATATTGCAAGGTCTGAAACTTTATTTTTTACATTCTTTAATTAATGCCTGTTTATAGAAGGCCATAGGACTTCAGATCCAGTTAATGAAACTTCGCTCCCCCAGGCCTCTGGAGCCCAATAGAGAGCTCTCTCCTCTGTTGTTTTAGTAGCTTTTTTCCAACTGTTTGTTTATACACACTTAATTGATCTCTTTAGTCCCAGAAGCATTCCAGAGACACAACCTGTTTTGAGGAAGCTAAAGTTTCCCCCTTTCCTTTATAAAAGCCTTGAATGCCCAAGGTTATCAGTTTTAATTTGAAAGTTGAAGATTCAGCTTTATTTACACTGTCTAAAAGTAAAAACTGATACAGGCCCAGAAGTGTTTATTTGTACATTCATATACAGTAAAGGCGATCACAAGTGCATACAGGATATAATTATTTTGATGTAGAACTAAGTAATTACTAAATGCTGCTATGTCTTATTTTATGGCATTGAAGAAATGCAGTCTTTATAACAAGTTGAAAATAAAAACAAATCAGGCTGCCAATGCATGAAATTTTCATGGCTCTTCAATTTACATTTTACATATTCCCTATGACAAGAATTTCTATTATGCTATTCTCTTTTTTCTGCTATAATTAAATTAAAAAAGTAATTGGCTGGTGCTGCACACTGCAGCAATGTCTTAATCACATAGACAAACAGTTTTACAATAGCTTACACCATTTGCCACATGGGGCAATGACATTATTGTACCAGACTATAAACCCGAGACAGATAGCACATACCGGCTCTCAACCACTGTGTTGGCAAGAAAAGAACACTAGGTTCATTCGGCACCCTGATTGGCATTCCTATGATGGAATTCCCAACTAAGTAGAAGTGGCCCAAATCTGGCCATGTGGTTTTGCAAACTGCCAAAATTTGAAGCTATGAATCTACAAATGCATGCTTATGGCCTAGGTACAGAATGTATTTTGGAAGAGCCAAAAAGGAAAAATATGGGTCTGAGTTACAAATGCAGAAGGCATTATGACTACTGGCAATGAGTAATCATTATATCCCCATTTTCGGATGGAAAAAATCTTGATTGTTCATGTGTTTTATATGTGTGTATACTCTACTCTTTTTTATTAGCGATCAGTTTATGGATACTTTTTCTATTTATGTTTAGAATGAATACTGCACTAGGAGTTACATGGAGTGGGGAGTGAACTCTTTGGTATTTCTAGAAATTTCTCTCTGACGAGATTCATAAGCCTGGGTCTTAATTTTGGCCTTTCCAGTGACTCACAGGCTAGCCGTGAGTTACTTGAACTCTTCAGGCCTCAGTTTCCTCATCTATAAAAAGCGAAAGTTGGACAAGACTATCTCTAAGGTTCCATTCGGCTCTCAAATATTGTGATTATATACAAATTTAATTATTTCTAAGAACAATATCTGAGAAAGGAACTAAAATAAGGCACAGAGGTTTCCAATGGCTGCAAAGAAGCAAAGGAGAATAGAAAGCTGAGAAATCTAACAACGGGAGCACTAAAAAGAATAAAATAAACACAATCTGACAAACACAAGGGAAACACAAGAGTTCGGGAAGCAAGTATGGTTTTTAGGTCAGCATTCACTCAGTGAAGCCCTGTTTATAAAACATCAAAAGCCAAAAATTTAAAATGAGCTTCTTTCTAGATTTTTAAGTGTAGTGATAACATTTGCTCTTTTACAACAGACACCTTCTTTCCCAACTGCCTATAAAGAAAGTAGGTACACCATACGAAGATTTATCAGGAGAAATTTTCCCAAAGTTCATAAAACTAAGATGTTCTCTGCGACACCTACACTTGATTACTTAACCAGTGTTTCAAATCCTCATTTAGCTGAGACCTCTGAAAAATATTAAGATGACTCATTATGATAAAATGTAAGCCTGTTTTCTAGGATGAAATTGCTTTATCCAAACATCTACATGGTATTTTAATAGGATTCAGAGGCTAATTTGAAGTCCTCAGATATCACTCTTTGATCATTTTAATTATTAATAATTTAGAAACTCTCTTTGAAAAAAAATCTCTGCAACAATAAAAAATAAAAATAAAAAACATATTCCGCCATATCCAAGGAGACATTGCACATTGCTAATATCCTGTGAACAAATTAGTCTTAAATGGAACGAAATTATGGAATAAAACAATATAAACAAATAGCAACTATGTATTTTAAAGCAGATAAAATATTTTCAGAAGCCTTTACAGTGCGCATTATACACAGGTAACTTATAGACAAGCACAGAGCAGCATTTTCTAGACTTTGGAGAATCCACTCTTTTCCCTTGAAGTCCTCCATCCCTAAATTCCTAAGGCTGAACTATTTGCCTTATGTGAAGCAAATTCAGTCCTTCCTGGAAAGGTGCTCAATAGCTGCAAGTCTTCAATCTTCACATAAATAGAGTGCAAATCAAATCTTATGATGGTATATTCAAGCTCTCAGGATCTCCGTTTGCCACCAGAAATGTCAGAGTTTACTACCTACTAAGCCATAGATTTATGAGGAAATGCTTGTAGATTGACAAGCAATTTTGCAACAAATGCATCTTCAGCGTTAGATTCACAGGAATGTTTAGGACATGCCTAAATGATTTAGTATTTTATACCTCTGCTCAAAAGAACAGTTCATATAAGTCAGTTCTATCTGAAGACTGTCAATCAAGCAGAAACTAAAAGTAATTTTAGAATATCATGATTCATTTACAAAAAAGTTTATCTCTAGAATTCAGGAGTTTGCAGTTCCAAGTGATATACTGATGAGCAAAGTTTGAAACACATTAATTGAAACAAGGCAAATAACTTTCTTATTTAGATATGAAATACAGAGCATTTCTGGTTACTTTTATTTATGAGCTGCCAATATTTGAACATATGCAAAGTTTGAATTGTTTCCCATTTGCCCCAGACTTTAAAACATAATTCCTTTTCTTAACGTGCCACCTTTCAGGGTAAGGAGTTGTATTGAACACCTCCCAGTCACACAGAATTACAATGTTCTTTATCTTGCCCAGTACTGAAAAAAAAAAAAACTTCCAAAGGTTTGGAATCCTGAAACCTGTAAACAAAATCTGTGGAGCAGATAAAATTTTAAATGGCACAATGCAATTAAAGCTGAATTCAATTTGAGCGCACCCTGTCCATCTGTCAGAGAGAAACAAAAGCCGAGGAGCTCCATTATTGCTGAATCCCTGCTCTTGTTAATTTGCTTGCTGAGAGATTTCAATTTCTAGGAAGTGCACAAATTAGTGTTCAGTCAGGGCTAGATCCTCAGTAAGTATAAGCAGATGGTGGAAATCAGCCCTAATCAAGTGGCCAGAGCCTTTTTTTTCCTGTCTGATTAAAGCATTTTAATCCTTTCAGATTGTCTGCTTTTTTAGCAAATATTCACCATCCTTTATTTTTCTTATATTCCAGGATGGATTTAAATTTAGCCTAGAAACATGAGAGAAAAAATAACTTTGAGAAATAGAGCTATCAGCATCTGAGTCACAAGCAGTGGCCAACTGGGTTTGTGAATCCATTTAATATTCTTTTTTCTATTATTTGTTAAATAATTGTTTGAATCATTATTAATTTATATGCTAATATAAATAAAGCATATTTAATCTGTTCTGGTGGAATTAAATTACTGAAAGAAAGACAAAGAATTAGAAAAATTTTCAGCTTGAAGATGAAAGTTAGCAGAAACAGAGAGCAACCAGAAAACATGACATGTATGTGTAAATCTTCCATCCAGGGAAAACAAAACAAAACAAAAATGTTATTCTTTATATTACTGTAAACTGAAGAATATAGACAATTTTAATAAGAGGATATGTTTAAATTAAAACAAAGAAGATCTAATAACTAAAAGAGTTGCAGGCTTTTGTGAATAATGAAAACAAAATTAATTTGCAATAAAAAATATACCATTGTTTTCAGAGTATGAGACAAACACACCCAAAATGTAAAACTACTACAGTCATTATAGATATGCTAAAAGTTTGGTTGTATTAAAAGCTCACACATACACATCTACAAGCCAAGGAAGCAAAAATTTAGAAACTGTTCAGAGAAGCAGTAATAATTGTGATTTAATTGTGTAGGTTTAAGCAAACAGTTGGCAAAAACAAAGTCCTTCTGCTTCCAACTTTTACCCAGGGTTTATAGAAAATAAACTTTTCTCATTATATACAAAATGTTTGTCATAATAACTTGTGGGTAAATTTCAAAGTGTATGAACGTTTTAAGGTTAAGCTCTTAAGTCCTATTTTGAAATGTTCCTGAAACAAAGGCACATCAATAAAAAGTATTTATGGGAACAAGATACCAATTTAATATCTGAAAGCATTTTTGAACAAACGAAAACTTTGAGCCAAACATTTGCATGATTTCTGATATGCTGAAGATGTGTAAGATTCCTGGTAGTGCTTTAACATCCTGTTTAGCAATTTCATTACACAACTAGATTCTTAACAAACACCCTAACAGTTTGATAGCATTTTACAAGTAAACTGTTCATATGTATTTTTTGATGCATTTGTTTTAACTAGGACAGGTACTAAAGAATTGAAACTTTCACTTCTTTATTTGAACATTTTTAAACTTATATTTACAAATTTTAAACTGAAGTATATTCTTGTTTACATGCCACCAAGTTCAAGCATTTGCCCATGATTG
Organism: Macaca mulatta; assembly: GCF_049350105.2. NCBI lineage: Eukaryota > Metazoa > Chordata > Mammalia > Primates > Cercopithecidae > Macaca > Macaca mulatta. Next base: position 66,557,139 of record NC_133422.1, read on the forward strand.
TAAATATGCAAATTTCTCAAGCTTAGCAATTGTAACTACTACATATATGAATGAATATTCCTCACATGGACAATTTACCCTTACATTTTGAAGTTTCTACTTAAATTTTCTAACTTGCTCATTCAAAAGCAAATTATGAAGAAAAAAACCATGAATCTATTAGACATTTATTTTGTGGAAAAGGCTTTAAGTTTTCTCACCATTTATAAACGTGGAATCAGGCTTAAATCAGCTCACAAAGAAATAGTAAGTTTGTATTTCCCTTCTATTCCTCCCATCTATTCACAATCAATGTAATCTAGCAATGAAAATGGGCTCATATCTCAGGACCTTCTCTTTCCTCTCTTTAAAATCAAGCCTTAAGGCATTGGATCTTGCTAGATTCTTAGACATCTTGTAACGTGTTTGTGCCTAGGACTGGGTATTTGAAAATAAATCACTCTGAAATATAATTAGGTACTATGCTGAGAAGGCTACAGGTGTACAGGAGGAATAGATTGGCTTTTTATTTCCCCTTTAAAAATATATGCTACAAAGCCGGGTGTGGTGGCTCACATAGGTAATCCCAGCACTTTGAGAGGCCAAGGTGGGAGAATTGCTTGAGCCCAGGAATTAGAGAGCAACCTGGGCCACATAGCAAGACTATCTCTACAAGAAGTTAAAATGTATCTGGCCAAGGTGGCGTGCACTTGTAGCTACTTGGGAGGCTAAGGCAGGAGAATTGCTTGAGCGCAGGGAGTCAAGGTTGCAGTGAGCGATGTTTGTACCACTGGACTCCAGCCTGGGCAACAGGATGAGATCCCGTCTCAGAGAAAAAATACATACACACACACACACACACACACACACACACACACACACACACACACACGCTACTATAGGAGGCAGTAGCTATGGGAGAATGCATGCAAGACATTCCTCCCCATCATCTTCTTTCTCTTACTACTGTGCCCAGTTTGATTCTGGCATCAAACCTCTCTCCTGGGCTACTTGATAACCTCCTATTTCACCTCCCTACATCTTTAGAGACTGATTCTCCAATGTCCACTAAATATTTAAGACTTCTTTGCTTATCGTATTTAGGCCCTAGCCAATATTCAAGGCTCTTCTTTCTTGACCCTCTAGCTAAATCTTATTACTCATTAACTACATGATTGGACCTTTTCTTGCCAAAGCCATGCATTTGCTCACAAAGTTCCCACCCTCTGGAATGCCATTAGCTCCACCTGTCAAGGTACTACCCAAAGTTTTTTCTACATTTCTGTTTCCATAAACCTTTCTCTTCCGTCACAAACTAGAATTGATCTTTCCCCACTTTTTGCTCTAATATGTTCTTTCAGAGGCTTTAGTCTATCTAAATGTTTTCAATATCCTGACTTGTGTTATTAATTATTTACATACATATTTATATCTTATCTTCCCTATCATATGAGAAGTATTTCACGTTTGTTTGTTTGGTCTTCTCTGGAACACAGAACACAGTACTGTACCCTTCATGTTATAGATCATCACTATGCAATACAGTAGCCAATAGCCACCTGTGTCTATTTTAATTAAAATTAAGTAAATTTGAAAATTTTGCTCTTCAATTATACTTGCCACATTTCAAGTGCTCAATAGTCACATGTCAGTAGCTAATGAACCAAACGGGGCATAGAATATTTTTAATTTCAGAGAAAGTTCTATCAGATAGCTAGATTATAAAGAGTCAATAAGGGTTTGATTTACATTCGTATACAATTATCATCAAAGTACCAGGAGATGACTAGAAAACAAGGAGGGAATCTTGACGGCTACTTTCTTGATGGTTTTGAGGACAACCACCAAAATGTATGAGACACAAACACTCAATTACATTCTCTGGGAGGTTTTGGTAACCTCAAAAGAGTCAACATTTTCTATTCCCATCATGTTAATCAACCCAGCTAAGCCAGGACAATTTTTTGATATTTCATATATAATTAATAGTGGTTAAGAAAATTTGTATGGCAACTGTTTTGCAGAAGCTTTAATTCACACTTTCAATATTTAAAAAGGCTGCTGTCACGGCTGGCAGGAATAAAATTAAACCCACCAGCTGTGGTTTGGTTTTTAAGGAAAACATATAACATTTTATTTTTGCATTGTCTGTCATCCTTGTAAATGTCAGAAATATAGAATTGAAATGCACTGAATCCCCTAGTTTACCATTAGAGTCTTCTGAAAATGCTTAGTATTTTAATTACACAAATAATTTAGCAATTTTTAGGAGGAGGTTTTACTTTAACAGTGATACAAGGCATAGCTTTTATATTTGCTTGGGGAAAGAAATGTGATAATAATATTCATTTGAATTTTTTTTTTTTTTTTTTTTGAGATAGATTCTAGCCTGTCGCCCATGCTGGAGTGCAGTGAGTGGCACCATCTCAGCTCACTGCAAGCTCCGCCTCCCGGGTTCAAAAGATTCTCCTGCTTCAGCCTCCCAAGTAGCTGGGATTACAGACAGGCATGTGCCACCACGCCCAGTTAATTTTGTACTTTTAGTAGAGATGGGGTTTCTCCATGTTAATCAGGCTAGTCTCGAACTCTTGACCTCAGGTGAACCACCCACCTTGGCCTCCCAAAGTGCTGGGATTACAGAAGTGAGCCACCACATCCAGCCAAATTCTTTATAATTTTTGTATTATTTTCTTTGCGGAATTTTTCATCAAAAGATAATTAAGGACAATTTCCTAAAGAGATATATTCTTCAAATTTTTCATTTATTAAAATTTGAGGCTATTTGAAGAAATGTCATTCTAGATTATTTTAAATTGACCAGGTGTTTAGCTATACAAATCAAGAGTGTTTTGCTGAGACTTAAGTAGTTTCCATGAGCCATTCGACAATCACAGGACAGAATTATACAGTTTCCTTTTGGTATGTGGCAATAATGTTAGACCTTAGGAAAATGGAACTTACTTGTCACAAAATTAACTTAGAATGAGAGAGAACATAAGCTGACAATTTCTTTTATTTTCCATTATTTTTAACTAGAAAAAATTGTATTCTATTTTTAAATGTTTTTGCCTTGTAGGCAGTCAGCCACTGACAATTACCCTAAGCACAAAGACTTAAGTACAAAAATTCAGACATTAAGTACCTATTACATATCAGTACTTGTTAATGTCATTCTAATCAAAATCAAATTATTTAAATCTAAGCAGTGTTACATATTATGAAGAATCTCCTGAACAGATTTCTCAAAGCTCATCATTATATCACAATACTATTAGTCTACTTTTGGCCTACCTATCATGAAATATTTTTCACTAACTTATCATGGTATCACTCTACTTCTCTACACAGCCTAAGATCTCCATGGAAAGTGTGATTTATTTAAATTAGATCCAAAGTGATGGAGTTCTTCCAAAATGTCATGACTTTTTCATTAACATAACACAACTAGTTAATTTCTTTCATCAACCAATTATGAATCTAAAGATTATAAAACAGAGATGAGCTACATTGCAACATAGGTAATATGGTGAGAACACCATCATAGGCTTCATGGACACAAGGGAAGTAAATAGGGACAGTGCTGCAACTCCAAGGCATAGGTGGGTTCCAGGAATGAGAAGAAAAGTCCAAGAGAGGAACTTCTGGCACTTTGCAGTTTTGCCCAAGGCAGTTCCTGCTTTTGCAGAACAGAATGAGCAAGTTAAATCACCATCCTCTTATCAGCACAAGTAATATTTGTGCTATATTAACAACTGTCTGTTAAAATGGTAGGTTTATGTCCAAAAACAAATCCAACATGGCATGTTTATATCTAGCACAAAAATATGCCAATAAAATTATTTGCTAATATATTTATAGTTCAGTACTGTAGTTTCAGTGAGATTAAAATAAATAGTGGAACCTCGTGTTTGCCAGTTCATTCGCACTTCCCTCGCCCCTGTCATTTTATAACGTTCTGCCAGTATTTATCACAGATTGCAAAAAAAAAAAGAAAGAAAGAAAGAAAAAATTCCTCAATATGTTAAAATAGCAGCTGTTATTTGCCATTAACAATGGGGCAACTTCATAAATCTTTCCAAACTCAGAGAGAAAACAGAAGTGTGCAGTTTAAGATTGGTCCGAGTAAATTTTTATTTTGCTTTAATTCCAAAAAACAAATTAAGTTTTTATTTTAAGCTATTATGCCTTTGCTGAGACATATTTCTGGAAATAGGAATCTAATAATATATCTTTGGTCACTACATCACATCAATGTTAATATCAACTTTTGGTAATTGATTTCCTAAAAATTGACAGAAACAATAAAAATATTTAAAAAATTAATCCACATGCCAATTTTTACTCCTATCCAAATTAATTTAGCAATATCTCTCACTTCAAAATCCCAAATATTTCTTGGATTTACCAAATTTTCTATGTCCAACTGACTCTGCCTTGGTAAATTAGGTCTAAAAAGTCCTCATTATTTCCAACCTTCATGATTACAGTTGTCTCTCGATTACTTTTCCTGATGTTAATGTCAACCCTATCAAATAATGTAGTCGGAGTAATTTATTTAGTCTAGAATTACAGCTTGAATTATACATCTCCCCTGCTTAATATCCTTACACATAAGATTCTTTGTGATCTGACCATTACTTTCTCCTTGACATCACCACCCAACCTGGACCAACACCTCCACCATACCCACCTACACCAAGTAGATCTTAAATTGCTTTCTTTTATATTTCGATGTCTTTGAAATGCTTTTCTTTTTGGCTTACACAGATATCCCGAGAATTTTTGGAATTCATTTAAATTCTATTTCATATTTGTAATGCCTCTTTACTGTGCTTCTTCTCAAAGGTCTCCATGAGATTTTTTTTGTTGTCACTATTTCACAAACCTGTTTCTGTGACCTCAACCTTCATTATTGACCAGAATTATCCATTTTATGGTCTCCCTTGATCAAATTAAACATCTGTCTGCAGAATTTCTACTACACTTTTGCTCTGGTCAAAGCTCTAAACAAATTTTCTAGTAGTTTGCAAAGAATTTTCATTATTTTTATAAACACATAACTAATAAAAAGAGAAATATAAGCATCTTTGGAGGCACTAATGTAATCTATTTCTGCATCCTTCATAGAACTAATTTTAATATAACATCATGAGATGTAAAATATCACATTCCTTACTCTGTTCAAGGTCATTTGGTCATTGATTTCAAAGGAGTTGATGTTTTAAAGCAGTTTGACATCCTGCTTGTATGTCTTTAGCGAAGTTTAGTCAATACAGTAAGAAGAATCATTAGTTATTCAAGGTAAAACTTTCAAAAAATGCGACTAAGACACTTTGACCTTCTCTGAATCAGGAAATGCTCTGTGCATCTTTATGTTCTTTTAAATATAATTTGTCTAAACTGTCTAAAGTAAATCAGAAACTATCACTCAACCTTCCTAGTAAAAAGGGTACATTTTAATTGCAGAACTTAAAACCTCACAATTAAAAGCTGTGCTGCTACTTAAAGCCAACACAAACACAGGAATGAAAGCTGATGCATACAAATTAGATTTCTTGACATATGTGTAATTCTGAAGGATTCTCTAAAGCATATACCATTTATATGCTTTAAGTGTTTCAATAGGGGAGGAATAAAATGGATGATTGTTACATTTTTAATAAAGTTTTGTCCTTTTGGTTCTTAGTAATAACTTCATGACTATCTAAATCTTTCATCTGAAAAGGTATTTATAACATATCTCAAACAGAAAACAAATATGTGAAAAGAAAATAAATTAAGACAGGGTCTCGCTCTGTTACCTGGGCTGGAGTGCAGTGGCATGATCACAGCTCACTTCAGCCTCAATTTCCAGGGCTCAGGTGAGCCTCCAGGGCAGCTGGGATTACAGGCATTGACACTCCACCTGACTAACTTTTTAGTTTTTTGCAGAGACAGAGTCTCACCATGTTGCCCAGGCTTGTCTCGAACACCTGGGCTCAAGTGATCCTCCCATTTCAGCCTCCCAAAGTACTGAGATTAAAGGCCTAAGCCACCATGCCCAGCCCAGAATCTTTTAATAGTGTTTAAGATGTGCACTTTTGAAATTAAGTTGAAAATGGTGCCACAAATTAATAAGTAAAACTTAAGCAAAACTCTACCCAACATATGAAGAATATTTTTTAAAATGAATGTAATTGCTGCTAAGCATATAGTAACATCAGTTTCTTATTTTTTCCAAAGAAGATTGTGTTGCCTTTTAGGTGGAACATAGTCTTATTTAATAATAACTTCACAGCAAATGTATGTGCTCAAATGATATAATTCTTCAATACCAGAACTGCTGGGCCTTCTAAGTACAGAAGTAGAAAGGATGCAATGGATGGAGTAATGATATAATTAAAAATTAACTAATATGAAAGTCTCAGTTCTAAAAGAAGCTAAACAGGTAAAGTTTTAAGCACCACACTTTTTGAGTGTTAATTCTCAAAAGTTCAGAGTCCTCAAGAAAAAGAGATTGAGAAAGGTGTAGTGAGGGTTAAGTATTTTTCTAGTATTCTGGAAAGCCATAGTAAACAATGTTGTGTGTATGTATGATGTAGACAGAGAACTGAATCACTGTCCTGAAAGAAAACAACATACGAAAGTGTAGAAAGAGAAAGCTGACTTTGAAGACCAATGTTACCAATTTCACAAATTTTCGGAGGTTAACACTAGTTAATACAATGACAACCACAATTTAGTGAGAGACTATTAAATACCAGACGCTGTACTAGATAATTCAGTTGTTATCTAATTCACAAAAACATTATCACTTAGAAAGAATTAATCCACTTACAGCTGAGAGATAGGTTAAATAGCATGAACGAGGCCAAGATTTGAATTCAGGTTTATCTAATGCCAAAGCAGTGTCCTTACTATCACACTACACTTTATAAAAAGAGTACATGCAAAGAGATATTTTTGTCGTATGGAACTAAAATTTGTAAACTTTAACAGGAAGAATGCAACTTAGTGGAATAGTGAATACCTACAACAAATCACCAGATTAGTGGGAGATTTCATTTATTTTAACATGGATTATTTTATGAAAAACTTCATTCCCAAAGAATTTGCTAATTAAAGTATAAGTAATAAAATAAATGCCAAGATATAAAGTGGATTTAGGTGGCTGAATAGGAAAAGAAAATACTATGAATACTAGGAATTTGTGTGTAGAAAAGTCTGTAGAAGTGGTAAAGAAAAAATGGATTGATTGCTCTAATCTTTTAGCACAATGATCTCTAAAAGCTCATATAGCTTCAACTTCATTATTTTTAACAAAATGCACTATGTTACAGTTACTTGTGGAGTACACAGTACCATAAATAATTTAAATTAAACTACACTTGTCAAAATAAATGAACAAGTAGGTTTTATGATGCAGTACATTTTATGACACCCTTGATTCTTTAATTTGTGTGTTTTGCTTAGTTGCTAATTCCCAAAATACTATAATCTGCAGTGGCTCTTGTACTCATTAGTATAGATTACCAATGTCCCAGCTCAACAGGAAAATCAGCATAGAGAGGCATTCTACCGAACCAGAACATTTTTTTTCAATAATATCCTGTGAATATTTTATAAATATTGGTTTGAAGAAAATAAGAGAAATAGTTCACTTCCCTTCCATACTAATTCACCAGTTATATCCCTATCTGACATATCTGATTATATTTGGCAAGCAAAGTTTCTTACTAATTTATTAATTTTGTTCCAGTGAAATACATCAAAATTTAGGTTATAGATTCCTTTGATATTCTTGAATTACATATACAAACATAAATTTTTTTTTTAAGACTGGTGCTACTGCTCTCCAAGATCTAAGCAGAATTATCACAGGGTGAAATATTAAACAATTAAAAAGTAGTTATTTAAAAACATAAAATGTCTGTTCCATATTACAGATTGAATATTTTTAAAATATATTTTCATGAAATAAAATACTTTCTGAAATTAGTACAACTTCCAGATACTAGATATGGCCCATGTGATTTTTCCATCATGATTTATGAACTAACAAAAAATAAAGCTCTCTGAGAGCTGCATCACCTCTACAAACCACTAGTTTGCTACTAGTCTATCATTTATTTAAGCTCTGACATCTTGGAGAATATCTAATTCAGCACAAGGAAACCATGGAGAAACTCTTGGAATAGGTATTGAGTATACTTAGGCTTCGGATTTCTCAAGCCAGGGATATCCCCCTCATTCTTCACCTTTGCTGTTTCACCTGCCATCTTGGTGCAAAGAGCAAGTAACATGAAGGTAACTGAAGCATCCTTTGGCATAACCTCTTGAACGTCAGTTCCTACTTCTGTAAAATGGGGCTAATAATATCTACATGTGAGGATAATGTAAGTAATATCTGCAAGAACATATCGGGAAACTGCTATACCAGCAGTTCATTTTAAAAACTGATTACTTTATTGCAAATTTATCTTAAGTATTTATAAGTTAAAGTAGAATGAACTGAAAAACTTTCCTTCTACCTATTTTTATTCTCTAGTACTTTACTTTTTTTCTGTCATGTATTTGAAATCTTTTAAAGACTCACTTACAAATTAAAATGGTCTACAGCTGTTTAAAACTGTGCTCCCACTACTAATTTTAGGATCACAGTTTACTTCCACATGTTTTATTTTTACTCTAGATTTATGATTTATTAATAGATTTTTCAATGGATTAAACTCAAAGAATATATGTTTAAATATAGTGTATAAGGCTCTAGTTTTGTATGCATTTTAATAAAAAACGGTTTCCACTCTGAAGGATATAAGTTGAATTGTCCATGATCCTTGGTGTCTACTTGTCTCCCTTACAGAATGTATCAGCACACTACATTCTGATATGTTATATTTTCATGTCTATTTGTTGTCTCCCTTGAAAATACTGGAACTAGAGGATAATTCTGTACATTAATTGTTGTTTTAGTTGTATTTAATCAACTTCTACTCTTAAAAGAATTATATTCTTATCTTGATGAGTTCAGATTAGACACATTATCTTTATTCCAAAATTATATACTATAATCAGTATTAGAGGACAGGTCAAAGGTAGTTAGATGCATCAAAATCACACCATCAGAAACACATCAAAATGGCACCGTCAGAAACACATCAAAATAGTACCAACAGGAAAATTAACAGTTCCCTAAAGTCTATTTCCAATTAACTCCAGCATTTAATATGGATGTCCAATCAATGTGCACTGTGCATGTTATTATATGTTACCCAAATATATGCTATTATTTAATTTGAGATTCCTCTTATAAGAAGAGGCTAAAGTTGTGTTCCATGAAAAAAGAGGAAAAATCCTCAAATGCACTTATCCCAGCCCCCATGACCAAAGTTATATTTCAAATATCTACATCTCCTAAACTGTGACTGGTATTTAAATCACAATTCCATATAAGTTTAAGTGTCAAATAACAGCACAGTCAGGCAACCTCAAATTGCTTAGGTCTGCCCCCAGCCCAGCGTTTTGCAAGATGTGAAAACTCATCACTGCCTTTTCATACCATCACTGCCTAAGTCATTCTTCTTCCAATAGGTTTCATGCATGGCTTATACTAAAATCTTGTCTGATATGTCTAGCATCTTAAAGATATTCAGAATGGTCTAACAAATATAATGGACTTTACTCACTGAAAAATATTAACTGAGTGCCTACTATGTTCTAGATACTGCACTTGGTCATGCCAGTTCTAAGTAATTAATTGTATTATTTTTCTTTCACAGAGAAGAGATTAAATTGAACTTCAAAGTAACCCAAGTTTACTATTTTAGTAGTTATAACTATTATTCATAGAGCTCTCACTAAGAGTCAGACATTTTACCCATAATCATGAAATTATTTAGTATCACAAAATCTTGCAAGTTAGATACCATTTTTTGTTTAGGATAAAGAAACAGAGGGCCCTGTGTGTTGAGTCACTTGCCCAATTTCTTAGGATGTGATCAAGCCAGTGATCAATGCAGGTGACTCAGACCCAAGAGTTCAGACTCAAGTTGCAGTCCCATAACTCCTCGGACATCTAGATTTGTGTTATCATCTCCACCCACAGATACCTACCTGTATTTCCGTTAATGAGGTTGCCTTTCTTTATTCTGAGGGAGGATTTATTCTCCTCCTCCAGCTCAAAGACAGCATAGCTGGGAAAATAAAGCAATCATAGCACAGAATAGGTTTGAGAACAAACCTATAATATGATCTCATTTGACTAGTTCTCATGCAAGTCATCTAATGAATAGACTAATGTTCACCAAGGCAAACATATATGATACTCAAAAGCACAAGTTCTATGAGGCATGTCATATCAATATTTAAAGGGATTGTCATTTTTCAGTAATAATGTAAAGTAACATGTAAATTAATAATTTTTAGAGTTAGAAAAAAAATAAGACATTAGTAGTGACCTCATTTTATGGATCAAGAGACCCGAAGCCTGAATAGATGAAGATATCTATCCAATGTGAGATGCCAATTTGGGGACAAAATGATGGCTTAAATGGTGATGTTAAGTCCTCAGCCAAGGAGTGTCTCCACAGTGATGTTGTACTCTTGTAATAATTATTTGAGGGCAAAGGATAAAATTAATGTAAGTAGTCAAATAAATTGATTATGAGCCTGTCAACAAATGTAGTGACTGGCCTTATCTGTTGGCAGAAAGTAAGCTAGATGGACCAAATAAAAATGTAAAAACTTTCCATCAGCAGTTTCATTGTGCTTGCCTAGAAAGTCTGGTTTGTCCAAATGGGCAATTTTTAAAAATGATCTTTAGTGAATGAAACTTTTGGTTGCTGCCACAATTTTGTATAAGTTTATAAATTATGCATATTTCTTAGCTTAGCTACATAACCAACCCAACCTATAAGAATTAAATAAGTATAAATTGTTTACACCAGTTCACTTAGTATACTTTATAAAAATATACTTAATTCTTCCTTCACATAATTTACTAAAGTAACGCTGCAGATATATTTGTAACATCAGTATAGAGAAAATATTTTTAAAAATCAAGTATCTTATAAAACATTTTAAAATAGATTCTATTAATAACAGTGGTAAAAACATGGCATCAAACAAGTTACAGATAATTTAATACAACTAAAATTTTAAAGCATTAAAGGACTGAAATTAGATTGTAATGGACTCTTTGGATTAAATCAATGCAATGAAGAATATGATGAAGTATCCAGTTATCTGTTTTCTGAGCCTTTGAAAAGTGGCAATATTAATGGAACTGTACAAGAAACTAGTGTTGACTAGATTAATTTTTGTAGCAATTGTCATCTTATAAATATGTTATTTGTGACAATTATGCATCAAGATAATGCATGTGTTGTCACATTACTTTAAATTCTGAAGAAAAACCATCAGGCTTTTTTTCATTTCCAGTATTATTGCAAACTTAGAACATTGTAGAGAAGGAATTTGAAATTCTGTACTAACATAGCATATGATTTTAAAAGTTTGCCAGCACTTCAACTAATAAGTTGGGGGAAATTAAGCAGTAAAAATGCAACCTGAGGAAACCTCAACAGGAATGTAAACTAAAGGGGTGGGGAGTTCTGTAGGTGTCAATCAAGAACAAAATGCAACTGTCAAGCTTGCTTTGCTAACAAACTGTCACATCAACAATATGGAGTTAATGACTACAAATTAACTGTATACCAGATGCTTGACACTTTGTTATGACACTTAGCAAGCTAGTTGACATTTGGGGATCAAAGCTTCTTTAATTACACTTTGTATAACATGTGCAACCTTTATGCTAATGTCCAAATATTCCTTGGAGCACGGCTGCCCAAGTAAAAACCACCACAGACTGTTTTCTAGGTGTGGGTTTGAAAGTATTCATGTTGTTCTTTAAAAAGGGGGTGGTGGGGGGAGTAGCTGAGCCAGAGCCAGGCATCAAGCACAGTGTTATTAATTATTACCATTGCCTAAAATAACACTGTTTCTTAACTTGGTGAAGCACTTTTACTTACATATAGATGCAGACTGTGAAATAACACATTTTCAAACAAGGTGGCATTTAAAGTCATTTATAAAAAGAAAGACAACTGGGCATTTCAGAATTTAAAATAATTGAAAAAGGTATTGAAGAGTAGAGTGATAAGGAATATGTGAACTGCTTTTTGGAACACCGATTTGAGTGATTTTTCAAATCCTTTTTTAGGAAAAGAGTTTAACGGTTTCCCAGGTAAATAAAACTCAATAAATCATATAAGCAAAATTTCACATAACAGGTATAATACTGAATACTCAACATGCATAACCTTGAACTACAGACTATGTCAACATTAAAGAAGGTTAACATTTTTGTCAAGTCTTAAAATAAGCTCAGATTAACCAAAACTAAGATTGTCTTAAAATTAACAAAATTTTTAAAACAGCTAAACAATTAAAGAGGAAAATATAATATAACATAATGGCAAGAGGAACAGTCAGGGATTTCTTTGGAAATGGCACTATCTTGCTAAAAGTATCAGAAATAAGGAGAAGCTGTTGGATCAGGGGCATGTGACCCTTTATCTCATTTTTGCCTGGACTCTACTTCTTGAGGAAAGCCAAGATTGTAAAATGTGAAGAAAAATAAAGTAGAAGAAATACCATTTGACCCAGCAATCCCATTACTGAGAATATATATAAATCATTCTACTATAAAGACACTTGGATGCACCTGTGCAGCACTATTCACAATAGCAAATACATGGAATCAACCTAAATGTCCATCAATGATATACTACATAAAGAAAATGTGGTACATATATACCATAGAATACCATGCAGCCATAAAAAAAGAACGGATCATGTCCTTTGCAGGAGCATGGATGGAGATGGAGGCCATTATCCTTAGCAAACTCACAAAGGAAAAGAAAACCAAATACCGCATGTTCTCACTTGTAAGTGGGAGCTAAATGATGAGAACACATGGACACATAGAGGGAAACAACACACTCGGGCCTGTTAGTGGGTGGAAGGTAGGAGGAGGGAGAAAATCAGGAAGAACAACCAATGGGTACTAGACTTGATGCCTGGGTGATGAAATAATCTGTACCACAAACTCCCATGACACAAGTTTACCTGTGTAGCAAACCTACGCTTGTACCCCTGAATTTAGAATAAAAGTTTTTCGAAAAGAGAAATGGAAGCATATATCTGGAAAAAATTATGAATGAATAAAGTAAAATAAAATTATTAAAAATAGGAAATATAAAGGAGAAAGGAAATATATAATGTTAGAACTGGAAATGACATTGAAGATCAGATAGTTCAACCTTTTCACTCCGCAGATTGGACAAACCATGGCCCAGATCAGTGGAACTGTCCAAGTCACAGAGTTATGGATGGCCCATGTGCCAGCTCCCAGGACTCTAAGTTGTGTAGAGTGCTGTGACAAGTACAACACTCTGGTTCTCTTTGCCATCACTGCAGCTCCACACACCAGGATGTCAAGATGCAATGTAATCCTGCCAGTTGATGTATCACTTATTGAATACTTATTATTGTCTTAGAAAACGGCAAACCCTCCTCTAGTTGCTGGTAGTTCTAGGGACACACCAGGGAACTAGGCCTGTGCTCAACAATATAGCAACAGCTAGTCACATGTGACTAGTGAGCACCTGAAATGTGACTTCTTGAAATGTCTGGATGGCACATGCTGTAAGTGTAAATGACACATCGAACTTCAAAGATTTCCTTTGGAAAAGAAAGTAAAACATCTCATTGAATATTTGTTTATATTTACTACATCTTAAGATAATGATATATTTGAGGTATTAAGGAAATAAAATATATGATTAAAATCAATCTCACTTGTTTCTTTTTCTTTTAACTTCCTTGGTGTGGCTACTAAACCTTTTTTTTTTTTTTGAGACAGGGTCTTGCTCTGTCACCCAGGCTGGAGTACAGTGGCACTATCTTGGCTCACTGCAATCTCCACCTCCCAAGTTCAAGCAATTCTCCTCCCTCAGCCTCCCAAGCAGCTGGCATTACAGGCACCCGCCACAATGCTCCACTAATTTTTGTATTTTTGTAGAGACAGAGTTTTACCACATTGGCCAGACTGGTCTCCAACTCCTGACCTCAAGTGACCCACCCGCCTCAGCCTCCCAAAGTACTGGAAGTACAGGCATGAGCCACCGCACCCAGCCATTTTCAAAGTACCTTTATGTCTCACACTATATTTCTATTGCACCGTGCTGAACAGACCAGCGGAGTCCTGCCACCAAGGAACCAGAATGTTTGGCAATAAGAAACAAGAAAGTCAAAGAAACATATGCTGTAACTAGGGCAAACAGGGTGGCCTGATAGAAAGGATGCTGGGTGCAAGTGTGCTTTCACTAGGTTGTCTGTGAAGGCCACTCTGAAGAGGTAAGGGGAGATTTGCATAATGAAAAAACACAGACAAATGAGCTCAGCGAATGCAAGACCAGATAACAGGTTATTATGGATGCATCTTGCCGGTAGGTAAGGTTGGAGAAGACAGTAAAGGACAGGCCATGCAAGGCCTGAAAGTCCCCATAAAGAGTTTGGATTTACTTTGCTTGTTGTGAGAAGTCACTGTAGGTTGTTAATGATCATCTCCAGGGTTGTGACCCTTGTCCAAATCACCATCGTATCTTGCCTCTTCAAGGCAGCCACTTCCCATTTGGTCATCTTGTCTCTACTCTTGCACTGCCCAGTCCATCCTCCAGGTTATGCATGGATTGTAGTTAATGTTCACCACTAAATTTCTAAACATATTTTTACTTTCCAATTACCAAACAAACAAACAAACAAAAGTAAAGTAAACACAGGTATTAGTTGAAAGTGGATTCTACTTTGGAGTGTGGACAATAAAGAAGCTTAGTTTTGACTTAGATGTTATTCTGTGTCTATCCATATATAGCAAGCTCCCAAAGCACATTTTCAGTTTAGATTCTCATTCTAGTTTCCTAAATACATCTTTGCTAATCATGAAACTCCCAGGAAGGGACCTGAATCCATCAAGGTCTCTATAGAGAATGCAAGCCCTTCAAACGTTATTAACTGAAGAGAGTTAGACGATGTAGGGAGTATTTGCTGAAGTATCAGCAGAATTGAAGTAAACCAATAAAAGGGAAGGTGGCACCCTGGGGCTGCCAGGTGTGGGAGGCCTAAAAGGGAGAGGAGATCGACAAGTTGCTGCAATTGGAACATGGAGCTGAAACTATAGGAAAGAGTCTCCCTGCAAGAACTGTGTATTTTGGAAGAGGGATGAAGCCACCACTCATTAAGGCAGCAGGAAGGAAGAGAATTAAATGTCCTGACCTCACTCTCCCCTACTTCTCTCCTCCGATCTCCAGCTGGCACTTTGCATTGAATAAACACATCCAGGAGCTACTACCCAAGGTAGGCCAATAAGGCAGTCCATAAAAATCTGGCTCCCGGAGAGCAGAGCCAAGGGGCAAAGATGCAATGTGGATCTGGAAGGGCACATGGAAAATATCCAGCATGGAACTTAATAGAGTGTCGTTGGACCCGCTCTCCTTTCATTTTATGTGGTCCTGCCCTGGGCTTGACAGTCTGTAGCTGGAAGTCTATTTCATGGCCATGGTATCACATGGTACTTTTCTAGCGGATGTAAGAAAGGACTAGAGGTCATTACTTTCTCTCTACCAATGTTTCCTTCCACCAGCAATAATATAATAAGAATGTACAAACTCCATTCTCCACTACTGACAGAATAAGGGCAAATTGAAGGTGTAAAGGCTCTGTTTCATCATTCATTTAAGGAACGTTAATTAATTTCTTACAAAGAAATTAATTCTTATTCTCAGCACTAAGTATCCACTAGTGAAAAAACAAAGTCCTTGTTCAAAAGAATTCACGCACAAATGAGAAAAAGGCAAAACTAAGAAAACAAGTAAGATAATTTCAGATATTGACAAGGACTCAAACAAAAATATAACACAATGTGCAAAAGGGTACTCGGGGGAGAAGATGTAGGTGACATTAGCTAGAATGGACCAGAAATGGCTCCATTTCATTTAAGTGGAACCTAAAGAAAAGGACTGTACTGGGTGCAGTGGCTCACTCCTGTAACCCCAGCACTCTGGGAGGCCGAAGTGGGAGAATCACTTGAGCCCAGGAGTTTGAGACCAGCTTGGGCAACATAGGGAGATCCGGCCTCTACCAAAAAAAAAAAAAGAATAGGGGCCGAAATGAAATTAATCACAGAATGATATGAAAGGGCACAGTTTCTATGAAGAAAGAGAAATACCAGACAGTCCAGTGCATCTGCTGCACTGCCCAAGAGATTGGCTGGGTCTGCCAAGGGGTTTCAAGGAAGTCCAGCCCCTTATCTTAGTATCACCATACCCTTATCCTAATTTCCAAACAATAACGGGCATGGTCTTCTGCATCCAAAGACGGTAGCAGCACCCTTCTGCAACCAAGGAGATGTGATTGTTCATGAGATGACTTTTCCAATTCCCAAAGATGCCACAGATCCTAGCTAAAGCCTTGACTAGGGCTTTGTAGAGTACGGTAGGAAGTTTGAATTCTATTCCAAGTGCTAAGGAATACATTAGAGGTTTTGAAGTTTTAACTTTTAAGTTTCACATAATATTCTTTGGATGGCTTTGCTTTAGACTAATGCATTAAATCATGAGTTAAAAAAACAGAATTTTGTATATGTCAAATTAAAATATTAATATATATTTTTGGAAATGTAAGTCTAATAAAAAATAATCACAAGAAGAAACAACATGCAGTTATAAATCCAAACTCTAATGTAGAAAGAGCATTAGAAATCTTTTGTAATAAACCACTTTCCTAGTATGACTTCCATGGAGAAAGTATAGGATTATCATTCATCTTCTAAAAGCTATTCTACAAGAGTGGAAGGGGAGCTATATTAGACTGGAACAACCAAAAAAGAAAACAAAATGGGAAGGAGAAAGATCTTTCATATTTCTCTTTCTTATGACCTCATCACGCCCTCAATCATATCGCAAACAAAAACAAAAAACCCAAAGTACAATCTTACTTATCTAATAGCAGAGCTCTAGACAAAAACAGAGGCCAATAAGACAGCTAGCTGTACTGGAAAGTGGCTGCAGCAAGAGAAAGCCAGGACTAACTGGAAAAGTTCATAAGTGGACATGGTAGGACATATATTCTATAGACTCCTGATTGAAGTATCTGGAATGATGGCCCCATTCAACAGGGCTTACCTGCTTCTCGAATTTGTGAACATTGGTGAATCCTCTTATGTGGTGCTTAGTTCCTTTTAACTGATTTAGTGTTAATATTCTTTTCTGCTTTACTAGAATTGAAAAATGACTTACTCTATCCACTTCCTCCCATGATCCAACTATTACACAGTTTTCCTCACCTTTAGGTTTACAAAGTCCCTCCTGTGTGCCTCAGCTCTCTCATCTGCAAATTGGGAGGAGTGCACGGTCCTGAGGTCCCTTCTCAGCTTGATTATTCTAAGATTTTAAATATCAAAAGCCTGTTAATGTAAAATTTTGCCCTTAATGTAGGCAGCATCTGTTTTCTTCAAAATATTCAGTTTTTAATTTCTACGTGGGATGTTCCTATAAGTTAGGAATGCCTAATGCCTACATTAGTTATCTTTTGTCTTTACAGATCTAGGCATTTCAATGATGAGAGTACATTTCTATTTTTTAAGTTAAAATAATACACAATTTTCATATTTGCTCTTCTATGCCATCATCATAAAGCATTTAAGATATTCACAATCTCTTTGATAATTCCCTACTGGTAACTATTAAATAAGTGCAGTATTATCTACTTCACTTTCTTCCTTAAAACTGAAACCAGCAATCCCAGCACTTTGGGAAGCTGAGGCGGGCAGATCACTAGGTCAAAAGATCGAGACCATCCTGGACAACATGGTGAAACCCCGTCTCTACTAAAAATACAAAAATCATCTGGGCATGGTGGTGTGCGCCTGTAGTCCCAGCTACCCGGGAGGCTGAGGCAGGAGAAGGAGAATTGCTTGAACCCAAGAGGCACAGGTTGCAGTGAGCCGAGATCGCACCACTGCACTCCAGCCTGGCAATAGAGTGAGATTCCATTAAAAAAAAAAAAAAAAACACTGAAACCAGCAAACTTATATATAACTATATCCACATAAACCATACACACACATAAAATTTCAATGAAATCCAGTTCTAAATGTGCTTATGAGTCTTTTAGTGTCATGTATTAAACTATCCCAGTTTAAATAAGCTAATAATATAATTGAAAAGGAAATGTGATTTCCACTGTATTTGTAGTGAACAGAGATATCCACAAAAGATCAAAATGAGATCTTGAAAAACATTACATGGATTAACACCTGTGCTACTTTAATATAGTAAAAGTAAAATGAAGCATGTCTTTATTTTCTTAGATCCCTTCCTAACAGATTTCTTAAATTAAGCAAAAGTGCAAGATGAGCATTCCTTAGATGCACTTGCTGCTGGGCTCTCATCGTTCTTGTTTATCTCGTGTATGTTATTATGTTGAACACACTGCATGTTTCCCAAAAGTTGCAATGAATGTGGAAAGAGAATTAACTAAAACAAACTTTCCTCGATTAGCGTTCATTTTCCTAATACAAAAATTTCTAGAGACAGCTCTATTTTAGTTATGGAAAGCATGTAAAAAGTGGCATATACTCAATTAAACCTGAATTTGAAATTAACCTGTCACTTTAGACACCATAGTTTAAGGGGAAGGTTAAAACATAAGGGTTTTTCAAAATCTCCATGCTGGAACAAGCGGCTAACAGTTCACTAGGACCTCATGTGGTATCAAAGGAAAGAGGGAGAGAACTAAAGAAACACAAAACACAAAACAAAAAACAAAACATCTCTTGCTTTTATTATTAATAATGTAATAGTTATCCACAATGAAAAAATCATAATGTGAAAATAACGTATTATGAGTAAAGAATAAAGAGAAATGCATTTACATATATTTGAACTTAGGGTTTCATAGCTATTAAAATTCAACAGAAAATGTACCTTTGAGGGACTATATCCTGAAAAATAACACAGCACCAACACAAAAGTGGTGGCATGCCCTGACTCATTATTTTCTATAAAGATGAGTAAGATTAACTGTTCATAAATTTAAAAATAAAATATTCAAAAAAGTATTATTTTTTCCTATTCCATAGTTATTCATAATAAACAAAAGCAATCCTTTCATTAAAATGCCCCCTTTTGCAAGCTGTAAAGATAAGACAGCAAAATTATTCAATCTTTTGTTTCCGTTAAAAATATCCAGCAATCAGAGTTATTCTACTCATTAAGACAAAGGAAAGGGTCAATGTGTTCAGAGTGGAAATTAAAAGGATTTCATTTCTTAGCTAAACCTCCCGTTTCTAGATGCATGCACATAATGATACTAAAAAATGACAATGGAACTTTAGAGAGCCACCGAGCTATGAAATGAAAGGCCTCATAAAGACAAGCGATTAACTTATTTAAACTTTTTCACTGATGCACTGAGAAATACATTTCCTTTTATTTCTGGTATTACAATCAAAATCATCATATAATGAAGTACTTTTGGACGTTAAACCTGTATCTAAAATATGGAACAGGCGAGAAAGTCATTTAACATATATCACAGATAGCCAAAGGTAGCATTAAACATAAGGCTAAAAGAAAGCAACTGTAGATAAAATTTAATTGTTTCTTGATTGTTCGAAAAGGCATTTCAAGTCAAGTCATCATAAAGTTGAAATAAAAAACTAAAATTCTTTCAGTGACAACCTAGTTATAAGATACGCACTGTTAAATGATAAATGGTCATATGAAAGCATTTCAAATCAGTAAACAAATGCAGTCTATGTGTCTTGACGCTTTACTATCTGCAAAAAAAATGCATAATTATTGAAATGCATCTCCCCCACTCAGAATACAAGACTAAGTATTTATCAGAAATCATACCAAACACTTGCCAAATTTTGTTGTGTAAATTCTGTAAATTTACTGAATATCAAGGAGAAATAGCTTACTAAAGTTTTTCTATATGGAATAGTTCACAAGTCTTCAAACCTGTTGCTACATGCCATGTAATAAAAGAACTAATATGATTATATTATATTCAATTTTTTAAAAATATAGAAAATGTGTTACCTACATTGAGACTCTTCAACAGTTGTCATTTGCTGTCTACAATGAGCCAAGATTTAAGCTCTACACATTAATCGTTAAATTTGATCTATGTAATAACTATGAACATTTTATATTATTATTGCTCTTATTATTGCTATTTAAAAGATGAGTCAGCTGGGACTCAGTTATATTCAACATCAAATAAGTACTCAGAAAATGAAAAAATAAAATAAGGCAACATATGTCCTTAAACATATTGACAGACTGAAATTAGGAAGAGATGGAGAGGAACTTTTCCTAATACTCTGAAAAAATGCCCCATTAATTGCTGAATGTTACATAAACATGATAAGTAAGAAAAAGAAACATTCTTGCCACAGTAATATACCTGAGTAATACTCACCCAGAACATGGCAGGGACTCAGTGAGTATGTTCAGAATGAATGAAAAATAAATGAATGAATGGGTGACAGAGTGAAGGGATGATATTTAGTTTTTCCT
The DNA here is from genome assembly GCF_049350105.2 of Macaca mulatta. Taxonomy (NCBI): domain Eukaryota; kingdom Metazoa; phylum Chordata; class Mammalia; order Primates; family Cercopithecidae; genus Macaca; species Macaca mulatta. The sequence goes on from NC_133422.1 coordinate 66,577,748, forward strand.
AGGTCTGCAACTAGAGTTTTTCTTTTGGCTAAAACTATAATTCTCCACTTCATTTCTTCTGCTTTGGAAAATAACTCTTTCTAGTCCATAAGGTATTATTTCAATTACTACCTCATCAAAAGAGTTAATCTAACTCCTTACTAGTCCCAGGGAGTAGTTTACACAATGGAGGAATTTGCCCTAAAATATTTGTGTTTTTTCCTCTCATAAAGTCAATAAAGTAGAAGCTCTGTCCAAACACAATCATTAACTTGAGAAATTTAAAACTGAATATATTACTATTTATACATTTCATACACATGGGAATTTTAATACTGTTGCTTAAAATTTATTTTCATAATTGGAAAAAAACATGCCATTAAATTCAAAGAATGTCCCAAATAATAAAGTATTAAGGAGGCTCCCACAGGAGAAAGAAATGGAAAAATCATCACTGATAGACTTGGAAGGTAAAAGAGCTATTAATTTACTAATTTTCACACATACCAAAATTGATAGATTAAAGGTTTAAACATATTTAAAATGAAATAATAAAAAAGATGCTATTAAATATCTTATATTATGTGCTTCATATTTAGTTTGCTCTTTCATTTACTAATTTAGTCCTCATGTTTTACTTAAGAATATTATAAAAAGTAAACTGCACAGGTGATAATTTTGCATTACTTAACTCACTCCCTTATCCAAGCTATTTAATATTAATATTAATAATAATAAAATCCAAGCTAATTAATATTTAAATTTTCCTTTTCACAGCTTTATTGAGAAATAATTCACCTGTCATACATTCACTCATTTACAGTATACAATTCAATAATGTTAGTGTATTTATAGAGCTATATTTTACCACAATCTAATTTTATAATATTTTTGTTCCCCTTAAAAGAAACCCCACGCCCATTGAGTGTAACTTTCCACCCCAATCCCTAGACCTAGGCAACCATTACTTTAGGTTTGAGTAATTTTGCCTATTCTGGTCAATTTCTATAAATGGAATCATGTAGCTGTGGTCTTTTGTAACTGGCTTCTTGCACTTAGCACAATGTTTTCAAGGTTCATCCATGTTGTACCATGTATCAGCACTTTGTTTCTTACTAATACCAAGTAATACACATTGGATAGATACGTCACATTTTATTGATTCACCAGCTGATGGACATTTGGCTTGTTACCTTGTTTGGGCTATTATGAATAATGGTGCTATACTTGTGTACCAGGTTTTAGGTAGACATATATTTACTCAATATGTTTCTGATGGACACCTAAGAAAGTCTAAAAATAAAGACAATTTGTATTTATATTTCAAGAACATTATTAGGAGCTATAATATTTTGCCTCTGGGAAAGAGCCAATACGTGGAATATATTCCTGAAGCCCCTAGTCTAACATCTGGCAACCACCCAAACAGCTGTATCCATGCACATGTAAAGCTGAAGAGATGGAACGAATTTACACCCTGAGTCCACTGTCTTTGGCATATCAGTCCAGATTCCAAATTTTGCATCTTAAAAACTGGTAATTAAAAATATGTATTCAAATATCCATGTGACTGCTTCCCATTAAAAGTTACATTTTACAGCAACAAAATTGTGTTGCATATAGTATATACATTTCAGAATAAAACATATTTGTGAACTTTATCATTTCTTTTCCTAATCCTGATTCTGTATGACATATTGCTTTTTTAGATAAGCACTGAATTTTAGGTTTCTTTTTAATGATTCTAAATTAAATCAGTCCCACAATAAACAAATAAAAGAAACTTTCTTTGATCTAGGTCTTTCCTACTTTTCAAGAATTTTCTTCCAGTACTCTACCTCAAAATGTTTGCAGTTTTCCAGGCTACACAAAACCATTTCTTATGAGCAAGTCTGTGCTCATGATGTCCCACGTGGCCAGATGGTACCTTCTCCCTTTGGTCCTCCTCTAGAGGCATTCCTAGGAACATCTACAGCCTGCCTCTTCTCCCATTCCCTTACTTGTCCATGCCATCCCACTGAGGTTTGTTTTGCCACCATCACCCATGCTGCCATAAGAGCATGTAGTTGTGTATACATAAGGATACCAGTAAAGTAAAATATGATTAATTATATATAATGATGCCTATTATATATGTATATGCATCCCTAAACATATAAAAGGGCATTTAATATATTTTATTTTACTTACATGTTTATATATGTATATTCCAAAGTAGATCCTTGAGGACACAGAAACCGCCACTTTATTATTATTATTATTATTATTATTATTATTAATATTTTGAGATGGAGTTTCGCTCTTGTTGCCCAGGCTGGAGTGCAAGGGTGCGATCTCGGCTCACCACAACCTCCCCCTCCCAGGTTCAAGCAATTCTCCTGCCTCAGCCTCCTGAGTAGCTGAGATTACAGGCATGAACCACCACGCCCAGGTAATTTCCTATTTTTACTAGAGACGGGATTTCTCCATGTTGAGGCTGGTCTCGAACTCCTGACCTCAGGTGATCTGCCCGCCTCAGCCTCCCAAAGTGCTGGGATTACAGGCATAAGCCACTGCGCCCGGCCTTTTGAAACTGCCACTTTCTTAACCATTTTCTCTTCAGCAACCAGAAGAGTGCCTGACTAAGAAAGTACTCACAAACTCTTTGTTGACTGCTCAACTGGGGTTAATTGCGTGAATCTTCATTTACTATTAGTTGGAAGAGGGAAGCATCAGTAATCCTGAAACAAAGTCTTCTGAAACCTTCACAATTACATGTGTACAGGGTTTTTCTAAGACATTCAAATTCCACTAGGATGATGATTAAGAACATCCGGGAGAGTGGGAGTATTATTATTATCTTGATAGTGGATTCTAACATGCTAGACTCACTTTGATAATCTAAATGTGAAATGATTTTTGATGGAAAATAAAGAAATAGAGTAGAAGAGAAAAAGCTGGCCTTTGCTGCCTTAGAGTCCAAACTCCAGCATGCAAATCCATTTTTATGCCTCTAAACACAGCTTACTAGTTCTACCTTACCAATATCTAAGAAGACAATATTATAATTATTGTTTCCAGGGATGTAGGCAGGACTGGACCGCCAGCCTACTGACTTACAACTCCTTGAACTAGATCACCCCCTGTTATATAACATATTGGCTGCAGAAACTTAAAACTAATTATTACAACATGGGCTTCATTAATTTGAAGAATATAGCCTTCAATGCCAAGATGGCTAAAAACAAAACAAACGTGCAACTTAATTGGTAAGGCATCTTTGGATGCACAGTAAGTTCCAAACTTGAGAAAACATTCATTCAACCAGCAAATGATTCCATAATAGCAGAAGCACCAGCAGACCCAAAGAATGAGCTGAGAGCAAGAGAGTGAGGACCACATCAAAAGATTGTCAACGTACTACAGAAGAATAAGGTCATTGATAGAACACTCCTTATTAAGTTTATAAAAACATTGGATTCACCTTCAATGGGACAGTGCCCTTTAAACATTTACAATTTAATTTATGTCACTAATAATAAAACTTCAGACTGTGCATGCCAGTTGAAGAAGTGAGAAAAGAATAGGAGAAAAAGTCATAAATATATAGCTGATTAGGATTTCCTACATTCACGATTTTAAGGCAAAGATTAAATAGCAAATCCTTCATTAAAGCAAGTGTCTGGGCTCCTTTTTTGAAAACCAATGACTGAATTTCAGAGCAACTGCATTGTGTGATGGACAGGAACAAAGAATAGTGGTATTAATCACATAAAATCATTTCCTATTTACCTGAGGTTATCTGTAAATTTATAATTCTTCTGATAGCTTTTGATTAACGGAGTAAAGAAGAGGTTCTGCACCAGAGCTATGTAAATGCAAGTGCTATGTCAATATCTGCAACACCAATTGACTGCGTTTAATGCTACTAAACAGAAGCCATCCTTCCTCTCCCTGTGAACAAGATTCATATATAAGTTAGCTTGAAATATACTGAAAATGAAATCATACAGGGACATTTATTTTTTGCATTGTGTTCTGTGCTAAACTCTTCTGAGGAAGACTTGAGCCCTGAGGATCAGGAAACCACAATCTTTCAAAAGTGTTAAGCTGCGTTACAGGGTAACGGAAAGGCTCTGGACAGAGTGATAAGATCTGTGTCTGCTTCTCTCTCCACAGCTTACTGTTCTTGACCTTAAGTGAGTTCTTTAACCTCTGTGAAACCTATATTTCTTCATTGGTGAATTAAGCCAGTTACACCTGTGCCATCTAAATCCAAATGTAAAGTAGGGTAATAAAAAATAATGTCCTTAAACATCTTTTTAAACTTTTATATTTTCTAAACTATAAACCACGGTTTGTAGCACAAAAGCATGTATTCAACCATGAAACATTAGCATAAGCATAATGTGCCATCTCTAAAGCAAACCATTTTAATAAGACAGACGATTTAAGATGTTCTTTGTTTTTCACAGGTTTTAGGGTAGGCTCAAGGCAAAATTAAGAAAAACGCTGAGTGTGTCTTCATTACATGGTGCCTCTGTGGTTTGATCTTTCCTTTTAGCCTGCTGGTTCCCATCTTTGAGCAACCCATTCTTCCTCACTTTTATCCTGGCTTCTCCAGTCTCTAAGGCCTTCAATCTTTCAGGTTCACCCATGATGTTCCTTATCCAGACACCACTAAGGCTGTTGCCTTATGCTTATACTGTTGCCATGATTGTACTCACTAAACCCCCTTTCTACTTTCTTCCTCCATACTCCTTCCTCCACACTCCCCTCCCACAAAAATTCACTTAAATCCTGTTATCTGAAGACCAGGAGTTTTCTTTTCAATATTGAGTAAAGTTGTCTGATTTTACATTCAGCTCATATTCATGTACCAATGTAAGAAAGTTAAAAGGATTAACCTCTTCAAAAACTTAAATATTTTAGCTTAACTTGTACCTTTTTTTTTTTTTTTTTTGAGGCGGAGTCTCGCTCTGTCGCCCAGGCTGGAGTGCAGTGGCGCGATCTCGGCTCACTGCAAGCTCCGCCTCCCGGGTTCCCGCCATTCTCCTGCCTCAGCCTCCCGAGTAGCTGAGACTACAGGCGCCGCCACCACACCCGGCTAATTTTTTTGTATTTTTAGTGGAGACGGGGTTTCATTGTGTTAGCCAGGATGGTCTCGATCTCCTGACCTCGTGATCCGCCCGTCTTGGCCTCCCAAAGTGCTGGGATTACAGGCTTGAGCCACCGCGCCCGGCCAACTTGTACCTTTTAAATAAAATGTCTTTATACTGGGGAAGTTTAAATAGTTTGTGGTTCTATTTTATATGCATGCTTTGATCAAGTATAATCTCCACCTACAAATCACATAAGATAAATATGTATTGAAGTTATCATTGGGCTGGGTTTTGTGTGTGTGTTTAAATACATAAGTAAGACAAAACATATTGTAGTTTCTAGATGCAAATAAATAAAATCCTGATCTTAGGAAATTATTTTTGAAAAATAGAATAGAAAGATTTTAGACTTAATTTTCACACACAATGAATTTGACATTAGAATAAGTTTGGCTAATTTCGATAAATTTGATCTAAAACAAGAAAGTCACTGCAACTAAGTATGCACTGGCAATAAAAATTCAACAGTATAAATTTATAGAAAATTAAATTTGCTTTATATACTTATTTCCTCCTAAGACCTAGGCTTTGACTTCTTTAAATTCTAAACAAGTAATTTTAGGCTGCTCATCCATTATCTCCGAGCATTCTCTTCATGCACAGGATCCACCATGGTAATAGTTCTTTCATCAAAGCCTAATGGTTTGTTTCAAATAATCAAAGTAGTGTTTATATCACTGTCCTCAGGTGCAACCATTTTGCTTCCCGGAGAGCAGTATGGTACATGCTAATGTCAGAAGTGATAAATCAAAGTAAGTACATTTGTTTGCCTACCTTAACCAGTCTATTCAGCACCACTAACAAAAATACATGTTGGCATTTGCACTTATGTACTTTCTATTTGAGACCATCCAGTAATAAAGATTATCAAGAAAAAAAATGCGTATGTAAAACAGATGGCTGTGTGCAAGTCTTAGCCTTATGAGAAATTCCAGTGTTAGATGGTGGTTGCTGTGAATTAATTTGTATGCTTTACCTAGGGAGAGTGTAGAAATAGAGGAGTAGTTCCTCTATAAATGATAAATGATATGTTTTCTACTTATAGGAAATCAGAATGGCTTACTTTCTTAAAATCACCAAATATTTTAAGTAGATATATTCATTTATATTTTACTATCATAAGTAGTGAAAGAGTTAAAAAGTACACCTACAACATTAACAGATTCAGAAAATATCTGAGAGGTTGAAATCAAATGTATCTTACTTCTATAGGCAAAATATCTTATTTCTATAGGCAAAATTCTTATGATAGCCAATAGGAAACAGAATCAAGTTAGCATAAATTAGAATAAGAAATTGAGTACTATCGTTCTGGTCATTTGCAACTTGAATTTGCAGTGACATTCAGAGCTTTTGTTATTTCAGCCAATGGAAGTTGAAGAAGTCACAAATGTTTTCTATATTCAAAAAATAATGGAACTTGTCTGGATATTGATCATTTCCAGTTTCCAGTTCCTGTCGTAGCACTTTTAGCAACACTAGAGAAAGTCTAAGGCAAAGAGAAACAGTGAAATCTGTCTACTCACCTACTTAAGCATATATAAATGAGGAAGAGACAAAGAGAAATTGACAAGTGGAAAATAAACTGAGATGAATTAAAGACCCACTATGTTTAACCGACCAGTCTAACATCCTTCGAGAGCCAGAATTCCCTTTCACATTCATCTCTGCTCAAGAAAGTAAATGAGAGCAAAACCACTAGGTTTGTGACTTCTGAAGGGAAAAGAAGACAGAAGACAAAAACAGCCCTCAAAGTCTATCTTACACCTAATAAAAAAAGGAAGAGCTGCAAATCCCATCTTATTTACTTTTGGGTTTTGGAACCATAACATAAAATATATTCTTAGCAATAACACCTCACCCTGTTTCTCTCTACTCTAAGCAATGGCTTCTTCACAATCAAATTCAGTCAATAGCCCAAGACTGATAGGACTTATCTTGAGATGTCAGCATGGTTCCAGAGGAACAAACTGACAAAGCAAAGGCGATAAGTTAAGGAATAAAATCCATTTAAATGGTAGGATGCCTGATTATGGTCCCAGAAATGTATATAGATCAAATAGTGTTGAAGAAGCTTAAGTACAAATGATAAAATGACTGAATAAAGTTAAACCCTTTTCACCACCACATGAAGTGCTGCTAGGGCAAATGAAGAGGCATGTGCTATTTTAAAATGTCATCACATTTAGTGTTTTCCTTCAAAATTGTGGCTACTATTTCCTCAGTAGCCTTCAATCTAATTGGAGTAACTTTTTTATTCATAAGTATTTTGAAGATGGAATTTAGTTTTTCTCATGTTAAAATGCCCCATTTAAAATATTTAGTCACCACATAGATTAAGTTAAATAGTATTATATAAAAATAAACACAGAAACTAATAAATACAAGTTAGTATTGTAAAAAAAAAAAAAATAGTAAGATCCAAGGAACTGAAAATCTGCTAGTAATTCAATCCAGACTTAATGTTTTGATCTCTTATACACATTTTTATATAAATGTGTGCTGTCTTTCATTAAATAATTCCCCTTTAAAACGAGTCCTAACATAACTTGTGATATATAGGGTAGGCTTTTTTCTGTATTACTATATACCCACCAGAGAGTTAATCTTCTGATTCTATGAAAGACCCCCTTCAAATGAACAGCTTAATAATCTATCACCAAATCATGATTAATTTTCTACCACCATGCTACATACTGGGATTGCTCCCAAATGTTCAGTTTAATTTAAGTACTTTCTGATTCATGAACCGAGGGATAACATACAGCTATAAAAAGGTAATCCAATCCTAACATGGCCTTAACCCCTATAATCTGCACTTCAATAGCAGGGAAACTGTATAGTTTTGAAACTGTAATCAAGAATTTTTTTTGCAAACACACACTGGAGCTGTCCTTTGCTCCCATCTCTTATTAGATTACAATAAAACGACCATGCTCTCTTTATGGTGGGAACAGAGCGACCCTGGGGTGATTTATAATCTTGTGAAACCCTGTCCACACTGCTGACCAGACTTTTTTTTTGAGGTCACTATCTGTTTCTTCAACTGATGTCTTCCTGCTGTGACAACACTGTTGGAGAGCTGTCAGCACACAAGAATTTCTCAGGCTAGGTATTGTCTTTGAACGCATTTCTTGTGTTATTTCTATTGAGAAGCATTTGCGTGCTTGGTGGTTAGATAGTAAAGGATCTTTCTAAGATTTTCTCATTAGTCTAAATCCTGACAAAGAGAAGACAACTAAATGGGAATAAATGAAGTGGATCTCTTATTGACAAAAGAAGAGAATATTTATTTCTTCGAAATGTATAACATTGCCATTGAATACAAACAATAAGGCAACAATTCAGGGTAAAAATTAGAGTATTGTTCACCCCAATAGCAAAATAATTTGACTCCAACATGTTAGATATTGTCAAAAGTAACTATTAGCTAAAATGCATGGGGCCTGCATAAACATAAAAAAAAAGTGTTTTGATTTTTGTTTTTAATGTAAAAAGTAGAAAAAGTTAAACTAAGAAAATGTTTTAATAGTAATTTTTCATAAAATAAGTTGCAATCTCTATTCTTGTCAACAAATTGCTGTAGATGACTAAAACTTATGTTGAATATTCCCATATAGAAAATTACACTTAAAAATCAAGTAGATCATAGCTAGAGTTAGAACTACCTGAATTTTTTCTGTTATTATAGAAGAGGAACTTGTTCAAATGATAGACCTTGATCAATATAGCTTCTCAAAATAAGACACCTTCTACTACTGGAAAATGTAAAAATGTAAGAGAAGGCATGATATCCAGCCACCTAGGTTCAATTAAAACAGTTTGTTTTATTTTGTTTATTCTCATTTCAATTGTATTTAAGTTAAACGACCAAGCCAACATTAAATTGCTTTGTTTTTATGTATAGATATCTCCTACTATTCTAAAAAGGTAATTAATTTATCTCTATTTTTCCTCTTTTTTTTGAGAGAAGACAATTAAGTAAAACAATCTGAATTCTGCTCCCTCCCTTTTTTATTTTTATTTTTAATGAAATCCATATAGCTTCAGAAAGATGCTAACAGGGAAGTTGCCCTACCTTCAGAATCTTCTTAGATCTATGTGAATAGAACGTTTTAAAAGCTACAAGAAAAGAAAATATTTTGTAAGGGAGAACCAACATTGATGTAAAAGAATCCTAGTGCATCAGATTCATTTGTAGCACTTGGGTTAGGAGTATTAGTGAGGTTCAGTGAGAAATACCTGCCCCAGAACCCACTGAGGGATGGGTTCTATGGTCCAGTGGATGTGGGTCACTTTCGCCCAGACACAGAGCTAGCTTATTTAAAGAGGCTCATGAAAGTCTCATAGTTTCATCCTTTTTATTTTGTTTCTCTTTATTTACAAGGAGAAGTAAACAAATTTAAACTAAATTTTGTTTGAAAGCATCCATTAACCTAATTTGTACACATTACTACTTGAAGTATAAGTGGAGAGAATCATGGAAAACAACAATGTTGATAGACTAAAACAGAGATTTGTAAACATATCGTGTAGCATCGTAATTTTTTTTACAGTATCCTAATTTCAGATGGGAGTGATAATGTTGGAACTTAACTATATCTGAACTTGTATGAACATCACAATTCAGAGCCCACACAACTATGGGATTTGGCAACAGAGGCTGGGGACTTTATAAGCTTTTTTGATTTATAAGAGTATTCATTCATCTAAACTTTTATAACTCAGAGCAGTGAGAGACGCCATTTAAAGACCTTTGACAGTGTCATGCAATTTTGTCTAGGATGGCTTTGTGAAGCTAAAATAAAAAAGTGTCTTAAAATGTTTTTATAGTAATTGATACAATAAATTGTAATCCCTAGTTTTGTCAAAACTACAATTTATTCACTAGCGTAAACAAGTAAAATGTAGGTTAATTCTCTCAAATAGCACAAGATATTTAAAAACCAAGTAGACCCTAGCTAGGATTGGAACTAACTGATCCTCATCTTTTTATTCATCAGTATAAGTAATTTAGAAATGATGAAAAAAAATGTTTAACATTACGAAAGTATGGACACACTGGTAGTCATAACAAATATGTCAAATGCTCCTTTGTTTCCAGGAGGTAACCTACCATTTACCTTCTCCAAGGACTCTTAATAAAATGGACAGAAAAAATCAATTAAAGTAGTGAAATATCCCTTAGGATAAAGTTACTTCAACAGTCAGCGCACTTCTCAATAATCTCTTTATCTTGTGCTGAAGTAATACACATTTGTGCCATGTTTTTAAGTACTACATTTTTCATAATGAAGCTATTTAAAACGGAGCAGTGGAAAGAGAATGGGTGCTGATACAGCAAATGTTATGATATAAAAACAGGGTTATGAGGGAAGCACACACCAGAAATGGAAAACGTGATTAGAGGCAAAATGGAGGATGCAAAGGTTCTCATATAACAAGCCCATGAAGTAAGACCCCAAATATCTACCTAATCTCCACTATCTAGAGCTATTGTGCCCAAGAGCACCTCTGAAATACTATTATGGGACATTATTTCTGGAATCACTATCTATATAAAAGAAAGTAGTCCCAAGAATGAAGTCAGAACTTGAAGAATTCAGCATATAATTCCACACACTTTTTAACGGCTCTGTTGCCTTGCTGCACCCCCCTGTAGCCTATGTTTGACCCATTCTCTCACTTTATAAAGGGTTGACCGACCTTAACATTTTAGTGGCATAGAATTCTTTTGATGCACTATTAAAATTGGTTTTGTTTTCCTGTTTCAAAAACTGTGACTTTAATATGGCATTGGGAATAATACTCATTTGAGATCAAAGAAATCATGTGCACATTTTTGCATTGGGAATCAGAGAAGATGCATAATTTTTGGTAGCTGAATAGATACCCACATATTTGTCAGCATTCTGAAAATCCCAGGCGTTGCATTTTTACCTCTGCTTTTTCTACTTTTCCCTTTTCCCACTTTGTCTTTCTCTCAGTGTTTGTCCATGTGCAGGGAGAGAAATTTAGTGCTGAGGCTCAGCCCAGGAATTTGCCAAACAGATAAGAAGACAGAAAAGCAAGCTTGCCAAAATTGTTCCCATTTCTCCTCAACTCCCCACCAAAATTCATTGTTCTTCCAACATATTTGCTGGTGAACACTTTGGAAATGTTGGCTCAGAGAGTCACAATAAGACCAAAATAGACCAAAGGGAGCTGTTTGAAATGGTAAACCACCAGTCTGTTAGAAAAGAAACCGGCCTGTTCAGTGAATGAATAAAATACCTAAAGCTTGCCAAGGCAAATAAAGGCTTGTTTACTGAGATGTATACAAATACAAGAAACAGAGCAAAAGGACTGGAAGAAGTAAACTAAAGAAAAGATGTTGTATGGAGAAGTCTGAATTAAAATGAGCTTTTAATCAATTTTGCAATCACTGTCATTCATGAGAAACTCTGTAACGCTTATTAAAATGAAAATAAAACAACAAGGGTAAGAACTCTGCTCTCTTGGCCTGCCTCCAAGTAAGGTAATTTTGTTTTGTCTCCTAAAATTATCCCTGAGGTAATAATTATCTCAGACTTTTAAAAAACTGCTCATCTCTAAGCTACTAGTGATTGTTCCTTTATGTATTGGTGAAAAAAAAAAAAAAAAAAAAAAAAAGCGGCCCTATTGGTCCATGACTGTATATATCCCCATTTGCCCGCGATAGTCCTAGTTTATTCCTATTGTCCCAACAGAATTAGTAATATTGTCTCTGTTTATTCTCACAAGTGTCCTAGTTTGGCTAATTAATTTCATGGTTACCCTATCTATGCCACTCTGAAGGGATGAAAGAAGTGATGAAAGTCAATCTTCTAGCAAGCAACAACAACAAAATCACTTTAAAGAAGTTTACATTAAAGTTTACACAGACTCATTTTCTAACATTCTCCTAGAAATCTTCTACTATCTCATAAAATCACGGAGATCTGGAAATTTTCTATTATATTAAAATATTCATACCTCTTAATACAAAACCAAGTGAATGGTAATCACTGCAGGCTATTCACCAACTTGAAAAAATAAAATAGTTCACTGACACTCCAAATAAGAGCAGAACCCTTGAATTCAGTTTATCATAGGTACTGAGATTTAGGAACTGGTAATAGTGTTACCTTCTCTTGCTCAATAATTGCCTAATAATAAATCTAGCCAAAGAATTCAGAATCACACATTTTATTCCTTTCACCATATTGAGAAAAAAGGTACCATTATAGAGTATTCTAGATATTTCTCGTTAAAGTCCCATTTTGTAGGCTATGAAGAATTCTGCATTTTCAAAAAAGGCTAAAATATTAAATAAAAACTTAATGTTTATTGAGTGTTTATTATGTCTCTCACTGTGCTAAGTGCTTAATATGCATGATTTCATTTAATGTCACCCAAGATTACTCCATTTTTAGATGAGTAAGCTAAGACTCGTAGACTTTAAATAATGTGCCTACAATCCCCAAGCCAGCAAGTGGTAGAGAAAAGATCTTAAAACCTAGTTTTTAATCTGTAGCATAGTTTGTTCTTGTCCCTTAGAATTGCAGGAAAAAAATGTAATCTTTTCCTACTTGCAGATAATGCAAAGCTTTATAGCATTAACTCTGATCCACACTTCCTATTTCCCTACTCTACTAAGCTAGAAATCAAAGCGAGAGAAAATGCAAAGAGAAATAAGCTCTGTTAAAATGCCTTTGAACTCTTCACATCTCCTTCAAATATTGACTCAAATGTCATTTTCTCAATGAGGTAGGCCTCATTCTGACCACTTTATTTAAAATTTCACCTAGCCCACTCTTCATACCCCAAGCCCTCTCACTCTGTCCTATTTTTAATGTAATTTGCTTATTGATTATGTTAATTCTTTATTGCCTCTCTCTACCCCTAACCATGAGTGCTAGAATGTAAGCCCTATGAGGGTAGGGATTTTTATCCAAAACACCTGGAAGAAATGCCTGTCATACATTAGGTACATAACAAATATTCATTGAATAAATAAAATACAGTTTTCATCGCTTTATACACACACACACACACACACACACAATTCTGAGGCCTCTTAATTCTAGTAGTAACAGGAGAGAGTAACAATGTGAAATACGAAAGATAAGGGGGAAATGAATATACATTATTCTCTAGTGGCACATTTAAGGTAATATTGAGTAAATATACTTCCTCATTTGGAATTTAAGTTAAATCTATGCGTGGTGTAGTTTTACACATATGATAATATATAAAAGCATTTATTTCCTTGAAAGCATTTGGGTAGACCTACTATGAAATGACTGTTGGATTCACTAACTTCAATAGTAGATAAAAGTATCTTATATTAATACTCATTCTATAATACTATTATTTATTCAATTGTAAAGTAGCATTTCTAAAATACGGTGTTTTTTGTTTTTTTGTTTTTTGGTTTTTTTTAACACCCTGTTGAAGTAGTGAGAGTGTAATAGACAACTGAGCTGGAAACTTGGGTAATTGCTACGACTACTTATCACCACTTCTCCACTGCAGGTAGAAGGTCAACATTGGTAAACTCTGAAAATTAACACTGCTTACTTTCCTTTTCAATCAGATCAGAAATGATTAAAGCAAAGGAATGATGGCAGGCAAAACAGATATGTCAGTATGAAAGGTCTAAGAAGTGCCAACCTACAAAAGGCTTGGATAGCTTAAACTTCAAAACCATGTTGATACTGCTTTTAATTATTAGTGAAGAGGTGTAAGAGAAATATAAACTCAAAAACTAAGAACAAAACTGGTAGACTCGATTCTTATTGCCCCCCAGCGGGATAATTTTTGCTAATAGATGTTTTAAAGTTAATAGATGATTTAAAGTTTGCAGATGTGGAGTTTATTGTTTAATATATAAATTCTGCATAGTATTAAGGAATTTCATAAATGGAGAAGTTTTAGCAAAAAGGAGTTCAGTGAGAACAACACATTATTCTCCAGTAGATGTAACTGTCATAGCTTTGTACATTGGTTTTGACTATAAGTGTGTTCCCTTATTTAACAAAAATATTTTGGCACACATAAACTCAGCAATTTGGTGAAGAAAAGAATGTTTATTACATACAGACTCTAAGAGTTAAAAATACTACATAGAATTGTTAAGATAAAGATATAGTGAAACCAAATTCTGGTATCAATCCCTTGAAACAATTGTATCACCAAAGCAATGTGCATGATTGTTTATAAGCCATCTGATGGGAGAGAGTTGAGTTAAAAAGTAATTTTGAAGCAATTTTAGTTTGTTAATTGAGAATGACTTGCACCGGATCATGCCCTCTCACTTTCTCAATGGTATCATGATTTTCATTTGTTGCTCCTAATTGTCTGTGTTTATTTTAAAGGCACTATCCTTTACACTTGTCCTCCCATTAGCATTGGATTGAATCAGCCAGTACACTCTGCAAACTCAATCTGCGGCTACCTTCCGTGGAGCCTACCTTTGCGGTTTGCAACAGCTTTTCTATTAAAAGGTCAGCTTACAGTTTAAGGTGAATTCTGTTAACAGACTTTCATTTTTATTCAATGGTATTTTTCAAATTCCGGTACAGAATGTTCCCATCTTTTGACACTAGTTATTATCACGAGCTCAGAATCAAACACAATAAAGGTATTTCTTCGAGTCACAGTCATGACTCAGCAGCACAGAAGACTTGCTCTCTGCAGGTCTCTATGTTTGACTTCCATTTCACTTTGAATAATTCATAATGGAAAAATAATATTTGACCTCTGAGAATTATTAAGAATGCTTTTTTCTTTTAAAAGTTAATAGGTGGTTTTCAAAGTTACTTGAATCCAGAAGACAGAAAAAATCAGTGCTTTTAATATCATAAAGAAATTATTAAAATATCAATTAATAGAGTTATTTTGAAATCCATCTAAAAACCTCATTCATTATTTTATGGTTAAAACTCGCAGCTCCTAAATTTCTTCAAATTGCCTTTAAGAGTTCACACCAGGCCGGTTGCAGTGACTCACGCCTGTAATCCCAGCACTTTGGGAGGCCTAGGTGGGCGGATCACGACGTCAGGAGATCGAGACCATCCTGGCTAACACAGTGAAACCCCGTCTCTACTAAAAATACAAAACGTAAGCCGGGAGTGGCGGCAGGCGCCTGTAGTCCCAGCTACTCGGGAGGCTGAGGCAGGAGAATGGCGTGAACCCGGGAGGCGGAGCTTGCAGTGAGCTGAGATCGCGCCACTGCACTCCAGCCTGGGCGACAGAGCCAGACTCCGTCGCAAAAAAAAAAAAAAAAAAAAAAAAAAAAGTTACACCTAGGACTTCTACCCTAACTTTTCCCTTGAGTTCCAAATATATGTTTCTAACATCCCCTGAATAATACACAAGCATCTAACTCAAAGTCTTCAAAATGGATTACTTATGTTCACTAAACCTTCTCCTCCTCATGATCTTGGACTTACAACACTGTTCAGCAAAAATTAGAGAATTAATGTCAACTTACTTTTCTTTCCCCACATGTCTCTTTCAGTCTTTCCATTTTAGTTTACTTTTTCTTTATGTTTTCCTCCCTATATCCTCACTAAAGCCTTATTTATTTATTTATCTCTTTGTTTTTATTTTTTTGAGACAAAGTCTCACTCTGTCACCCGGACTGGAGTGCAATAGCACCATCTTGGCTCAGTACAACCTCCACCTCCTGGGTTCAAGCAATTCTCATGCCTTGGTTGCCTGAGTAGCTAGAATTACAGGTGCGCACCACCACACCCAGCTAATTTTTTCTATTTTTAGTAGAGATCGGGTTTCACTGTATTTGCCAGGCTGGTCTCAAACTCCTGGCCTCAAGTGATCCTCCCACCTCAGCCTCCCAAAGTGCTAGGATTACAGGCATGAGCCACCGTGCTGGGTCTAAAGCCTTAGTTATTTAAAACTAGATTATGATTAAAATCTCTAGTTTAAAATGCCTTCAATTTGTGTTACCTTTCCAAAACACAAATTCAATCATATTATTCCCCTAATTAAAAATCTTGCAATGGAAAAAAAAAAAATCTCCCAGTGATTTACTGTTATCTACAATATAAAGTTCAAATTCCTTAATTATATCACAGAGGGCCCTTCCTGAGCTGACCGGTACCTATATTTCAAGAGCAATCTCACAACCCTGATCAACAGATATATCCTAATCTCCAGCCAGACCAATTTACAATCCATGAAAAATAACTTTATTTTTTCACATTCTCATTCTAGGCCTTTACATATTTATGTCTGCTTATTTTGCTTTCATTTCAGAAGCTTTAAATTCATTAAGGTAGATGTATCCTTTCCCATTGCTACAAAGTTAGGATAAAGAATAATGAAAATTGCAAAATGAGTAAGAGAAGTGATAAAATAAAAATATAGCAAGGCAGTAAAGTATGTAAAAAGAACCTCTAATCATCACATCAGTATCTGAGCAGATAAATTTGATTTCAATTTTTTTATATTCATGTCTTTAAGCTTAGATTTCCAAGATGGATGTGATTTATGGGCTTGGATGAAGAGTTTATCACTTTTCTTTCTGCCTTACAAACATTAAAGAGCATGTGCAAAGTTGAGATGGGAAACACAAAAAACTTCTTAGCTTCTATCTAGATTATGATGATACAGTTGTTTCACCAGCCCAAGGAGGTATTTTACTGGATGTTTTAGAAGAAGCCTAAACAGGGTAACCTTCATGAAGAGGATATTCATTTTCCTGGCAGCTATATATTTTCTGAAACCTAAAATATGTGGATGCCATGAAATCACAAGATTTCAACTCTAAAAAGTTTATAAATATCAAACCACTTTATTTGCTGTCTTCTAAACCTGCCTTTCATCTGCTGCAATATTTTCTTCCCAGGGTTTCTAACAGCATTAATATAAAAATTTAATATGTATATGTGCTGTGAGGCAACTCAAAAGAGAACTTTAAAAAATAATGATGTCTTTTTTCTTTTTTTGCTTTTATTGTTATTTTTAATTGACATAATAATTGCACACAGGGAAGGGGGAGCAGGTAGGGAGGAGGTGGCAAGAGGTTGATTAATGGATACTACCTATTTTCTAATAAGGAATAAATTCCTTATTTAATTTTACTTCTAACAAAATCCCAAAGTTTCAGTTCTTTTACAGAGCCTGGATATGCCCATTTTTCTTGGTTCACAGAAAGGATGCTTGAATAGAAGCACTTCTCACCATAAATAAACTGTGAAATGTAGGTGAAAATTAAATTTAGTTACAGCTGCCAGCCTTGAGTCTTTTCTTGATGGTGGTTGTCTCACTTAAACAAGCACAGCTGTTTGTGACACTGGAGACAAACAAGTATTACTACCAAGGAGGACCGAACTGCCTAGAAATGAGAAAAAAAAAAAAAACCCCAACAATCTGTACTTTCTAAGGTCACTGAAGAGCTGCTGCCAGTAAGTTGATCATTATGAGTTTTCTATTGTAAGTCCTAATTGTTGACCCTTAGTTCCTAAGTATGACCTGGAAAACTGGAAAAATGAAAATGACAAAAACATTTATTGAATTCCTACTAACTTCTACATAGTTTACAAACATCTCATAATTCATAATTTTCATAGTTCAACCTCCTTTCCCCAAATTTTCATCTTGCTGGTTAGGCATTAGGCTCCCTGACTGATAAATGAGAAAACTGAAGTTCAAATGGGTTACACAACTCATTTTAGGCTACAAGTGTAGTGTAATAAAGAGTGTAGAATTTGGAATCAGAAAGCCTGAGATAACTCATTTAGTACCTGTTTCCTTGGGCAATTTATTTAACTTCTCTGTAATTCAATATCTTCCTCTATAAAATGGAGATAAGACTGCTATGAGGATTAAGTGAGATAAGAAATGCACTCCAATTAGTGCTTGGCACAAGGTAAGTGAACAAAAAATAATATTGATAGCAGAATTGGAGAAAACACTTCATCGTGTGAATTTTATGGTCGGGCATGGTGGCTCACACCTGTAATCCCAGCACTTGGAGGCCAAGGTGGGTGGATTGCCTGAGCCCAGAAGTTCAAGACCAGCCTGGACAAAATAGCAAAAACCCCGTTTCTATTAAAAATTAAAAAATTAGCGAGGCATGGTGGTGTGCATCTGTAGTCCCAGCTACTCAGGAGACTGAGGTGGGAGGATCACCCAAGCCCCAGAAATTGAGGCTGCAATGAGCTGTGATCAGACCACTGCGCTTCAGCCTGGGTGACAGAGCATGACCCAGTCTGAAAAAAAAAAGTTAAAAAAATTTTTATAAAGGACTCTGATAGCAGAGTAATGTGACAAGTAGAGGAAAGAATGGCATGAATTCCAAGGAGAGTTGGAAATACAATGGTAAAGGATTATGGGGAATTGCTAGTGGAGGTTAGAAGGAAAAAAAAAAAAAAAGAAGAACCTATTTAAATACTCACCTATTACTCACAGTTAAATTTTAAAATACTAAAATATTTCCCCTTACAATTTACTCAGTGAGGTTAACGATAGGCTGAAAATGATTTTACAATCAAAAGATATCTATTCTTCTGACTCGTCAATTGGGTGTCTTGTTAGAGCACTGGCTAACAAGGTAAATGCTCAGATGAAGCATGATTTGTTTAAAGAGAATCTTCATTTTCAATAACATTTTATCATTTATGGAAGAGACACACTTCTATCATTTATATATTGAAACCACTGCACTATGAAAAATGTGTATGAGTTCTTTTTTGCATTACCTGAATGTTATTTTTATTTTTTATTATTTTTTTAAATTTTTATGGGTATATAGTAGGTATATACATTAGATGTTTTGATACAGGCATGCAATGTGAAAAAAGCATATTTTTTGGAGAATGGGGTATCCCATATTTTATTGTATGTTTTAGAAGAAACCTAAATAGGGTAACCTTCATGTTGCTGGCAGCTATATATTTTCTGAAACCTAAAACATGTGAATGCCATGAAATCACAAGATTTGATGGAGAATGGGGTACCCATCCACTCAAGCATTTATCCTTTGAGTCACAAACAATCGAATTACACTCTTTAAGTTATTTTTAAATGTACTGCATGTTACTTATTTATTTATTATTCATTTGAGACAGGGTCTTACCCTGTCACCCAGGTTGGAGTGCAGTGGCACAGCTCACCACAACCTCAACCTCTGGGATCAACAAATCCTCTCCCCTCAGCCTCTCTAGTAGCTGGGACCACAGGTGCCTGGCTAATATTTTTTTTTTTTTTTTGTATTTTTGTATTTTATAGAGACAGGGCTTCACTATGTTGCTTAGACTGGTCTTGAACTCCAGGGCTCAAACAATCTGCCCACCTCAACCTCCCAAAATGCTGGGATTACAGGTGTGAGCCACTGTGCCCAATCATGAATGTTATTTAAAGCATAGTACTGATACTTCTAGGATTCTATTGGATTTTGAAAAATGATAGTACTCTATGTTCCAAATTTTCCACACTAGACTGAAGTTTACAATTCTTCAAGAAGCTTTTCTTGTTTATTAAACACATGCAAGGGAGGCTGAAAGTTCACTTCAAATGTATTATATACCAAGCTCCACGTGCAACACTCTTTGATGTACATTGAACCAAAGGAAAGTGCGCAAACCATGCATTGTATCAGGGTCATTTAGGAGGATATGTTTATGGTGCCGGTTACAGGCAGCTTTGCCCATTGCTTAAACTAGGAACATTTATTCCTTATCAATATTTAAATGAGCATACTATTTGCAAAGCATTGCAAATTATTGCCCTAGGGAAGTCATAAATGCAAAGAATCAAACTGCATAGGAGAAAAAGGACAAAGCCAGCCCATTAAGACAGAAGTCCCTAGAGGAAATGAAAATGGCACTACTTCCTTCAGCATATCCTTATTTTCCCACAGAAGGGCCCCTCGCCTGAATCTTAGCACTAAAAGTGACGAAAGAAAAAGTAAAGATTTGAGACTTCCAAGAGCATCCATTAATAGAATTTAGAACTGAGTGATTCTGGTATGCTTAAAATTATGGTTTTAAGGCTCAACTACTGAGGTTTCCATGAATTTAGTTAGTTTCACAAAATACTGTTAGTTTGAAATGACATAAGGTTATGCATAAATAGTACAGGTAATCCTAGACAGGCAAGCAAGGCAGGAGTTGGCAATGAATCCATGCATTTAGTCATCCACCAATAGGTTCAATCATGAGTAGAAGCAAAAAACATTAGAAACATCAGGATGTAGCCCACCTTTTCAACATACAGTTGATGTAATTCAACAAACCACCATTAAAAAGAGGGGAGTCATTGCTACATATTATATAGAAATACTGTACCTCTTCTCCTAAATGAGTAAGAAATAATACTTTTTTGTTTTTAATTGATGCAATATATCATTTATACATGATCTTTTGTGATTCAAGACTTTGACATGACATTGATGAGATACTACACATTAACAGAAATAACAGAAAAAAACACAAAATTTAGCTATACCACCGTTAACGCCTTACCTTAACAAGACTTCCAGCACTTTCCCCATATAATAACTAACCTGGTGAAAAACTGTTACTACCCACACTTGATTAAAGAAAATGTGGAACAATATTCAACCATAAAAAAGAATGAAATCCTCTCATTCAAGGCAGCATGGATAGAACTGGAGTATATTATGTTAAATGTAGTAAGACAGAAAGAGAAAGGTAAACACTACATGTTCTCACTCATGTGGAAGCTTCAAAAAGTTGATGTCACAGAAGTAAAAAGTAGAACAGTGGATACTAAAGGCTGGGAAGGGCAGGAGAAAGGAGGGAAGAGGAAGAGATTTGTCAAAGGACACAAAATTACAGTTAAATAAGAGGAGTCAGTTCTAGTGTTCCATAGCACTATAGGGTACGTATAGTTAATAATATGGGATATAGTTTCAAATAGCTAGAAGGAAGATTAATGTTCCCAACATCAAGAAATAAATGTTTGAGATGATGGATATGGTAATTACCCTGATCACATGTATCAAAACATCATTATGTACCCCATAAATATGTGCAATTGTTATATGTCAATTTTCTAAAAATGTTACTATAAATAAAGTGAATAAACACAGATGGGCAAGGTTAAGAATTACCCCACCAAGGAATTTGCACATCATGAAAGTGTGCCAATGCGATAAACAAGTTATTCATGTGCAATATGAGGATGCCAAGTACCAAACTATAATACTTTTTGGCTGTGAAAATAAATAATAATAACCTAAAGACATCAAAAAAATGGCAAACTAACTGGATGGAAGAACTTATACAAGTGAGTCATTGACATGGGATGATGAAGCTGATTCTAGATGACAGCATGTGAAGAAAAAGTCCCTACGCCCAAACTTGCCGTAGTTACATATCAGTCTAAAAACTGGAAAGAAACTTTATTACAAACTGCCTACCGTAGTCTTTATTTACCATAAAATAATGTTTAAACCCCAATTATATGTCTGGTTAAATGGTTTTTAAGCTATTGAAAACAACCTATTTAAATGAATAGGGAATTATATACAAACCATAATCAAAATAGCTTACTCTGACAGTATTATGGAGATGGAATTATGAAATAAGTATGGAGCGTGAACTCGAATTTGTCAAGAAAGGACTGGAATTATAATAGACAATAATCCAGTATCCTTATGTATTACCTTCTCCCCACTGAGGACCACTGATCTAAAGATATAAATAAGATTAATAAATTAACACTACAATTTTAAATTTTATCTTATAAGCAAATTATGACCTTATCTGTACTGTTTGTTGTGTGATAAGCGTCCCTATGATGATAACGAACTCGTTAACATTTTTCAGTCTTTTCCCGCCATCTTGGAGCCTACGGGGCCTACTGGGAACAGGACTTCTAAAAGAGAGTATGTCTGGAAGGCCGTGGTCGAAGGCCATGTTTTTGCTGGCTATAAGCGGAGTGGGTCTCCAGATCCAAAGGGAGCTCATTCTTCTCAAAATTGCAGGTGTTTATGCCCAAGAAGAAACTGAATTGTATTTGGGCAAGAGATGTGCTTAAGTACACAAAGCAAAGAACAGCACAGTGACTCCTGGCAGCAAACCAAACCAAACCAGAGTCATCTGAGGAAGATTCACTCAGGCGCACGGAAACAGTGGCATGGTTCATGCTAAATTCCAAAGCAATCTTCCTGCTAAGGCCATTGGACACAGAATCCATGTGATGCTGTACCCCTCAAAGATTTAGACTAACGAAAAGTAAATAAATCAAAGTCTATTTGTCAAATCCGCCGGGTGTGGTGCTTCACGCCTGTAATCCCAGCACTTTGGGAAGCTGAGGCCAGTGGATCACTTGAGGTCAGGAGTCCAGAGAGCAGCCTGCCCAACATGGTGAAATCCCGTCTCTACTAAAATTAGAAAAATAAGCCCGTAGCGGTGACGCGCACCTGTAATCCCAGCTACTCAGGAGGCTGAGGCCCGAGAATCACTTGAAGCCAGGAGGTGGATGTGGCAGTGAGCCGAGATCGCGCCACTGCACTCAGCCTGAGTGACAGGGCCAGACTCTTCCATAGGTAGGTAGGTAGATGATTGATTGATTGATTGATAGATAATAGCCTTTGGTTAAGTACTATTTGAATAGGACAATATAATAGGAAATAAAAGTTTCAGAATGAGATTTGTTGGGTTCTATTACCTCTACTTGTCAGGTACTAGCAGTGAAACCTTAAGCAAGTAAACTAACTGCTCTGATCTTTAGTGCCCTCATCTTTAAAAGTAATAGTTAGAACCTATTTCTGATAGCTGTCACTGGGAGAGAAGGTGACCACATACCTAAACACTTAATATGATCCCTATCAAATACTAAACACTAAAAATAGTAGCATGTAATTATCAAACTGCAAATACATATAGTCTTAGTTTTAGTCTGACCACTCAATTCAAATGTTTAGATACTTCAAAAATGATGCATTTGGTGACCTTTCATAACTAATCTGATAGACAAACCTTAATTAATAATAATAAAGGTAAAGATAAAACCTCAACACTATAAAATCATATGAGTATATACATATATGAAGTCTATATGTTTATGCTTAAACTACCATAAGCATATGGAAAGCATCCAGGAATTAGATATCTTATAATATACCTAAGAACTAGTGTTATGTATATTTTCATTTGTTTGTTTTTATTTCATATAAAAATCTAAAATATATGTATTTGCATTCCTATTTTAATTTCTTGGTCATAATCAAAATGCCCCAAATTATGAATTTCATAAGAACATTTGCAAGTAATTCGATAATATGCAAACAAAATTCTTATGAGTCTATTGCATTTATAATGAGTGCCTACTATGTGCTAGAAAGTATCTGAGGGTTTTAGCACAAATAGATACAAAACTAACTATACACCACAATAATCCCAAGGAAGTAACTCTTAGTTACGAGAAACTGAATTCATTCAAGTTGTAAAGTCTACTTATGACTTTGAAAAATCGTGATATCATCTTCTACCAGCAAGTATATAACAGCATTTTAAAATTTTAACAGTGATCAAAAAATAGCTTACATTTTTTAATACATAAGTGAAAATGCAACAAAAGAAATCCACCTGAATTTCTCTTCCTGTGGTGAATTTTAGACATGAGATGCTTCTGTAGCCAAATGCCCTGGAGAAAATCAATTAGATCTGATTTTAACAACCTACTACATTTCACAATATAATAAGGGAGAAACAATGTGTATTAACATAAGACACTGCAATAAATAACTGACAAAGGAAGAACAATAGTATTCTGATATAGGTAATATTATATTATACTGATGAGTTCACAAAATATTGGACAGGCACCAAGTTTTTGTTAAATGGTTGAATGCCTATCTCAAATTTATTTTCAAAATGGGAGACTACAGAAAATAATCATTTAGGGGATCTCGAGATGCTTGGTCACATGTCTCAAAATCACTGTGTTCGGAGACACTTGTTACAGAATAATTATAAATTTTGTATTTCGTTTAAGAAAATTCTGGAGACTTAGCCATCCTAGAATGCTCTAGCCTACTTAAAAAGAAATCAAAGATTCGACAATACCCACTATAATCTTCTATAGAATCTCCTGTTTTCACAGAGAATTGCATGACAGTTACTATAGATATTGAAGCCATTATCCCCCCCAAAATGATATTTCTTTTACATATGCTATGACTATGTTTGTCTTATCTTGCTTCTCAAAAATTTAACCATGTTAATCTATCATTCAAATTTTCTTTGAAAGTTAAAATTAATAAAATTTTAATAAATGTTATATGTATATAAGGACCTTGTAATTTTTTAGAGTTCACAACTTCTTTTAAATTATTACAGTTTAATTGGTATTTCCTTAGAAAGAAAAGCAAATTGTGATAGCAAGAACAAAAATAGATTTTTCTTCATGCTTTGTAAGCTCTTCTGGTAAGAGAGTTTTAAAAATTCAGTTGAGAATTCTAAACAGGTAACAACTTTTTTTTTTTTTTTTTTTTTTTGTAAACACAGTCTCACTCTGTCACCCAGACTGGAGTGCGGTGGCATTATCACAGCTCACTGCAGAGCCTCGACCTCCCAGGCTCAAGCAATCCTCCTGTCTCAGCCTCCCAAGTAGCCTGGCTAATTAAAAAAAAATTTCTTTTGTACAGATGTCGGGGGGTCTCACTATGTTGCCAAGGATGGTCTGTAATCCCAAAATGCTGGGATTACAGGTGTGAGGTACCTCACCTGGCCCAGATGACAACTCTTGAAACACACCTTAAAATTTCTGCAGTACTTTCAGATAACTAATCGCATTCCTACCTTCACAACCTTTTGAAATCAGGAGAAAACTTATCAGCATTATGCCCACTTTATATTTGAGAATCTGGAGTTTCAGCTTGACTAATCCAACATCTCTCACCCAGGCAATTCACATACTTGGAACCTAAAATCAAGTTTCCTGACTCTTCTTATGACTCTACGGTGTCTATACATTAGTTAATCTAAAATCTAGAGGTATTGTGATAATAAAATACTTCCCTTGGATATTAATGACAATTTCTTTTGAAATAACATAATGATATTTTTGTGGAAAACATTTCCTAAAAATTATACTTGTTGCTAATGCTTTAAAAACTGAGTTTTTGTATATGTATTGATAATTAAATTTTCTTGCTACCTTAAGTAACAAGTGTGAACTGGAGGAGATGAGAATATTTCAATTGACAGTCACAACTATTTTACACACCGTCAGATCCGAAACATTCATTTCAACATTTGACAGCATATAACAATCTCAATACTGTGAACTCCTATATAGTTTGCTATGGGCAAGAGACCTGCCCTTACACAAGCCTGTGGATCGATTGGTCTTGGTAGAATCTTATTTTAAGACTCTTTAGGCCGGGCGCAGTAGCTCACGCCTGTAATCCCAGCACTTTGGGAGGCCGAGACGGGCGGATCAGGAAGTCAGGAGATCGAGACCATCCTGACTAACACGGTGAAACCCCGTCTGTACTAAAAATACAAAAAATTAGCCGGGTGCGGTGGCGGGCGCCTTTAGTACCAGCTACACGGGAGACTGAGGAGGGAGAATGGCCTGAACCCGGGAGGTGGAGCTTGCCGTGAGTCAAGATTGCGCCACTGCACTCCAGCCTGGGCGACACAGCGAGACTCCTCTCAAAAAAAAAAAAAAAAAAAAAGACTCTGTAAAGCACTGATTTATGCACAATTGATCTGATCAGCCAGGCAGTCAATGTGATTTATTAGCTAAGATGGCCAAAACCCTTTGTTCTCCTTTTTCATGCAGTAGTAACTCACCTCATTAGAGGTGGAATCATTATAGGAAGCTACTGAGAAATAGAAGTTGAACCTGCTGGCCTGACTTCTTATTTCTCCCCCTCTATGGATCTACCAAATACTAATAGCTAGACACTAAGACCAGAGCTGCTGTGCACACATGCGGAAGCCACTGTACTAGAGACGGAGAAAGCAGATCAGAGGTCTCTAATATTCTTCCACTCTGAAACATTTCCAGGTATCAAACTCATTCATTTAGCTTCATGAGAAACTCATTCATTTAGTTTCTAGCAGATATTTTTTCTTTATTTAACTGCAGTAAGACAAATGACTTGTATTACTTTGTAATTATGGTGCCTAACTAAACATAAGACTAACAATGTGTATAACAAGAGTTGGCAACCTACAGTGTACATCCAGACATATGTACACACAAATGTATACATACGCTTACACTCCTAATGTTGCACAAGATCCAGTTGAACAGCCCAAACAGGTCCATCTGTAGACAAAATATACATTTGAATTTGCCAAGCACTTATATTTCCTATAATATGTTGGGGAAGGATCTATAGCTCTCATAGGTATACATCAGTACATTTGGTACAAATGTTCCTTCCTCTTGTTAAAGTTTATCTCCCAGCCAAGATACCCTAAGTCCCTACTGATTACTAGCTATCTCCTTAAAATTTGTTAACAAATAGTTAGAGAAGGAATGTAACAGAGTAATTTATGTTCATTTCATGAGATAACTCTACTTTAAAACAGAGTACTACTCAACACCTTTGGGCTCTTCCATGCAACCTTCCACTAGGAGTGCAAGGCCAGGAACCTTAATTCCAGTAGTCTAAGCTACGCATTTCCCTTTGACTTGAGAGAAGATTCCTCCCTCCCAACAGTTATTTGGAGAGATGTGACCTGCTAATAGCTTCCTTCTATACCGTATCCGTCTCTAAAAGAATGAACACTTTGCCACTTCCTTGCCCACCCCCGATGCACAACAATAAAGTCAATAAGAGACTACTTAATATTCTACTATTAACAGTTTAAAAACCACACATGATTATTCAGTACAAAAATGTTGAGGAGAAATACATTAATTTACTATATATGTGCTATATAAATTGTGAAAAGTTTGGATTTAAAAATTCAGATTTACTTAAGCCCAGTTATATAATTTCTATACAAAAGTACATATGGCCACTGTCTTTGAGTTACTCTGACAAATGAATGCTTTGGAATATGCTGAATGAATGCGCAACTTTTAAGCTGAGCATTATTTCAATAACTTTAAAATGCAACAATGAACAAGACAATTTGTAAAATATGTGAATATTTTTATAACTCTTTCAGGAGGTACAATACAACCTATCCTTATTACCAAATAAGCAATGTCAAATGACAAAAGCTTTAGCTATTGTACTGGTTCAAAAGAAATGCAACATGTGTGTGCACATTTGTGCTGTGATATGTACGTCCATGAGTATGCTTACAATCACATATTCAAGACCAGAAATCTTTACTGAAAGGATTACAGGTGAACATTTTTCAGTGTCAGAACATCAGTAAGAGGAAATATAATCTAAGATCTGAAGTTATTATTCTCATCAGACATTTGCTGTTGACCACATAAACTTTTTCTTTAACCTTCTTCTTAATAGAAACTAATCAAAGGCAAGTAGCTTCTCCTGATTTAGGTTTTTGTTTCAAAACTTTGGTTGGATTACTATTTTAATAATTACCTATTTACTGCTACAGTTAAAACTTCATGTTTAAATACATTTTATAGTTTACATTATAATTTACAATTAGTATATTACATTATAACTAGTAAATAATGATGTTATTGGCCATTTTGATTTATTTATTATGTCCTATTCTTGAAATAAAACTTTGCCTATATTCTTAATGGCTTAAAAGAATAGTTTCTTTTCCTTTAGTTAATTGTATTTTCTTAGCAGCAGTTTTATAAATAGAATAAGACACTCTAGGGAGAATACTGAGCTGGTATATAGTGGCCTTCTTGTTGTTGAAATCATTCACCCTTTGGACTTGTGAACCACAAAGCCCCCAGAGATCAGCAAATCCCAGTATAGCACATGCCAAGTCATGTCTTACTGCTTTCACGTAGTCCTCACATTCTAACCACCACCCCAATATCGCTAGATAGCTCAATACTGATGAGTATAGCAACAACTGAAATCATAGTCTATGGAATACAGTCCTGCCATCAAGCACATGTTGTTACTATATAAAGAATACAAATTCATCTGAAACTTGGGACTACTTGGGATGAATTTTTAGTTTGAGACCCCAAAGATTCTTAAAATTGTCTTGTGCATTTTGTTTAAAAATTGATATGTAGTCTAGTTATTCTCAGTGGGCTACTGCAGCCATTTAAACAGTGAGTGTACAATCTCTGCCTAGTTAAACTACACATTTACATGGCGAGAGTACCAATGAGTATGTTTCATCAAACATTCCTGGAAGCTGTCTGGCCAATAGGAGTGGTTTGAAACGGTTTTCTAATCACTGTTGAAATCACTGATAGTACTGTCTGTCCACACTATGACAGACAAAAGCTGAAATGTATTAAACATAGCAATCCATCATCCTGCAGATGGGAAGCAGGAGCCAGCCGAGTTCAGAGGCAGTGACTACCCGCTGCTTAACAAAGGCTGGAGTCCTGACAGTTCAGTCCCTTCCTTGCTCTTCGCGACCACCCCTCCATCTGAGATGAATGAGTGTAATCAATGAGGGAGAAAGCCTGCTGAGGATCTCAAATTCAAACATTGTTACATTTAAAGTGCTGCTTTTTTTTTTTTTCCTAATCAGAACTGTTGCTTAAACAGTGTTCTCCAACTACAAGAAGACAAGCATTTAAGTGAATGAATGAACAAATGAACTATAGATTCAAGAAGCATATCCTTAGAAAATACTGTCCTGGTGTACCATTAAGTTTAGAGAACTAGCTTTGAAATAAAGCTATGATCCTAATTCAGAGGAAGTTTTTTTAAAAAGCCACCCAATTAAGGGTAAGTTTACATTGTTTGGAGCAAAGGAATAGTGATGTTCCCTTTGAATGACCAAGAGATTATTTTTAAATAAGCACCAAATACAAATAAAATGCTATTGGCTAAAGTTCAATTTGTTTTGCATACTTGTTTGTAATAAGGACATATGAGTCACAAAATAGCCAAAGGGAGGGAAAAAACCCTCAACTACTAACAGCACATTAACAAAGTATAGAAACGAAAGACACTTTTCTTTGGATTTCAGCCTTGTCATTTCTAATTTTCTGCTCCTTGGACATGCTTGTATTCAAATTCTGGAACATCTATTCAGCATATCAATCCTAATTAGACAATCTGGGTCTGGAAAGGATGAGAGCTGGGTCATTTGCATAATTTAATCATAAATACTCAGTGATACATATTTCCAAATGCATTTGTACAATTATCTTTTCATCCTTGGGGCAATGGTATTAATATGATTAGGCAATATTTCTGGAAAAAACAGACAAGTATGCACTCTTTTTAACTGCAGCTTAGGGCGATATGAAAAATTAATTAATTTCTGAAGAAAATCAATTTCTCTACGTGACCACATTAGACATTGCTAAACCAAGACTCAGAAACCTCTCTCAATCACTACATTTTATCAGGCTCTTCTAAATTCTGATTAGTATTTGAACAGTTCAATAGAAAAACTGGTAATGTATCAAAGAGCATCTTAAATTTTGAAGAGATCTTTCTGCCTACTTTCTTTTAGGGCACACCACTCTGCTTTACTTTAATGCATTGTTATTTAACCAGTCAATGAGAAGCCTGTGCTTTTGGTGTGAACTCATCTTGAGTGATCTTTTATTAATGTACATTAACCAATTTCAAGGACAACAGGATAAGGTTACTTTGGAAAGGCTTTCTCAAGAAATGGATTTATATTCATCTAAAATAATCCTAATGCACATGGCACTGTTTATTATTTAAAAATTAGATAAACCAAGTCCTCTTTAAAAGTACCATTTTCGTAAGAAAAACATTGTAATATACTTAGTGGAGCTCTAAGAACCCAGGTGGCTAATCTGATTTTTTAAAAAGAGATTCTGCTTTGTATGTTAATTAGTACAAAAGAAAGAAGTCACATTTGTGAGTTTAAATGCACTATTCTTTTCTTTTCAATCAAATGAAAAAGTAGAAATTACTGCATGCAAATATTCAATATTCATTTAATTTACATAAAGGTGCTTGAACAAATTTTTGATTCTAACAAGCTCATTTTTCATGCGTTTTGTCTTTCATCCTAATCTAGCATCTGTCATTCCTTTTTGAAGTTATTATCGGCCCAATTCCCTCTTGGACATGGTTGCTGGGTGACCGGTATCTTAGCACCCACTTTGACAGGAACAGATGTGAAACTGATCAAGAGATTTCCCAAGGGTACCTGAAATCACAAACAACTTTTGTGAAAAACAAACAGCATTCCTGTCATGGGCCCTTATTTAACCCACTCTCCAAAAAAAAAAGAGCAAAAAGTTTACTCCAGATCAAATATGCCATTTTAATTTTATTTCCTAAGCTTGGAATAAAATACTGTAATTAAATACAATTGTATTATATTTCACAAATTTGAATTTAAGAGGTCTGTTCTAAATATCAATAGCTCAAAAATCCAGATTTTGGCCTGTTTTTGGCTAGATGTTTATAGGTAAATTTCATGGCAAAATGTTTCTATTTCATGCACAATTTCACTAGAGTTTCAAAAAAAAATAAAGGTGGGTTATGATGATAATTTGGATGATAAGAGTATTCAAGAAGATGAAATTCAGTTTGGTGTCTAAAAGCTTCCTATTTTGAGTATTGTGTACAATTCTGTGCAGTAATAAGGATTACTCTACTTTCAGAGGATTGGCTACAAAATAAAACTTCCCCTCTCCTCTCATGCATTTTATAGCAAAAGTTTTTAATGTGTCTTTATTTCCAGTTCATGTGGTGTGTAACATCAATCATTATTGGAAAGAGAGCTAGAAAGTGCCTCTGAAAGACAAAAAAGGTCATAGAAACTTCATATCATCACCATTACAAAAGTCAGATTAGGTTGCCTTTTCTGAAATAGATTATTTCTAAGACCAGCATAATGATCTTATGATCTACCTACTTTCCTTCCTTCCATCACAGAGAGAGTAGAGTGCAGTAGCCATGTTAAATCACCATGAAACTAGTTGGGGTAAACTTTTAAATGAAATTAGGTATATAATTAAATATTGGTATTTTATAAATTCGGCATCAAGTGATACTAGGAAACAGCCAAAGAACTGATATGATTTTTCATCTTCATTGAAATGGTAAGTATAAGGTCAAGGCAGAAAAAATGTTTTTTCATTTACAGTGAAAATAAGTGTTTGTGGGTTTTCTTGACACTTAGCAGCCAACAGAAAAAGAATAAACAATGCATGTTTAAAACTCCAAAGAGTTTTTCCTAGATGATCATGACTTATGATAGTAAGGAAAGTGGTATACCTTCCATCGGCAATTTTAATATTTTTCCTCTATTCCAAGAATTGATTTAGTATAATTATTATTAGGGACTTTTATGTTTGGTTCTGATTGGGAAATAACCAATAACCACTTATCCAAAAGGTTTATTCAATGTCAAGTGAGAAAAAAGTAAAAAGTCTTTGGAATTATTTTTAATTTTTAATTTGAAAAGGAATTTGCTCACCTCAATTTCAAAACCCAATGATGGAATTATTTAAACATCATAATTGTAACAGCATATACATGTGTTGCCTTACCATCTATAAGATGTTTTTTGTGTATATAACATTGAGAACAAGTCATTCTATATGGAGAAGTAGGTCTTGATTCTATAATCTAATGGTAGTCATTTAATACTGTCAAACAAGTAGAGATGCTATGACCTTACCCATTTATATTAGTTATCCATTTGCACTTATATGACATAGCACAGCCCAGAAATTAAGCAAACTACTACACACCTAAATTCTTCTTTATTTGGAACAAACTGTTAACTTCAGTTGTCCAACTTAAGCCCATTTCACATAAGTAAAGTGAATCCAGCTAAAATAAAAATATCTTTTATGCATCCAGTTTATCAGTGACCACCTTCATTTATTATTAGTAGTAGCAAAAGCAGCATTCTGGAAACCCTGTCAGATGGTCCAACTAAAAGCAAAATTAGGTACATAAGCATTTAAAATGTGACTGTAAGAAAAATTAAATATATTCCTAGAAAAATCCTTATTTGGAAATGTTATAACTAGGAAAATGTCCTGAAAAAGTTTCTTCTCCTACTTGGACTGACTCATTAGTAAAAAGAAATTGATTAAAAAGTACAAAATAATTGTTTATATTTCTAATTAAATTTCTGTTTAAACTCCTTAAATCTAGAATGTATACATAAAAAGAAGAATTTTGCTTTAAAAAGTAACATTTTAATAGCATGAGAAAACTTAAATAGCTGCAAAATTTTGATGGCACTTTGGCTGAACTGTGAAGTATCACTGATGAATAATATTTTTTTAATTTCCTAAGAATATCAAGGTACTAAATATGGTAGCCAAACAGGTGTTAACAGAAAGAAAAATCAAATTTGACCCAGAAGGCTCCAATATTAAGGTTTGAATTGAGATCAGTTCATTCCTTTCCCATGGGGTAACTTGTATAAATGTAATTCTATAGTTTCATAAAAGCAGGTCAACTTTCTGTCCCTGGGGATCTTTTGGCAATTTGAAGCATGGAAGCACTGTTCCTGGCTACAAGTTCAAATCTGCATGTACCATACTGTCAACAGTGTGTAAGAAAACAATCAGTGAACTGCAGACATATATTCATCTTTGATTACAGTATAAACTTATCAGAGCATTCTTAGAGGGTAAGAATAAAGGTGTCAGAAATGACAATCATAAAATATTTTGAAACTATTTTACTTACTTATACTTTTTCCTACCAGAAGATGCAAAAAGTAATGTGAAATATTTGTATTTATGTAAATATCTAAATGCAAAGATGAACTTTTTACCAAATACTGTGTACAAGGTTTTATATTTTTACAAAGTTTTTTTTAATTCCATAAGCTTTAGATGAAGCAGAAACTTTTAAGTCATCACTGTTTTATAAGCATCTTTCTACATTGCAAAAAATGTATGCATGCTTGCACTCTTACCGATGACGTAATGACTTGACATATGCCATGGAATTATTGAGAAAGTAATTTATTTCAATTTAACTGGATCTTTACTAGGTGTTTTCAAAGACAATTACAGTCCACTGCAAGAAGTGGTAATACACATCTCCTTATGTAGACCTGCAGATTAACCCACTGACCTCATTCCTAACTCATTTCATTGATGGCAAAGCTTTTAGAAGAGTCTCTTTTCCTTTATGTTATGAAATTGTTTTCCTATCATTTATTCACTGATTCTAAAGGATATGCTTGCTCTAAGTGCAAGAAGCAATGAAATAAACCAATAAAAGAAATAGACCAAGGGCATCAAGCACATTTAGTGTCATTTAATAATGTACAGATTCTAATAATCATTTAATATCTAATTTATACAAATAAAATAATTATTATACATATGTTTTTAAACAGATAATTTAAAGTACATTATCATAAAAAAGGTTTAGGAAAATTAAGCTACGTTTGTAATCACTGCCCTAATAACCATATAGCCTTAAATATTAAATATTTAAAATATTTAAGTATAAACTACTTCTTTAACTCTAAAATTAATTCTATTTTTTCTGTTGTAATTCAGTAAAATAGGAACTATTTTTTCATGTATTGTTTCATGTTTTTATGAATTACAAAAAGGTAAAATTAAAGCCAACTGTAATTTCCTAAGTTATTTGTCCTGTGGCCTTATATCCTACAGGTGTGTATGTATGTTTGCATGTGTCTGTGTGAATATATTCCTACACAACATATATACATGTATGTAAAGGCTTTTCTACCAAATGTATGACAATTATTTAAAGCATAATTATAGAGTACAAATGAGCTAATGCTAATACATATAAAAAAATCCACCACAGGATTCTCTAAATTACTGATAAAAATTTTACACTTGTTGCACACACAAGAACATCCATCCTCATATAAAATGTGTGACAGGTAATATGAAAAATGAAAGTGTTCCAGTTTACTCTTTTAAAATCAAAAGGCACTATTTAACTGTAAGTTAATAGTTAAATAACTGTAAGTGCCTAACTCAAGAAGATAATATCATTTTGAAGAATCAAGTTAAATAAAAATCCTAAATTTGAAACATAAAATGGAAAGTAATACTGTTGAATGCATCAGTATATTTTAGCAGAACTATGATGGGTTCAAAGATTTGGTATAACTTAAGTGATTTACTTTGTTCATATATAAACAATATGTTTTTAAAATATAACATTATGAATATAACAGCCTATTTACTGTTGCTATTAATAAAATATCAGGATACAGTTTCAGGTTTTAACAAAATACTCCATCTGCCTGATAAGTGAATGTAATACAGTATTTCTTAGTTAATATATTCTAGAGATTTATTTTCATTGCCTTTACTTAAGAAATGACCAGTGTCCCTTAAATGGAATTAGTAAGTATTTACTGCAAATGCTTCTATATGCTTCCATAAAATATCTCCCTTTCAACTAGCACACTTTCTTTCTTAAGATATATTTTGTTTGCCCTTGAAGAAAAATAAGGTTATTTTTTTCCTGTTGTAACTGGAAAGGCAATCTAATTATTTAGAAACATTTGATACCATACAAATTCAAAGATCATTTAACACTGTGACTTTTTAATACTTCATGTTTACCACTCATATACCACTCATATACCATTCATATATGCTAAGGAAACAAAAACATTTCTCAATTATTCAATGTTACCAATCAACATCAACCAATATACTATGTGGTTTATTGCAGTATTTGCTTCATGAAAATCATGCTTTAAAAGTATATCCATATTTTTTTTTTGTCAAAGATATAGGCTATTTTCAAAATCCACTGCAGGATTCTTAAAGATCTACTTACAGACAAATCAAAGTATATTTATTTATATTTTTCAAATCATAGAAAATATAATCACCACGTTGTACAAATTTTTCTCCCTATCTAACTGAAATTTTGTAACCTTAGACCAACAGCTCTCCAGCCCCTGGTAACCACCATTCTACTCTCTGGATCTATGAGTTCAACTTTTTAAAATTCCACATGTAAGTGATATCATGCAGTATTTGTCTTTCTGTGCCTGGCTTATTTCACTTTGACTTCCTGCTAGAAAAATGTAATGTATTCCAGGTATTGTATTCAACCTATATAATACATTGTTATAGATGCTTCAGTTAAGTACTCTCTCTCTCTGTCTCTCTGTCTCTCTCTCTCTCTCTCTCTGTGTGTCTCTCTCAGTATCAATCACCATTCTCTAAAACTTTTTAAATAAGTAACTGGCTATTCAGTGTGTTGCTGTGCTTGTAGTTTACGACACTTCAATATACTTATAACAACAAAAAAAGACCAATTAAACAATGACATAGTGAGATTTCCAGTTTAATGAGTTGTCTTTGACAACTTGCAATCAAGTCACATACATTTAAATGTGCAGAAGAATCCCAGCTTGAAATCCTGGATCGATTCCAAGCCAATTTGGATCAGAAAGCAAAAGGACCACACCTTTTAAACAATGCAGTCATTGGCAAATGTAGTGTTCAATTTAGAAAGAATGAAAGATGATTTTTTTTTTAATGGGTGCATTTGAATGCTTTTCTCTTATAAAGGAAATCTATGTCCAAATAAACCAATACATTTTAAATGCATTTGGTTCAAGGTCCTTGACTTTGGGTCAAGTGGTGATTTGGGTCATTATACATGATGTGACATATATTTTTAAATTGGACATTTATCTGCTATTCATTAAACTAATTTTAATTGTATCATTAATTTGAAAAATAATGACCTTTTTATTGATTGTCTAATAACTAATTTATAGTGGATTGAAAATTCTTTTCATTGTCATTTGTACATTTGTATATAAAGATAGTTATTAGCTGCCTAAAACTAGCAACACTGGATACACTCTTAACAAATTCTCAGAAGCCGCCCTAAAAAAAATAGATATAACAAATAAAGTAATCCATCAGTTAATCTAATAATAACTAATTAGTGGGCCAAATATAAATATTTTATCCTTGGTATTCTTGTTTTCCAAAGCAATAATTTGGTAAACTAACATACTATCCTAATGAAGTCATTCCTGTATGTGACATTTGCTAAAAAGCAAATATCAGCAAATAAAAGTTAGTTATGAGACAGCCACAATAGCAAAAATTACTTTTTACTAGAAATATTTTTGGCAAATTGAAAAGACGGAAACAAGAAATTTGAACAAAATGTTTGCACATAGCCTTGCTATGCCTGAGATGTACATTATCTGTGCAGATCAGAGCCTTTGCTATTACACTTATCTGAGCTCCATTAGGTGGGCTTTTAATTCATAGTTTTCTTCATTAAAAATTTAATTATTGAACATAACAAACATAATAGAGAAGGGTCTCCTTAATGCAGTCCCAAAGCCTGAAAATATAATTGTATTCTTAGCTAGAATATTCAAACTACATATACTATATACATCTATTAATATACTACATGTAATATGTAGTATTTAGACACATGTGTGTACACACACACACACACGCACGCACGCACATATACATCTCTCAAACTGGCCAATCACAATGCATTACCTCAGTAAGAAAATAGCACATGCTGACATATGCTAAGGTCATTCTATTTTTATAACAATTCAAACATAAAATGATAAAACTTTATCTTAATTACATTTTTAAATACCCAAGCCAATAATATCAATTTTTACATTTCCTGTTATTCTAAAGATATATAACGTGATGTGACTTTTTGTTGTTGTTGTTTTTGGTGAACAAGCTGAAAAGGAAATACTTGAAAGATAATTTCAAACAAAGTTTAACTTTTTAAAAGAACCAAGTAACAAAACCCTTAAAATAAAAATGTTTAATGAAATCTAGATGACTCACCTGTACCTATTTAGAAGGCATAGTTCAAACTAATTTCTTCAGACAAGGATTCAAAGGGAGACAGTTTACAACCTGTGAGAGTTTAATTTCCTATTATATTTTGCAATAGTTGTTTTCTATGTTGCTAATACAATGCAATCTAAATGACTATGTTACTTGACTGACAAAAGCAATTGTATGAAGCAATTTAGTAAAATAACTTGGAAAGATAAAATAATACTAATTGATAGTTAAAACACAAATTGTTCTTAAAATAACAACTATTTGGTTGCACATTAAGCTAATTTACAACTGCTACTTATATTCTAAAAACAAAACATCAAATGAGAAACAATAAAGCATATTATGTTTTCGTATGCTGTTGAATCACACGTAGTAAATCGCCAAAGACAAGAGTGATTTATGCTCAAATCCTGCCAAGACTTTAGTCAATATAGGGTGTCACATCTCAGGGAGTTGGGGGATGTAGTGAGGCAAAAAGAGGGTGGCTAATATTTGTCCAAGTAATTGACATGAAATTTGAGTGAAATTTAGTAGAATAATCCAAAAAAAAAAGCAGATTTGGACTAAAAAAATGAAGATTTTAAAATCATGTGTCAAATGTGAATACCAGAATTTTTCTGGAGGAAAAAACCCTGTCGTGTAGTTTATTTTATATAATGTTTGAAGCTTCACAAAACAAAATATTATATGTGCAAATCAAATTTCTTACATCAGAGCATTAAATGTGGAGTTCAGAAAGTAAAGTATCATCATAACCATGTTCACTTTTAACAAAAATAACTACGATGTTATGAGAGACTAACTCCCAGAAAAACAACAGGTTTGAAAGAGATTATCCAAATAACTCAACAACTTATATCCTGCAGTATAATTTGATTTAACAAGGTAAATTCTAGGTTAGAATATTCTTATATTTTATTCATATACTAGTTATTAAAGTGTAATTTGCTAACACTTTTAAAGCATACAGAAATAAGTTGTGGGACCAAGCAAACTTTCATATTTAAGCTTTAGTCTTCTAATTATGCCCTATTCTTTTGAAATGATATAAAATGAGACATTAGGCGTTATTGGAAGCACTAATCTACTGCAATACAAAAACTTCAAAAGCAGAGTCTCTTCATTTGAAGCAATTCTTTTAATTTCTCTGTGCCAAGTATTGTAATTATCTGTTAGAAGTGAATCTATATTTGTGTTAAACTTTCTATATCAATGCATAAGTCTGTGTCACTGAAAAGCAGGCAACAGGGCAAATGTTAAATAAATATAGACTGGTTCGGTTTGCCATCTTTATTAAAACTCCTAACCAAAAAAAAAAAAAAAAAATAGAGTCAAGAATTGGAAAATATTTTGTACTTCTTACACTACAATTTCATTCATATATTACTACGGAAACATAAAATTCTTTCAATATTTTGTCCATGGATGGTATTTTAAGACAAAAGAATTCTGTTTGTGAATATATATATGCACCTATAAAATATATAAGAATAACTGGAATCTACTTAAGTTAAATACTCCTCAAATCTAGGGTTACTTAGAACCTACATCACAATCTTGTTTGAAAGATCCTGAGACAAAATTATCTTCAATAATAAAAGAAATGAATATTTTAGATAACATAATAAAACAGGGTCGCTTTTTTAAAACCTGGATTCATGGAAAATTGAATCCTAACCCAAATCTACAAAAAGGGAACTGACTCATACAAACAGAGATTTGACCGTGTACATAATTACTTTTCTTTTTTTGTTGTTGTTATTTAATGGTAAGCAGTTAATTAACTGACCTCTGTTGCAACAGCCAAGTTCATGCAACTAATGTTTAGTTTTAAAATAATAATTGGAGGAAGCTGATCAAGGACAGACTTTGCCCTTTGACAACTTTTAAATATATTTCCTTAGGTTTCTTTCATGTTTTGAGACCTTTATTTTTTAGCTTTACTGTCTAGCAGGTGATAGTCTCTTTTTCATCTCCTTGTGGTAATGACAGATGGCTTCAACATTTATTCTAGTTTTCATAAATAGCATACTAATGCAATAGCCCCAAGCAAATTAAATCCACTCTAAGGTTTGCTACTAACTTACTGAGAAACTTTGAGCAAGTTTATGAACCTTACTTTTCTGTAACATCATTTTGGTTCCTCAAAATCCCTGGTATTATTATTCCATGCTATTAAGAGAGAGATATAGATTCTGTAAAAAGCTGAGAGTGCTAAGATTTGATGTTTCTCATTTTATATAAATTATAACATGTACATGTATAAATTATATACACACATATATGGGTGTATATATAGTACTTTTATATAGTTTCCCTTCTTGCTCAGCTTCTCTTATACTCTACATAAATTACTCCCTTAGCCTGTCAAGTAGCTAGAGGAAAAAGAAACCAAAGTGAAATAAATCAATACATCTAGGTGAATAAATAAGGTTCTTCATAGCAAAGATATAAACTGGACTTGAATGAAAAAGTAATCAAAATTTTATAAATGCAAGATGCAAAACATTTCAAAGCTTTCAAAGGTAAGAAATAAGACAATAATGCTTATTATAATCATTAAAAATAATAATATAAGGTAAACAGTATATTTGGTGAAAGAGAGTTCCATTACAAGTTCCCAATTTCTTCAATCAGTGGCAGAGTTAGGAAAATCAAGGTAAGTATTTGCAACTAAACACCTTCTCAAGTTAATTACTACAATATTGCATGTATTTAAGTTAGAGTAAGCTTTTTTTAGTTGACATATGATCAAATTCAATACTAAATAAACAAACTTACTGCCTTTAACTTAAACATAACTTGAAATAGGGTTTTAGAGCAACACATGTAATTGCAAATTATTAAGGCCAGGTGATTGAAACATAATTACAGTAGTGATGAGATATTTGTGAAGAGATAAACAGTTCCACTGTATTTGACTTATCTTGGCTCTGCAAGTTTAAACTCCAGATCTGTTGTTAACCTCAGGAGGAAAAAAAACTTGAAAAAAAAATTTAGTTAATAACTTTAAGAATATTCTCCAACCACATGGTGAGGACTTAAAATCTAGGCAAAAATTCAGGGAATAAATCAAGTTTAACACTGATTATAACACTTATTATAATGCAGTCACTGAAGGAAGTTTTCTCCAGCAATTTTGTGTGTTTACGTATGTGTATGTGAAATGGACTTTAATTATCTAGTATCTAGTGTGTTGTAAGAAACACATAAAGAGGATTCTGAGGAGAGTAGATGTTTGATTACTAAGGAGAAAAAAAAAACAGTAGCGATTCACCAATTTACTGGATAGGCAGACAATTTTATAACTATCATATCTGAACTAGCTTCAAATTTCACCTAGCTTTCTTCGCAACTCCAGAACAATTTTTCTGACCTGATTCAAATAGATTTGGGGCAAATATTTTATATTCTGCACGACCAAGAGCTCCAATTATCTGAGTAAATGACATTTAGTGATCTTGCTTCCGCAACCCCCACTACCCCCCATCTTTACTGCCACCTGTCCATACATTTGGGCGCGCGCGCATACACACACACACACACACACACACACACACACAGAGCATTTACCCCCAAATAGTCGAAGGTTCAAAGCCCAAACACACCCATGTCCCATGGAACGAAGGGTACCTAAACACGGAAAAGAATTTCTGGCTAGGTCAGGATAGGACATTTGCTGGACTGGAATTCGAATCTTTTTCTTTTCTCAGCCTTCTCGGGCACAAGGCGAGAAGTCTTTCTCCATGGAAAAAGAGCTAGCGCTTTTTCAACACAATTTCCTTCTGGTCTCCTTATTACACTTCCCTTCCACCTAAGTTTCCCTGTCTCTGCGGGGGCACACACCAACTCCGC
Organism: Macaca mulatta; assembly: GCF_049350105.2. Lineage (NCBI taxonomy): Eukaryota > Metazoa > Chordata > Mammalia > Primates > Cercopithecidae > Macaca > Macaca mulatta. Next base: position 66,618,571 of record NC_133422.1, read on the forward strand.
TCCTTCTCTCAATCTTCAAACTTATTTGGAGGGCACCGAAGTTTCCGCGCAAATTTTGCGCGCAGTTCCCACGTGCCCGCTTCAGGTCTTCAACTTTCCCTATTCTCTTTCTCCCGGAATCCCACTCTGAACTTTTGCCTCTGCACTTCCTTGCAGCGAACCGTGGGGACAAAGCGGAGCTGTGAAAGGGGGTGGAATGATCATCTCTAACCCGAAACTGACAAGTTGCCCCACTCCCGCCCCCTCTCGGTAGATCCTCCCCCACTGAGCGTTCATTAGCATAAAACTGGTCTGGCTGGGGACCGGTCCCGCCGCCTCCTCGGTGCGCGCGCTCTGCTGGGCTGGGGAAGCCAAGGAACAGAGTATCAGGCCCGCTCAGCATTCCAGTGCAAAGTGTGCACCTGCTCGCTGCTTAAGCTACTAACCTTTAAGAAAAGAGAAAGAAAGAAAGAAAACACACTTTGGAGAGAAAGAGACAGAGAGAGAGATCGAGAGAGAGCGCGCTTCGTGGCTTTCCTTCCTAATCTCTCCAGTTCAGCTTCCATTGAGTCTCGGGCACTCGGTCACCTCCCCCTACCGAAGAAAACCTGCTGGTTGCCCTCGCATCTGCCCCGGGGCCACCGCACCCCTTTATTTCCTTTGCACACGCACTCACTCACACGCGGACACACGCACACATGCGCGAACACACAGACCCCTCCCCTCGACGGGCTTCCCCTCCGGGCTTCGGAGCTCAGCTCCCCGGAGCTCATCCCCCGGGATGGCCCCGGTCTCTCAGCCTCGCGGGTCATTTCCCTCCCGACCTCAAAGTGCCCTCCTTGGGTGCTGGCCCGCTCCCTCGCCTTTCCCAGCGGGCCCCTCACCCGGAGCGCGTCTCCCCGCTCCCCGAGCCCTGCGGAGCAGGTCACGACCTCTCCCCGCCCCTGGGACGGCGCTCGGCGCCACAGATCAGCCCTGTCGGTGCTGGGAAGCGGGCGGTGGAACCCAGGTCCTAGGGAGCGCACGAACGCGGACGGCAGCGCTGAGAGGGGTCTCCAGGCGCCCGCGCGCCCGGGGCAGGGGGCTATGGCTCCAGGAAAGACGCCTTCCTCCTCCGGCTCGTCCCCTCCGCCCCGAGGCTCGGCTTTTCCCGCGTCCCACAGCAGCCCATCCCCAGGACCCACTGGGCAAGGGGCGGACCGGGCCGAAGAGCGAGGTCTGGGCAGGGTGAGGTGCCAGCTTCTCAGGGGTCGGGCGCGGCTGGCGAACCCCGAGCAGGAGAGGAGAGGGCCGCGCTCGCCGGGGCGCGCGGCTCGCGGGCGCGCAGAGCGAGCGGCGCCGGGAAGGGAGCGAGGGCAGGGCGAGCAGGCGGGTGGGAAGGGGCGCGGGTGGCGGGGGCTATCCCCCGCGACTCACCTTGCGTTGGTGCAGTCATTATAGAGGGTCTCGAAGTCCTTCCTGGAGATGAGTTTGCAGCGGTTCACTCCTGGCTGGATGGCGCCCAGTCCCCTCAGGATGCGAACCTGTTCCACATTGCACACCACCGGCGTGATCTCCAGCCGCTTCAGCTTGGTGTAGACCGTGTGCAAGCCCCCCACCAAGTGCTTCAGGAACAGGTCGAAAGCCTGGGGCAGGCAGATCAGCTCGCAGCCCTCCACCGTGAAGGAAGCCACTTTGGCCCCCCTCAGATCCACCATTTTGCACTCATTATTCTGGGGGGTGTTTTCCACTGGGGACGGGGTTGAGTACACGGGTTTCCCGGGGAGGGGGCCGCAGCTGCTGCTGCTACTGCTGCTGCTGCTACTACTGCTGCTGCTGCTGCTGCTGCTACTGCTGCTGCTGCTGCTGCCGGTGTTCGCGTTGATGGGGGTGCTGGAGGCGACGCCGCCGCCAGCGCTGATGCCGCCGCCGCCGCCGCCGCCGCTGCCGTTGCTCGCGGCCGCCAGGCTGGGGTTGCAGTTGCTGCCACCGCCGCCGCCGCCACCGCCGCCTCCGTTGCCACCGCTGCCGCCGCCGCCTCCGCTGCCGCCGCCGCCGCCGCCGCCGCCGGTGGAGGTGACTGTGGCCGCCGCCGCCGCCGAAGCAATGGGCTCCGGGCGGAACAGAGTTGGCCCAGAGGACGCCGGGGGTCCGATGGAAGGAGCCGGAGACGAAGTCGCCGAGGAGGTGGAGGTGGTGGTGCCAGAGGAGGAAGCAGACGTGGAGATTGGGGGTTGAGGGGGGACCAGCTGGGTCGGAGGGATCAAAGCCGCCGGCACTGCCATGGTCACATATAAGGGGAAACAGACGGAGGAGAAGCGAGGGGAAAAGTTGCCACACACCCCCGGGAGGGGAAGGGGAAAAAAGGGGGGAGAAGGAGCGAGGGGGGCAACAACAACAACTCCAGGAGAGAACGAGAAGGAGAAAGGGAGAGAAGGGGGAGAAAAGGAGGTGAAGGTAATAAAGAGAGAGCGCAGGAGGGGCGAGCACGAGAGGCGCTCTGGAGAGAAACGCACAAAAGTGTCCCGCAAGTCGAAATGCGAGTCCTCTCCGGGGGCTGGGATCGAGGGCTGGTTTGGGGGGGGAAGGGGGGAGGGTCGGCTGTTGTTGTGTGGGTCCCGGTCTAGCACAAAGTTAAGGATGAAGGTGAAAAGGAGGAGGTTTGAAGGACTTGGGCTCTCCCTGGCAAGTACATTGATCAAAGATTGAGAGGGGAATGACAGAGAGAAAATGAGCTGAAAAGTGCAGGCTGCCGGCTGGACGAGTTGTTGTTGTCACACGGTGCAGAGGGGAGGAGCTCCGGAAACTTGAAATACCCTTTGAAGCCGCAAAAACCTCACTCACTAGTATTAACCCAAATTATCCAACCAGGAACTCGGAGCAGAGACTCCGAGAGCGCGAGACACTGGAAAGGGAGCGTGCGAGGAAGGGAGGAGGGGAGGGGGAGGATACGGAAAGAAACTGTGGGAGGGACGGAGAGGAAAAGCCAGGGACACAGAAGTGGCGATCGGAAAAGAAGAGGGAGATCATCTACTTCTCTTCTACTACTACCGTTAGATTGCATGTCTCACATTCCATTTCGTTCGCGGCGACTGGTAATTTTTTCCAAAGCTTCTTAACAATCGCCCGCCAACTTAAACAGGAGCCAGAGCGCTCCGAGCTCTCCTTCAAGGATTTAGGATCCATCTCCACGCGTTTTGGCAATGAGCTAGAAATGAAAACACAGCCCCCACTTCATAATTGTTCAGAAATTATTTTGAGGAAAATTCACATGTAAGCAAAGCGTAACGTTCTTTTGCATATGATTGTTTTATTTCTCTACTAAATTATTTATATAAAGATAGTGAAAAATTCCAGGACAGTTTTCAAGTGGTGAGAAGAAAGTCAGTCCGAAATCGCTTAAGAATAATGGAAAGCTCGGTATTCAATTCCATATTTCCTAATAGGTTGTGGAAAGAAATGCTTGACTTGATGTGGATGATTTAGAATAACTTCACTGTCGCCCCAAAAGCCAGTCAGAAATACCTGTTAAACCTAGAGATACCAAGGAGATAAGGCATCCTTGAAGATTTAGAAAGTGGAAAAAGGCTTTTCTTACCCAAAACTCTGTAATTAAATCACCTGTCTTACATAGTAACCAACTATCCTCATGTCCTTTAAGACCCAAGGCCAGCTGCTAATGTGTTTTTTGGACAACACAATAGTTATTTTTTTTTTTCATGTTTGAAAAGTGCTGCTGTAGTTTTGGAAAGTCCTTTTCAATTTGTCAGTAAATATATGTTTTGTAAATAATGAGAAGAACAAAAACAAATCTCACTAGTTGACTTGTAAAGACGAGTAGCTGTGCTTAAAACAACATGAGGCTGAGTTTAGACTGGACTCTCTTCTCCTTTCCTTCCTCTTTCCTTTTCTTCTTTTTTCTAACTTGTTGCATTGAGATATTTATTCAAGGATTTTTGACTAACATATGATTTGAAAATGGGTCAAATCTATTTGCTACTCATATCTCCAAGTATCTTCAATTAGTTAGCCTTTGAACCGGTCTACACATGTTCATTAAGTTTATAAGATATGAAGCAATGCTTTAGTATTTGGCAGATTTTAAAATAAACTATTAGTAGAGGTTCACAGTGTTGGGAAATTTTATAATACAATTTTCACCATTCTGGTGTTGAAATGATCTCATTTCTCTTTATCATTTTAAGCCTTTGAACTCTGTGAATCGTAATGTCAAAAAGTGCAAGAACTGTCTACCGAGAAATAGAAATATGACACTATGGACTAATTAGTGTATGATTTTACTAAACTTTTTGGGACATAGCAGTTAAATCAGGAGGCTTTCCTGGGAGATGAGAATTCAGAAAATCGATTGTTGCAGAAAAGTCCATGAACTGCCGCAAGGACAACTAAAGTTTACACAGTTGTTTGGCCTGGTTAACCAATGCATTGTAATACATTCAGAAATATTTTTTATTAATGTTTTAGTCTTCAAATTTGTTATCAGTTAAAAGTAGGAATTCAATATATATCGCATTTATCAAAACACTTCCTTAAGTGTTTTTGCATGTTTTAGAAAATATTACTTTTTTAAGACATGCCAAATTACTATGTTAATGAGGGGAGGGGAGGAAGAAAGTATTAAGCCCTGAAAAGCTAATTTTATTTTGGAATTCTATGCCTAACTTTAATAAATTTTGATATGGTTTTAAAAGACTAAACTATAGTTACATTAAGTTCTAGACCCACAAATGGAAAAATGGGAATTAAATGTCAAGCATCTGCCATTACCATTCTCATTTTTTACATTTCCTTAAACTATCACTCACCCAATACCTGCCACATTCAGAAGCTACAGACAGGAAGTAATGATAGCAGTCCAAGCCATAATCCCACCTTGCTTCGAAGCAAACTCCAAATTTTCTACTGTAGGGAAACCTTTGCCTTCGAGCACGTGCTCCACTCAGAAGCAGGGCTTAGAGACATTTGCCCCAACCTGAATGAGAGCTCTCGAGACTTCCTTCCCCTGACCTCAGGTCCCCTTCGATCAAACAATAGGATTAGAAAAGACATATAGCACAAATTAAAATATGTAGGAAATAAAAACCTTGACAATTTTGAAGGTTTTATCTTTTTTCTTTCCTTTTCTTTTTCTTTTTCTTTCTTTCTTTTTGAGCAATGTTGCCAATGAATAAGGCAAACAGTTATTTAACAACAGCAGATAAATCAACTTAGAGATTTTGAATTCTCACTCCATTGCATATTTAGCTTTCAGAGCTTTTGTCTTGCTTGTTTATTGTTTTACATCTCCGCTTGTTTCAGGTCCTTTCCCTCCATCTCATCTTCCCCAACCTTCACTCAATTTGCATAAGCAAAACTCAAAGTACTGTAACTGATATTAGAAAATTCTCCCTGTGTGTTGTGAAGATGTATTGTGCTGAAATCAATAAGACTGTTTAAAATTCAAAGACCTGCAAATCGTTCTGTTTGTCCTTTGATAGGGCCTGTGCTGATTAAAATGCTACCAAGAAAGCTTAATTGCTGCACTAATTAAGAAGTCTTTAATTTCTTTCCTAGGATATCGTTTGAAGCTTAGCTTGTACTAGTTCAGGGAAGGTATTTTCTTCCCTCCCTCTACCCCCTTCTGGCCCCTCCCCTCCCTTTCCCCGTCCTCCCTTCCTCCCCAACCCCCGCCTGACAAGGAGATCCCTACGAATGGGAACTAACCGAGAGAGTGGTCTCAGGTCTTGCTATTTATTAGTTAACAAAAATCGGCACAGGATGCAGAGTTTAGTACAGTATGAAATGCAGTTTTGAGAAGAGCTGTAAGGTTGCAAGAGACAGTAAGAAAATACAAAGTAGCTGTTGCAGCTAAAGTCCCGATGAATACCTGGATGACAACAGGCACTTTAGCCCGATGATGAGGGCATCCTATTTGGTTAAAAGGGGCAGTGACAGGGAAATGAAACAGGGACACATAAAAAACATACTTTCAAAACCTGTGGTTTAAAAAAGAAGAATAAATCTGTAGAAAGATGGACTTAGAGTTGGGATTTGGTAAGTATCATTTTATTTTATGAGTATGAAAACATGAATTCTATGGGGATTTATTTTTGACCCTTTTTATAACCCAGGGAAGCACAGCACTGTATTACATCCATTCCATTCTTATCTATTGACCTATTTTATTCACTGATTTCTCAAGTGGGGAAACTGACTAAATGATTTCACAAAGCTTTCTCTGTAATCAATAGTCATTTTTTTAGGTTTATTCATGCTGCATTATAATTCTGGTAAACGACTGCAAAGCAGAAGATTGTAAGAAAGATACAAATATTGACAAAGCCAGGATAAGTCATGTCTTTAAACCTTCAGAGTTTCAATATAATAATTGATATCATTATTTGAAAAAAGGGAAATGCATATTTCACAGCATATAAAAAACTAAAATGATGGAGTAACTTAAAGGCAATATATATCTGAATGTATTTCTTGAATATCTCAAATTTTCCTAAAAGCTTAGAGTATCCTCTTTTTATAGCATCACTAAGTGAAACGGAAACAATTTGGGCATATGCAGAAATAACAAGAAGAAAAGATTCATTGCAATTTTATTATTTTAATTTTTTCCCAAGTTCTCTTAGAGACATGCACAAAAACATACAGATGTATATTCCAGATATAGAATGAATCCCTTTCAGTGACAGGACAAGGAGATAAAATGCTTAATAGATTCAAAAGGAGATTTACCATTCTGAGCACGACGTCACTCTAATTATGTTTACCCTAATTGAAAGCAAGGTTTTTTGGAATCTGAAATTACTTTCAGATTTTTTTTTTAAATAATGCAAGTAGATCAAATGTTGATCACAAGCATTTCAATCTTTCAAAATGTATTGGAAAATTAAATGAAAAGTGGAGTTTGGTACAAACAATGCCCCAGGGCAAAAAACAACTAACACTAGATTTTCCAGTCCAGCCATAACACAAATCAATTTGAGCACACTTCTATGGCCAGACTGCCAGATTGTTATGACTGCTAATTCACTCAATCAAAGAGTGCATTAGCACACCCGGCACAAATAGCTTTAACAATAGAGTGCATTTCTCAACAATTCCAAGATATATCACAATAGAGAAGTAAAGAGGAAGATCATTTTTACATCTACATATTTACTAATGGACCTGTTTCCTTAGGAGAAAAAAAAAAAAAAAAGATAAACTTCAAGCATAGGTTTATTAAAGAGCTATCAAAGTTTGGCAAATCTAAAAAGATATCAGGGTACCAGTAGTTCACTGACTTTGTTAAACGTTTCTCAGGAGAGAATCCACAATTGATGTTTGCACTTCAGTAGTAAATCATTGAAGATGGAGAAATTATGCCAAGTGACTGTCTCAAGCCTTTTTAACTCAGACACACAGCCTCCTCAATCAGCTCAGCGGATAAACCTCAACCACCTTAAGCAAAGACGTCCTTACTTTTACACTTTCAGACTCTGTCTCCCCACTTTTCCTTCCAGCCTCTGACTTTTGGTGACTCTCACTTCCATTCCTTCCCTCTCTTTTCCACTGCCCTCCTTCTCCTCAAGAACAACACAAGACTTAAGGATGCATTCTCTAATCAAGCACAGAGAGCTTGATGGTGAATTACCCAAAGGACAAAAGGTGGGGAGCTGAAGGAGAACAAATCATAATTTGAAGCACTCAAACTTTATATTGCCAACTTTTATTCTTAATAAAGAAGTGGTTAAAATAGTTATAAATAGCTCTGCTCTGCTTTACACCATGGGAATGCATAGACTGTGTATATATACTTACTGAATGCATTGCAATTGTCTGTTCACATTCACCTTTACATAGTTCCCATAGACAAATGGTGCAGTTTGGCACCACTGTTAGTCCCTCCCTAACCCATCCTCATCCCCTTTTCTCCTGGTTCAGGATGAAGGTGACATGTGGCAAAAAATACTTCACTGGTCATGGGGTACATTCTGAGAAATCTATAAACTCATACTGAAGAGAGAGGGTACTGGCAAGAAGAATAGTTACACATAAAATAAATTCATCCTGGAATTGCTTCCCTCACTTCAAACTGCATCACTTCTATGACACATGGTCAATTTTCCATGATAATGTAGTTATACTTTCCTATCACTACTTTCTTCCAGTTAAGTGTCCTTAATTTCCTCTGTAGTTTGGTATTAGGGGCTGCCCCGCCTACTATTCAATTAAAAAAATAAACACATAAAGATCATTGTAGAGTCAGATTGTAAAAGGAGGCAGCAACAAGAATAATACAAATTGAGATTAATTCCCTTCATCTCTTAAATCAGGTCATTGTGAGAGGAATGGTGCACTCGACTGAAATAAGCTCAAAAAGTCAGACAGATATTTAAATCCCTAGTTTTGTAACAAACATTGTACTTGTAACTGTACCTTTTAATGTATGGCATTTTCTAATTGTCATATTCTTTTCTCTTTAAATAACCCAACACTCGCTTTCCTCTAAAGAAGATCATCATGAAGGCATATGAATTGCTCAAGAGACATGGTTGAGATGGGGAGAGGATGTATAATCTGTTGTAGCATAAAAATTTGTTTGATATTGAAGCATAAATTATTGTGCAGTTTTTCAGCATTAGGAGAAATGTATTTTACTTGATTATAAAAGTTCCTGTTGATTTTCTATATGCTTTGTTGTTTTAACTTATTATCTTGGTCCTTTTTCTTTTTCTACGCTTAAAAGAAGAGGTCATTGTCCAACAAATAGCCTATACAAATTGTTTTATTTGAAGTCAGAAATTTCATGGATTGTTAGTAAAGAATAAAGTGTTTATTTATTTATTGCCTTCCAGAACAAAGAGATTTTTTAAAAAGTTGAAAGAAGAACAATTGCCACCTTCTAGCCTGAGATCTTGTATGTCAAGTTTCAGCCCAGAGCAAATTTTTACAACAAGTTATAAACCCCTGTAACAGAGGGTTTATTATAATGGAAGTGCTGACACAACCTTAACTATAGCGTTGTAAACGGCTATGCTATAATATCCATTAAGCAGAAAGAAAAATAAGCTGGCTGATCAATAATTTATACAAAGAGTACCAACTGCAGACATAATAACTGTAATGTTTGCAAAGCAATCTCTCTGCTCTCCAGGCTTAACAGTAAACGCAAACTAGCAACGCTGTTAATTTCCAACTCCTACAGATAAGAATACAAACAAATTACTTAAAATTATATTTTGCTCAACATTTAGCATGCCTCGATGGGATAAAATAAAATTTAATTATGATGCAACTTGTGCCGGATGCAAAGCTGTTTTGTTTTCCAGCACATTTTATTATGAAAGGACATTCATTTGGAACATCAATTAAGGGGGGAAATAGTATGTTTCAAGGAGTTGACTTGGGTCAGGCAGGTTCTTCTAAGAGTTATTCAGACATGGAAATAGACTGACACTGTTTAACTTCAAAGAAAGTTACAGGGTTTTACAGAGCCACAACCTGAAATACAATACTGCATGCTCTGATCCAAGTTAACTGACAGTAAAAACACACCTTGTCATTAGAGTTTACAGGAAAAAAGACATTGGTTTGGAAAATGTGGCCATCATTAGCATCCAGTGCATCTAGGAGTGCTTATTTAACATAAGCTTCATTTGCATGGAAGCACAGTGTGTCATTTCTATCTAATAAACATAAATCATAAAATGTGAGCATTATTTTCTTTTCTGGAAAGTTTTTAAAAATACATTTTAATAGCTGTCCATATTCATTAGTGCTCACTTTTTTTAGTTTTTACATATGTAAAGTATGTTATTTTGATATTTTTATTTTCTCTGGTGTCTTTTAAAGCAAGAAAATAATATTTGACAATTCAAGAAGGGAAGAGAAGAACTGAAGTATTCCAAATTGCCCACTATGTACGTACTGGAAGTTGAACCAGAGTTTACATTTCTGAGGTTCACATCTCCATCAGTCTTTTTGTCTGTACATTTCCTGGTGGTGGGATTAGTGGGGGGTGTGGAACTCAGTAGAACGAAGAGACTTTGCTATCAGAGTTGTAAAATGGTGTATTACCCTGTGAGCAATTGCACTTGGAAAGGAACCAGTAATTTATATGAGAAGTGTTTAAGATTGCCTGCTCACCCAGTGATCCATGCCAGGTCAGTTCCAGTAATGCTAGAAAACAAAAGGAGGTGCACATCACTAGGAAAGAGACACCTTATACACCTTAAGAGCTTGTGAAGGGAAGCACTAAAATGCCATTTTCTCAAATGAACTGATCATTACCATTTAAAATCCTGAGGGCTGTGGGAATGGGGAGGAGAGAAAGAATTTTTCTTTTGATTTAACAGGGCTCTGAAGTACTGGTTTTAAGGGGGAGGTGTTTTGTTGTGATTGTGTCTTAGCCCTATACTTTAGCAAAGGTTAAATCTTGAAAAAAAAAAGGTGCAGTTTTAAAACAATGAAATGGAAAAAGACACAATGGCTCTGAGAATGCACCTGGCCCATTTTAAACTAAGAAATTAACTGTTTTTAAAATAATTCATACAAATAGTAATGCAACCCTCTACTACTAGTGTTCATGCCAGGCTCTAAGTGGTTGCTATTAGTATTTTACTTGAATAGATTTTCCCAGATCAACCCTTCACTCCTCAAGTTTTCAAGAGAAGGCTGGGATACTGGCAGGGTGTTATATAAGAAAGTACTTCCTAAGAATTCTTTACAGACTTCTTTATTCTTGCTTAGCATAACCCAAGTGCCAGCTCCGAGTATACCTCCTTTGGGGAGACATTTCAATACTGTCATCTTCAGGCACATGCTTTTCCACATGCTTTAAAGTCATTTTCGCTTTTGAACCGGAGTTCAGTTCATTCACACATCCAGCATATTTTCATAATATACTCTTTAATACTTGGAGAAGAAACTAAATAAAATGACTATTTCTGACTAAGTCAGAATTTATAATTAACTGATTGGCTCAAGATTCCACACATCTAGGAATCTTTGCTGATTTATTCCTGTGTGTTGTAATAATTTTCACACTGCATTCTGATGGGAGAGACAATTATCTTATGTGTTTACACTTGCTGATATGTTTCTCTTCAGGTGGTCTCAAGTCATTTCTATTGCTTTGGATATCCACTATAATGCTTAGGGCTTATGGGGTGCCCAATAAATATCAGCTGGGTAATTAAAAACTGATAGTATGCTATGCCATCCATTTCCTTTGCCCCCAAATTATGTAAACTGCTCCTTCTCCAAATGGCATATTGTTTGATTCAGACCAAGATATTGATAAGTAGTAAAATTGTAGATATGCTCATTCAATTCTGTCCTAATATACAATGAATTTAGGACACTTCTTAGGGCAAAAAATCCAAGATGCTAAGAAGCTGGGTCTCAAATAGCTGGAGAAAAGAATCATAGGCCTGAAAATACAAGTGAGAGTACATCTTGGAGTGCTACTACAGAGGAGGAGGAAAAGTAGATGAGTGTGTGAAATTTTACCTACCAAATGTGAGTAAGTGTGCATATGTGTAACAATTTGTAAAATTGTTTACTATAATATCACCATCACTTTAATGTACATAGCAGTCTCTGTTATATAAAACATACTTATTTTAGTGCACCAACCATATGCTAGTTGCTGAGGATGCAAAGGAGGAAAAGACACTCATCCCTATCAGCCTTTACTGTACATTATTTCTGTTGAGTCTTATTACCATAACACCATTGAAATTTTGTGTTAGTGGAGCCTGGAAGATCATCGAATCCTAACATTGCAGATCTCATGCTACCATGTGATGTCCATGCCAGACATCACAAATGGCTTTCCGATCTTTCCCTTCAAGATCTGAGGCAATCTCAGTAACACTGTCAGGATAGAACTGTAGTCTGCCTCTCACTATGAGCCCAACAGACTCATCCTCATGTATCACTCCTGATCTTGCAAAAGAGAAAATTGACAATTAACAGTATGTAAAAATGTCCCTTTGTACTCACAGCTAGTTAAGGCACAGCTAGTCAGGTATTAGTTTAAAATCAAATCCTCATTGATTTGTTCTCCCAACTACCCTAAAATGAAACTTTCTGGGTAAAAGGGGGGAAATACTTTTATTTCATTTCATATGTAAGAGAACTGAAAAAATAATAGAGAGGCCCAGATGGATCCAAACTCATGATTCTCTGTTTCTATTCCTGTATAACAGATCTCAGTGTGCTCAAATAATAGAGATACTGATGTGTTCTCAGTGGCTACTTAGATGAATGCACTGATATGCTACAGTGCAGCATAATGAGGATGAAGGAAACAAACAAACACAAAACTTGCAGAACCACTGTTATTTCAGGGACGAGACTTTTTGAGATCTTGAGAAATACTTCACTTGCATGTGATGTTAGAAAGTCAAGCTGCACAAAGCCTTGTGATTCTTTGACTTTCGTGATCTGGTTTCCTTTGGTTAGAAAATGGCAGCATCCACCAGTAAAAGTCCTACCTGCTGGAGTGTGCTGCAAAATCAGGCATTGCGCCAGCAGTTGATTCCATAAACACTTTTCTATCGTCTCTTACCACCCTCAGTCTTCTTTCCATACGGGACTATCCAGGCTCTTTCTCCGATCTTTTTTCATCCTTATTTCAGGAAAGGTCACTTTCTACTTGTTTCCCAGATGATTCAGGGATCACTCAGAGCTCTTCCTAACAGAGCAATCCCATGCCCTCCTGCTGCCACATTTACATTGTCTGAACTGCGTGACTTTTTCATTTACTCTCCCTTTAGAGTGAAGCTGCAAAGTAAGGAAGACTTGAATGGCCTTGCATCTTCAAAGAAGTGCCTTGAGCTCTGAAATGCAACAAAGTGGGAGAAACCACTAAACACAACACCGGGAAATGTCAACAATGAGGCAGGAATGCATGGGCAGGTGGATGGAGCATTTCTAGGCATTTTCTCAGACAAGGCAACCAACTCAGCTGAACTAGAAAATGGGTCTTTTTCCCACAGAAACTAATTTAACTGATTTTTGAAACACATTGATAACAGCATTAGCATAAATTTAAATACATGCTTACCAGGCTGTTCTATGTTATGTTTTTATGCAAGTGATTTGGTTGATAAATTAATAATTGTGATTACTAAAGAAGAACTAAATTTCCAATAATCTGAACATTTGGTCCTAATAGGAAGCTGTAGGTCTTGACTTATTAAAGCATTAAAAAAGATGGAAGGTCAAACTAATTTCAGCAGCTAAAATGCACTCATACTTAATTGTAGTGTATTTCAAGCTAAACTTAAAAGAAAGCAGAAATGTTCCTAAATGTTTTATGCCTATAGCAGCAATTGGTAGTTAAATTAGTTCTAAGCACAGAATATGAAAAGAGAATATATAATTAATAATCTATAATTGACAAGCTTCATTGTAAATATAATAGGTATTAGATGGTACATTCAGCAAATAAACAAATAGCATTTTGTATACAAATGTAAAGAGACAAACTTATGTCTTGTATGTTTCTTTTAACCTTAACATTCAGGAATAATCATCCTCAGTATCTTGATAAGTTTTCTTAGGCAAAATGTCAAAATGTTCTTCTAGTAAACCTGACTATTACTTGTTGAATTTCCACAAGAAGCCCTCTAATCAGGAATTGTCAAAGGTAGATACATAAAGTGTTGTTTACACACCTTGAGTTTACATATATTAATATTATTAGCTATTATAAAACATAAGACATTCAAAAATCAACATCAGATTAATCTTATATGTCAAGCCCTCTAAATGTATATGGCACTTAATTCATACTGAAAAAAAATTTTAAAGAATAATTTCTAGGAATATGTACTTATATTTTTTAGCCTAAAGTCTCTTATTTTAAAACTGTGATCACAAAATATCTTTTAATAATTTAGCTACAAAGAAATAGTTTCAAGGAATTGCTTTCTGTGTCACACACACACTCACACACACACATACTTGTACACACACATACTTGCTCACACATGCCTATTTTCAGAATTTTCTAAGTAGCAATTACTTTCTTAGATTTATAGTCTATAATGCATGGCATTTTTGGTATCCAGAAAAATATATATATTTTTGTTTCCATTTAAGTAGTTTTAGTCTAAAAGCACTTGCTAATCATAACAACACAGCAAAGGTTTGTTATGTAAACATTTTACTTTATTATCAGCCTTTGTTTTCCAATACAATGCTTTAAAAATATCCTCTGTTGTATAAAGGACATTGTTGCAAAAAGGCAGCTCAAAACTTGTCCTTCCCTTCCTTTCATTGATCTGTTGCCTCTTAGGCAATATGAACAGCTGTCTCCAGCTCACCCACAAGCAAGCTGAACATAATAATAAGGTAGTGTTACTGGCCTGAATCTATGAATGATTATACAAAGGGTGCCAGCTCTTTTCCATTAAAGATAAGGTAACAAAGATACCATAGAGAAGAAAACTGGTTAGCAAAGCAAGCGTGTGCTTCTGCCTTTAAGGTTTAGTTATTATTCCTCTGGTAACCACTGAGTTTCTCTTTCCGTTGGGTTTCCAATAAGGTGAAGGTGCCCTCTGTAGGAGACTCCCAGTAAATGCCGCTTTTTATATTTGGGTGACAACAGGCAAGTTCCACCCCCCTGCCTCCATTTATAAATAAACAAATAAATAATCACAGAACTCTGTGTGAGTAGAAGCTTGAACTCTATAAATCTTAGGGGGAAATTAGTATAAAGCCCACAATGATCTATGTAAATGTGGTTGCTTTTTCAAAATGAGAGAAATGGAACAGTGAGCAAGCTATACAGCATGTTGGTGTTTGATATTTACTGACACTGTGATGTGTAATAGAATAGGCTTTATAAATTCAGACATGTTCCAAAAACAGAAAGATAGAAGGTCTTGGCATAATTGAGTGAAAAACGGATCTAAACAGAAAAATCCACACGCAGAGAGGCACATTCACCACCTAATAAATACACCTCCCCAAAAGGTCTTCTTATCTTCCCTTGCTATAAAGGTTACCATAATGCAGATTCATTATCAGTCCCACTGGGTAACATATAGCTCAGTAAGAAATTGCTTTTGTTAGCATGCTCATAGAAAGAGATTAGCTATTTCACCAGATCTCTTGGGGCTATTTGAAATTTTGGGAATTCTCTCTGTAATTTAAAATGGAAGTTAAAGCCAATGCGAATAGACTAGGGAAAATCTCACAAATTAAACCTCTCCATCTGGAAGTTTCTTCATCACTTATTGCAAAGTACAAGCTGAAATCGCATTTGTTACAGGCAGGAGAGAGATTTCATCACTGATGATGCAATTACATTTATATTAATGTTTTAATAATTAACTATTTTGGTTGCAAAGAAAAATTTAAAATGGAAATGCTTAACAGCGTTTTGGATTTTTTTTTCTTTATTAACTTTGTATATTACTTAGATTTTATCACTGAAATCATCTATGTACATTATTTAAACTATGACTTTTGCCTCTATGGAATGTGTGCAGGAGAGTCTAGTATCACCTGTATTGCAAGTTAGGGGATGAACAAGTGGGCATGGAGGCATAAAAGAAGGGGGATTACTTGCATCCTCTTACCTATCCGACTTCATTTGTCCTCAGTATTTTATGCTCAAACATCTCCTTCTCTGTGAATCCATTTTCCCTTACCATTGGCCACTTAACCTCAATAACAACGATATTATGGACTACTACGTACCAAACACTGTGTGAGCACTGTGCTAGATAGTTTATATGGATTATCTCATCTAATCCTCATAATACATAAGAAAGATAGGCAATTTTTTCTTATCCCAGTATGAAAATGAGGCATCTAAAATCTGGCTGATTAAATTACTTGCCCAAGCCTACCCCACAGTCTGCTTTCTTTTCCCCAAGGATACCACTCCCTTCTGTCCTCACTTATTTTCTCTTCTGATTGTTTTTCCACATGTTCAACTTATTTGCACTCCTGTCTTCCTAACATAACTGCCTGGTGAATTCCCAGCCAGCAGTAACAGCTACCTGCCATCCCACTGGATGACTGAGCATTGCTAAAGACTCTCCCACAGTTATGCAGAATTGTATCCTTAATTACTCATGACTCTTAGTTGCAAGCTTTAAAATTTAAGATAGTTTATCTAGAAAGGGGCTGAATCAGCTCACATCATCACATCAATAGAAGTCAGGGCTCCAGTTGGTCTCAGGGATAATTTTGACCAGAGATTCAAACGTCTCCTCATATCGTCTCTGATTTCTGAAGACACAATTGTCAAGGTGTCTTCTTCAGTTCCTCAGTTTAGTTTCTAAACAACTGGATTCATGGTTTCTAGAAGCAACCATGCATACTGCTTCTAACTCCAGCACCCAGGGACACAAATCCAAGGAAGAACTCTCATTGGGTTATCTTGGACCAGGTGCATATTTCTGAATGAAGAAACTGATCAAGGGCATTATCAGGTAGTGGATAAGAATGTGTGGAATGTGAAACTAGATTCCTGGAATGTAAAACCTGGTCTATATGTGACTTGGGACAACTTTACATCCCAGTGCCTGAATTTTCTTATATGAATAAAAGGAAATAATAATTGTACGTACTTCACTGCATCACTATGATGATTAAATGACTTACTATGCAGAACTTAGAATAATGACTAGTTCTGAATATGTTAGTTATCAGTGGATCATTTAGGCCTTAAGATTGGTTCAGCTTGGGGCAGATGCTCACTCAGCTCAATCAGTGTGACCATGGAGGCAGAGTAATTAAACAGCACTGAAGCTCGAATTTGAGGGAGATTCCTACCATGGGAGACTGAGAAATTTTTCAGAAGGAAGAGACTTTTCCAGATGAAAGAGTGAGAAGTGCTAGATGGACAAGTCACCAGACACCAGGAAGAATACTATACAATCAGGAAGAATGTATGATCTCCTATATGAATGGAGAGCCTTTCAACCATCTTTTTATGTGTCCTTAATGAGCTCCATCGCTCCTTCCTCTCAGTGATAATTCCAAAACTTTCTTAAATACTAAACCCAATTCCTCAAACAAGAGATGTGTATTCTCTATTGACATTCTTCTTATTGCAAAAGGAAGTTTAAGATCATCAGACTTTCACCATTTCTTGATTGGACTGTTCCTAGAGTCTCTGGGCTGACTCCCTTTCCTAGTATTTCCTTTCATCCACCCACCTTATTTCCAGATTTATAGTGGAACTTGAGAGTACCACTTTCAATATAAATCTTGAATATAGGTCATGCGTGTATATACTAAAACTCTTCAATAGTACCCCTTCACCTCCAGCATGAAGTTCAAATTAGGACTAAGTCTGACTTAGAAGACTTTATCTTTCCTGTTTTTGTATTTGGATACTCTCCAGGTCTAGTTTTTATTTTGTTGTTATTATTTCTACTTTGTGACCATTTGTTAACCTGTTTTAAATAGCTAGCTAGCTAGCAGACAGAAAGAAATCAATAACTAGTTTGCTAGGGCTACAGTCACAAAGTAATACGGACGTAAGCAACAGAAATTTATTTTTCACAGTTTTGGAGACTAGAAGTCCAATCTCAAGATGTCAGCAGATTCAGTTTCTTCCGGAGGCCTCTTTCCTTGGCTTACAGTTGGCTACCTTACTGCTGTGTCTTCACATGGTGTTTCTTCTGTACATTCCCCCAGTGTCTCTCTAAGCATCCTAATAAGGACATCATTCAGGTTGGATTAAGGCCTTCCCTAAGGACCTCATTTTAACTTGCTTACCTCTTTAAAAGCCCTGTCTCCAAATATAGTCACATTTGGAGTTACTGGTTAGGGATTCAACTTATAAATCTTGAGAGGACACAATTCAGCTCCAGGTATAATTTTTATCTTAGAAAGTCTAAAGTGCTAAATTTGTCAAATTAAATCATGCTACTCTTCTGGTGAAAATATTTAAATCGGTTCTCACTAGACTTTGAACAACACTCTGGTCTTTTTCTTCGTGGCATTTTTTTTTTTTCCATTTTTGAGACGGAGTCTTGCTGTGTCACCCAGGCTGGAGTGCAGTGATGTGATCTCAGCTCACTGTAACCTCCACATCCCAGCTTCAAGTGATTCTCCTGCCTCAGCCTCCTGAGTATCTGGGATTACAGGCACATGCCACCATGCCCAGCTAATTTTTGTATTTTTAGTAGAGACAAAGTTTCACCATGTTGGTCAAGCTGGTCTTGAACTCCTGACCTTGTGATCCGCCTGTCTCAACCTCCCAAAGTGCTGGGATTACAGGTGTGAGCCGCCATGCCTGGCCACATTATTTTTAACTTGTAATTTTACCTTAGTTTGTTTGCTTTTTCATTATGTGACTATCCGCATTGGTAAGAGTTTCTTTGGACCATTTCTATCTTATTTTTTATTGTATTGTCTTTCTAGTACAGAGATTGAAATATAGATGTTCCTCCATATTTGTTGAATAAGAAATGACTTACTTCAAGTAGTATGACTATACTGTGTTATTTCACGTGTTTGGGGTTTGGTTCTGACTTCATCCCCCAATATTTATTTGCTTACTTAATGATTTTTTACCCTTTAGGGCATCCCTCCAAGAAAGTGATACATATGTGCCATGGAATACTATGCAGCCATAAAAAAGAATGATATTATGTCCTTTGCAGGGACATGGATGGAGCAGGAGGCTATTATCCTTAGCAAACTAACACAAGAACAAATACTGCATGTTCCCACTTATGAGGGAGAGCTAAATGATGAAAACACGTGGACACATAGTGGGGAACAACATACACTGGGACCTATCAGAGGGTGGAGGATGGGAGGACAGAGAGGATCAGGAAAAATAACTAATAGGCACTGGGCTTAATACTGGGTGATGAAATAATCTGTACAACAAACCCTCATGACATAAGTTTACCTATGTAACAAACCTGCACATGTACCCCTGAACTTAAAAGTTGAAAAAGAAATAAAAAAGGATTCTCCAAACCAATGAAAGACATAACTATCTCACTTCTTTGGGATATTTACCTCTATTTTTAATTTGTTATCATATATGGTATCTAGGTATCAATTATCTTTTAATTTACAGGGTTTAGCATATTGCCTAATATATGACAATCCTCAAATTGAACTTTGCTTTTTGAGAAACAGTTAAACTCCACCTGAATGACCAGATACATTTTAAATGAATAAAATATCTAAGTATAAATGATTTAAATAATTATATTCTACTTCATCTTTAAGAACTTTCCTGATAATCTGAGTCTAAACACTTCTCTTTTATCATTTATTTTATCTACTATGTAGCTATGAGTAATCCATTGTCTTGTAGAATCTATTGAAAGTATTGCCTTGAACTACTATTTCCATCTTTAGTCATTTACATTTTGAATTAGTTTGTATCTCATTTTTTTTTAATCTCACCAGCTAGAGAGTAGGGGATTTTGTCCTATATAATTACAGAAAAAGACATATATGCATATGATAAGCACTTGTTATTGGATTCAATTTGGATAAATTTGAAGCATGTATAAATTCAGAGATCGTTCAAGTATCTATTATATCAGTTAGCTCTTTCTGCATAAACATACAATCCAGAACTTAGAGACTTAAAAAAAAAAAATCACACTTGATTTAGCTGATTCTTTTGTGCGAGATCTGGGATGATGCTTCTGGTCTGAGTCAGCTCAGGTGGGTTGTGTTTTCTGTGATTGCTTCATGAAGTGTCTGGTCATTAGCAGATTGCCATGACAATGGGGCTGGGGTTTCACCAGGCAGTTGTGTTGGTTGTGAAACTTGCATATGTTAACAGGTGGACATATGCAACACATTTTTTAGGTGCTATGGACTGAATTGTGGCCCCTCCCCCAAATTCTTATGCTGAAACATTAACCTTCAATGTAACTGTATTGAGAAATAGGGCCTTTAGGAGGTGAAGTTAAATGTGTTCTTAAGGATAGGGTCCTAATGCAATACAATTGGTAGATTTATAACAAGTGGAAGAGAGTCTCTCTCTCTCTCTGTTTCTCTATAGCTCTCTAGCATGCTCCAAGGAAGGCCATGTGAGAATACAATGAGATGACCATCTGCAGTCAGGAAGAGAGCCCTCATTAGAAACCTAATTGGCAGGCACCTTGGTCTTGGACTACCCTTCCTTCAGAACTGTGAGAAATCAATTCCTGTTGATTAAGTTGCTGATATTTTGTTATGGCAGCCAGAGCAGACTAAGACACTAGGGTATAGACCTAGGATTGGACTTGATAATGGGGTTTGCACATCTTCAAACTTACAAGATGGAATCAAGTAGTTTCCAAATATTTTAAAATTTGTTCCACATCATTTCTAACATCTGATATTATAAAATTTTTGAAATGTTGCACCCAGGGGGGTATAAAATGGAAGCCAACTGCAGCTTCAATTTATAATACCTTATTACTAAGATTGAGATTTTTTTATATACTGTTTGGCTATTTGAATCTTCCTCTTCAGTCAAGTGTCTGCTCTTTCTCCCGTTATAAATTATGTAAGTTACCGTTTATGTTTTTCTCTTTGATGTACAGAATTTATGTATTCTGAATATGTTAAAAATATATTCCCCCAGTGTGATTCTTGTATTTTCACATTATTTGTGACAGTTTTTGATGAGCAGAAGTTCTTTATTTAATATAGTCAAATTCCAAATTTTCCTTTATAGCTTTCTCTGTTTGGGTCTTGCATAAGAAATTTCCCTATCCTAAGAACAAAATCTCATTATCTTGAGATTTTTTTTAAAATTTTTTGCTTTATATGTTTAAGTCTTCAATACTCTGGGAATTGATGAGTTTAACAGCAGAGATGGAGGAGTAGAGGGAGGAAGGTAAAGGGTGTTTGTTGCTCCTGGTATCTAATGGGTAGAGGGCAGGGATGTTGCTAAACATCCTACAGTGCACAGGACAATCCCCCATAGCAAAGAATTATCCAGACCAAAATGTCAACAGTGCTGAGGCTGAGGGATCCTTTGAGTAGTCATTTGTGTAATACAGCCATAATCAGTATTCTCAAATTCTTTATATGTGCTTAAAAAGAAAGCATATCCTACAATCATGAGTGTAATTGGTTTCTGTATTCTATGTGCTTCTTTTAGTTAACCTTATTAATTTTGTGGTTCAAAGATTTCATAATCTAACTGATTTTTTTGACTACATGATTTATTATTATGGAGAGAGCTGTGCTAAAATCTCTCTCTGTGTGGATTAGTCTAGTCCCTCATAGTTCTGTCAACTCTTCCTTTAAAAAATTTGAAGCTCTGTTTTGAGGTAATACAAAGGTAGAATACATATGTCTTTCTGGCGAATTGAAATGTGTATCATTTTAAGTGGCTATCATTTTCTCTAATACATTTTTTTAATTGATTTTGTCTAATATACCTTTATAAATGCAGCAGATATTTTATATTTTAATATTAATTTGTTATAACCTTATTATATTTTTTATGTTTTCAATGTCCTTATATTTTAGGATATCTTTTGTAAACAGCATGTAACCTCTTTTATTATAATTAATTAATTTATTTAGATACAGGGTCTCACTCTGTTGCCCAGGCTGGAGTGCCGTGGAGCAATCACAGCTCACTGCAGCCTTGACCTTCAAGGCTCAGGTGATCTTCCCATTTCAGTCCCCGCAAGTAGCCGGGACTACAGGGCGTACCACCATACGCAGCTAATTTCTCTGTAATTTTTGTAGGATGGAATTTTGCCATGTTGCCCAGGCTGGTCCCGGATTCTTGGGCTCAAGCAATCCACCTGCCTTGTCCTCCCAAAGTGCTGGGATTACGGGCCTGAACCACCAAATCTGGCCTTCCCTTTATTTTAAATCCAGTTACATAATATTTGTGCTTTAAATGGGTCACATAGTCCATTTTCACGTATTGAAATCACTAATATTTTTGTATTTATATCTATCATCTTATTTTGTGGTCTTACTGGTACCACCCCTTATATTTTGTAGTTTCTTCCCTTGCCTTTTAATATCCGTTCATGACTCACCTGAATCAACCACCACTGTGATGGCCACCAGACAGTGTTCATCTATGTCTGTTTTTCTTTCCACATTTACAAGTTGTCATCCTATTGTAAGAAAAAATCTTTTTCTTCTATTGAAATCATTACTTTGTTAATTTAAATTATTGTATTTCATTTCTTATTCTTTATTTTCATGTTGACATTGGCCTAGATTTGTTCAGTTACAGTCTATTCCATCCGGCTCCTGTCGTTTTGACATGCCCATGTCATTCTTTGGGAGTTTCTTAGTTTCTGGCACAGGGTCCCGGTTCCTTTTGTGCTTTTCATGCCAATGGTCTTAGAATCAGCCATTTCTCTAAGGAATCTGGTTCTTGTGGAAGATTGTATATCAAAACCAAAATCAGGACCAAGAGTCAAACACATTAATAGAATGTAAAAATATATTCAACAAAATAGAATTACAAAAATGTATTACAGAAAGTGAAAGCCACTTAAAGATTATCTAGTGAAAATGCCTTTTTACTGGAAAAGACTTAAGAGTCCAGGATTATGTATGCTCATTCATACGTGTACTTCATAGCTTCTAAGTCCTCTCAGTAAACAAAGTAAGAAATTAATGGATGTGTGTACATATTTCTAGACAAGGAAATAGAAAATATATTTGTGTGTGTCACACAAGTTTGTATCTATTCTATATCCATTATTTCGATCTACATCTATTATTTATCTATCTACCTATCTATCCTGTGAATTCATACAAGATTTTCACTTTCAATCCAATAATATTATCATGTTCATTTTAGTTAGTTTCCCCAATATCTGTTTTCCTGATAGTGAGAAACTTGACTTCCATTGTCTTCAATATATGTACTTATTTGTCTAATCTCCTTCTACATAACCAGTATCCCAAACTTGCTGGTTATCTCTTTGACCTTGGCCATTTTGCTTTCTCATTAGCCTATCATCTTGCCATGGCCCCTTTGGTTGACTACGTAAGCGACCCCAGTCCTTTAACCACCTTCTAAGCCTCACTGCATTCTCTATCCTCAGCTCTATCAGTCTCTGAAACTTTCTTAACTCTATCACTTCTTTTCAGCCTTGCTCTTGTTCCACAAAAAGGGAAGGTAAGAGAAAGAGGAAAAGGAGAGCAGTGTCCTCAAATTGGGAGCTAAAGTTTATCTGAATATTTGTTTATTTATTTTGAGTCAGAGTTTCACTCAGTTGCCCAGGATGGAGTGCAGTGGTGCAATCTCTGCTCACCGCAACCTCTGCCTCCCAGGTTCAAGCAGTTCTTGTTCATCAGCCTCCTGACCTTAGGTGATCCCCCTGTCTTGGCTCCCAAAATGCTGGGATTACAGGCATGAGCAACCATGCCTGGCCTCAGGCATTTTACTTTTCTATCATATGACAACAAGAAAATAGATGAGAGTCATTTTTCATGTTCTGTATGCTATCCTTGATCCAAATATTATCACTATGCTCTAAGATTTCTAAATTAGGAAATTAAAAGTTTGTATAGTCAAGCTTTATATATAGTAAAGTAATAGTAATGAAAGTAATGAAATATTCCACCTGAAAATGGCCACATACTCCCCAATGTAATTTTTAAAATAATTTTGAAATATTTCCTCATTTTATTCACAGGATGTGATAATGGGTCATACTGTAGTGGGTTGGCATGCACCCTGTCCCCCTTCTTACCTCCCAGAATTACCTCAGTATCATAGCCTAGGTGCTTTGGAGAAAGCTGACTCCTAGCGATAAATCTTGAGTTGCCTTAGCTTATAAGCACATTCTTTCAGTCCTCTGATTGTTGTCATTTGTCTAGGGGTGGGCATGGACTTTAGTGGTACCAAAAAAATCTCGCATTCCCATTTGAAATGCTGAGACAGAAGTACAGGCTCTCACTTTCTCTGCAGTTGGCAGAGAGGGAATGCAGTCTCGATTGCTTCTGGCAAACATTGTGCAGTCATGTTGGAAAAGGGACTTGAAATGAAGCAAAGATTCCAGAAAACAGAACAAACCAAAAGAAATGGTGACCACTATATCTGGCAACCGTGGAGGCTGCCCTATCTCTGGACATCCAGTTACTGGGGTTAATAAAGCCTGGTTTATTTTGTTGTCTGTGCCATTTGACTTTGCTTTCTTGATGTGAATAACACAGAAAAGTTCTAACTCACAGTGACATTAAAGAAAAAACCAGAATGGAATAAAACCAAACTAGCAACGTGTATATACGTCATAAGAAAAAATTGACCGTGACTAAAGATAAGACTAGAGTAAGGGTATCTATGCTTTGAAAAAGTTGGTCACATGATATGAAATTCTTTTGAAAATAAGCTTTATTTTTTTTTCCTTTGGTCAAAAATGGGCAATGATTAAAAATAGCTTCTTAATTTTTCAAAGATATGCACTAAAAGAGCAACATAATAGCAGATCCAAAACAGTTTATGCAAAGTTAACCTTATAAAACGTCACAATTAGGAGGCTAGTATGAGTCTTTTATATACTCTGGTTATATCATTAATACTGCACTCAGAAGTCTAAAGCTTCCTTGTTTAAGAAAAGTATATTCCGTTAAGGCACAATTATTTTGATTCCACACTGAAAGTGTCTGTAGGTAATTTTATGGAAAACAAGGAACTTCTAGAGACAAAATGAAGCTAAGCTGGGCCTAGAGTTTATCCCGTTGGCCAGAAATATTAGGGCAGTCCTTTTATTTAAAAAAAAAAAAAATCTTGACACGAATAAAGCAGCAGAAAGGACATTGTATGACTCTACTTCCATGAGGTACCTAGATTAGGAACATTCATGGAGTTAGAGAGTAGAACTGAGGTTACAAGGGACTGGGGGACATGAAGGTTCAGGAGTTGTTGTTTAATGGGTTCAGTATTTCCATCTGGGAGGATGAGAAAGTTCTGGAGATGAATAGTAGCAATGGTTGCACAATATTGTGAATGTGCTTAATGCCACTGAATTGTACGCTGGAATTTGGTTAAATGGTAACCTTTCTGATATTTATAATTATCATGCTAAAAAGATCCTTGACTAGCACAAAATTTGATGCATACATTCAATTAGAAATGTTTTCATTTTTATAAAATTGTTAGTTTTTATGTAGAAAACAAATAACAACAGTAACAAAAGCAGCCGAGTATAGCTCTTCAGGATTTCCATGACCTACCATCTGCTTGCATTAAAGCAACCCAGATCTCCATTTTCTGCTTTAACTTCTTCAGCATATCCAGTAAGCTGGTCATGTTTAAAGGCACAAACATGAAGAAAATCATAATCTTGATCACTTTCTTAAGACATCATGCAATGAAACTCACTTGCAGAGTTCACAGCACCAATTCTCCTGATGCAATGGGAAGTGAGCTCACTTTCTCTTTATGATTTAAATCAACTATTGAGATCTTCTATTTTATTTCTTTTATTATGGGGCAACAAGGAACTTCTAGAGACAAAATTTATCTGTGACAAATAATCTCAGTTTTCTACATTTAGATGAAATTTCTCAACTTTTGTACCAGCGATTACATTCTACTGGTTCAAATATGTTAATTAATTTGGACTCACTATTACTTTTGTATTTCTAAAAATTCCTGGTTTCTTATATTTGGTTTGCAGTACACAAATGAGACACAATTGGGTGAGAGCAAATAGTTTTTTATTTCTGATCACTCAGATTCACATAAGACAAAAGTAAAGTCAGATACCTATTTATAATTATTTTTCATACAGAACTATACTAATTCTTCATCCCCCTGTATAAACTCTTACATAATATATATTCATGAGAAAGGAACACTTGTGATAAATGGAGGGTTCAAGAGACCCAAAGGATTTAAAGATAGAATACTTTATTCAATCATTGAGAATTTCCTTAATTTGAAATATTTTATGTTGATGTGTTTCTTTGTATTTCTTTATGTTGCCCCATTCTTCATTTATGGATTTTTAAAAATCCAAACAAACATAAAAGTAAGTTTTTGACTAGTTTTGGTTAGTCCATGCCACTTTACTGGTGTTAAGGACCTTCCACTGAGATGCTTTCTTAAAGCCCTATTTCACAACTGTAACTTACCAATAGAATGTTCCATTAGGTGTGCTTTACTTTCTCTCCATCTATGCTATTCAGTCTTGATTAAAAGCGGGATA
The DNA here is from genome assembly GCF_049350105.2 of Macaca mulatta. NCBI lineage: Eukaryota > Metazoa > Chordata > Mammalia > Primates > Cercopithecidae > Macaca > Macaca mulatta. The sequence continues at coordinate 66,644,667 of NC_133422.1, forward strand.
CAATAGGAAAGGTTTACAGGGGAGACAGGATACTATGCACTTCAAACCACCTTTCTTAATATTGTCCCCATCAAGTGACAAGGATTTTGCTTCTTCCAGGTGTAGCTCATTCTAGCAGTCTGTGGATTTCAGCACTAAATGTCTTCTAGAAACTTCAGAAAAAATGGCCCTATTTAGTACCACTTATCTTTACCAGTTATCTACTAAATAGAACTTCACTATTAGGAATGTTTTAAAAAGTTAAAATGAAATGTTAAGGAATAGAAATACAGAAACAGTTAAGTTTCCTGCCCACTGACGCATTGCTATAAACAAAATTAAGAACAAGTATTAAGTTAGTCCCAGCTACTTGGAAGGCTGAGGCAGGAGGATCACTTGAGCCCAGAAGTTTGAGAACATAGTGAGACCATGTCTCACAGAGAAAACAAAATAAAAACCCAAACATTAAAGTTATTTTATTTTAACTCGTTTATTTGTAACCTGCAGTACCCACCCAGACTAGAATTTGCAGGGCAATACATATCATACATTTAATATCTCAGTAATCATAACTATTAAAATGATCATAATAACACTTTGTACTTAACTAGTAACTTTCATCCAGGGTTTTAAAGCCCTTTCTAAACATTAATTAATTCTCCTAACACTTCTGCCAGATAGATACGTATCATTATCTTCATTCCCCTGGTGAGGAAACACAGACATTTGTGTTGTGACTGCCCCCAGGCTATTCTGCAAGGCTGTGGCAGTTGTGAGGGTGAGATCTTAGTGAACAAAATTCCCATTCTGTGCATTACTCTTTCATTACTTTACATTCATTCGAAGCATGCTGAGTTCCTAGACAAGTGCCTTAAAATTGTCAATGAGCTGTAAAATGATTTTAAGAATATATGAAAATCCCAAATGAAACTAATAAAAATAGGACCACAGGACTAGGAGAGAATGTGAACATTTCCCTGACATTCATTTCTAAAGCTTTGTTCATGAAATGTCACAACAAACAAGACTAAAGTCTATAATCAATTTGTACTTGCCATGCCTCTTCTCTAAGTTTTTATAATTATGCCACCTCACTGTTTTTACTTTCAGTAATTGTTCAACTTCTTTGTGGTGTTTCACATAGAAAAGTTTAACTCCCTGGCTGATTCAATTTTTTTTAAAAAGTGGGATATTGCAGATGAAAATTGAAAATATCTGCATTCATTCTTCTTGTACATAAGATGCTGAAAACTTTTAACACAGACAATTTAGGCAAAACAACCACCACTACCACCACTTTTGGTCTTCAGAGTTGATGCTTTTGCTTTTTTCTTCATCTGTCCTGACATTCTGATGACCACTTAGTTTTATGCATTTTCTAGATGCTTTCTTCAATTTTCCAGTTTTATAAAATAATTTTTTCACTTAAGTTGTGACTATCTCTTGTGAATAAATGCCCACTGCAAATATGGCATTGCTCACTGTAGTCAATTATGCAACACAAAAATTTACGTGTACATGTAATTAAGAGAGAGAATTTCGGAGAGTCTGATAATTATGTCCTAGACAAAAATTTACAGCCCGAGAAAGGTATAGACAGTGTCATAGATATCAAATCCTATAAACCAATTCAGAACTGGTTATGTTAATGGTTTATGAATGCCAATTACAGAGTCTGCAGTCTGCTAATGTTAAGTTAGAGTCTTGTAAATAGATAATATGAAGTTTGGTTCCAGAAAACTTACTTATCCATGCCTAGAAAGCTAGGAGAGCTAGAAGATAAAAGTGAGATCTGTTTGTTGGTCTGTTAATTGTTTACTGATATCTAAAGCTACACGGGTACATGCAGTTTTATTTAAAGCATCTTAATTTTTGCTTATACAGTTTTATCTCATTATCCACCATCTTAACATTTTGGCCTAATTGAAATGTATTGAATCTTTTCTCTGTTTTTCTGTAGTTTCTTCACTTTTCTTGTTGATCTTCTATCTACCCTTTTGCTATTCTGTTTCCTAAGGACTCACCACCAAACAGCCTGCTTGAAAATATCCTCCATCAAGTAATGTGGATCCAAAATATTTTTAGCCCTTTGTAATGAGATTTATGTTGATTTTCCTAACTCCAGTGATGTTATTTAATTAGATTGCTTGTCAAAATAATTAATATATCCCTTGTATTTAAGAAATACCCTAGTTCTAGAAGCCGCAATTGCCATTTTGTTCTAATTAAGCATCTTTTCAATTCATGGATAGATAACTGTAATTTTTGCTGTCTTCATTTTCTGGACACGACATATTATTATTTTTGAACACTACGTAATTTCATTCCAGAGGGATTTCAGTTTGTATGACATAGAAATGGAAAACCACATGGATTTGAGTGTATAAATGATGAAAATGTTGGAAAGTAAGAAGAGTGCTGATAATGATTGGAGTAACTTTGGCCCATTCAAGGCACAAGATTATATTTAGATACACGTTTGTCTGTGAACTATCCCTTTAAAAGATAAATCATTCTTTAATGCTGCTGAAACACTTTTCATTTTCCATGATCTATTGCAAAGGATGGTGTATATTTTACACACTTCTAATTGATTGAGGAATGCCTCTTCCCAACACTTACCTTTAAATACTGTTTCACATATCTGACACCTCCAGTTAGCTAACCCCCTGAGTCATCAAGAGCACATTCAACTCACCCCTCCCTCACCCCACACCCTAGGTTGGAGACAGGAACAAACTTGAAGGTGGAGGGGCCCCAGGCAATCTTTTCAGCCTCCCACAAAATAATTATTGAGTAATCACTCAGGGCAAGAATTAAATTGTTGCAGGTTAAGAGGAACAAGAAAGGGTGGTCAGAAAATAATTGGGTTCTGCCGAAAGCTTTCCTGAGATGCTAGTTAAAAATATCTCCTTTGGTGGAATGTGGTATACTCCAGGAAGAAAAATCTCAAGAGCGAAAATATTCATATTGTAAAAGAAAGTTATGGCATAGTAGACTCAATATTACTTAATTTAAGACTCATGCATGGCAGGAGTGAAAAAAATGTTAAAACAAAAACTACCTTAGGAAAAAATACTTAAGTAAAAAGAAATAACCTTTTTTTAAGGATAAAGAAATATATATTTCGCACATTTTTAAAAATTTTATTTTGAGATGGAGTCCAACTGTGTCACCCATTCTGCAGTGCAGTGCCACGATGTCGGCTCACCGCAACCTCTGCCTCCCAAGCTCAAGCAATTCTCCTGCCTCAGCCTCCTGAGTAGCTGGGATTACAGGTGCGTGCCATCACATCAGGCTAATTTTTAGTATTTTCAGTAGAGGCAAGGTTTCACCATGTTGGCCAGGCTGGTCTTGAACTCCTGACCTCAAGTGATCCTCATGCCTCAGCCTCCCAAAGTGCTGGAATTACAGGCATGAGCCACCACGCCCAGCCATCATGCATTTAAATAAACAAAAATAACAGAGGAATATAGGAGTGTATTTTTAAAAAACTAATGTAAACATACTTAAATTCACATATTGTGGATATTTGACAGGGGATTAGGAATTACAGAAAGGAGAAACAGAGGCAGATATAGACTTTAAAAAGAAGAGAGCAGATGCATAGAATTGGAGACCAGAAATAATTAGAAATGCCTCAAGGAAAAATTACCACTTTCTAGATCCTTGAGGAATCGCCATACTGTTTTCCATAATGATTGAACTAGTTTACAATCCCACCAACAGTGTAAAAGTGTTCCTATTTCTCCACATCCTCTCCAGCACCTGTTGTTTCCTGACCTTTTAATGATCACCATTCTAACTGGTGTGAGATGGTATCTCATTGTGGTTTTGATTTGCATTTCTCTGATGGCCAGTGATGATGAGCATTTTTTCATGTGTCTGTTGGCCGTATGAATGTCTTCTTTTGAGAAATGTCTGTTCATATCCTTTGCCCACTTTTTGATGGGGTTGTTTGTTTTTTTCTTGTAAATTTGTTTTCTCTTGTAAATTTGTCTTTGTAGGTTCTGGATATTAGCCCTTTGTCAGATGAGTAGATTGCAAAAATTTTCTCCCATTCCGTAGGTTGCCTGTTCACTCTGATGGTAGTTTCTTTTGCTGTGCAGAAGCTCTTTAGTTTAATGAGATCCCATTTGTCAATTTTGGCTTTTGCTGCCGTTGCTTTTGGTGTTTTAGACATGAAGTCTTTGCCCATCCCTATGTCCTGAATGGTACTACCTAGGTTTTCCTCTAGGGTTTTTATGGTATTAGGTCTAACATTTAAGTCTCTAATCCATCTTGAATTAATTTTCGTATAAGGAGTAAGGAAAGGATCCAGTTTCAGCTTTCTACTTATGGCTAGCCAATTTTCCCAGCACCATTTATTAAATAGGGAATCCTTTCCCCATTTCTTGTTTCTCTCAGGTTTGTCAAAGATCCGATGGCTGTAGATGTGTGGTATTATATCTGAGGACTCTGTTCTGTTCCATTGGTCTATATCTCTGTTTTGGTACCAGTACCATGCTGTTTTGGTTACTGTAGCCTTGTAGTATAGTTTGAAGTCAGGTAGCGTGATGCCTCCAGCTTTGTTCTTTTGACTTAGGATTGTCTTGGAGATGCGGGCTCTTTTTTTGGTTCCATATGAACTTTAAAGCAGTTTTTTCCAATTCTGTGAAGAAACTCATTGGTAGCTTGATGGGGATGGCATTGAATCTATAAATAACCTTGGGCAGTATGGCCATTTTCACGATATTGATTCTTCCTATCCACGAGCATGGTATGTTCTTCCATTTGTTAGTGTCCTCTTTTATTTTACTGAGCAGTGGTTTGTAGTTCTCCTTGAAGAGGTCCTTTCCATCTCTTGTAAGTTGGATTCCTAGGTATTTTATTCTCTTTGAAGCAATCGTGAATGGAAGTTCATTCATTATTTGGCTCTCTGTTTGTCTGTTACTGGTGTATAAGAATGCTTGTGATTTTTGCACATTAATTTTGTATCCTGAGACTTTGCTGAAGTTGCTTATCAGCTTAAGGAGATTTTGGGCTGAGACGATGGGATTTTCTAAATATACAATCATGTCATCTGCAAAGAGGGACAATTTAACTTCTTCTTTTGCTAAATGAATACCCTTGATTTCTTTCTCTTGCCTGATTGCCCTAGCCAGAACTTCCAACACTATGTTGAATAGGAGTGATGAGAGAGGGCATCCCTGTCTTGTGCCAGTTTTCAAAGGCAATTTTTCCAGTTTTTGCCCATTCAGTATGATATTGGCTGTGGGTTTGTCATAAATAGCTCTTATTATTTTGAGATACGTTCCATCAATACCGAATTTATTGAGCATTTTTAGCATGAAGGGCTGTTGAATTTTGTCAAAAGCCTTTTCTGCATCTATTGAGATAATCATGTGGTTCTTGTCTTTGGTTCTGTTTATATTCTGGACTATGTTTATTGATTTGCAAATGTTGAACCAGCCTTGCATCCCAGGGATGAAGCCCACTTGATCATGGTGGATAAGCTTTTTGATGTGCTGCTGAATCCAGTTTGCCAGTATTTTATTGAGGATTTTTGCATCGATGTTCATCAAGGATATTGGCCTAAAATTCTCTTTTTTTGTTGTGTCTCTGCCAGGCTTTGGTATCAGGATGATGTTGGCCTCATAAAATGAGTTAGGGAAGATTCCCTCTTTTTCTATTGATTGGAATAGTTTCAGAAGGAATGGTACCAGCTCCTCCTTGTACCTCTGGTAGAATTCAGCTGTGAATCCATCTGGTCCTGGGCTTTTTTTGGTTGGTAGCCTATTAATTATTGCCTCAATTTCAGAGCCTGCTATTGGTCTATTCAGGGATTCAACTTCTTCCTGGTTTAGTCTTGGAAGAGTGTAAGTGTCCAGGAAATTATCCATTTCTTCTAGATTTTCTAGTTTATTTGCATAGAGGTGTTTATAGTATTCTCTGATGGTAGTTTGTATTTCTGTGAGGTCGGTGGTGATATCCCCTTTATCATTTTTTATTGCATCTATTTGATTCTTCTCTCTTTTCTTCTTTATTAGTCTTGCTAGTGGTCTATCAATTTTGTTGATCTTTTCAAAAAACCAACTCCTGGATTCATTGATTTTTTGGAGGGTTTTTTGTGTCTCTATCTCCTTCAGTTCTGCTCTGATCTTAGTTATTTCTTGCCTTCTCCTAGCTTTTGAATGTGTTTGCTCTTGCTTCTCTAGTTCTTTTAATTGTGATGTTAGAGTGTCAATTTTAGATCTTTCCTGCTTTCTCTTGTGGGCATTTAGTGCTATAAATTTCCCTCTACAAACTGCTTGAAATGTGTCCCAGAGATTCTGGTATGTTGTATCTTTGTTCTCATTGGTTTCAAAGAACATCTTTATTTCTGCCTTCATTTCATTATGTACCCAATAGTCATTCAGGAATAGGTTGTTCAGTTTGCATATGACCCAGCCATCCCATTACTGGGTATATACCCAAAGGATTATAAATCATGCTGCTATAAAGACACATGCACATGTATGTTTATTGCAGCACTATTCACAATAGCAAAGACTTGGAATCAACCCAAATGTCCATCAGTGACAGACTGGATTAAGAAAATGTGGCACCTATACACCATGGAATACTATGCAGCCATAAAAAAGGATGAGTTTGTGTCCTTTGTAGGGACATGGATGCAGCTGGAAACCATCATTCTTAGCAAACTATCGCAAGAACAGAAAACCAAACACCGCATGTTCTCACTCATAGGTGGGAACTGAACAATGAGATCACCTGGACTCAGGAAGGGGAACATCACACACCGGGGCCTATCATGGGGAGGGGGAAGGGGGGAGGGATTGCATTGGGAGTTATACCTGATGTAAATGACGAGTTGATGGGTGCTGACGAGTTGATGGGTGCAGCACAGCAACATGGCACAAGTATACATATGTAACAAACCTGCACGTTACGCACATGTACCCTAGAACTTAAAGTATAATAATAATAATAAATAAAAATAAAAATAAAAGAAAAATTACCACTTTCCCAGTTTCTCCTAGGTACTGATTACCTGGTTTCCAGCATCTCTTTGATCCAGTTTCCCTGAGTGGTTAGCCACTTCTGCCAAGTCCAAAGAGCTATAGGCCTCTGTGAGCCCACCCTGTCCCTCATAGGCTGGGCAATGATTCATTGCCATCAGTTTCAACATACCTTGGGGTCTTACTTCTTTCCTTGAGAAGACTCATTTCTCCTCCATCTACTTCTGATGAGCCTCTGATAACTGAATTTGGCCTAATCTTCAAATCTGTGTATATAATTCATGTGGGACAATGAATAAGAAAAGATATCACATTTTCTTCTTACAAGATTTTTAAAAACCATTGATACACATTTTTGACTGTTATATTTGACAAAATTGCTCAAGATATATTCAACCAAAAACACTCTCATAGTATATGAAATAGTATATTTGATCTACATATTAACATCATTAGCACTTTCAGTTGATCATGAGGTCCTGTATGAAATGGCTATGTATTACACAAATTTGTGTTTTTAGGGTCTAGCATAAGGCCAGGAATAAAGGAGGCACTGAATATAGTTTTTAAATTAATGAAGTTACAGAAACACAAATACCACATGATCTCACTTGTGGAATGTATTATGTGGAATCTAAAAAGTTGAACTCATAGAAGCATAGAGTAAAATGGAAGTTACCAGCGGCTGGGGGTGGGGATGTGCATGGAATTGGGGAGATGCTGGTCAAAGGATACAAAATTTCAGTTAGAAGAAATTAACTCAAGAGATCTATTGTACAATATGGTGACTATAATTAATGACAATATATTTCATATTTGAAAATTGAGAAAGAGTAGATTTTAAGTGTTCTCACCAAAAAAAGGAAAGTATCTGAGAGAATGCATATGTTAATTAGGTCAATCTAGCCATTCCACAATGTATGCATATTTCAAAATATTATGTAAAAACTGACATCACAGAAATACAAAAGATCATCAGAGATTACTATGAACAACTATACACCAAGAAAATGGAAAACCTATGGGAAATAGATAAGTTCCTAGACACATAAAACCTACCAAGACTGAATCAGAAAGAAATAGAAAACTTGAACAGACCAATATCAGGTAATGCTATTGAATCAATAATAAAGTCTCCTAGAAAGAGAAGCACAAGACTTGACACCTTCACTTCCAAATTCTATCAAACTTATAAAGAAGAACTAATACCAATTCTCCTCAAACTATTCTGACAAATAGAAGAGAAGGAAATTATTTTTAACTCATTCAAGGAAGCCAGCATTACTCTGATACTAAAACCAGACAAGGACAAAAATTAAAAAAGGAAACATTGGGCCAGTATTTCTGATAAACATAGTCATAAAAGTCTTCAACAAAATACTAACAAACTGAATCCAGCAGCACATCAAAAAGATAATATACTATGATCATGTGGTAGTCATCCCAGGAATGCAAGGATAGCTCAACGTATGCAAATAAATAAATATGATACATCACATCAACAGAATAAAGAACAAAAATTATACGATTATCTCAATAGATGCAGAAAAGGCATTTAATACAATTGACATCTTTCATGATAAAAACTTTCAGCAAACTAGGCAGAAAAGAAACATACATCAACATAATAAAGGCCATATATGACAAACCCACAACTGACATCAAAGTGAATAAGATAAAGCTGAAAGCCTTTTCTTTAAGAACTGGAACTAGACAAGGATGACAATTTTCACCACTCATATTCAACACAGTACTGGGAGTCCTAATTGGTGCAATTGGGCAAGAGAAAGAAATAAAAGGCATTCAAATTTGAAAACAGAAGTTAAATTGTCCCTTTTTACAGATGACACCGTTTTATATTTAGAGAAGCTTAAAGACCCCACCAAAAAACTTTTACATTTTATAAACAAGTTCAGTAGAGTTGAAGGATACAAAATTCACATAGAAAAACTGCAGCATTTCTATACATTAATAATGAGGTAACTGAGAAAGACATTTAGAAAGGGAATCTCATTTACAATAGCTACAAAAAATTTAAAAGACCTAGGAATAAATTTAACCAAGGAAATGATAAATCTCTGCAAGGAAAACTGCAAAATACTGATGAAGAAAATTGAAGAGGACACAACAAATGGAAAGACATCCCATGCTCAAGGATTGAAAGAATTAATATTGTTCAAATGACCTTACAACCTAATGCAATTTACACATTCAATGCAATCCATATAAAAACACCAATAATATTTTTCACAGAAATAGAAAAAAACAATTCTAAAAGTTTCATGCAACCAAAAAAGAGCTCAAGTAGCCAAAGCAATTCTGAAAAGAACAAAGCTGGAGGCATCACACTATCTTACTTCAAAATATGTTACAAGCCTATAGTAACCAAAATAACATGGCATTGGGATAAAAACACACACAAAAACTAATGGAACAGAATGGAAGACACAGAAGTAAACCCACAAATTTACATCCAAGTGATTTTTTACAAAGGCACCACGAACATACATCAGGGAAAAGACACCCTCTTCATTAAGTGTTGCTGGGAATACTGGATATGGATATTTAGAAGAATGAAACTAGACTCTTATCTATCACCATATACAAAAACCAACTCAATATGAATTAAAAACTTAGATATAAAACCTGAAACTATAAAACGATCACAAGAAAACATAGGGAACATATTGCATCTGGTTTAGGCAAAGATTTTATGACTAAGACCCCAGAAGCATAGGGAACAACAACAACAAAAAAATAGCCAAACCAAAAAGCTTCTGAACAGCAAAGAAAACAGAGTGAAGAGACAATGTTTTGAATGGGAGAAAATATTTGCAACCTATTCATCTAACAGGGGACTATTATCCACAGTAGACAAGAAACTCAAACAACTCAACAGCAAAAAAAAAAAAAAAAAAAAAAAAAAAAAAAAAAAATCCCATTGAAAAGTAGGCAAAAAATTGAGGTACATATTTCTACAAAGACGACACATAAATGACCAACATGTATATGAAAAAGTGTTCAAAAATACTAATCATCAGGTACATGCAAATCAAAACCACAGTGGGATATCATCTTATCCAAATTAGGATATCTAATATTTAAAAACAATTACAACTGCTGAAGAGGATGTAAAGGAAAGGGAATTCTTACACACTGTTGATGGGAATGTAAATTAGTACAGCCACTATGGAAAACAGTATAGATTCCTCAAGAAAAATTAAAGAGAACTACCATATGGTCTAGCAATTTCACTACTGGATATTTATCCAAAGAAAACGAAATCAGTATATCAAAGGCATGTGTTACCCCCATGTTTATTGCAGCAGTATTGACAATAACAAAGATATGGAATCAAGCTAAGCGTTCCTTAATGGGTGAATGAATAAAAAAAAAAAGTGGTACATTTACAGAGTAGAATATTATTCACCTATAAAAACGCATTAAATCATGTCGTTTGCAGAAACATGGATGGAATTAGAGGTCATTACATTAAAAAATAACCCAGACAGAGAACGACAAATAAAACATGTACTCATTTACGTGTGAGCTTAAAAAGTTGATATCATGCAGGTAAAGAGTGAAATGATGATTACCAGAGGCTAGGAAGGATGTGGGTGTGTGTTGGGGTGGAAATAAAGACAGGCTGGCTAATGGGCGCAAAAATACAGTTACACAGAAAGAATAAGTTTTAATGCTTGATGTTAGAGTAGGGCGACTACAGTTAACAACAACGTATTGTAAATTTCAAAATAGACATAAGTGAGGACTTGAAATGCTCTCAACACATAGAAATAATAGATACTTGTGATGATGTGCATCCTAAATACCCGGGTTTGATCATTACAGATTCTATGCATGTAACAAACTATCACATGTACCCCACAAATGTGTGCAAAGATTATGTATCAATAAAAAACTTATGATGAATTGTTTATTTCTGGAATTTTCCATGGAATATTTTCAGATCCGGGTTTACCGCAGGTAACTGAAACTGCAGAAGTGAAAACTCTGATAAAGAAGGACAACTTTAGTTAACAAAAGTCATCTACTGTACAGTGACCCTACTGTATTTTGATTTGTGAAATGTGAGTATACCAGCTAGTTAAATAATAATAAATACATACAAAAAATCATGTTCTACATCATAAAGATATATAATTTATATTTCTCTGTTTAAAAATATACTAGTTGTTTGTCATTAAATTAATGAAGGGTAAATATTTACTCAGAAGCTACATTCATTCATCCGTTTATTTGACAAATATTTATTAAATCCTTACTGTGAGTCAGACACTAAGGATGTCAGGATGCATCATAAAACAATACAGAAGAAGGCCTCTGAGTCCCTCTGCATCCTACATTCTGGCTACAGATATAGCAAAGTGTCTCTTTTGAAAAACAAGTTAGAAATATACATATATTTGGGAGAAAACAAAGCATTAAAATAGTTGACATCATGAGAATAGATTAACTTCTGGAAAGAGAGTGTATATAAAGGGAAAAGAAGACCAAATATGCTAGTACTGCCCACGGTAAAGGACTGGGTCTTTTTCTAATGTTTTCCCAGATGTCTGAGTAAAAGTGGTTACTCTGACAATAATTGTTAATAAGTAACAGATATTTTTAAAGAATATATACAATTAGATTTGAAACAACAAACAACATTTGATTCTATAGCATTAAGATAAATTTTTAAAGCAAGCAAGTTAAACTGACTTGAAATAAAATTCTATTTTAGTTTTCTTTTGTTTTCTCACTTTTCTTTTGTTTCTTCCTTAAACATTTTTATTGTGAAATATAACATGCATATAGGAATGTGCACAAAATAAGATTGTACAGCCTAATGAATGATCATTGAGCAAATACTCATGGAACCACCAGAAAGGTCATGAAATAGGACATTGCCCGAACCTTGAAGGTACCTAAATGCATCCTCCTAGACACTACTTCTTCTCTATCACATGGAGAAAGCCACTTTACGTTTTTTGTTGTTGATCATGATGTTTTTATTTATGTATTTATTTTATTTCTTTTTTTAAATTTTTTATTTCAATAGGTTTTTGGGGAACAGGTGGTGTTTGGTTATGTGGGTAAGTTCTTTAGCGATGATTTCTGAGATTTTGGTGCACCCATCACCCAAGCAGTGTACACTGTACCCAGTGTGTAGCCTTTTATCCCTCACTCACTTCTCTTCTCACCCTTTCCCCCAAGTCCCCAAAGTCCATTATATCATGCTTATGCATTTTTTGTCCCATAGCTTAGCTCCCGCTTATAAGTGAGAACATATGATGTTTGGTTTTCCATTCTTGAGTTACTTCACTTAGAATAATGGTCTCCAATTCCATTAAGTTTCCTGTGAATGCCATTATTGTGTTCCTTTTCATGGCTGAGTAGCATCCCATGGCAGATATATGCCACAATTTCTTTATCCACCCGTTGGTTCATGAGTATTTACTGGTTTCATATTTTTGAATTGTGAGTTCTGCTGCTATAAATGTGTATGCAAATGTCTTTTTTCATACAATGACTTCTTTTTCAAGTGCATAGCTAAAATAAAGTAAAAATAAAGTATAGGGTCCCTATGTAATAGTGATTTCATTATATGAAGGTTGTTTAGCTAACTCTTTATGATGTAAATGGCATATATATTTATAGATCACATTAGTTGTGAATTAGTCATGAAAAGTAAGCAACATTTTTTATAGTCTAAATAATTTAATTGTACATTTTTAAATAACTACAAGAATATAATTGGATGTCTTGTAAAACAAAAGATAAATGCTTGAAGGCATGGATACCTCATTTTCCATGAAGTGATTATTATTATTACTATTATTATTATACTTTAAGTTCTAGGGTACATGTGCACAACGTGCAGGTTTGTTACATATGTATACATGTGCCATACTGGTGTGCTGCACCCATTAAATCATCATTTACATTAGATATATCTCCTAATGCTATCCCTCCCCTCTTCCCCCACCCCACGACATGCCCCGGTGTGTGATGTTCCCCTTTCTGTGCCCAAGTGCTCTCATTGTTCAATTCCCACCTATGAGTGAGAACATACGGTGTTTGGTTTTCTGTTCTTGGGATAGTTTGCTAAGAATGATGGTTTCTAGCTGCATCCATGTCCCTACAAAGGACACAAACTCATCCATTTTTATGGCTGCATAGTATTCCATGGTGTATATGTGCCACATTTTCTTAATCCCGTCTGTCATTGATGGACATTTGGGTCGGTTCCAAGTCCTTGCTATTATGAACAGTGCTGCAATAAACATACATGTGCATGTGTCTTTATAGCAGCATGATTTATAATCCTTTGGGTATATACCCAGTAATGGGATGGCTGGGTCAAATGGTATTTCTAGCTCTAGATCCTTGAGGAATCACCACACTGTCTTCCACAATGGTTGAACTAGTCTACAGTCCCACCAACAGTGTAAAAGTGTTCCTATTTCTCCACATCCTCTCCAGCACCTGTTGTTTCCTGACTTTTTAATGATCACCATTCTAACTGGTGTGAGATGGTATCTCATTGTGGTTTTGATTTGTGTTTCTCTGATGGCTAGTGATGTCAAGCATTTTTTCATGTGTCTGTAGGCTGTATGCATGTCTTCTTTTGAGAAGTGTCTGTTCATATCCTTTGCCCACGTTTTGATGGGGTTGTTTGTTTTTTTCTTGTAAATTTATTTGAGTTCTTTGTAGGTTCTGGATATTAGCCCTTTGTCAGATGAGTAGATTGCAAAAATTTTCTCCCATTCTGTAGGTTGCCTGTTCACTCTGATGGTAGTTTCTTTTGCTGCGCAGAAGCTCTTTACTTTAATTAGGTCTCATTTGTCAATTTTGGCTTTTGTTGCCATTGCTTTTCATGTTTTAGACATGAAGTCCTTGCTCATGCCTATGTACTGAATGGTATTGCCTAGATTTTCTTCTAGGGTTTTTATGGTATTAGGTCTAACATTTAAGTCTCTAATCCATCTTGAATTAATTTTTGTATAAGGTAAGGAAGGGATCCAGTTTCAGCTTTCTACACATAGCTAGCCAGTTTTCCTAGCACCATTTATTAAATAGGGAATCCTTTCCCCATTTCTTGTTTTTATCAGGTTTGTCAAAGATCAGATGGTTGTAGATGTGTGGTATTATTTCTGAGGACTCTGTTCTGTTCCATTGGTCTATAGTTGTGTTTTGGTACCAGTACCCTGCTGTTTTGGTTACTGTAGCCTTGTAGTATAGTTTGAAGTCAGGTAGCATGATGCCTCCAGCTTTGTTCTTTGGCTTAGGATTGTCTTGGCAATGCGGGCTTTTTTTTTGGTTCCATATGAACTTTAAACTAGTTTTTTCCAGTTCCATGAAGAAAGTCATTGGTAGCTTAATGGAGATGGCATTGAATCTATAAATTACTTTGGGTAGTATGGCCATTTTCACGATATTGATTCTTCCTATCCATGAGCATAGTATGTTCTTCCATTTGTTTGTGTCCTCTTTTATTTCACTGAGCAGTGGTTTGCAGTTCTCCTTGAAGACGTCCTTCACATCTCATGTAAGTTGGATTCTAGGTATTTTATTCTCTTTGAAGCATTTGTAAATTGGAGTTCACTCATGATTTGGCTCTCTGTTTGTTCGTTACTTGTGTTTAAAAATGCTTGTGATTTTTGCATATTAATTTTGTATCCTGAGACTTTGCTGAAGTTGCTTATAAGCTTAAGGAGATTTTGGGCTGAGATGATGGGGTTTTCTAAATATACAATCATGTCATCTGCAAACAGGGACAATTTGACTTCCTGTTTTCCTAATTGAAGACCCTTTATTTCTTTCTCTTGCCTGATTGCCCTAGCCAGAACTTCCAATACTATGTTGAATAGGGGTGGTGAGAGAGGGCATCCCTGTCTTGTGCCAGTTTTCAAAGGGAATGCTTCCAGTTTTTGCCCATTCAGTATGATATTGTTTGTGGGTTTGTCATAAATAGCTCTTATTTTGAGATACGTTTCATCAATACCACATTTATTGAGAGTTTTTAGCATGAAGGACTGCTGAATTTTGTCAAAGGCCTTTTCTGCATCTATTGAGATAATCATGTGGTTTTTGTCTTTGTTTCTGTTTATGTGATGGGTTACATTTATTTATTTGCATATGTTGAACCAGCCTTGCATCCCAGGGATGAAGCCCACTTGATCATGGTGGATAAGCTTTTTGATGTGCTGCTGGATTTTGTTTGCCAGTATTTTATTGAGGATTTTTGCATCGATGTTCATCAGGGATATTGGTCTAAAATTCTCTTTTTTTGTTGTGTCTCCACTGGAGTTTGGTATCAGGATGATGTTGGCCTCATAAAATGAGTTAGGGAGGATTCCCTCTTTTTCTATTGATTGGAATAGTTTCAGAAGGAATGGTACCAACTCCTCCTTGTACCTCTGGTAGAATTTGGCTTTGAATCCGTGTAGTCCTGGACTTTTTTTGCTTGGTAAGCTATTAATTATTGCCTCAATTTCAGAGCCTGTTATTGGTCTATTCAGGCATTCAACTTTTTCCTTGTTTAGTCTTGGGAGAGTGGATGTGTCCAGGAATTTATCCATTTCTTCTAGGTTTTCTAGTTTATTTGCACGGAGGTGTTTGTAATATTCTCTGATGGTAGTTTGTATTTCTGTGGGGTTGCTGGTGATATCCCCTTTACCATTTTTTATTGCATCTATTTGATTCTTCTCTCTTTTCTTCTTTATTAGTCTTGCTAGCGGTATGAATTTTGTTGATCTTTTCAAAAAACCAGCTCCTGGATTCATTTATTTTTCATTTTTTTTGTGTGTGTCTCTATCTCCTTCAGTTCTGCTCTGATCTTAGTTATTTCTTGCCTTCTCCTAGCTTTTGAATGTGTTTGCTCTTGCTTCTCTAGTTCTTTTAATTGTGATGTTAGAGTGTCAATTTTAGATCTTTCCTGCTTTCTCTTGTGGGCATTTAGTGCTATAAATTTCCCTCTACACACTGCTTTAAATGTGTCCCAAAGATTCTGGTATGTTGTATCTTTGTTCTCATTGGTTTCAAAGAACATCTTTATTTCTGCCTTCATTTCGTTATGTACCCAGTAGTCATTCAGTAGCAGGTTGTTCAGTTTCCATGTAGTTGAGCTGTTTTGAGTGAGTATCTTAATCCTGAGTTCTACTTTGATTGCACTGTGGTCTGAGAGACAGTTTGTTATAATTTCTGTTCTATTTAAGCAACATTTTTGAACAAATAATTTTAATGGTAGATGAATAAAGTTACCCACCAATTAATAAGCTATCTCTTGTACCCAGATTTTCATACTTTCATTAGAATTCCTAATTAGGAAAGAGAATATCCCCAACATTTCTTTAATAATAAAGAGAACACAACCAAAGTTTCAAAATGTTCGTCTATAGAAATACACTGGAACATTGAAAATCCAGATTTATTGTCTATGAGATATTCTTTGAATAACTCAAAACAGTACAGGTTTTCTATGACTTTAGACTAAATTACTATAATTTCCCATGTGTAGTCAGAGTATTTGGATTTAAATCTTGCTTTTGTGCCCTTTAGAAAAATTAATTAACACTGGACTAATTATTACTATCATTTGTAAAGTGAGGGTAATACGTTTGTTTGGAGAGTTAAATGAAATAATCTGTGGGAGGCACAGCTTGACATAAATATATAGGTCCTGATTTTTTAAATTGCACTTAGGGTCATATACCCCATCCTAAGCCTTCTACATTTAATAGTGGAAATGTTAATCTAATAGTAAATTTCAATAAAATTTTTGAATTAATGAATTCTTGCATACATGAATCGACCATATTTATATCAATAGCTTTAATGTATTTTTATTAGACAGACATACTATGATTGATTCAATAACTTCTCTTTTTATGGACACTTAATCTCTTATACTTTTGAGTTTACATTATCATTATCAATATTATTAGTTTAGAAAATTTTGAAAATACATGCCAGATGCCTGGGACTTCCATTTCACTCATCTTCTGTGTTGGAAAGCTAACTACTACATTGCCTAGATGCAGCAAGCATTCTGGATATTGATTAGGTTTTTCTAAAAGGATGTACCTATGAGAGATTTAGATGGTGTGTATGAGTGGAGACTGTCATACTGCCTATTTTGGACATTTCTATTAAAAACAAGTTTGGTGTGATCCTTGAGGTATGATGAGTTTTGACCTTTGCTATTATGTTAATGTCTGTTGTGGGTACAACTCATAGTCTGGCCTATCCCTTGACTTGTTGAGAGTTTGGTGTCTGCCTTGGCTCCTTTTACTCCATCTTGAGCTGCTGCTGCTGCTGCTGGCTAGAACAGCATTGATAGAAATCTCAGTGAACTTCTCTGCAGCTCTACATTAGAGACCCACTTCAGGCCCACCGATGTCCCCCACCCCTATTAGTTTGCCTCAGATAAGGTATGTCTCTACTGGGTCCATGTGAAAATGACTAGTCCCACTTGGGCCACATGTGATCTAAGGGTAGCTCTGGGGAGCAGAGCAGGGGCCCTTGCTTTTCTTAACCATCCTGTATCACTGGGCTTGCTATGATGTCAATGCCAGCAGGGTGCTGCAGGACAGGGTGGCAATGACCTTCCTTAGGAATACCAAATGGGAAGTGAGACAAAAGCTTCTCTGCTATTGGAATTCCCCTCACATGTTTCTGTATGTTTCTAAAGACACTTTTCCTGCAGAAAACTCTTCCTAGAGGATACAGAGGAAAAGGGCTTTTATTTCTTTATCTGTATTATTTACTTATCTGCTTTATTTATTCTACTCACCTCTCTCTTCTTCTCACAATCTTTTGTGAGGTGGCAACTTCTAGGCTTTTCCTTCCACCTGATCAGTGTCTCTCAAATTTTAGTTTGAAATACATGAGCAAATTGTGGCATCATGCTCATTGAAAAAAAACCAAAAAACAACAAAAAAAACCTGAAATAGGCGAGGCACTGTGGCTAATGCCTGGAATCTCAGCAATTTGGGAGGCTGAGGAAGGTGGATTGCTTGAGTACAGGAGTTTATGACTAGCCTGGGTGACATACTGAGACCTCATCTCCACAAAAATAAAAATTTAGCTGCGCGTGATGACGCACACCTGCAGCCCTAGCTACGTGGGAGGCTGAGGTGGGAGGATTCGGATCTTGAGTCCTGGAAGGGAAGTTTGCAGTGAGAGCTGTGATTGCGCCACTGCACTCCAGTCTGGGCAAGAGCATGAGACCCTGTCACACACAAAAAAAATAATAAATAGAATAGAAAATATCCAGGCATATTAAGTTTTTAGTAGACTTTATTTTTAAAAGCAGTTTTACGTTCACAGCAGAATTGAGCAGTATGTACAGTTACCACTTACCCCTCACCATGACCCCCTCCACAACCTCCCCGACAATCAACATCACCCACCAGAGTGGCACATTTGTTACATGTGATGGGCCTATTGACACAACATTATCACCCAATGTCCATTACTTCAGAGTTCACTTTTGGTGTTGTACATTCTATGGGTTTGGACAAACGTATGCCATGTATCCATCACACATGAGACTTTACTGCCCTGAAAATTCTTTGTACTCTGCCTATTTATCCCTCTCTCTACCCTCATATCAACTTTTAAACATCATTTCATGGAGTTTTAATTTCTATTTTTAAACATATATTTAGCTATTGGTATATATTCATTTTATACCTGTTTGTGCTGAGTGATGAGGTAAAATGCACTTCTTCCTGAGGGTTTTGGTCAAAATATGTGAAAGTCACTGTCCTATGTCATAACCACATTCCCTATAGGATAAGTTTCTGCATTTAGATTATAGCAAGAAGAGGTCACCTCTCCATTCTTTGGCAGAAACCATATGACATAATTCTTCTTGGATTCATCCTGATATGTTCATGAGTATTAAAGGATTCTAATAATTTGTTTTTTTCTGAACAAAATTTGTCTTTTAAAATTATTGTTTTGCTGCAAAATCCTATTATGAGTGTCAGAAATGGAATAGTAACTCTTTATTTTTTCATTCCTGCTATAAGAAATCTAAGCTGGCTCCAATCCCCTCCACTCACACCACCACTTCCATACGTACATGGATGCTTCTCGGAGGAATGCATGAAGGTCAGTACAAGGAAATAGAAACAGAAAAGCATATCACAGCATTTCAAAACCATAACCACATGATGTACCACTACACAACCTCTACAAAACCATCAATACAAGGATGATTTTTTTTTTTTTTGGTAAGAGTGTGTGTTTTACAGACTGGCATATTAATCCTCTCTGAATTTTCTTCCCACAGCGCAACTTCACAATGGTCTGGACTAGGTTTTTATTTGTGATATTGGGCTAAATATTTTAGTTTATGGAAGAGACACTTCAGGGTATGCATTTATGCACATGGAGAATTACTCTTTGTGTGATAATAATTATTATCAACTATTAGAAGAGAGCAAGAAAAAAAAAAGATACCAACTGCTGTAGAAAATCTTTACTGATGATTCTTAAATTTTAATCTTAAAATACATTGATTAATTATAAAATCTCTGGGAATTTTCAAACCAGTGGTCTGAATATGAACATTGCTGAAATACTAAAATTTGACTTTCAACTATTCTGTGCATGTGAATGTAGTTTGTTTGTTATTTCCTATCTCAATCTAAATATTTCCAATCCCTTCTCTGAAAGACTTTAAGTTTTCAAGTTGTGTAACTCTCAACAAATTTTCAAGCCCTCTAAATCTGTTTCCTCAACTACAAAATACCAATAATAATAACTGTCTTCAAATCTCCAAATACTGCTGGGTAGAGATAAAATGCATGGATGCATATGTGTTTGGCACAGAGCAGGTGTTTAGGAATTGTAGTGGTTATTCTTTTCTTTCTTCCTTTGGAACTTCTGGGCTCAAGTGATCTTCCTGTCCCAGCCTCCCGAGTAGCTAAGACTACAGGAGTGCACCACCATGCCCAGCTACTTTTCCTTATTATTATTTTTTTCTTTTAGATATAGGGTCTCACTATGTTGCCAATACTTGTCTTGAACTCCTGAGCTCAAGTAAACTTCTTGCCTCTACCTCTCAAAGCACTGGAATAACAGTTTCTTTCTTTCTTCCTCTCCTCCTAAGACCTCCTCCTCCTCCTTGGAATAAACCAGCCTAGCTTGGCGATGTAACTTCAAATGATAACAGTGTTTATATGAAAAATTTGATATGTTCAGAATTTCTTACAACTAAGTTAAAAATAATCTGTGGGCCGGGCGCGGTGGCTCACGCCTGTAATCCCAGAACTTTGGAAGGCCGAGGCGGGCGGATCACGAGGTCAGGAGATCGAGACCATCCTGGCTAACACGGTGAAACCCCGTCTCTACTAAAAATGCAAAAAATTAGCCGGGCGAGGCGGCAGGCGCCTGTAGTCCCAGCTACTCGGGAGGCTGAGGCAGGAGAATGGCGTGAACCCGGGAGGCGGAGCTTGCAGTGAGCCGAGATCGCGCCATTGCACTCCAGCCTGGGCGACTAAGTGAGATTCTGTCTCGAAAATAATAATAATAATAATAATAATAATCTGTGAAACACAATCTATTTTACTAGAAATTGGCTGTACATGAATTTAAGGACATCTAAATTTCCAGAGCATTTATGGGAGCAAACTGGGAGGAAAAATAACTGGAAATGAGATGAGAGCTGTAGTGAGTATTGGGCATGGGACGGGAGAAGAATTCTCCCCCATAACTGAGCTTGAAATGACAACTTTTTAGGGTCCATTTCACTTCTCCTGCATGTTAAAAATTAATAGGTATCACTTACAGAGCAGTTTTAGATATAAATAAATAACTGATAAGAAAGTACAGAGAGCTCTTATCTATCCACCCTCAGTTTCCCCATCAGTAATATCTTGAATTACTTTGTTATAATTGGTAAAGTACAAAGTTTACGTTAGGGTTCTGTTTTGTGCTGTACAGCTCTATATGTTTTAACAAATGCATAATGTCACAAGTCTACCATTACAGTAAGGTAAAGAATAGTCTCATTGCCTTAAAAAGTTCCCCAACATTTTAATTGTTTGGATAGCTACTCAGCTTTCTCTCTCTCTCTCTCTCTCTCTCTCTCTCTCTCTCTCTCTCTCAGACTCTAGATGGGAAATACATGGCAAAGTAAGAGAGAAGAAGGAATTAGGAGCCTATGTATTTGTTCCTTATTCAGTAAATATTTATTGATCATATACTATGTTACCAGAATGTTTGCTAAGTGTCATGGATAATACAGTCAATTAAATATACTTGCCTATTGGGTAAGACAAATTAAAAAAAGAAAATCACAAATAATTACCCAACATGGTAAGTACCATGATGCATGCTGTGAAGAAATATTGCAGGGATTTGTAACATAGATTGACGTGACAGGGAAGAGTCTCTGAAGCAGCAAGAGTGTAGGTGAGCCACACACTGGATGGTGCATAGCCAGAAGAGCTCCATGAAGAGTGGCAGGGAAAGATATATTTCAAGTGGAAATGTGTACAAAAGCCCAGAGATGGGAAAGAGCTCAGCTCATTTGAGGAAGAAAGGGAACAGGAACACCGGCACAGGGTGGGGGCAGTGATTGAGATGATTGAGACTAAAGAGATGTTTGAGTGCATGTCATGCAGGCCTGGTAGTCTGTGATAAGCACAAGAGGTCACAGAAACATTTTAAGGAGGGAGTGGCAAAATCAGATATTCATGTCTTTGGTGTGGGGAACAGATTGGAAATCAGCCAAAGTGGAAATGAGAGGCGACTAGAAGACAGATCCAGATGAGGGAGGGACTTAGACTATAGTGGTAGAAGTAAAGCTAAAGAGAAGTTGAGAGCCTTGAGGTATATTTTGGATGTTCAAAATATGCATAAGACTTGCCCAAGGTTCTGTGATAATCAGTGAAAAATAGGAAAGAACTTAAATCTCCATCACCATATATGAGATTAAATATATTAAAAGAATTGTGGTAGATCTGTATGTGCTTACATGAGAAGATCTCCAGGATGTGTGAACTAAAAAAAAAGGGAATGTCTCAGAATAAATATAGTATTGTCCCACTTATATAACAACAATAACAACAACAACAACAAAAGAAAACAGAATCAAACTATGCATATCTTGTCAATTTTCTGTATTTAGGTTCTGTATCAGTGGATTCGACCAACTGTGGGTCAAAAATACTCAGGAAAAAATCAGTGAAAAACAATAGTAGGACAATAAAAATAAATGCAAATAATAATACAGTACGATAGCTATTTACATAGCATTTAAATTGTATCAGACGTTATAAATCATCTAGAGATAATTTAAAGTATATGGGAGGATCTGCATAGGTTATATGCAAATTGTTTGCCATTTTATATGAGGGACCTGAGCATTCTCAAAATTTGGTATCCACAAGCATCCTGGAACTAATTCCTGGTGGGTACTGGGGGATGGCTGTTTATATACACAGGGAAGGAGGTATTGGAAAATTCAGTAATCATTATTTTTGGAGAGATAAGTGGAGTAGAATTTGATATTTGTTCTGCTCTACATAATATCGAGATTGTTTTAGAACAAAAATTTTCATATAAAAATTATTTTTAGAACAAAAATGCATTTTAAAACCTCTGATGTTGGCCGGGCGCAGTGGCTCACGCCTGTAATCCCAGCACTTTGGGAGGCCGATGTGAGCGGATCACGAGGTCAAGAGACTGAGACCATCCTGGCTAACACTGTGAAACCCGGTCTCTACTAAGTCTCTACTAACGAGACAAAAAAATTAGCTGGGTGTGGTGGCGGGTACCTGTAGTTCCAGCTAACTCGGGAGGCTGAGGCAGGAGAATGGCGGGTGAACCCGGGAGGCAGAGTTTGCAATGAGTTGAAATCACGCCACTGCACTGCAGCGTGGGCGACAGAGCGAGACTCCGTCAGAAACAAAACAAAACAAAACAAAAGCTTCTGATGTTATTTAAAAATCCAGAGTATACTCTCCAGAAAAAAAAATTGTACTGGTCAATTATATTCATAATTTTAGGTTAAATAGAAAATCTAAATCATAATTCCACTTGGTCAGTGATGAAAGCCTAGATCTTTAGGAATCCTTTTGTGTCTCCAATTTTTTATAAGTTGTGTTACTTAAATGATGCTTGTTATATTGATCTTGTGCTCTGGAGATTTGGATTTCTCTCTGCCTCCATTTTCCTAATCTTATTTGGGTAAGTTGGAGATGTTGAAAAACAAAAACATCAATTACTAAACTTTCCTACTGCTAAGGTTTTGGATGTGAATTAGGTTTTTCTAATTAGAAACACACATGTGAGACTTGGGAGGTAAAATAGATGACATTTTTCGGTGACCGTGAGTATGGATACCTGTGCCTGAAAGGTGTGAGTCTTGGCAGTGAACAGACATTCTCATGACACATCACCAGCTTCATGGCTGGGTGATTGCAGTGGTTTTCTGACAAGATCACTGTGGTATGACTTTTAAGCCAACAGTATGGCAGCCTTCACACTTCTGCTCCTCCAATCCCTGTCCTTTTCAATTATGTTATAAGCATCTAATTCCCTATAATTCCCTTAAATCCCTTTCTGATTGGTACACTTAGAATAATTTCTTTTTCAGACACTGAAAAGTCTGACTAATACATCAATTTCTCCATATGGCCTCCTTGAGTTTTCAGATAAATATCATTGGGAGCTACAGGGCAATGTAGTCACTTAGAGGCCTCCGCATGCCTTCTATGAGATGTCACCCTCCCCAGATGTCTGTACCATCATGGAGGAGCAGTTGTCAAATCACAAAAATTAAATATGCAGGATTATACTTCATAGTGCTGTCTATCCTAATCTAAGGCACAATCTCTATTAAACCATTCTCATTGGTATGAACACTTGATCTAGTTCTCTTATTGCACAAACACACACAACACACACTCTCACACACTACCTTTGCTTCAGTGTCTCTGCTACCACCTGTGCTCCCGTTTCTCTGTTTTGCACTGAAAAATTTCTTGAAATATTCATCTGTACTCATTGTTTCTCAGCTCCCTTGGACTCCTCTTCTCTTCAGTTGATCCCAGTCTAATTTTATCCTCAGCACCACAAAACTAGTTTTGTCGAGATCACCAACAACCTCCATGTTGCCAATCAGAAAACATTTATCTGTCCTATCTAATTCAACCTCCTTAAAGGATGGGACATGGTTGACCATTTCTTCCTTTCTGACACAACTGATTCTGAAACACCGTATCCTCTTGGCTTTCCTCCTGCCTGTCTGGTTACTCTCTTTCAGTCTGATTTGTTGGTTTTTAGTTTCTGTGGCTTCTTCTACATGTCTTGAGCCTCAAAGTTCAGTTCCTAGGTCGTCTTCTATTATCTTCTAAGGTTTCTTTATCTTTCAGAAATTTGCTATTGTACTATATGAATATAACTTTGAAATTTATATATTTCATACCCTCTCCCCTGAGCTACTAAAGATTTGTATATCCAACTGCTGCTTTGATGTTTCCATATAGATGCCAAAAAATATTTCAAACTGAAAATAAGCCAAAACAAATTATTTACTCCACCAATTAAAAACTGTTCTCTACTTGTCTTTCCCACTCCTGTAAACAGCACTATTGTGCACCTACTTGTTCAACTCTCACCCCACAAATCATCCTTACTCCTCTCTTCCTTCATTTGTCACATCCACTGCTCCAGCAATGTGCCATAGACCTGTTCATTTCTCTCCATCTCATTGTCACTCCTCAGTCCAAGCTACTATCAGCTGTCATCTGGACCACCAAAATGTTTCTGAGCAATTCTCCCTCATTTCATGCGTTGCTCCTTCCACTACCCAATCTCAATGCAATAATCAGAACACTTTTTCAAAAACTTATATTTACCCATTTACTGCCGTAATTAAGACATGTCTATAGTTCCTCTACTACTAAGGCCCAAACTCCCTAACCTCACTTCCATAGCACAACACAATGTGGCCCTTGCCAACTGTACCCTCACACAATGCTCTCACTGCATGCCGCACATACTAGCTTGTTTTGCTTTGTTTTGTGTTTTGTTTGTTTTCTGAGACGGAGTCTTGCTGTCACCCAGGCTGGAGTGCAGTGGCACAGTTGCAGCTCACTGCAATCTCCGCCTCCCAGGTTCAAGCAATTCTTCTGCCTCAGCCTCCCGAGTAGCTGGGATTACAGGTGCCTGCCACCACACCCCGCTAATTTTTGTATTTTCTTTTTAGTAGAGATGGGTTTTCAACCATGTTGGCCAGGCTAGTCTCGAACTCCTGTCCTCAAGTGATCCACCCGCCTCAGCCTCCCAAATTGCTGGGATTACAGGTGTGAGACACCGTGCCTGGATGTTTTTATTTCTTTTAAACCAAGCTTGTCCTTGTCATGTCATTCTCTCTGCTTGAAACACCCTTTCTTATATTCTTCACTTGGCTCCTTCCTTTTCATCTTACAGGTTTCAGGTCTACTGTCACCTTTGTTCTAGACTGTTGTATCTAAATTAGCAGCTCAGATATACAATCGTGTTCATTTTCTTTTATAGCACTGTTTAAAATCTGAAATTATTTTTATTAGTTAACTTCTTTATTGACTTCTCACTATAAACTAAATGAAAACAGTGACCTTAACAGTCTCTCCCCCCACCCCACCTCCTTTATCCTCAGAACTTAGCACAGTATTTGGGATATAGGATGAATTCAAAAAATATTTATTGGAAAAAAATAAATCACATCATCTTCTGATATCCAGAGCCAACACTTGTTTTTCCCTCTCATCAAGACTAACAATAGATGAACCTGGATAACTCAATTGTAATTCATGAATTTTAATACTTTTATCCTTCTGTTGTGTCTCCATTGTGTATTGGTTTTCTTCAGTAATGATTATTCTATTTTCAATATTAAATTTAAAGTATCTCTTATGTTAATTTAAAAAAGAAGTGCAATTGCATCCTCCTCACAGCTATTGTTAATCTGTTTATCTTGTTGTTGTTGGCAGCATTTTCTTAAATCCTTTTCTGTTATGGTATTTTAATTTCAGAATTATTTTCTTATTTTTGAAATATTCTCTAGTAGAGAAAATCAGAAGTCAGGGAACTTGATTTTAAATTCTAACTGAGTGATTTTGGGATAAATAACATAAGCTTGGGACTCATTTTGTTCATCTGTTGAATGCAAAGTCGAATTAGAAATTTCCCAAGGTCCTTTTTAGCCAAATTGTAGTAGGGTGTTAAGACAAAGCAGAAAATAAGAAATCTGCATGACAAATAAGGGCTGAAACCGAGTAGACATCACAAAGTTAATGAAATGTAAACATCAAGCAGGAAATTTTAGTCAGAGTCTCACTACTTCTAAGTCATCTAATAATATATTTTTCATCCTGGATTACACTGTGGCTTAGAATACTGCAATACTCAAATGCTAAGGTAAGTCACTCTCATCAATCCCAAAAGTAATAGCATTACATAAAAGCTTTCATCTTAGGCCCCTAAATCACTAGGTAAATATCAATTAAATCCCAACACTTCCCTATGCTAGTATTACTGTGCCCATTTAATAGATGGAAAACTGAGCCATATTCTTGTTTAAGCCATAAACCAAAGCTTTCTAATTTTCAATCACTAGACATCTTTAATAGTTAATATGCTATCAGAGACCTGAGGTTGAATTCAATGAATGAGAATTTCTATATGTGGTATTGTCATGCCTGTAGGTTTATGGAGTTGTGTGTGGTGTCTGTAAATGTAGGTGTGTGTATGTAAAGTATGAGTGGGTATGACTATAAGTGTGTATAGTCGATGGGAAAAACTTGTGCATATGAGTGTGTGTCTGAATGACTATCAAGCATTGCACTGTAGTCACTCAAGTTTCCTTTTTTGTAATTTATTTTTAAACAAATTTCTTAGCTGCATTGAACACTTCTGGAATTCCCTTCACCATCTTTCACGTTCTTTTTTGGCTTATCTCCCATTCCACAATTTCTTCTTTCTCTGTTGGTCTATGCTCAGATTTCTGCTTTTCAACTTTTATGTTCACCCCACATATTCCCTGTGGAGATCTGTATTCCTTCCTATGGTTTCATTGACTCTCTGTATGCTGATATTACCTAAATCTACTCCTACAGCTTAAGTGTGTTTCCTAAGTGTCTCCACTGACTCATAGACACCTCTCTACTTAGATGTCCCACCACTGTCTTAAACTCAGCATACCTGGGAATGCATGGATCAACTCACTTACCTCGTCTCCTCTGCAACCTGAAGCTTCTTCTAATCCTTCTAAGTAATAACAGATTACCAACCCAAATGTCCAAGACAGAAATCCAGGACTCCCTCATTCTCCAGTTCCCTTACTTCCTACACACACTTAGCAAGTTCTGCTTGCAAAGTAAGATTCAATTTCCAATTTCTTCAAGCTCTTGTGTCCTCTTAAAACTCCTGTCATATCCTCGGATGGGACTACCGTTATATGCTGCCTAGATCATGACACAGGTCTTCTAATAAATTATCTACTCTGATGTCAGAGTGACTTTCATAAGGCAATAACCTGATCATGTCTCTCTTGTGTAAAACCCTTCAACGGTCCCTACTACTATGAGAATCAAGTCTAATCTTTATAGGATTTTCTTTTTTTAAATTGTTATTTTTATTTATTTATTTATTTATTTATTTATTTATTATACTTTAAATTCTAGGGTACATGTGCATAACATGCAGGTTTGTTACATATGTATATTTGTGCCATGTTGGTGTGCTGCACCCATCAACTCGTCAGCACCCATCAACTCGTCATTTACATCAGGTATAACTCCCCCCTCCCCATGATAGGCCCCGGTATATGATGTTTCCCTTCCCGAGTCCAAGTGATCTCGTTGTTCAGTTCCCACCTATGAGTGAGAACATGCGGTGTTTGGTTTTCTGTTCTTGCGATAGTTTGCTAAGAATGATGGTTTCCAGCTGCATCCATGTCCCTACAAAGGACACAAACTCATCCTTTTTTATGGCTGCATAGTATTCCATGGCGTATATGTGCCACATTTTCTTAATCCAGTCTGTCACTGATGGACATTTGGGTTGATTCTAAGTCTTTGCTATTGTGAATAGTGCCGCAATGAACATACGTGTGCATGTGTCTTTATAGCAGCATGATTTATAATCCTTTGGGTATATACCCAGTAATGGGATGGCTGGGTCATATGGCACTTCTAGTTCTAGATCCTTGAGGAATTGCCATACTGTTTTCCAAAATGGTTGAACTAGTAGTTTACAGTCCCATCAACAGTGTAAAAGTGTTCTTATTTCTCCACATCCTCTCCAGCACTTGTTGTTTCCTGACTTTTTAATGATTGCCATTCTAACTGGTGTGAGATGGTATCTCATTGTGGTTTTGATTTGCGTTTCTCTGATGGCCAGTGATGTCAAGCATTTTTTCATGTGTCTGTAGGCTGTATGCATGTCTTCTTTTGAGAAACGTCTGTTCATATCCTTTGCCCACTTTTTGATGGGGGTGTTTGTTTTTTTCTTGTAAATTTATTTGAGTTCTTTGTAGGTTCTGGATATTAGCCCTTTGTCAGATGAGTAGATTGCAAAAATTTTCTCCCACTCTGTAGGTTGCCTGTTCACTCTGATGGTAGTTTCTTTTGCTGTGCGGAAGCTCTTTAGTTTAATTAGATCCCATTTGTCAATTTTGGCTTTTATTGTCCTTGCTTTTGGTGTTTTAGACATGAAGTCCTTGCCCATGCCTATGTCCTAAATAGTACTACCTAGGTTTTCTTCTAGGGTTTTTATAGTATTAGGTCTAACATTTAAGTCTCTAATCCATCTTGAATTAATTTTCGTATAAGGAGTAAGGAAAGGATCCAGTTTCAGCTTTCTACTTATGGCTAGCCAATTTTCCCAGCACCATTTATTAAATAGGGAATCCTTTCCCCATTTCTTGTTTTTCTCAGGTTTGTCAAAGATCAGATGGCTGGAGATGTGTGGTATTATTTCTGAGGGCTCTGTTCTGTTCCACTGGTGTATATCTCTGTTTTACGCAAATCAATAAACGTAATCCAGCATATAAACAGAACCAAAGACAAAAAACACATGATTATCTCAATAGATGCAGAAAAGGCCTTTGACAAAATTTAACAGTCCTTCATGCTAAAAACTCTCAATAAATTTGGTATTGATGGAACGTATCTCAAAATAATAAGAGCTATTTATGATAAACCCACAACCAATATCATACTGAATGGGCAAAAACTGGAAGCATTCCCTTTGAAAACTGGCACAAGACAGGGATACCCTCTCTTCCCATTCCTGTTCAACATAGTGTTGGAATTGCTGGCCAGGGCAATCAGGCAAGAGAAAGAAATCAAGTGTATTCATTTAGGAAAAGAAGAAGTCAAATTGTCCCTATTTGCAGATAACATGATTGTATATTTAGAAAACCCCATCATCTCAGCCCAAAATCTCCTTAAGCTTATAAGCAACTTCAGCAAAGTCTCAGGATACAAAATTAATATGCAAAAATCACAAGCATTCTTATACACCAGTAACGGACAAACAGAGAGCCAAATCATGAATGAACTTCCATTCACAATTGCTTCAAAGAGAATGAAATACCTAGGAATCCAACTTACAAGGGATGTAAAGGACCTCTTCAAGGAGAACTACAAACCACTGCTCAGTGAAATAAAAGAGGACACAAACAAATGGAAGAACATACCATGCTCATGGATAGGAAGAATCAATATCGTGAAAATGGCCATACTGCCCAAGGTAATTTATAGATTCAATGCCATCCCCATCAAGCTACCAATGAGTTTCTTCACAGAATTGGAAAAAACTGCTTTAAAGTTCATATGGAACCAAAAAAGAGCCCACATTGCCAAGACAATCCTAAGTCAAAAGAACAAAGCTGGAGGCATCATGCTACCTGACTTCAAACTATACTACAAGGCTACAGTAACCAAAACAGCATGGTAATGGTAACAAAACAGAGATCTTTATATGATTTTCAAGATCCTGCATGATCTGACTTCCGCATGCCATAATCATCACTTGTTTCTCTTCTTAAATTCTACCAACTGTAACCGTGTGTGTGTGTGTGTGTGTGTGTGTGTGTGTGTGTGCCTCCAATTCCTTGTTTTCTTTTAGTCTGTTCTACATCTTCTCCACCTCTTTGCTTGGTTAATTCCTACTTCTCTTTCAGGTCTCAGCTCAAAATCACTTTCCTCAGGAAAGCCTCCCTTGTTTTTCAAGGTAGCCATCAATGTGTTCTTAGAGCTCACTAGGTATTACTTGTCACACAGCATCATGATTACCTTTGTACTATTAATTTTTTTAGATTCTAAATTTGGAGAAGGCAGAAATAGTGTGTATTTTTGGAAGACTACATCTTCAGTGCTGTTTCTCTTTCTGACACAGAATAGATGCTATGTAAATATTTATGAAATGGTTGACTCACTGAATGAGTGACCACACTCAGCTTGTATAAGTATGTCAATGTGGTCACTGTTTCAGGTGAAGCTTGTGGGAATAAGGAAGATCTAAGAGAAATAGGCCAGACCCATGTTGTTCTAAATAAACCATGTTGCTCTAAATAATCCAGGCGCAGTAGGTCACTCAGTATAAACAGTGTATTTTAGTAGAAAATATTTATTATGTCCTTAAATTTCCTGTTGCATGCCAGGTGTGACTGCAAAGTAAGGAGGCTGATTTCATGTGAGGCTTATGAAAATGATCTTCTTGGATTGTAGCTCTGCTTGGCAGTGGAGCCAGGAATGGAAGGGCTTTGCCTTGTTCCCACGTGCCTCTCCACTCAGAGAGCAATGCTTGGCACTGTGGGACCATCTGCAAGCGCATGCCTATAAATCCTTACTCAAAAAACCCAAGTCATCTTTTCTGAAACCGGAAAATGCCTATTCCTGGAATGTCTCATTGAGGACTGAACGGGTTACTTCAGGTCTGAAAGGTTATGACAGGGCACATGTTTGAGGGAGGTGAGGACTGAGTATGGATGTGAGGACTGGGGCTTCCAAGTTCATGCTGAGGCAATTCATGACCCTGGCCCAGGTGGGAAAAGAAGAGCAGGCAAAGAGGGAAAGATGCCTGGGGATGGCAATCAGCTGTGACCCTCTAAGGGGACTGAGGATTCTATTACTGTATATTTGTATTTGATCATCCAGGTTACTATGCATATTTGTCAAGGTAAGAAGATAGATTTTACTTAATGGCTTTTCAGCTTGATTTACAACCTTTAACTATTTAAACCTGTATCATATACTCTCCAATTAAATACATATCCCCACATGTCTTAGGGGGCTATCCTGCTAGTCAAAAACAGTTATATTTTAGAATTTTTTGCTTAAGGGTCCTTAATTTTTTTCTTTCTTTCCTTTTTTTTTTTTTAAGTTTTTCTGGCTACATGTTGTTCAACACAAATAATCTCCTCCAACTTTACTAAGGTGGCTGATCACGTCCAAGACCAAATCTGGAATTCAGTTGCTGACCCATGCCCAGCCTCAGCTTTCTTGTTGGCACCAGGGGGGCATCACTCCATCTGTAGGTGTCTCTGTCAGCTTCCCCTCTTGTGAGTCTCACCACTGGCCCTCCAGACCTTTGGGCCAAGGCCTGCCAATCTCAGGACAGCTGTGACACAGTGGGGCAGCATTATCTCAGGGAGAGTTAATCACAGAGAAACTAGATATTCTTGTTGGTAAGGTACCAGTAGAAATGTCTCCAGGCAAACTGTTTCTTCAGGCAGCCTTGATACCTGAGAGACTGGATGGCCTTTAAGACATGAAACTTGGGCACATTTTTGTCTGCCAGTTCTGCGTGCTTAGGCATATAGACATCTCTCTTGGCCACCATCACTCCCTCCTTCAACAGGAGTTCATAAATGGCAACCCAGTTCTTTTTGGACATCAACATCTTGGGTGCTGCAGTGTCTGGGGCAGAGGCAGGAAAGGCAGTGTCCCTTAATTTCTTGATGTCAGTAATATTTTATTTTGTTTTACCAACAGTAAAATAGATTACGATTACACCTCAAGGCAAATCATGGTTTTCATCATAACACAGAAAAACAATATTGCATAAGTTGTATCTGTCTATTGACTTAACGATAATGGAAGTACTTCAGTAAAGCCCTTGATGCTGATTTTAATGGTAGAGAAGAGACTGCAGATAATTTGAAGCTTGTCTAGTTTGGTTTTTCACTCCTCTTTTTATTGCATTGCCATATTTTAGCAGATTCTCATCATTTCAAAACATTCGATTTGGAAAATGACAGTTATTATTATTATGTGATTTAGTTTTATTTTGGTGTAAGAATGTTATTTATTAGACAACAAACATTTTTGGAATTTGTTGGGCACTCAAAAATGACTTTATGAATATTAACTCATTTAGGTGTTATGGCACTTTCAGATAGGTATTATTAATATTCCCATTCTAAAGATGAGAAAACATGGACAAAAAGAAATTAAGCAACTCGCCCAAAGTCGCTACCATAATTCTTATAACTAGCAGAGCAAGGATTCCAACCCTAGCAATCTAATTCTAGCTATGTTGCGCCTAAGCATTGCTTTTTTGCCCGTAAGAGTGTTTACGTCTTAAAGACATGGATCATGAGGTTTTATTTTAAAATTAAGAATGCAAAAATATAATTTTGACAATTAGCAGTCATTAAAGGAGCAATTACTCACTTGATGGCTTAAAGGAGCTTAATTTTGCCTTGTATTATTTAGATTTTTAAAAATTCTAATATTTTATCTTCAAACTTGCATGAGTGTTATACTTTATACCTAAGAGGCAATATATTTTGATCAAGAAAGAGTACATGCTACCATATTGCCTTATTTTTTCAGGAAAACCAGATGAATTACATTTTAAACAATTAATATAGCCACACATAAAGGTTTTCTTTTTCAACTTGCCTATTATCAGATAGAAATTTTTTTTTTTTAGCTATTTACAAATAGCAGTAGTCACTCATTCAGGCAACTGAAGCTCATATCTGAAATGTAAATGAATTAATGAATTTCAATGCTGTTGAGAAAATAAATACCTGTGGCTGAAAGAAACAAATCTGACTGGGGCAAGTAATACTGACATGTTTTATTCTACAATAGGTGTGCGCATTTCTGTTAGAAATTAGAATGGCTCAGGTTCACTCTTAACAAGACAATTACATGTTCTGTGAAGGGAGTTCCATGACTTCATTTTAGCTGTCTATGTAGCAAGTACTTCACATTCATATAAAGGTTTAAAATGCATGCTATACAACTTTTGAATATAATTGATTCTAAAGGAATAATCTGTATGTAAGGATATCCAACAGGCATTCACCTATTTGGTTATATAAAAAAATCCATTTCACATTATATGACCTCACTTTGCAACCCAATAGCGAAAGAAAATATGTAACGAATTTTCAATACAATATAAATGATATTTCATAATCTATAGAGTAAGAACTGTTCTTGAATGTTAAGATGGTTTCCATATTTTCTCCCAGTATAAACACATAAGAATATTATTTGGCCTAGATCAGTTCCTTTTATATAAATTAGACTGGAAAATTGCATCAGCTTTATTTAGAAATATCCACAAGAGAGATACTCTGATTATTGAGGTCATTGCTGTGACTACAGTAGTGACTTGAAACCCAGTCTCACAGTGAGGAAATTTATTGTGGAAAGTAATTAAACTTAACCAAAATTAGGAGAATTGAAATCAATATATAAAAGATAAAAAAGGCTTATTTTTATTAAAAATAATCTTTCATCAATATAAACATTAGAGTTAAAATACTTTCCCCATAAAAAGGAGGATTAATTTTATTCCAGTGCTTAAGGAAGCATGTGCTTAAGGAAGCCTATGCTTACCCCCACTTGCTAAGGACGGAACAGGGCTCATTTAAATACAGGTGGTTACTTGTTACACACCCCCTCACACAAACACACCCCTCCCTATGTATATAGAAATTTCCTGAGCCCCTTACTATTTTCAGCTTTAATTAGGATGTGAAGAGAGGGGGCATTTTAAAACAATGGATTCCTGTAAAGTAAATTTGGATTTCAGTAAAGTAAAACTCTCTCTCTATATATATAAATACTTCATAGATATACTATACATATATATCATAATGCATATATATGATATACACATATATATCACACATATATACTGTCTTCAAGTGCTCTCTCTCTCTCTCTCTATATATATATATATATATAAATCTGTGGCATAACATTGGGTTTCCATCTTTTAATTTTCTCTTCTAAAGTCACAAAAAGTAAAACAGAACACAAACCTATTCTCTTATACCATCACCACCATTTCATATGTGGTCAAAGGACATTGAACATTAGTTAAGAAGGACATAATCCAAGAATACTGGATAGCTCTTAATAAAAAAAAAAAAAAAATACCTGACAACTTTACACAATTTTCTGTTAGAAAAGGCAAAAACATTTATGCGCCCCTCTGGTTTCATGAATCGGAAAATAGTATTTTAATTTCCTTATCCTAAAGCAAAAATGTCTTTTTTCTGCCACCTCCCTTGTATTCACTTATTTACTCATTTGATTTACAAATAGTTATCGAACTTCTATTATGTACCAGGCCCTTATGTAGGTTCCAGAAATCCACAGTGGACAGGAAAGATACAATTTTTGTCTTCGCGGAGCTTATCTTAGTGTGATACATTGGAAAATCATGTTGGTTCTACCACCATTGTATATATTTTCACTATGACTACTGTTCCTTTTCTGCTGCCACCACCATTACTTCCTGTCTGGTTTACTGCAAAGCTCTCTTAACTTGTCTCCGGGAGTTCATTTTGCCCCCACACTCTAACCCAAGTATATTAGTCTCCAAGTAGCCAGAAAGATTTGTTTAAAAGATGAAACAGACCGTCTACCTCTCATGCTTAAAACCCTTGATGGCTTCTCATTTTCTACAGCCTTTCCATCCTGCTGCAGCATCAAAGGCAGTGTGCTCTGGCCTTTCCTGCCTCTTCCAATAGCTCGCTCTCTAAAATTTAACCACATCACTGCATTTCTGTTATTCTTGCATTCCACACTTACTCCTCTTTTGGGGTCTTATCAGACCCTCCCCTGCTTTTGTTGGTCTGTAGGAAACAAAAATATGTCTACTAAAACATTGCAGGAAATGAGTTATCTCACATAAAGAGAAATAAAGTGGTAGTTTCCAGGGTGGTTACTGCAGTATCTCCTTGGGGTACTCTCGGAACTTACATTTGGGTGGGGAGAGAAAGACAAATGAATAAAATTTATATTGTGTGCAAAGTGGTAGAGATCTTACAGAGGAAAATGAATCAAGACAGAGTCAGAATGAAGGGATATGTTTGGTTTAAAATAGTGACATAGTAATTGCTCAGTAAATGTTAATGTTATTATTATTCATTATACTGGTTTTTGTTACTGTTACCAAACTGGAACAAAATTGAAAAAGGTCAGAGATTCATATTTTTTGTATTTTAAGCAGTGTCAATTTTCTAAGTATTATGAAAAGTTGGGAATGAAAAAGAGACAAACTATATTGGTGGAAGGCAAACTGTCTCTCCCACACATTCCACCTCTTTATGTCAACAATGTCAGGACTTGTCAAGCTAATGATTCCACATTCATCCATCCCAGCCACATTTCTTATTCTTCTCATTTTATTTTCTGTACACTAATATTTGCCATCATGGAGTTATATTCCAAAGTTAAGAAAATGTTAAAATATGCAAACAAATTAACAAAAACAAAGACAGGCTGTAGTTGGTCCCAAAGGAATTGACTTTTTGACAAGTAAAAATTCATTAAGAGAAAGCGTGTCTCAGTGCAACCCAGTTTACAAAATATGGAATAAATATTAAGATGAGACACATAACTTTTACAGAAAGATAGACCAGGAAATTTCTTTTAAAATGTTTTAAAACATTGAAAAATGTTTTCATAGACTAAAAATTATGGTTGCCCATAACTTTTCAAGAACATATCAATTGTATAAAATATAATCCAAGGCAAACTTTTAAACACTTTTTCATTTCATGGGATTGCTTTTGACTGGTGAAATGAGTGTACATGCAGTTGTGTGTGGTATTACACAATATACATCAATTGTCACTGTCTTTTCAAGTTTCTGAAGCAGCATGGCCAGTTTTTGCAGGCATTAAACCAAAGATTTTAATTTCTCAAAATAATCTTTTTTCCCCTTTGACCTCTCCGTAACCCTACTCAAACCCATGAACACAAACTTTATAGTTTTCTCACGTTCATTTAACACAGGTGATGCATCCTGATAGACACCTAATTCATTCAATAAACATTGAGAAACATCGGCATTATTTTACCATGCATTTGCAGGGCTTTTGTATCTGTTATATTTTTCTAACATTTTAAAAATTTCAAAGCCAAGTAATCTCATTGTTCAGTTCCCACCTATGAGTGAGAACATGCGGTGTTTGGTTTTCTGTTCTTGTGATAGTTTGCTAAGAATGATGGTTTCCAGCTGCATCCATGTCCCTACAAAGGACACAAACTCATCCTTTTTTATGGCTGCATAGTATTCCATGGTGTATATGTGCCACATTTTCTTAATCCAGTCTGTCACTGATGGACATTTGGGTTGATTCCAAGTCTTTGCTACTTGGACTCGGGAAGGTGAACATCACACACCGGGGCCTATCATGGGGAGGGGGCAGGGGGGAGGGATTGCATTGGGAGTTATACCTGATGTAAATGATGAGTTGATGGGTGCTGACGTATTGATGGCTGCAGCACACCAACATGGCACAAGTATACATATGTAACAAACCTGCACATTATGCACATGTACCCTAGAACTCAAAGTATAATAATAAAAAATAAAAAAATAAAAAATAAATAAATAAATAAATAAATAAATATATAAAAAAAAATTTCAAAGCCTTGGAATTATTCAATGGCAATAAAACTCTCTTTTTCTTTATAAATATCCTGTCTAGAAATAATATTAAAACTCTAATATGATCTGATCACTTAAAAGTGTGAATTAAAATGTGAGATTTCTTGTGTTCTGTGCTTCCATTTTCCTTTTGAATAGTAAAACTTCTCTTTCCTCCTCTTACTACTTTTAAAAATGTGGTTCCCTCAAAAAGGGTTTAAAGTAAGCAGTACCAATGAAAAGTACAGAAAGCCCTATTCACTTAGTCTTGAACACACTTTCTAGTCTGTATAATGTTGGATATTTTCCTTCTGATAATGTATTTTACTCTTGTCTTCCTTTTCTGCAATGTTGCATTCAAATAATTTTTAAATTATTTGCATAGCTCCATTTAAAATTTCTTCTGTTCTTATAGATTACGGCTTTCACTTCCTGTCTCAATTTTCCTTTTAATGCCACATTTTAAGTTCTGGTTGGCTTGTTTACAAACAATAATAGGAAAGAGAGATATTTTAGATTATGGTTTTTCTTACAAGGATAGCTGTGGATCATTGCACATTGGATTTAAAATGAAAATTGTATTTGGAGTTGTTTGATTTGCAGAAATAACAAGCCTAAGTGTTTCAGTTTCTAATAGTAATTAGTTTTCAACCCAGACAGTCTGGATAACTATATATTTAATACCTTGTAAAAAACTATCATAACAAGCCCTTAAGCATTATTTAAAAATTAATAAACCAAAGTAGGAGGAAACCCTTTACTTTCCCATAGCAACATGGACTGAGTTATATTATTTTATTGTGAAATTTCATGTTTCAATTATAGGTTTACTAAATTAACAGGCTTGAAAAGCATAAAAAACAATTATTAGTTCCTTAACACTGCAGATGACTAATGTAATGAGTCCATTTACTGTAAAAACAAAGAAAAAAAAAGGTTTCTTTTTTTAAAGGAAAATTATTTTCTTGAATTGCCTGAGAATAAATTCTGATTCACAAATAAATGTTTCCATTGTACTAATAGAATGTATTATACATTTAGGTGTGATTTTTCTAAATTATGTAAAAGTAAATCATATACAAGGATCTTACTCTTAACCTATTTTTTAAATTTATATTTTCATTTTCTAAAAATGAAGCTTGGAAGTAGAGCAATTTAATTGTTAAAAGTTGCAAATAAAATATTCAGTAATCTGGATTTGAACTAAATAACAAATGCTATTGATGATTATGTTAGATTCCATAGTTAAAATTGTGTATAAATTGGGTTAATTGCTTAGAAGAGAGTGTGGAAGACAAAAACTACTTAACCTACTTCTTGCCATCACAGGGTGAGGTTGGAGAGCCAATGTTAATACACCCTGGCAGGGAGGAGCCGTGTAGTTCCTTTATTCTCTGACTCAGGACTGTGGCTGTGGTCTTCCGAAATATATACTTTTTAAAGATCTGATGTCTGACTCTATGTGAAATGTGTGTGTGTGTGTGCATGTGTGTGTGTGTGTGTGTGTGTGTGTTAGAGCCTGAAGAAAGAGCAAAATCAAACTCCACAGAGACTCGGGGAGACTGAAGTACAGAAAAATTTACTTTTTCTTTAATTCTTACTCCCACCACCATAATTTTAAGTCAACATATTGATTCTGTTATACTTTATGGCATAGTGAGTAAGAGCAAGGGCTTTGTCCACAAATTGCCAGGATTCAAATTCTGGCTTGAACACTTACCAGCTGTGTGATATGTGTCACGTTCTTTAACTTATCTTTGACTCAGTTTCCTCATCTACAAAATTAAGATAATCTCTCAGGATTGTCACAAGAATTAAACAAGTTATTAGTCACGAGTTTCTAAATAAGGCCTACCACATATAAGTCAGGATAGCAGGGCTTATGCAAAAGATAACAGTTTTAATTTCAAAATTCTCATTCCACCAAATTCTGTTTAAAAGTCCTCTTTAAATGACTTTTAAAATGTTTAGTTTCCTAAATCCTTTAATCATTAGTTTAGTGTTGGTAAATGGAAGTGGGCATAAGTTAAGGAAAAGGGTTGAAGAAAAGGGAAAGAAAAAGGAACTAAGAATATGAATTGTTGAGTAGAAAATCTCTGTTAAATGTAGTACTTTTAATTTGCAAAGCGCTATCCCTGGGTTGCCATGAGTTGCTAAATATCAATTGAGAAATGAGATACTCAAGTGTATGTTCCCATTTTAAAAGGAAAAGCTTCTAAGGGAATGGAAAGAGATCAATCAATCAATCAGTCAATCAATCAATTCAAAACACATTACTTAGAATCATAAAAGAGTTAGTTTGATCCTCAGTGAAAGACACACAGTGAAGACTAAACTTTCCATTTCAGAAAAATCAAGAATTCTATGAG
The DNA here is from genome assembly GCF_049350105.2 of Macaca mulatta. Lineage (NCBI taxonomy): Eukaryota > Metazoa > Chordata > Mammalia > Primates > Cercopithecidae > Macaca > Macaca mulatta. The sequence goes on from NC_133422.1 coordinate 66,683,932, forward strand.
CGCCTGTATAATCCTAGTTATCCTCTACACTATCAACATAATAGGTATTCAATTAGTGTCTGTTAGGTGAATGAGATGAATGAACAAATATTCCCATGGCAGTCAGAACTGGGAACAGAGGTGAAAAAAACTAGTGGCCAGAAAAACTACATTTGATCCCTAGATGCATTTTGTTTGGCACTCCTAGTGATTAAAATTTCAGAATTAGTTAGAAACACTTAAAATTCAGGTGATTTCACATAAAAATATAGATTTCTGGATTATTTTTAAAAATGAGAAGCTCTAATATCAGTAGGCTTTTGTTCCTGCCTGGCAACAAATTCCTAAAGCTGGATAGTGGCTGCTCCCTTAAGATGGCCAGAATGTGGCAATACCACCCCAACTGCTTAAGTCATTTATACGACTTGTTAGATTTCTCTTAGCCTGAGTATATGTATCTCTGATCTGGAGTTGCAAAGCTTTTTGCTAAACTTTGGTTCTCTTACAAGATTTTCTCATAGCTTAAAAGAAGTCCATACAACCCTACAACCATTCAAGATTTTGCTTTTCTTCAATAAAAGGATGGGGGCCTTTGAGTTACTTCCAGGGTTGCTCATCCTAGGTATGAATGCCATTTTGGGCCAGAAAATGTTTGTTGTGGGAGGCTGTCCTGGGCATTTTAGGATGTATGGCAGCCTCCCTGGCTTTATTCACTAGCTCCTCTCTCACCCAGTGCACTAGCTAAAACCGTTTCCAGGCACTCCTAAGTGTAATCTCCCCTGTGTTGAGGACCACTAAGTTAGACATCAGACTAAAAGAGTGCAGATAGATAAACTCAAAAGTGGCGCTGCTTTATGTTAGACTAACTTGCAGTCTGGGAATTGGCTACAACTTTGGCACTGTGCCCAGGTTCTAGATTTACTTGCTAGAGATTGACCACTGACTTAATTACATGTATTCAAATGTAAGCTATTTAAACTTGAGTGTGATGATAATACTAAGATTTCCTTCAATCATTGGTTTTGGATGGAGCCTAGAAGAGCAAGGAGGTGTAGTTAACAAAGTGATGTAATAAAATGAAACAATCTGCACATGGTAACATCTGGATAGCATTCATAGGCTAGCAGTTCATTGTGTTTCCCACTCATATGTTGTTCCTGATGAATTATTTTTAAAGTACAACTAAATTATTCATTATACAAGATCACCATTATTTATGCAACTGAGGTTTACCACTAACATTCCAATATGGATTTTTTTTTAACTATGGGACTTCTATAAAGCTTCTAAGAAATAGAAATATATGCCTAGAATTAAGTAATTCATATGGGACACACCATAATGGTAGAGGAATAATACAGTGGTTGAACATTTAAATCTTAAGGGAATCATTAATAACAACAAATCTGATAAAACATTATTTACAATAATTACATATGCAGTCAAATTTTATGTACACATCTCATTTTTAATATCTCAAAACTATCAAACCGATTAAGCTGCCAGACCTAAACAAATTTCTCCCATAGGTTATCTGCCTCATATAGTTCATTTAAATAAAAATTAGGTAATACTATATAACAATAATAGTATAAAAGCATAACATTTTGTATGAATTAAATTTTATTTTCACAGCATCTGAAAAATAAAAACAATAACGAAAACCTTGAGGTAGTTAATCTGTCTTTATTTTTCTTAGGTGTCTCTGCCTCTTCACTCTGTTGATGAAAGTATATTCCCTGTAGCCTGTACTCTGATGCCTTGCCCAATGTCAGTTTAAATGACTCAAGTAATAACTTCAAGTACAGTACAATTCTTCCTTTGGGAAGCTATTCCATTGACTAATATTAAGTGGGATACTATTGGTATGTTAATTAGCTGCTTCACTCAGCACAGACTATTTATGTACAATGTACCCTTCACCCATCAATTGACACATAAGAAAAAGCCAAATATGAAATTTAGGGATTTTTCACATTCCACATCCTGGGTTTTGGTGACTACTTTAAAATCTATGCTTTCCCCTCCCGAACTACATTTGTTTTAGCACTAAAAGCTAAGCGTAACTTTCACCGTTTTGATGTAGAGTTTGTCAAGTAAAAACAACCAAAAAAAAAAAACAAAAACAAAAACAAACAAACTTCCCTCTAAATACACGCATTAATAATGGCACCAGTGTTCTCTTTGATAGGCTGATGGTACACTAATAAAGATAAATTCATTTATTCGTGTTAATCTATTTTTTCCCTTAGATTTGGAAGACAAAGTAATCAACATAGAAGCTATAGAAGGGATAAGACATTTGGTCAGAAATTGTTAAGAAGGTCATTTTTGAAAGCAATTGTTTCTTCTTCTCAAGCGTATTAACATCCAAATCTCAGGATGCAGGAAGTTCTTCACTTTGAGGGTAAGCAGAAAATGTGTTTAATATTTAAAGCTAAAGTCAATTCTAATCAACAACCTCAACACATCCTTAGGTCTTCACATAATTCAACTTTTGCGTAGTTTCTACAAAAACCAGAGTAGAAAACCCAGAGTATTAAGGACATAGGTCTTTCTTACACCACTGTAGGAACAAACATTCTTTCATGTTTCTTTGAGCAAGTTTTCTCTTAGCTGGAAAGCAATTCCAAATTATGGTGAGCACTGCTATGAAAATGAATTATGGAACCACTCACACAATCTCAAATTTTTTTGCCTACAAATATGAAATAACTCAGCATATAAAATGCATGTTCAAAAGTATTTTTCTATTAAATTGAAAGCATTATGTTTATTGATATGAAGTCATTCTGCTGTGTTGTAATATAGTTTTTGGGTTTTGTTTTAAAGCACTGAAGAAGGAGTTCACTTTCTCTGGCCCGTGAAAATTACTGTAGAAAAACTAACTAAAGTATATGGCTAAAGGACCTGCTTATCAAATCTCCCTTTTCAATGCCATGCACACGCTCTCAGATGCCTAAAATTGTTCAGCCAACCACTGCACTAGACTAAAGAAGGCTAAGCTATGTGATACCAATAGCGTCTGCTTAATCCAGCCTTGAATTAAGACAGAAGATATAGAGGATGCTAGACCCACCAGTAATCAGGTTTCTGAAGATTCAAAGAGATGACCCAGCAAATGGACTACCCATTGAGCAGCAGGGGTCTAAATCTGGAATGTGGAGAGAAGATTACAAAAGAGAGAAAGTCACCGGGGGATCTCATGCCCAGTGGGTTTTCGCACATGATGGCTCTTTTAAAATTTACCTCTGTGGCTTTCTGCCATGGCTGGTACCTGTAATCTCAGCACTTTGGGAGGCTGAGGTGGGTGGATCACTTTAGTCCAGGAGTTTGAGACTAGTCTGGGCAACATGGTGAAACCCCATCTCTACAAAAAATAAAAAATAAAAAAATTAGCCAGGCATGGTGGTGTGGCACATGTCTATAGTCCCAGCTATTCGGGAGGCTGAGGTGGAGGGATCGTTTGAGCCCAGGAGGTCAAGGCTGCAGTGAGCCATGATCCTCCTACTACATTCAAGCCTGGACAACAGAGTGAGACCATCTAAGAAAAAAAAAAAAAGTTACCTCCATAGCGCGTTTCAGATTAAACACCTGAAGACAATTGACCAATCAATCTCACATCTCAGTTCCAACAACTTTAAGTTTGACTTTGACTAAGATAAATTTAAGTAGCCTTTTCTATTAGAGAAACAGCACAACACAAATGCAGTTTCTGAAAGAAAGGCCAGAGATATGTCAGTCCACTTCATTATGAACCAAGCCTGGGAAGGAAAATGATGTGTGAGCTAACAAACTCACAAATAATTACACTAGACATTTTTATGCTGCCACCAGACCTTTTGTAAGGCTATATAAACTGATCTTAATTTTGTTATACTGACCCCTAAAGGCACTTCCCATTGTAAAATAGTCTATTAAGAATTGGTCTATATTTGGGAAAGCAATAATATTAAGTTCATTATGGCTTTTTGCAGTCCAGGCACTAATTTAGCTTGTGTAATCCTCTTAAGATTTTAATGGGTAAAAGCTATTTTAAGAATTTTTGCAAGCAAACTATATAGGTATGCTTAGAAAGGTACTTGTCTTCCAGGCCCTTTAAAATATATATAAGATAATTATGTTAAATTGATTCATGTTAAAAATGTAACACACCCAGTCAAAAAGCCATAATAAGACAGACTTCTGAATAAGGTAGTATTATTACCCAATCTCAGCTAAAGAAACTCCATTTTAAGAGCCACACATGGCCTATCTGTTACAAGTATGTAACAATATATTATTATTATTAAACCAAGTTACTTTCATTGTGGAAAATATAAGTAAAAACAGATAAACCAAACAAAATGAACAATTAAAATCTTATTCTCCTCATAATGGAATCCTGCTGAATGAGTATTTTTGAGCACACTTTTAAAAAATAACAATAGATCCTGTCAATAAGTACAATAAATAATAATTTAAAAGCAGCATAGTGTTCTGCTGCATTGTCATAGTTTGCTTAACCCATCTACTGTTTTTGAACATTTCTATAATTTCTCTCCTGCCTTTTTTTTTTTTTTTTTTTTGCTATTATGATGTTTCAATGAACATTCTTGCTTCTTTTCACAGAAACCCATTTTAGTGTGGTGGCATATTAAGAGTATAGGCTCTAGTAACAAACTGCTTGCAAGTCACAAGCTTCAAGAGCCCCTTAAATTATACATATAATTAAATTTTTCTGATTTAAAAGTGGAAATATACCTTATTTTTAAAAAATTTGCATTCACTACTAAAAGATGATTTTTCCCCACGTGGTTATTGTTAATGTTCTTAAGCAAATTGCGAAGCTTAAATCCTAGGCTTATGTCTTATTGAACTCATCTTGTTTCTTACTGATGTATTTTACCGCTTAATAGATCAAGGAATATATAAAGAACACATTGAAGGGCAAAGATTTTTTTTCCTTCTTTGTACTTTGCTATATATCCCTAGTACCAACAGAAACAGTGCTTGGCATTTATCCAGTGTTTACTGAAAACCCCAAAACCTTTATTAAATGAATTAATACATCTGAAAACAAAATTCTATAAACTGAATAACAACAAAAATATCTTCTGGATGGTTCTGATACATGAATATTCATGTACTTTATGATATTATCAATTGCATTTCCTGCCCCATTTCTATTCCAGTTGTACTCATTATCAGTCAATAGGCTACAAGTTTTAGGTTTCCTGGGTACAATTGAGGTGGTTTATTGTTGCTGGTGTTATGTTCACTGAGGTTGACCAATGTGGTAAAGGAAAGTAAATCTTAGAAAGTAACTAAATCTTAACTAAATCACAGATAAAGGGGACACAAACATCTGTCATTTTTAAATTTAAAACCAACTAAATGCAGAAAGCACACTAGGCTAGGTTTTGTTTAGGAAAGGGCCTAAGTAATGAATTTATAAATCAACATTTCCTTCTTTAAGTGACTAAAAACCTGAGTAGGGATAATAAAATGCGTCCACTTATTCAAAGGAAAGATTTATAAAGAAACTTGCAGTCAATATAGAATATACATACTACAAATATTTTAGCATATATTGAGGCCAGGTGTGGTGGCTCACGCCTATAATGCCAGCACTTTGGGAGGCCGAGACGGGTGCATCATCTGAGGCCAGGAGTTCGAGACTAGCCTGCCTGGCCAACATGGTGAAACCCTGTCTCTACTAAAAATACAAAAAAATTGGTGGCGTGTGGTGATGTGTGCCTATAATCCCAGCTACTCCGGAGGCTGAGGCAGAAGAATCGCTTGAACCTGGGAGGCGGAGGTTGCAGTGAGCCAAGATCATGCCATTGCACTCCAGCTTGGGCAAAAAAAGTGAAACTCCATTTCAAAGAAAGAAAGAAAGAAAGAAAAGAAAGAAAGAAAAGAAAGGAAGAAAGGAAGGAAGGAAGGAAGGAAGGAAGGAAGGAAGGAAGGAAGGAAGGAAGGAAGGAAGGAAGGAAGGAAAGAAGGAAGGAAGGAAAGAAAGAAAGAATAACAATAATAATAATATATTATATTATTCAGAGTTTTGGTAACCCAGGCAAAGGAAAAGCCTCGAAGTCAAACAGTGAGTCAATTCAGAGAACATCAGCCATAGAAAGCTGGGAGCCCAGAGGCCAGGACTCTCCAGTGAGAACTGAAAGCACAGAGGTCAGGTTCATGAAGCTGAGTCCACAGTAGAGATACGACTCCCTGCTGCTGCCAGAGATGCCACAGGAAGGAGAAAGATGGGGAGAGACACCCTACATTCTCCCCTCAGCTCACCTTCCAATCTTCCACTGAAGTCTCCTATTGGCTTGACTTCGAAATCAGAGGTCAAGGGAATCTGACAAATATTTCCTGAAATACAGAGAAAAAGCAGAAAGCGGGTAGGAAAGAATCTTAGAGTAAACTCACAGTTGATGGACGCAGACCCTTAATCGTTAGTAAGTGGAGCCCACAGGCGATCTGGAAAAGAGACTTTTTGGAGCATTAGCAGATAAGAGATTCCCATCCAGTATAAAGGTGGGAGAAAAGCTATCCAGAAGGGGTAAGGAGGTACAAAGGTGGAAACAAGCAAGTCAAAGTTAGGGACTGACAGGTAGGTTAGCTTCCTATGAGTAGAAATGCTGTGAAACAGAGAATGGAAGAGAAGTTTAATGAGAACCAGTGGCAAAGTGACGATGAAGATGATTCAGTTACCAAGTCTTTTAGCCAATTTATTCTCATGTGTACTTACTGCCTACTATCAGATAACTATTAGTTCAGAAAACAGAGGAAAAAATTGTTCCGATGTTTAATTCTTTAACCATAAGTAACCTGAAAATTGATATCCTTTAGATTTATCAGTTTCTCAGTACATATCATAGACTACATTATACTAATATAATAAACATGAGTCTCCAAATGTAGAATATTTAAACCTTCAAAATAGAAGTCAGAAATCCTTATTGTAAAAATCTTTCATGTTAAGTGAGGCAACTAGGGGGCCATGTAAATAACGTTGGTGAGTTTGATTCACTTGGAGATGTTTTAGCAAAGCAAGACTTTGATAGCACCATGTAGGGCTGCTCTGTCCAGAGACATTAGCTAAACACTAGTCACCAGCAGCCTTATCTTTGCTGGGTCTCAAAACCAGTGAGAACATAGTCTGACTAGTAAGAATTTATCTCTACTAGTTGAAGGACTGGAAATAATAGTTTACTGTCCTGAGTCTGGTGAACCTGAGCTTGAAGCTGGATTCTGTGATCTGGGAATGGTGGTCAAATCTTTCTGACCATGATCAAGAGCATCTAATATGATAGGCTTGCCCTGATTCCTGGTTATCATCCCAATTTTTCACTTGTGTGCTGACAAGAATACATTAATATAAAATGTAAGACTCTCTTCTTCTGGCCTTATGTCCTATTTCTTTGCCATTCAACATTTATTCTTGAATACCGCCATACTCATTGAACTGCGTATAGTCTGCCTCTGTGCTTTTATCTCATTGTTCCACTTGCTCCAATTCTTTCGTGCCTCACAAGCATCTACGAATCATTCTTTGTTCCAATTATATACTATTTTGTTTCCCTGAATGCATGATTTAAATTCACTCCTCTGTCCCACAGTAGTAAATTCTGTTAGTCTTTGTCATCTATGTTGGAACTCACCTCCTATAGTATCATAATGGTTTCATTGTCTATCCTTTTCTGGCTTTAGAGTCCCCCAGGGGCTTGGACTATACCACATTGCCTTTACATCTTACAGTCGAGAGCTACGTGTTAAAATCTCAATAAATGTTTGTTGGACTGGACTGAGTCTGGTCTTGATTTCTAGCTCTACCAGTAAAAATGTAGGAATGCTTATTTGACTGCACGTCAGGCATCAAATTATAACACTGTCTCAAGACTCTTCCTGCTCTTAAGGTCAGACCCAGGTTATGGAGACCTACCTAAATCATACCTGAGTTCTCCCCATGCCTTTGGGTTGGTGCCAGAACAATTGTAGATTTTGCTATTTAAAAAACAATTGACAAAACCCGCAGTAACTTTTGCACCAACCTGTCAATTGAGAAAATTGATGAGAAAAGTCTCAATCATTTTGGGAAGTTTATTTGCCAAGTTAAGGATGCTTGCCCATGACACAGCCTCAGGAAGTCCTGATGACATGTGCCCAAGGTGGTTCGGTCACAGTTTGGTTTTATATATTTTAGGGAGATATGAGATGTCAATCAATATATGTAAGAGGTATGTTGTTTCCTTCCAAAAAGGCAGGGACAACTCGAAGCAGGAAGGGGGTTTCCAGGTCACAGGTAGGTGAAAGAAACATGGTTGCCTGCTTTTGAGTTTCCGCTAAGCCTTTCCAAAGGAGGCAATCAGAATATGCATCTATCTCAGTGAGCAGAGGGATGACTTTGAACAGAATGGGAGGCAGATTTGCCCTGAGCAGTTCCCAGCTAGAATTTTCCCTCTCATTTAGTGATTTTGGGTTTCAAGATATTTTCCTTTCATAAACCTAATAGAATAATTAAATCAAATCAATTGACATATTTATTACCTCAAAAACATATTCTGTGGTATTTGAAATTTACTCTCTTATTTTGAAATATACAATATACGATTATTAACTATAGTCACCATACTGTGTGATAGATCCAAAAAAAAAACCCTCATTCTCCTAACTAAGGTGTTGTTCCCTTTGCCAATCATGTCCCCATACCTTCTATCCCCCAACCTCTGTAACCACCATTCTACTCTCTGCTTTTATAATATCAATTGTTTCAGATTCAATTCATGAATGAGAACATGTAGTATTTGTCTTTCCATGCCTTGCTATTTCATTCAGAGTAATGCCCTCCAGGTTCATCCAAATTTTACAAATGACAGGAGTTCCTCCTTTTTATGGCTGAATAGTACTCTACTGTGTATATGTGCCACATTTCCTTTATCCATTCATCTGTTGATGGACACTTTTGTGGATTTTATAAGTTGGCTATTTTGAATAGTGCTGCAATGAACCTGGGAGTGCTTATAATAACCCAAATTACTGAAATACAAATGAAATGCATGACTTGATTATCATAAATACATACAGCCTCAGAGTTTGCAGGAATATTGAAGATGAACTAGATCAACAAGATGTCTGCCTCAAAACTGAATGTGCAAAAATGAAGCAGTAATTCTGTGGATGTTGGGTCTCTGGTTATGATGATAGATGATCTTTATTAAATTATTACTATGAGAAGTTCCTGTTCAAAGTGATTACATGTATCAATTCATGTAATCTTCTAACAATTCTATAAGATAGAGATTAGTATTATCTCCATTTTACAGAAATGGAGCTCTAAAGAGGTTAGGTAAACACACAAGGATACAGAGCTAGTAAGTGCTTACCTATCATTCATGTAAATAGCCTGGTTCTAGAACCAGAGGTCCTAGTGACTAGGCTATGAGGCATTCCACTAAGTTCCAGTATATGGCATACTTCTTTCAATAACTCTTTGATAGGAGCTTACCCACTCAACACATATTTGCTATATGTTATCTGTATATCAGGCCCTATATAGGTTCTGGGACTTTAACCTAAAATGGAATATACTCTGTCCTCTCAAAGAGCCCATGGTGTGGTAGGAAAAAGTTCAGGTAAATTAAAGCATACTAAATGGTGCTCAATAAATGCTTGATGAATAATAACTGCCATGATAGTGGTAATATGGAAAGATATATGGGAGTAAAGAAAGGATGTCTCAGTAAGACTTGAGGCAGTTGGTTATCAGGAAAGACTTCCTGGAAATTAGCTAGATGAACATAATAACTGAAGGTGTATTCTATGAGAAGGTAATAATAAGAAAGATAGTCTAGAAGTATGAGACAACCTCAAACATTGCAGGATAAAGGCAGTGATATGGTTTGCCCTCACCCAAAATCTCATCTTGAATTGCAATCCTCATAATCCCCACGTGTCAAGTGCCAGACCAAGGGTGGAGGTAATTGGATCAGGGGGACAGTTTCCCCTATGCTGTTCTCCCGTCAGTGAGTCTCACCAGGTCTGATGGTCTTACAAGCATCTGGCATTTCCCCTGCTTGTACTCACTCTGTTCTGCTGCCCTATGAAGAAGGTACAGGCTTCTCCTTTGCCTTCTGCCATGATTGTAAGTTTCCTGAGGCCTCCCCAGCCCTGGGGAACTGTGAGTCAACTAAACCTCTTTCCTTTATAAATTACCCAGTCTCAGGTATCTCTTTATAGCAGTGTAAGAACGCACTAAAACAGGTATCCTATAAGGAAGTAATAAAAACAAGTGAAATGGGGTCTGAGATAAGCTTGGAAAAAAGCCTGGAGTCTCAGTGTGAAGGGCTGTGGATGTTAAGCTATGAACTGTGAACTATAGCATGACAGCCTTGAGACCCATTTAAGGTTTGAAAGTCAGCTAGTGACATGATCAAAATGGCATTTTAGAAAGGTCACTCTGACAACTCTGAAGAGGGTAGATTAAAGGGTCCAGATTGTATAGAACAAGAGGCTACTGCAACAAAGTAGAAGAAAAACAGACAGGACTGTGAAAAAGGAAAGAAGAGAAGATGTTCTTGGAGGCATTAGGCAGGTTTACTCAGTCAGACTGTGCTAAGATAATACATTATGCATTTTCATAATATTGCATCTACATTCTTGTATAATTTCCTCCCTATGAATCTTTCCTCTTTAGTAGTACATAACATGTTTTTAAATGTTTTGAAAGAACACTTTGGTGACTGAGTAGATGTTGGGGGGAGGGAAAAAGAAGGAAATACAAAATGGCTCTCAACATTTCTGGCAAGGACAACATGGTGCCATACCCTGAGATGGGCAGTAAAGGAAGAGAAGAAGGTTTCACTGGAAGTAAGATGGATGAATGATGATGGCTAAAGGATAGTTCGAATATTGTTTGTTTGTCCACACCAAGGCTCGTGTTTAAATTTGACCCCCAGTGTGTGGTGTTGGGAGGTGGGGACTGTGGGAAGTGTTTGGGCTATGGGGGTGAATTCATCATGTAAGGCTTGGAGCTCTTCTTGCTTGCTTGAGACTAGATTAGTTGTTGTAGGAATGGATTTTATGTCATTAAAAAAGCCAGGATATCCCTCAAGTTTCCCTTCCTTCACATTTGCTTATTTCCCCTTTGCCCTTCTTTGGCATGTTTTGACACTGCATGAAAGCCCTCACCAAAAGCCTAGCAGATGCCACTGCCATGCTTCTTGTACAGCCTGCAGAACCATCAGCTAAATAAGCCTATTTTCCTTATAAATTACCCAACCTCAGATATTCCTTCATTGCAACACAAAATGGACTATGAGAGATGAAGTTTAGATAGTTGCATGAGATTTTGATGTGTAGAGTTATCTACAAGTCAGTTTGATATAAAACAAAAGTGTTCAGAATATTTCTGACCTAAAAATCGAGAGTCATCAGTGCATGTGTGATAGTTGAAGCTTTGAGTTTAGAAAATATCCTTTAGGGAGTGTGTGTGTGTGTGTGTGTGTAAAAAGAGAGCATATATAGGAAGATAATTTAATTGATAATGTAAAGTACAATATTGTGGAGAAACAAGCACACAGGAAGAAGATACTACAGAAAAATCAGAGAGAAAGGAGGAATTCTAGGAGAGAAGGGTCAGGAGAGAGGGTTCACAGAAACCAGGAAAAACTAGGGTTTCAGGAGAGGATGAATATTCAACAGTTACAACTGCCTTAGAGATGAAGCAAGATAAGAATAACGAAAGTGTCATTGGGTCTGGTAATATTGAGGGCAATGAAGTTATTAGTGAAGGTAGATTCAGTGAAGTGTTGGAATCAGAAGTCAGAATGGAGTTGGGGGAAGAATAAATAGGATGTAAGGAAATAGAAACAATAACTGTGAAGTCTTCTTTCAAGAAGTTTTAAGACTTTTACCTAAAAAGGAAGCAATAAATGGTAGCTAGAGGAGGGTGTGTATTCAAGAATGACACTGTTTTAAGATGAGAAACGTTTGAGCTCTAAAGCCTGAATTGTTCCAGGATAAGGTAAAATAAACAAGATAATAGTTTTAAAAATCAAATAGAGTAATAGCAACTAAGTCACTGAAAAGATGGGCCATGGAGTCTAACTACATAGAGAAGAAGGTAAAGGCCAGATTGGAGATAGAAATTGTTCAGAAGGAGCATAAAGGGAAGAGGGTATAAGGAATAAGAGAAAAGCATAGCAGATTTGAATCAGACACTGAGATGTTTATGTTTAAATTTCTATAGTGAATCTGAGTAAGGAACTAAAGAAGAGTGATGTATTAACCAAACATATTTTTGGTACATGTCAGCTCAATGATAGGTGTGAGAAATACCTAGAGTGTAATCTTGGAAATACGCTTCTGAAATGCAGCAGAGGTGAAAGAAGCTGAGACTAAGAAGAGCAAGGAACTGAAGGGCTACCAGTTGGACTACTCTCCAAAGTATTTATTGAAATCACTCTGGCAAACTGTGAAATAGTTTTTATAGCTGAATAGTGTATGAAAATGTGGAGGAGATTCCCAAAAGGCAGCGACAAGGATGGATAGACAGCTGTATAGCTGGATGACAGCACTCTCAAAGAAGTGCTTTCTGGAAAGGTAAAGAGTATGTGTTTGGAAATGGCCCTGGAGATTAAGAAGGTGAACCTGAGTCTTGGCCCTGTGGTACAAGGGTTTGGGAGAATGGGCCACTGACATCGGTGAGTGAAACACGTGACAAACTTGCTTCAAGATAATATCAGATTTTTAAAAAGATCAGAAGGCAAATAGGACACTAAGTGAAGAGGAGGATGCTATAGGGTAATTTGTTAATATGGGTCATGATTCCTGGAGAACACAGGGGAAAGTGTTGGCCAAAGAGTAGTAGTGGGAGGACAATTAGGAGAGTGATAGAAACACCAAAATTGTGGAGATGAGAGGATAATAGAGCATACTTAAAACAAGTGACTAAAGGGCCTCCCATTTGGGGCTGCGGTGCAACTTGACAAAGGGTGTGAAGAATGGTGATATTATTGACCTCATGTGGTGCTTAGCCACAAGTCTCCTAACAAGATGTTTCTAGTTAAAGACTCAAAATGTAACCAAGGCCAAGTATAGTATGCTTTTTGTGTTCTAGCCAAAAATCTGATATTTTTTCCTAAGGCAATCAATCCATTTACCCTTAGGCAATTCTGATTGCTAGAAAGAAGTTTCCATTGATTTAAGACGCCTCTCTTTATGCATTTCATTCACCCATCAAGTGTCATCTGTTGGGGTAACATAAAACACAGACTTTGAAGATGGGTATCATGTGCATTCAGAGTTCTTTTTTCTTCAGACTGAATGTGCCCAACACTTTTTTGTTGCTACTTGTCATGCATTTCATCATCCTACTCATTTTTCAAATGTTTCAATTCACTTTAGTTTATAGTACATTCTTAATATAGTGGCTAGAAATGAATCAGAAGCCAGAACGGAGTTGGGGGAAGAATAAATAGGATGTAAGGAAGTAGCAACAGTAACTGTTGAAGTCTTCTTTCGAGAAGTTTTAAGACTTTTACCTAAAAAGAAAGCAATAAGTGGTTGCTAGAGGAGGGTGTGTATTCAAGAATGACATTGTTTTAAGATGAGAAGGGTTTGAGCTCTAATATCTGAATTGTTCCAGGATAAGGTAAAATAAACAAGAGAATAATTTTCAAAAATCAAATAATAGCAACTAAGTCACCAAAACAATGGGCCATGGAATCTAAACTACATAGAGAAGAAGGTAAAGGTCAGATTGGAGATAGAAATTGTTCAGAAGGAGCATAAAGGGAAGAGGGTATAAGGAATAAGAGAAAAGCATAGCAGATTTGAATCAGACACTGAGATGTTAGACACTAAAGCATGTTCTAACAAGCACACTCTAGAATGAAATTATAAGGGAATGAAACCAACACTTACTGAACACCCACTATGTTCCTGGCCCAACGTGAGTCATGTACGTGCATCACCTCACTCAAGGCTCAGTGTTGAAAGCACAAGTTCTTATGTCTGAGGTCATGGGTTGGAGCCCATGTTCTGTCACACAGCTAATATAAAAAGTTAATGTACCTTCCTGAGACTCATTGCTTTCCTCTGCAAAATGGGAATAATAACGTTATTTATTTAGCAGGATTACTATGAAAGTTAAATGAAATAAGGCATACTTCCTGCCATGTATTGCCTGGCACATGGTAAACACACAATAAGTGAGAGTTATCATTATCTACAATTTTCTAGATTAGAAACCTGGCAGTGAGTTAAGGTCAGACAATCAAGTTTGAAATCCAGATGATTAAATTCCAAAGCCCATTACATCATCTTGTCCCACATTTTAAGTTTCAACACATGTCTTTCTGATACTGCAACCCAAGATGATTGTTTGTAGGTTAGTGCTGAGTGAATTGTCCACCACGATTCCTATGATTTTCACATATGCTACTACTGTTAAGCATGGTTTCCTCAGCCTAAACTTATGAAAATTTGTTTTTGAATCTCATTGAAGCCATTGTATTATCTAGGCTTAATGTTATGAACAACAGTGATAAAAATTAAAAAAGTGAAGAATGCAAAACATATTATAAAAATAATTAGCAACATATAGAAATAAAATGGAGTTGTTTAGAAAAAGTAAGAAAAGATGAGTATAGGTCAATACTTATTTATTTTAAAGATATTAATACCATTGAGAGAAATGAAGAAATTTGGAAAAAAATGTTGGCTTGGGAGGCAAAATTGTATTTTACTGGGAGATTTATTGACAAAATAGTTGGACTGACTCTTCACAAATTATCATTTTTTTTTTCCCCCTGGATAAGATCCCAGATGAAGGAAGCACATAATTTAAGCCTCAATTTTTTTAAGAAGTAACAATGGTTACGACTAACTTGATATAAAAAGACCAAAGAATTTTATAATTCATCAGAAAACTAGTCAGAATTACAATAATAACATGGATCTGAGGCCAAAGTGAAAATGATACTTTGGTCTAACTGTCCTGTCATTTTGTGTGAGTTTGAGAAAATGTGCTCTGTGTCTATCAAAAGAGCTGATGCTAATGAAGGAAGTGCCCTAGTGAGCTAGTGCTCTCTGCAGCGAACTATCAACATCCTAGGGCATAGTGGCTGACTTAGTGGGTTAACTTAGGATTCATAATAAAATAAAATCTTGCCTGAAAGAGAATTCTGTTTCATTGAAATCTTGGAAAGAAGTTGTGAGAATGAGCAGTATTCTATGACGAATGATAGTCCAGTAATGTAGAAAGTAGTGGTGGACTTTTTCTTCATTGGCCACTGTTAGTCCATTAGCAACTTAATTCCTTTGAAATGTAACTTCTTCAAAACACTTAAGGCTGTCATTTTTTATCACTGCTTATTAGAGTCCATCAATCATTGTCAAAAAGTGTCAATCATCGTCAAATGAGGGCATTTTCAGAACTAATGGATAGGAACTTTTTGACCTCATGTTTTTCAAAACCTTAAAATCACATGCAAAAGAATATAACTTAGACTCCATCTTCTGTTACTGGTAACTTTAGATAACCTTAGAGATTTTCAAAGTGTATTTTAAATACATAGTGCTAGATTTGTTTAATGGCTCACACTTTAAGAAATCAGAAACATACATAGCGGAAAATTCTAAAAATGAGAAACATGAGATCTGGGTTCTAGTCTCTGACTTAACTATCATATGTGACCAAGGGCAATTTCTTCACCCACTCTTAGAGCTCTGTTGTCTATTTTCTATAACAGATAAGTAATATCTTACCTTCCTCGTGAGAGAACTGGGAAAATGATCTCTCGCAGGGTCCTCCCACTTGGGGATTTATTACCATACATCTTTTACCTGTAGTTGAAATGCACAAAAACAAAATATAACCAAAACAAAATAAAGCAAAAGAGACTCAAATTGTATCTTTAGACATATTTTCTCTAAGACATAAACATCTACCTTGTATATTTTGTCTTAGGATTTAATTTTCTACCAAAGTCCTTTTAGTTTTTAGGCAAGCTAAATGATTAGCTTCAGAAACGGTCCCTAGAATCTCTGGCTGAGGTTAACTGTGACAGTTGTGATTCTGACAACTGCATCTTCATTTGCTGATTTTCCAAAGTCTAGCTGCAAAAAGACCCAGGATTGCCAAATTCTGGGGAAAATACCAGTAAATCTGCTTCTACTTCTTTCCTGTCTAGTACCACACAGTCCTGGGTTGTAGCTCATTGCCATGTTTCACGAATACTGTGTATATTTTCCTGCAATGTGTACCCCTAAGATTTGAGATTTGCCTGTTAAATTCCACAATAGGTAAGTTCAAACCTACTTGCTGCTTTTTTAAACTATAACTTTATTTTTGACAAAATTCTGTCCTCTCCATGTTTAAATATTGACCTTTCCTATATTCTTAACAATTTCTGTCTACGGAATTGCATTCACTAGGGTGAAGTTTCTCCGTTTTCGTTTTGTTTTGTTTTGTTTTCAATGTTTGAATTAAGAAAACAGCCCTCCTTTCTGCATTAGGGGAAATCCAAGGATAACCTAAACATTTTCCTTAGGAAATTCATAAGTGATTGAGGCTCCTGCCAACATGAAAAGTTCACTCACCCAGGAAAACTTAAAACATTTATTTAATTATTATTTGAGTGGCTCCTATGAGTCAGATACTTAAACAGTACAGCCCTTAAGGTTCCCATTATCAGTAGGCTCATCTTTTTCTTTAATGTCTGGGTCTGTGTTCCCTAATTATCTGTTGCCCTTTCTTCCTTTTTACAAAAAGGAGTGGGAAAGAGTGCCTTTAGGGTTGACCTAGCTCTGACAAAGCAAGTGGAAATAAATGAGCAACGTTTCTAGAAACTACACCAAAAAGGAAGTCACCATTCCCTCTTTTCAAGTTCTCTAAGACACCCAAGAGTACACACAACACGGGACAAATGCCCTATTACCCCAGGGAGAGTTTGACTCTTTCTATACAAAAATCAGTGCAGCAAAGGCGTTGAGGACAGTAAGTTAGTTTTATGAACCAGAGTTTTAAAATGTTGAAATCCTTTGCGAGGTCAAAAGGTACAGATACATCAGTATATTAAAATTATTATTGATAAAAACTTGGAGGAAAATACAAATAATATCAAAATGGCATAATTTTTTTTCCTACTTATTCCTATTAATGCCTATAATATGTATAGGTAAAGTAACATTACTTTCTTGCTTTCTAGAAAATTGTTGCATTAAACATATCACACATAAATCTAATTTGGAGCCATAAGTTTTCATTATTATAAGTGATGCTATTACAGAGATAATTTTATTTGTGTCATCTTGAAAACAATATAGACCATCCAACATTAAATGAAATTTAAGTATATTTCATGTATGTTATTTGTGACAAAAGAGGTAGTGTATATGCCAAATTCTGCAAAATAAGGACTTTAATGCAACCAGACACTGATTCTCTGGTGACTTCATACATCACTTTCACTACTCTGACTCATAAAGACAATGCAAAATTCATGAAAGCAAGGAAAAATATGATAAAATACGTGGTATTTTTTGTTTGTTTAGTTTTATTCTTAGCATTATTTTGTCACCATTTTTATTTTTAAAATATAATACACACAATTACATTTTTTTACTGCACTTCAAAGAATGTTGTAGTTTTTAATTATTTTATTCTTTCATATCCCCTCTGAGAAAAAAGTGAGGTAGGCTGAAGTAAAGCAATTTAACCATAAAAGAAGATAAATTTCTGTATGATATTTTTTGTAGGAGACATAAAGCATATCAATTATATCAGTTAGTGTTCATTTCAGATTCCAGAAACCACAGCAGTTATTTCAAGAGAAAAAATTTGGCATTAAACATTGTTAAGCATGTAATGAAGAAGTGAAAAGGCATAAAGGGTACATAAGTTATCACAGAGGTAGAAACCACAAAAAGCAGCTTCCACTCCCAGGACTGGAGAAACAGGAGAAGAAGGGGGTATTACTGCAACTTGAGTGTTGGAGAAGGGGTCACACAAAGTTGTAAGTCCATCCTTCGAGAAGGATGTGCTACTATGTGGTGTGGGTGGCTCTGATCTAGGAGGAGGGGCCCTACAGGGCTGGGACTCTATCCTATGAAGACGGGTTATCAGCCAACTGATGATTCAATCTTTAGCGGGGTTGGGGAAGTTATTTCTGAAAGTGTTGGATCAAATGCAAAATGGAATTAGTTATTGCTACCAGAGCAAACGGTTATTGTCAGGATGAAGAAGTGTTGCTGGGTATTGCTGAGAGGAGCCTAAAGCAAACAGGAGGGAATGACAACCTTCTTTTGCTTTTTTCTCCTTCAAGTTGTCTCTAGCATGTATGATTAGCAGTCTAACAGAGAGCCAGTTGGTAAGAGAGAAATATGGTTTTGCAGAGCATAAAGGTGGGTGGGTGGGAAACATAAAAGACAATAGCTCAAAAATCTGCACATAAGGTATCTAACATCTACCAGTATGCACCCTGTGACTGTCTAACAAAACTAATGGAATAGGCTGAGCACGGTGGCTCATGCCTGTAATCCCAGCACTTTGGGAGGCTGAGACAGGCAGATCACTTGAGGTCAGGAGTTCAAGACCAGCCTGGTCAACATAGTGGAAACCCGTCTCTACTAATAATACAAAAATTAGCCAGGTATGGTGGCATGTGCATGTAGTCCCAGCTACTCAGCAGGCTGAGGAAGGAGAATTGCTTGAACCTGGGAGGCAGAGGTTGTAGTGAGCTGACATCGTGCCACTGCACTCCAGCCTAAATCACAGAGCCAGACTCTGTCTCAAAAACAAAACAAAACAAAACAACAACAAAGAAAAACTAATGGAATAGAGGCTGTGGCTTATTTCCAACTCTTTTTCTCACATTTGAATGTAAATAATATTCAGACATATGCATGTGTGCATGAAAGAGCTGCAATGAACTGCAAAAATTATAGAGTCCTGGACTCAATAAGAGCCATAATCAACGAAAATGGGAAACAACGCAAGATTATAGTTAGTTGAGATATAAATTTAAGGTAAGAAAAGGGTGACAGAATGTGGCAGATCGTAAGACTGTATTATCCAAAATGGAGAGCAATATTTCTGGTTCCAAATTCTCTTCTAAAACTCTGCTAGTCCTCACCAAGAATTACACTCTGTTTCCTCTCCCATTGAAACTGGATTGGCCTTTGTGACTGCCATAATGAATAGAATGTGGCATAAGTGACACTGAGTATCTCCAAAGAGTAAGTGTTAAAATAGATGCATCTTCTTTTTGACCATCTCTTTGAGATGCTTGCACTTGAATCTGGGCACTATGTTGTTTGGCTACCTAAGCCATCTAGAAGAGCTAGATTAGGTGGCCTGGCCAACGTACCCCACAAAAATCCCAGATGATTGCCAGTATTAATTTCTAGACGTGGAATTGAGAAAGCTTACAGATGACTCGAGCTTCTAGTCTTTGAGCCACCTCAGTTGATGTTGAGTGCAGCGGTGATGAGTGATCTCTCTGAAGACTGTAAAATGTGCAGATTAATAAATCAAAATATATTTACTTTTCAAGCAACTAAGTTTTGGGGTGGCTTGTGATGCAACCACAGTAATTGTAACAGATTTTGGTCCCAGGAGTTGTATGCTGTTATAACAAAACTTAAAACTGGCTTTGGGAGCAGGCAGTAGGTAGAAACTGGAAGAAGTTTGAGGAGAGTGTTAGTGAAAATCGAAAGGGCTTTTGTCAATGAAAGTTTGATTGCCCCGGAAGAGACTGTCTATAAGAGTTTGTACAAAAGTGACAAAAATGATATCAGAACCGAGAAATAAGGGGATTCTTGTTATGCAGTGACAGAAAGTTTACAACACTATTGACTGAGGTAATGTGGAAAAAGGAAAACATATCTGGTAAATTGGATGATCTTACTAAGGAGATTTCCAGGTGGAATACTGAAAGTCCACCTGGCTTCTTTTTGCTGCCTGTAATAAAATGAGAGAAGAGAAATACAGATGAAAAAGGAATTGTTCAGTTTTCAGGCAAAATTAAAATATGAAGGAGGCTAGCCTTGTTGAGTTAAAAAATAAGACATTCTCATACCCAACCACGCGATTCTCAAATTTGGAAATATTTTCAGAACAAAGATAACATCAAGGGTAGGACTATACATTAATTTGTTAAGACCTCAGAAAGAGTTATGGCAATGCCTCAGATAACTTTGTCAGACAAAAGGCCCTCTAGGGATCTTGAAGGTGCACCTCATAGATCCTCCTCCACTAAATAATAATGGAGTTTCTAAAAATCTTCAGGATAACATCCATCAA
Organism: Macaca mulatta; assembly: GCF_049350105.2. NCBI lineage: Eukaryota > Metazoa > Chordata > Mammalia > Primates > Cercopithecidae > Macaca > Macaca mulatta. The sequence continues at coordinate 66,704,204 of NC_133422.1, forward strand.
CATCCTTACAGAAAACCCATGAAAGAGAGAAGGGTTTATCTCAATAAGATTTGTGAGTGTGTCTTTTGTCTCATGGAGTAAACTTCAGTAACAATTATAGGAAGGCTACAAAGATTTTTAAAGTCTGGGTACCATGGCTCACACCTGTAATCCCAGCATGTTAGATGGCTGTGGTGGGAAGATCACTTGAGGCTAGGGGTTCAAGACCAGCCTGGGCACCAAAGTAAGACCCCAACCCTACAAAAAAGAATAAAAACATTAGCTGAGTGTGGTGGTGCACATGTGCAATTCCCGTTACTTGGGAGGCTGAGGCAAGAGGGTTGTTTGAGCCCAGGAATTTGGGTTGCAGTGATCTAGGATACCACCACTGCACTCTAGCCTGGAGGACAGAGTCAGAGTGATATGGTTAGTATCTGTGTCCCCGCCCAAATCTCATGCTGAATGGTAATCCCCAGGGTTGGAGGAAGGGCCTGGTGGTAGGTGATTGGATCTTAGGGACAGATTTCCCCCTTTTTGTTCTCAAGATAGTAAGTGAGTTCTCATGAGATCTGGTGGTTTAAAAGTGTGTGGCACCTCCCTTGTCTCACTTCTCTTCCTCCTGCTCAGCCATGTAAGATGTGCCTCCTTCCTCTTCTCCTTCCCTCATAATTGTAAGTTTCCTGAGACCTTTCTAGCCATTCTTCCTGTACAGCCTGTGAAACTGTCGGTCAATTAAACCTCTTTTCTTTATAAATTACCCAGTCTCAGGTAGTTCTTTATAGTAATGTGAGAATGGACCCTGTCTCAAAAAAAAAACCAGGAAGGCCACAAAGTTTTAAAGAGAGCTTTACTAGTAGCAATACTGCCAGCTTGAACTAAAGAAGACAAACAGAGTCCAGGTGCAGTGGCTCACGCCTGTAATCCCAGCACTTTGGGAGGCTGAGGCAGGTGGATCACAAGGTCAGGAGATCGAGACCATCCTGGCGAACACAGTGAAACACCATTTCTACTAAAAATACAAAAAATTAGCCGGGCGTGGTGGCGGGCGCCTGTAGTCCCAGCTACTCGGGAGACTGAGGCAGGAGAATGGTGTGAATCGGGAGGCGGAGGTTGCAGTGAGCCAAGATTGTGCCACTGCACTCCAGCCTGGGCGACACAGCCAGACTTTGTCTCAAAAAAAAAAATAAATAAATAAGAAGAAGAAGACAAACAGAAAATGAAAAGATGTCTTCAGATCTCTATACTGTGCGCGGGAAAGAGATTGAGGAAACTACTTAGTTGCAAAATCCGACTAGTTTTGATGAAAAAGGAAGGATGTCCCAGAAGGTAGAACCAAGAGTCCAAACAGCAGAGTCAAGAGCTGTGAGAGATCATTTCCAGGTAGCAGTCCTGGGCCCTAATCCAGAAACTAATGCTATGTACCCAGCTAGGTTTTAGAATTTCTGTGGACCAGTAATTGCTGTAGGCCTTCCATTTCCACCTTTTTTTAATGGTGTTTATAGTGGTTATCTATTAAGTCTGTCTCACCATCATGTGTTGGGTATTAGGGAGAGGAGGTATCTTATCACTTTACTGCATAGGTCTTCAGGTTGAGAAGATCTGAATTCATAGGCCTGCACTTGAAAAACTGCACTGAGGAGCCTCATCTGTGTCTGGACTGGAGGTAGACAAAGAGATCCTGATTCTTGAGTGTAAGCCTGACTATGTAGTGTGATCTGAAAGAGTTCTTGGAGGAGGGCAAGAGTGGAGAATGTGGGCAGACTGGACCACTGTATTTTCCAAAAGTACACAGCAGCATTTCTGGTGCCATAGGCTCTTTCAGAATATTTTCCATACTCCATCAAGAGATGAATCTATTTTCCTTCCCATTAAAATTGGGCAGGACTTCGTGACTGCCTCTAGAAGGAGAATGGAGTGGAAGTAATGCTGAGTGATTTCTGAGATTAGGACATTCAAGTGATTTGGTTCCTACCTGGATCTCTCTCTCAGGATGCTTTCCCTTAAACCCCAGTCATCATGTCATGAAGAAGCCCAGACCACATGAAGCATGTTCTGGCTGACAGCTTTAGCAAAATTCCTAACTGACACCCAACATTCACCTCCAGACATATGAGGGAACAATCTTTCAGATGACTCCAACCTCCTGCTTTGAACCATCCCAGCTGATGCTGAATCACAACTGAGCTGTTAACACTCATCTCTGCCTAAATTTCAGATGGATGAGAGAAATACAAATCATAACAGATTTAAGCCACTATGTCTTGTAGTGGTTTGTTTCACAGCCATATTGGAGTGGTTTGTTTCACAGAGGAAGTGTTATATTGACATGTATTTAGTATTTGCAAAAGTAACTAAACTAGAGAGGAGTGAATAAAAATAAAATAAGGGAAAAGGTGATAATTCAAAGGAAAAAATGTGAGATCAGAAGCACAATGGAATGATGAACCATAAAAGATCTGGGGCATTTCTTTGTCTGAGAAAGGGGAGAAGGAGGATTGACAATATAAAGATAGTCAAAGAAGAGGAAAATATTCCTAAAAGACACATTTACTTTTCAGATGTAGAGTTTATGGACGCTGAAAACCTTTTACTTTTTAGAAACTACGTTTCAAATCTATTTCATGTACTTTACTCACAATGATAAATATTACTTACCTTTTCAATTTTACAGTGTTCCTGGTCTGCTGCATATTTTAATTCAAATTTTTAATTTTTTTTTTTTTTGGTAAGGCTAAGTAAGATAAGCATAGTTTTCTTTAAAAGGCAAAAACCTTTGAAGCAGTCCACCCCAAATTAATCATCATGCCCCTTTTCTCATATTTCTTTCCTTAATGGTTTAGAGATGAGCAGTCACATTACCATTATGTATGAATACTACTAAGCATAAATAAGTGGGACAGGTTGCCCTGCAAACAAATTTCATTAAAGTACCTAGATTAACACATTTTAAAGGTCTCTTTAATGAATCTTTGTCCTTGTGCTACAACACAAGCAAGAATAGGGCAAACTAAGTTGTAGAATTTTATATTTCCATCTCTAGCTTCAAACAATTAAGGGAGTTATAAATAAGCTCTACTATCTTTATCCCACTCAAAAATAATGAATGAGCCATCCTCATGAATCACAAGACTATCACATCAACCCATCACAAGCCCAAGATCATGAAAGCAAGACTTTAAACCAGCATTATATTTTGGAATAAATCATGGACTTGGTAACTATTTCAGAATTGTAAATGTTATGATTTTTAGAGTTATAGCATAATTCATATATCAAACCGTGGCATCTATGAACCCCAGCATAGAATTACTAGAGCTTTTCCAGTTATTAGAGCAAATCTTTGTGAGTTCAGATTTTTAAAAAATTACTATGATGAGAAAAGTGATCAAACAAAAACATTTGGACATATTAAAAGACGAATATTTGTAATGAAAATTATATAAATAGAAAGGCAATTGTTTAAAAATGTTGGGGCACAATGCAGCAATAATTACATTCTTGTTGAAACAAAAGATTGCTTTTAGCTTTCATTGGCAAAAGATAACAAAGGATAAAATAGATAACTCCAAATAGGGCTTTACCAACCGGACAGAGCTTTTTTATTTTTGAGAGGGGGATGTGGATATATACACGCAATTAGAGTGATAAATATTAAGGGGATATATCTTCTAATCATTTAATATCTACTACACATTAATAAATAATTTCTTCTTATAAACTATAATATTATAATTTCTATGACATATTGATATTATTAAAAGGTCTATGTTGAAAAGCATTATTGTAGAATACTACAACTAAATTCTAAAATGTGGAATTAAGGGAGGAAATCATCTTTTACTGTGCTTTGAACATGTAGCTATGAGGCTGGTTAAAACGTTTTTCTTTATGCCTGTGACATCAGAGAAAGATTCAGATTATGGGACTTTTCAAAACTATTGCTTTGTTTTTTTGAGAATTCACAGATGTTTTCAGTAGACATCTCAGTGGTTGATTTCCATTCCTTCAAATGACACAAGAAAAAGATTAAGTACATACATATTTGATGTTTTTAAAATAAATCTGACCTTAAACTCAAGTAAATTAATATAGCAAGGTTCCAAATGTTCCAATCTGAATTTAGGACTCATATTACTCTTAGTTACATAATGCATTTTAATTAATTGTTTAAATTTGTTTTTTCATTGGTTTTCCTTTTGGTTTCTCATTACAGAACTTCAGGGTACACAATTCTTTTAGACACAAAAAACCGCTTAGATCCTACAAGATGCCTGGATCCTAATGCAATACAACGTTTTGCTAGTTGACTCCTTCCTTGAAAGAAACAAAAGTAATTCCCTGTAGAACAAAAGGTTTTTAAAATCCAATGAAATTAATAGAAATTTCAGTAAAGTGTCTCAGAGGAGCCACAGGCAGTGAATTTTCCACACAAAATATAGTGAAACTGGACAACTTATTGATGTGTTCATAAAAAATGTGTTTTGCTTTCCTTCTAAAAAAGTGTAGCAATAGGAATTCAAACACAAAATAGAAAACCAGACCTAAATTTAGTATTTAATATAATTTATAAGAAATCCTATTTAAAGCAGCAGTCTATAACTTTTGCCTATTTCAACCTTTCTTTTCAATTTCTAGCACTTCCAAACTACTTTTTCTTGACGTTCAATTTGTTATTACTTACTGCCTTTACTTTCTTATGTTACCAACCTTTTGTCTCTTTTTCATCAAAGTAAGAACATCATTACTGCTGCTACATAAACAAGTGTGTGTGTCAGCACATACACACACAAACACACCCACCCATAAAAGCCTCAGGACTCCCAAACTGCTTATAATCCATTTTCTTATTATATAATGCTAATTTTAATATCATAATATACTAATACAATCTAACATACCCTCTCAATTCCAAAAAGGCTTGCTGTGTATTTTCTGCAAGAGAGACAGATTCTAACCTAACTGTTAATGTAGAAAGAAGAACTTTCTTACTTGAATTTTACTATTAATAGGAAGACTTAAAAAATGATTAGTGGCCAGATTTCAGATCTGACAGAACAAAATACATATAGCATCATAGTTAAAATTCTGAGGAGTTTAGTTTCATGGAAAAAAAGGCATAACACAAATAACCAACTCAAACATACATTCTTCCAGAAATCTAGACTTGTACCTTTTCTCTTATATTTGCTTATAAGTTTGATTACTAATTTGATCAGAGTAAAAACAAAACATCTAAGACTAAATCATGTCTAAATGACTATAGGCCACAGAACTCCCCATAGTCTATGGCAAAAATTTCAATTGCCATTCATACTTTGAATATTTTTATATTTTTTCCTCATTATTCATGGTTGCTGAGAAAATTTTTTAAAAGTCCTTAGAGATTTAGTTCTGTTTAGCAAACTTAAACTGAATAACCTTGATGTACCAAAATGCTGAACTAAGTAAGGGATTACAAAAATGACTAGAATACAGTCTTTACATTTTTTTCTTGCAACACTTGTTTCTCTTGTATTGACTGGCACACTAAGAGCCTGGGAATTTTCAAAATAATTGGAAAGTGTCAGCATTCAAAACCAATCCCCTGGGCAGCCAGGATAAAAAAAAGAGAAAAGGAAAGAACTCTCTGCCCTTATGAGACATGGGACTTACATCCTGATGTAAGGGGGTGTAAAATAAATATAAATCACTAAATTATATAATCTGCCAGAATTCTGGAAAGGAATAAGTAAGATGGAAATTAAAGAGCATGGCAGGAGAAACCCAGACTATAGAGCAGAAGTGAGTGTCAGAGCGGATGTCAATTCAGATAGGTTGGTCAAGGGAGGTAAGATTCATCAAGAAGGTGGCATTCAAGCAAACACTCAAAAGAGGTGAGAAAGAGATGGGTTTCAGTTCCTGGAGGAAGATCGCTGCAGGTTAAGGAAATAGCCAGGGAAAAGGCCTTAAGAAGGCATCCTTGTTGTTTTGATGAGCAGCGCATCACCAGTATAGCTAAAGAGAGTGAGCAAGGGCAGAAGCGTTGATTAAATCAGGGAGTTAATGGGGGCATGAGGAAAGCAGTTCACGTAAGGCCTTTACTTTGAATGGACAAGAGAGTCACTGAAGTATTTGTAGTGGCAAGGTGCCATAGATCTTACATTTTGAATGTATTGCTTTACCTGCCATATTAAGAATGCATTATAGAGGAGCAAGGGTAAAAGCAGAAAGACCAGATGGAAGAGTATGATGGGGTGAAGTAATGGTGATTTAGGCCAAGATGGCATCAGTTGTTGATATAAAGAAGTTGACTGCTTTCTGGCCCAATGGATTTTATTTTTGTTTTTCTTTTTTTAGAGATAGGGTTTGCTTTGTTGCCCAGGCTGGAGTGCAGTGGTGTGATCATAGCTCACTGGAACCTTGAACTCCTTGTCTCAAGCGATCCTCCTGCCAGACTAATTTTTAAAATTTTTGTCTATGTTGCCCAGGCTGATAGCACATTGGATTTTAGATGAGCATGTTGGGAAATTATCCTGGTCTGAGCCTAGTTTACTGATTACTGAATATTAAATTATATTTGCTTTTGTGAGCATATTTGCATGAGCAGAGTTCTATGTTTATGCCTTTTCTACTAAGTAGAAAGCCATTACCTATTATAGGAATTTTTTGTTGAATGCTAATACTCTCTTTTGACGTATCACTATAATTTCCTTCAGTTTGACTCCCAATTTCTCTTCTCTGTGAAGCCTTACTCCACCTTACTCTTACTCCACCCTACTGTATTCATGCCTTCAGCAATTACACATTCAATTTGTTCTGTGTTATTTTGAGCTTGTTTCTTTGCTATCGTGATAGTTGCTTCTTTTGTTTCTCCAGTTTGTTTCTTGATAAAACACAAGCAAGGAAAATACTTTTAGACACAGTAATCCCTTTACCCTCCAGGATAATTAGGTTATCATCCCAATTATCAATTTTTGAGAGATAACTAAAATAATAAATTATATTCTAATACTCAGTAACAGGTTTAATCAAGGACATGGTAGTTTTCGTACAAAGTGAGTCTCAGAAACTCATGCTACATAGGCTGAGAAAGGAAATGTTCTGAGTCATGAGCTTAGGTAGGAGAGGGATGAGTACATTTAGTTATTTTTTCAGAAATTAAAAGCCAGAATCAGGGACTGAAAATGGAAAGTTTCATACCAGTAAATCTTTCAAAGATTATCCTTCTATCTAGCAGAGACATTTTCCCCTCTCATCAGACACAATAAACATAAAGATGGTTTAGTTTCTGTTTGTTTTATGGTTTTGGAATTCTGAAAAAACAAGTTATAAGAGCAAGTTAACTTATTAAAATGCTTTGAACTCTTTGAAGAAAGGATATTTTTATGAGATACATGTTCAAGGCATTCTTTCTGTCTTTGCAGTTTTTCTCTCATAAAAGATATTCTCTTTCAAATGGACTTAAAACTATCAAATGTGTTTTTACTTACATTTACTTTATCTCCTTGTACATGCTAGGGCCCATCTGAAGTAATAACCTCTTTGTTAAACTTTGTCTCTTAAAAAAAAAAACCCAAGAATTCTAACAAGCCAAATATTATACAATATGCTCTAATATAGGAATTGATCTCATTATTGATTCATGATGTCTTGAACCATCCCCCTCTGCCCTTCACCATATCTTAACACACCCTGACGATCTTCTTCAAAAGTATGTCTATTCATGTTGTAGCCACACACTAAACTGCAGACAATTAGCTGGTCCACTCCTCTGCCAAGGCTTGAAATAAATCTCTATTCCAGATATTGGGAAGACAGCAACACCCCTTGTCCTCCACATGTGATTCCTTAAATAGTACCCCAGTGGCCTTGAAGAGTCAATGCACTTCTTTAAGCCTAATTTATTCCCAGAATATGACCTAGGTGCGGGGGAGGATAGAACACATTATCTGATGTTCAGTTTGCTCAACTGTACCCTAGAGAATCGAAACATTAAGAAGCATATGGTATGAATATTGTCCTGATGAAGGCACATTGTTCCACTTTAGAATTTAAAACAAGCAATACGGCAATTGTTATTAACTGGCTTAGATCCTTTCTTCCAAATCAAAAACTTTTAAAGTTTCAGGAAGCAGTATGGTAGGTTACGTGTCCTAAAGGTTTTCTGTCTTAAACATCAGAGTCAATGATTCCACAAAGAAAAAGATTCCTTAATAACTGCCTACATAGACCATTAAAAACACACAACTTTATGCTTTGCCTTTTCCCCACCTCTATAGCGGCAATGACCATGTTCAATAACTAAGCCTTTGAGCGGCTGCCTGATGCTGAAGTTAAATGCATATGACAGAACTACCAGCACTGATGGATGACTCTGGACCCGCTGTGCTGACAAAAGTCTGCGATGTTTGCAATAGTTGGCTATCATTGAAAATGGGCATTACCTGTTTTGGCATTTGAACACTGCAGATCCTGAAGTGATGGTCAGCATTGAACCCTGAAGACACAATGCTAGCAGGGTTAATACATGGCAGAATCTGTCTATACACTGTGGTGACTGATTATTTACTGAATCCCAGAAACAGACCTTTTGATAAACATACCTTTTGATAAATTTACTTTTGGGAAGTAAATTTCCAAGTTTATATTTTTTTTCAACTAAAAATACCAGCAAATACAGAGATCCTCACTGGTTTGTAGGATTTTTTATGAGACCTTATAGAATAAAAAAGCTTTCAAAGTGTTTTGATTTTCATCATTTATTTTCTGTCAAACCACTGTAAATTTACATTTTGAAACTCATTTGCCTCATGGGCATTATTATTTTTCTTAGTCTGTCTATAAATAGAATGATGATTTTGCATGCTAGTTTCATCTGGTATATTTTTGTGTATTTATTTATATTAAACTTACTTTAGAAATGTAAACTAGACTAAAGGGTTTTCTGAAAAAAAAAAAAATCCAACAACAAAGGATTTTCCCACATAGTGGGAAAAAACAACCATCAAAGCAAGAGGAGAAGAAAGTATTTCAAAAATCATGCTGAAGGTATTGCAATTAAAACCAAATTTAACTCTGGGGTTCCAAGTAGCCCAAGCAAAAAGGGAAATATTATAGTATACAAATCTCTTTTTATCTTGAAGCAAGCATATCAATTCATCAGAAAAACACAGCATTTTTTTTGTTCCGCAGTTCTGACAGTAAAACTTCCAAGTGTTTGTTTTTCCTTTTAAAATAAGGGCCATTGAATAAAATATTGACCAGCACTCACAGTAGAACTTTTTATAGAAACTACAGTGGTATTCTTCATACAGGTATTTCTTTTACTTGACCTTAGCAGAAGACAAGAACACAATGATGAACCAGAGTTATGTCAATGAATAGAGAAAAATGATTTAGTTCGGTAGCATTTTGACAGCCTAACTTAAAATGAGGTTCAAATCTTACTATAATTCTAGGAAACAAAATTTAACCAAAGGCCTACTGAAAGGCCAATCATTATTATATTGAAAATTTTATTTTCAAATCATTTTAGTAGCTTTGATAATTTTTCAGAATAATTATCAAGTATTAAATAATAGAATAATACAACAAATCAAAATAAATAATACAGCTGGAAGATATATTAGAGTCCCTATCCATATATAGAAGAAAAAATTGCATGCTTTCGAAACTCCGGTTGAGGTTGTCCATAGCATACCAAATGCAGAGCAGCAGAAGCTGGAAACTTTGAGCTAGTCATTACTAGGTTGTGCCAGTGAATTGAAATGAATCAGAGGACATTCTTTCAGGAACGTTATTTCTAAAGTATATGCAGAGATATAAGTATACTTTTTAGTCAAAAGAACTATGAATACTCCAGAGACTCCTTCATTTCATAATATATAATCAGGAACGTAAACAAATGAGAAGTTAGGTGAAACAGTTAAAATGTCTTTGAATAATTGTGGATTCTAGTATTTACATTGAACAATGGAAAATTATCATTTTGTAGATCAAAAGAAATTGGATATTAGCAATTTCACACATCTCTATCTTTTATAAGATAGATTTCATTTCCCTCACTATATATGTTATACAAATATAAATATAAAGCTAGATTTTTTATAGTATAGTGCTTCAAATAATTACATATAGTTACAGAAAAAGTAAGTTATAATTATATTGAGAAATTGTCATTTTTAGAAGTGATGTTGCAAGATTTTTTTTTTAATTTGTTCACATAACTTAATAATATATTTTACTCCTGCTGGGCTGATGCCTTTGTTATAAGAAAGTAAGTAGATGGTAAGAAACAGACTGATTGATTACACTTACAGAAACCTTAGGGGTAAAGACACAAAAGTAAATCACATAAATTTATCTGAAAAATATATATTTTTACCATGGAACTGAACTTTGTTTTTTGGCTCTTAGTTTAAAAAGCAAGCTAATATTGTATAAATTGCATGCTCTAAAGTAAATTTTTCTAAATTGGTGATCTGAATAACAAGAAATACATTACAAGAAATTGTTCTGTGCTGAAGTGTAAGAAGATGAAGGTTAAAGAAAGTTAATCAGATTGACTTACGGATTGATTTATTGATTTACTGATTACCTTCACACCTCTATAATAAGTATAATTTTCCTTTACAAAACTTTTTTCTTCCCTAGACAAACCAAAATCTTATTTATACTTTGTTCTCCATTCTTAGAAGCTATTTTGAAGAGCCATGAAGAATCATCAGCTTCATAGAAAGATAATATATTGCTTTATTTTCTATTATTTCTGCAATTTTGTTGTTAGTTCAAGGGACTGGATATCAACAGTCTGGAGGAACAGTAATATCCGGGCAGATATCCTTAACACATCCCTTGCACCCTTGGTTAATTCCTAGGCAGCCTATCAGAAGTGTTCAGTTGGGTCCCAAGTGGTTCGGGGATCTCTCCAGGCTCTGACTCCTCATGGTCATCACCTCTCTGCTCTTGTCTGAGGGCTCCGGTTTCCATCCTGTGATGCCGAATGCCTCACAGCAGAGCCTTCAGTAGCTTGCCTGTTGCCTTTCAGTTCTTGTTGGCCCAGGAACCTGCTTCCTCAGTTTGTCCACAGTGTCAACCACAGGATCCCATCCCATTACCAGGCAGGCCAGGCATTTAAAATTTCAACCTGAGCCCAGAGATGGGCTTTGGATTGTGCAGCTATAAAGAGTAATTAGCTATGTTTTCATGGTTCTTGGTAATTACATTGAATTTCCTTATTGTAATATTAGGAATATACACTGAAAATTTGTAGGTTAAAAAAAGAAAAATAAAAACAAATGAATTTACTTTATGATTCCTCTTTAAAAATAATGGCCAATAAAATGTAGGTAGAAGTAGCTTTAGTAGTAGCTATAAGAAGAAACACTTTAAAATAATGAGGTCCTTCATTCCCTTGGACAAATATATTATTCAGATACCAACTATATCTTAATGCAATGTTTTCCACTTAAAATAACTATTAATAAAGTAAATGAATGAAACATTGGCTCCTTGTTTCCCAAACATGTATATAATACTTAAAATAATGATGCCAGTATGTATTTGGTATAAACATTCTTTCCAATGATTCTAAAGATTAAAAAAGAAAAGACTTTCTCTTCTCCTGTTCTCCCACTGAAGATAACTAAAGGAGGTAAAAGTTCTAGACCTCATTGTTCAGAAGAATATTATAAGATGCTAGAGTGTGGCCTTAGGTTTAACTCTATATTTTATTTAAATATAAATAACTTTATTTAAATGTATTTAAATATAAATAACTTTATATTTTATTTAAATAGCATGCAATGAAGTTGATGCCTATTTTATTGCTTCCTTACCAGAAAGTTTCAACTCCAGCAACTGGGTGAAAAGCATCTCAGATTTCTTAGGAAAATAAGGCCCACTTTGTGTACATATATATCACATAATCAAATAAACTAGAAAATACTTATATATAAGAAGTGAAGTTATACACATCATTTAGATACATATAATAATGGATTAAAAACTAAATTGTTAGTAAACATGATTTAAACCTAAAACATACAAGTGTTAAAAGACAAGGGAAACTATTTTGCAGTAAGTATTCCAAAGAATTTTTCCAGAATTTCAAAAATCCTAGATAAATTTATATACATATGAAAATACAAATATCAGTCTTAACATTATCACTCTACTGTTATATAAATTTCCAGTTAAAATATATAAGCTATGGCTTTTCTGTCCAGCTCTTAGAGGCCTTAGATGATGTCCCTGCCTCAGCATGGAATGTCTTCTCTTCCTCTACCCACCAAATTACTACATCTCTTTCAAGGCCCTTTTCAAAAGCTCTTTTTCATGGAGCTTTCCCCACTGTACAAGTCAGAATTAATTACTTCTTCCTATGGGCTCTCAAAGCACTTTGAACTTCTAAATGGCAATTACTTTATTCTGCCTTGCACTATTTACATGTTTAAATATGTCTGCCTCACAAGGCTTTAGTTTTCTTGAAGACAACATCTTAATCAACCTTCCCCCCCCCCACCCCATTGGATTTCTTTCATTCATGTGTACTTAATTATAATTTGGAAAATCATTACCAGTTAGAGAATTGCTGCCCAATAACTCTGGGTTAAAAATAACAGAATTGAAATTATTGTTCTTTACAATCCCTTCCAGTCAAATTCTGACTCTAAATGATGCCTTTCCATGTTGATCATTTTGTACCTTTGACAAGAAGGCAGCAATGTTAAAACTGTCTATGTGTGGTATTTTCCAATATTCCTTGGACTCCTAAATGCACCCTTTAATATATCATACCTGTAGAATGTCTGAAAATGTCACTTGGATAACTATCTTTTCCCTGTGCTTTACTAAGATTAACCTTTTGAGTCATATAAATCAAAAATTCAAGGAAAGAGAAAAAGCTGAAATGGATGTCACCTTTGTCCCTTTACTTTGTGAAACTTTCAACTTGAATACTGTATCATTGGTGATATTTTAAACTTTTAGCCATGTATCTATGATGTTTCTCTCCATGGAGGTAAGAACAAACATTATTCACTCTCAGACGTCTTCTAATTTGGGGAAAGGCATTTTGCAGTTAGAAAAATATGAGACTGGGTTTAAACAATTCCCCCAAGGAGTGCAAATAGTATCGGAATTGAAAATGACCCCTAATTTTTCACTTCTAATCAGCATCTTAGTCTCTAGAGCATCTAAAATACTGGTAATTTGTACAATACTGTACAAAGGATGATTCTGAAATCATATATGTAGACGTGTGTAGACCACCTACGTAGATGTATTAAAGTGTATGTAGATCTATGTAGAACACATGAATTAAACCTCAAAGGGCTAGGTAAATGTACTGAGCATTGTTTTCTAGTCTAACCTGTTACGTTTTCACTAATAACTAGCTTCATATAAGATCAAATAAATCCTCCTTCACTGAGTTTAATACTGTATTTATCTTTTCACACTTTTTACTTAGTTTTACAATCATCTGATTTTCTATGATAACCAGATTAAGATGGAGATCTATGCTTATGTTGACAGAAAAAAAATGAGGTTCAGTCGTTTAATGTCAAAAATTCCCCTTTTTTCTTTCATATTTCAGCATCTTTTCTCTTTGTTAAACTTAGTAACAGGAAAAGAAATGTTAGAGGCATGAGTGGGTGAAACTTAGAAGCACTTTAGAAGAGCTTGCCTTTGAATTGATTGCTATTTAATGATATATAGAGATTAATTTGGCATGTGCTAATGTTAATTCTTATTTTTTCTTATTTATGAAAAATTACATCAAAAACACCACATGCCACTGTAATGCTTATATTTTAAATATCTTTATCCCATATTTGGTGTTTACATAAAACTTTTGTCTTTGTATATTTCTGATCATGTATTAAACTGAGTTTACATAAAAAAACAGCACATTTTAAACATCAATAGTGGCTATATTGCTTTAAAAATTAGTGTTCATGGGTTAACACATAATCCACATATTATTGTAAAATTGTGCCAGAAGTTATCGATGGAAGGATTTGTATAATATAAGTCTATATAAACAGAGTGGAAGTTGTACTATATAAAAAGGACACAAAGCAATATTCTACTTGTATAAGTTCAGGTTTGGACTTAAATTTCAAAGTATCAGTTGTTGAAATCTGTAGCAATTGAGAAACAAGAAAAGGAAGGAATGATAAACTAAAAAATAATTAGGAGAAATATTTGCTATTATTTAATTTAAATATTCAATTTCATCATTCATATTTAGGAGAAAATAGAAATTTAGAGAAAATAAAAAGGTTCAATGTGAATTTAAAATCATATACAGATATATGGCCACTTAAAGGCTAAATGTGACACCTTTTTTATAGCCAAAATTATATTGGAGTCTAAATAATTAAAATTGTCTGAATGAGGAAATAATTGGGATCTTAATTTACAGCAGAAACATTACTCGTATTTGTAGTCTACAAAGCAACTTAGCATACATAATGTTATCTTCTAGAATGCTAGTATGGGTATAGCAACGAAATTACAGGTAAGTATTGTTCAACAACCAAATAAGTACAAATACTTTACAGATTGTGTATTTGATTGTGGTGAAATCCCTTTTGCATCTGCAGGAAGCTTATGCTTTTGTGCAGTTTCATTTAGATCAAAAGCAAAGAGAAAACCTAGAGAATTTTTTTCTTTTTAGTTCTTATCCTCATCTGATCTCTAGTTGAAGTTACCCTTAAATGCTCCTTTCCCTCTTCACTTGGAACAACCAAAATACCTAAATTATAAAAGCCACTGGAATATAAATGCCATGAGAAAAATCCCAAAGAATGAGAAGGAATAAGAATGGTGTGCCACTTTATCACTATTGTTTTTAAGAGAAAAATAAAATATTATTATATATACAGCTGAATTAAATTGTGGTTTCAGTAATAAGATAAATGCTTATTGAACCCAACACAACTTATTTTAATTGTAACAAAAATGAAAGAGTTTAAAACTGGAGCCTTAGATTTTTGGTATTATGTACTTGATTTTTAAAGTATAAACATACAAGTTCAGTGCATGATATGTATAGACTATATATCAACATGCTCCTTAGGAAAAAAGATATAATAATATTATTATGAATATTATTACTACTAAAGCCACATTTTTATATAAATGTCTACAGTGTAAGGTCTGACTTGGGTACTAGGTAGGATAGGAAGAAGGTTCAGATAGAAATCTCTTCCTATAGGAGTTTACAATTTACAGAATTATACCTTAGTTGTAATAAATCCAAAGCAAAAGTAAATCCATAAAGCCAAACAACAGATCAAATTTGGCATGTGCTAATGTTAATTCTTAATTATTAACAGATTCTTAACAGATTCTTCTTACTAGTGATCAATATAAAGATACAAAACTCTGAACTGACATAGAACAGAGCCAGTAAGTAAAATATGAGTTAGTATATTTTTGAAAAAATAATCTTACTATATTTCAAAATGGATAAGTTGTAATCTCATTAAGCCATCAGGAAAAAACAATCTAGAGCTTACCATGGCTATAATGTGCCCAAAAGTTGAGTCCCTGCTTTGAAATTCTCCCCACACTGACGATTTAGATGAAATTTGCGGAACTGGAAAGAAATACACAACAATACTCTAAATAAAAATACTCTACATCCTGACCAATTTTTGTATCTCAGCAAACTTCAAATGTAATATAAAATTCAGTGACTGTCATGCTGACAAGTTATTCAGACATATAATAAAGGAAAATAGCTTTGATTTGTAGCTTTAATTTGAAGATTCTATTATCTTCTGTAGATTTTAACTACAATTTTAGTTAATTTTGGTAGAGAACGCCAAGTTGAATTACTATATTCGAAAGGTTTATTTAATTTTCTTAAAAAAGCATCAATGTTTTATATACACACAAAATATTACATATATGCTTATAAACATATAGTGTCACATACATGGTACATAATATGTTTTTATTGAATCAAAAAAGTATAGGAAGTTTATGCCATTTACATCATTCTGGGTTTTTTTATTATAATGCCCACTTAAAAGGTTAAAAAATTCTTATTTCTCTAGATATTGGGAAATTTGACTTTTTGGAAGCTCCTTGTAAGAAGTAAGAAATAAAGCTATCATGATATTAAACAGGATTATAGAATCTGTAATAAAAATTTATTTCTACATCATTACATTTTATTCTGAAGTCCCAGTGACCATCTCCCATTTTCTCCTATATGTGTGAGAAATAACTGATGTTTAGCAATTGAGTTTATTTTTATTACTGAACTCAAGTCAAAGTCTCAGCGTGGGGTTCAAGTTCTCAAAGATGGGCAGATTTAATATATTTGTCACCATCTTGATATTGCTGAACTTCAGATGAAAGTGATGGTTGGTGAGTCTGTGAATTGAGGACAAACCCTGTGTTAATGTTGATGTGGTATTCAAGAACTCGTTTATTTTTGTTCTAAGTTGCAATACATTTTACTAGGCTGATATTAATTTTAACAATTGCCTCTTTTTCTCCAGTTTAGCCAGTCATTACTTTAGTCACTGACCTGCATTTATTATTCAAAAAAAACAGAATGTGAAAATTTATGTATGTTTTTTATTTTTCTTTAAGTTTATAAACAAGTATCTAAAATTATTTTAGTGAAAACCTATTTCCTTTAAGTAAAAAAAAAAAAACAAAAACAAAAAAACAAAAAAAAAAACCTTAAGTTGTATGCTCCCATTAATGAATAGTTTTTGAAGATCAAACAAGCCAGGATCAATTTTATACATATCAGGTGATATGTCCAGAGTTTGCATTTAAAAATGAATTTGCAATTGTCTTTTGTCTCTATTTCCTAATTCATTTTTAGGGCTTTAAAGATCTGTTGTAACTGGACTCTTGTTACATTTAATAAGTGCCACGTTGATTGGCGTTCTCTAAGTAGGCTTTTCAGTTTGCCTGTGGGGAAATTTAATATAAAAACATTCAACATTCTTTTATTAGTGTTTTTTACTATTCCCAGTCCCATCAGACCTTTGGTGCAAGCAGTGTATTATTGAAAAGCTTATCTGTAAGAAGTGAGCCAAGGGGAAATTCAGCCTTTATTAATATTGACATCATGTTCCCACACAATGGCTGTCTAAAGAAACTTTTCAATTGGATTTCAACTGCTTTGATGCAATATAAATGGAAACAACTGAATGCATGGTTTAACACAGAATAGTGAATGATGCTGTATCCTCCAAACCCAAACAAAGTTGGAGTTTAGAGGTATTTCAGGACCATATCGAGTATGTTAAACTTATAATGATTTGCAGAATGTTATGTTAACTTGGTAGGTCCTAGAATACATACATTTTCTTAGGGCCTCTCCCCTTCCCACCATTGCCATTTTAAAAGAAGAGAACAACTAAGATATTTTCAAGACAGAAGTTATATTGAAGTACCAGGATAAGACTTCAGTAAAGAAATAAGTTATGTTTGAGGATACACTAAGCTAAGATTATTATTTCTATATTTATTGCTATACAGTGTCAACATCCAGAAAAGATTATAGAAACAACTCAAACCAATTTATTGAAACTTAGTCATAGGTATTTTACTTTCTTCTACAATAGCAAAAAAAAAAAGGGGCCAATGAGTTAGATTGCTTTTTACAAAAATCTAGAGTGCAGATCGAAATGATCCAGGTGAATAAGATTTTTAAGAGAAATAGGTATTTGTCAGCTTCACCACAGAACTACACTGTGGTTAAAGATATAACTATCAGTGCAAGCAGTAAACTCACTCAAGTCAAAGGAAATAAGATCTTCACAATTAGAAAAAGTAGTTGACAGTTTGCTTAGAACCCTAAATGTAATTTTTTTGGAGAATAAATTCTTGACTCAATGAATACTATCACTTTTTTGGTTAAACAGTCCAAATTTGACATCTAGAACATTTCTTTAAAGTCACCATTTTCCTGGAAACACTCTAATTTTGAGGTGTCTAGGGCTATATTTAGCTTTTGAACAGTAGTCTTTTAAAAAATATGGTTATGAAACAGATTGATTTGGAGGAGCATTATAATTAGCTGCTGAATATGTTAGAAGGATAGATTATTCTACATGAATCACAGAGCTCACTTTAAGTGTCATTCCCCATTCTAAACTGCCAGCTTAATTTCTTCTCATTTTTCACCACAAGAGCCTTTTTTCTATTATGCCAATAATAAAGGTTTAGTTGTCACAAAATAGGCATACTTTTGTGAAATAATGAATTATAAACTGTTTTGTTTCAATTTTTAAAATAACTGAGTCATGATTACTTGATTTGACAATAACTAGAAAAACCCACCTAGAAAACAACCGTATTTAAAAAATATATACCCGGATTTAGTAGATTTATAAGCCTCTGCAAAACATTTTTAGACAAATAGAGAAAAATCTATAACATAGAATAGCATAAAGTGATAATAAGTGTGGTTGGTCAAATGATGTATTTTGGGATGTAAGAAAATTATTATGTAAAGAACAACTGAAACAATACTGATGATCGATATTTAAGAAAAAATTTAAGATGATACATATAAACTAAGATATGCTTTAAAAAATAATTCTAGAAATTGATGATTTGACAATCAATATGAAAATGCTATTAATCTTCAAAACCCATTTAAAATTTATCACTTAAAAATAATAGCATTATCCTAGGTGAATTTTATGGAAGAATCTGCATTATACAATCTTGGAACAGTCTTATAAGTATTGTGTAAAACATATAACCTTGGCGTTTATCACAGGTGTAACATTTTAAAAATTGAATAAACATTTAAAACGTGCTATTACTCCGAACATATGTCATTCTGCTAGATGCATAATGAATGTTCAGTAAACAATAAGTTGAATACTAAAATACAAATAACAGGTAAGCCCTTCATTGTTCTTTAGAAATGCCTATTTCTTCCTATCTTTTTTTTTTTTTTGCATTGCTTTCTATTTTCAAAAAAAAAGTTTCCAAAGTTAATTACACCGGAACCAGTAATAGAAAATAAAGTGATTTGTTTCTAAAATTATGATGTTCTAGAACCCAGACTGGCAAGCAATTACAGAAGCAGCATTGCTATAATAGAATCATGTTGGGCTGGGCTTTTTGTTGTCCGGTATGTTTGAGAAAGAAGCAAGGGGAGAAAGAATGCAGAAGAAATCCTTCATAGATATACACAAAAGCACAAGAACATGTTGTGTTGCTGAAATGTAGGTACAGAGTACAGAGTGCTGGAGGTTGGGGAACCTGCCCTAACTCTCCTCTGAGAGCACTTTGAAGACTTGTTATAACAGATTGCTGCATCCCATCCCAGAATTTCAGTAGATCTGGGTTCATCTAAGATTTTTTTTCTTTTTCTTTCTACCAAGTCCTCCAGTGTTAATAATGTTGCTGGTTCAAGAAGCACAGTGTGAGAAGTAATGTCTTAAAGCATGAGCCTGGTATGTATGTGAAAATATTTTTACCCTTATCAGATGGGGAACGTTGTTTTTAGGGGCTGTTAAAAAAATAGTTGTGTTACTACAATATTAATATTTCCCCGATTCTTGGAGTTACATGTCATATTTAAAGAAGAAAACAATCACTAGATATCACCTACCACATGGTCAAAATTCTTAGGATAATTACACTGCTATATGGCAAACCTGTAGTTAGAGAAAACTGAGATAGATATAGTACCACAGTTCTTGTGAGTGTCTAGATGTAGGTATATTCGTAGTTCAGCTCTGGATCTGTATACAACTTTTTACCCAAAATCATCAGAAAAATGTTTTATTCTCCAATTATTTGCAGAACCATATGCCACTATGGAGAAATGTCTCTGACTGTGGTTAAAAACTCTGCCATTTAAACAACTCCTTAGATTAACTGACACTCAGTATTCCCTTGCACAGGAGACGTTCACAACTTTAGGAACATTTCTAGAATTTCCGTGTCCTGTCTGCTCCTGCTGGGTGAACCATGTGCCTATGCAGAGTCAGTTGTTTGTTCTTAAATCTGTTTTACCAGTTGTAGTTATTATTGTAATAATGTTATATATATATATATATATATATATATATATATATATATATATATATATCTGTGTGTGTGTGTGCGTGTATTTTTTGAGACGGAGTCTTGTTTTGTTCCCAGGCTGAAGTGCAGTGGCGTGACCTCGGCTCACTGCAACCTCTGCCTCCTGGGTTCAAGAGATTCTCCTGCCTCAGCCCCCTGAGTAGCTGGGATTACAGGGGTGTGCCACAAAGCCTGGCTAACTTTTGCATTTTTAGTAGAGACGGGTTTCAGCATGTTGGCCAGGCTGGTCTTGAACTCCTGATCTCAGGTGATCTGCCTGCCTCGATCTCCCAAAGTGCTCTAATTACAGGAGTGAGTCACCACACCCAGCACCTATAATAATGGAATTTCATAAAATATTGCATGAAGATTTTTTAAATAAGTAAAAACTTACAAAACTTAATGCAAATAAGTTATTATAATGGTGTCAAATTAGATAGAGATAAGATAGCTGTAAAAATGCAGAAAATAATGCAAATCTAGAACTATTTTTGTAATTGTTTTGCTTTGAAAGTGATTTTAAATTGTGACTTTACTGTAAGGAATTGCAGGGAATCCTGGAGAATGCATTTTAAATATTTATGAAAGAAAGATTATGTTGGATTCTATCTGAGGTAGATGTGTTTTTTAGAAAAAAAACTTTTGCCCTATATCAAAAGATTTATGAATAAATACACACTTGGATTTAAGTTAAAATAAAATGGCCATGACAGGTCTGCTTAATCCCCATCCTCATCCTCATCCTTCTCACTACCATCCTCTGCTTTAATTTACCCTGACAAAGATTGCTCCTTTTCTAGCCAAGTAAGTTCTCACCTTCTTTCATTTAATAGAGTTGTTGATGGCATGTCTCACTGGGAACCACGTTTGCTAGTTCCCTCAGCCCCTTACAGTTAACTGTGGTTATGTGACTAAATTCTTATCAGTCACAGTTGAGCATCAATGATGGATGCCAATTCCAGACCTGGTCCTTAAAACACTGCTGAGTCAAAGTTGCATCACAACTTGCGACTGTGTTCTTCCTCCCCTAGACCTGCCCCTTCACAAGAGCAAGAACACAGATGTGCCTGAGACACAGCTTTCCTGGAAATTAGGGATACATCCCTGGGGATAACAGAAAATGGAAGAAGCACAGGTTTCTGAATGACCACATGCAAAAAAGCCTTGCTGCATAAACAAAACCAAAACTAAAAACCATTTGCTTCTTTAAGCAAGCCATGTCAGACTTTTTCGTTCTTGTTGCAGCAACTTAACTCTTACCCTAATTCATTACCTTGTTTGTAATCACAAAATTGCTAAACACTGCTCCTGGGTGTGACAGTGGAATTCTACTATACATGAAGAACTCTACAAAGGTGGCCTCTTATTTCAACTGTATAAGGATTACGTTACATTATTAATTTCTCACCTTTTGTTACATTTTTGTTAGCACTATACAAAGAGTCTTTCCCTTAACATAAAATTTTTAAAGAAAATACAATAAAAAGAAACATATATTCTTGTAACAGAACACCAAAAACAATAAAATACTGTTCTCATAATTCATGTAAAAATGTGGTTTACATACTAAATATTTTATTTACGAATAATTGTCATCTGTCCATACAGTTGATGCAAAATATACATTTGCAATTAATAATACAATTGGAGTTCTTAATTATTTTTAAAGTTGTTAAAATTTTTTAAAACTTAACATAAAAGTGTGTTTTTTTTTATTTTTGATAATGCTCAGACAAATCTATTTTATGGGGTGTCACATGCTTCAGTTGATTAGATAATACACAAAATTTTAGTATAATTACCTGCATTGAGAGAGCTTATGCAGAAACACATTGCTAGAATCTCAAGTGGAAATCTGGAGATGTGTTCCAGTGGTGTTAAAAATAAGAATAAAATGGTAGCTGTTATATATAAAACATTGCAAAACTAGCTGTCCGAATGTGTGCTTTTCGCTTTTCAATAAATTCATTAACCAAACAAAATATTTTTATTTAACCACAGTAAATATCAAGGCACCAGGAATGGAAATGCAATATTTCTCAATAGTGATACCGAAATCCCACTTAAGGAAAGAACTCTTTTTGTGTAGAATGCCTTGGATATACAACTAAAGGTATAGATGAGATTTTAAAGGGATATGTACAAGCAGGAGCTCTAGAAACAAAGGGAATATGTGTGGTGAACTCCCCTTCAGGAAATGAGATGAGGCTTTTGTTTTAGTTGGAGGAAGAGCAGATAAGCAGAGGGATGAGGAAACACGGAAGGGGAGAGGAGAGAGAGGGAAGACTGAGACAATGTGCAGCTAGGCTGAGGAAGCAAAGAGGAAAAGGATGCAATTCTTCTGAAGTGAGTGGCCCAAGGACATGTTCCAGAATATGGATGCCCAACATTTAATTTGAGGTGTTTTGTTTTTTGTTTTCGTTTTTCTTTTTTTTTTTTTTTTTTTTGGCATTTTGAGATGTAAGCCTCATTTCCATTTCTTCTCCCTTTCTTCCCCAAACCCAACACGACTTCTTTAAAGTAACCTACTCTCACAAAGCATGTGTTTGTGTACCTCTTGCTGCTGTTTTCATTTTTGCTATTGTGCATTTGTGTGTGTGTCTGTAATTCAGGGAAGGGCTAATTTTCTGTAACTGAGTAAACTGGGTTTGGGGTAAAGGTTATATACAAGTAATCTGGGATGGAGGGTGCAAAGATCAAGGCAGAAATGGATTTTTTTAGGATTTTGCATCAATTTGGAGAAGAATTTGAATTTCCATGAACCATACATTTGGAGACTGGATCCAAAATTAATTAGGTCTTAAAGAGATGTACTGGATGTAGTTCCCGCCCTCATGAAACTAGTGGAGAGATGACAAATGAAAATCAATGTGGCAGAGATACTTGCTGCTCACTGAATATCCATGCATTCCTGCATATTTCCAACCTCTCTTGTAATTTGGTATGGCTGTATGGCCAATTCTAGACAATAGTCTATGAAAGAACATTTCAGTTAACCTTTTCTGACTAAAGTATATAAAAGTCAGTATGCAAATCTGTAGCTCTCTTCACCACGAAAGCCACATGTTATAGAGAGTGTGGCTATCATGTCCAAGGTGTCTGAGTCCCCTAGTCATCATGTGAAAACAGTTGCCCTAAAGAGTCACCAAGTCCACAGATGACTCAGCATAATGGAGAAATATAATCCCATGTGTTACATCACCACAATTTCAGGAGGAGCTTAGCTTCATACTATGATTAGGGGCAATACAGTGTTATGGACACTAAGATACAGATATGGATGGGGTATTTTGGAAGGCAAAGCAGAGGAATTAAATTCTATTGGTGGAAAGTGATGTCAGAAAAAAGCATCTTGCAATTTAACTTTTAAGGAAGCAACAAAGTAAATATCACAGAGTAATGAACAGAAAATTGGATTAAGAAGAGAAAAATACCTAATGCTTGCGAGGCTTAAAACCTAGATGACAGGTTGATGGGTACAGCAAACCACTGTGGCACATGTATACTTATGTAACAAGTCTGCACGTTCTGCACCTGTATCCCAGAACTTAAAGTAAAAATAAATAAATAAAATTAAATTTAAAAAAAAAAAGGAAGAAGAGAAAAAAATGTTTCTGAAGACCTTAAGCAGAGTTCATGTGAGAGCAAAAGTTGCTTTTGCTTCCATCTTACCAAAGTCACAAAGGCTAGAAGGTGGTCTACAGGATGGAGAAAAGGTAGTAATTATTTTCCAGGATAACCCCAGCTCAATATTGATAAAACCATGGGAAAAAAAGCGTAAATGTTTCTAAACCTTCCCATTAGATTTCTTTCATGTCCTGCAAGTATCCAGATCCACCATATGTATATTATTTTACAAATTAATATACAAATTTGGATTTAGTCAATCAACTATATGTTAGTGTATATTTTAAGTCTATAATTAGATGTATATATATGTTTTATATTCACACATTTGAGTATAAAGTATTTATTACGATATTTAGAGGAAATGTGGTGTAATGTTGAGAACATAAATCAGAGTCTGCAGACCTGGGATTTCTTTCACATTCCATCACTAATTCACTTAGTGATTTGAGCAAAGCAGGTATTTCATCTCTTTGAGCTTAAATTTCTCGTGCTTTAAAACACTTTAACTTTACAGATTACTTCCTAATGATTCCATTCTACATTCTGCATGTGGAAAAATGGCCACGGTGCAAGTTATTTTGTTTTCTGAAACTTACTGTTGCTTTTACTCTTAAGACAATGTCAGAGGTGTTGAGGGAATAAAATAATAATATGGTTTCTCTGTCTTGCTCATAAGACAATAGGTTTTCATCATCTTTTTCCTGACAGTGGAGAGTAAAGCTATAAAGAATGTATTACAGAAAACATGATGAGCGTGCTATATAAGAATTTGGTCATGCCCTTCCTGTCTCTGGCTTTGTTTCCTGCTTTTCTCCATTCCTTTCACAGTTGGAGTTGCAGAAGACACAATGGCAGGAGGTTTTCTTAGTACCCCAAGCCACTGTTCATGCTTTTCCTTCTGCTGGGCTGCTTCTTGCTTCTGGTTCACTCTTCAAATCCAAGCTCCAATATTACCTTCTCTCTGTGGATGCTATCCCTATACAGATTTAGTCATTTTCTTTTCTATGCTAGCTGTATAATTTGAACACAGTTCCATTATTTGTTTACCTATTTCTCTTTCTCTCTTGTCATCCTTGAATACAATTAAATCCAAATAATAGAGTTCTACTATAAAAAAGAAGCTGTACTGCTTTATACTATCACCTATAGGTATTCTAGTTATTTGTCCCAAAACACTTTTCCTCATACTCCAAGATTTGATGGGTATTTTAATTCCATTACTCATGAATATAGACATCGCAACTTTGTCAAACAGTGACATAGATTTTGTCTTATTAATTCTGCCAAAATTGCACCCCAACTTTTATTTATTTATTACAAAATAAATTTTGTCATCCAGAAACATACATATTGGAACTTACTTTTTCATGTAAAGAAATAAAGACTTTTTGAAATGAAGTGATGATTTATTTAAAGTAGAAATAAATTGTAACTTTTTGCATCTTACACTGAAAATTGGACTTGAATTTTTGTTCTTGATAAGGTTCCTGAAGAAAAGGAGTAATTATGGGAGCCAATGTAGCTCATCATATTGGCTATTTGTTAGTTTGCAGGAAGAAGACTTGATGCCTTCTATTCATCAATGACTTGTGTTGTAACTTTAAATGTGCTATTTTATTTCATCGTACAAAACCAATGAGTGAGATACTATCTTCTTATCCCAACTGATAACACAGACTCAGTCAAAGCTGATGACTTACTCAAATTATTTGGTAATGTAGCAGGTCTTTAGTTTGAAGCAAGTGTTTTTTAGTCTTAATTTATTCATCTGTACCTTTCCCATAGGGCTGTGAAAATTAAATGAGTTAGAATATGGAACACCCTTAGAATAATATCTGACATTAATAAGTGCTTTGTTTAAGCATTGGTGATAATTGCTGTTCTTATTGTTACCTAACTCCACAGATGGTGCTCTATTTTCGAAATAAAGGCAACCTGGATATCAACTGATAGAAACTTGAAACACGGTGTCTCCAATGTGTACCTTTAAGGTGCTAATGTGCACCTCTCTATAACCTAGGAATACCTCCAAGATGGAGTGTGTTGCTCTAAGTGCAGCAGAAGGGACATGGAGGAAGGAAAGGAAGATGATGTGGAGCCTTTAGTAAATCTATATTTTTGTAAAATATAAAAGACTAAAGAACCTTTCATAATAGGAAAAATTTATATGAGCTGCCATGGGCTTTTGTTAATTTTTTAAAAAAAGCAAATAGCAACCAATCATTCAATGTTTTGGGGTGGTGAAAACGTTCTAATTTCCTTTTGAATTATTTCTCTCTCACTGGACACACTCCAGTGAGATCTTGCCAAAGTGTAAGCTCTCCTTCTTACCGGATGGGTGACTAGACCTAGGCAAGTTGGCCCTTAGAATATAATCTTATCACAGGAACATAATTATTGACAATGTTTAAAGCTCACTCAAGGAGGTGTGATATGGTGTCTTGTAGAAATCCTTCTACCACGTCTTTTGGGTTTTTCTGGCTTTTAAATTTACTCTTCCTTTTGATTCTATGATTTTTCCCTATAGTATTCCATGAATTTTCTTTTTGCATACATTACATTAACCAGAGTCAGTTTCTATCGCCTGCAACCAAAGTACTCTAACAGCATAATGGAATGGAATAAAATGGACCTCAGGGTCAATGCCTGTGCTTTGACTCTGGCTCTGCCACTACAAGCTGTGTGGCCTCAAGCAGTCAATTAATCTACCTAAGCCTCAATGTACTTATCTGCAAATGAAAATAAAAATATTAAACTTTCTCAGATTGCTTCTCTGCTTAAATTAAATAATACATTTAAAGCACCTATTATGGTATTTGACAGAATATACTTAATAAATGATAACTATTATTAGAAACACAAGAAAGAAAGAGGAAATTAATTTTCTTCTTCTACCCCTTCTCTATAACCTGATTTCAGAATCAAACTTGCTGTTGCTAACGAGAAAGTGGCTGCAGTTTCCTTCTGACCTGGCTGCATATTTCTTCATCGCTGCCTGTCCTTCGATGAGCTAAAGGAATCAGTGTCACACAGAATCATTCTGCCTTTCAAAGGTTCGGACTCTTAAAGAACACTATACTGGTGATTGTTATTTTTATATTTGATTTTATTTTAATGCAGTTTTTTGAAAGGCATTGCCAGTAAGTCACATTGTCTAGTTGTCCAAAGCCCAAGCCAATTAGCAAGTGAAAAGAATGTTCTGAACCTAATGATCTCTAAGTTGTTTCTTTATATTAACTCTTTAATTCTACATACAAAAATTAGTTCTTATCTTATAAAATGTCATTCCTTCTTTCATTCTCTTAGATTCTCAATCATTTTGATTTGGGGGAAAGAATTAGGGAAATTTTCTTTAAGTGACAGATATTTTTAATGGGTTATGAGACTTTGAACAATAGACGTTATTCTAGGGCAGAAAAGTCTTTAAATTCAGGCCTTTTTGCCTGCAGTTCAAAGTTCTTTGTAGTAAAAGACTAATATCTATATTATAGTATAGTATTTATTGTCCAGAATTGGCCTTTTTTTTTATGATGGTTTCATGAATCTATAGAATATGGACATGACTGTGTCCATCAATATTCACTATGAATTCCTTTAGTGAAAATGCAACTTTATCTGTATACCTAGGTTAGAGTGACTTATATAAAAAGGAAGCAAGTCCACAGAAGGGCAGTGAGGGGACAGAAATGAGAAGTGGTGTCTTTTTGTTTAAGCCTAGACTGAAATTTTGTATCAGAGCACTGGGTGGTTGGCTTATATCTTAACCACATTACTCCATGATAAAAATTCCAGTTCCTTTAACTGATACTTTTATGTTTCAGTCATTTCTGATTTTCTTTACATTTGAAGATCTCTAAAATCTAAAATGAATATTGTTTAATTATTACTTTAAACATATCTTCTGTATTCTGTTATGAAAGAGAATAATAAAAATTATGTCAAATTTTGAAAACAACATGCATCTTAAAGTTTAATGTCAACTATTTGTTAAATATCATACTATATATAAAATATTAATGATTATTTTAAATGTTTGAATTTATATTCGAATAATGACAAGAATAAGGAGCTTTGGCAAAAACCAGTTTGATGTGAGAACATTTTAGCAATGTTTAAAATAATATTAAAAAAATAGAGAGTTTATAAATCAAGATAGATATCCAAAACAAGGGACCTGGTACTGACTGCAAAGGAAATCTCATTCTAAACAATGAAGCCAATGTAGAGAAAAGACACATGAAAAGAAAGGAAATTACTGAAGCTACTACACACACAACACACCCAGCTGGGAGTCCAGCTGCTGTAGGAAGCTGTTGGTTCTTGATCTATGGAAGTTCCTAATTAGAATACAAGTTAGAAATATAACAGAAAACATAAAAAAGAAAGAAATTTACTGTAAGACTTAGCTTTTGTTTTGCTTCTTTAAATGTTAGCAAAAACTGACTTAGAGAAGCCTGGCTAAATAAGCAATAAATAATTTTTATAACTACTGACTTTTGATACCAATTATACTTTATCAAAGTTTCCAATATTCCATCATATATTTATTCCTGCTTCCAGATAGGCATGCCTACCAATAGCTTGTGAACTGTTTGCTGCATTTTAAAGCTGCTGTATATGAATCAAATGGTGTGCACTTAGGATGCATATATATATTCCTTAAAAAGCAGATTTTTCTTCCATTTGGCTCTCACTACATACTTCTCCAAAGGTTTTTGCAATAAATCATAGTATGCTAAAAGAAATGCTTTATAAATTGAATACATGGTACAATATTTTGCACAGTGATAATCACCTATAGCCCCAAATCATATAAATATATGATTAATTTTTATTTTTACATTAAGAACCCTAATAAATATGTGCCCACATATTCTATTATTTATGGTATTTCAAATTACTCCTTTACAGGTTTGTAGGACTAATGTGACCTTCCCAAGGTCTATTCTAGCAAAAAAAAAAAAAAAAAAAAGAGAAGATCCAAAACAATTACCCAGAAAATTAAATATATGTATATATATAAAACAAGCTCTACTTCCATGAAATTGTCTAGATGTTTCAGGCAAATCATGTTTAGGTCCAAATTTAAATGGATTATTACTTTCCTTCTGTACTTCATTGCTAGTGAACTTTATTTTTCAAGGTTGATCAGTATGCAAGACAAAGTATTCTCTGATTGATCAGTATGCAGGGCTGGATTACTCTAGAGAACATTTGGGCATTTTGACTATGTCCTGTGGATTAACCTGCAGAGTGTGCATTTTGGGGGGCAGGTACTGAGGGAGGAAACAAAAATGACTTAATGTTCTTGCATCGTGGAAGTCTGATCAACTCCCTGAGTGGAGGTTGAACCATCTTATGAAATCACTCGCCATATGACAATGATCCTACAGCTCCTTGGAAAATAAATGTACCTAATTGTCAAGATGGACTAAACAATAAAACTGATTAAACAAAGAGTAGTGGCATTCATTTTGAGTTTTAAATTATACAATCACACTGATATATTGATTTTATCTTGGCAGTAGTTGTTCAATGTTTGTGTGATACTTTTAGGACTGGAAGTATATGGGCATCTACTACATTATATTTCATGACAATGACTTTAGACTTTCTGCTGTAAGTAGTGAGAGTTTTTATTCACAAGATTTTTGTCACTACATTACTTGCCGGTCT
Source organism: Macaca mulatta (assembly GCF_049350105.2). Classification (NCBI taxonomy): domain Eukaryota; kingdom Metazoa; phylum Chordata; class Mammalia; order Primates; family Cercopithecidae; genus Macaca; species Macaca mulatta. The sequence continues at coordinate 66,733,535 of NC_133422.1, forward strand.
TATTACATGAGAAGGCACTTGAGAATCTCTGCAGAATATTTAAGGGATTCTCTGAGCATAATTTTAAGAAATCATCTGGTACAAAACAAAGGAAAGATGAAAGGAAGGTGGAAAGGAAGAATTTCTTTGTCAGTAATTCAATGTAGCTTCCAAAAATTAAGTGAAAGTCAAGTATTCTAAATTCTAGGTTGAACCTTTTAAAAAAATCTTTGAAACATTATTGGCTTTTTGGTTTTTCTTTGGATTAGCTTAAATCTTTGAAATTGGAAAATGTCAAGGATGTACCCAAATCAGGGGAAAAAAAGATGTTTCATAGGTAAAGAAAAATTTTGAAATATGTGTTTTATTATCTCATGTAAAAATAAATTGTGATATATTAACATAGAAAATGCAACCGTGAAATCTTACAAATAGCAAATGGATATACGAGGGCTGTATGCAAGAAATCTAGAGAAGCATGTAGAAGTGAATATTAAAGGGCTTATAAATTTGCATTGTGAGACAAATGCATAAAATAGAGGGCTCTTTTTCTGTCAAAATGACATTGATTTGATTAAAATAGTTTCAATTAACAATTATTCAAACTTTACAGGTGAAATACCCAATTGTAGAATGGTATAAGATAAACAATTTATTTTTCTAGGCTACCCAGTATGTGCTAAAAAATGAGATTGCCTTAATTATAACCATGACAAAAATTATTTATCTGACTCCAGCCTCCATTTCTATTGTAGAAAAAAACCCTTTCAAAAGCAGATATATTATCTAAAGAAAGGCTGACACATTAACCCACCCTTAACATCCACTAATGCATTGACATTTGTTTTATCATATTAATTTCCATCATGGATGCTGGACAATGAATGATAAGAGTCCACTAAAATACATATTAATATGGAAGATAGAAAAGTTGTTGAAAGGGGTTCTAGATTAAAATGCTAGAAAAATGTTTGTTACTTAAAATTTGACATTTTGGCTGACTTTGCCACCCTTGCATAAACTCCAAGATTGAGGTCATGATTTCTTCATTAGATTATTTTAGTTTAGCAGAGCAGAGAGTTGATCAAGTTCTTTTAAGTGATAGAGATGTTTATTGTCTGGATGCATTTTGGAATAAAAAAATCAAGTTTTTATTAGCCAAGTAAGTCTTATAAAAACAAGCAAACTAGGAAAATGAACCAAGCAGGTCTTAGCGGCAGCTGGAACTATAATAGAGTCGAGCTTTACTGATACAAGAATTGGTGCTGCTGCTGATGTTGGTGGGACTGGAGATATTACTAAAAACCTCACATCCTCTCTGGGATCCTAGCAGCAGGAGAGCTTGGCCCCTGAAGAGTCCTGCTGGTGGGATTCAGTTCTCCCTCTTGGCTACTCTTTGCATTTTGGTTGCCATTTCCCACTATAGTACCCTCTGCTATTGCCTCTGAGCCTCTGCCTGCTCTTATATTCTGCTTCCTCAGATTTGGCTCAGTTGTGATTACACCCCTCATCACAGCTCCTCTACGTAACGAACTCTGTTGGTATATCTTTTTAGCTACCTCTCTTGTTACTAGTGCCTTGATACTCTTTGACCTTTGAAACTCCTAGCCATTAAGTCAGAATCTCCATTTCTTTCTTGATGGAACAATCCATGATAAGTGAGCATCTAGTCAGAGCTATCTCCGTTAGATCAAGTTTTGGCCAGGCAGATACCATGACTAGCACATAAGTGTTAAAACTATTGGGAAAGTAGTTGTTTATTTTTTCAAGATACCATCTCACACCAGTTAGAATGGCGATCATTAAAAAGTCAGGAAACAACAGGTGCTGGAGAGGATGTGGAGAAATAGGAACACTTTTACACTGTTGGTGGGATTGTAAACTAGTTCAACCATTATGGAAAACAGTATGGCGATTTCTCAAGGATCTAGAACTAGAAGTACCATATGACCCAGCCATACCATTACTGGGTATATACCCAAAGGATTATAAATCATGCTGCTATAAAGACACATGCACACGTATGTTTATTGCGGCACTATTCATAATAGCAAAGACTTGGAATCAACCCAAATGTCCATCAGTGACAGACTGGATTAAGAAAATGTGGCACATATACACCATGGAATACTATGCAGCCATCAAAAAGGATGAGTTTGTGTCCTTTGTAGGGACATGGATGCAGCTGGAAACCACCATTCTTAGCAAATTATCACAAGAACAGAAAACCAAACACTGCATGTTCTCACTCATAGGTGGGAACTGAACAATGAGATCACTTGGACTCGGGAAGGGGAACATCACACACCGGGGCCTATCATGGGGAGAGGGGAGGGGGGAGGGATTGCATTGGGAGTTATACCTGATGTAAATGACGAGTTGATGGGTGCTGACGAGTTGATGGGTGCAGCACAGCAACAGGGCACAAGTATACATATGTAACAAACCTGCACGTTATGCACATGTACCCTAGAACTTAAAGTATAATAATAAAAAAAAATTTAAAAAAATATGATCCCCCTCCAAAAAAAAATCCCTTAAATACCTAATAGTAGGCATAAAAGTCTCTTTTTTAATACATGAATTTTCAATTTATTTATTTATTATTTTTTAAATAAATTTTAATTTTAAATTTTTGTGGGTACATAGATGTATATACTCATGGGGTACATGAGAAGTTTTGACACAGGTATGCAATGCATAATAATCACATCGTGGAGAATGGGGTATCCATACCCTCAAGCATTTACCCTTTGTGTTATACACAATCCAATTATACTCTTAGTAATCTTAAAATGTATATTTGAATTATTGACTATAGTCATCTTGTTGTGCTATCGAATATTAGGTCTCATTCATTCTTCCTATTTTTGTCTACCCATTAGCCACACCAAACCTCCCCTTCATCTCCTACTACCTTTCCCAGCCTCTGGTAATGATCCTTCTACTCTCTATGTCTATGAGTTCAATTGTTTTGATAAGTGAGAACATGTGATGTCTGTCTTTCTGTGCCTGGCTTATTTCACTTAACATAATAACCTCCAGTTCCATCCATGTTGTCGCAAATGACAGGATGTCATTCTTTTTTATGGCTGAATAGTACTTCATTGTGTATATGTATGTTTTCTTTATCCATTCATCTTTTGATGGATATTTAGTTTGCTTCCAAATCTTGGCTATTGTGAACAGCGCTAACAAACACGAGAGTGCATATGTCTCTTCAATATCCTGATTTCCTTTCTTTTGGGTATATACCTAGCAGTGGGATTTCTAGATTATATGGCAGCTCCATTTTTAGTTTTTTTGAGGAACCTCTGAACTGTTCTCCACGTACTAATTTACATTCCCACCAACGGTGTACAAGGGTTCCCTTTTCTCCATATCCTCGCCAGCATTTGTATGAAACCCTTAAAAGTTAAAATCGTGGTCCCTGAGAACTCATATACATATTTGTTGACACTGAAAATAAAATAGGATTAGCAGTTCATAGGAAGCAGGGAAGTTTATCTCTAATCCCAGATAAAATTGTCTTCGCCTTCAAAATGCCTAAGCTGACTTATGGTTTTACCTGAGACATGTGAAGAGCTTGGAAGTCATCGCTCTCACCTTCACATGAAAACATGGACAAACCGAAAATCAATGGCTATTCTTTGACCCTTCGGAGTGCTAAGGTAGAAGGGTAAACTGACTGATGCCTTCATATCTAGGGAGACAAGTAAATCCAGAATGATACAGCAGTTGAGATCTGCTGACCTGCAGTGAAAACTGCTGGAACCATAAACTGGTAGAAACACTTAGAGTGATTTTGGCCAAAAAAGAGTTAGGACTGACTTAAAAATTTTTCCCATTCACATGAGTGAAAGAGAGTTTCAGTGCAAAACAATGAAATTCCTCCAGTACAGACTTACAGAGAGAGAATTTCTTCTCAGGATAACAGGCAACAAACAACAGACATTGTCCAACGTGACACTGGCATTAACAGTATTGCCCAAACTTGAGAAGTATTGTATTAGAGCTATAGTAGCTACAGCTACATAAATACATTAAATGAATACTCTGAACCTAAAATGAAATTTTTGAATAATTACAGAGTAAACAAAAATATTTTAAAATGGGAATAAACAGCTGAACATATGAAAAGAAGTATTGGGTAGAGTTGTAAATGGAACATGGAACAATGTAAGACAGGAGACATGAGAAGATGATAGAGACCCAGAAAAAACTAAGCAAGAAGAAAGGGACATTTTCCATAGGTATAACATTATCATAATTTCCTATATTAGAAGTGGCTGTTGAAATTCTACTATACACTGTTTATCATTGGTTACATAACTAGTTCAACATTGGGGAATTTCTATTTTCAATACATAGGGGAAGGTCAGTCTTTTTCAATTTGAGTAAATATATTGATTTAGATAGGCTTTACATTATAGAATAATTTCAGGATGTGCTGCAAATATATTTATTAGTTAAGAAATTATTTATTCTGATCCTTTTATGTCTTAGGCACTTCAAGAGACATTGAAGGAACAAAAATGAGTAAAGCACAATGTCTGTCTTTGAAGTACTCATAAGCTATGGAGGATATTTAGTATTATAATTCTTTTGGTTGTAAGTTAAAAAGAAAAAAGAAATCCTAGACCCAAACTTACTCAGCAAAAGGGAAATTTGGGGCATGAATATTATTGAGCAGATACTCTAATATCTTGTGCTATCTGTTTCTGAACTAAAGCAATGTCACCGTGGCACTGACACCAAGGAGTGGGTAATGCTGTTTCCTCAGGTGACATCCACACTCAGGCTCCACATGAGTATCCTCTGACAGCTTTAGACTCTCTCACCGAGGCTACAGCAGTTCCAAATATCACATCTTCTCATCATCAAGCCGAGAAGAAATGAAGTCAACATTCTGTAATTCTCAGCAAAAGTGCTGAGATTCCCTTCAATTAGTCCATCCATTAACCATTACTGCTTTCAGAGGGGTGCCAGGTACATGTGCTTGTGTTTCCTGGTCATCCCTGATGAAAACGATGGGATAAAGTTATCCCAGTGATGAGGAAGATAGGATAAGCCGATTGCCTCAAGCTGATCAGAGCCAATCCCTTAGAGCTGAGGGTGAGATATATTTCATTCTAAACTTCTGATGGAGATACATTTCACTCTAAATTTTAGGGTCTCATTTGGAAAGGGAGAGATGGAATACACAAAAGCTTACTCCAGAGTTTACAAATAGAAGACTGAAAATATAATTTATTCAGCACTCTGGTAAATATAAATGTATCTGCTATGGTATGGAAGAAAAGAGGCACTCGCCCACCTGATTACACTAGTGAAGACATCTTGAGATGAGAATTAATAGATAGGAATAGATTCGATTAATAAAGGTTTGGAATGGAAGAGCATTCCAGAAAGAGAGGGCAGCATGAACAAAGGCATAGACCCAAATGAGGAATAGCAAATTGTGGCAGGGAAATGGTAAGTCATTTCATGACATTAAAATATAAAATTAGAGCAGGGAGTGGGCACTGATGAAGCTGGAGATGTTTAAAATTGCCAGATTATTATAGGCAATGTCATGGCAAGAACAATTAATCCTGTGGTGTTAGAGAGTCAACAAAAATTTTTGTTAGGATGTTATCAGTCTTGTTTTTTAATTAGATAATTCTGTGTACAGTATAAAAAATGGCTTTAAAAATGATCATGAATAATGTCAGGGTTCTGGTCATACCACCCTGAACATGCCTGATCTAATCTGAGTTCAGAAGCTAAGCAGGGGCAGGCCTGAATAGGAAATGGATGGGAGATTGCCTTGGAATCTGGGGTGCTGCAAGCTTTAAAAAAAATAATAATAGAAGAAAAGTCTGGAAGATGGTGGATTAGAGGCTTTTAGCATTCTTGAGCCATTTGAAAATAGCAAAATTGTGCTTAAAGGTAAAGTGTGAGCTCTAATTCAAGAAGGAAAATGGGAATCCATCAGAATAGCAAACGACATCCCAGATCCTGGGGAGGAGAAAGTGAGCAAACAGCCTCTGCAACGGCATCTGGCTGATAAAAGTGAGTGAAGCCCCAGTACATAAGAGGGGCAGACAGTCTCCCTCTGTGACTCATGTGTATGTCTTCTTTTGAGAAGTGTCTGTTTATGTCCTTTGACAACTTCTGATCCAGAGACAGAAGTGTCTGTTCATGTCCCTTGCCCACTTTCTAATGCAGCTCATTTTTTTTCTTGTTGATTTGTTTAAATTCCTACTATGCGGGCATTTTATTCTTGGGCCAGAGACTGCAGCACTTATTCTGGAGTGCGGAAAGGGCCTCTATAGCCAGAATTGAGCGATGAGTGTGGAAAGCACCCACCAGTAGGTGCTGGAATTATGCTCTCCCCCTTCACTGGTCCAGAGTGGGAGGAGAAATGCCACAGCAGTGGTTTCTCCTGGGCAACAAGACTTGTAGCCAGGACCAGCCTGGGGACCTGGAAGCAGCCTGTGTGTTATTGCTGGGTGCCCCAACCTGCTCCCCTGAGATTGTGGTGCAGTGGAGCACCCTCTGTTCCACAGTCAGGTAGATCTCCAGGCATTCAGAGCATCCATTCCTCTGGATTTGGAGTTTAGGTCACCTCCGGATGCCCCCATGCAGAGAACTTGAATTAGAGAACTTAGGGCTGAGGAGGTTTCCCAGCTCCATGCCTAGGCACCCTCTGGGTACTTGGTGGCTGCCCCATGTCCCCTGTCCACAGATCTGATGTCTGTGTCTGCAACTGGGTGACTTGTAGGGAGGCCTGCTCAGTCTGGTCCCACCCATCTTGGTCTCCCAGGGCTAAGCAGCGAGATCAGACCACTGTAAACTCCACTGATTAGTGCTTTGTATGAGGCAACAGAGATCTTCTTCCAGTAAACAAGAGTCAAGTATATACCACCTGCATTGACCATAGTTGGCTCTTACCCATAAGAGTCACCTACTGGTCTGGAGTTTGAACAGCAGTACAAAACAATAGGAAATCTGACACAAGTGCATAAACATTGGGGAACTAGATAATCTTCCTGAGACTGCTGCCACCTGGGACCCACAGGACACCGTGATTCTGCTCAAATGCCCAGGACATCACTATCATAACTAGCATTTGGGTAAGCCACCATATAAGGGCTATCTATAATCAAGGAACTTACACAGACTCTTTCCCTCTGAAAATACCCCAAACCAGAGATCTAACCCTTAGCATGATCTGCCCCTAATGGGGGGAAGCATAGCCCACGAGTCTGTCTTGGATCAAAGGAAACATGGAAGAAGCTCCTGGAGGCACAAGCTCCTGGAGGAAGAAGCACTATAGTCTAGTAATAGATGTGGAGATAAAGCCATCTGTCATCTCCTGTCTTCAACCTCAGTGCACTGTTGTGGACTCAGCAGCAGCTCTTCCCATTAGGGTGGGGGAACTAAAGGCAAATATATACTGCGGGAGGGCACTTTTCATGCTTCTCTGTTACCTCTGCTCCTGCTCCTACCTGCCAGCTGTTACTCTTAAGTGCCACCTACTGGACCACAGCTTCAACTATATCCTGAAACAAAATTATATCACTACAACATGCGATGTCTGAGAAACCCACTGTACAAAACTATCTGTATCCAAGGAAACCTCATGTAGCCTTGGCACCTTGAAATCACCCAGAAATGAAGCCAATAAGTGATACACAATGTACACCACAGTCATACCCCAAGGGAAAAAATAATAAAAATAGAAAAGCCCCATACAAATGATAGCAAATTCAAATAAAAAAGGAAGCATCAGCTAGCTCTGTCAGATGAGAAGGAACCAGCATAAGCACTTTGGCAATACAAAAATCCAGAATGTTTCATCAACTCCAAGGATCTCACAAGCTCTCAAACAATGGATAACAACTTGAATGAAATGTCTGAAATGACAGATATAGAATTCACGATATGAATGGCAAAAAGATGCAATGAGATCCAAGAGAAAGTTGAAATCCAATAGGAAGAAAACAGAAAAAGATCCAAGACTTAAAAGATGATATAGCTATATTAAGAAAGAACCAAACAGAACTTCTGGAATTGAAAAATTCACTACAGGAATTTCAAAATACACTTGGAAGCCTTAACAAAATACTAGACCACGCAGAAGAAAGAATTTCAGTGCTCAAAGACCAGTCCTTTGAATCAATCCAGTCAGACAAAAATAAGAAAAAAGAACTTAAAAAAATGAACAAAGCCTTTGAGAAATATGGGATGTAAAGTGACCAAATATATGACTTATTGGTATTCCTGAGAAAAGAGAAAATAAGCAACTTGTAAAACATATATGAGAATATAATTCAGGAAAATGTCCCTGAGAGGTCTGCATGCAGATGCAAGAAATCCAGATAACTTCTGTAAGATACTATACAAGACTACATCTCTAAGGCACATAGTCATTAGTCTATCTAAAGTCAACATAAAATAAAAAATCTTAAAGGCAACTAGAGAAAGGATCATATTATCTATAAAGGGAAACCTGTCAGACTAATAGTGACTCCTCAGCAGAAAACTTATAAGCCAGAAGAGATGGGGGTCCATTTTTAGCATTCTTTTTTTCTTTTTTTTTTGAGACGGAGTCTTGCTCTGTAGCCCGGGCTGGAGTGCAGTGGCCGGATCTCAGCTCACTGCAAGCTCCGCCTCCCGGGTTTACGCCATTCTCCTGCCTCAGCCTCCGGAGTAGCTGGGACTACAGGCGCCCGCCACCTCGCCCGGCTAGTTTTTTGTATTTTTAGTAGAGACGGGGTTTCACGGTGTTAGCCAGGATGGTCTCGATCTCCTGACCTCGTGATCCGCCCGTCTCGGCCTCCCAAAGTGCTGGGATTACAGGCTTGAGCCACCGCGCCCGGCCTAGCATTCTTTTTTTCTAACTTTTTTAAAATTTTTAGTTCTGGAGTACATGTGCAGGATGTTCAGGTTTGTTACATAGGTAAGCATGTGCCATTGTGGTTTACTGCACCTATCAATCAATAACCTACATATTAAGCCCAGCATGCATCAGCCATCCTTTCTAATACTCTCCCTTCCCTTACCCTACCTCCCATCAGATCCCACTGTGTGTTGTTCCCCTCCCCGTGTCCATGTGATCCCATCATTCAGTTCCCACTTGTAAGTGAGAACAGGCAGTGTTCAGTTTTCTGTTCCTGCATTAGTTTTCTCAGGATAATGACTTCCAGCTTCATCCATGTCCTTGCAAAGGACATGATCTCATTCCTTGTTATGGCTGCATAATATTCCATGCTGTATAGGTACTACATCTTCTTTATCCAGTCTATCATTGATGGGCATTTGGGTTGATTCCATGTTCTTGCTATTGTGAATAGTGCTATAATGAATGTACGTGTGTGTGTGTGGGGGTGTGTGTGTGTGTGTGTGTGTGTGTGTGTGTGAATCTTTGTAATAGAATGATTTATATTCCTTTGGGTATACACCTAGTAATGGGATTGCTGGGTCAAATGGCATTTCTGGTTCTATCTCTTTGAGGAATTGCCAGACTGTCTTCCACAATGATTGAACTAATTTTGCACTGCCACCAACAGTGTAAAAGCATTACTATTTCTCCACAGTCTCACCAGCACCTGTTGTTTCTTTACTTTTTAATAATGGCCATTCTGACTGGTGTGAGATGGTATCTCATTGTGGTTTTCATTTGCATTTCTCTAATAATCTGTGATATTGAGATTTTTTCATATGTTTGTTGGCTGCATGATTGTCTTCTTTCGAGAAGTGTGTGTTCATGTCATTTTCCCACTTTATAATGGGGTTGTTTGTTTGCTCTTATAAATTTGTTTGAATTCCTTGTAGATTCTAGATACTAGACCTTTGTAGATGCATAGATTGCAAAGACTTTCTCCCACTGTAGGTTGCCTGTTCACTCTGATAATAGTTTCTTTTGCTGTGCAGAAGCTCTTTATTTTAATTAGATCCCACTTGTCAATGTTTGCTTTTGTTACAATTGCCTTTGGCAATTTAATCATGAAATCTTTGCCTGTGACTATGTCCTGAACAGTATTGCCTAGATTTTCTTCTAGGGTTTTTAGAGTTTTGGGTTTTACATTTAAGTCTTTAATCCGTCTTGAGTTAATTTTTGTATAAGGTATGAGGAAGGGGTCCAGTTTCAATTCTCTGCAAATGGACAGGCAGCTTATTCCAGCATCATTTATTGAGTAGGGGATCTTTCCCCATGGCTTGTTTTTGTTGGTTTGTCAAAGATCAGATGATTGTGAATGTGTAATCTTATTTCTGAGTTCTCTATTTTGTTCCATGCTCCATGTGTCTGTTTTGTAACAGTACCATGCTGTTTTGGTTATCTGGTTATTGTAAAGTCTTATAGTATACTTTGAAGTCTAGTAGGGTGATGCCTCCAGCTTTGTTCTTCTTGCTCAGGATTGTCGTGTCTATACTGGCTCTTTTTGGGTTCCATATGAATTTTAAAATAGGTTTTTCTAATTCTGTGAAGAATGTCAATGGTAGTTTAATAGGAATAACATTGAATCTATAAATTACTTTGGGCAGTATGGACATTTTCATGATATTTCTTCTTCCTATCCATGAGCATGGAATATTTTTCCTTTTTTGTGTGTGTCCTCTCTGGTTTCCTTGAGTGGGGATTTGTAGTTCTCCTTGAAAAGGTCCTTCACTTCCCTTGTTAATTGTATTCCTAGGTATTTTATTCCCTTTGTAGCAATTGTGAATGGGAGTCCATTCATGATTTGGCTCTCTGTTTGCCTGTTGTTGGTGTATTGGAGTGCTTGTGATGTCTGCACATTTATTTTGTACCCGGAGACTTTGCTGAAATTGCTTATCAGCTTAAGAAGGTTTGGGGTTAAGACAACAGGGTTTTCCAGACATAGGATCATACCACCTGCAAACACAGACATTTTGACTTCCTCCCTTCCTATTTGAACACCCTTTCTTTCTCTTGCCTGATTGCCGTGGCCAGAACTTCCAATAGTAAGTTGAATAGGAGTGGTGAGAGAGGATATCTTTGTCTTTTGCTGGTTCAGTGGGAATGCTTCCAGCTTTTGCCCATTTAGTAAGATATTGGCTGTGGGTTTGTCATAAGTAGCTCTTATTATTTTGAGGTGTGTTCCTTCAATACCTAGTTTATTGAGAGTTTTTAACATGAAGAAGTGTTGAACTTTTATCAAAGGCCCTTTCTGTGTCTGTTGAGACAATCACATGGCTTTTGTATTTAGATCTGTTTATGTGATTAATTATATTTACTGATTTGCATATGTTAAACAAGCCTTGTGTCCCAGGAATGAAGTCAATTTGATCGTGGTGGATAAACTTTTTGACATGCTGCTGGATTCATTTTGCCAGTATTTTATTGAGAATGTTTATATAGATGTTCATCAAGGATATTGGTCTGAAGTTTTTTTTTGTTGGATCTCTGCCAGGTTTTGATATCCGGATGATGCTGGTCTCATAGAGTCCCTCCTTTTCAATTGTTTGAAATAGTTTCAGAAGAAATTGAATCATCCCCTCTTTGTATTTCTGGTAGAATTCAGCTGTAAACCAATCTGGTCCTGGGCTTTTTTTGGTTGGTAGGATATTAGTTACTGTCTGAATTTCAGAACTTGTTATTGGTCTATTCAGGAATTCAACTTTTTCCTGGTTCAGCCTTGGGAGGGTTCATGTGTCCAGGAATTTATCCATTTCTTCTAGATTTTCTAGTTTATTTGCCTAGATCTGTTTAAAGTATTCTCTGATGGTAGTTTGTATTCCTGTGGGGTCAGTGGTAATATTCCTTCTATCACTTTTTGTTGTGTCTGTTTGATTCTTTTCTCTTTTCTTCATTAGACTAGCTAGCATTCTATTTTATTATTTTGTTCAAAAAAACCATCTCCTAGATTCACTGATTTTTTTGAAGGGTTTTTTTTTGTATCTCCATTTCCTTCAGTTCAACTCTGATATTGGTTATTTCTTGGCTTCTTCTAGTTTTGTGGTTTGTTTGCTCTTGGTTCTCCAGTTCTCTTAGTTGTGATTCTAGGGTGTCGATTTGAGATCTTTCTAGCTTTTTGATGTTGGCATTTAGTGCTATAAATTTAGATTCCAGTAGGTTGTCTCTTTGTTTTTATTTGTGTCAAATAACTTATTGATTTATGACTTAATTTCATGATTTAAACCAGAAGAGATTGGGACCCATTTTTGGCATTCTTGAAAAAGGAAATGCAAGCCAAGAATTTCATATCCTGTGAAACAAACTTTCATGCCTGAAGGAGAATTAATCTCTTTCCAAGACAAGCAATTGCTAAAGGAATTTGTCACCACTGAACTGGCCCTACAGGAGATTTTTGAGAGAGTTGTAAACACGGAAAAAAAGAACAATATTCACTACCACAAAAGTACACACAAGCACATAGCCCACAGACCCTATAAAGCAACTACAAAATTGAGACTACCAAACAACTAGCTAACATTATAGGAATAAAACATCACATATAAATATTAACCTTGAATGTAAATAGCATTAATACCCCATTTAAAAGACATAGAGTGGCAAATTAGATAAAAAGGGAATACCTATCCTCTGCTGTCTGCAAGAGACCTATCTCACATGTAATGACACCCATATCCTCAAAGTAAAGGGATGGAGAAGGATTGATCATGCAAATGGAAAACAAAAAAGAGGCTGGGTTATTATTTTCATATCAGATAAAAAAAGACATTAAACCAGCAACAGTAAAACAGTACTAAAAAGGGCATTACATAATGAAAAATGGATCAATGCAATAATATTTACACCCAACACTGGATCACCCAGATTTATAAAGCAATTACTTCTGGACCTAAGAAAACACACTGACTGCCACACAATAATAGTGGGAGACTTCAATACCCCACTGACAGCGTTAGACAGATCATCAAGGCAGAAAACCAACAAAGAAATTCTGGACTTAAATTTGACCATCGAATTAGACCTAGTAGACATCTACAGAATACTCTGCTCAACAACAGAACACACACTATTCACCTGCACATATAACATGCTTGAAGATTGACCACATGCTTAGTCATAAAGCAAGTCTTAATAAATTCAAAATAAACCAAAATTACACCAAGGATCTTCTTGGACTGCCATGGAATAAAAATAAAATAAATAACAAGAAGAACCCTCAATACCACATAAATATATGGAACCTAAACAACTTAGTCCTAAGTGACCTTGGGGTAAACAACAAAATTGGTGTAGCAATAAAAATTTTTTGAAACAATGAAAATAGACATGCAACATACCAAAATCTCTGGGATATGGTAAAAGCAGTGTTAAGAAGAAAGTTTATAGTACGAAAAACCTACTACACAAAGAAATATCTAAAATTCACAACCTAAATTTACACTTAACTAAAAAAAATCAAGAACAAACTAAACCCAAAGACAGCAGAGGAAAATTAAGAACTAAAATCAGAACAGAACTAAATGAAATTGGGATCCCAATCAATGGACTACTAGCTTGATTTTGAACCTGGGAGGTAGAGGTTGCAGTAAACCAAGATAGTGCCACTGCACTCCAGCCTGGGTGACAGAGCAAGACTCTGTCTCACATTTAAAAAATAATAATAACAAAGAAAAGAAAAGAAAAAGAGAGAGAAAGAAAGAAAGAAAGAAAGAAAGAAAGAAAGAAAGAAAGAAAGAAAGAAAGAAAGAAAGAATTAAACAAGAGTTTAAAAAGCACAATCAGAAATAGCAAAGGTGACATCACAACTGATCAAAATACAAAAGAACCTTAGAGACTGCTATGAACATCTCTATGCACACAAACTAGTAAATCTAGTACAAGTGGATAAATTGCTGGAAACACACAGACTCTCAATGTTGAACTAGGAAGATACAGAAATCCTGAACAGACCAATAATGAGTAATGAAATTGTATCAGTAGTAAAAAATCTACCAACCAAAAATATAATAAATGAAAAAGTCTTGGATCAGGTGGATTCACAGCCAAATTCTACCAGATGTACAAGGAAAAGCTAATACCAATTCTACTGAAAGTATCCCAAAAAATTGCAGAGGAGGGACTCCTTCCTAACTCATTCTACGAAACTAGCATCATCCTGATACCAATATCTGGCAAAGACACAACAACAATAAAAACTATAGGCCAATATCCCTGATGAGCATAGATGCAAAAATCCTTAACAAAATACTAGCAAACTGAGTCCACCAGCACATCACAAAGTTAAGTCACCACAATCAAGTGAATCTTATCCCTGGGATGCAAGAATGGTTTAACATAAGCAAATCTGTACATGTGATTCACCTCATAAAAATATTAAAACCAAAAACCATAGGATCATATCAATAGACCCAGAACAAGCATTTAATAATATTTAACATCTACCCACAATCAAATTTGTCAAGAAACTAGGCATTGAAGGAACATACCCCAAAATAGTAAAAGTCAAATATTACAAACCCACAGTCCACATTATGCTGAAAGAACAAAAGCTATAAGCATTTGCCTTAAGAACTGTAACAAGACAAGGATGTCCACACTCACTACTCCTATTCAACATAGTACTGGAAGTCCTAGTCAGAGCAATCAGGCAAGAAAAAGAAAAAAAGGCATTCGAGTAGGAAAAGAGGAAGTCCAACTATCGCTCTTTGCTAACAATATGATTCTATACCTAGAAAACTCCAAAGATTCCGCCAAAAGACTCCTAGAACTGATAAATAACTTCAACAAAGACTCAGGATACCAAATCAATTTTCCCAAATCAGGAGCATTTGTATATGCCAATAAATTCAAGCTGAGAACCAAATCAAGAATGTAATCTCTTTCACAATAGCCACAAAAGGAAGTTAAAATACCTAGGAATATATCTGGCCAAGGAAGATCTCTACAAGGAGAACTACAAAACACTACTGAAAGAAATCATAGACAACAAGAACAAATGGGATAGCTTTCCATGTTAATATTTGGAAGAATCAATATTGTTAAAATGTTCATAATGTCCAAAGCAATCTACAGATTTAACACTATTCCTATCAAACTACCAATGTTTTCTTTTCACAGAATTAGAAAAAACTATTCTAAAATTCATATGGAACCAAGAAAGGAGCCTAAATAGCCAAAGCAATCCTAACAAAATAGAACAAAGTCACATTACCTGACTTCAAGCTATACTACAAGGCTGTAGTAATCAACAGAGTATGGTATTGGTACAACAACAGACATATAGGCCAATGGAACAGAATAGAGACTTCTGAAATAAAGTCACACCCCTAACGTCAACTGATCTTCAACCAAGTTGAGAAAAATAAACAATGGAGAAAGGACATCATATTCAATAAATGATACAGGAACACTGGTTAACCAATACAGGATAATGAAACTGAACTCCCTACCTCTCATCCTATACAAAAATTAACTCATGGTAGATTAAAGACTTAAATGTAAGACCTCAAACTATAGAAATTCTAGATGAAATCCCAGGAAATACTCTTTTAGACATTGCCTAGGCAAGAATTTATGACAAGGAACCCAGAAGCAATGCAACAAAATTGTCCCAAAGCTTTGGGACAATTTTTTTTCTGCACAGAAGAAAAAATATTAACAGAGCAAACAGACATCCTACAGAATGGGAAAACATAGTTGCATCCTATGCGTCTGACAAAGGACTAATATCCTGATTCTATCAGAAATTTAAACAAATCAACAAGAAAAGAACTGCATTAGGAAGTGGGCAAAGGACATGAACAGACACTTCTCAAAAGAAGACATATCAGTGGCCAAGAAGTATATGAAAAAATGCTCAATATCATCAGAGAGATGAAAATCAAAACCACAATGAGGTATCATCTCACGCAAGTCAGAATGGCTATTACTAAAAAGTCAAAAAATAACAGATTAGCATGGTTGTGGAGAAAAGAGAACACTTACATACTGTGGGGGGCAATGCAAATTAGTTCAGCCCCTGTGGAGATTTTCCAAAGAACTTAAAACAGAACTACCATTCAACCCAGCAATCCCACTACTAAGTATACACCCAAAAGAAAATAAGGCACTCTACTGAGAAGACACATGTACTTGTATGTTTATCGCAGCACTATTCACAATAGCAAAGACATGGAATTAACATAGGTACATCAACGATGAGTTGGATAAAGAAAATGTGGTACACATACAACATGGAATACTAAGTAGCCATAACAAAGAACAAAATCATGTACTTTGCAGCTAGATGCAACATGGATGCAGTTGGAGGCTGGAAGGAAACTAATACAGAAACAGACAACCAAATATTACATATTCTAATTTATAAATGGAAGCCAAATCTTGGGTTTATGTGGTCATAAAGATGTGAATAATAGACGGTGGAGACTCCAAAAGGAAGAAGAGAGGAAGGGAGTAAAGGGATGAAAAACTTCCTATTGTGTACTATGTTCACTATCTTGGTGATGGGATAGATAGAAGTCCAAACTTCAGCACCACAGTTTATACCCCTGTAACAAACCTGCACATGTGCCCCATGAATCTAAAAGGAAAACAGAGATGAAAGAAGTAACAGTAATGGCAGAGAGGCCAGTTGGTATATTGTAATAGTCTGAATAAAAGTAACAAGGGCTTAAATTAGGTCCCACTGATTGTTAAAATGGAAGCAGAGGTAGACATGGGAAATTATTAAGGAGGTAAATTTTACTGGATGTGGAAATTAGTTGGATGAGAGAATAAAGGACAGGGAATGGGGAGACATCAATGATCATCAATGATCACTCTACCAGAAAGCTGCAATCAGAATTGCAGTGCTTTTGCTCATGAAACTGAGTAAGCAGGGCCCTTTTAAAAAAATCTCATGTTACACTTTGGCTGTATGTGAATATGTACAATTTACTATGACATCACAGAACCTGGAAAACAGACAAACAAAATAAAAAAAAAAAAAAAAGAATGAGTATGTGTATTAAGCCCTATCACACATGATCCAATTTTATCCTCTATGATCAATTTTATCACAAGGATATTGACATCATTGTACTTTATAATTTAGATATTACTAATGTATTTTATTTACAAATGAGACTTTGAATATTGGAGACATCCAACGGTTTTCCTGTTATTTATCTAATATATGAAAGAACCAGGCAAATAATCACGCTCGTTCGAAAGCAAATATGCCGATCTTTGCCTTAGGTCACATCATTTCACTACTTAAATTAAGAAAATCAGCTTTAAAGATATTCATGTTTGCAGCAGTTTCTCCTTCCTGTGGAAGTTTCACGTTCCACAGTTTCAGCTACCTGCAACCAACCACAGTCTGAGTATAGGTAAATACAACATAACAAGACTTTTTTGAGAGAGAAAGAGAACACATTCATATAACTTTTATTACAGTATATTGTTACAATTGTTCTATTTTATTATTATTGTTTTTAATCTCTTACCGTGCCTAATTTATAAGTTAAACTTTATCATATGTATGTATGTATAGGAAAAAATATAGTATATATAGTGTTTAGTGCTAATTGATGTTTCAGGTATCCAAGGTGGGTTTTGGAACATATCCACTGAGGATAAGGTAGGGTTACTATATCCTTTTGCTATCATATGAAGAAAGCAATATAGAAATGTATATATAATTTTTACCTTTAAATTAAAAAGAAAAAAGAACAAAAAAGGGTTGCAGATGCTTCCACATTTTCAGTAAGAAAACATCGTGGGATGAGAACACAGGGACACAGGGACGGAAACAACACTCACCAGGGCCTGTTGGGGGAGGGTGGGGATAGGGAGAGCATTAGGGAAAAGAGCAAATGCATGCTGGGCTTCCAACCTATGTGACGGGTTAATAGGTACAGCGAACCGCCATGGCACACGTTTACCTAGGTGACAAACCTGAACATCCTGCTCATGTGCCCTGGACCTTAAAATAAAAAAAAACAAACACCGAGTTAAAAAAAAAATTGTGAGGTTTTACAATGTTTATTATTTGTTTCTCTATTTCATAAATAGAACTATTTATTAAAACCATAGAGAATTTAAAAAATATCTCTAGTTATTTTATTTTTAGATGCACATGTCTCCTCATTGATTTGCTTTGAAGAGAGAAAAATCAGTAAACTCACGGTTTGGAGGGATAATGTGCCATGGATGGACTTGGGATCCAATTTCTACAGGCTGTGCTCCCACCCTTGTCTCATGTTGCTCCCTGTAACTGGCTTGACTCTCTACACAAAAAAACAGACCCCAAACAGACCCTGGATATGTGTTTACATTGCAGAATAGATCTATTCATGAACTACCCTTTGTAAGAATAACAAATAGATAATGATGGCTTCACTGTTTGAATATGAGTTTCTCCCGATAAAATTTGGAGATCAATAAAGCAGAAGAGGGAATATTTCTTCCCTATGACACCTTAGCAATGCATCAACTTTTATTTGCCACAATTTGTGGCTGAATTAATAGAACCAGAGCCAGAAATCTGGAAGTTGGGAGGATCTGGTGAGCCACAGTGGAAATGGGGCCTGTAGTGTGTGTGTGGTGTGTGGAGCAGGAGGTGGGGTGCCTCTCAAATCCAAACAGGGCTACATTTTTATAGTAAATTTATTTAATTTAAATGACTTACTATAAAGAAGAATACCATCTTATTTTCTCACTTAAAGTTTCTATGGTTGAGAGTGTTTAAGAAACTATCACACAGCATATTGGATACGTATTTGGAAAGATTTACTAATTGAATTAAGTATATTCTCAGTAGTCACTTCTAGTGATTTCTAGAACACAAAATGAGCAGGTTGAATAATATGCACTTCAAAGTCAGACTAGAATTCAAATCCTAGACTTACTTGGGCTATGTGACCTTTTGCAACTAACAAATTTTTTAAGCCTTCATTACCTCCAAAAAGAAAAAAATAAACAAATTATACCGACTATAAACCTGAGTAGGCTAATTGCTTGACAAACAACTGCCTATATTTAGTTTCTTAAAATAATAAAACTTAATTTCTATTTAGTCAAGGATCTAACATGGGTGTCTCTGGTTGGACAGTTCTCACAAGCATTTCTTCTCTCTGTGCAACTCAGTGACTCAATTTCCTTCCAAATTGTGGCTGTACCCTACTCTGCATCCTTAAATCCCTCTCTATCAGCCAGTAGAGGGAAAGAAGCATGGAGGATTGTACTTGAATTAGTCAAGGTGCACCAGAGAAACAGAAGAAATAGGATATCTATATGTAAGAGATTTATGGTAAGAATTGGTTCATATGGTTATGGAGGCTCAGAACTCCCATGGTATGCTGTCCACAAGCTGGAAATCCAGAAAAGCCAGTGGTATAATTCAGCCCAAGTCCAAAGCTTGAGAACTAGGTGGGCTGCTATTGTAACTTGCAGCGCAAGACTGAAGGCCTGAGAACCTGGGGGAAAGGTACTATAAGTCCCAGGATCCAAAAGGCCCAAAACTAGGGGCTCTCATGTCTTAGAACAGGAAAAGATAAATGTCCCAACACACACACATACAAGAGAGAGAACTTGCTTTCCTCCACCTTTATGTTCTATTTGGGCCCTTAATGGATCGGAAGATGGCTGCTCACATTGGTGAAGGTGGATCTTCTTTACTCAGTTTACTGATTTACACACTAATCTCTTCCAGAAAAACCCTCACAGGCAAACCCAGAAATAATGTTTTATAAGCTATCTGGGCATTCCTTAGCCCAGCCAAGATGATGCATAAAATTAACCATCACTTTAGAGAACTTTGTAGATCAAGACTGGAAGGGGCAAACACTAATTCTGTCCATATTCCACAGGACAGAATTCACTTACAAGATAACTCCTAACCTGGGAGGCTGGGAAATGCAGTAAAGCTGCAAAGCAAAGCAATTGCCAAGATTTGAGTGAGGCAAGCCAGAAGCTGAGTATGCAAAATTTAAGGAGCCAGTCACTCTCAAGGTCAGCCAGTCATTCTCAAGGTCAGCCAGTTCAGGGTCACACAAATGCGGGATCGGGATTTGCAGAAACCTGAGAGCCTCATTACATTTTCCAGCCCTACTTGCCTTGCTTGCCTCACCCTAGTCTTGGACCAAAGTACACAGTTTGGGAGGCAAATAGTCTGCCACATCCATCTACCTAACAAGACTGAAAATAAATAGAATGTTTAATGTTTGATGCTTACCTATTTCATCATCATATATCAACACATAAACATAAATTATTTTCTTTTCTTTTTCTCTGCAATAAGACTGTGATAATTACATTTACACATTTAAAAAATCCTTAGCAAATATCTTTTAATTTGAAGAGTGCCAATTTTGTTATTCTATTTATTTTTAAATAAAGATTAAAAAAATTATTCACAGCTTTTATTCTAGCCACTACAGCATTTAGCAGCAGAATATAAACTATCCAAAACACTATAGACACCCAGATACTTTTTTGCAACTTAATTTCTTTGAAAATAAGTTTTGGTGTGTACATTTTGATTTCTTAATGGTTGTTGGACTTACAGTGCTTCTCTCAACTACTGCTCCCTTAAAATTCAGTGAGGCATTGTTAGGGCATGCTTTCCCATAATGAACACATTATAGTAATCGTTAAAAAAGAAAAAAGACAAGAATGGCTGTGGTACAATCTTCAAAATGTTTACATGGCTGTAATGCTGGTCATTTTAGGGAAACTGCCAAAAGGCTCATGAAGCAGTAAACATGAATTCTGTATTTAGAGAAGTAGTTTAACTTTCCAGATAGCCAATTCCAACTTCAGTTTATTTTGCTTTATGTACAAAAAAGCTATGTGGATGTTCACAGTTTATGAGCAAATCATTCTACAAAATGTGGCCATTGATCTGCTATTGAAAGAAGAGACAATGTTCTGTAGAAAGGCTGCAACAAATACTAGTTGCTGTTATGAGTTAATGAAGTTTTTATTGTTAATTAAGTCTAGAAGAGTCTTTTCATCTATGAAGACTACTGTGCAGAGATCCAAAGTGATGCTGTGTTTTTGCTTTTGCCTTTCCTTGTCTGGAAACTTTTGCACTCACCATTTATTCATTCAACAGACATCTATTTATTGAGGAGTTCTTAGCAAAGCACTGGGTGCTGGTGGACACAAAAACATATGGGATTGAAAAGCACCCTCGGCCAGGTACAGTGGCTCACCCCTGTAATCCCAGCACTTTGGGAGGCCAAGGTGGGCTGATCACAAGGTCGGGAGTTCGAGAGCAGCCTGGCCAATATAGTGAAACCTTGTCTCTACTAAGAGTACAAAAATTAGCTGAGCGTGGTAGCATGCTCCTGTAGTCCCAGCTACTTGGGAGACTGAGGCAGAAGAATCACTTGAACCCGGGAGGCAGAGGTTGCAGTGAGCCGAGATCGTACCACTGCACTCCAGCCTGTGCAACAGAGCAAAAAATAAAATAAAATAAAATAAAAACAGCACCCTCAAGGAGCTTTTTGTTAAGTAGAGGATATGAATATGGACACAGATATGTACACAGCTACAATATATTGTAGGGCATGGAAGTGCCATAAAGGAGGTCAAGACAGAGACTCATCCAGAGAAAGGAACTCTTATATATGAGGCTTCTTGCATGGATGGCGTTTGAGCTGGAAGAAAAATCAGCATAGAAATAATGTTGAAGTGAGTGGTGGTGTTGATGTAGAGTTTGCAGAAAAAGAACAAGAACACAGAAATATCAGCCAAATCCTCATGTTGTGCATTTTCTGCATAAGCACCCTCGGATAAATTATTATTTATAAATATAAAGTAGGTATGAATTAAAGACATCTGAGCTGTTATCACAATGCCACACATGGAGCATTACCAGTTCTCTTCATCACTCTGGAATCAGGACCTCCATGAACCACCTGCTTTGACACCAGGTACTCAGCAAGCTCTTGTGTTTTTCTGGCCCTGGTGTATTTATTAGATACCTGAACCTGCCTATGACTTCGCTTTAGTTTGAAGAAAATCTCAGACATACAACTTCAAACTGAAATATTTTAGCACATATCACGGAAAGATAAAAACTCTTTTTAAAAACATGACCACAATATGATTAGCATACCTCAAGCAGCAGGCATTATTAATATTCCATTATGGAAAGGAAGAGAAAATTAAAGAAAGTTAATCCATAAAAAATAATTTTTCATGTGGCCTTTATTTTTACTTGTATAGCAAAGGAAAGAGAAGGGAAGGAGGGAAGGTAGGGAGAAAAAGAAGGAAGAAGAGAGAGAGAGAAAAAAAAGGAAGGCTAACAAGATAAAATACAAACAGCAGAGTCTAATCGCCTAAAATACGGGCGTGTGCTTATCTCAGCAGGGCTGACAACAGTCATCCTGTAGTGAAATAATGAATTGGCTGAATTATCCTGAGAACTTATAGGTGATAAGAGAGATGCTCAAAGGATATGAGAAAGACTCTACGAAGATTTGCTTAAAAACTTATTGTAAATGCTAGAAATTATAGACCAATCCATGCTAACTTCAGTTTATGTAAAAATATTGGAGCGTATCTTCAGAAAATCAATTTGTAAACACTCAGATTGCAAGGTAATAACTAACACGAGTTAGAAGAGCAAGTTATCAAAGACCAATCTAATAGCCTTTGCTGACAGAGCAGAGGACATTGTAGATAGCAGAAAAGCAATAAATGCAATACATCTCAACCTCAGGATGGCCTCTGATTTTGTCCCATATGACACACTCATCAACAAGCAGAGAAAATATAGCTTAAACCAGTATTCCTCAAACTATGCATTGTGACCCTCAAGGTTATCATGAAATGGTACCAAAGAGGTTACAGAATTTACAACTGTATTTCGTCTTCATAGTGCTTGAGCCAGAGGAAGTCCCAGTATGGAGAGAATATATCAGCAGGATGAGTGTAATTAGGAGATGTGCACACGGAGAACAGAGAAAAATCCCAAAAAGACACTACTCATTCTCACATTCTCGGATAACCAAGCCCTTCCACCAACCTTTCTCCAGCTATTATAGAGACATTCATCCCTGCAACTGGCCAAGTGGAAGGTCTGGTTAAGTCATACCTCTAAGTGTTGATCTTCTCTTTTGCTTTAATCGCCCTGTTTCTTGCTTATCAATCACATCAATATTACAAAATATATGTAAACTCAGATTACGAATAAAAAAGTTTATTCAGAATTCATGATATTCAAGCACTTCATATGTGTTTAGGGTATAAAATATTTAACTCATGTAAGGATATTTTTATTTAACAAATAGCAGGCCCTATTAGTAACTCATTTTATCCTCATAACAACTCAATAAGGTAGGTATTGTTATTTACAGATGAGGAAATTGTGCCACAGAGCAGTGAAGCAACTTGCCCACAATTACATGTGAATATCTGGCAGGGAATAATTGGAGAAAGTTTCAAATCAGGCAGTTTGAACTCAGAGCCCAGGTCTTTAACCACTGTGCTATGATGCTCCTCCAAATGTGAAACATTAAGCACTGTGCTTAGTGCATCATATACTCAATACATGTAAGCTATTATTATTAATATCGATCAATTCAAACATCACCCTGTATTAGCCCACTTGACAGATGAAGAAGCTTATGTATGATGAGTTTAAGCACTTGTGTAAAGAAAATACAGATGTTTTCAGATGTATATAATGAGTCAGAATGTGAAGAAGTGGATTCCTGATAAACTAAGCTGTCACAATAAGCTGATGAGTTCATTTGTGGGAGAATAAGGAGAGTTGCAAACTATTAGGCAGTGATCTTGAGATGTTTGATAAAGTCATGAAAGCAAATGGGAGAGAGCTGTCCCAACACATTTTTCTGAAGGAAACAAGGGATTCAAGTGAATTAAAATGATCATGCATTTTTTAATAGCATCAGTCCAAACATTTGTAGGCTTTTCATCAGAAGAGGTTTCTTTCTTCTAAAAAAAAAAAAAAAAAAAAAAAAAAAAAAAAAAAAAAACTTTTTAAAAAATAATAGATGAATTTGGGTGTCTCCCTGAGAAGAAAGGCAATTTTATAGTTCCATTCAATTTCAACTTTAAAATGTTTTGGAAAGAAGAAATCTTCTCCTTTTGAATGTATTTCAATAGAAGGAGTTGAAAACTCTTGTTACCTTAAAGGAACCAAGACATAAGTTTAAGCTATTGATACAAATTTCTCATATTCCTCAGTGGTAAATTAAATTTACACATTTGCTCTTGAATTTGTCATGCCTGCATCTTCCCTTCTATTCATGCTAGAATACTCTGTGTTTGCAAGTTTACAAAGAATGGTGGAATAAGAATAAAAGAACCTTTGAGGATAAATGATTGTTTCTTCCATATGTAGTGGTCTGTTCATCACAGCATTGCTGCTCTATTTTGTGTGTGACAGATTGTCAAATTAAATGTTTTTCTGCCCTTTTTCATTTCCTCTGTTCATTTGTTATTCTAAAAATAGAACGCTTTGATTTTCTACACTACAAGAGGTCATTCCTTGTTTTTTCATGTTTGAATTATTTTTCTAAGTGAGCAAATAAAATATGAAAAAATATGTTTCAAAAAATTTATGGATATTTATGGGGATAGTTAGGAAAAGATCAACTCAAAGAAGAGCATGTACGAGTCTACTTAGTGTTATATCAGTAAAAAGAATAAACACCAATTATTTAATAGCTCTCAAATTCTTTATCTCTAATAGTAAAATTATCTGAAGAAGTAATATAGTGGGGTGCTTAATAAATGTTGAAAAAACAGGTGAATAACCCTCACATACCTGGGGTTTTATGTGAAGCAGTGTGTGTGGGTTTTCTTATGAGAACATCAACCAAAATAAATTACAAGCAATGTAGTTTGTTACTGACATATTTCAAAGACTATTAACAGAAGAAAATGAATTTGTAATACATCGCAAAATATTTCTTAAATTTATTGATGCACTGTTTTATTTCTTACTATATGAATGACGATGGCTTTCCTCAATGGCTCCCCCCAAAAATCTTACCTCTGTAATCATGAACAATAACGCCCATCCCTTCCTCACCGCAACTTCTGTTAAATACTCCTCTACTTTCTGTGTCTAGGAATTTGACTACTCCAGTTACTTCATATAAGAGAAATTATACAGTATTTGTCCTTTTGTGACTAGTTTATTTCCCTTCGCTTAATGTCTTCAAGTTTCAGCTGTGTTTGCAGCATGTGTCAGAATTTCCTTCCATTTATTTAATTGTTCATTTGTTTGTTTTAGAGATGGGATCTCTCTATACTGTAGGCTGGAGTACAGTGTTTATTCACAGGCATGATCATAGCTCACTGAAGCCTTGGACCCCTGGTCTGAAGTGGTCCTTCTGCCTCAACCTCCCAAGTAGCTGAGAATAAAGGCATGCATCCACACACTGAGCGACATTTCCTTCCTTTTAAAGACTGAGAAATACTGCATTCTGTTTATATATATGTGTGTGTGTGTATATATATATATATATATCACATTTCATTTATCCATTTATCTTTTAACAGACACTTGAGTTTCTTTCACCTTTTGGCTATTGCTAATAATGATGCTATGAACATGGATGTACAATTATCTGATTGAGTCCCTGATTTCACTTCTTTTGGATATATATGCAGAAGTTGAAATGGCTGTATATTATGGCAATTCTATGTTTAATTATTTGAGGAACCAACATGTTTTCATTAGCAGCCACACAATTTTATCGTCCCATCAGTGATGCACAAGAGTTCCAATTTCTCCACATCCTTACACTTGTTTTCTGTTTTATTTTTAATAATAGTCACCCTAATGGGTATAAGTGTTATCTTATTGTGGGTTTGATTTGCATCTCCCTGATGATTAGTGATGCTGAGGATCTTTTCATGTATTTAATGTATATTTTCTATGGAGTAATATCTATTAACGCTTTTTGCCTATTTTTAATTGGGTTGTTTGTTTTATTCTTGAGATGTAATTTTTAATATTTCTGAATATTAATTTCTTATTATATATACAATTTGCCATATTGTCTCCCATTCTGTGGGTTGCCTTTTCATTCTGTTAATAATGTTCCTTAACACACAAAAGTTTTTAATTTAGATGACATCCAACTTATATATTTTTTCTGTTTTTCTTGTGCTTTGGTGTCATACCCAAGAGATCATTGCTAAATCTAGCATCATGAAGCTTTCTTCCTGTTTTCTTCAGAGAGTTTTATAGTTTTAGCTCTTACATTTGCTTAGGGCTTTGATCATTTTCAGTTAATTTTTGTATATGATGTAAGGTAAAGGTACATTTTTATTCATTTACATCTGAATATCCAGTCTTTCCAAAAACTGGTTGTTGAAATGACTCTTTTCCTCATTGAATGGTGTTGTCTTCCTTGTCAAAAATCCTTTTACCATATATATGATGGTTTATTTCTGAGATCTCTATTCTATTCTGTTAGTCTCTATGTTTGCCTTTATGCCTGTATCACACTATTTGGATTCCTGTAGTTTTGTCATATAATTTGAAATCAGAAAGTACAAGATATATAACTTTGTTTTGCTTTTTTCAAGATTATTTTGGTGATTGAAGTTTTCTTTTGATTCCATATAAATTTTGGGATGGAATTTTTTATTTCTGCATAATTGAAAATTTTGATAGAGATTGTATTGAATCTTTAGATAGCTTGGGTAGTGACATTTTAATATTAAGTGTCCAATCTACAAATATGAGGGAGCTATTTATTGGTGTCTTATTTAATTTCCTTCAGTGTGAAAGCTTTATTGTTTTCTGTACAAAAGTGTTGCATCTTCTTGATTAAGTTTACACTTAAATATTTTATTTTTAATGATATTATAAATTGTATCATTTACTTAATTTTCTTTTCAGATGCTTCATTTTTAGTGTGTAGAAACTAATTTTTGTGTGTTGTAGTAACTAGTGTGTAGTAACTAATTTTTGTGCATTGATTTTGTATTTTTGCAACATTGCTGAATTTTTTAATAGTTCTAAGTTTTTCAGTATATACAGAAATTAGATTCAAGTAAATATATAAAGTAAACATATAATAAATTTGTATATTAAATGACTGTGAACAGGATAGATAAAATGGTTTTGGAACAACTGGATAATTTTGGAATAAAAAGTAAAGTCCATATTCATAGCATGCATTATAATACACTCCAAACAGATCATCAATTTTAATGAACTCATGATTTTAATAGATTCCCTTTCCTAGCTCTGTCCACTGAAAGGGCCAGGATGCAGTGACACATTGCAAGCGAGGTTATGTTAGTTTCCAAATACTATTCCCACCAAAAGGGCAGGACTCCCTGGAGTATTAGATGATTCCAGGTCTTGCATTAGATAAACATGAAACATCTTGTGCTAGAAAGCAAGGAATTGCTAAAAGAGTGATGGGAAGATGTCAAAAGAACATAGGAATGACCACCTGATTGGCTAAATTTGAGACAAAGTGAAAATTTAAAAAAAGACAATAATAGATTATAGAACATTGAATATCCAGAAAATAATGACAAGGATCCTCAGACTAATCCAGATTGTAGAACATTTCCTAAGGCAATTGATCTGAACTCTTCAAAAAATGTTGATGTCACGAAAAACTCAAATGAATAAAAAGGCAGGACACTGTGCAAGTTAAAGAGGACTAAAGAGACATAAAACACTAAACGGCATGTGTGAACCTTGATTGGATCTTGGATAAAAAACACAGCTATAAAGGATATCTTTGTAGATAATCAGGAAAATCTGAGTATGGACTGTGTATTAGAAAATATTGCATCAATGTTAAATTTCTTGGGTATGATAATGGTATTGTGTTTATGTAAAAGAAAGTTCTTGAGATTTTCATGAGATGTAAGCAGTGGTGAGGTGTTACAATATCTTTAACTTACTTTCAAGTGGTTTTGTCATGAAGTGTACATGTCTGTGAGAGACAGGGATACAAAGAGATAAAGCAATGTGAGAAGATGTTAACAACTGGTGGATCTAAGTGAAGGATATATGCTGTTCATGGACCTATTCTTTCAATTTCCTACAGCTTTGCAATTCTTCAAAACAAAAAGTAGAGGAATAAAAATAAATAATATTATTAAATAATTAAATTACCATTTATATATGTAAATAATATTCATAGATCATGCAATTATGTCAAGTTCTTTATAAATTAAGGCAAATATAAGAAATAAATGTATGAGTATATAAAGGAATAAATGAGGTAAGTAGAAAAAAAATAGTTCTAATAGATTTTTGGAATATCTTTAGGGTTTTCTACATATAAGATCTATCATCTTGCTAATAGAAATAATTTTACTTCCTCTTTTCCAAAGGTTAATATTAATGCTAAGTTCCAAATTGGATACCTTGCATTTTTTTCTTGACTAATTGTTCCAGCTAGTATTTCCAATACTATGCATAAGAGAAGTGGCAAAAGACCTATTTTTTTTCTTGTTCCTGATCTTAGAGGAAAAAGCTTTTAGTCTTTTATCATAGAGTATGTTGGCTGTAGGATTTTACATATAGGGCCTGTATTATGCTGAAGTAGTTTCCTTCTATTCCTAGTTTGTTGAGTGATTTTATCATGAAACGGTGTTGAATTTTGTTGAATGATTTTTCTGCATCAACTGAGATGATCATATTTTCCCTTTATTCTACTAATGTAGTGTATTACATTAATTGATTTTTGTATGTTGAACTATCCTTGCATTCCAGGAATAAACTCCCCTTGGTCATAGTGTATAATCTTTTAATATGCTGTTAAATTTGGTCTTTTAGTATTTTGTTATGGATTTGTACATCGATATTCATAAGGCATATTGATTTACAATTTTCTATTCTTGTAATTTTCTATTCTTGCTTTGTATAAAGGTTGTTATTCTCCCTTTTAAATTAAGAACTCACTAAAGTTGTCTTCTTTCTTTCAGCTTTTTGCTTCTGATATTATCTGGTAGATTCTCATTCTTCCCTGAAGGTAATTCTGAGGAAACTAGAGTTAGGTGAGGGTTGGAGACTCAGACAGACTTTTCTTTAGCAGGCACAGGGAGGTGGCAGATTGCAAACACTTAAGGTTTAACATCATTTTTGGTCTTGTCACAAATTTATGAACTGAACTGGATCCCATAATTAAGATAAGCCCTCCAAGAAAAGGGTTCAAGAAGAAGCCACATTGGTTAAAATATGTGCAAGTGGGAGGGGGGAGGGATAGCATTAGGAGATATACCTAATGTAAATGATGAGTTAATGGGTGCAGCACACCAACATGGCACAGGTATACATATATAACAAACCTGCACGTTGTGCACATGTACCCTAGAACTTAAAGTATAATAATAATTTTTAAAAATCTAAGAACATTGACAGGAGGAGTTACAAAAAAAAAATATATGCAAGTATACAGGTCAGTGTTGCTTAATTTTTTTATCATGAACTCCCAATATTGTTATATTTACTATTATTTTATTTAGGTATCTTTAAACAAAAGCTATCTATATCTAAATTCTCTCTACTTACAACTCTTACACAAAAGCAAGTTAAACTTCAAAGTTAAATACAAATTTTACCAAACAATACAATTCATTTTTTGGTGACAATTTTATGTTACAAATGATGTTTTCCAAAAATAAAGTGTCAGCTCACAAAATGTCAATTGGTATCACAACAAAAGTATTTTGATTTCATCATGTTTGTATTGCTATTTATTTTGTGATTACTTAGTTTTTTCAGCACTTATCTTTATATTAATTACTACAAAAATATTTATTTGCAGATTCTCATCTGTGATGTTATTTGGACTTTATTTGACCTAGAGAATCATTTACATATTTGACCTAGAGAATCACATACATATTTATTCTGCCATCATTATTTTTCATTAGCTTGGGACCATTATATCAGTGCTATTTGGCATTGTTACCAATGTAAACACAAACTGGAATATGGGCACAAAAACAGCTTGGCAATAATTGAGTTTTAAAGTCTGGGCATGGTGGCTCATGCCTGTAATCCTAGCACTTTGGGAAGCTCATGTGGGAGGGTCGATTGAGTCCAGAAGTTTGAGACCAGCCTGGGCAACACAGTGAGACCCTGTTTCTACAAAAAATAAAAGTAAAATTAGCCAGGCCCAGTGGCACACACCTGTAGTCCCAAATACTTGGAAGACGGAGGCAGGAGGATTGCTTGAGCCCAGGAATTCAAGGTTTCAGTGAGCTATAATCATGCCGCGGCATTCCAGCCTGAATGACAGAGCAAAGATCTTATCTCAAAACAAAACGAAACACCAAATCATCCAAAGTATACCTCAGTTAATTCTTAAATTAATACCAAAATGAAAAACTCACATTTAAACTTCCTAATGTTGAATCATTAAAAAACACTGGTAAAAAGAGAAAGATATAGATTAGAGTACAGGGAAGAAGAAAGTAGGGGAGAGCAAAAGAACTTAAGGGTAAATGAAGGCAGGAAGTAGCTGTTGCAATGGCTCATGTGCTGCTTCTGTCCAAGGCAAGCAGGGTGATGGGCAGAAAACTAGGGGGTGGGACTCAGTGCCAGAGGTGTGGAGAGACATGGGGTTAAGGAATAGGGTGAAAAGTAGTATTTAGGGCAAAAGAAAGATAAAGAACCAAATCGATACTCACAAAAAAGCAAATCACCATTTCAAGGGCCTAGCAGAGGAGGGAGCAAAAAGACTGGAATCTGAGAGGTTCAGATGGGAAAGAAGGTTCAGGAAAATGGATGGGAGTAGAGGTTGGGGACTGAAGCCCAGCTCCAGGTGCTGACTGTCACTGTTACTGAATGCATTTTCCCAGATGGATATCCAGAGTGGAGGGAGGATTAAAAATGTGTATGGCTTGAGAGACAAACAACTAGCTCCAAAAGTTTATTAGAGCCTAAACTTTCCTGGAACTGATATACACAGGGAAAGTATACAAGGCAACCAGGCCATTATAAGACAGAAATCAAAGTGACCACCCCAAGAATAACAGAGCATCTTTTCTGGCTTTGCCCCTCATTGCGGGGTTGTGGGAACTCTAATCATCCACCCACGCAAAAACTCAACTAATGCATCCATTGCTTTATTTACTAAATTTTCAAATGCCTTTTATTTTCCCAGGGAACTCCTTGGCAGTGGAAACATGATGATAAAAAATACAAGGACAGTGACTTTCTGCCTCCTACAGTCAAGGCAGGGATGCAGAGTGATGGGTAAACACACAACTGCCATACGCAGTAAAGTGCAACTGCATGTAGAAGGACCTTCCTCATCAGGTTTGGCCAATTAGGGAAAGCTTCCTGGAGGAAATGATGTTTTGTGTGAGATGTGAGTCAGTAATCTGTGGGTGTGGGAAGGGGCATTGCATCGGGGAGAGGGAACACGATAATCAAAGACCTAGCTGGTACAAGGGAGATAATTAGGCCTTATGAAACATGAAAGTCATTCAGTCTAGCTTTTGTACAAGAGCTGTGGAAGAGGGATGAGTGTCAGTGACAAAAGATTACTCTGGAAAGTAAAAGGGAACCCTAAGGAGCTATTTCAGAGCCACTGAAGTATTTTAAGCAGGGGAATAAAGTAATTTGTTTGAAAGATCTTAAAAAGTACATTATGGATGTGATCAAATATGACCTTCTCAACAGCCACATAGAATCTGCCATTTTGTAGAACTGCTCTGGCTCTTGACCTAACATTTTTAGTCACTCTCAGTGTTTACCAGGGGTTTCAAATGTAACTGCCTGCACGATCAGGCAGGAAAGTAAAGGCATGAAGTGGGCTGATATCAGATATTAAGGAGTGGTGGTGACTCTGATAAAGAAGGGTATCTATACCTATCTCCACAACAACCATCACTTAGTTTGCACTGAGTTCTGGTGCACAGCAACATTGGACAGAAATTTTGAGTATGCTGTATAGATTCCTTACTTGTAAATGAAAACAACAACAAAAAAAACTGTGATCTAGGAGTTGCCTTCAAGTCACTAGTTTGGAACTTCTATTATAGTTAGGAAAGTCTGTAAATCTGTGAAGCATTCATTTGTTGCCCAAGCAAACAACAATATTATCCTTGATTCCAAGAAGATAGTAATTAGTCAGATTTTCTTTGTTTCTGTTTTCTTTAAAAATCTTCTATTTAATCAAAATGATTTAAATCAGGGTTCAGTTGTGCAGTGAAATTCATGGTGAAGCAAAGAAAAAATAGTGTGTTAGTCCATTTTTGTGTTGCTGTAAATAAATTTCTGAAACTGGGTAATTTATTAATAAAAGAGGTTTAATTGGCTTATGGTTCTGCAGGCTGTACACAAAGCGTAGTGCCAGCATTTGCTTCTGGTGAGGGCCTCAAGAAGCTTCCACTCATGACAGAAGGCGAAGGGGAGCCAGCATGTCTCATGGTGAGAGTGGGAGTAAGACAGAGAGAAGCGAGAGGTTCCACACTCTTTTAAACAACCTGATCTCAAGTGGACTAACTTAGTGAGAACTCGTTTATCACTAAGGCACTAAACTGTTCATGACAGACCCCCCCCCCCACCCCGTGATCCAACCACCTTCCACTAAGCCCTATCTGCAATATTGGAAATCACATTTTAATGTTGGAGGAGACAACATCCAAACCACATGAAATAGTGATTTAAATATGCTGAAAGGAAATCTAAGTATAAAGTTTAGAATGAAAAGTATGAATAGGGCACTATAAACAAGCGCTCTCCCGCGCGCGCGCGCTCTCTCTCTCTTTCGTTCTGATGGAGTTTCGTTCTTGTTGCCCAGGCTGGAGTGCAATGGCGCGATCTCAGCTTACTGCAACCTCCGCCACCCAGATTCAAGTGATTCTCCTGCCTCAGCCTCCTGAGTAGCTGGGATTACAAGCATGCGCCACCACACCTGGATAATTTTGTATTTTTAGTAGAGAAGGAGTTTCTCCATGTTGGTCAGGCTGATCTTGAACTCCTGACCTCAAGTGATCCATCCGCCTTGGCCTCCCAAAGTGCTGGGATTACAGGCATGAGCCACTGTGCCCTGCCTATAAACAAGTTTCTACTGGGTCAGCAAATACTTTGTACATTTCAATATAATAATAATGATAATAATAATAATGAATATGCTTGTTCATGGGTAAACTAAAATATTAGAGAAGAGGAATAAGAAAAATAAGAGAAGAAGAGGCTGATAGTAAAATGAGAAAATAATTACTCATTTCCACCATCTGATATGTATTATTATATACTTAAGATGACTAATCAGTTGCTTGAAATCTAAATGCTGTTTGTAATGCATTCATAAAAGTCAATATTGAAATTTCATTTTGTTATAATTTAAAATATTAACGCTTTGTATTTCTCTTGTGCTTTGTGATTTATAAAAACTTTGTTGTTCAGTAGGATATAGTGAAAGTGAATGGAATTTAAGGAAGATGTTTCTGTCTATATTTCCAGTAACAAAACCTCATTTGCTTATTATACATGGTACCCTTGGAATTTATGAAACCTGGAAGTCCTGTCTATGAATAAATTATATAATCTCTGTCAAGAGTCTTAAGCATCTGTGTTTCTCAATTTCTTATCTGTAGGAAAAAAAGTCTTAGCTGAGGTTATAAAATATACATTTAACACTTGGAAATAAGGTAAAAAGTTAGGCAGTGTGCTCTTTAATGATATATTGGGTCAATGTTTAAGAAGCTTTGGCTATTTATTATTTGATTAAATCCCAGTTTAAGCAACTGGAAATGTAAACTTTTTAAAAAAGCAAATATATAAAAACCTATTTAAGGAAACTGGGATATCTATTTGACTCTGTTTTGATGCATCCACCTCTTACTGATCTCATTCTCACAATTTCTTCTAATTTAAAGTCTAAAATATTTTCAGTAATATGTTGAATTTGACTTATTTTATAGGCTTCAGCAATGTTTTGTCTTCCTAAGAAATATGTGAAATTATTCTGGAAAAAAAAACCCACTTCAATAAAATTTAAGGAAAACCACTAAGGGCATTTCGTTTTTTTATAAACAATATACACAGCTGTAGCAATGTTGGCAGGAACACATGCCAGAGAGCTACATATTTGCTACTACAAACTGTTCTGTTCACCCTTTATCCAGTAACAGCTGGTAAAATGGTATTTAAGAACAGTTTGATTTAATCTAATGAGAAACTATGCTGCAATGCCTGATATTGCCTGCGGAAAATAATTGGACAAACATTGATTTTTTATGTTGCTATAATAGGTACATTTTCAATAAATAGAAATTTATATGCATACTTATTTGGCAACATTCCTCTCTTGTGAAAACTAGTGTTTGGTTCTTCATACACATATACAGGCACATATACATACATGTATATACATATACATGCACAACACATATAAATTAAGACCCAGTGTATATATATATATATACTACAAAATTTTAGTGCTATTGATGCTAGAAAACAAAATCCTACTTGGAATGCAGTTTAAGACTTTACGATTATTTTGAAAAACAAAATTATGCACAGAGAAGACGCTAGTTTGGGTAACAGAACTCTCCAACAACTGAAGCTGTAAACACTGAGCAAAGAATCTATGGGACCAAGTAACAAACTAGCACACACTTCAGTCTCTGGAAATGAACAAAGAGAAGAAAGAGCCTCCTGAATCTCTCTACATTCCATCCTGGAAACCTCAATAGATTCTTCTGAAAGAGTAAACATGGTGTGTGGTTGCTCGTACATGCACACATGCACGATCTTCTCTGTTTATTTTTCTTATATCCTCCCAATTCCAAATTCTGCAATCACTGGAACAAGAAAAGCTGCCCCAGTGGGATTTCTGTCATGACTTGCTTCAGAAAGTACTCGAAACCACAGATGACCATTACTTGCCAAAATTTGAATCAAGATTTATTGATGCATAAGGTTCAAATAATTTGTATAAACACCCAAGGATTTAGACAGTATCCAAGATATTCCTTTTTCTTGGAAGAAAAAAAATCATTTGTAAACTATCTTTTATTGTTTTATAATTGCCCCCTTATTTGTAACCCACATTTCATTTTAGATTGTAACTTTTTTGATGATAGGATATAATACCTAAGCAAGGTTGAGTTTATAATAGGTACTAGGTTTGATAATACCTAGTTATATAAACATATTATGAAATAAATGTTATTTTCTTAGGCAGAATGAGAATTTCTAACAAGGAGACAGTGACAGTTGCTGAAAGAATTGTTCAAATCCTCCAGATAGGTTGCAGAATCTCATGGGGCTGTAGACTTTGATTTTCCTCATCATACTCAGTCTTGATAAAGTCCAGGGGAACTGCTATGCATGAGACCTAGGGACCAGTGGTAGGAAGAAAATTTCCTAACAGAATTCCAGAGTCCTGGATGACAGAAAGTAGACACTTGAGTCAAGCCTTGACAAATAAATGAAATTGTTTAAAAAAATAAGTTAAAAGAAAAATTAAGAAATTCCAGGTGAAGTCAGTGTTTATGGTATTTCTTAGGAATAGTAAAGCGATGAATTGTCCTACAGTAGATAGCGTACATAGGGCGGAGAAGAAACTATGCTTGGGAGGAGCCAGTTAGCAAATATGTTAAAATCCAGGCACAGAAGTCTTCATATTTCATGAAATATGATGATAACAGGGAATCAATAAAGTTTTTAAGTGGAATGGTCTGAAGAAAAGAGTAAGGATAGGAGATTAATATAGTAAAAATCTGCAGGATGCTTTGGGAAAGGGTGCGGAGACTGGGTAGTCAAGGTGATCATTTTGAAGACCACTGCAGAAATTCAGATTGCAAGCAATAAAGATTAGGTTTTTGCTAATAAAGAAAATGTAAACAAGAAGACTGGAGTTCTGCTTCCAGGATTGGCCTTAAATGAAACTAAACTCATCCTCTTACTAAAGAAAATATTTTTTTAAAAACCCCAAACATCAAGAAGAAAAAACACTCAATAAAATAAAACTCATGATTTTGTACAGTAGGCAATAGGCAGTGCAAGTGCAAGACTAAGATATCTGAGAAAGAAAAGTAATGAAGGTAATTCTGTATTGACCTGAATTTCTGAAGCGACAATCTAGGACAATGGCTTTCAGAGTAAGTTGCAAAGACAAGGATGAAAGTTTAGGAGGCCCAGGCTGCTGAAATTTGTAGTGTAAAGGACCAGAGAAGAGACAGAGCTCTCACAGAGCTGGCAAGTCCTTGAATTCCAGCCAGCAGAGCTCAGAGTCCTTGTGGAACAACCTGAGCAGTCAGTAGAGACCCATAAGAAGCATGGCTTAGTAGGGCTAAACTAGCCCAGAATAAAGATTACCATGTCTTAATAAATCTGAAAAGCCATCTTCAGAAGGTTCAAACTAAGTTAAACATAACTGATAGAAGAAAGTCTAATACTTTTGAAAGAAGACAACATAATATAGCACACAACAACATAAAATTCACTATGTCCAGTGCCCAATTAAAAACAGCTCAACAATTAAATTAGTATAGCCATTATGGAAAACAGCAGGAAGGATCCTCAAAAACTTACAAATAGAACTACCATATGATCCAGCAATCCCACTACTGGTTATATACCCACAAGAAGTGAAGTCAGTATGTCAAAGAGAAATCTGCAGTCCCATCTTATTGCAGCACTATTTACAACAACCAAGATATGGAATCCAGCCAAGTGTACCTCAACAGAAAAATGGATAATAAAATATGGTCTGTCTACTTATCTATCTAGACACAATGGAATGACATGCAGTCTTAAAAAAGAAGGAAGTTTTGTCATTTGTGACAACATGGATAAACCTGGATGGTATTATGCTAAGTGAAATAAGCCAGGCACAAAAAGATACATAATATATACTCTCACTTAGATGTAGAATCGAAAAAATGTTGATCCTATAGAAGTAGAAAGTAGATTAATGGTCACTAGGGTATGGAAGAATGAGAGGGAGTAGAGAGATAGATGTTACTCAAAGAATGTAAAATTTCATTTAGATAGGAGAAATAAGTTCAAGAGATATATTGTGCAACATGGTGCAGTTAATACTTTTTTGTTAACTATAAAAAGTATTGTATTCTTGAAAACGGCTAAAAGAGTGGATGTTAGGTGTTCACACCGCAAAAATAATAACGATTTGAGGCAATGCATGTTAATTAGCTAGATTTAGTCATTACACAATGTATATATACTTCAAAGCACCAAGTTATACATGATATATATAATCTTATCTGTCAATTAAAAAATAAAATATTAAGAAAAAATAGCTTAAAAAGAAAAAAGACTGGCTACAATCATGAGAAAAACCATTCAATAAAACACCCACAAATAACATGGTGTTAGAATAATCAGACAAGGCTATTAAAAGAGTTTTCACAAATATGCTAAAGGTTTAAAGTAAAATATGATGATAATGAGAGAAATGGAAGATGTGAAAAAGAACTAAGTGGTATCTCTACAGATGAAAATACATTAGCTAAAATGAAACTAAATACATGGATGGAATTTACAGCAGATTAGATACTTCAGAAAAAAAGTCAATGAACTTAAATGATAATGTAAATTAAACTGAAGCATACAGAAGGGAAAAATGAAAAAATGAATCAGCAGGTCTTCAGTGACCTATGGTACAATATTAAGAGTGCTAACATTCATGTAACCCAGCCCAAAAGGAGGGAGGTGGTCCATTTGAAAATCTAATGTCAAAATTTTCTTTCAAATGTTCATTCTCAGACAGGATAAATGAAAAGATGACCACACTAGGTCATATTTAATCAAAATTTTGAAATAATTGCTAAAGAAAAAAATCTTACTAGAAGAAAAAGACACAAATAGAAAAGAGCACATGCAAGAATTATCTCAGGCTCCTCATTTGAAACTATGTGGCCAGGAAAACAATGTAACAACATCTTAAAGAGCTGAAAGGAAGATTGGGAGTGCAAATCCCTAGAAAAATAGAACTATATTTTTCTATATCTAGAAAAAATTTCATCAAATATCATCATGAATAATTTATCTAATCATGAAAAAAAACATAGCACAAACCCACAGACCAGAGGAGACTGCTAAGTCATGACAACTAAATGCAATATGGTAACCTAGATTGAATCTTCAAAGAGAAAGAGAAATGTACAAATTTTATTTACTATTAATATAGAAACATCACATTTGTTAGTTTTGACAAATGCACCATGGAAATATTAGACTTTAACAGTGGAGGATACTGAACGAGAAATGTATGGGAACTCTCTTCACTATCTTTTCAACTTTCATATGCAACAAAATTTTTCCCAAATATGCATTATTTAAATAAATAATGGTGAAATAAAGACTTTTTTGTCTGCAAGGAAATAGAAACTGTGAAAATTCATTGCTAGTGAAAGATATCACCTTCTTAGCCCCCCAAAAAATTAAATAAAACTCTTTAAACTGAAGAAATGATACTAGATGGAAATTTGTGTCTACACGAAGGAATGAAGAGCACCTGATGGTAAATACATCGATAAATATATATATTTTTTTCACTTAAAAATTTCTACAAAAGTTTTGACTGCCTAATGAAAAATAAAAAAATTGAGTATATGTATATGTATGTGTATAAATAGTTGGCTAGCAATATGCAGAAGACTGAAACTGGACCTCTACCTTTTACCACATACATACATATTATATCTATGCAATATATATACAATATTTGTGTACATATGTATAATGCTTGTGCATATGTGTGTAAAATGTATAGAAACAATAGCACAGAGAATGAGGAGAGACATGGAAGTGTAAGGCAAACTATGGTAAGCTAAATATGCATAGTGTGAATGTTAGTGTAACCACACACACAGGTATGAAAACCAAGGAGACAGGGCTAATAAGCCAATACTAGAGATAAAACGGATTACCGAAAAATAACTCAAAAGAAGGCAGATATATCATGACACAGAAAGAAGGCTCTCACCAAATGCCAGTGCTTTGCTTTTGGACTTCCCAGCCTCTGGGATAATGAGCTAAATAAACTTATTTTCCTTATAAGTTAAACAAAAGACAGGTTAAAAAAAGACAAAAGGAAGAAAAATAGAACACATAGAAAGTATATAGCAAGACTTTATTGAAAACAGCATTAAATATAAATGGTCTGCATTATCCTATTTTTAAAAATAGTCCATAAAAAGAAAGTCTCAACTAAATGTTTTTGTCTACTATGTAAACACTTTGAATATAAAACACAAATAGTTTTAAAAAGGAAAAAGATAGAAAAAAGAGATACCATGCAAAAGCTAACAGAAAAGATTGATGTAATTATATTAATATTAGACAAATTATACTTCTAAAATTACTATACAAGAAATATTACCTAGACCAAAATCACACATTTTGTAACAATGAAGAAATCAACTGATAAAAAAGAAATAGCAATCCTAAATATGTATACATTTAATTATAGAGCTTCAAAAGTAAAATTAACCAAAAATTTAAGATACATGGTTATACAAAGACTTGTATGTGAATGTAAGCATTATTTATAATAGCCCTAAACTGGGGAAAAAACATCAACAGGTGAATGGATAAGCACATATGATATATCCAGATATTGGAATACTACTTGGCAATAAAAAAGAAAGAACTGCCAATAAATGCAACCACATGGATAAATCTATAATGCATTATGCTTAGTAAAAGACTACAGGTACAAAAAAGCATATACTGTATGACTCAATTTTTATGAAATTCTTGAAAAAGTAAACATAATCTATAATGATAGAAAGAAGATTTGCCTATTTTGGGGTTCATGGGAGGAATCAACTGCAAAGTACCATAGGACCTTTTTGGGCCAATGAAAATTATATATAATTTGATTGTGGTGGTAGTTACATGAACATGTAAATTTGTCAAAATAATACACTTAAAATGGGTATGTTTTATTGTATATATAATTTATTTTTGAACAAAGTTGATTATGTAATAATGAGAACAATAAACAATCCATTCCTCCCAAGATACCCTTAATTGAAGAGATATTTTGAAGAAAAATAATAATTTTGAAGAAACATAAAACATGATAAAATGTGATAACCGAAATTCAGAAATAGGAAATTTGGGAAAGGAAATGGGTTGATAGAAATAAGGTGACAAATTATAAAAATAGGCTGCATTTGCAAAATAAATGCAATACCTAAGAATACATCTAACCAAAGAGGTGAAAGCTATCTATAAGAAAAATTACAAAACACTGCTGAAAGAGATCATAGATGACACAAACAAATGGATAAACACTCCATGCTCACGGACTGATATAATCAATATTCTTAAAATGCCCATACCGCCCAAAGCAATCTACAGATTCAACCCTATTACTATCAAAATATCAATGTAATTTTTTCACAGAATTAGAAAAAACTGTTCTAAAATTCAAATAGACCCAAGAAAAGAGCCTGAATAGCC
This sequence comes from Macaca mulatta, assembly GCF_049350105.2. Taxonomy (NCBI): domain Eukaryota; kingdom Metazoa; phylum Chordata; class Mammalia; order Primates; family Cercopithecidae; genus Macaca; species Macaca mulatta. The sequence goes on from NC_133422.1 coordinate 66,773,839, forward strand.
AAAGCAATTCTAAGCAAAAAGAAGAAATCTGAAGGTTTCAAACTTCAAATGATACTATAAGGCTATACTATACTATACTATACTATACTATACTATACTATACTATACACTTCAAACTATACTATAAGGCTACAGTAACCAAAACAGCATGGTACTGGTACAAAAACAGACACACAGATTAATGGAACAGAAGAGAGAACCCAGAAATAAGGGAACACACCTAAAGTCATCTTTTCTTTGAAAAATTTACATAAATAACCAATGGTGAAATGACTCCCTATTGAATAAATGGTGGTGGAATAGTTGGCTAGTCATACGCACAAGAATAAAACTAGACCTCTAGCTTCATCATATATAAAAATTAACTCACAATGGATTAAATATTTAAATCTAAGGGCTCAAACTGTAAGAATCCTAGAAGAAAATCTAGGAAACACCATTCTGGACATCAGCCTTGGGAAAGAACTTTTAATTAAGTCCACAAAAGCAATTGCAACAAAAACAAAAATTAACAAGTAGGACCTAATTAAAAAGCTTCTGAACAGCAAAAGAAACTACAACAGAACAAACAGATAACCTACAGAATAGGAAAAAATATTCACAAATTATGCACCTGACAAAGGTCTAATATCCAGAATCTATAAGGAACTTGAGCAATTGAACAAGCAATTGAACAAGCAAAAACCAAATAACCTCATTAAAAAATAGGCAAAAGACATAAATAGATACTTTCCAAAAGAAGACATACGACCAAGGTGGGCAGATCATGAGGTCAAGAAATGGAAACTATCCTGGCTAACACAGTGAAACCCCGTCTCTACTAAAAATATAAAAAAATTAGCTGGGTGTGGTGGCACATGCCTGTAGTCCCAGCTACTCAGGAGGCTGAGACAGGAGAATCACTTGAACATGGAAGGCGGAGGTTGCAGTGAGCTGATATCATGCCACTGCACCACTCCAGCCTGGGTGACAGAGCAAGACTCTGTCTCAAAGGAAAAAAAAGAAGACATAAGACATACAAGTGTACAACAAACATATAAAAAAAAAGATTCACATGACTAATCATCAGAGAAACGCAAATCAAAACCACAATGACATATCTCATACTAGTCAGAACAGCTATAACGAAAAAGTAAAAAAATAAGTTGCTGGCGAGGCTGCAGGGAAAAGGGAGTGCCTATGCATTGTTAGCGGGAATGTAAATTAGGCCAGCCCCTGTGGAAAGCAACTTGGAGATTTTTCAAATAACTTAAAACAGAACTGTCATTTGACTCAGCAAAAGCCATTACTGAGTATATATCCAAAAGAAAATAAGTTGTTCTCCCAAAAAGACACATGCACTCGTATGTTTATCACAGTACTATTCACAATAGCAAAGACATGGCATCAACCTAGGTGCCCATTAACAGTGGATTGGATGACGAAAATGTGGTAAATATACACTGTGGAATACTGTGAAGCCATCAAAAACAATGGAATACATCCTTTGCAGCAACATGGGCTGCTGGAGGTCATAATGCAAAGCAAATTAACACAGAAACAAAAAAGCAAATACTGTATGTTTTCACTTACAAGTAGGAGCTAAACATTGGTATTCATCTACATAAAGATGGCAACAATAGACACTGGGAACTACTAGAGGGGCCAGGGAGAGAGGGTTGCAAGGATTGATAAACTACTTGTTGGATACTATGCTCAATAACCCAATGATAGGATCAATCAAACCCCAATTCTCACCATCATGCAATATACTCATGTAACGAACCCACACATGTACCCCATGAATCTAAAATAAAAGTTGAAAGTATTTTTAATAATCTTTCATTCACTAACAGAAAACAGTAATGATGAATAGTTTAGAAAAAAATAGGCTGCATTTTTCTGAAAAAGTATAAAAAGTTCATATTACTACATAACCAATCAAACAAACGCCAAAGTTCCCTCTGGGCTGTGCAAAATTTCAGTACAAACCCCTCTACCTGTAGCAATGGTCAAAGAAAAAGGAAATATACATGGCATCCTGGAACTCTGAAAATTCCAATATAACTCCTGAGTTAACAAAGAGAATTAAAATTTAATATTATTTTTACTGAATTTTTAATTTTCTAAGAACTGATAATTCATGCAATAGTTTATACTGAAACATTATACAAATCAGAATTTATAGAAGAAAGCTCCCATACTAATGTAAAAGAAATGAAAAGTGCATACGTCAATAGTAAAACAGTCATGGTGTACACAAAATAGTGATGAATATCATTTTTATGCACATGTAACCTTAATTTCTAATCCTCTCAACAAAACGGCAACGTCAATATTATTATCCTCATTTTAGAAAGGAAAAAAGCTAAAAGTTAGAAATGTGTACAGGCTGAAATGAAGGAAAGTGTACATGTTTGTCAATGATCTCATCACCAATAAGGATTAAATCCTTAGCCTTGATTGTCTTTTCTCACTGAGTCTGACAGATTAAAGTTAACGTTTTCTAGGAACTTTTATCAGAAACCTCTGGCAAAGTTAATCACTCTCATTTGTAGCCCTAAAATATTTTGGGCACAATTTTATTAGTTAGCTTTTACTAATCATATGCCTAAGTCTTTTTAATAGACATTGCTCCTTAAAGGGGGGTATTAGGTCTCAGCCATTCATTATATTCACAGCAGGCAACAGTTTCTGGTACATATTTAGTGAACAATAAATGGCATATTAAGTAATGAATTACCAAACTACATATAAAAGTAAACATTCAGGAATGTAAAATGGATATTTATTTACTGTATACAAAATGATATTAAAGAAGAGAATATTAAACACTATTAGTAAAAAGTACATGTCACACCAACCATCACAGTTCTTGAAACAGAGTTACAGTCAATAATATTTGCTGAACTAACGTCGAACACAGCATTCTTTAATACTGAAGCAGACATAGCTCCATAACTCACTAACTCCTGACTGAGGAATTAAAAAACACACAAAATAATCTGATACTCACAGTATCAGGGAAGTTGTCTTCTTCATATTTGAATAGACTCTGCATTTCCACAAAACATTTAAAACAAGAAGTTCACTTAGAGGCAAGCACTTTCATTTTATACCTAAGAATGAATGAGTCCCAAGGGAATAAATTATTTGTAAAAGAATGCATCAATTTGAATTCTGATTCCAACCATAATTGAGTAAATGGTTTTAGACTAGCTCTCTGTTAGTAAATAGAGAAATGGAAAATATATAAAATAAGATTATTAAGGTTTGGAGTATAGGCATTATAGAACTTTGGTTTGCGTCAGAAGGAAAACAAAGAACTAAGTCCCACAAACATCTCTTTCTCTATCTGAGCACAATTTTCCAGCTGTAGAAAGAGAACAACAGCCAGGACAAAGATAGTAGTCCCATGGAGCTCGGAAGTTAGAGATCAGAGTATGGAGCTGATGAAGCAGCTAAAATCTGTAGGCAAGAGCATTTGAGAGAAAGTAGCTGGACAAAGAGGCAGAGAAGTCCAATACGGGAGTCTCCTGTGAGCCTATGTCTGATTGCTGGGCTACATGCGAGCAGGGAAAACTTCTGAAAGTTACTGGATAGCTGCTTCTACGAAGTTGAGAGTGAAATGAAGATACCAAAAATCGAGGAGGGCTGAGACACAAGCAACTCTGACACTCTATTCCTGCTGGAGTAGAGAGATAATATTAACATTTTATTAACAAGTCTGGCATCCAGCTGAGATATCAATAAAATTCTGCCTTAGAAGTAAGAACCACATTCAAGAAGACGGGCTACTCTAAACCCGTATTAATAAAGCTTAAAACCACACCCTAACAAGTTCCAGAAGTTTAGAGGTTGAGCCCAGCCAAGTTAGAGAAGCTTGAGAAGAAATGTGAACTTTCCACTTGATACCAATAAAGTTTAAAACAAAGCCAACATAAAATCAAGATGATCATGCAGTAATTGAACTGTCTGGTGAATAAAAATCAAAACTCTTCAATAGAAGATAGAAAAATTCATATCTCAACAGGCTGTCATTCAGAGTGCCAAATATTAAATGAAAAATCACTAGCTATGAAGACACCAGAAGATATAATCTGTGGTGATATAAAACTCAATCAATAGAAACTAAACCCAAGATGGCCCAGGGGCTGGACTTAGCAGATAATGGCTATAAAGCAGCTATTATAAATATGCTCAAAATGTTAAAGGAAAAATAGTCTTAATGAATGAACAGTCAGGAAATCTCAAGAAAAAGAAATTATTCTTTAAAACAGTGGAAACTCTAGACTGTAAAGTACAATAACTAAAATACAAAATTCACTGGGTAGACATAACATTATATTGAAGTTGACAGAAAAAAATGATTGATGAATTTAAAGATAGATTAATAGAAATTGCCCAATCTGAACTAAAAAGATAAAAATACTGAAGTAAAAATAAATACAGAGTGTTTGTGACCTATGGGAAAACATTAACATTTGGATAGTTAAATCCCAGAAGAGAAGGGTGTGATGTGGAGCCACAGAAATAACTTTAGAGCAATAATTTGTTAGTAACTTCCCAAATATGATGAAACCCTGAATTACAGACCCAAATTCAATAACCTTTTATATAAATGTGAAAAGATGGAGTCTCGCTCTGTCACCCAGGCTGGTATACAGTGGCGTGATCCTGGCTCACTGCAACCTCCTCCTCCCGGGTCCAAGCAATTATTTGCCTTAGCCTCTCGAATAGCTGGGATTATAAGCGTCCACCACCATGCCCAGCTAATTTTTGTATTTTTAGTAGAGACAAAGTTTCATCATCTTGGCCAGGCTGGTCTTGAACTCCTGACCTCGTTATCCATCCACCCCAGCCTCCCAAAGCGCTAGGATTACAGGCATGAGCCACCGTGCCTGGACAACAGTTAGGTTTTCAACCCTTCCCCCATCTTACCTCCTTCATCTAACAGTCCCCAGTGTCTATCTTTGCTACCTTTATGTCCATGAGTACCTGATCAAACAACTTTCAAAATGCAGTAAGATAACACATAATACCAATTAGAATGGCTAATATTAAAGTTGAACAGCAACAAATATTGGCGAGGATGTGAAATAATTGGAATTCACCTATACTGCTGGTAGAAGCATAAAATGCTATAATTACTTTAGAAAAAAAAAGTGTGTATCTTTCTATGGAATGAAACATACATTTATTTCATGACCCAATTTTAGTCTTAGGTACTTAAAAGAAACCAAAACATGTCTCCAAAATGGTGTAGATGTGAATGTTTATAGAGGCTTTATTAGTTGTTGCAAAACCTGGAAACAGCTCAAAGGTACCTCAATAGAAGATTGATAAAGTATGGCATGAGAAAATCATGGAATACTATTCAATAATTCTCAAAAACCAACCAGTCATCCAACCAGCAAACCAAAAGCGGGTGCATGCAACAACCTGGAAGCAACTTAATAACTGAATGCCGAGACAAATAAGGCAGACAAAAACACTGTAGATTGTATGATTCAATTAAGGTGAAGTTTAAAAATACATAGACTTAATCTTCAGTGATAGAAATAGATCAGAAGTTGCCTACATGTGTGGGGATTAACTAACTAGAAGGAATATAATTTCCTGGGGTGATCTGGAAACATCTCAATTGGAGTGTTGATTACAGAGACATGTACATGTGTCAAAACATAACAGTTTATCTCTAGGATCTATGCATTTCACTGTATATATATTTTTTATCTCAAAAACTGTTCATGGAACATTATGTAGGCAAGATCATCAAGGGCCTAAAACTATTAGAAATGGTAAAAACAATCCCATTTACTGAAATATTACAGCATGATTAAGAAAAGGGATTAAGTTCAGGGTCAGATTTATAGGATGATGTGCTGACATTTGGAAGTCTTAAAGACTGCACTTCTTTTTCTCTTTACCACACTCCTATGCTCCCTTGAAACCCCAGTTCTCCTTCAGCAGTAAATAGGGCATTCCTCATTAGAGCAGAAAACAAGATTACTATTCTATGCTTTTTGTTTTTAGTTTATGTTCACATTTTTAATTGCAAAGCAGGCATTACAGCTCCTGGGAGAGACAATAAGCTTGGAAGTTGATTTTTCAATTTAAAAGAGTGACAATTCAAGTGTTTCAAAAGATAAATTCCCAAAGGTCTCAAGATATAAAGATTATGTTCCAAATACCAGGTTTGAGGGAATGGAGAAAGATGTAAAATGAGCTTGTTTTAGGATAAAACTGCTTTGGGAAGGATGAAAAGGAGATGAAGAAAGAGTCGAAAAGAAGGGTAATGGCGAAGTTTTGGAATCCTTCCTCTACCTCTCTTCCTGGTGTTCTACATCCCATTTCCCTATGAATAACAAAGGTGTGGATAAATCACTCCAGTTTCACACATCACAGTATGAAAGATTAGAGTGGAGATGGCTGTTTTGGGTTATCAAGAAAAGACTTCTGGAAATAATGAAGTCTGAGCTGGCTTATGTAACTGCAGGCTTGGGACTTGGAGCCTTGATCTACCCAGTCTCTTTAAGAGGTACTCAGGACAGGCCGGGCGCGGTGGCTCAAGCCTGTAATCCCAGCACTTTGGGAGGCTGAGGCGGGTGGATCACGAGGTCAGGAGATCGAGACCATCCTGGCTAACATGGTGAAACCCCGTCTCTACTAAAAATACAAAAAACTAGCCGGGCGTGGTGGCGGGCGCCTGTAGTCTCAGCTACTTGGGAGGCTGAGGCGGGAGAATGGCGTGAACCCGGGAGGCGGAGCTTGCAGTGAGCCGAGATCACGCCACTGCACTCCAGCCTGGGAGACACAGCGAGACTCCGTCTCAAAAAAAAAAAAAAAAAAAAAAAGAGGTACTCAGGACAGTCCTGTTTTGTTCTTTTCAAACTTTTATTTTATATTCAGGGGGTACCCGTGCAGGTTTGTTACTTGAGTATATTACATGATGCTGAGGTTTGGGGTACAAATGATCTCATAACCCAGGTATTGAACATAGTACCCAACAGTTAGGTACACAAGACAGTCCTGGAGTTGCTACTACTATACCTGGAGAGCAAGTAGGTACCAATAAATAAATAAATAAATAAATAAATAAATAAATAAATAAATAAAATAAATTACAAACTTCCTGAGACTAACAGAAGGTTCCTAAAGGAACTTAAGGGTTTTATTGTGAGTACTCAAAGGCTAGAGTAGTTTGCCCTTTTCATTAACAATACTTGTTCTGAGTAGCCATCTTTAAGCCGTTTGGTTCCTTTGCCAATAATAAATGAACTGATACTAAAGGAAATTTTATTGTTCACTGATGTCACATGTCTATTACCTCAGCTATAAATATACAGAATAGCTAAACCTAATGGATGAAAGCTGTCATTGATTCACAAGTCCTCAAAGAGCATAGGCTACAGTGAAAGTTTTTTTCCACGGCACACCTAGATGTACTTTTTGTCTCGTAATAAAGCATGTCAAGCACGTGGAGGGCATAGACTTTGTGCCTGGAAGCCAGTGGGACAGTGTGGTACCCAGAATTTAATGTAGTCCCCCAAGATTTTCAACCCTTACCCTCAGAACTGTTAATATGATGAGATATCATGCCCATGGTTATGCTACCTAACATGGAAAAAGGAATTTTACAGATGTATATAAGGTCACTAATCAATTTACCCAATGCTAATCAAAAGGGACATTATCCAGTTGGGCCTAATCTAATCATGAGCTTTTTGAAAGCAGAGAATTAATTTTCAGCGGGCAGCAGAGAGTACATCAGAGAGACTAGAAACACAGACAGTTAGCTATCATGCTAGCTTGAAGATGGATGAGGCCACATGCAAAGACTCCAGGGTGACTCCAGGAACTGAGAGTGGCCCCTGGCCTACAGCCAGCAAGGAAACAGAGATCTAACTACCCCAAATGCAAGGAACTAGATTCTGCTGACAACTTACATGAGTTTAGCAGTGGATTTTTTTCAGAGCCTCCAGATAAACGAGCCTCCAGAATGAGCCTCCAGCCCACTCTGACTAACACCTTGATTTTGGCCTCATGAGAACTCAGGTGAACTCATCTGGATTTCTGATCTACACAATTGTGAGATAATAAATGAATGTAGTTTAAAGCAGCCAAGTTTGTGATAATTTATTACACAGCAATAGAAAACTAATAGAGAGATATAAGGGAAATGGCTGTGCTTTAGTCAGGAGTAGGCAGAGGTAGCCTTCCGGTGAGGCATGCCTCAGTGGGTTTGAAGCACAGGTGCCCAACCCTATACGTTTTGCAACCACACCATGTGAGGCACGTTAGGTGATCACGCATGTGAGCTCGTGCTTGGCTCGAAGCCACTATTATCTGTAAAATATATAGTTACCCTCCTAATGCTGTACATACAGCTCGCGCCCAGGCTCACTCACACCCAGAGAGTGAGTAAAGCCATTTTGAAATTGTCTGCGATTCCTCGAGTGTTTTTCCAGCTACCCGCCACTTGACCACCGACTCCCCTCAGACCTGTTAGAACCTGACAATTGGCATCACGAACAGGATCCCGAGCAGTTGCAGGTGAGTAGGCAGTTAGCACAAGGGTAAGGGAACCACACCCTGACTGGATGGCTGTGGGCAGCCGTATGGACTGTATGGAACAACACCCGTGAAATACCCAAAATGAGTAAATGGCAATCGTATGCCAGTTTGGTGCGAGGCATCCAGGGGATGGGTTTGTGGCAGACTATGTTTGACCTGAATACTCAGGAGCCAGATGATGAACATTTCACCTCCCACATGACGGGTCTTGTGTTGGTTTCTGCACCCCTGAGTGCCTTTGACTCCCTAGCTGCTGTCCTTACACCACATGTAGGGTGCCACATACATGAAGTGACCACTGCCATGGCGACTGTTGGGGAAGCAGAAGGCCACCTACGGGACGGAGGGATCTGTGCCATAAAGAAAGGGAAGATGCCCCACCCACAGGGGCCCTCCTTTGGGAGAAAACGGGGCCTCAACGAGTGACACGCTCAAAGATGTGGATAGATTTGATTTTGGCCAGGGTTGGCTGACAGAAAATTGCTAAGCAGCCCAATGACATACTCTTAACTTTGTGGAGACAGTTGTCTCTGGAGCAGCAATGCCAGAAAATGCCCAAGGGGAAGAAGGATATTGCTGCATGACTGGTCCCACCCGGGCACTTCAGCTCAAAGATTACTTATTGCAGCCAGGCAGAAATGTAGAGCCTTTTCTGTTTGATTAGGGAACTGGCCGAGGTGCCCGACTTGGGGGCACACCAGACGACCAGAGGCCATGTGGAATTAGTGGTCCACTGGTCTCCCACCAATGTACAGCGAGTGCTGGTGCTGGTGGATACTGGCATAGATTGCAGCATTGTTTATGGGAACCCGGATAAGTTTCTGGGCAAACCTGCTTAAATTGATGGGTATGGAGGCCGGTCAGTGAAATTAAACCTGTATCTCTGCACCTTGGCATTGGCCATTTGGCTCCCCATTTATACACCATGCATGTCTCTCCCATACCAGGATACATTCTGGGGATGGACATGTTACGTGCCCTGGCATTACAAACCACACCTGGGGAATTCAGACTCTGAGTGCATGTGGTGAAGGTGCTGCGCAGACATACACATCACCAGCCTCAGGCCCTGCCACAACCCTGATGGGTTTCTTCCACCGATCAATACCATTTGCCAGGTGGGCATACAGAGATAACTGAGACAATTAAAAAGCTGTAAGAGATGTAGATAGTGTGTGGCCCCCACAGCCCCCACAGTTCTCCAGTGTGGCCAGTTAGAAAGCCTGATGGAACTTGGCGAATGATGGTGGACTACTGGGAACTGAATAAAGTAACGCTCCTTTGCATGCAGCTATACCATCAATCATGGATTTGATGGACCATTTCATGATGAAACTGGGACACCACTGTGTAGTGGACTTGGCCAATGCATTTTTCTCCATAGACATAACTCCAGAGAGCCAGAAACAGTTTGCATTCATGTGGGATGGGGAACAACAGACTTCTACAGTGTTGCCACAGATAGCCCCACCATATGTCATGGTGTAGTTGCCACAGATTTAGTCATTTGGCAATGTCCAGAAGGGGTCCACCTATTCCATTATATTGATGATATTGCACTTGAGAACGCCGCCAGTAGGCTTTTAGTCCCAACTGTGGAAGGGAGCTGAGCCCCAGTATTCCTTGATAGCAAAACCACTAGCAGCTGTATATCCCGCCCTTCAGGTTTGTGAGAGTGTGACAGGATAGGCTGCAGTCATCACATGGATGACTTACCCAATAGCAGGATAGATGCATTCATGGGTAATGACACCCCAGACTGGGACAGCACAGACATTCACTTTGGCAAAGTGGGGTGCCTACTTGGAACAGCAGAGTATGCTGAATACAAGTCCCTTTAGCAGCACAGTTGCAAGATGTCTTGGGACCTGTATTCCTAATGAAAGATAATGCCATGGGCCTTATCTAGACCCTGAGCCTTCACCATTTAAGGAAGGGCATCCCCCGATTCCTGATGAGGCATGGTACATAGATGAATCTAGCTGAAGTGCTACTGCTGCCTGGACGACTGTTGCAGTCCAACCTAGTACTGACACCATATGGTTCGAAACCAGGTGTGGACAAAGAACCAATGGGCTGAACTTAGAGCAGTATGGATGGTGATCACCAAGGAGGTGATCTATGGTAATGGTAATCTGTACCAATAGTTGGGCAGTCTATCGAGGCTTAACCTTGTGGTGAACTACTTGGAAAATACAGAAGTGGCTAGTTGGCCACCGACCCATTTGGGGCCAAGCCATGTGGCAAGACCTCCGGGAAATGGGACTTCAGAAAGAGGTAACTATTTATCAGGTGCCAGGCCATATGCCTTTGGCCACCCCTGGCAATGATGAGGTAGATTCCTTGGCCAAGGTCCAATAGTTAGAGTCAGCACCTACATGAGATGTGGCCTTGTGGCAGCAGTGGAAACTGGAACATGCATGGGGTAAATTGATGCAATAGATCAATAAGCATTGGGGTCTGTCCCTGCCCAAGCAAGACATTTGGGAGCCTTTTCAGAAATGCCTGGTGTGTGCTCAGGCATACCCTAAATGGAGGCAGCTGCCCAATGTTACACAGCAAGTAACGATAGGGTGAATGCCCTTGACCAGGTAGCGGGTAGACTACATCATGCTGCTGCCAAGGTCGCAAGAGTATATGCATGCACTGACGGCTGTGGACATGGCCACAGGCCTGTTGTTCGCCTACCCTTGCAGGGTGGTCGACCAACAGAACACCATCGGGGCCCTGCAACAAGCCTTATGTGCCCTGTGTGGTCACCTTCTGGCCATTGAGAGTAAAATAGGGGACCACATTTCACTGGACGACAGGTACCACAATGGGCACCATAAATGGACACAAGGTGGGAATTCCATGTGCCATATAACCCTCAAGCTCTGAACATGATTGAGTGATATAATGGGCTCTTGTTAGGCTTGCATGTCACACCCCCAGCTTTGCAGGGCTGGAGTTCCAGACTGGACCTGGTGCTCCAAACCTTGAATGAACAGCCATAGAAAGGCAGCTCAGCCCTGGTGGAGGCTTTGTTATACCCGCCACTGTCCCCATTCAGTTGCAGATACATGCCAAGGATGACCTCCTCCAACCAGGTATGGGGATAAATGGTAACCTGTTGTTGCCTGCCCCAGTGCCCCTGAAGGCAGGGGAACAGAAAATGTGGCTGTGTGGCCATGGACCCTCCAAGGCCCCCACTGCCGGTGGTTGGCCATAGTGGCTCCCTGGGGGGAGGGCCTGCAGTATGACTTGCATGTCACTCCTTGGGTGTTCAATACATGGCCCCCATGGTTGACTGTTCATAGGGGAACAGTCAGGGAGGGAACCCTATACCGTGGGACATATGTACTGTCTGTATGGCCTATTATGAGCTCCCCACCCCCCACCCCTGACTTTGGCATGGATACAGGACTCAAAAGAACCATGGGGAGCTGAGAAGGTGTGGTACCATCGCCCAGGGCAAAAGACCCTGGTGTCTGCATTGTTATCCAGGGATGAAAGGTTAGCCTGAATTTTGCCTGAGGGACATGGTTTACCTCTGTTAGTACCTGTGCCTGCTCTGTCATTTCGACCATAGGCAAACATGCTTCAACTGCATTGTGGACTGGGCCCATACCTACACTGAGGTGACTAATGTTTCTACCTGTTGGATCTGCACTGACCTTCCAGCAGCAGCTATAGACAGCTTGCCTTGGCACATACATTCAGCATCTGCAGAGAACTGGATATGGTGGAGACTTGGGGTCCCATGGCCAACGCATGGAACACAACGTGGCAAGCTTTGGACAAAAGATGCCACAAAACCCACAGTGCGCCAGCCCCCTGGCTTGCCAGTAGCATTTATTATTGGTGGGACTGGCTAGTGGGAGAACATGTAGTACCCCCAGCCCAGGCACTGCGGTGCATAGAGCAACATTGGAGTAACACAACTGTAGGATGGGTGCCCATCATGGCCTGTGTAAACATAACACATGTCACCACATAGAAGGTATGGTGGATCAAGTGGCCCCACCAGTCAGACCCTGATGGATTTTGTCCTCCCTGGGAATTTATGGATCTGTGGGGACACAGAGTGGCCTTACCTACCAGTGGACTGGACTGCATGTTGTACCTGGGGGGTGACCTTATGTACCTGCCACTCTTCTCCCCACGTTGCCCAGACACCTGCATAACCAGGAGGACCTGTGCTCTCAGTTTTTGCGAGTGCCGTGAGGCCACTGGTGGTTCTACCCCTTGGCAACGTCTATCCCTGGAGTGGGTGTCATACTGGATAAGCACAGGTTACTGCTCTTTCAGTGCACACTGCTTGAGGCCTGAATTACACCCGAGTGGCCCTCCTCCTGTTAACGGATGAGGTTGATTAGATCAGAAAGGTGGTGCAAAACCAAAGGGCCTTAGACATAATAACTTCTGCCCAAGGAGCAGTTATTTTAGGAACGCCACTCTTTTAACAACACAATGTTGTACCTTTATCCCTGACAATCAGCAGAACATAACAGCAGCCCTACAAGGGGTCTCATGGGAGATTAAGATGGTCGAGAGCCTTACTGATGAGCCCCTGCAGAGATGATGGGCATCCCTGGGCTCTGGCATATGCTGGGCCCTAATAGTTGTAAGTAGTATAGCTGGGATCCTAGGAGTGAGCTGTTGCCCTCTGTATTGTTGTTATTGGTTATGGATTCAAGGATCTTCCCTATGGACACGTGTCCCTACGCAGAAGATGCTCTCAGCCTAGGGGGTGGAGTGTAAGGGAAAAGGCTGCACTTTAGTCAGGAGTCAGCCAGGGTGGCCTTCCAGCACAGCATGACTCAGTGGCTTTGGAGCACAGGCACCCAACCCCACACACTATGCAACCACACCACGTGAGGTGCATTAGGTGATCACCCATGCGAGCTCTTGCTTGGCTCAGAGCCACTATTGTCTGTAAAAGGTATAATTATCCTGCCAACGCTGTACATATGGCTCATGCCCAGGCTCACTCATACCCAGAGAGAGACTAAAGCCATGTCAAAACTGTCTATGATTCTTTGAGTGTTTTTCCAGCTACCTGCCACTCGCCAACTGACTCCCCTTGGACCTCAGTTAGAACCAGACAAGAGAGTTCAGCAGATGCAAATGTAGAAAGATAACTTTAGTAAGCTTTGATTCTATGAAAACCCTTGGAACTTCGATGCAAATATGAAGGGAAGTGAGGTTGGAGAAAATCCCAGTTACAGGTGAAACAAAATAACAAAGAACAGATCCTAGATTTACTGTTTACTTGGAATTGATTGAATTAATATTTCCACCACAGAGCAGAATGGGGTTTGAAACAGACATTGACTTGAGTTCAGAAAAATAAAGCACCCAGTTAATGCAAGGGGGTCTTTTCACATTATACTGCTTTTTAGATGTAACTACTTCACATTTCACATGGGAATAATAATAGTCACCTTGCAGTTTGGTGTAAGGATTAGAAAGAATGAACGTGAAGGGTTTGGCACAATACCTGGCTGAGATGCAATGGTAGACTAATAGTTTTTATTAACACCAGTAGTTAAACATAATCTAAACAATGTCATATAAAAGCACATTTTAAAGTTCCTTTCTGCTCACTGTATATGAAATGTCTTACATTTTCATTTTTGGCTATTTCACTTCAGTAAATGAAAGAAAAATATAAACTAATCTGTTCCGAGGGACTTACGATTATCTCATCCATGGCAGAAAAACAGAAATCACAATGAGCATATTTAGACTTAAATATTGACTTTCAAGTCTGGCTTATGATAATTCATACTGGTCAGTACAACTTAACCATATACACATTTTGGTTTTCAAGTAAACCATGACAATGAATTTGAAGAGGGTCACTACTGTAATCAGCACTTGCTAATAGGGAGATAAACTGGGGAAGAAGAGGTAGTGGGGCCTCTCCTTCGCCCCTGAAATAACAGGGGTGAAGTTGGATTGGAGAGGTATCAGAGGAGATGGATGCTTCAGGGCCCGCTGTGGTATCTGAGTGAATGGCAGCTAAATTAGTGGCAACTGTTCTCATTGACACCCAGGGGTGTCAACCCTTGATAGTGCATCAGCGGAGCTGAAAAGAGCCAGAAACCACCTCTAAGGAATAGAGACGTTTTGTAAGCCACTTAACCCCTTGATAAACATCAGTTTCCCCACTGGTTAAAATAAAGGGAATGTACAGTATTATGTGTAAAGTCCCTTTAGAATTTTAACAATCTACAAGGCAATTTTTGAGGACCAATTTGATTACCTGCAGCACGTTTTTGCCAATGTTAGAATTTATCTCATTCACTGTTTTCAATTTTCAATATTGATATCTTCAGATTTATTTTACAGTTCCAATCAAACAAGGATTAAAGCTCAGATATGGTGTTGAAAAAAAAACTGAACTCTGTCCCTTAAGGGATACATTTAAGCAAGTTGGTCTCATTTTTCTTTTTCCCCTTCACCAAAATAATTACAGTTTATTCCATGGTGTAGCAATTGACAGTGCTTTCAAAGAGTGGCTTGAAAAAAGTGGATGTTTAATAAGGCGCTTGAATTGCAAGTTATGGTATTATTGAGAGTTGTCACTTAAGATTTAAACTTAAAAATTACCCATGTTTATGGCACAAGGATACATTCTATCTAGTCAGTGGACAGCATGATTCTCTTTTCCTCTTTTATCCTCATAAGTATGTAAGTAAGAAGTACTTTTATCTTGGGAAGGCTGAAAGCAAAATGGATAAAGATTATTTGTTTCCTTGCATCATTAGGTCCATTTCTGCACTGCTGTGATTCAGTGAGCAACTATGCCATTGATATCCAAACAGCAGGTTATCCAGTCCAGGCCATCAGTAACCACAGTACAACGTCTGTTAGAGCGTGTGTGTTTTTCTATGCATTGAGCTTAATTCTACAGTTATCTCCTATGAGAAACTCACATTGACATCAATGGGTGTTTCAGAATAAATTTGATTACAAGATTTGGTCTATTGAGTAAATGAATGAAATTTGGCTTTTATTAATTTGGAATTTCTCAATTAGGTTCTCAGTTTCCCAAGCAACTTTTAGATATGTTTCTAATGGTGCTTATTGGTATCCAAAATGACAAGAAGAGAATTTTTCCCTCTTACGAAATGTATCTTGCTTCCCGAGATACTAAACAAAAAGTTTTCTGAAATGTTAATTGGAACTAAATTCTTAGACAAGAAAAAGGAATAAAATGACATTATTTTTTCCATTTCACATTAGTAAAATATAAAACATAATACACCTGCAAAAAGTGTTCTGTTTCTGATGAAGCTTGTGATTATATTTTTCGGGTTTGGTTTGAAAAGCTAAGACATCTGTTTATCTAGTGCATACAGAATAACTCTCATGTCTCCTCATCTCTGAAGATTTCAAAGGCTTTCATTCTGGTTTAAATCCTTTGAAGAAGCAGTAATCAAAGACAAAAATTATCAGAGGTACATTTTTGTTTCCCAAACAATGAAAATAAAACCACTCACCCTGCTTGGATTTCAGGCACTCACATAAAACTTCAAAATTGGAGATTTGCCATTTAAATAAAAAAGTGATATGGATAAATAGCAGCTAAAAAGCAAACTAAGAGAGCATTTTCTCTACTTTCTTTTATTGCATAAATTTAAATTCAATATGTGAATAATTTAAAAAATACTATGATGCACAACATCAAACAGCATATACTAGCATGGTGTGACAGAATACATCTGGCTAGTGTGTGGGTTTAGATAAAAAATTAGTTTCAGCATTAAGTTTTTTATTTTAGTGTATTTTGCAAATTGAAAAGATGAAAATAACAGCAGTCAGAACCCTAAAGATAATAACAAAGCACACTCTACCACACAAATAAAGTAACAACACAATAAAGCTGTACTGAGGGAACTGAAATAACTCATCTACTAGCAGTCTTACTGGCCTTCATTAGCTTCAGAACATATCATTTGACCTTCAGCACACGTAAATCCCATGTATTAGGGAGCTGCATTATAATGCATTCTATCATCTTTTTTTCAAAAACAGTGTTCTAAAAATAATGTCTATTGCCTTTTTGACCCTGTTTAGTTAAGAGTAAAGATTTTGATCTCTTACCTTCTGCATTGGAAAAATTGAAAGTAAGCCTTCAACACGTATGGGTGATGTGGTAGCTCCACCTGGGGTAGAAGTGGCAGCCAGATTATATAAAAAAGAAGAAAAGAGGCATTCACTTTTCCTGCCCAGAGTCTAGTAAGAGCAATTGGAGGACAACCAGGTCCTTTCCCAGTATTGCTCCCTTCTCTAACAAAGAAGGAATGGAATTTCACGTGATATTTGAGAGAGAAATGGTCTTTGGATTGGGAATAAGTTGTAGTCATGAAAGCTGCAAATAGATATTTTCCTGGAGCTCAGGGAAAGATGGAGCATTAAAAGAAAAGAAAGTAATGAGGACTCCCTGTGAATAATGGGAGGTAAATCCACCCAAGACAGAGTCAGGCTTCATGGGGTTGTAGATCAGTGATTCTGAAGCTTAGCTCTAAACATTTAATCACCTAAGGAGACTTTATCTATCTTGGTTCTCAGGCCGCACCCTAGACCCATTAAATCCGAATGCTGGAGGTAAGACCCAGTTATCAGTATTTTTAAAACCTGGTACATTTAAGTAACTAGAGAATAAGGACTTAAATTGAGAGACAAAGGAAAAAGAGTAATTGAAGAGAGAGCCACCAATGGGGTAAAATACCGCTGAAAGGTCAAGAAAGGTGAGAATTGAAAATGGATTTAGCAGCACAGATGTCATTAAAGACTGTATTAATCAGAGTTCTCCAGAGAATCAGAACAAATAGGAAATCATATATATAGAAGATCTATAGATAAAGATATAGATAGATTTATTTTAAGGAATTGGCTCACAAAAATGTGAAAGCTGATAAGTTGAAAGTCTTCAGGGTAGGCAGGCTGGCAGGCAAGAGGACAAAAGAAATAGCTGATGCAGCTGGAGTCTGAAGGTACTCTGGAAGCGGAATCCCTTCTTCCTCTGGAGAGGTCAGTCCTTTTTCTCCTAATCCATCAACTGATTGGATGAGGCCCTCCTATATAATAGAATCTGCTTTATTTAAAGTCTACTGATTTAAATGGTAATCTCATCCAAAAAAACACATATCCAAAAAAAATCTAGAGTAGTGTTTGTCCAAATATCCGAGTCCCATGGCCTTGCTAATTTGATTTATAAAATTAACCATCACAGTGACCTAAGCTAGAATTTTTTGGTTTCTTGAGATGAATGTGCAAAGTAATAAATATGTACCCTAAATGTAGGTGATCATTTTAAGATGTTTGGTTTCTAAGTATAGATTAGTGCCAAGGAAATTCAGAATACCTGTATTAAATAATGTAGGCCAGTGGTTCTCAAACTTGTTTGCACATTAGAATCACCTGGAGATTGCTTAAAAATTTCAAAGCCCAGGCTACACCCCAGACCAATTAAATCTCTGGGACATGAGTAGTTTGTGAAGCTCCCCAGGTTGTTTCAATGTGCCGGTAAGTTTGGGAACTACTGACTTAGTCTTTCACATTCCAGCATGTAACAAAGGGTTTTTAATAAACTATACTAAAATCAATTTGAAAAATATTTGATAGTAGGGCTTATATTTATAAATGTTCTGAAAAAAGTTGACAGTCAACCAAATATTCATATGAACTAAAGAGTACAATATTTATTTAGAAATGCTGATGCTAAAATGACTTGAAGGGGCAGAGCAAGATGGTAGAGTAGGACTCCCCAG
Organism: Macaca mulatta; assembly: GCF_049350105.2. NCBI lineage: Eukaryota > Metazoa > Chordata > Mammalia > Primates > Cercopithecidae > Macaca > Macaca mulatta. Next base: position 66,792,159 of record NC_133422.1, read on the forward strand.
TGATCATCCCCCAGCAGACACATCATTTTGAACAACTTATCTATGCATGAAAATACCTTTACAAGAGCGAAGGAAACCAGGTGGGAGACCACAGTACCTGATTGTAACACAACAGTGAGAAAAGGCGCACTGAAGAGCGAAATAAAAATGTTTTATATTACATACCTCTCCCATCCCCCAAACTCAGGCTGCACAGCAAGAAGAGAGATACTATCCACTTGGGAGAAAACGAGGGAAATGAGAACAAGGCTCTGTCTTGGACTCCAACACTATACCTATCACAGTAAATCCCAGCACTACTCAGACCCACCACAGCCCCATATTTCAGACCAGTACCATTGATTGAGCCCCTAGGCATGCAATGACACAAGGCAGAACCACACAGCCCTATGCTTCAGGCTTACATTATAAATTGATCTTCAGCCCTAAAGAGACTTTATCAATCTCAGTTCTCAGGCTGCACCCTAGACCAATTAAATCCAAATGCTAGAGGTAGGACCCAGGCATCAGTATTTTTAAAACTTTGAAACATATAAGTAATTAGAGAATAAAGAGTTATATTGAGAGACAAAGGAATTGTGAGCCAATTTCACACCACTGCCAGGCAAAATTTAGTGACCCTAGGACCTGGACAACCTTCAGCAGCAGGCAGCTCACAGAGGCCCCAGGCTTCATGGATCATCAGCCACAGTGGGCCTCAGGCTTCTGCCTTGCCCCAGTGCTGCACCTGCTTTAGTGGGCCCAGGATTCTGACAGTTCTGCACTGACTGCAGCTGCTCCAGGCTTCTGGCAAGCCCAAGTACTATACTTTCCCCAGGGCTTTCCAAACAAAGCCAGTCTTTGAATACAGGAATAAGTATTTCTTCAAATGTGCAGACACTTGACACACAACCACAAGGATCAAGAACAATCAAGCTAATGTGGCATTACCAAATGAACAAAATAAGGTGGTAGTGACCAACCCCAAAGACAAATAGATGTATGAACTGCTTGACAAAGGGTTCAAAATAGCTCTTTTTAAGAAAACTCCATGAACTCTAAGAAAATACACAGGAAAAATTCAACAAAACAAGAAAAACAATTATGTGACCAGAATACAAAATGTAATAGATTGAAATAATAAAAAATAAAACAGAGATCCTGGAGCTGAAAAATACAATGAACAATATAAAAATGCAATAGAGGGCATCGACAGCAGAATTGATCGAGCAAAAGAGAGAGTATGTAAACTCGAAGAAAGGTTATTTGGAAATACACAGTCAAAGAAGAAAAAAGAATGAAAAGGAATAAGAAAAGCTAATGGGATTTATGAGACAGTATCGAAAGAGTAAATTTTGAGTCAGGAGTTCAAGGAGAAAATAAAGGGATAGAAAGCTTGTTTAAAGAATTTCTAGTTAGAAAACTGTCCAAACCTGGAGAAAGATGTAAATATGCATGTACAAAAAAATTCAAAGGCCTCCAATCATATCTATTCCAAATAAAGCTACCCTAAGATATAATATAATAAAACTGTCTAAAAATCAAAGCCAAAAGAGAGGATTCTGAAAGCAGCAAAAGAAGCAAATAACATATAAGAAAGTTCCAGTATGGCTGGCAGAGGAAACTTATAGAACAGAAGAGAATGGAATGATTTCTTCAAAGTGCTGAAAACAAAAAACTCTTAACAAAGGGTTAAGAGCAAAGCTATCCTTTAGAAATGAAGAATATATAAAGAATTTCAAGACCAATAAAGGCAGAGGGAATTTATCACCACCAGAATTATCTTTCAAATAAATGCTAAAGGGAGTTCTTCAAGCTGAAAGAAGAGGATGCCAATGAGTAACATGAAAACATTTGAGAGTATAAAACTCACGGATAAAAGTACACAAATTCAGAATACTCTAATACTACACTGGTGATGTGTAAATCACTGAAATCTTTAGTATGTAGATTAAAAGTAAAAACTAAGTAATACTAGCTATAAAATTTGTAAAGAAATATGCAAAATTAAAAGATTTAAATTGTGCTATCAAAAATTCAAAATGAGACCAGATATAGTGGCTCATACCTGTAATTCCAGTGCTTTGCGAAGTTGAGGAAGTAGGATCACTCAAAGCCAAGAGTTTGAGGCCAGTCTGGGCAACATAGGAAGACCCTTTGTAAACCAGGAAATTAATAAATTAGCTGGGAATAGTGGCACATGTCTATAGTCCTAGCTACTTGGGATGCTGAGGTGAGAGGATTGCTAAACCCTAAGAGTCTGAGATTCCACTACACTCCAGTCTGGGTGGCAACAGGTTGAGACCATGTCTCTCTAAAAAAACAAAAACAAACAAACAACAAAAAATTTCAAAATAGTAAAAGTGTAGTTTTTATTTTTTTACAATCAAAGTTGTTAGCTTGAAATAACCTGTTATTATAATAAGATATTTTTATAGCTTCATGCTAACCACAGAGCAAAAACCTATAGACAATACACAAAAAATAAAGAGCAAGGAATCAAAACATATCACCAGAGAAAAATCACTTAATCAAAAAAGGAAATATCAAGAGAGGAAGAAAGAAACAAAAGAGCTACAAAACAACTAGAAAACAATTCACAAAATAGCAGTAGCAAGTACTGCTTAACTTGGATAGAAATTGATTAAATACTCCCATCATCAATCAAATGACCTAGAATGGCTAAATGGTTGAAAAAACAAGGCCCGACTCTACGCTACCTATGAGAAATTCACTTCACCTGTAAGGGTACACATAGACTGAAAGTGAAAAGATGGAGAAAGATAATTCATGCAAATACAAACCAAAACAGAACAGTATCTTCTAAACTTATATGAGATAAAATAGACTTTAAGTCAAAAATGTTAACAAGAGACAAAGAATATCATTAGATAATGATAAATGTATCAATTCAGCAAGAGGATATAACCTATGTTATTATATGTACATATATATGCATGCAATATCAGAGTACCTAAATGTACAAAGCAAATATTAATAGGTTTGAACAGAGAGAGAGACTGTAATACAATAAGAGTAGGGACTTCAACACCTCACTTTCAGTAATACATGTTAGGCCACAAAACAAGTCCTAACAAATTTAAGAAGACAAATCATATCAACTATCTTTTCTGACCATAATGGTATGAAACTAGAAATTAATAACAGAAGGAACCTTGGAAAATTCATGAATACATGGATATTAAACAACATGTTCCTAAACAATCAATGAGTCAATGACAAAATTAAAAGGAAAATTTAAAAATATATTGAGACAAAAATGGAAACACAACATTCCAAAACCTATGATATAGAGCCCATATGAGACCATTGCTCTGGGATGAGGATCCTGACCTTGTGTCTACCTCCAACCAGATTCTCTTGGAAAACCTGGCCTGGGGAACCTGGTTATTCAAATGGGGGACACAAATTCAGTACACCACCACAACTGAAAACAGTTCAAAGATTTTTACTTACAATCCTAAGCAGGGAGGGCACAATGAGTTGGGAAAGCAGTCCTTCTTCCCCAGGTCAAACAAAGCAGGAATAAAAAAGCAGAGAGAGAGAGAGAGAGAGAGCACATGGCAACTACCCATATATAGAAGGGAATAGGGTGTGGGTTACTTTAAGTTCTTGGGCAAATGTCAAAATTGCCCATTTAAAGGAAGTGCTGGACAAGCGGAGAGCCCAGTCTGCAAGGCAGAGAGCTATTTCTAAGTTCTTATGCCTGGCCACCAGCTTGAGCCTTTTGGGTGCAGTATTCTACTTCTAATGCCTACGCAGCAAAATTTGCTGTGTTTTCATTACAGGATCTTGAAAATATATAGTTTCAGATTCAGTAGGTCTGGGATGGAGCCCAGGGTTCTGAATTTCTTAGAAGCTCTTAAACATGCTGATGCAGCTAATCAGTAGACCACACTTTGGGCAGTAAGGGTCTAGAAAGAGAATATCCCTCCATAAGATTTCTCTAATATTATATATAGTTTTCTGTATAAGGGTCTTACACATATTTTGTTCCTAGGTATTCAAAAGTATATAAATTACATCTATATTTTAAATTTTTATATTCCATTTTTGTTGATTTATAGCAATTCAATTGATTTTTTACATGACTTTCTTGCTCAATTCACTTATTAATTCTAATAATTATCTTCATATTCTTTTAGATTTTCTACAAATACAATCATCATATAAAAATAATGACAATTTTATGTCATTCTCTCTACATGATTTATATTTTATTTCTTTTTCTGGCTTGACTTCCCTGATGAAAATCTCTAGAACTATGTGGAATAGAGACAATGATAGCAGACATTTTAATTCCATAAATTCATAGGATTTGTTAAAAGAATATTTCTTAATTTCTGAACAAATGAAATATTCTAGTTACTTTTTGTTAAAAATTGATTTGTAGATTAGTTTTACTGTGTTCGGAGGACAAATTGAATGTTTGTTGAGATTTCCTTTATTATCAGATTGTGGTCAATTTGAAAAAAATTTCCATATGCCTGAAAAGAATGTATTTTCTGCAGACATTAGATGCAAGGTTATATAGATATTACATTAGGCCAAAGTTTGCTAATCTTATTGTTTAATGGTTTAAACTTTGCCTATCCTTACCAATATGTGCCCGTTTGTTAAAGCAGTTATTGAATTTTGTTAAAAATCCCTTATAATTTTGGATTTTTCTGTTTCTGATTGTATTTAATTAATTTTGGCTTAAGGTTACAGTACTAGATTCATTAAAAAATGTATCTTCCTAGTGACTTGAAAATTTTGTCATTATGAAGTACCTCTCTATATTATTATGAAGTTTTTAGAAACCTGCTTTGCCTGATATTAACATAGCTACTACAGCTTTCATTTGGATTCTGCATCACATGTCTTTTCCGTATTTTGTTTTCAAACTTTTTTTTGTGATATTATTTCAGATATGTATTTGTAAGCACATAGTTGGGTTTTGTTATTGGTCCAGTATGACTCTTGTTATCTTTAATTAGATGATTTAGATTATATATAATGAATATAATTACTGATATAATTGAGTTTTAATAATCATAGTGATTCCTACTTTTCTATTCATTCTGTTTCTCATGAGGCCACATAGGGCTATTTTTATTATTTCTTATTTCTGCTAGTTTTAATTCATAACGTCTTGTCTCCTTGTGTGCCTTGTTACTTTTTATTCTGTGGCAAACATTACGTTTGCAAAATATTAGACATAGAAATATCCTGAAGTCTAGAAGAGTTCTCCAGAGAGCATTTATGCTTAATTTAGTAAAGAACATGTGACAACTAACTATCTGGATCATTTTAAGCCAATTTCTTGGATTGAAATAATTTGAAGCTGAACCACATCCTATCTCTTTGGTTAATCTATGCTACCAGACAGGAGCCTTTTGAGAATCTCACCTCAACGTGATGACGGTTTATCCAGGCTCTGTATTTCATAGACTCTACACTTCAATTCTTCCTCTCAGCTCTACAATATATCAAACCTATTACTCAGTTTTTCAGCCTCAAATCAGCCCCTGCTGGTTCCCAAGTACCCTCTGAGCAAATGTGACCCAAACTGCAGTATCATCCCTTACCTCAGGCCTCTGTCCTTCCTTTGGTTTTCATCTGCTTCCCCTCCCCTGACTATCTTATAACTTCTCTGATGCTTTCAAATAAATTTTTAAAATGTTTTTTTCCCAGTGTCATCTGAATTACTTAATAGCCATTAATAGAATAATTTATCTCATATTTTCTTTTATAGATTGTTCTGGAAATAGATTTGCAAACTCATTTCTCCCCTATATTTCCTTTTCAATATGTATGTATGTAAAGTTCATTCTTTTCTACCTAAAGAGATAATATGGAAACATAAAAAATTGTATAATTATGACTTTTCAAAATTAAGTCCCTTGGATATAAAGTGGGAACATTTATTCTGAAAGGAAAAGAAATGGACTAAATGTAATTACTTGAATGGAAATCCATCTTTTTTGTAGGTCAACATTCAGATGCTTTTCACAGTTGTGGGAAATGCCTTCGTGGGAGTATTGGTGAAAGGCAATGTCCCTCCTTTTGCTTCTCCCTATGCAAACCAAAGAGGAAGCTTCAGTCTCTGTTTATCTACCGAGAGCCAGGCCAAAGTGACCCAGAAGCAGATCATCCGTCCCTCTCGCTCAGGGCTATGGCTTTTAGGGAAATGATAGTAAGACTGAGGACAACTGGGCAATTACTTAAAGATTGCAGTGTTTGGAGCTTGGGAATAAAATATGCATATGGTTTTACACATCAGTGTCTCCACAAAAGTCCAGCAGCAGAATATCCAGAGTTCCAAATGCCTGAAATATTATCCTGGCTTAGTTAAATTGGCTCTCCAGCTCCCTTTTCTCTATATGTTTGCCCAGCCTGGCTATTCGGGGTTTTATCTGATATCCTTCCAATAAATTGCTTTTCTCTTTAAATTAGCCAACATTAATTCTGTTGCTTGGAAATTAGCTAAGTAGAAATCAATTAACAAATTTCTTCTGAAGGATAGAAAATAACTCAGTATTTCCTATAATAAATATATTTAATTTACTATGATGTATGTTATCTAAATTACATGCACATATTTCAATAATAATTCTATTCTGATTTACAAAAGGCATGATTACTTCAGAAGCTGTTATGCATGTTTTTTAAACGTTTCTTTATTTATAGATTTTAAGAAATTAACAGAGTTAAAAGATATATAATCAATCATCCAAATAATTTCCTCAGTAATGCAGTTTATTAACAATTGAAGGTACGGATTCAAGACAAGCTATTGAGACATATGAAGTTCAATTTTTATTATTTTTATTTTATTTTATTATTATTCTTTTAGAGCAGGGTCTTGCTCTGTCACCCAGGCTCAAGTGCAATGGTGTGATCACAGCCCATTGCAGCCTCGAATTCACGGCCTCAAGTGATCCTCCGGCCATGGCTTCCCAAAGTGCTGGGGTTACAGGGGTATGAGCCATATTACAACACACAGCCCTAAGTTCAGTTTTAAGAACTTATTGCAAAATCCTGCTTTACATGTGTTACTATATAAAATGCAGGCTTCAAGATTTGAAGTTTAGCTGATTGCAAGTTACCATGGAAAGACTAAGATGCTACCATAGATCAGCTTGGTAGGATAGAAAGAAGGGGTGAATGACCTAAATTGAAGGGCTGAAAAATGTAGACCCATTTAGTATAAAAGCAAGGTATTCAATTGGAATAGCATTGTCCAGGCATTGTTCACAGAAAACAACTGAAATTACGAAAAATGATCTGAGAAATGAGGGTTGGTGAGCCAATGATACTATTGGAAATCTAGAGAAGCAGCTGATATTTAGGAGTTTGGTCTATATTTAGATGTCAATCAACATGATGGGATGCAATTCTATGGTGAAAAGATGGGTTACCTACAGGATAGGAGTGGGGTAAGACCAAAAATAAAAAAGTGGGATCATATTCTTAGGAATATAATAAACCTTAGTGGTTTCTCCTATATATCACCCTCCGGAAGGGAATGGGCTATTAGGCAGGTTCACAAAAGATCTGAGGCACAAGGAAAAAAGGGTGGGCAACATAAGGCAAGATTCCTGGGTTCCAGCCTGCACATCAGAATGGAATCCTGCACTGTCCTGTCCTCCAGAACTAGATTACATTACAGGGGCCTGGTGGTCAGCACTGTCTGCCTCCCAGCCAGCTCTCAAATAGCAACTTTATTCAATGGGAATCCTTGCCCTTGAGCCAAGGGTCAGAAGAGAAGGTTCTCTACTACCTGATTGCTATCTCTTTTTATTGATGTTTCTGTGTGAAAAGAGATACAGAGAAGGAACAAACAACCTTTGAAAAAATCACTGTGCCTTTCTTCTTAGTCTTCTTGGGGACAATACAGATTTAAACAAAGAAAATTAGTAACAGCTTCATTGGGAGTTTTAACTTCAAACCAATCACACTAGGAAGGATATCAGCCACCTTTTAAGCGCTCACTAATTGATAGGCATTTTTACTGGGTAAGTTGGGTAGGGCCTTCTCCTCCTATAGCCCATCTTTAGGCATTCCAGTAAGTCAACTTCTAACTCTCTTACCATCTCAGGGTGATAAGACTGACAAGCTTAGATGAGTTTTATCTACATAAATTCCTGAAACAACAGAAATTAATGCAGAACCCATTATCAGAAATCATAGTATAGCTGGTACACAGCTCTGATCATTGCAAATGAGGTTTCAAATAGACCCGGGAGCACTTTAAGTTCTTTTGAAGTGTTTTCCAAATCGGAAAATCTTTCCCCTAAAAGCTTCTCTGAAAATTAACATGGATCTTGACCAAGGATGATTGGTCCCTTCCCAGGAAAGTGTGATTGTCATTAGATTATACTGAGTAGCCTGGTTTGTGCTATAATCCTTTAATATGTTTTCTGTATTAAAATTAATGTAAAGTCATCAAACTTTGATTTTAACCAATGCCTAAATGTGAACGTATAAAAGGACATTATTTCTTTGGGAATAATAACAACGTGATTTTTCCATAAAAAACTATTTTCTTGAAAGAAATATCTATGGATGAATTGAATTCTAAGTTTCTCTAGATGAGGCCCTCTTAACTCCCAATAAAGTTACATGTGCATACATGTAATTTTGCACAGTTAATTGGATGATTTGTATAAAAAGTGACTCAGATAAATATTATTTTAGAAGCATTATTTTTCATTGTAAAATGTCATTCAAAAAAAAAAAAAAGAAAGAAATCTGATGGAAAAAAGTCAGCTGTAATTCCACCATCCCTTTTAATAATTGTTAAACCTTAATTAATCTCTCTAGGGCAGGGATATCTAATCTTTTGGCTTCCCTGGGTCACATTGGAAGAAGAATTGTATTGGGCCACACATAAAACACTAACACTAATGTTAGTGGATGAGCTTAAAAAAAAAAAATCAGAAAAAAAAATCTCATGTTTTAAGAAAGTTTATGAATTTTTGTTGGGCCACATTCAAAGCCATCCTGGGCTGCATGTGGTCCATGGGCTGTGGGCTGGAAAAACTTGCTCTAGGGTTTTGAATGTATTCCACTTCTTTTTTTAAAAAAAGTTAAGATCACATAATTTGTATCTGTCTTAATGGTGCTTTTTCTGGGCATCATTATAAAAATTTTTATATACAGTAGTAACACATTTAGATCTCATATGGTAATAATATATATGTTATTATTATGAACAAATAACTTTATAAATGAAGGCATCCAGGCACAGATTGGTCAAGTAACTTGCCAAAGATCTGTCAAGAAAGTGATTAGGTTAGGATGGAACTCCAGCTCTCCTCCCAGCTTCTATGACAGAATCTGAGCATTTTGAGTGACTATGCAATATTTCATTGATTAACTGTATCACCCTCCTTATCACTGAATATTTAGGTTATGTGCAAAGTCAGCCTAATAATTCAATGAACTTTCATGTTTGGAAATATGTCCAGAAACTACATTTCCAAAAGAAGAACTGCTAAATCAGAAAGTTTGAATGTTTTCTATGTCCAGAATTTAAAATTTTTAAAGTAATCACATCACTGATCTTTTCCATCATGATCACTTCTATTGTTAATAAGCTTATTAATAAAATAATTTTGCATACTGTAGATACTGCACAACTTTCCAAAGCATAGAAATATTGCAATGTACCAAGTATAGATAAATTCATAATTACATGAATGATTATACAATTAGGAATGCAACATTATCTATAGAGAAATATTCCCAAAGAGACTTTTGATCGTTGTTTATGTATAAATTAGATAGATAATGTGTAGAAGTGATCTTGAAACTTCTTGACTCCTGCGAGAACTACAAAGTCTCCCTTGTCAATATACATATTGACCCATTCTGAATGTGACACTATTCTCAATGCTCATTGGCATTTGGGGATTAAGCATAGCTCTGACACTTGAAAGAGATATGTCAGTGGTAAAAATTAATGAAAAAGTTTTTGTTTCAGTGAAAATTCTTTGGGTGCATGCAATGAAAAGAAACACAAAAAGGACTGTATTGTAAAGATACTGGATAGCTTGTATATTCAAAGGAAAAGTTGAACAACTAAAACTGCATATTGAAAATAATTAGACAGGCAGCTTTGGACATTTCAGTCAGGAACACATGGATGATTTCATCTACAAGCTGGTGATAGAATACATTTTATCATTTGTAACTTCATTAGAGATTCAGATTCCTGAGAAAGAGAGTTTGATTGGCTTATCCCTCAAGTGAAACTGGGAGAAAGAAAGACTGAACTTGACAGTCCCACTGCTACCACAAGGATTTGAAAAAAGCTGAGCAAGCAAAAGTAGTTGCTGCCAAATTCAATTTTCGTCTTAATGTGGTAACAGAAGCCCAGAAGTCAATAAATTCTTAAATACTCAGAAAGCATCTTCATGTTGGCAATCCATGCCATGAAATGTTTTAATCAGTAGACAGTGGCAATGTATTAACTTCACAAAGACATCACTTTGATTGTTGTTGATTTTCAAATTTAGCCAACACAATAATAGTGTTGCTATAAGGTCTGAGTTCTAAAATGGGATCAGGAAACACAACATCAAGGAATGGTTGGCAGTTAATATGAAAGACAAAACTAGTGTTTGGAAAGTCAGGACATGACCAGAATCAGAATACTAGAAAGCAAAGTTAGAAACATCAAAATGTGTGGCCTACCTGAAAGACTCCAGCTACAGCAGTGGGAAGCCAAGGTCAAAGCTGGTGAAGAATGAAGAGTGTACAGAGCAAAGGAATGAGTGTGCACATGAATAAATTATTTCAGAAAGTGGTTGGTAATAGTAGGGCTTATTTTGAAAGCCTCAAACCCACTAGGAAAAATGAGCACGTGCTTTAGCACATCCATGGAAAGAATTCTAAGGAAAATTATTACAAAAAGTTTAACATTATTTTTTCTTTTTCTTTAAATGCACTGGGGTAGTCCTCAGGGTTATTTTAATGGCTTAGAATTATTTTTATTTGATGTTCCACTACAAGAGGGCACCTACATTTTTTCAGTGTTTAGGTCTCTAAATGTCTTAATTTGGATCCTGTTTAGTAACCTCTCCAAGAACATACTTCCAAAGGTATGGCACTTTTAAGAAAGCTACATAATGTAATTTGAACTGAGTATATAAATTACTAAATAATTTTAGCCAACAGATGTTTGTTAAATGCTTACAATAAGCTAGGCTTGGCAGAAATTAAAAAGAAAAATTCAAAAATCTAGTATAAATTCTAAGAGATATTTGATTATTGTCACTAATACCTTCTACGACGAATGTGTCCTACAATTTGATAACCTGGAGTTTTCCCTCCTGGATGATACCAACTCTCCTTCCTGGTGAAAAAAATAAAATGCTTGGGAAAAAAAAAATTTATATATATATATATATAACTTTAAACTTCTTTAAATTGTTGAAAAGGTGACAAAATTGTAAACCATTATCAGGGCAAAAAGAAGTAAAAGCAAGAACCCAGATAGGCAGAGCCTCCTTCCCTGTCCTTCTCACACACACCACTGCACCACCATCACCAGCATCATCATCATCATTTTCAGCGTTATTCACTTCCTTTTTCCCTAAGGACATTTTTATCCAAGCAGAACCATGAATTGTTATTTTTCACAATCTCTTGCACATAGGCCAAACGTAAAAACTCAAGGCTCTCCCAAGGTGATGTTCTAAAAGAAGGCCTTCACCTGGCAAAGCTGGGCCCCTATCTCAGGGCATAAGGTAAACCTAAAAGAAACTCCTTCTCCTAGAAGACAAGGAAAGTTACTTTGCAGATGAGCAAATCATGGCTAGAGGAGAGGATCCATTGCTTAGAATTTATAATTACAAAACAGCCATCAACGGGATTTGAAATGTAAAGCCACCACACATCTAGTAGTATAAAAAACTCAAAGTGTAAATTTTGCTTAAATGAACTTTACTGGTAGTATCTATGGATGCCTCAGAAGAAACAAATAAACAAACAAAAGCCTCTTCTATGGAGGAATAAATCTTTATCCAAGGCTTAGAAGGAACCTCACAATGAGTTTTCAATAAAACGACTCCCCATAAAAGATCATGTAAAATAGGTAGCACAACACTGAAATTAGAATCAACAGGAAGAAATATAGATAACAGACTGAATCCCACAAAGACTTCTTACATTGTAATAATTATTCTTGTAACACTTGAAAAACAAAGTATTCAAATATCTACAGGGAACAGTAAACTAAACAACAACAAACCCTGAACTAGCCGACTGAAAAAAAAGGACCAAATAGAACTCATAGAAATAAGATATAATAATTGAAAGTGTAAACCCAATTATTAAATATAAAAGCAGATTGAATACAGAAGGAGAGGAAATGTGGTAAAAGGGAAAGTAAGTCAAAAGAAATATACAGAGACAGAAAGGAGGAAAATATGAAAGAGAAGTTAAAAGGCATCAATGATCAAGTGAATGGGTTTACCATATATCTAATCAGATTTCCTGCAAGATGAGAGACAGAGAGAGACAGTGAGAGAGAGAGAGAGAGAAAGAGAAAGAAAGAAGAAATGAAGAGATCATGAATAAGAATTTTTCATAACTGATGAAGTTTCAAGAGTTTCAACAAATGCTAGGATGAGTGAAAAGAAATACACACCCAGATGTGTCACAGTGATACCACATAACACCAAAAAAAGAGGTACCTTAAAAGCAAAAAATAGACCTATATGGACTTTCAAAGCAGAAACACCTTAACAGCATCAAGTCAGAAGACTGAAATAACATTTTCAACATGGTAAGAGAAAATAAGTGCCAAGCTAGAAATCTATTCCAAGTGAAAATTTCTTTAAAATATGAGGGCAAAATAAAGATGTTTTTAGACAAACAAAAAGAAAATGTATATCGCTATCAACTCTTCACTAAAGAAAATTCTAAAAAAATCTTCTTAGGAAAAAAGGATCACAGATATAAGTTCTAAGCTGTAAGAAGCACACCTCTAAGTTGGTTTTTAAAAAGTAAGTACAAACACAATGGCTTTATAGATGAATATTTATTGAATATTCAATAATATCTAAGTATTCAATAAATACATGGTATATTTTGAATACTAGGCAAGTTTTCATTTTATTGTATTGAGACACGATCTTGCTCTGTCACCCAGCCTGGAGTCTTGGGGCTCAATCACAGTTCATTGCAGCCTCAATCTTCTAGGCTCAAGTGATCCTCCTGCCCTAGCCTTCTGAGTAGCTGGGACTACAGGCATGCACCACCATGTCTGGCTAATATTTTTTATTAGTAGTAGAGACAAGGTCTCATTTTTTTGCCCAGGCTGGTCTAGAACTCCTAAACTCAAGTGATCCTCCCACCTTAACCTCCCAAAATGCTAGAATTATAAGTATGAGCAGATGATGTTTTATTTTATTTTTAAAAATTTTATTATTTTTATTTATTTGTTTTATTTATTTATTTATTTATTTGAGACAGAGTCTCGCTTTGTCACCTAGACTGGAGTGCAGTGGCACGATCTCAGCTCACTGCAACCTCTGCCCCCTGGGTTCCAGTGATTCTCCTGCTTCAGCCTCCCAAGTAGCTGGGATTACAGGTGCCTGCCACACCACATAGCTAATTTTTGTATTTTTTTTTTTTTTTTTTTTGTAGAGACAGGATTTCACCATTTTGGCCAGGTTGGTCTCAAACTCCTGACCTCAAGTGATCCCCCCTCCTCAGCCTCCCGAAGTGCTGCAATTACAGGCATGAGCCACTGAGCCCGGCCACAGGCAATGTTTTAAATACTTTTTCTTTGTCGTCCTCACAATACTATGAGGTTGGCCCTATTTCTTGTCATTCCCATTTTACAGAAGAGGCACAGTTGAGGTTTAGTAACATTGAACATATGACAAGGTTGGCAGTGCAGGTTGACACAAGGACTAGACACAGAACCAGGGCACTTCAGTGCAGTGGCCCAAGGCCAGGGCCCAAACCACACTTAAATAAAATTAAGTGCTGTGTTAGAGAAACAGAGCCGGGATGCAAATGAGTGTTCAGGAATAAAAGACATGTATTTAGCAATAAGGCTATAAAATTGAAGAAGATGAAAGGAAAGTAGTTGAAAGAATCTGAAATGTCAACAGATCTGGGCTGCTCACAGCCCACCTTTCTCTGTTGAATGCTGAAGACATGATACAAGCACAGGGCAAGAAGGGCAGGAAGTCCAGGGGTGAGGTGAACTAACCCGGGGTCTTAAATTTGAGAACTCTTATTTTTAGGATAAATGTGTTGGACCAACTTGTTTTTAAGGCTGCTTTCAACTATAGTTATAACACACACTTTGTTGCAGAACATTTTCATGGAAATAATCCAGCTGCAGGTCATTGGCCACTTGTAAGGATGGTGTATTATATATTTCTTTGTTTAATTAGGCTCTATGAATATTACATTTTTAAGGCTGTGTTATATTCAGATTTTGAACTATGTAGACATTGAGGAGGCTCTACACACTATGAAGGGTACAAGGCCCAAATAAAGGAACTCAGAATTCCTCTTGGGCTAGGAAGAGCAGTACCATTTGTCACATTCATCATAGAAATCTTCCTGCTAATTATTTTTTGGCAGAGTTAGGAGCTACAGGAGCAGGAATTGGAAAGGAATGGAGACACCCAAAATAGTCGCCCCAGAATTTGGATTTTTGCCTCAGATCGGGGGAAGAAAAGACACAATTTGTCTGGGAGACTGTGAGATAAGATCGCATCTCCCAAGAGAGAAGACAAGCTATATGGGTATTTTGGGTTCTACATTAATAATTGTGGGATCAAAACCCTATAATTTGGAAAAGTAATTGTGATGATGATGTTCGCATTTTCTGTAATCATTTTCCTTTTGTTCCTTTGTAGCATATGGCAAGTTCCTCATAAAATATCTCAGTGGTACAAAAGAAAACCAAGGGAGATTTTGTTTGTTTGCTTTTGCCACCTTGGTCCAACAATTAAAGGGAAGCAGTATAATTCTGGGAACAAAATATATTGGTGTTTATGATAGTAACATAAAAATTATAAGAAGAAAATAAAAATGAGTCCCAAAGTCAGGACCTCTTTATTAGAATAGCACATAATTTGTCCATACTCCCTCTTCTCTCACTCCAGCATCACACACAGGGGTGATGTTCAATTGCCCAATGACTATGAATGGTATTGTTACTGCCACTGATGTCTTCTCAGAAATGCTTATTCTACCTTTGTGCTTTTAGAACAGCAATGATATAGCTAGAAACACAAACATTCAATATACATAGATAAAATTGGTAAGACGTGTGGGATGGCAGAAGGAAAAATTGCAGCAAGACTTGCATGTTTCTGGTATGGGCACCTTGGTGAGTTGGGCAACTCGATGTGTTCAGTGAGTTACTTCAAATGGGAACATAAGATTGAAGAACAGATTTGGTTGATGTGGAGTGATAAGCTTAGTTATGGAAACAATAGAAATAAGTGTTCCCTTTTATTGAGCATCTATTTCATTCCAGACAATGTTCTCAATGCTTTAAATGGATTAGTTCTAGTTCTCAGAGAAATTCTTTAAGGTAAGTGTGTGTTTAGTTTGATGCTATTTCTGGGACATCCTAATGACTATAATCCAACATATAGTTGGCTTTTTAAAGAGGAGATTTGGGAATGGGGTCAGAATTGAAGATACAGAACTGGGTATGGTGGTAGTTAAAACCAAGGGAGATGATATAATCACCTAAATGTACATATCAAATAAAGAAAATATCCAATGGCAACTGACATGATACAATGAAAGGACCATGGGATATGGTGCCAGATGGATGTTTTTTTGAATCCCATTGAAGTCTTTGTTTCTGCCTATTTAACCTATTAAGCATCTAGTTGAAAAATGGCCTTCAAAAACTATTTTCTAGATTTAACCAAATGATCCTGCCTGATTCCTCTCCTATGATGTTTTACTGGACTAAGGATAAAAACCTGGCTTGGGCAACTTTATCGAAAGGCTGAGCTGAGCAAATCGGATCTTCTCTGGAGCACTTAGACTAAGTGACCCAGAAATTATGTTCCTCAGCTGATGCCAACCTCTCCCAGGTGAATGGCAGTGAGTTACCTGAGACAGGACTGTAAGATGAAAGAACAAATTTGGTAATGATTAAGTGATGAGCTTAGTTTTTGAAACAATAGAAATAAGTACTCCCTTTTATGGAGTACCTACTTTGTTCCAGACAATGTTCTCAATGCTGTAAATGAACTGATCTTAATTCATTTACAAACTCATTTATAAATTCATGTATAAATATAATTGCACTTATAAACAGATGATTTTGTAATGACTCCAAACCAGAATTTTGTTATTTACACACGTGGATTGTTGTGTGTGAAATAATAGAAAGTCATCTGAGTTATCTAGAAATTTTCCTTTGATAAACTACTTAAGATGATGACTGTAAGAACAGCAGATAAAATAGTAAACATAATGGGGCCGAGGTGGGATGCCAAGAAAAGTGATCTTTTGTACAAAATGAAAATCGAGTGGGAAAAGCCCCGCAGCACAGACGGAATATGAGAAGTTGGCAGATGTGAAAGGGGGCTAGACTTTCCCAAGGACAGGGTCCAACAACTGAAGAGACTGCCCAGGTTGTGACTATCATATAGCCCCCAATTAACTGGGATAACATCCTTGACCAAGTATCCCAAAATGTATTAACTCTGGAGACTACTCTCTCCTAGGCCTTTGCTTTATTTTGCAGCTCATTTGTCTAATGACCCCAGAAGCATGCTTTGACTTGGTAAATATGGGGAAGGGGGATTCAAGAGGAGGCACCTTCATTGCTTCAGTCAAGAGTCAGAAGAAAAGCTCCTATGCCTGCTTTCTCACTCAATATTCTAAGCTCAGGAAATCTGTGTATACAGTTTTCTTAGGCATATGCAGAATAGCATGGCCTCATGCATTAAAACATGCTCATTCCATTAGCTGGGTGCACTGAAAACATTATTCTTTTGTGATATTCCCAAGCAGTCAATCAACTTTCTAGGTCAAACTGCTTTCCTTCAGTCATCAGCAATACATTTTCAGATTCTTAAATTAAACATCTTTTAAGAAATAACCAACTGATACTTCTCATTTTTCAAAAGATGATCAAAATGTTTAATGTTTTCTTTATGTCCCCCAACTTTAAAAAATATACAATAGTTTTCGCTCCAGAAAATTTGTTTTTGGCATAGAGCAGAAAATTAGATTCTATAATTTTATGTGTGAGTGTATCATTAATTTGCAGAATTTATGAAGCATCTTTACCCAGTTCGCAAGAGTTCATTGCCTGCATACTATAGGCTACGTTTTTCAAGGCCTACTCCTGCAATTTTCAGTCTTTTCTTGTGGATAATAAGTGATAAGTGATATAGTTTTTGTTAGGAGGTGCTAAAGGGTTTCAATATAAACTCCACGTGCAAAGCAATCTTAAAATGTGTCATCTAAGAAATCTTCAAAATTGGAATATTAAGACAGATAGTATATAATGTTTCAGAGTGAGTGCTAATACCTTCCTTCACAAGGTTTTGTTATTCCATTTGTGAGATTGGACAATGACTGATGAAACTGGTGAGAAAAGAGCTCTTAATAACCTGGGAGTTCAGCTCCTTTTAAAATTCTAACTGATGTGCATAGAGTGAAAAACCTTATTGTAACATTTAGCATGTGTATGTGTGAGTGTATGTGTGACTCATGAAGGGTAAGGAAATCTGAAGCTATAAGCAAGCCCTTGTTATTTTGGTTTGCTTATGTGTTTGTTTCTTTAAAATGAGCTGGCATCTATTTAGTATACAAATGTTGAAGACGGATTGATTCAATAAATACTGCCAATGTCCTGCAAAGTAGCATTTGAAATACAGAATCTGCTTGGTTCCAGGACAGAATCTATATTCAGTTATTTACCTTTGTGCTCAAGACTAGATTGCCATTGCTTCTTGCTTTGAGTTTTCATTTAGTCAAAATTACTACTCTTTCACCCAGAGGATGGTATTCCAGAATTTAAGATATTTATGCCTGCTCGGTAAAATCTTAAAATTGTTAAATAAAAGATTTATTTGCAAAAGATTGGGATCAGGCGAGGTCATACAATCTACAGAATCTTAAAAAAAGTGACAATTTTAGAAACCCAAGGTCATCTTCTTTGCCTAAAACAATATTACCTGTATTTTCTACTGAGACATGAAATTCTAAAGCAAGATATTTGTTTTTCAGCTTAAGCCTTTTTTTTTTTTTTTTTTTTTTTTTTTTGCAGATAAAATGCACATTTCCTAAGAGGTATATTCTCCCCCACGTACTTTAGCTTAAATAAACCTGGGGTACTGTCTTCAGAGTACACGTTAATAGACATTAATCTACTACATCTGTGGATTACTAAGGTATGTAGATGATAACACTAATTGTGGGAATGGGGATGGGTCAGAATAGAGCCAACACTTAGCATACTAGAGATACGGAGAAGATATGACTGACCTGCTTTCATTCAT
Organism: Macaca mulatta; assembly: GCF_049350105.2. Lineage (NCBI taxonomy): Eukaryota > Metazoa > Chordata > Mammalia > Primates > Cercopithecidae > Macaca > Macaca mulatta. The sequence goes on from NC_133422.1 coordinate 66,810,656, forward strand.
TCATTCTACAAATATTTATGGAAAAATATATTTATTGAAAGTCTATTATGTGACTGGCATTATGCTAAGTTCTTGGGATACAAAAATGTCCTTCCTGTTGCATTACAGAGCACATTGTCAAGATCTATGTTTCCTGAGGCTGCTGTAACAAATCATCACAAACAGTGACTTCAAACTACAGAAATGTATTCTCTCACAGTTCTGGAGGCCAGAAAGCAGAAATCAAAGCGTCAGCAGGGCCGTGTTCCTCTGGAGATCCTAGGAGGGTTATGCTAGGAAAAGTTACATGGAACACATAAAAAGGACAAAGAGGAGAAGAAAGAGTATTTTCAGCAGAGAACATTTTGAAAGATCCAAAGCAAACAATATGTAATGTTTCCCAAGAACGTCAGTGTAGTAGGAACCCATGCGTGTATGGGAGATGTGAGAATTAGAATGGCAGAAAGTGGAGCAGGGGATGTAAAGAGGGGACCAGTTCATGAAGTTGTGAGGACTTTTTTTTCTTTCTGTAATAAGTAGGCAGCAATTGCAATGGTTTAGGTGGGATATCATAGTTCCATTTACATTTATGTTTCAGTCACTCAGGTTACGTGCAGAGTGGGAGAAAGGGAAGTAAGGTCAGAAACAGTAAAAAGGAAGGTATCACATCTTATAGTGGTCCCCTGTTCAGCATATAAATCTTCCATTGAAATGCTGCACCCAGACCTGGTCAAGGATTGCACACGTGGTTCAAATTCAGCCAATGATATACTCTATTCATGGAGTTTTACGCTGGAGATAAATGACAAAAAACTGCAAAATTTTGATGTTCACTCAAATAAACAGGCATTATTCATTCCTACAATCTCAATTTCTCTTCCTTTTCTTTTTGAGCCAAATCATCCACCTATCCCATGCTTCTGAGAGCTGCCTTAGATCTTCTCCATAAACTCATAGTCTTTGCTTAAGGAAGTTGAAGTCATTTCTCTGGACACGAAGTGAAACATCCCCATTTAGCTAAAGGATAGCAGCGAGATAAACTAGGGTGGGAAACTGAGGAAATATAGGTTCATTGGAACAATACTTAGGAAGTAACACTGATATGACTTGGTAATAGACTCGATGTAGGTAGTTAGGTAGTGGAGTCAAGGATGAAGCTCAGGTTTCTAATGAGACATTCTAGGTGAAAAGAAGAACCATTAACTGAGATAAGACACAGCAAGAGAATGGTAAGGAATGTAACGCATTCAGTTTCAGACAAATGAACTCGAGGTGCCTGCAGGACATTCAATTAAAGGTGAATGATATGCATTTGAATATAGTGAAATATAGAACAGAAGTCTGGATGGGAGAATATATATGTGGAAGTTGTTAATCCATTGAAGATGATACCTTAAGACCAGGCTACTAGCATCACAATCACAGCAGACAAAAACCTACTGAATGACCTGTCAGTTTCCAGTCTTAATAGTTCTCTCTTTTTATCTATTGGTTTTTCAATTATTTTTCCTCAGTCATTTCTTTTTCATGAAGGCTTAAAAAACTCTAAAACATATTCATATGACAAGTACTATAAATTTATTTCTCTCTCTTCTGGAAAACATCATTTTTCTCTGAGAATATGTATATTATTTTCAATACTTATGAAATTTGGACTTTTTTTGTTGTTTTTGTATTGTCCCTTAATGAAATTTGACATCCTTGAAAGTTGGGATGCTGTTTTCTTTCTTTTTTTTTTTTTTTTTTTTTTTTTTTAGTCCCAAACAGGATCTATTATATTGTAAATCATTCAGTGGACATTTTTATGTTTATTGGTGATAATTTTAATATGAAGCTATATCCAAATTGAAATAGACACCATAAGAAACACAATGTAACTTAAATGTTCTGAGATTGTAATTATATAACATAAAAAGGAAGTGAAAAGAGACACCAAAAACAATATTAGTGGATCATTTTGCCTTCTTTTGTAAATAATTTTTCAAGCATGATTACAGTTACACCTGCATGTACTAAATTCATTTTTCCATGTTGATAAGTAAGAAATGACGAATACCATCTGAGAAATACTCTTTTATTTCAAGACCAGATTGCTTGCATGCTGTTTAGTTCAGGATCAGAAGGGGCATACAATTAAGTTGCATGAAAAGTTTTCTCTTTATAACTTTGCTAACTCTAATTTTTTGAAATTTGTGCTAGTGTCAGAAATATAAAACTATACGCGTCAAGAATATTTTTTTTTTTCTTCCTTCAAAGCTGGCTTTAATTTTCCTGGTATTTCTGCCTGGGCTTAGATTGGTGATTATGACACTTAGCACATGAATCATTTTCTTTAACTTCAAAGAGCATTACGAATGTTGAATAATTATTCCTCAAAATCTTTAGCAAGGGAGGTATTTTTGTTCACATCCCATTGTACAGACCTGAAAACTGAGGGACAGTAGTCAAGTGGATATCTTATCCCAAAAGATAAAAAAAAATAATAACCTTTTGAATCTCAATCATCATTTCTCTTTTTCTTTTGGTTCTTTCTATGGACTTTAAGATATAAGAAAAAGATTAGGGAAAAAATTGAACTCTGTGATGTTTTCAAAGAAAAGAAAAAATTTCACACCTTTTTAACTGTCGTTCAGCTGCAGGTAAAGAATTTAACAGCTTGTGGAGTGCTAATTAGAGCCCATTATAACTTGATTGACCTGCATTGGCAGCAGCACTGGCTGTGTCCTTGCAAGATGGAGAGTTTCTTTCTTTGCGCAGTTCTGATTCAGGTAACTCGGTTTCCTGACTATGGAAGCAGTAATAATTCAGAGGCGGCAGTCAGAATCAGGCTGTATAAATCTATATTTAAAATGGAATTTTACCTTTGCATGCTTTGGAAATAATAAGCAACAAATACTGTTCAATACTTCCAGTGGCTCAAATGCTATCACACCTACTTGCATGAAGATACAGAAAACTGAGCTTCATGATCTGTCTTAACTTCCTAATTAACAAAGTCAAAGAATATCCAAGAAAGAAAATATCTGTATTTGGCCCTCTTGGCTTTTGATATTTACTATTTGCAAAAGAAATCAAGTATGTATATTTACAAAGTAAATGTTTTGTACTAAAGAGGCAAAATGAGCTTTCCTGAGTAAGTACATATTTGAGTGAAAAGTGTTTTCTTTTTGCTTTGATTATTTTCTTGATGACCTAAAGGGATTTTCTTCTGTGTCTAATTAAGTTTACTACTACTCTATACACCTGTTCTCTAACCTTTTCTGTGGCCCCACATTTCTATATGCTTATTGCATAGAAATCTATTGTGTGGAAAGATATCCCTATTTCATCCACCTTTTTCCCTCCCACAAATAATTATCTCATTTCCTCAATTTCTAACATCCTACCTCATATCTACGATGTGTGTTTATAAAAATATCAATCTATCTTCAGGTGAAATATTTGAACAAATATTAGAAATTAGCACTATAAAATCCTAAAAGAATGTTTCCATTTTTATTGTGCCAAAATACACATACTATAGCACATAAAATGTGCTATCTTAACCATTTTTAAGTGTACATTTGAGTTGCCTTAAATACATTCACATTGTTGTGCAACCATACCCATTACCTATCTTCAGAACTTCTTTCATCTTGCAAAACTGAAACTCTGTACCCATTACACAGTAACCCCCATTCTCCCTCCTGCCAGCCCCTAGAAATCACCATTCTACTTTCTGTCTCCATAATTTTGACTACTCTAGGTACCTCATATGAGTGAAATCATACAGTATTTATCTTTTTGTAACTGGCTTATTTTACTTAGCATAATGTTCTCAAGGTTCATCCATGTTGTAGAATATGTCAGAATGTCCTTCCTTTTTAAGGCTGAGTAATATTACACCATATGTATATGCCACATTTTACTCATCCATTCTTCTGTTGATGGACATTTGGATTGCTTCCACATCTTAGCTGTTGCAAATAATGCTGCTACGAACATGTGTATGCAAATATCTCTTGGCGACCCTCCTTTTAATTCTTTTAGATATGTAATGACAGGGTTTAAGACACACTAACCCAAAGTATGACACTTTACCATTTGAGAAAACAGGAAAAGCAGGAGGGTCTTTCTGACCTTTTCCCACCATTCTCCCCTGAAGCAAGCCATAAAAAAATATTCTAATCTTCCTCTATAAGAGGTCATCAGACCCTCATTTCAGAAGGGTCCTATCTATAACTGGAAGAAAGGAATGAAGACACAGGGACACAAAGAAGAATCTGAACAAACAGCCATATGAAGTTTCCTTTAGTTTATTACCATTAGATCATACCCCCTTTTGTCTTATCATACTTCTACATGACTATCTACTTTTCATCAAAGCTAACCATAAAAATACAGTATTTTTTCTGTACCTTTAGGCCTTCATTTTTGAAGGCTTTCTTGATATGTAAAACTTGCATTAAATACATTTGTATGCCTTTCTCCTGCTAATCTGTCTTTTGTTTTAAAGGTCTGATATGGCTTGGCTGTGTCCTCACCCAAATCTCATCTTGAGTTGTACCTCCCATAGTTCCCATCTGTCATGAGAGAGAACCAGTGGGAGGTAATTGAAAAATGAGTGTGGGTCTTTCCCATGCTGTTCACATGATAGTGAATAAGTTGCATGAGATCTTACGGTTTTCTAAAGAGGTGTTCCCCTGCACATGCTGTCTTGCCTGCCACCATGTAAGACATGACTTTGTTCCTCATTCACCTTCCTCCATGATTGTGAGGCCTTCCCAGCCATGTGAAACTGTGAGCCAATTAAACCTCTTTCCTTTGTAAATTACCCAGTCTTGAGTATGTCTTTATTAGCAGCATGAGAACAGACTAATACAAGGTCTCAGCCATGAACCTTATATCGGATAAGAAGATACATTTTCTCCCCTACAATACCCACAAGTAGAGTTGCTGGATATGTGGCAATTCTATTTTTAATTTTTTAGAAAATTATCATACTGCTTTCTACAATTTCTATACTATTTTACATTCCTATCAACAGTGCTCATGGATTCTAATTTCTCCACATGCTAATATGTATGTTCTGTTGTTGTTTTTTGATAATAGCCATCTTAATAGGAGTAAGGTAGTATCTCATTGTAGTTTTGATCTGCAATTATCTAATGATTACTAATGTTGACCATCTTTGTATGTGCCATTTGGCCACACATATATCTTCTCTGAAAAAAATGTTTATTTAGGTCCTTTGCCTATTTTTGAAATGTTGTTGTTGTTGCTGCTGAGTTTTAGCTATTCTCTATACACTCTGGATACTAATTCTTTATCAGATATATTATTTGCTGATATTTTCTTCATTGTGTAGGTTTTCTCTTTATTCTATTGATAGTATAGTACCTTTTGATATACAAATTTCATGAAATCCAATTTGTTTATTTTTTCTTTTGTTCCTGTGCCTTTGTTGTCATATCCAAAAAACCATTGCCAAATCCAATGTTGTGAAGCTTTTCTGCTATGTTTCCTTCTAAGAGTTTTATAGTTTTAGGGATTATATTTAGGTCATGGATCCATTTTGAATCAATTTTTGTATGTCGTGTTAGATTAGGGTACAACTTAATTCTTCTGCATGTGGATATTTGGTTTTCCTGGAAATATTGTGGAAGAGACTGTCTTTTTGTCAATGGATGGTTTTGGCAACCTTGTCGGAAATCATTTGAGTAATATACAAAGGATTTTTTCAGGACTCTCTAGTCTATTCCATTGCTCTATGTCTTTATGCCATTACCACACTGCTAGATTGTTGTAGATCTGTATGATGCTTGGGCTTTTTGTGGTTCCTTGAGATGCTATATAAATTTTATGATTGATTTTTTTTATTTCTTTAAAAATATGTTATTGGGATTTTTATAGAGATTGCATTAAATCTGTATATAAGTTTAAGTAGTACTGACATCTTAACAATCTTAAGTCTTTTAATCCATGAACACAGGATATACTGGTTTATCCTATGATTTGTTGATGACATCTAGATTTACTGGTGTCTTCTTTGATTTTTGTTTTCAGAAATGTTTTATTGGACAAGCCTTTTACCTCCTTGGGTAAGTTTATTCCTAACTATTCTGTTATTTTTGATGTTGTCATAAATATAATTATTTTCTTAATTTCCTTTTCAGATATTTTATTTTTAATCTTTAGAAATGCAACTGATTTGTGTATGTTGACTTTGCATGTTGCTACTTTGCTGAATTTGTTACTCCTAAGTGTGTGTGTGTGTGTGTGTGTGTGTGTAATCTTTAGAGTTTTCTACATATAGCATAATATCTTCTGCCAAAGTAAATAATTTTACCTTTTTTCTTTCCAATTTGGACTCTTTTTATTGTTCTTGCCTAATTTCTCTGACTAGGACTTTTAGTACTATGTTAAATAGAAGTGGCAAATGTAGGTATCCTTGCTTTGTTCCTGACCTTAGAGGAAATACTTTCAGTCTTTCACCAATGAGTAGGTGTTTACTTCAGGTTTTTCATATATAGTTTTTATTATTTTGATGTGGTTTCCTTCTAGTCCTAGTTTGTTGAGTGGTTTTATCATAAAAAGATGTTCAATTTTGATAGATGCTTTTTCTGCATCAATAAAGATGATTGTGTGATTTTTTTTCTTCATTCTGTTAATTTGGTACATTACATTGATTGATTTTTATATGTTGAACCATCTTTTCCTTCCAAGAATTGAACCCCATTTGGTCATTTTCTTAGTTCATTTTCTGTTGCTCTAACAAAATACCACAGATGCGGTAATTTATAAAGAAAAAAGATTTGGTCAGGTCATAGTTCTTGAGACTGGAAAGTTCAAGAGCATGGCACTGGCATCTTGCAAGGGCCTTCTTGTTGCATTATATTATGGTGGAAGACATCAACTGGCAATAGTGCAAGAGTGTGCCAGCTCATGTGTCTTCTTCTTGTAAAGCCACCAGTCCCACTATGGGAGACCACCTGATAGTTTTATCTAATCCTAATCCTAATTACCTCTCAAATTCTCCATCTTCAAATATTATCAACATATGAATTTGGGGATTACGTTTCTAACACATGGAATTTGAGAGACACATTCAAGCCATAGCAGTCACAGCACATAACCATTTTAAAATACTGTTGAATTCAGTTTGCTAGTATTTTATTGAGGATTTTTGCATCAATGTTAATAAGGGATATTTGTAGTTTTCTTTTCTTGTTGTATCTTTATTGGCTTTGGTATCAGGGTTATTGTTGAGCATAACACCATGTACTGCTTATCAAAGCTGGCAGAGGGATCCAACTACATATAAAGTAGCAAAACTTATTACAATTCCAGCCACCAAAAATCAATATCCAAACACTTCTGCTCACTGCATTTTGGTATCAGAGTAACCAAGAAAAATACAACACAGCCAAGCATTGTCTGGAAGAACTCTTATAATCACATAGAAAAGAGACATAATAAAATCAGTTCCCATAGTGTGCGCTGATCCCTCATGGGTAGTGGGTCTCCTGGCAGCTGACAGGACAGTTCGCCTGTGTACACTCTTCTCATGTGACAGTAGAATGAGCTCTCCCTCTCCCCACTAGAGTCTGATGTACTGAAAGGTGGATAAACGCCTGATAGCTATTTATGCACAAGTTTAAGCAGAACAAAGGAATGTATATTAAGCCAGAAACAGGGAAAGATATTACCTCACAACATAATAAGCCCAGCACAGCATAGCTTGTTTGGGCACTTTATCTCTTGGTAAGGAAGGAAGTGTTATAGGCCCAAGACCCATTCTTAAGTGACTGAGCAGGAGTTGAAAGACTGCACAGACAAGATTCCCTTTCCAACAGTAATGCTGGCCTCATGGAATGAGTTCAGGAGTGTTATTTGTCTTTAATTTTTTTGGAAAGTTTGAGAAGGATTGGTATTCCTCTTTAAGTGTTTGGTAGAATTCACCAGTGAACCCATTAGGTCCAGGGATTTATTTTGTCAGAAAATTTTTGATTAGTAATTCAAATACTTTATGAATTATAGATCTATTAAGATTTTCTATTTCTTCATGCTTTAGTCTTGGCAGGTTTTGTGTTTGTAGGAATTTGCCCATTTTATGTAGGTTATATTACTTATTCGTTGGCATGCAATTGCTCATAGTACTCTTTTAATATTTCTCATTTCTGTAAAATCGGTAGTAATGTCCTCACTTTCAATTATGGTTTTAGTAATTTGAGTCCTCTGTTTTCCATACAGACTCCATTTAGTTAAACTTTTATTAGTTTTGTTGATTTTTTTGAGGAACCAACTTTTGGTTATTTTTAAATTTCTCTATTATTTTTCTATACTTTTATTTCATTTGACTCTGCTCTTAACTTTATTATTTCATCTTTATGCTAGCTTTAGGTTTGTTTTTCTTCTTCTAGTTCCTTAAGATGTAAAGTTCGATTGTTGATTTGAGATCTTTCTTATGTTTTAGTGTATGTATTTATATCTATATGTTTCCCCTTTAGCACTACTTTCACTGTATAATTTTTTATGTAGTGTTTTAATTTTCATTTATCACTACATATTTTCTAATTTATCTTTTGGTTTCTTCTTTTATCCGGTGGTTGCTTAAGAGTGTGTTGTTTAATTGCCACAAATTTGTAAATATTTTAGTTTTCCTAATGTTATTAATTTCTATCTTCATCCCATTTTGGTTTGAGAAGATATTTTGTATAATATCTACCTTTTAAAACTTATTGAGGCTTAATTTGTTTTCTAACATAATGGTTTATCCTAAAATCTTACACTTGAGAAGAAGGTGTATTCTGTTCCATTGAGTAGAGTGTTCAATAAGTGTTTGTTAGATCTAGTTAATTTCTTGTGTTTAAGTCCTCAGTTTCCTTGCTTATTGTCTGAGTCAGTTCAGGTTGTTATAAAAAAATATGCCATAGCCTGGGTGGCTTAAACACTAGACATTTATTTCTCACAGTTCTGGAGGTAAGAAAGTCCAAGATCAAAGTGCTGGCAGATTTAGTGTTTGTTGGGAACCTGCCTCCTGCTTTGGAATTCATTATCTTCTTGTTATATTTCCACATAGCAGAGAGCAGAGAAATAGCAAGTTATCTGGCCTCTGGTTATAAAAGCATTAATCTCATTAGCTTCTAAGGCCCAATTCCAAATACTGTCACAATAAAGATTGCATTGAACATAAATTTGGTCACACAAACATTCAGTCTATAGCACTTACTTTCTTTCTGGTTGTTCAATCCTTTATTGAGAGTATAATATAGAATGGTCTATTTCTACCTTAAATTTAATCAATTGTGCTTTACATATTTTGATGGACTTTTATTAAATGTATAAATGTTTATCATTATTATATTTTCTTGTATTAAATGTTATATTAATATATAATGCCATTCTTTGTATTAATTTTTTTATTTAAAGTCAATTTTGTGTGATAGTAGTATAGTTACCATAGTAACTAAACGAAAGTATGCATGGTTATACTACTATAAGACAAAATGGCTATACATACTTTCTTTTGTTACTAATATCATTTACCATCCTTTCACTTTCAAACTATTTGTATCTTTGGATCTAAAGTGAGTCTCCTATAGAAAGCATATAGTTGAATCACATTTTTAAAAATCAACTTTCTCAATCTTCATCTTTTGATTAGAAAGTTTCATCCATTTATGTTTAATTACTAATAAGAAGAGATTTTGGCATTATTCTATTTGTTTTCTATATGCCTTATTACTCTTTTTTTTCCTCATTTCCTGCATTACTGTTTTATATGTTTAATAGGTTTGTGTAGTAAAACATTTAAATTCTTTTCTCATTTCCTTTTATGTATGATTTTTAGCTATTTTCTTTGTGGTTATCATGAAGATTACATTTAACATCCTAAAATTCTAAAATTCTACTTTGAATTTATACCAGCGTAATTTCAATAACACACAAAAACTCTTCTACTTTAACAGCACCATCCCCATCCCTTTAGTTGTAAATGTCACAGAATTACATCTTTATTTAATAAATTGTGTGTCTAAAACACAAACTAATAATTTTTAATACATTAGTCTTTTAAATTGTATAGAAACCTAAAAGTGGAGTTACATACCATTGTTTCACTAATACTAGTTTTTAAAACTGGCCATGTATTTTACTTTGCTGAGATCTTTATTTCTTCATAAGTCTTCAAGTTACTGTCTCGTGTTCTTTCTATTTCAATCTGCAGGACTCCCTGTAGTATTTCTTGCAAGGCAGATATAGTGGTAATAAACTCCCTCAGCTTTTGTTTATCAGGGAATGTTTTATTTTTCTCCTCACTACCGAAGGACAGTTTTGCCAGATATGTAATCCTTGGTTGACAGTATTTTTTATATTAGTACTTTGAATATGTCAGCCCACTGACTCCTTGCTCTGAAAGTTTCTGATGAGAAGTCTGCTTGCAATCTTATTAAGGATTTCTTACATGTAACGAGTTGCTTCTCTCTTGCTGCTTTTCTCTCTTTGACTCTAGCTTTCAACGATTTGTTTATCATGTGTTCTTGATGGAATTAAACTCTTGGAATTTATCCTGTTGAAGAGTGTTAAGGTTCTTGGATGTTTATATTCATGTCTTTCTTCAAATTCAGAAAGTTTTTGCCCATTATTTCTTCAAATAATCTCTCTACTTCTTTCTCCTTTTTTCTGCTTTTGGGAATTCTGCAATATACATGTTGATCAGTCAGATGATTCCCAAGGGTCTCTTATGTTCCATTCACTTTTTCTTAATATTTTTTCCTTCTGTTTATCAGACTCAATAATTTCCATTGTCCTATCTTCAAGTTTGATTATTCTTTCCTCTATTTGCTTAGAACTACCTTTGAATCTTTCTAGTGATTTGTCTTTTCAGTTATTTCATTTTTCACTCCAGAATTTATTTTTGGTTTCTTTTTAGGTTTTCTATCACTTTGTTGACACTTCAATTTTATTCATACTTTTTTTTTTTTTTTTTTTGAGACGGATTCGCTCTGTCGCCCAGGCTGGAGTGCAGTGACGCGATCTCAGCTCACTGTAAGCTTCTCCTCCCGGGCTCACGCCATTCCCCTGCCTCAGCCTCCCGAGTATCTGGGACTACAGGCACCCGCCGCCACACCCAGCTAATTTTTTTTTTTTTGTATTATTTTTAATAGAGATGGGTTTTCACCGTGTTAGCCAGGATGGTCTCGATCTCCTGACCTCGTGATCCACCCTCCTGGGCCTGCCAAAGTGCTGGGATTACAGGTGTGAGCCACTGCGCCTGGTCAATTTTATTTATACTTTTAAAACACTTTATCCATATCTTCTTTTAGTTATTTGAGCAGCCTTAAGGGGTCCAAGAGCATCCTTAAGATGCTCTTTGCCTAGTAGATTTACCATTAGTTTTTTTCAAGGACTGTTTCTGTTTATTAATTTATTTTCCTTTGTATAAGTCATACTTTCCTATTTTTTTGTATGCTTTGTTACTTTTATCTTTTATTTTTCTTTCTTTCTATCTTTCTTTCTCTTTTTTTTTTTTTTTTTTTTTTTCAAAAGCATCTTACTATGTCACTTAGGCCAGAGTACAGTGGTGCAATCATGGCTCACTACAGCCTCAGTCTCTGGGGCCCAAGCAACTCTCCTACCTCAGCCTTATGAGAAACTGGGAATAGAAGCATGTGCCCCCATGCCTGGCTACTTTTTGAAAAACAATTTTGTAAAGATGGGGTTTCACTATGTTTCCCAGGCTGGTCTTGAACTCCTGAACTAAAACGATCTTCCCACCTGGGCCTCCCCAAAGTGCTGGAATTACAGGTGTGAGTCCCACACCTGGACTGTGCCTTGTGATTTTTTTTTGTTGAATATTGGACATTTGAATCTCATAAAGCAGTAACTCAGGAAATCTGATTTTCCTTCTTCCCTCTGGTTTTCTGCTTGTTTTATTTTTTAGTTATTTATGGATCAGCCTGAAGTGTAAACTTAAAATCTTCTGATTTTTTTTCTGCATTTGTATTTGCCTAGTGATACAGTCTTCAAACATCTGGAAAACCTTTCCAAGTAGAACAGATACAAACAAGCCCAGACTGGGAAGACTATGATAAATGTCTAACTCTTCAATGCCAAGACACTGATGAATATCTACAACCTTCAAGCCCATTCAGGAAAACATGACTTCAGTAAATGAAGTAAGTAATGCAGCAGGGACCAATTCCAGAGAGACAGATATATGTGACCTTTCAGACAGAGAATTCAAAATAGTTGTTTTCAGAAAATTCATAGAAATTCAAGATAACACAGAGAAGGAATTCAAAATCCTATCAGATAAATTTAACAAATAAATTTAAATAATTAAAAGGAATCAAGCAGAAATTCTGGGGTTGAAAAATACAATTGAAGCATTAAAAAATTCATAAGAGTCTTTTAATAGCAGAATTATCAAACAGAAGAAAGAATTAGAAACCTTGAAGACAGGCTATTTGAAAATACATAATCAGGGGAGACAAAAGAAAAAATACAATGATACTTATCTAGAATACAGCCTGAAAAGGGCAAATCTAACACTTATTGACCTTAAAGATGAGGGAGGTGGGTAGAAAATTTCTTCACCAAGATAGTAACAGAGAACTTTCTAAGCCTAGATAAATATATCAATATTTAATCACAAGAAGGCTAAAGAATGCCAAGTAGATTTAATCCAAAGAACACTACCAGAATGCATTCAATAATCAAACTCCCAAAGTTCTAGGATAAGGAAAGGATTTTAATTGTAGTAAGAGAAACAAACAAACAAACAAATAACATACAATGGAGCTCCAATATGGCTGCAGCAGACTTTCCAGTGGAAACTTTACAGGCCAGGAGAGAGTGGCATGACATATTTAACATGAAGAAGAAGAAGAAGAAAAAAAAACCTTTTTACCCTAGCAAAGTATATCCAGTAAAAATATTCTTTAATATGAAGGAGAAATAAAGACTTTCCCAGACAGACAAAACCGGAGGGATTTTATTAACACCAGACCCATTCTACAAGAAACGCTAAAGGGAGTTATTCAGTCTGAAAGAAAGGGACATTAATGAACAATAAGAAATCATCTGAAGGTACAAAGGTCACTGGTAATAGTAAGTACACAGACAGACACAGAATATTTAATACTGTAATTGTGGTGTATAAATTACTCTTATCTCTAGTAGAAAGATGAAAAGATGAACCAATCAAAAATAATAACTACAACACATTTTCAAGACATAGGCAGTATAATAATATATAAATGGAAGCAACAAAAAGTTAAAAATCAAAGGTTAAAATATTGAGTTTTTATTTGTTAGTTTGTTTATTCAATCAGTGTGAAGTTGTCCTCAGTTTAAAGTAATGGGTTATAAGATATTTGCAAGCCTCATGGAACATACAGTGGATACACAAAAAATAAAAACAAGAAATTAAAACATAAAACACCAGAGAAAATCACATTCATTAAAATGAAGGCAGGAAGGAAGGAAAGAAGGAAGAGAAAAGTCACAAAACGACCAGAAAACAAATAACATAATGGCAGAACTATGTCCTTACTCGTCAATAATAACATTGAAGGTTAATGGAGTGAACTGTCTCATCAAAAGACATAGATTGGGCTGGGCACAGTGGCTCATGCCTGTAATCCCAGCATTTTGGGAGGCCGAGGCAGGTGGATCATGAGGTCAGGAGAAGGAGAGTATCCTAAGCTAACACGGTGAAACCCCGTCTCTACTAAAAATACAAAAAAATTAGCGAGGCATGCTGGCAGACACCTGTAGTCCCAGGTATTCAGGAGGCTGAGGCAGGAGAATGGTGTGAACCTGGGAGGTGGAGCTCGCAGTGGGCCGAGATCGCACCACTGCACTCCAGCCTGGGTGACAGAGCAAGACTCCATCTCAAAAAAAAAAAAAAAAAAAGAGGAAGACATAGATTTGTTGAATACATAACAAACCAAAACCCAGTGATGTTACCTACAGTAAACATACTTCACTTAAAAAATAAAAGTGCATATAGTTTGCAAATAAAGGGATGGAAAAAGATAGTCCAGGCCAATAGAAAAAAAAAAAAAAGTAGCAGGAGTAGCTGTACTTACATCAGACAAAATGGATTTCAAGACAAAAACTATAAGAATAGACAAAGAATGTAATTATATAATGGTAAAAGGCCAATTCAGTAAGAGGATATAACAATTGTAAATCTAAATGCACCCAATATTGGAATAGCCAGATATATAAAGCAAATATTGTTGGAGCTAAAGAGAGAGATAGACCCCAGTACAATTATAGCTGGAGACTTCAACACCCCACTTTCATCACTGGACAGATCTTCCAGACAGAAAATCAACGAAAAAAATCAGGCTTAATCTACACTACAGATCAAATGGATCTAATAGATACTTACAGAACATTTCATCCAAGGCCCATAGAATACACATTCTTCTCAGCACATGGATCATTTTCAAGGATATACCATATGTTAGGTCACAAAGAAAGTCTTTAAACATTCAAAGAAAATTGAAATAATATAAAGCATCTTCTCTGACCACAATAGTATAAAATGACTAATAAATAACAAGAGGAATTTGGAAACTATAAAATCATATGGAACTTAAACAACATGCGGGGATTTGGTGGCAAGATGGCCAAATAGGAGCAGCTCTGGCCTGCAGCTCCCAGTGACATCCATGCAGAAGGTGGGTGATTTCTGCATTTCCAACTGAGGTACACAGTTCATCTCAATGGGACTGGTTGGACAGTGGGTGCAGCCCACGAAAGGCGAGTCGAAGCAGGGTGGAGCATCGCGTATCGCGTCACCTGGGAAGCTCAAGGGATCAGGGAATTCTCTCCCCTACCCAAAGGAAGCCGTGAGGGACTGTGCCATGACGAATGGTACCCTCTGGCCCAGATACTGCACTTTTCCCATGATCTTTGCAACCTGCAGACCAGGAGATTCCCTCTGGTGCCTATGCCACCAGGGCCCTGGGTTTCAAGCAAAAAACTGGGCGGTTGTTTGGACAGACACTGAGTTAGTTGAAGGAGTTTTTTTTTGTTTTTTTTTTTTTTGTTTTTTGTTTTTTTCCATACCCCAGTGGCATTTAACGCCCATGAGACAGAACCATTCACTCCCCTGCAAAGGGATCTGAAGCCAGGGAGCCAAGTAATCTGGCTTGGTGGGTCCCACCCCCATGGAGCCCAGCAAGTTAAGATCCACTAGCTTGAAATTCTCACTGCCAGCACAGCAGTCTGACATCGACCTGGGATGCCCAAGCATAGTTGGGGAAGGGGCGTCTCCTATTGTTGAGACTTGAGTAGGCGGTTTTACCCTCACAGTGTAAACAAAGCTGCCAGGAAGTTCAAAGTGGGTGGAGCCCTCCACAGCTCAGCAAGGCCTTTGTGGTCAGACAGTGGGCGCAGCTTCAGCAGACTTGAATATCCCTGCCTGACAGCTCTGAAGAGAGCAGTGGATCTCTCAGCACACCGTTTGAGCTCTGCTAAGGGTCAGACTGCCTCCTCAAGTGGGTCTCTGACCCTTGTGTATCCTGACTGGCAGATACCTCCCAGTAGGGACCAACAGACACCTCATACAGGCAAGCTCTGGCTGGCATCTGTTGGGTGCCCTTCTGGGACGAAGTTTCCAGAGGAAGGAACAGGCAGCAATCTTTACTGTTCTGCAGCCTCCACTGCTGATAGAGGAACAAACAGGGTCCAGAGTGGACGCCCAGCAAATGCCAGCAGACCCGTATCAGAGGGACCTGACTGTTTGAAGGAAAACTAACAAACAGAAAGGGATAGCATCAACATTAACAAAAAGGATGTCCACCCGGAGACCCCATCCAAAGGTCACCAACATCAAAGACAAAGGCAGATAAATCCATGAAGATGGGGAGAAAACAGTGCAAAAAAGCTGAAAATTCCAAAAACCAGAATGCATCTTCTCCTCCAAAGGATCAAAACTCCTTGCCAGCAAGAGAACAAAACTGGATAGAGAATGAATTTGATGAATTGACGGAAGTAGGCTTCAGAAGGTTGGTAATAACAAACTCCCCTGAGCTACAATGCAAGGAAGCTAAGAACCTTGAAAAAAGGTTAGATAAATTGCTAACTAGAATAACAGCATAGAGAAGAATATAAATGACCTGATGGAGCTGAATCACAGCACGAGAATGTCATGAAGCATACACAAGTATCAATATCCAAATCAATCAAGCAAGCAGAAGGAAGGATATCAGAGATTGAACATCAATGTAATGAAATAAAGTGTGAAGACAAAATTAGAGAAAAAAGAAGAAAAAGAAATGAACAAAGCCTCCAAGAAATATGGGAGAATGTGAAAAGACCAAATCTACATTTGACTGGTGTATCTGAAAGTGACAGGGAAAATGGAACCAAGTTGGAAAACACTCTTCAGGATATTATCCAGGAGAACTTACTTCCTCAACCTAGCAAGACAGGCCAACATTCAAATTCAGGAAATACAGAGAATACCATAAAGATACTCCTCAAGAAGAGCAACCCCAAGACACATAATCGTCAGATTCACCAACGTTGAAATGAAGGAAAAAATGTTAAGGGCAGCCAGAGAAAGTTCGGGTTACCCACAAAGGGAAGCCCATCAGACTAACAGTGGATCTCTCTGCAGAAACCCTACAAGACAGAAGAGAGTGGGGGCCAATATTCAACATTCTTAAAGAAAAGGATTTTCAACCCAGAATTTCATGTCCAGCCAAACTAAGTTTCATAAGCAAAGGAGAAATAAAATCCTTTACAGACAAGCAAATGCTGAGAGATTTTGTCACCACCAAGCCTGCCTTACAAGAGCTCCTGAAAGAAGCACTAAACATGGAAAGGAACAGCTGGTACCAGCCACTGCAAAAAAACATACCAAATTGTAAAGACACTATGAAGAAACTGCATCAATTAATAGGCAAAACAACCAGCTAGCATCATGATAACAGGATCAAATTCATACATAATAATATTAACCTTAAATGTAAATGAGCTTCATGGAGATCCATCTCACCTGCAAAGACACACATAGACTCAAAATAAAGGGATGGAAGAAATTTACCAAGCAAACGGAAAGAAAAACAAGGCAGGGGTTGCAATCTTACTCTCTGATAAAACAGACTTTAAACCAACAAAGATCAAAAGAGACAAAAAAGAGCATTACATAATGGTAAAGGGATCAATTCAACAAGAAGAGCTAACTATCCTAAATATATATGCACCCAATACAGGAGCACCCAGATTCATAAAGCAAGCTCTTAGAGACCTACTAAAAAGACTTAGACTCCCACACATTAATAGTGGGATACTTTTATACCCCACTGACAATATTAGACAGATCAATGAGACAGAAAATTAATAAGAATATTCAGGACTTGAACTCAGCTCTGGACCAAGAGGACCTAATAGATATCTACAGAACTCTCCACCCCAAATCAACAGAATATACATTCTTCTCAGCACCTCACAGTACTTATTCTAAAATTGACCACATAATTGGAAGTAAAACACTCCTTAGCAAATGCAAAAGAACAGAAATCATAACAGTCTCACAGACCACAGTGCAATCAAATTAGAACTCAGGATTAAGAAACTCACTCAAAAACGCACAACTACGTGATAACTGAACAACCTACTCCTGAATGACTACTGGGTAGATAATGAAATGAAGGCAGAAATAAAGATGTTCTTTGAAACCAATGAGAACAAAGACACAATGTACCAGAATCTCTGGGACATATTTAAAGCAGAAATTTATATTACTAAATGCCCACAAGAGAAAGCAGGAAATATCTAAAATTGATACCCTAACATTAAAATTAAAAGAACTACAGAAGCAAGAGCAAACAAATTCAAAAGCTAGTGAAGACAAGAAATAACTAAGATCAGAGCAGAACTGAAGGAGATAGAGACACAAAAAACCCTTAAAAAAAATCAGTTAATCCAAGAGCTGTTTTTTTGAAGAGATCAATGAAATTGATAGACTGCTAGCCAGGCTAGTAAAAAAGAAAAGAGAAAAATCAAATAGACACAACAAAAAAATGATAAAGGGGATATCACCACTGATCCCACAGAAATACAAACTACAATCAGAGAATAGTATAAACACTTCTGTGCAAATAAACTAGAAAATCTAGAAGAAATAAATCAGGAAGAAGTCAAATCCCTGAATAGACCAATAACAAGTTCTGAAACTGGGGCAGTAATTAATAGCCTACCAAACAAAAAAAGTTCAGATCTAGATGGATTCACAGTCAAATTCTGCCAGAGGTACAAAGAGGAGCTGGTACCATTCCTTCTGAAACCATTCCAAACAATAAAAAAAGAGGGAATCTTCCCTAACTCATTTTATGAGGCCAGCATCATCCTGATACCAAAACCTGGCAGAGACAAAATAAACAAAGAAAATTTCAGGCCAATATCCCTGATGAACGTCGATACAAAAGTCCTCAATAAAATACTGACAAAGCAAATCCAGCAGCACATCAAAAGGCTTATCCACCACGATCAAGTTGGCTTCATACTTGAAATGCAAGGCTGGTTCAACATACGCAAATCAATAAACATAATCCATCACATAAACAGAACCAATGACAAAAACCACATGATTAACTCAATAGACACAGAAAAGGCCTTTGACAAAATGCAACACCCCTTCATGCTAAAAACTCTCAATAAACTAGGTATTGATGGAACATATATCAAAATAATAAGAGCTATTTATGACAAACTCACAGCCAGTACCACACTGAATGGGCAAGAAATGGAAGCATTCCCTTGAAAACCAGCACAAGACAAGGATGCCCACTCTCACCACTCCTATTCAACATAGTATTGGAAGTTCTGGCCAGGACAATCAGGTAAGAGAAAGCAATAAAGGGTATTCAAATACAAAGAGAGGAAATCAAAATGTCTCTGTTTGCAGATGACATGATTATACATTTAGAAAACCCCATTGTCTCAGCCCCAAATTTCCTTAAGCTGGTAAACAACTTCATCAAAGTCTCAGGATACAAAATCATGTGCGAAAATCACGAGCATTCCTATACACCAATAACAGACAAACAGAGAGTCAAATTATGAGTGAACTCCCATTCACAATTGCTACAAAGAGAACAAAATACCTAGGAATCCAACTTACAAGGGACCTCTTCAAGGAGAACTACAAACCACTGCTCAAGGAAATAACAGGGGACACAAATACATGAAAAAACATTCCATGCTCATAGATAGGAAGAATCCATATCATGAAAATGGCCATACTGCCCAAAGTAATTTATAGATTCAATGCTATCCCCATCAAGCTACCATTGACTTTCTTCACAGAATTAGAAAAAACTACTTTAAATTTCATATGGAACCAAAAAAGATCCTGCATAGCCAAGACAATCCTAAGCAAAAAGAACAAAGCTGGAGGCATCATGCTCCCTGACTTCAAACTATACTATCAGGCTACAGTAACAAAAACAGCATGGTACTGGTACCAAAACACAAATATAGACCAATGGAACAGAACAGAGGCCTCAGAAATAACACCACACATCTACTACCATCTGATCTTTGACAAACAGAACAAAAACAAGAAATGGGGAAATGATTTCCTATTTAATAAATGGTGTTGGGAAAAATGGCTAGCCATATGCAGAAAACTGAAACTGGACCCCTTCCTTACACCTTATACAAAAATTAACTCAAGGTGGATTAAAGACTTAAATATAAGACCTAAAGTCATAAAAACCCTAGAAGAAAACCTAGGCAATACCATTCAGGACATAGGCATGGGCAAAGATTTCATGACTAAAACATCAAAAGCAATAGCAACAAAAGCCAAAATTGACAAATGGGATCTAATTAAACTAAAGAGCTTCTGCACAGCAAAAGAAACTATCATCAGAGTCAACAGGCAACCTACAGAATAGGAGAAAATTTTTGCAATCTATCCATCTGACAAAGGGCTAATATCCAGAATCTATAAGGAACTTAAACAAATTTATAAAAAAAAAAAAAAAAAAAAAAAAAATCCAAAAGTGGGTGAAGGATGTGAACAGAGACTTCTCCAAAGAAGACATTTATGTGACCAACAAACATGAAAAAAAAGCTCATCATTACTGCTCATTAGATGCAAATCAAAACCACAATGAGATACCATCTCATGCCAGTTAGAATGGCGATCATTAAAAAGTCAGGAAACAACAGATGTCGGAGCGGATGTGGAGAAATAGGAACGCTTTTACGCTGTTGGCGGGAGTGTAAATTAGTTCAATCATTGTGGAAGACAGTGTGGTGATTCCTCAAGGATCTAGAACCAGAAATACCATTTGACCCAGTAATCCCATTACTGGATCTACAAAGGATTATTACAAAGGATTATAAATCATTTTACTATAAAGACACATGCACACGTATGTTTATTGCAGCACTATTCACAATAACAAAGACTTGGAACAAACTCAAATGCCCATCAACGATAGAGTGGATTAAGAATATGTGGCACATATATGCCATGGAATACTATGCAGCCATAAAAAAGGATGAGTTCATGTCCTTTGCTGGGACATGGATGAAGCTGGAAACCATCATTCTCAGCAAACTAACACAGGAACAGAAAACCAAACACCGCATGTTCTCACTCATAAGTGGGAGCTGAACAATGAGAACACATAGACACAAGGAGGGGAACATCACATACCAGGGCCTGTTGGGGGTCGGGGACTACTGGAAGGATAAATTAGGAGAAATGCCTAATGTAGATAACAGGTGGATGGGTGCAGCAAACCACCATGGCACGTGTATACCTATGTAACAAACCTGCACGTTCTGCACATGTATCCCAGAACTTAAAGTATAATAATAATTTTTTAAAAAATAATTATTTCAAAAATTATATTTGGGAGGTCAAGGCAGGCAGATCATGAGGTCAGGAGATCGAGGCCATCCTGGTTAACACAGTGAAACCCCATCTCTACTAAAAATACAAAAAAAAAAACAATCTATCTGGGTGTGGTGGCAGGCACCTGTAGTCCCAGCTACTCGGGAGACTGAGGCAGGAGGATGGTGTGAACTAGGGAGGCGGAGCTTGCAGTCAGCAGAGATTACACCACTGCACTCCAGCCTGGGCTACAGAGTCAGACTCCATCTCAAAAAAAAAAAAAAAGAAAGAAAGCAGTATGGAAAACCTATATATTAAAGCCATTGTTATTTTCTGTCTTCTACATACATCCTAGTATAGGCTAAACCATAGTCTGAATATTCAGTTTGTTGACTGACCCAGCAACTGTGCATTAAGATTATTTTTAGATTTTTAGTACTAAGCAATGACTTTTTTGACAGTTTTCTTGTATATCACTTCAAAAGGCAAGAAAAATTTTCATTGCACTAAATTGAACTCACAGTTCTCAATCCTCCACTATTCTCTCTAATCTATCATGCTGCATTTGATTGTATTTTAATACAAATATGCCACTTCCTCTACAGGATAAAAGTCAAATTAGAGACAAATTCAGACACATCAGAGTATAAACTTGCCTTAGTAAATGAGTTAAAGTTCTATTTGTTTTGATATATAAAGCTAAGTGAATTGATGTTAAGAAAGTTGCCCTAATGACAGCAATTATGGATAGCCATCATTTGACAGTAAATCTTCCACATGGTATTCTCATATTCTTGGGGCCAAATTCTTCCTTAATGACACACCCATTTTCTTGAGAGCCAGGTTGCAGCCAACCAGAGATACAGGGGCTTAGTACAAGGGGAAGTGTTTTATTATCTTCATTATTTCAGTTAGTAA
This sequence comes from Macaca mulatta, assembly GCF_049350105.2. Lineage (NCBI taxonomy): Eukaryota > Metazoa > Chordata > Mammalia > Primates > Cercopithecidae > Macaca > Macaca mulatta. The sequence goes on from NC_133422.1 coordinate 66,832,410, forward strand.
ATAATATAAAGTGAAGAAAATGTATATAATTTCCTTGCCCCCAAATTTAGCATAATATATTAAAACCCCCATCAAGTAGAAAGCAAGAAAATGGCATCCTAGGGTCAGGGCTGATTATTTTTTCCAAACTTTCTGAATATTATGACATTTCTTTACAATTAGAAGTTATAATGAAAAGAAGATGTAATTATCTCACCTCTCTTCCCTGTTTAATCAGGCTCTTGTCTTTGCTATCTTTCAAACCACGCCAGCCTAGAATTTTCCCTCAAAATTCTCCTTTCTGCTTTCTTTTCCCATATGTTCAGCAATGAACTGTTGTTCCGGTTGTCTAAGTTGCACTTAAAGATTACATAATTGTCCTTCTTCCTGAAATGTCTGTCAAGCAGATTTCACACAGAATACCCAGGAAGGGAGAGGTGCACCTACATATTTTTTCCACTTATTTTACTTACTTTGAAGTTTTTCCATGTCTAACGTCATAGTGATAAAACTAAGGCTGTAATACGCTAAATTCTTCTAATCTGTAGTGAGAGATTTAATTCATCTTCTGAAAATGCTCAACTTGCTTCCAGACAGTAATTTTTACTCTCGTAGTAGCTGACTAATTTTTTATTTTTAAAGAGACTTGTAGAAAGAAATAAAAATAAAAAGATGCCTGTCTGGATGTACTTTATTTAAATAAATTGTGTTTTTTTGTTCAACATTTAATACAGGGGTGTAGTGTAGTATGAATTCATTAACTCACTAGGGCTTTTTATATTATACATACTCTTAGTCACATTTTTCTCATCTCTTTTTATTTTTAAAAAATATTGCTACTATCTTTTTTCTTGTTTGCCTTACTTGATTTTGCATGAACTTCTGTTCTGCCTAAACATGAGTCTTTTTCAAACCTACATCTCTTCATTCTGCCCTACTTTCAATACAGTTTTTGACACAATATTCCATAATTTGCTTTTAAAATTTTTATTTTTCCACACTTCTCTCTCCTGCCTTCCTCAGGAGGTCCCCAATGTTCCAATAATCAATCATTTACACCAGTGTATTTTAGCTGAATTATCTCTTTTATACAGTTCTTTTAATAAGATTTTATAATTGTTGTCCATGCTGTTAATTAAGCAGATATCTCAGAGTGGGTTTGAACTTTAAGCTGACTCAAATATGTAGTATTCTTGGCCAAAAATTTGGTAGGATATCAATCAGGATTCAACTAGAGAAGCAGAACTAGCAAGAGATAGATTAAATAGGTAAATTTATTACAAGGAATTGTCCTACAAAAATGTGGAGATGAGCTAAGCAAGCCCTACGTTCTGTAGGCAAGCAGGCAGGAAGGTAAGATCACAGGCAGGGTAGAACGTCACAAACTGAAGCTTGGAGTCAGTCCTCAAGCAGGTACTCAAGAATGGACGTTTACCAGCAAGGAGATCCTGGGACCATCACCTGGAGCTTGGAATCTAGATTCAGAAAAGCTCTAGCTCTCTTTCAAAGGGCTTCACTTTATTTGAATATTGGGGACTGGTAATACGGAAGCCATGAGAGATGGGATAAATGTAGGAAAATAAAGATCAGAAAATGAATTATGGATACCTAAAATTCTAATGAGAGAAGGGCAGAATAAATTGATAAGATTCAGACAGGCCCAACCTTTGGATTAATTGAAGGCAACTGTTTAGAGGTTTTAAATTACACCTGGAAAATCCCCTCATAGAATGGCTTCTACCTCTCTTCTATCCTCCAACCTGTCTTTTGAGAGAATCTAACAACCAACCTGTCTTTTGAGAGAATCTCTCTCTTAGTCCATACTACCTGGAAACATACCAGAAAGGAAACACACCTAGCAATAGGCAGTACCAGACTGGTGTTCAGATCATCAATTACCATTGAGGATCCAGGCCCCTACTAGCTTTTCCATCTTAGCATGTAGTTTCACATCTTGTGAATTACCAGAAAAGTAATTCTGAGGACTATAGGTTAGCCTAGCCAAATGGACATATCACAAAGTCTTCGGTCCATTGAAATGAGATTTGACCAGATAAAGTTTTGTAGCTCACTGAGAGTATCTGATGCGCTGTGATTTATTCCTGACAAACAAGTGCTCTTATAGAATGATAAAAAAAAATGACCAATTGTTGATCATAACTAATGTTTATTAAATAGACACTTACTTTGTGCCAGATATTGTTTTATGCTTTAGGTATAGTAATGCAGTCATCACAACCTTATGAAGTAAGAGACTATTATCATCCCCATTTTCTGAAGGAGACCATGAGGCACACACAGGTTAAGTAACTTGCCTAAGGTCACACAGTTTGTAAGTGACACAGCTAGTTTTGAATTAGGGGAATCTAGCTCCAGAGTTCATAATGTTACCACTATGCTATCCTCAAGCATCAAAAACGTCCCACATTTTTAGATTTTTGTCACAAAAATATTATAAATGTCCTAACTCAGCTCTAATCCTTGGCACGTTAATGAGTATTCAGCTTATTTCTTAGATCATAAGAACCCCTGTTAGGATAAGAGTTCATCTTTACTTTCCTACTAACCCTTCTACTTTTTTTCTCTAACTATGGACTCAAATGTTGTCACCAATCTGGGTACAATTAGCCCATTTAGTTAGGAAAATGCTTCCTCAAAGAGCAGGAAAAGCCTGTAACATCTCCAGTCTCCAAGGACGTGTACAGCTCCTACTCCCGTAAGTTCTCTGCAGGGTGTAGAACACTTTCTATCATACACAGTCCATTCTAACAGAGCCAGATTCAAACATGCAATGAAAGATGAAGGAGGCATCAATAAACTGAAGGTTTTTAGTGGAACCACTTACTGTAAGTGTGACAGACTTGGATGGGGTGGGTGACAGTATAAAGTACTCTGAAAAATCACTGCCTTCCACTGTTTTATCTCACTCACATTGAAGTTATTCCTGCAAATGAAAGTACTTGGTAAGGCCAAGGATTTTTCTACTATCGGGCTTGTGGCTATTAAGGAATTGAAAAATGGGGGTGTCATTAGGCAGGGACTTAAAGGAGAGGGAAAAATCAGCCCAATCACTGTATATCATATTACCAGGATATACAAAGATTACTCTAATCCTCAGCACATCAATTAACAACCAACCTGTCTTTCTCTGCATTTTTTTTTCATAGAAGCAATATTCACAGTTGATGTCTGAATTCTTAGACAGTAAAAAGCTTGCCATAAAACAGGAGATATTAGGGGCTTCTTATGGAATAATGGAAAAATGGAAATTAATGTCAAAATGATGTCGTGGCTTCAAAACATTGTTGGTACAAGTGCCTGACAGGCATCCTTGACACAATCTGTAATGACATAGTAAGAAAGCAAAAATAATGTGACAATGACTCTCTATAGGACTCATGAAGGATGACTGGCTGGGTGCTGCACTCCATATGCTGATCCCAAGTCGAAGATGCATTTCCTCTCTGAGACATCAATATTTATGAGATTTATTGATTATCTTGTCATGTTTAAAATATGTGCTTAACAGTATATTTAAGGGTCAATCGGAGTCACAGAGACATGTTTGAGAGAGCAGCATCACCTACGAGCAGGACACGACAGACACTGTAACATTCTTTGTCAATTCTTACTAGCTCAAGCAAAATCTCTCTAAGAAAATAAATCAGTACAAACTTAAAATAATTCTCTGAGAGAAGGCAAAGACAGCAGGTCAAGAAGGTTTCACAGGTAAAGTTTACTAAAAATATTCAAAAAGTCAACAATAATATCTATCTTATATGAACTCTTGCAATAACTCTCTTATTTAAGCAAATTATTAGTGTATGATTTGAGAATGTCCTGGCTTATTGCCAGATTATTCACTGCATGAACCATAAAATCATTTAATTTTAGAGCTGGAAGAAACTGTAGCAGTCATTGAGCTCAGCACCTTAGATACAAAGGTGATACTCAGTATCACAGAACTGGTTAGTTGTAGAACTGGTGCCTGCACTTCTAATAACTAGGAAGAGTCATTACTGTATGCCAGGTTAAATCAATTCAAACTGCATTTGGCTGCAAGTACTGTATCATGCACCAAGAGATCTGGCAATAGGCAGTACAAGATTGGTGTTCAGATCATCATTACCATTGAGGGTCCGGGCCCCTACTAGCTTTCCCATATTTAGCATGTGGCTTCATATCTTGTAATACAAAGATGGCAGTTGCACTTTTAGATATCATGTCTGTGTCCTGACAAAAAATAAAAAAGAAGGGAAATGGGCTGAAGTAACAGATGTCCACAACTTGGCCGGTCTCGGTCACATGGCCACCTCTAGTTACAAGTGAAAATTTGTAACTTTTACAGCTTCAGAGTAGAGACAGCAAAGCAGCGGAGATTGAAAATGGAGGTTGGGTCAGCCAATATATGATGTCTCCCTTTCTAGCTGCTATGGATTGAATTGTGCTCCTCCCCAGATTCATATGTTAAAGTCCTAAACCCCCATGGGACTGTATTGGAGATAGGGCTTTTAAGGAGGTAAGGTTAAATTAAGTAAGGTAAATTAGGGTGGAGCCCTGACCTGATAAAACTAGTACCCACAAGAGGAAGAGACACCTGAGTTTTCTGTTTCTCTCTCTCTCTCTCTCTCTCTCTCTCTCTCTCTCTCTTCCCCCCGCCCCCCTTCCACGTGAGGATACAGCAAGAAGATAGACATCTACGAGCTAGGAAAAGAGGTCATCACCAAACACCAAAGCCTCTTGGAACCTTGATCTTGGAATTCCTAGTCCTTAAAACTATGAGAAGATAATTTTCTATTCTTTAAGCAATAAACACCAGTCTATGGTGTTTAGTTGTGGCAGCCAGAGCTAATATGCTAGCATACACAGAGACAGGCATTCACTCATTCATTCAATGAAAATTCAGCAAACAACTACAATGTTGTAATCACTGAGAATACATGCATGGAATTGAAGTGAACATGACCCAGGCCTGTCTAGTTGGCAGGTAGCAGGACACATCATCAACAATAGCAATAGTGCAATAATTGTCCTCACAGGTAATTACAGATTGTTATTGGAATACAAAGGCAAGTAAACAGAAGCTTTACTGAACAACCCAGGAGCACGGCTTCAAGGAGGGTATCTAAGAGTGACCTCTGAACATCAGGCTACTTACTTAACCACTTAACCTTTCTAAACTTCAACTGTGAAAATGGGGGTAAAAATCAAATCACCCACATATATCTGTTGTGTCAATTTAATGAAATAAACCATGTAAATGAGGTAATGAGATATACCACAATGCCTGACATTTTTGAAGCAAGCATTAAAGAAAATTGTAATCACTTTCAATAAATCAGAGGTCAGCAGGCTGCTTCTGCAAAGGGCCTGATAGTAAATAGTATAGGCTTTGCAGGTCATACTGTCTCTGTTGCAACGAATCAACTCTTCCATTGTAGTGTGAAATCAGCCACAGACAGTGCATACATGAATTAGCATGCTGTGTTCCAACAAAACTTTATTTACAAAAATTGGTGATCTGCCAGAACTGGAGCATATTATCACAGATATACAACTGCAAATAATTTTAGGCATTATTTTGAGGGATCTCTTTGTACAGGCCTTAGAAATGTACTCTGGTTTTGAAGTTAGAAAAAAATGTATAGTTATATGAATATTTTGGGCAGACACACAGACAACATGTGTGGCCACTCGATCATTCAAATGTTTTCTAGATTTGTGTGCAGGACAAGCAAAGACTTAACAGACAACAACTATGTTAAGTGAGTCTGGCTTTCTTCCAGTGAAATTTTCATGTTTTCACTCATAAAATAAAGCTTATTTCCTGCCTCAAAGGCTCAAGAACTAGAAAAGTAAGGGTGGGACAGGAAAGTTTTTTAAGTGTAATTTTTCATTTAAGTTTATTTATACTGAATGCCAGGCACTATGTTAGGCGCTAGGAAAACCCAGAGTCAGACATAACCTTAAGCCCTCAAGGAGCCTCCCTCCTTTTGTGGGTTTGGAGGGTTGGAGTGATTGTTCTCTAGTAAGACAGCAAATGTGTTTTCTGGTTTCTTGAGAAATTATTGAAACTTTCCTCAGGAGTACCTGGATTAAAGCAGTAACGATTTCACTACCTCTTCAATGGCAAAGGTTGAAGGAGGCTTTTAGTGGTGGGCTATAATTTCATCATAATTCAAATGTTGCCTGTTCAATTTTCTGTCTCATAACTCCACAGTCCTTTTCCTTCAATTAGTAAAATAAATCATTGGAGAGCCAAAGCTGACAACTAGAAATCTCCAACTTGTACAATCCATCTCTTTTTTTCCCAGAGGAAACCTTGACATTCTCTTCTCACAAGTTTTAAGCTTCTTTCCCTCAGCACCTTTCCAAAATTGTTGTTGGTGGTGGTGTTTTTTGTTTGTTTTTTGTTTTTGTTTTTGTTTTTTTTTTTTTGAAAGACTAAAGAATTGTGGACGAGTAAAATTGTAGGGAGAGACCTTGGGATAGAATATTATCATCTTGGGAGACAAGTGGCTAGGGATTCGCCTTGCTTTCTTTTATATAGAAATAAAACACCAGCACTAAGCTCATGTTCACAAGCAGCCCAGATGCTCAGGCTCTTTTTTCTTTTGATGTATATTTGTGTATGAAAGCCTCATTTTCTTTGTTCCAGTGATTGAGGGAGTTTGGTTCTTTCAGTATAAAGAATCTACTTTCATTTCCTTTATTGAAATGGATATTTATCCCACAGAGAGTTGTCCATATTTGTCTGTGGCTCCTCTTTTCTTTATTCACATAGCTTCTGCTTATATCTTTCTCTTTTTTTTCTTTTCTTTACCAGACGTCCACATGGCATGCTTCCAATTGTGTTTATCCACTCTAGCTAATTGACAGTCACATAAGTGCAAGTAATGTGAGGTATTATTGTGAGAGATTTCTGTTTGCCTCTTTAATTAAGCAGTTGTTCACAGGTGCATACAGTTACAACAAAATTAATTGATAGCTTTATATCACATTCTTGAGCCCACTACTATTTGATGTTTCCAAACACAACTATTAGATTTGTCTTATCTTGTATATAGGGAGTATTTCTCATTTTGTTCCAACAGAGGTTAGGACAGGTTACCCTAAATACAAGAAAAATCTATCAAAGCAGCAAAGATAATTTTACTAAGAAGGAAACAAAGTGAAATGTTTATTTATGGAACATTTTATCACCACCAAGAAGTACAGTGAGAAGCTCTTTATGTTTCTGTACGCACTGCAAGTTTCCTGAGTGTCAAAAATCATTGCTACCCAAACCAAATAGCTTCCTGTGAGGGTTGTGTGTTTATCTTTCAATGATACTGAGGAGTGATACACACTTACAGCAGGCAAGTGGCATTTCCTGGGATTAAGTTTTGTTAATAGTCATTATTCATTTTTTTCTTTATTTTGTCTGAGTACCAACAAAACACCTTTCCCTTCCCAATTCATAAAGGGCTTCGCCCAGGGAGAAAGAGGAACAGATGTACTGTGATTAGGTCTCCTGCTTGCTAGAGAGAGCAGGAGGATGGAGAAGGAGGGCATCTCAATCTCACAGTCTCTTACCTGGGCAGCCTATTAGAGGGACTACAATGTAACCTCTGAGTGAGACCTCCTGAATTTGAGCCCTGCCTTATTATTTATTACCTGGGTGTGCTGGGCAAGTTACTTAACTTCTCTGTTCCCCGATTTATTCACAGGTGAATGGAGATATCTAAGTAAGCACCTCATAGAAATGTTGCCACAATTAAATGAGTGAATGCAGCAAAGTCTTGGAATGACAAATGCAGAATAAATGAAAGCTATTCTTTGTAGTAGACAGTGTGATGTAAGCAGTTTATTTAAACTTTTTCAGTTTTATTTTTTTCACTGTAACTTTTATACTAATTGATTAGTTAATTGTATAAAATATTCCAGACATATTAATAATTTAATTGTTATTACTCAAAATAATCCCCAACTTTCAGACTTAGCTACATAATGTTTACAAGAATATACCACCAAGCAAATAATAGTGTTCATTTGTAGTCATGTATCTTATTTTATTATTTCAAAACACCCATCTGCTTCCCTGCCTGTGTTACCTCAGAACTCTAATACGGCAGGGGGCAAAAACAGGTGAAACAAAGGACTCACTGTGAATGTGAAGTGGGTGGCTCTCTATCCTGAAAGGTTTAATAGCCCCAAAGGCCCTGTTTACCACCAAATTACTTTTCCTACTGTCACTTAATAGAAATTTGAACACTTTTATGACAAAATCCAGAGAAGATCAAATTTTAAAATATATTTAACCCTTAGGAGACATTAGCACATGAACTAGTGCCACATTTGGATAGATTGCATTATCAGATTAGCAGACCACTTAGACAAGAGCAGAGGGTTGAGTGAATATGATGTTGAAAATGAAGAATTAGATTAGGGACAGAGGGGATTTGTTTACTAGGCCCATAAAATGGTGAAGTGTTTAACTCTGACCACTGTGGCTAGGTGAGTGTCCAGTAGCAGTTTTGATCGAGAGGGTAGCTACCTGGTGTGTGTATGTCCAGAAGTGAATATAGACAAAGATCAGCATAAAATTGTATTTGAGATGGGAGCACAAAAGATCATACTAGGACAATAAATCTGTCGTCAGCTCTAAGGAATAAATTTAGGGTCTGGAGTAGAAGATGAAATCTAAAAGGTCAGGAGCTAGACAAACTCAGGAGTGGAGTTAGAGGTAAGGAATGGGGCAAGAACAGGGCAAGAAGACATAGAACTTGGGCTGAAACCAAGCTGGGATGATGCACAGAGCTTTCTCTTACTGGTCCTGTCTACAGGAGGGGTCTAGCTGAGTAAAAGGCACTGTATAGATGCATATACAAGGGATATCATCATTATTTTGCATTTGTAAATTTTTCAATCAGCACAATTTGAATTTTTCTTTCTTATTTTGGATTCTAGATGTGTAAATTTCTGGGAGAGAATGAGAAGCTTAAGAGAATTGATGAAGGTAACAGATATGTCCATATACCTGCATACCTGCAAGCACATCTTGAGTAGGAAATGAAATGTTGGATATGCCTATTTCAATGTCTTTGCAGCCAGTCAAGACTCGAGGTGATGGCTATAGGAACCAGGTCCTGATACCATTTGAACTGAGACCAGTTAGTCCTAACCAGACCTTCTCTCTTTATCAACTAAAGTCTGCATAAATGTAGGATGCCTCTGCCACACACAAGCACTAAGCTTTCCGACTCCCTTTCTCACTCTGACATGCTCTTCCTCACCCATACCTACACCAATCTTTTCACTGTTTCCTATGGAAATCCGTTATGTTCTCAAAATCTTTTCTCAAAATGCTTTTGCCCTTTTACATCAAATTTGCCCAGGCCATTAACTGTGAGTGTTACAACTCTCTCATTTTTCTCATATGGGCTTCCAGGCCCCCAATCATGATCTTCAAACACTGAGACAGATAACCGAGTGTGCTCCTTTCTACTCTACCTGCTGTTATCATCTTAAGCAGCTTCTAGATTCTCATATAATAAAACTAATGCAGTAGCTTGTGTCACTTGATCCTCTAAAGAACTTCAGCTCCACTCTTTGCTACTAACCAAATTCTATAATCACCTTTCACAGTCTAACCACAGGAGAAATGGCTCTATTTCTGAAATCCTGAATGTTTCTGTTTATTTCATATATAGTTATCAAAATATTTTATTTAAAATTTATATTACTTTTATATATTATCACATTACTATAACACATGACATAGAATAGGATAAAAAAAGAGATGAGGAAATTGAATAAAAAAGTAAATGAGGCCGGGCACGGTGGCTCATGCCTGTAATCCCAGTATTTTGGGAGGCCGAGGTTGGGGGATCACCTGAGGTCAGGAGTTTGAGACCAGCCTGACCAACATGGAGAAACCCCATCTCTACTAAAAATGCAAAATTAGCTGGGCATGGTGGCACATGCCTGTAATCCCAACTACTTGGGAGGCTGAGGCAGGAGAATCACTTGAACCTAGAAGGCAGATGTTGCGGTGAGCCGAGATCACGCCATTGCACTCCAGCCTGGGTAACAAGAGCAAAACTCTGTCTCAAAAAAAAAAAAGAAAAAGAAAAAGAAAGAAAAAGAAAAATTAAAGCCAGAAGTAAGGTTAGTACACAAGCATATATACCAAAAATTCTACTTAAGAGTTGTAAGCTGTTTCCCAAGAAAAGAAATTGGATCACAGTTCCTGTAAGGGAGAGACAATTTTTGTAAGGGAAACAGTGTTATGTGATCTCCTTTATATGTGATAAAAGTGAATATGCCCTCAATTATCCCTAGGGACAGCCCTGCTAATGATCGCTGTTTCTTATTATGTTTTTTAGTATGTCCCCTAATGATGTCAATGCCATTCTCCTGAAAAAAATGTGGTAAAAGCCATCTTTGTTATCACAAAACAATATGTTATAAATATGCAGCTGGCCTGACCCCAGAATGAAATGAAGAATACCTAGAATCATATGTGGATCATATCTCTTTCATAAATATTGTTTCTTGAAATGAATCCTTGGGAAGATTTGGACACCAGAGAGTTCAAGGTTAAAATTGTTTGACAAAAAGAGTAAAATTCAACGTTGCAATTTTAAAGTGAAGTTATATGCCTGACACTTGATGAACACAGGATAGGCATAAAATACATTTTTGAAAACTGGCCATGTCACCTTTGCTTGGAAGTGGGCCAAAGGAATGACTGAGAAAAGGGTTGAGATTTTTCTCAAAAAATAACTCTGCCTCTGTTTCAAAAATTAGACATATAGCCCAGATTAATTTCAAGGTGGTGGTTACCAATGCCCATTCTACTCCACACCATAGACATAAAATATCTCACAAAAATATCTATAAAACATATCTCATTTTAAGCAATGTAACTCGTGGTGACTCTTCAAGATAGATTAATTGGCCAAATGTATTCATAGATGATTGAATGATTTGACCTGTTACGTGGAAGTATTGGATAGAAGCCAATTACAGCTAGAGGACATCTGCCAAAACTTATGATTTGAGTTTTGAATAGTTGATCTTATGCCACTATTTCTGACAATAATTAAAAGACAGGATCAATTATGTGTTGAGGTCATTTCTAGTACATGACAATCAAGCCATTTCATCAACAAAGAAAAAAATACTTTTTTCTCCTATTTTCAATATTAGGGTGGTATGTAGATATCTCATCCAAAAACAGCTTCAAGTGATTAAAATATAAAGAACAGATGTTGGCAAAAATGTGGAGAAAAGGGAACGATTATACAACGTTAGTGGGAATGTAAATTAATACAACCTCTATGGAAAACAGTATGGAGATTCCTTAAAGAACTAAAATTAGAACTACCAATCCATCTAGCAATCCCACTACAGGGTATGTACCACAAAACGCAGATATCAAAAAGACACCAGGTTTGTATGTTTATCACAGCATTATTCACAACAGCAAAGTCATGGGATCAACATGTGTCCATCATATGTATGTATGTGTGTGTATATATACATAAAACTTAAAATATATAGATTGGAATACTACTCAGCTATAAGAAAGAATAAAATGAACTTTTGCAGCAACATGATGGGACTGCATGCCATTATCCTAAGTAAAATGACTCAGAAACAGAAAGTCAAAAACCACATGTTCTACTTACAAGTGGGAGCAAACAACAGGTACACACAAACATACAGAGTGAAATAATAGACATTGGAGACTCCCGGAGGTAGGAGAGTGAGAGGCAGTTAAGGGATGAAATACTACCTATTGGGTACTATATACGCTATTCAAATGATGGGTACATGAAAAGGCCAGACTTCACTACTATGCAATATATCCATGTAATATAATTGCACTTGTACCCTTAAATCTATTTTTTTAAAAAAGAATGGGATCTAAAAGACATTGTCATGTTTATTTCATTCGAAATCATTTTTCTTTTTTTTTTTTTTTGAGACAGAGTCTTGCTCTGTCACCCAGGCTGGAGTGCAATGGCACAATCTTGGCTCACTGCAACCTCCGCCTCCCACATTCAAGCAATTCTCATGCCTCAGTCACCCAAATAGCTGGAATTACAGGCATGTGCCACCATGCCCAGCTAATGTTTGTATTTTTAGTAGAGACGGAGTTTCACCATGTTGGCCAGGTTGGTCTTGAACTCCTGACCACAAGTGATCCATCCACCTGGGCCTCCCAAATTGCTGGTGTTACAAGCCAAAATCATTTTTCTTATCTTTCAAGAGACTATACCTATAAACATTGTCACTTGAATGGTATTAGGATGGAAATTCTGTATGAATAACAATAAACAGTTTCTATACTATGAGCTTCTGCAGCTTAGTGAGTTCACTGACTTAAAGACTAAGGAAAGGTCCATAAAAGCTGCAAACATTCCTAGCTCATCCCAGATGTCTACAGCCAAGGCTACAAAAACTCTCCGTGTTATTACCATTGTATGTTACCACTGTGTGCACTCATAGCATACAGTGCCTCTGACACATATTAGGTGCTCAGTCTTTCTGTGCTGCATAAAAAAGGGCTCTGTGATAAATTGTGGATTACAGAACCTGAAGTTCATTTATTCTTGTGCAGAATATTATCTTGAAAACAAAATTGTAACTTATCAGAGAGAATACTAGAACAAAATTTAAATAAATGTAATGCAAGCCTTTTTTAGTTTCAGAAGAATAGTATATGATAGTCCTTTAAAATATAGGCAAGATTATATATACATTAGGCTCATCTACATAAGATATTACTCACAGAGTAAAAATAAGTAGATAAAGTGTTAAGGATGAGAACTCATCAGTGAGTATGTGTCTTAAAAAATTCTAAAGACAGGGCTTTACCAAGAAACTTTTTAAACCTGGATTTTTACATTAGGTGTCCTATATAAACAATGTGCTCAATTAAAAAAAAAAAACAAAAAACAAAAAACAAAAAAAAAAAAACCTTAGTCTAAAAGATAAAGGAAACACATGTATTATTATGCCAAGAACACTAGAGATTTCATTTCTAAGAATTCAATAGAATTAACTTCCTCAGCCACATTCTCTGGAGTTATGAGCAATGAAACCCCAGCAACTGTGTCATTCCTCAGCTAAATGGCCAAATGTAATTCTTCCAATGCCTCTAACAAGGACTTATTGTACTCAAGTTTTGGGGATAAAATCAGAAGTTTCTTTGTACAACTTAAATTTTGTCAAGATTTTTATTGATTTTATATATATGTAAATTATGGATTTGTTTTTACTTCCCTAACCAACTTTCTAACTGAGGAACTCCATTATACTGGAATCATGTGAAGACTTTCTAAAGGGTACCCAGGTGTACATAGCTTTAAGGAATCAATTTCCAGATCATCAACTTCCATATATAATTTTTTCTCCAATTGATTTGCCTGAAAATCAGTCCATAAAGAAGGGCAAGTTTCTCTTTTCCATCTCCCGTTTCATCGTGCCTTTTAGCTAGCTTCACAAAAGCAGGCATACTCTCACTGGTCTTGTTTCTTACTAAGGTGCACTGCCCCCAGGTGCAAAACCCTCCAGGGAGGCAAGCAAATGGATAATTGGAAACACTGAATCTGCATGCGCTTCCAGAAAGAAAATAGCCTTTCAAAAAATTGATATAAATTATTTTACATATTTATGGGGCACATGTGAGTATTTGTTACATGCATAGAAATGACTTTAATGAATGTTAAGGTGAAGTCTTTCAAAGACAGGTAAATTCCTATTCTTGGCTTTGAACAACATTGAAGGAGAATTTTGTGAAATAGACAATTGAAAAATCATTCAAAACATTTATTGATGGCAGCCACTGTGTGATTATTTTTTCATATTTCAAAAAAAAAAAAAAAAAAGAGTAACATTGTCAAGACCAGTTTCCAAGATGTAAAATCTATACAGTTGCACAGTGCCGTGTTCAGAAGGACCCCATGCTTGGTTTAATGCTCTGCTTTAATGTCTTGTGAGTTTTAATAATTTTCTCTTCAAACTTGTGTTTTGTAAGAGAAGTCAGATAGGACAGTAGAGCATGTGAATGAGCACAGGACAGATGTGTTTGATATGGAAGTCCCATTCCTTGTCAACCCATTTTTAGATATTTCATACATTTCATGCAGTACTCCATCAGTGCCAAGTTCTCGTGGAGCAAGACTCAAACACATCCAAGGTGTGTTACATGTACAATTGAATAAATGGGAGTACTGACATTTCCAGGAGACCACATTTTCCATTTAAATCTGAACATGCTTCAAAAGTAGAAAGAATGGACAAATTACTTTCTAACAAACACAAATAACTAAAAACTCTATATTCTTTCTTATTTGTGTTTCTTTTATGTATTGGTCAACTACATACGCTGAAAATGATGACTTTGAAAGAAAGAGAAGCATAGAGCAACCCATCGTTCCCTTTTCTTCAATCCTTCCTTACTCATCAGTAAGCTAAAGGTAGACAATATGTACATATCAAAACAAAACAGTGAAACAAAAAATAGTTGAGTTAGTTCTATGGAACTTCTTCATTATATTGGTAAGAATAATATATGTATGTCTGAATGAGCTACAAAACATAAAATACATAATTGTGGTGACCCAGAATACAAGTCAAATGTTTCTACGTTTGTATTTAAAACTGTCATTGCACAAAACAAAGATGAATGGTAAAATTTATGCTAATAATTTGGAATTTTTATTTGTCATTATGTAGAATGACATTAAGTAGCAAATAAAAACCATCATGATAAGACAAGAGGGAGACTGGGATAAACAAAACAGCATAACATTTTAGCATCCTTAACATCACTTTTTTCCACCTTCTGACCCAGGTACCCACATTATCACTTTGTGCTAGGCCTGAAAAATTATTTAGCTGGTCCTGATCATTAGTATAACAAAATATCCATTTCCACATGCTTAGGTATGATGTTTTGAGAAATCAGACTTACTATTCTATTGCTATAACTTAAGGAATCTTTAAAGACTTTCAGTTAATAAAATTGTCTTTATTTTAACCTCACAAAGTAGGTATTTCTTTTTTGGATAAAAGTATGGTACTGTATAGTATAGCTGTACCTGTGTCTATATAGATACAGACAGAGAGGCATAGATGAATATTTGAAGGCCAAACTGGGTTCTCCCTCCTCTAGGTAGATGCTCCCTTATAAAACTCACAGAATTTCCAATGCTGATTACTTCAATATTAATGTCATACCATGACTTGTAGCTGAATTCAAGATACCTGTATATATAGATATTTGAAGGCTAGATTCTTTCTCCCGTCTATTGCAGATGCTCCATCATAAAACTAAGAAGAAGGATATCTAATAATCATGAGATTATTTCACTAGGAGTGTCATGTCATGACCTGTAGTGAATTCCTTCCCATGACTTCCTCCCTCTCTCTCTTGTTCTCTCTCTGTCCTCCTGGCATTGTCTTGCTTCCCATTTGCCACGCACCTTCATCCCATCAGCCCGGTACTGTTCTGGGTGGCATCTCAATTCCGAATCTCTGAAGAGAACCATGTGGAGATCCACAGATACGGGAACTCTGCATTTCCAACAAGGTTTCTGTGCATTTGGGCTCCCCTTCCCCCTTTTTAAACTGACTTTTACCATATCTGCCATCAAGTGGTAGGATCCAAAACTACAACATGACACGAGAAGTCACATTGGACATATGTATGCACACACACATAGAGTCTGTGTTAGGTGATGTCAATTATCGATAGATGATAAAAGGAATACAATCTAGAATGCTGAAAGAATGGTGACAAAAATACCAAATTTTGGCTGTTAGAATAAAAAAACACGATTGCACTATGTGTTAACACTTATTTTCTTAAAAGGATGTTTTACATAAAGATTTGTGTGATTTCACTTGCATTTCATGGGTCTAGTATACCTTAGCTGGTCATCAGTCTCAATCAGGATTTTAATTTTCAAAAAGCTGTAATTGCAATAGAAAACGTGAACAGGGACTTACCTTTGTGAACAGAAGTGCAAGCATAAGTATAATGTAAATTTTCTGATAACTCTTTTCCTTTAGATACTAGTCAATTTTGTATCTTTAGATAACTTATAAATGATAAACATATATTTAAAAAAGAATCCAAAGAAGAGTTAGTACAGAATCATGCTGTACTTTAAGCTAAAAAAGAAATATCTGTCTATTTTGTGAGGTTAAAATAGGGACAATTTTATTAACTGAAAGTTTTGAAAGATTACTTTAGGTTATGTCAATTGTATAACAAGACCAATTTCTCAAAGCATCCTACCTATGCATCTAGTTGTGAAGATAATACATTATCTAATCTGTCTCCATAAACATGTAAGTTCCTATTTTGCTGGTAGAAGGTCAATCTAATGACATTTCGAGAAGTTTAATAGGGAGTACAGTCATTTAGTATATAGTATGATACTATAGCCAATCACTTAACCTTATTTCTAAATACAATTCCCTTTTATTTTTTAATTGTTTATTGTATATATTTAAGGTATACAGTTTGATGCTTTGATATATGTGTACACTGTGAAATGATCACCACAATCAAGCTAATAAACATGTCCATCACCTTACAGGATACGTGTGTGTGTGTGTGTGTGTGGTAAGACCTAGGGTGTACCCTTTTTGCAAATTTCAGGTATAAAACACAGTATTGTTACCTATAGTTTCTGTGCTATACATTAGATCTCCAGAACTGATTTATCTTGCACAACTGAAATTTTTGAACCCTTTCATCAACAGCTCCCCACGCCCCACACCCTTGTAACCACCATTTTACTCTCTGCCTCTATGAGTTGACATCTAACTGTAATTTGGAGCTTCAGTTTTATCTGTGAAATGGGAATGATGCTTGTCTGATTTCTACAGCCCTACTCAATATTAGATGAACTTCCATTCTACATCAGGCTGCATGCTGGCAGTGCACTGGGGAACATAACAACTGTGGTCCCTTCTCTCACGCAAATACCCTAACTGTTAGGGGTCTGGACAAACTGTTGCCTGCTCTGCTGTGGTGAGGAAGAAATGATATAATGGATGTGAACACACTTTACAACCTGTAGAGCATTACACAAATCGGAATGCTTAGTATTTGGGGATTAATTATGGAAAAAAATCCCAGCTGAGTGTAAGGAAGAGAGGAAGGGGGGGCAGTTACTGCCAATGGGGAAAATGGCTTCAAGTTCTGAATCAAACTGACTGAACTGTTTCCTGTCAACCTATTTGTGAGGATTATGTCATCAAATGTTCATACCCTAGATTGCTTTGATGAAAAAAGGAAAAAAATGGCCTCCCATTTGTGTAACATATTTTCTGTTTTGATCATAATGGTGAATTTTCTTCTCTAATAAACAATGTTATATCTGATCAACATCTTTAAAAAGTTTAATATTTAAGATATTTTCAAGGAAGAATTCCTTCTAGAAGTTCAGATTCCTGCTACTTATTTATTGGCAAATGGCCTTTTCTGAGGCTGATACAGTTTGGCTGTGTCCTCACCAAAATCTCATCTTGAATTGTAGCTTCCATAATTCCCACATGTAATGGGAGGGACCTGGTGGGAGGTAATTGAATCATGGGGGCAGGTCTTTCCCATGCTGTTCTAGTGATAGTGAATAAGTCTCACGAGATCTGATGGTTTTATAAAGGGGAGTTCCCGTACACAAGCTCTCTTGCCTGCTGCCATGTAAGACATGACTTTGTTTCTCATTCGCCTTCTGCCATGATTGTGAGGCCTCCCCAGCCATGTGGAACTATAAGTCAATTAAACCTCTTTTTTAAATAAATTACCCAGTCTCCTGTGTGTCTTTATTGAGAACAGACTAACACAGAGACTCACTTTTCTCTTCTGTGTAATAGGATCACTAATACCTTTTTCGAAAGTCTGTTGTAAGGAATCATGATAAAATATATTTTGTGAATAGTAAAGAGACATGTAAATCTAAGTTACTATCACTCCCCAGATGCACTCGCCTCTATCTGCGAACATCTCCAACTAGTCTGTCATCCTTTGTTCACTTGACCAACAGCTGTAGACCTTTCCAAACCCTGAGGTCAAGTGCTTTGAAAACCATCCTTAATTAGAGCTAGAATTTATGCCCATTGTTTCCTCCTTTGCTGAGGAAATTGAAGCAGTAAGAGGAAAACTTCTTTAGGTTTTACCACATTAACCATACACCAGCATCTGCACCCAAGTTGTCTGCCTTCCTGCTTGATACCACAAACAGAACTATCTATGTTTCCATGTACAGCCCCATCATTTCTGCCTACGTCCCACCTCTTCTCACACTGTCTAGAATAACACTCTCTGTCCTCTGTCTCTCTTCTTTACCATCAGTGTTTCATTCTCTACTTGGGTTATTCTGATCAGTAAATAAACATCCTGCTGTAGTTTCTCTTATTCTAAAATTACACCCTTTACTTGATCATCTCTACCCCCAGACAGCTCATTTTTCTGCTTCCCTTTTAGGCAAAATTATTTGGAAAATGTTGTCTGTTTTTATTTTATCTGAGCTCTCTCCTTCCATTCTCTCTTAAACTTACTCCAAGTGAAACTAATCTGGTGAAAGTCTTTGTTGCTAAACCCAGTGGTCATTCCTCAACCCCTCATCTCACTCAACTGTTAGCAGCCTTTGGAACAATCAATCCCTCTTCCTTGATTTACTTTCTTCTATTGGCGTTTTATACTCTTAACTGGCTTTCTTTCCATTCTTCTGATCTCTTGCCTTCTCACCCTTTTTTGCTGGTTCATTTCCTTCCCCAGACTTCTTAACTGTGGACGACAGGTATTTGGACTCATCTCCTTTTCATCTACGCACACTCTTGCTATCTCCAGTCTCATGGCTTTAAATAACATCTATATGTCACAGACTTCCACTTTTCTGTTTTCATTCTACCCATCTTTCCAACTCTTTCCAAACTGATAAGTGCAACTGCCTCCTTCACATCTCCACTACTTCATATAATAAAGACTTCTCTCATACCACACGTCCAATTCTGAACTCTTGATTGCCTCCTGCCCCAAATCTATTCCTTCAGCAACCTAATCAGTCTTAGGGGATGGTAACTCCATTCTTCTAATTGTTCATAGCAAAAACTTTACAGTTATCTTTACCTTAGTTTTCTCACTTATGCCTTACTTCCAATAAATCAGGAAATCCTTTTCAGTCTATCTTCAAAATATTTCTAGAATGTAATCACTTTTCAGCACCTCCACTATCGCCATCATGATTTGAGTGGACATCATTTCTCACCTGATTTGCTATAATAGTCTCTTTCTTTTATTCTTTGTTATAGACTGAAGTGTGTCCCCACTGAATTCATGTGTTGAAGCCCTAACTCCCCAAGGTGACTGTCTTCGAGCTAGGACATTTAAGGAGGTGACTGAAGTTAAACGAGGTCATAAGGCAAGGGCCATAATCCAGTAGGACTGGTTTCCCTATATGAAGAAGAAGAGACACCAGAAGTGAACACACGTGAAGAAGGCCATGAGAAGACACAGAAAGAATGTGACTGCCCATAAAGGAGAGAGGCCTCACCAGACACTGACTCTGTTGGCATCTTGTTCTTGGACTTCTAGCCTCAAGAACTTTGAAAAAATAAATGTCTGTTCTTTAAGACACCCAGTCTGTGGTATTCTGTTTTGACAGCTCTAGCAGACTAACACACCTTTGATCTCCTCCAGTGAATTGCCAGTACAGAAGGCAGGGTGATCCTGTAAACGTAAGTCAGATCATGTCAGTGTTGTGCTCACAACCCTGCCTCGCCTCCCCATTTCTTACGAAGTCCAGATTCCTTACAACAGCCCATCAGGCCCTCTATGATCTGGCATCCCAGCTCCTCTCATAGTTCTTCTCTGACTTTGCTTACTCTGTTCTAGCCACATTAGCTTCCTTAGAGTTCCTCAGACATGCCAAGCAGAATCCCAACAGGAACATTATACTTACTGTTCCCTCTGGCTGGTTCACTTCCCTCCCAGGTAAGGCTAACTTGTCACCTGCTTCAATCATTCCTCCAGTATCCCTTTCTCAATGAAGTCTACTCCACCAACCACTTTCACAGCCATCCTCCCCCATCCACTTTACCTTCAGCTACTTTCTTTTCCTTTTTATCATTGCACTTTTCCCCTTATAACATGCGATATAACTCATGTATTTCTTACGCTTACTGTTTATGGACTATTCTCTTCTGTTAGAATATAAAAATGATGTGGGGCAGAATCTGTTTTGTTCACTGCTATATACTAAGGATGGATCTGTTACAACAACACATCTGGTATATTACATGGACTTTAACATCTGTTGTCAACCACACAATTGTTAATTCCTTTAAGGACTGAGTTTTTCACCTCTATCTCCATGAATAAATGATGGACTAAAACAAGAATGAAGGGGAAATGGATGTTGATTGCTAATTACATTTCTACTCTTCATTTTATTCACTATTTAGTTGCTTCTAAAATAGTTTGAGGATTATATTAACACAGTCTTGAAAAAATAAAATTCACACATAGTCAAATAACACTGTAGGACATGTTTGTTAAGACAAAAGAAACACAACATGGAAAATGCTTGGGCATTTTTCATGCTCATAAGACACCAGATTTATGTTTAAATATTTTCATCAATATTAATAGTATAATTCACTATGTATAGATGAAATTTTACACAAGATAATCATTAATTTTTTACAAATATCTCATAATTTTGGAAAATTTTGTTTCCATTGTTATTGAAAATAATTTATAAAGAAAAAGTATTATGCTATATGTCAAGTTAGCTTTCGATTAAGGTTAATATTACTGAAATAACTACATCTGCTTTGCTCTCACTGTGATGTTTATCACCTAATAAAAACGCTAAAGTTACCAAGGAAAGATGTTTAATTTGTTCTCACTGCTCAGTTGTATGTTGCATCCTATTTTGTAGTAAATGGCATAATGTCCCAAGTGGGCTGCCATACTGTCAGATACATTATTTATACATAACATTACTGGTTAATCAATGAACAACAAATGCAGTGGTCTTTTCCTTTCCTCTTTATTTTTAAAGTGATAGCAAGATGAAATATGTAGAAAAGCATTATCATTTTTCTGATATTAAATAATTTTTGATGATAAAAAAGTGAAATGTGGAAGTATGAACATAATAATTAAACTGCATGCCCTAATGCATTCCAATGAAGAAGAACAATTAACTAGTCAAATCTAAATACAGTTGCTTTCTCTTTTCCAGTAAAACATGGAAAATGCTCCTTTTATGATAGGTTGCAAACACTAAATAAATAAGATTTTTCCCCAAAGGGATGTATAAAACTCATCTTCGAAAAAATCAACTAAAAGGCATTAATAGTCCATTTAGAATCATAATTTCTGTATCAAACTGTGTGACATGACAGCAAACAAAGGAGTAATTGGTACACATAGATAAAACATTTCCTTTAAAATCTTACCGATGGTTTGGCAATGAATCAAAATGTGTTAAACCTCATTTCCTATAAAAACAAAACTTCTTCTATAGTGCCTTCCACACTTGCATTTTGCAATCAATAAGACAGCACAATTTCTCTAAATTTGCCTTTTGTTCATGTATTCTCCTCTTCTCCCAGAAATAGTATTATGAACTTAAAGGTTTTTAGTGGGGAAAGTTATTATATAATTGGTTGTTTCACTTTTTAAAAAAAATATTTGTGGGAGGATGAATATGAAATGAATAGCAAAAATGTAAATAATATTCTAAAAGTAGTAACAAAAGTTTATTCAAAAGAAAATGACATTGTAGTGTTTGAGCTGTATAAAAACAAACATGTAAACATAAATCCAGCTGAATTCTCATAGAACAGGTAACTTTCTTATCTGATAAGAATCTTGAATTTTTCAGTTCCCAAGGGAAAGCCATATACCTCAGCAGTATGCTTGAAAGAAAAAAAAAAAAAAAAGACAGAAAAATACACATATTATCACTGATAACCAGCATTCATAGAGACCCACTAAGTGCAAAGCACTGAAGCTGTGTATGTACATCCAGTTAAAAGTGGAGCTCAAAGTCTCCTGATTTAATTAGGTATAATTCCCAAATGCATAAACATATTTCCCCTGTGAGAACTGTAATAGCATTTAGAAGTCCATATTATAAAAAAGAAAGATGGTTTGTTTTTACTTTAGCTTATTCTGTTGTGTTTTATTAATAGAAGTTTTAGATCAATACCAAATATCCTACTCAGTTCCAGTGATTGAATATGAATACATTATGTGCATACAAAAATAGTGATAATCTAAGTTGATACAATAGTTCATTTTGCATTAGTGTCCTAGATGGGACAATGTTAAGAAGCAATTTAAATGAAATTCATTTAAATGTCAGCTCTCATGCTTGCGATTTTTCTATAATTGGTTATTTAATTAAAATAATTCTCATAGTCATTAATTTAGACTAAAACTTGCTGTGCACTGACATGTTTTAATTACATGGTATTAACAAAATTGATATGCTTTAAAAAAGCATGGTTAAATTTTAAACAAGAATAAATTAGAAATCTCATAGATCATCCTACTTAGTGTATTTATGAGAAAGTCGGTCATTTTAAATGTTTATTACAAACAAAGTCACACCATTATTGTGTACACATTGCAATTTACATCGCATATCTTTTCCAAGGATTTGATGTACTTACAGGGCTCTTATTCTTGAATATTTTTAACAATGTATGAAGTAAACTAAATCTTAACAGCAAACCACAAAATGATCTATAGAATAAATGAAGACTTAATGCTTCTGTGACATAGAAGCTCATAGAGACTTTAGATAAGTCATATAATTTTATACATAAGGAGATAACATGTAAATATATATTAAAAGATTTAAAAAGAAATGATTTTCTTATAACCATTTTGTGATCCTCCTTGCAAGGACAAAATATATAGGAGTTTTGGTTCGGCCTTTATAAAAATTAGTTTTCACATTACATTTGCGAGGTTACATTTGTGACCAGCCACATTCTCATTTCAATCTTTGTCAAAGGACTAGATAAATATTTTACCCTTTTCAAATCTCAATTACAATCTTTGTCAGGAGTATGAGAAATCAGAATTTTAGTGTTTTGTATGAATTAGAGGACTTCTATATTGCTTTGACCTTTTTAATATTCTGTAATTTAATTGGATGGACAGTCTACTTTTAACCAGGCTTGCCAGTCTTCCTATTTAATAAACTTACTGACACAAAGTACTATTTTAAATGGCTGCTTCTCCTTTGTTCCCTGAGTAGAAGCTTTCGGACTGGTTAAAACATCGCTTTTACCAACTAATATTTCTCCATTTTCTTTTAGTCAGTAGCGATTTAAAAATTCGTGTATGGCCAGCTGGGCTTTATTACTTCATTCCTTTTCTGGATGTATGATAGTTTCAGAATCGGGTTTCTAGTCCAATTTCTTCACCCTTACTGAGCTTTAAATTAGTGTAGCACCATGAACAGAGAAGCCGACTGAAAAACTCTGAGATGCCTCTTTCCATCTTTGTTCTGAGGACTTTTTACAATGTGAAATACAAAACGAGACACATTTGCTTACACCTTATTTCAGCCTAAGTCTCTGTGTTTTTTTTTAATGAATGAAATCATGCATAGCTAACATTGGAATTAACTTTTTTCAATTATACTTAGGTTCTGGGCTACATGGGCAGAATGTGCAGGTTTGTTATACAGGTCTACATATGCCGTGGGTTTTTTTTTTTTTTTTTTGAGACGGAGTCTTGCTCTGTAGCCCGGGCTGGAGTGCAGTGGCCGGATCTCAGCTCACTGCAAGCTCCGCCTCCCGGGTTTACGCCATTCTCCTGCCTCAGCCTCCCGAGTAGCTGGGACTACAGGCGCCCGCCACCTCGCCCGGCTAGTTTTTTGTATTTTTAGTAGAGACGGGGTTTCACGGTGTTAGCCAGGATGGTCTCGATCTCCTGACCTCGTGATCCGCCGGTCTCGGCCTCCCAAAGTGCTGGGATTACAGGCTTGAGCCACCGCGCCCGGCCTGCCGTGGGGTTTTGCTGCACCCATCAACCCATCATCTACATTAGGTATTTCTCCTAACGTTATCCCTCCCCCCACTAGTCCCCAACCCCTGGACAGGCCCTGGTGTGTGATGTTCCCCTCTCTGTGTCCATGTGTTCTCATTGCTCAACTCCCACTTATGAGTGAGAACATGTGGTGTTTGGTTTTCTGTTCTTGTGTTAGTTTGCTGAGAATCACGGTTTCCAGCTTCACCCTGGATTAAAAAAATAATGTGGCACATATACACCATGGAATACTATGCAGTCTATGTGTTTTTAGACACTGGCCTCAACAGGGTACATCTGTTATTTTGGATCACATTCTCTGTTGGGCTGGACAAGACATTGGTGGTCTTGAAGACAGAGGAAGAAAAGAAAACAGTGATCACTCATTATTTTGGGTTTTCATAACAAAATCTCTTCAGAATCATCTAAGCAGGTGAAAACTAGTTTACAGACTCATTTGGATTCCCCCCCTCGTTTTCACTGTCTCATTTTCTATCTGTTTCTTTCTCATTCTAAAAGTCACAAAACTCCATGTTATAAGTGGGTTGGTAACAATGGAAGAAAAAAGGGTCATCTTGGTTTTTATTACATTTTCTAAATTAGAAAAATGGGAGTAGGTATATTTTTTCTTCCCCATATTTTCCCTACATTAATTGTGAAGTGAATTGATTCAGTCTTCAGTATGATAGGAGAAAAAATAAATAAACATCCTGAGAAGAAGCTGTTAATTCTTTGATGTATATTTGAATAGTGTCTCGCATACAGTAGTTGCTCAATAAATATCCATTGAAAGAGTAAATGACTGGATGATAGTAAGTACATCATTTTAATTAGGTCTTTTTACATAGATAGGAGGATACGATTATTTCTGAAAGACAGAAATTAGCAGATGTAGAGAGGAGCTTACAAGAACTTCATCTCCGTAAATCTATTTTCCCAAGAAAGCCTGATTCACAGAGGAGACACTGATCCAGGTGTGCCAACTCACTGCTCAAACCTTTCATCCCCAGGTTTTCTCTGGTTCCCTGGCACTGCTATTAACATGTAAAATACATCCCTAATTAATCCGTTTTGTAATTTGAGATTTTAGCACATCTGGATGTTTTAGAGCTTGGCATACAGATTATTTTAGTGGTTCCTTCCCCTAAAATTTGCAGTATGTTCATTTCAAGTGAGGATCAGGAATGAGATGAAATTTTTATCTTCCCAAACTCTCTTGAAGACCAAGAGAGTATACCAATTCATGAGAGGCAGTGATTTGAATGCTGACTCTGAAATCTCTGAATTCTAAGGCTTTCAGCAAATTATTCCTGGAAGCATCTTCATCTTAAAAATTGTTATCTCTGTAATAATACCTACCCTCTAGGGTCAATCATTGGTTACTATTATTATCCTGATATTTTCCATTTCTTTATTAAAATTCATTTTGCAATCACAATCCTAATGTCTTCTCTTTGACTCCCTATGAAAGCAAAGAAACCTGGGGGACCTGGCTATCTAACTGACACACACAGTGTTCCAGGACAAGTCCAGACATGCCTGATGGTACAGTCATGGTTGGTGGGAGACTGACCCATGTGAGTCATATTTAAACACATCATCTGGAAATCTCCCTATGCATAGGAGACATATATATTTTCAAACTGAGACATTTCCTTTAAATTGTGTGAGTCCATGCTTCTGACAGGGTAGTGGTGGTGAGTGAGTCTGGTGATATTGACACAGTATTGAGAATCATTCAAAAGATCATGACATCATTTTGGAATCTGAATATCAGGGTCAGGCTATGTGGCATTAAAAATATAAATGACAAACTTCAGAGTGCACCAAAACTCAACAGAGTATCTGCATGAGTATTTTAGAGAAACCAATGAAACAAGTTTTTTCTGTCGAGTCTAGGAATTTACACACAATAGGCATACTGGATTTAGCAAGATGTTTAGAAGTATTGTTCAAAGGAAAACAAAAAATATATCCATTCTTATTCAACTTTTTGGTGGTAAAAATATACCCTAGGTTTTTTTTTTTTTTTTTTTTTTTAAAGTTGATGTTTTAGTTCCATGTCTCCTTATACAATAGGTGTACACTTACTGATAAAGTGTTTAGTACATTAAATCAGTGTAACTTGCTGTGCATAAATTTTATACAGTTGGTACAATATAAATAACTTCTCCCAATTTATCTAATAAAATATTTTAATATATTTACTTTTCATAAAGTGCATCAGATGATTAAATTTAGTGTTTGGTTCATATGAAAGAGGGCTGAGTCGTGCTATGGATCAGCAATGGACTGCCATCTTACCCATATATCCAAGGCCTACAATTTTATCTTCTCATTCAGTGTTCTTTTACCTACATTTCCTCTTCCCTTTTATGAATGTGGGCAGCAGAGGAGAGAGGCAATCATAGCGACTAGGATGAGAGAGTGCTCATCCTGAGCAATAGCGTTCCCAACCACTAGAGCATTCTCTCATTCTGATCACCATCACCATTGAGGGGGTGCCACAGTCAGCATCGTTACATCTATAAAATTCATGGATGCATGTTAAATAGCTTAAATGCAACATCTCCCAGAATTAATTTTAAAAAAAATAACAGTGGACAGCCATAAAACAGATGGCTTCTGGAGGTGGACCCAAATGACAATCTAATGAAAAAATGGGCAAAGGATGAAAACAGATGATTCACAGGAAATATTTCAATTCATAATAAATACAGAAAAGATGCTCAATGTCACTAGTGGTCTGAAAAATCAAAAGTAAAATATTAAAACAACAGTTTTTGATTCATCAGACTAGCTATATATATATATATATATATATGAGACAGAGTCTTGCTCTGGAGTACAATGGCATGATCTTGGCTCACTACAATCTCCACCTCCAGGGTTCAAGTGATTCTCTTGCTTCAACCTCTGCAGTAGCTGGGACTACAGGCATGCGCCACCATGCCAGGCTAAACTTTCTATTTTTAGTAGAGATGAGGTTTCTCCATGTTGGCCAGACTGGTCTTGAACTCCTGACCTCATGTGATCCACCCACCTCGGCCTCCCAGACTGCTGGGATTACGGGCTTAAACCATCGTGCCCAGCCTCAGACTAGCAAAAATTTAAAAATATAAATGATACTCAGTTTGGGTGAGGACATGGGAAAATAGGCCCTCTCATACATTATTGGTGCAACAGATAGAAATTTTAAAATGTTTATACATTTTGATCTAACAAACTTTAGAGATCTATGCAACAGAAAAATATTGACCTATATGCATAAACTGCATGTACAATCTGTCCATTGAAACACTTTTAGCAATTTTATACCCACACAAATATAGAGAGGACCTCATTTTTGGAAGCCTATTATGATTCTACAATATTGTGAGAAAATCAGCGCATTGAACAGATTAAATAATTAAATTTGGGTTCCTAATTTTATTTATTTATTTATTTATTTTATTTATTTTTGAGACAGAATCTTGTTCTTGTCACCCAGGCTGGAGTGCAATGGTGCAATCTCGGCTCACTGCAACCTCTGCCTCCCGGGTTCAAGAAGTTCTTCTGCCTCAGTCTCCCAGGTAGCTGGGATTACAGGCACCCGCCACCACACTCAGCTAATTTTTGTATTGTTAGTAGAGACAGGGTTTCACCATGTAGAGACAGGGTTCCACCCGCTTTGGCTTCCCAAAGTGCTAAGATTAGAGGCATGAGCCACTGCGTCCTACCAGTTTCTACTTTTAAAACTGAAATACATAAAGACCACAAATTGGATGCAGTGTATACTGCTCAGGTGATGGTGCACTAAAATCTCATAAATCACCACTGAAGAACTTAGTCACGTAACCAAACACCACTGGTTCCCCAATAACCTGTGGAAATACAAAAATTTAATTAATTAAATAAATAGAGTTACTTGGGGAAAATATCATTGAGATATATAGGGAGTGTCATATATATGAATTTTGTTAAAAATTTTATTCTAATTTTTATTTATTTTTTGAGACAGTCTCACTCTTTCACCCAGGCTAGAGTGCAGTAGAGTCATCACAGCTCACTGCAGCCTTGACCTCCTGGGTTCAAGTGATCCTCCCACCTCAGCCTCCTGAGTAGCTGGTGCCTGTGCCACCACACCTGGCTAATTAAAAACTTTTTTTTTTTTGTCCAGAAACAAAGTCCCACTATATTGCCCAGGCTGGATTTTTTTTTTTTTTAAAGATTTTATCTTAAAAATTCTTTGCTCATTAAGCATTTATTTCCTAACTTCCAGGTGGCAAAAATTATGGTGTTTAAAATTATTTCTGGGACATCTGGAAATTTTCATGTAAGTTCTATAAATGTGGTTTTAGTTCTTCATTCCTCAGTTGTAACTAGTAAAAATATTTGCCAATGTTGTCAATCAAACTTCCACACCAGTGAGAAGATGACATTTCCTCCTCTTTCCAGGAAGGATAGGAAGGAATTAGTCAGAAATTAAGCTATTTATTTTAAAAAGATACATTTATTTTAAAAAGACACCTACAGAGTGTCTGGATGCTCATTTATATCCCAGGGATATTCGGATGAAAACATAGTTCCTGTCTTCACAGTATAAGCACACAATAATCGCATACCTAAATAGTACGAACAGCATCACTCCTTAGGTATAAAAAGAAACTCACTTCATCTTTTCTTTTTTCATGTTAAAACTTCTTGGTTCCCTATTTGCACAAAATATTCACAATGCTTAGTCTCTCCTGGGGCCTCCAATCCCATCTATCTGTAAACAGGCCAAGAACAAGAAAGAGTTCCTTCAGTCCTAAAGTGCCAGTCCTGTTTCTATATGATTGCCTCTCGGAGAGAGGATTGGAGGACCTGCTCAGTTCCCAGGCGAATCCCCTATAGTTGGCTGTCATCAATTCTTTCTCCTCCCCGTGTACCATTGTTGAACACTGGACACTCAGCCTGGCATGGAGCCATACCCATCAACTGTAATTAAGATACAACCGTGGCAATGCCAGCTCTTCCAGCAGGGCAGAGGTGTTCAGGGTAGAGGAAATTAGGGGATGTCTCCGTCGTGTGGCTCCCAGGTTGTAGCTGCACTTGGCCCTGTGGTAAACCATTTAATACCTGCTGCGAGACTGCACATAGATGGTTCATTGAGGGAACCTGCTCCTACCCACTAAGTGTTAAGGAGAGCAGCGGGTGCTTCTTACCGTAACGCCTAAGAACTCTGTGGCTCCTCGTACTCCTTCTTTTTTAGATTCTGTCAGTGGGCCACGTCCTGCAGGCACCAGTCTGTCCTGTTTCTCTTTGACTCAGAGCCTCACTGATTTCCTGTTATAGAATGATTGGCACTTTCTCCCCCTAGGGAACTGCATGAACAGGTTACATATGTAACAGGGAAAAGGAACAGGAAGTAGAGATCTGCAGCGCAGCTATCATTTCCGGGCTGAACAACCCAATCCCTGCACACATGGGGGGAACTGCGTCTGGGTAGAGGCTGCTGCTGAGGGTGTCCCACACCCTGTACAGGAGTGTAGGAGTCTGAAGAATTGTGGTCTCAAAGCTTTGAGAAGTGTTTTATTGTTCTAATAGAGACTTGAATTCACATTTGGTGTGAATTTTTCCTTTGTTGAGGGGAAACACTTGGGTGAATTTTTCAGTTATTCAAAATAAAAAGCGTTTGGAGAAATGATGACTGTGGATTTTCTAGTTCAAGAATGCTCTTAAACTGAAAGCGCAGACATACTTAATTTCTACCAATTAAGCGAATTCAGGTTTTATTGCAATCTCCTGCCACCCTTAGGCCTAGGGGGAGGACGGAGAGGCATACATGTGCTTGTGTGTATGTGTGTGTTTGCTATGAGGCTACAATTAGGCACTGGGTCTGGTTATCTGGAGTGGGAAGTAAAGAAAGATCCTCCAGGCATATCAGTAAAGACAAAGATCAGAGTGTATATTCTAATATGTCAGGCTGTCTTAGGGAGAGGTCCAGAAGGGATTTTAGATGGTTACCTGCGTGTCACTGAAACAAAATTGAAAGTAGTGCACTGTAACTAAATTGCAGTATTCCTTTGATAACCGAGGGCTTATACATTTTAGCTAATTTGTCAGACAATTTGATAACCAAAGGGAGAAGACCTCACTGCTCCTTTTGCCAGATTTAGCAGAGAAAATATAGAATACCCAGGCATATTTGAATTGCAGATAAACAAAAAATGATTTTAGTATAATTATGTCTAAAATATCACATGGTTTATACTTATAGCCTAAAAACTATTGTTTATCCGAAATTTAAATTTAACTGCGTGTTCTGTATGTCTATCTAGCAAACCCAGTCTCATTAGATAATAATATTTTCTTTAAATTCAAGTCCTCCCACAGAGGAATTTTCATGGTATTGGAAATGCAGTAGTTGGGCTCACTCAGCACTCACTTCCAACCATTTTTTCTCTTAACTTTCTCACTTTTAGAGTCTGGAAAGGTAAGCACTCGATTTTCTTGGACACCCTTTTTCAGGAGTAGCCAAAGGACTCAAAGACTGTCAATGAGTCTTAATCAGAAGTCTTCTAGGCAGACCCCTCTCTGAAATAAAAAGATAGCCCTTCTCAGAAAAAGCATTTTTGTCCTTTCTACCCTTTTTCTTGCCTGTTATCCAAAAACTGAGCTGAGATTGTGCCACTGTACTCTAGCCTGGGCAACAGTGTGAGACTCTGTTTTAAAACTAAATAAATAAATAAATTTTTTTAAAAAAAGCAATGACAGTAAGTGCAGCGTTCCTCATGCAATCACCAGGTGACAAGCATAAGGACAAAGGTCTACACATTCATGGAGAGATCCTGAGTTCCAGATGATCAGTAAGTCAATCTACCTGCATTAAACTACCAATCTCCAGACTTCTTGTTTTTGGACAGAAAATAACTCTTATCATTTATAGCTATTATATTTGAGTTTTTTGTTAATTGTAGATGACTTACCCCTACTGATACCTCTCAAAACTGTCACCAATAGAGAGCTATTTAGTTTTACATAACTAAAAAAAATCAAGTTTTGGAAAGACAGAGTGGTATCGCAGGTAAAGTAATTCACTCTTATAAAGATGCTTTGGGAATGAGGAGAAAAGACAATAAAAGAAATGTGATGCCCTGATCAGATTTTTTAGAAGGCTTCGTTTGTGCTTGTATGGGTAGAGGGATAAAAACAGAAGTTTTTATGTGAAACTTGGTAAGATCATAAGAAAAGACCATCGGAAACCATAACATTGCGTGAGACACTTTGTCAAATTGTGGACATCAACAGAGCTACTTCTGGGCCAAGTGATGACGGATTGTGGACAGAGTTAGAGAAGAGGCTGTTCTTGGCACCTTTGCAAACTCATACACTTCTTAGCACTCAAAGTTGGTAGTTTGGGGAGTGTCTAGAGGCAGCCTCTCTGGCGTAAGCATTGACCTTCTCACTGTTGGCACCACCAGCGGGGGCAGAAGGGGGATCTTGCTTCAAGCAACTAAAAACATACAAGAACCAGAATCAAAGAACAGATGAATATGAGTGAGGCTGACAGACTGACTTGTCAGCATGTAGGAAATGTACCTTTGGAGGTTCCTAGTAATAACTGGGGGACATTTTGAAGTACTCTGAAGTTCACTTATTTCACAGGCAAAGGAACTTGATCTACTGTTTTTGGTATTATAAATTCATGGGTATTTTGGCATAGCCTTTTGGTGGGGCAATATCCCTGACCTAGGATTTTCAGAATTTAGCTATGCTCCTCAAAGGCTGAGATGTATGTATTCTGTGTGTCTACATTTTTTGAATAATTTTACAAGTTGTATCATAATCATTTGCTGGAATGTCTCCTTTTCCTATTACTTTGCTTCAGGTGCTGGTTGTTACACATCTGAGTTTTTAGATAAGTCTCCTGATTGATCTTTATACTTCTCTTCTTAACCTTCTCAAACCCGGATTGCCCTCTGCTACAGGAACATGTCAGTTCCATATGTAAACACTTTCAATTATTTCTTTTTTGTCTATAAGGTCCAAGTCAAATAATTTTCATAACATGTTGTTTGCTGCTTTTACAAGCAGACCTTCCAACATTCCCTAATGTGTACCTTTATACTCTATTCATGTAAACAACTCCCTGAATACTCTATGTCCTTTCTTCCATGGGCACATTCTCTACTTATTGAAGGGAATGCCATTTTTCTCTTCATCTGTTTCACTTATTCCTACCTAATCTTCAAGCACATACCCAAAATGATTTTTTTTATTAAGCTTCCTCTGGGACCCTTGACAGAGATTTAATTATTACTCAATGCTGTGCTCCCATAATAATATGTGCGCATCCCCATATTGAGCTCACCACTTACTACTGTAATTATTTGATTCCATGTCTCTTCCATTATAGCTTGAGTTTCTTGAAGGCAGCTAATCTGATGACCTATCTTTAAGACCAAATTCTAAATAGTAGGTGTTTAATAACTTTAATGATGTATATCAATGACTCATACTTTTAAAAATGAACGCCTCACCAAGTTCTGTTATTTCTCAGGCCAAGTATTTCTCAACATTCTTGGTTTCTCACCATGCCAACCACCACTCCTATAGATTAGAACATCACCAGTTAGCTTCAGGATTATTTCCACGGTCAGTATTTTTATTTTTATTCCATCAGAAGTATTTTAAAAAGGGAAATTATATGAACAGATTTGTGGTTTCAGAAAAGTAGTCCTGGAAGCTATGTAGAAATTGGATGGTGACTGGTGAAGAATGGAGAAAGCAAACCAGTCTAATTTCCACAGGGCTGCCAGAGTCATTTTTCTAAAACCCACAGTTCTGCTCACATAACTTTCCTTATTAAAACACTTCCTATGGAAAGTAATAAGCTAAGCATGTGCTTCAACACATTGTTTTCTGTCTCAGTTGTCTGCTGAGGTTACTAAGGTCACACAGAAAAGGAAAAGTTAGTTTTACAACTGGAACCCAGTGTGGGGTTTTAGCTAATTGCTTTAAGTTTGGCATTTTCACTGAGTCAGTGGAGGTGATCCAGGTAGACCACAATGGTCCCTTGCCTGCTGCCCCATCCCTGCTCAGGACATCAGAGGAGGAAAACAGACTCCTTCATCATCATGTACACTGAGTAAGATACCTATACACAAGTTATTATTTTTTGAGCCAATGGCTAGGACCAGTAACATTTAGCAGTCAGTCTTGCTCAAGGAGAGACAGCCTACTGAGCTGAACTGATCCAAATCAGGGCAGTTGGTAGAATACCTAGCCCCCATATCCTGCATGCCCTGGGAACAACCAGCAAATCACTGGACTCTCCTCAGTTGTGGGACTCAAATTGCTGAGCTGATTTCACCCCCTATATTGGATCTGGAGCTCTCCCAGGCCACTTCCTCGGCAACCATCTACTTCAGTGTAGGGAATCCAGCCTTTCAATCTATTCATCTCCAATATCCTTGGAGAGAAAATTGTCATTTTTTGTGAGCTACCTGATAGTGACCAATGGTCAGAAAACCCTACAGCAGATCTATACTACACAGGGAATTAAAAATGCTCCACTGCTAACAGCATTGTGAGCCATTATTAGAGTTATCACTATTTCAGCACTGACTATGTATCGAGCATTGGCTAAGTGTTCCATATAGTTAATTATCACAGTGATTCCATGACTTTACTGTTATTATCTTGATTTTATGGCTGAGGAAACAGAAGTACACTATCCAGGTAGGGAGTAAAGAGCTGCAATTTAAACTCAGGCAGACTTACCAAATGGGCTGTACAATCTTTTTTTCTGTTCTTTTCTCTTTTTTTGAACCAGCCTCTGGAGTTCAAGTGATTCTCTTGCCTCAGCCTCCTGAGTAGCTGTGATTACAGGTGCCCTCCACCATGCCCAGATAATTTTTGTAGTTTTAGTAGAGATGAGGTTTCTCCATGTTGTCCAGGCTGGTCTCAAACTCCTGACCTTAGGTGATCCGTCCACCTCAGTCTCCCAAAGTGCTGGGATTACAGGCTGTACAATATTTCTGCTGGCAATTGCTTGCCTATATTTATTACTACGATCATGCAATGAAGACTCACTGGATATGTAACAGAAGTCAGAAATTGCAAGAGGGGATTTATTGGCACAGATAGATCAAATATCTCCCACTGACATTGTAATGGAGGAGGTAGAAGATAACTTGAAATGTCTATTGTTCAATCTCAGTGGTAATTGAAAGATAATGGCATTAAAAATTTTATTGATTGAATCCAGGTTGACTCACAAAAGAAAATCAAGAAATAGAAATAAAGGACTTTGTAGAATCGAAAACACAAAAATAAATCCCTGAGAAGAATGAGGAAATAATGGAATGGGTATGGCTTCAATCAGAATTACTGATCTTAAATCCAACTTCAGAAATTATACTTGAGTGTGGAGTAACAGAGTATTGAATTGCAAATTATGAGATGAAAGATAAGACACAGACAATAGATACACGAGACTTAAGAAAGAAAGAAGGTTTGAGCAGAGAGTTATTTTCTGCACTGAAAGACCATGTGGGACTTTTGCAATAAAAGACTCAGTAATGCTAGGCAATAATATTTTTAAAAATCATAT
This sequence comes from Macaca mulatta, assembly GCF_049350105.2. Lineage (NCBI taxonomy): Eukaryota > Metazoa > Chordata > Mammalia > Primates > Cercopithecidae > Macaca > Macaca mulatta. Next base: position 66,867,032 of record NC_133422.1, read on the forward strand.
TTTTAAAAATCTTTAAGGAAGTATTCCAGCCAAATGAAACTTTGTTGTGATAAAAATTTTAAGACAGAAGAAAACTAATTAGGAAGACTATGGGTTAATGAAATATTTGATTTATTTAGTTAACGTTTAATTTCTATAGGTTTTGAGGGAACAAATGGTGTTTAGTTACAGGAATAATTTCTTTAGTGATGATTTTTGAAAATGTAATGCATCCATCACCCAAGCAACATGCACTGAACCCAATTTGTATGTAGTCTTTTATCACTCACCCCCCTCCCACCCTTTCCCATGAGTCCTCAAATTCTATTCTATCATTCTTATGCCTTTCATCCTCATAGCTTAGCTCCCAGTTATGAGTGAGAACGTAAGATGTTTAGTTTTCCATTCCTCAGTTACTTCACTTAGAATAATAGTCTCCAGTCCCATCCAGGTTGCTGCAAATGCCATTAATTCATTCCTTTTTATGACTGAGTAGTATTCCATCATATGTGTATACCTCAATTTCTTTAAACTCTGCAAAAAATATTTGATACTTTGTAGAAGGTATAATGTATAGATATGGAAAGAATCTTGAAATAGAAATACCTAATGGAAGAAAATGGAGCACAAATCTGCTTCCAAAGTTTTTAACATAGGTCAGTGTAATGACATAGGTCAAGTGTAATGTAATAAGTGTACAAAATTCTTCTCCTAAGGGAAGGAAAGATCTGTTTATTTAATATATAATATTAATAAGTAAATATGAGTTCAAATAAATTACTAAGCCACTCTTCTGCATATACTGTTTCCTTTGCTTGGAATACTCCTGCTAAGTGTATCCACACGATTCATCCTCTTACATCTCAGTCTGCTTTCTTTTCATCAGAAGAATCTTTCCTGCTCCTCCATTTAAAATAGCATTTCTCATCACCCTTAGTGATTTCTTTACTGTCCTCCAACAATGCACATAATAGAATGTAAGTTCCCTGAAGGCAAGACTATAGGTTTTCTTCACTGTCCTATCCCCAATGCCTAGAAGAGTACCTAACACATATTAGACTCTTTATAAACATGAATGAACAATATATAAAGTGCTCCTATAAATCGATAAGAACAAACAACCTCCCCAGTCCCACAAAATGAACAACACCATGAAAAGGACACTCAATAAAGGTGTGAAAATATGGTTATCTTCATTATTCAAAAATGTAAGCTAATTTGATGAAAGGTATTTTTATAGGACTGTGGCAAAGATTTTAAAGATTGGTAATATTCTGTGTTAACAAGGTGTGGAGGATGTAAAATATTAATTTGTAAGGTCAATTTTTTGTGGGCTACCAAATGTTCTTTTGATCTAGAAAATCTACTCTTAGGAATTTTTCTTATTGAAATATTTGTACAATTCTGTAAATATTTAATTTTTTAAAAGTTTGCCACATTTTCATTAAGGTAAAAAATAAGCTATGCTTATCTCATTTTGTATATGGGGATAAAATACAGGCAACAATATGTAGCTGAATATAGGGATTTTTTTGTGGTAGATAGGAAGAAAACCCTTGCCTCTGGTTATCTCTGGAAGGTGAAGTTGCATGATAATTTGTTTCCTATTTTTTAGGTAATTTTGTTATGTTTGAAATCTGACAATAATATCGAGCATTCTATAATCATTAGGAAAATATAAAAGGTATAATTACATTATTTAAAAGAATTTGTGAACCAGTTTTCTCAGCTCTAAAGTCTTCTCCACAGAGGGTCTGTTAGTCTTTTTGTAATTTTTAAAATCCTCCTGAGTTCGATGTGTTGGTATTTCTTTCAGGTTGTTTCATTTTATGTTCATAGGTGAGATTACTCTGCAGATTTTCATTTTTCTTGTGTTAGTTTGAGTTAATACAGCTACATTTGTCTCTTAAAATCAGCTCCTATCCAATCATGCCCTGTGCTGTGCTCAACGTATGATCCAATGGCTTGAAATCCTTTTGTGAAAAGCGTCATCTTTTTTCAGGCCTCTGTGACTTGTTCATGCTCTTCTCTCCACCCGGCAGGCCCTCTGCTGTCTTCTTTCCTTTGTAAGTTTCAAATTATCTTGTGAGACACAGGTTACATGTCCTTTTCTGCCTTCCCCCAGGAGGTTTCTTTTTCCTCTGATCCTCATTATATAAATAATGTTATCACCAATAGCATTCGTCACATTGTAGTGTAATTATTTTCCTGCATGTTTGTATCCCTGGTCTAAAGAGAGATTATCTCTCATTCATATTTGTGTGTCTAGCCCCTGGGTGTGATGTCTGGTTCATCATAGCTTCTCAATCTCAATAGATATCATTTGAAGAATACAAAGATGCCCAGGATCACCTGAGAGTTTATGAGTTAAAAGTAAAAGTTCACTATTTCCTTGCTCATCCCTTGAATGAGTATTTAATTTTCCAGACTGATAAGGTCAGCGATTACTGTATTATAACAAAGAGTGTCATCTCTCTTCAGCCCTCTTGTGCCAAGAGACCCAGAGAGGCTTTCTTGTTCCTGCTTGGACATGTTAAAAAGTCCTTCACCTTTCACTTCTTCCTTGCTACATTCACTCTTGCTGTTCCTGGCTATTTATTCCTCTAGTTGCCCTTTTCTGTAAGCAAGAACACTTTATGGTTCTAGGTTTCCAAACTCGATCTCACTGTGCATGTCTATGTCTCCACTTGTTCCTCAAAAGCAAACCCTAATCATATTCAGTCAAGAAGCAATAAATATATAAGCCACAATGTGTATTATGAAAATTGTCATAATTAATATGGGATCTGGAAAAGATCCTAGTTTTTCCTATTGAATGTTTTTGTTTCTTAACACCTTCATTGATTTTTACTGATTGTCTTTTTTTTTTTTTTTTTTTTTTTTTTTTGCATTCCTGTATCATTTGTCTCATTCTTGGCTTCATCTTTCCACATTTCAACCTGAAAAGTAGGATTCCTAGCCTGAACCTGAACTGAAATGTAAATATATCTGGGCTCTTCAGAAATACCTTTGTTGCTTATGTGTCTACTAAATAAGAATAAAGAGTAGTTTTGTTACTCATCTAAGGAAAATTACTCATCCAAAGAAAATTTCCTGTAGAGGAAATCATAATGTGGGATTGAATATTTTTGTACCGACAAACCTAGGGATTAAACTGTCATCTTCTGGAGAGAAAAAATCTTTGGCAGAAGAAAATGTTTTCATATGGATCTATGTGAGACACAAGGGCAACATAAAAGCTGCTTTGCACCTGGGATACCACACAGCGGGGTGTGGGCAGCAGGGGCCTCTGGAAGTGAAGCATCTCTTTGGCACATCCTGTGTTTGCTGCATTGAGAGTGCCAGGAGCCAGCACCCCTGGCATAAACATTACCTCCAAACATCTTTATATTTATTAGTTAAAAGATGATGCTTAGTACAGCCATTATGGAAAACAGTATGGAGAATCCTCAAAAAATTAAAAGTAGAAGTACTGTATGATCCAGCAATACCACTTCTGGGTTTATATCCAAGGGAAATAAAATCACTGAAGATATCTCTTCATGTTCATTGCAACATTAGTCACAATAGCCAAGATATGGAAACAAGCTATCCTTTTTTTATACATATATGTACACACATATATTTTATATATATATCCTATTATATATATACATACCACATTTTCTTTATCCATTCAAATGTCAGTGGCAACATAGATTTAAAATGTGATTTGTGTGTGTGTGTATATATATATATTCTTTTGTGTATACATATATACACACATATGTGTGTGTGTATACATATACACACACATATATACACAAAATAATATTATTCACCCTTACGAAAGAAGGAAATTCTGCCATTTGCAACAACATAGATGAACATGGAGGACATTATGCCAAGTGAAATAAGCCAGAAAGCATGAATGTCATGTCTCATGCAGAAAGACAAATACTGCATGATCTCACTTATATAGGAAATCTGAAAAACAAGTTGAACTCAATAACAAAGACTAGTATGGTGGTTACCAGATGCTGGGTGTTGTAGGAAAAGGGAAGATATTGGTCAAAGGATGTAATCCCTCAATTATAAGATGAATAAGTACTGGAGCCCTAATGTACAGCATGATGACTGCAGTTAATAATCTTGTCTTGTATACTTGGAATTTACTGAAAGAGTAAATCTTAAATGTTCTCACCACACATACACAAAAATGTTAACGATGTAAGGTGATAGATACATTAATCAGCTTGATTGTGGTAATTATTTCACAATGTATACATACATCACAACATATTGAGCACCCTAAATATATGCAATTTTCATTTGTCAATCATATCTCAATAAAGCTGGAAAAAATGATGCCTATTCATTGTGAAAATAATACAAAATACAAAAAAGCAAAAGAAAATAGCTGTCCCTCACAATTCCATGACACAGATATAGCTAAACACTGCTGTCATTATTTTAATTTTATATATGGTTTTTGTTTACTTTTCCATTGAATATTACAGAACCACTGTTCAAGATTTACTCCAAGCCTTACCCTCTTTATAAAGTTTTCCTTAGTGTCTCCCCACCTCCACCCCAGGTAGCATGACTATATGTTGTCTTTCAATTGCTCTCAGTACATACTTCTATCAAAAAATACATAATAATTTAGTTAACCGACTAGTATACGTGTATGTTTTTCTTTTATATATTGGAAGCACTTCCAATACAAATATATAGACCAGTGTCTGGTTCATATTAAAATGTTATTAAATGAGTTGAATACATGAATAAATAATCTTAATTGTTTTAATCACAAGATAAATATCTCTTTGTAAATACTATATTAATAGTTTGATGATATTCTATCACATGGGTGTAACATAAGTAAATTATTATTCCTTATTGTTGGAATACTGGTATTATATAAAATTATTATTATAAATAACATTGGCAGGATATATTTCTGTATGAAAGTTTACATTTTACTACCAGTACATGAGGAATTACTGGATTGAAATACAAAAATATTATCCATGACAGAATTGTTATTCAAAATGTCTGTATAAATTTATATGTCCAGCAATGCATGAGCTTCAATTTTGCCTCATCCTGGGCAACACTGAGTTTTACATATTTAAATGGATATGCAAGATGTTTTTCTTTACACATATGCATGTTAATTTAATTAAAATGTAATGCACATAACATATCTATGTATGATTTAATCACATACTCATATGTGGTAAGAAACACCAATGTGTCACTTAAAATTTCATTTTACACTGCATTTTTGAGCCACCAAATCTTACAAACTAATTTTTTTTTACTAATCATATCAAGTTTGAAGGTGGCATCATTGAGCACAATTGAATCATAGATGTGCATGTGTTTTAGTCTGTTCTCACACTGATAATAAAGGCATACCTGAGACTAAATAATTTATGAAAGAAAGACGTTTAATTGACTCACAGTTCCACATGGCTGGGAGGTCTCACAATCATGGCAGAAGGCAAAGGAAGAGCAAAGTCACATCTTGCATAATGTTAGGCAAAAGAGTTTGTGCAGGGGAATTTCCATTTACGAAACCATCAGATCTCGTGAGACTTATTCACTGCCAGGAGAACATTATAGGGGAAACTACTCCCATGATTCAATTATCCCTTCCTGGCCCCGCCCTTGACACGTGGGGATTATTACAATTCAAGGTGAGATTTGGGTGGGGACACAGGCAAACCATAACAGTGTGTGTGTGTGTGTGTGTGTGTGTGTTAGTATAAATCATACTACAAAGAATATTGTTGAATTCCTGATATGTACAAATACGAACATTATTACTAACAAACTAGATAAAGCCAAAATACAATTGCGTTATATACTGTAAACCAATGGACCTGACACCTGTTTCTTTCTTGCTTCTCTCTAGGCCGTGCAGTGAACTCTAAAGTACAACTGCCCTTACTTCTACTTCTATAACATATTTACCTGTGTTTGGTCATTTTGTTTTTTTTCAAGTCTGTTTTGGTAAGTTATTATGATTTGATGGTTCTTTAGAGTTTCTGAAGCATATTTTCTCCCTGCTGTTTAGAGAATATTCATTTTTTTTTCCTGTTTGATTACCGTGGTGGAACTGTTGTATTTGGAAAAGCAATGGTTTAAATTTAATTTTGTTTTATTTTAGCTAGCAAAAATGAAACAATTTCAACATAACATTGGGCATTAGTCTTTTTCTTAAAAGTTGTGGATTGTCACTAACTGACAAATATTCTGCTGCCAAGATCTTGCAAGTATTATATTTGCTGTCTGATGCCAAACATCCTCTTTAAATGCTAATGAACAAAGTATGGCATGCATTCTGTTCCTGATAGATTATGCCTATACCTTCTGTGGTCAACAGAAGGGGAATTCCCGGCCCATATGATTTCCATTCTGGCACACTCATCTCCTTAGTACTTACAAGTCAGTTAGCATTTAGATGTATTACTCAATCTTATTCTTAGATTGAACACAACAGCCACAGCTTAGCTGCTTCCACTAAACCTGAAGAAGCAATTACGTGAGGCAATTTTTCCTTACATTCTCCCACGCAGCCCAAGTGAATACAGGAAACATTCAATTTTTACATCTAAACTTTTTGTTAAACCTAAGTAATTGAACTACAGAAAGCCTTGAACACACTGACTAGTTTGACTTTTCCTCCACAGGCATTTTGAAGCCATCAAAGAGTTTCCAGATAATGAGGAAACCTGATTTGGTGAAAAATTTGGCAGAAAGGAGGATAGTGAAGAGCATAATGCAAAAGCAATTGCTAGGCTTTTACAATAGTCCTGGCCTGTTGTATAGTATATGGTATATACTATATATGGTATATATGACACATTGGTATACAATATGGTATAATATTGACACATTAACAAGGAAAGGGTTTGGGGAAGGTGTAATGAGGCAACAGAGTGGCCCATAGGCTTCAAGGCCAGCTTGAGTCAAAGCTTCACCCCATATAGCTGTGTTGATGTTATGATTAAACCTCTTGAATTTCCTGTTTTATCAAGTTTTTCACCTGTCAAATGGTTGTAATGATAGGACTTAAGATTCAAAATTGTTATAAAGATTACACAAGATAATGAACTAAAACCTGGAACATAGCACCTGGCTAGCATGTGGTATGTGTTGAAAGTGTATATTTGTTTTCTGCTGCTGGATAACAAATTACCACTAATTTAGCAGTTAACCAACAACACACTTAAAAAAAATCTTACTGTGTTTTTACATCAGAAGTACAGGTCCAGCTGCACAAGACTTCTGTTCAAGCTGTCAGCCAGACTGCATTCCTTCCTGGAGCTCAAGATCCTCCTCCAAGCTCACTTGGTTGTTGGCAGATTTCAGTTCCTTGCATTGCAAAATTGAAGCCCCCATTTTTTTTTTTTTTTTTTTGATGACTGTCAGTGGGGGCCACTCAGCCACTAGGAGCCATCCACAGTTCTTTGACAAGTGGCCCTTTCACAGGTCCTTTCTTGTCACAGCAGCTTACTTCCTCAAGGATGGCAGAGAGAGAGAGTCATATATAATGTAAGGTAATCAAGGGAATGACTCTCTTATCGCCTTTGGCACATTCAATGGATTAGAAGCAAGTTCTAGGGCCTGTAGTTCCACATTCAAGAGGAGTGGACTATACAATGGCGTAGGCCACTGGCATCATCTTAGAGTTCCCCGTATCTCAATACATGTGTTAGCTCTTGTGTTAGTCAAATATTCTTTTTGTTACAAGACGCAGAAACTCAACTTGAACTAGGTTAAGCAAAGTAACATTTCAAAAGGGAAGATTCAGTGGAAGTCTTCTGGGATTGCTCACAGAATCCAAGAATGGGCTGCAGGTATCAGGGTAACGTTAATGACTTTGGGAACCTGAACGAGGAGTCACCATATCTCAGGAGACATGATGTCTTGATGCATCAGGAGATCCAGTTTCCTCCTGTGCTGGCTTTGTCTGTTGGATTTACCCTCTTAAGCTTCTCCCTGAAACCTGGGAATATCCTGCTTAAAGGTTCATAACCTTGAACCTTCTCTGTGAGGTTACAGATTTTCCCCCAGAACCTCCAGAAGAGACATGTTTCAAAAGGACTATCATTGGCTTGTGGTAGATCACGTAAATACTCAAAGACCAATAACTCTGGCCAGGTAGATGGGGTATCATGATTGACTTAGCCAAGGGAGCATATCCTCCCTTGTGTTTGGAGGGAAATACATCAATTCCCAGAAAGTGGTGAGGCTAGAAACAGAGCAAGGCAGATAAAAGCTTGATAGAGTGATTTTTCCCCCAATAAAATATCATGAATATTTTAAAACAAAAGTTGTATTAAGCACTCATATATCTACTTCCTAAATTCAATAAATGTATATTATTTTGCCATGTTTGCTTTACCACATATCTGTCAATCCATTTTGTTTTTTATCCATTTCAAATATGTTGCAGATGTCAGGATACATCACCCTAAGCTCTTCAGTATGGTTGTCATTAATTAGAGTCTTGTAGATTGAATTTGAAGTTAAAGGTCAAAGCATAAGTAGTCTATTGTATAAACCAAAAAGTATAAGCTTTAGCAGATAATTCTTTCTAATTAACTTGGTTACCATTTTCCTAAATCTAGGTGACAAGAGATAATGGCTTTCATTGACATTTCAAGAAAATGGAGAATTTGGTGGTACATGCCTGTAGTTCCAGCTACTCAGGAGGATGAGACAGGAGAATTGCTTAAGCCCAGGAGGCAGAGGTTGCAGCAAGCTGAGAATGCACGCCATTGTACTCCAGCCTAGGTGACAGAGCAAGACCCTGTCTCAAAAAACAAAACAAAACAGGGAAATGGAGAATTTGTTTGAATACAGCTAATATGTTCAAATAATGTTAGGAACAAAGGATGAACAATATAGTAAACCCTCACTATTCACTGAAGTTATAGTACTATTTCACTCATTTCTCCAAGTTAGAACGCTTAGTGTCATATCTGTCTCCCTCATCCCTATTATTCATTTGGTTAATGGCCAGCCAGCTTCTTTCTATACACATTCACCTACTTCCCCACTGTCTTCCTCTTTTCCAACTCTGTTGCTTTCCAATTCTCACCTTGCTCTGACAATAACTTCAAAAATTTTCTCCCTGATTTGGGTAACTCCTTTTAATAAACTAATCTTTACAATGCCACTGGAATTGTCTCTTTAAATACAGATCTGGTGTACTTCTCTTTTTCCTGTAGAAGAAAATCCAACACGTGGACATGGTGGACAAAGTTTACTAAACACTTGTTATTTTGTAAGTGTTCTTGCCAATATGCTAAATAACTATGGAGAATATTGGTGCTATTTACATTTTGACTGGATGGATTGGATGCTTCAAATATTTGTTGATCTAGATTGTTTCCAACTAATAAATGTACTGAATTGGCCCTAAGGTACCCTGGCTCAGGCTGATGTCACCACACGTCTTTGAGTGTTGTTATGGAATGATGCTCATATGAGCAAAGAATAAACATTTATTGTGTGAAGTCACTCCAGTGGGATTTGCTACAGCATCTAACATACTATAAATGATACATGGTGCCAAAGGGCAATATGACTATTCGGCCTGCAATATTTTCATGGAATGTGCCCAAGACTCACATTGGGACTGAAGGTGTTCCGTAGGGGTCCTATACTATTTGATCCAGAACACTAAAAAGGCCAATCGATCAACAAATAATAATAGGAAATTTATCCCTATTGGAATTCTATTCCCTTCCACCTATAGATAGTAAATAAGCCATTGTAAAATATTATACAAAAGAAGGAATACTTCTTTTGTTTTATTAAGCTTAATTCTATACCTACACACTAGGATGCCCTAATTGAGAGAGGGTCTATTAAATTCTCACTATTTGACAGCTTACATTTTATTTAGCTACAAGTAAATGCACTGAGTTTTAACCAAGTAACAGGCCTGCTTCACAATTTTAAAATGAATTCTGAATTTTGCATCAAATGGAAACTTGAATTAGCATAGGTTTAATGATACATTGTTTTTGGTTTTTATGAGCCAAATATTTTTACTTTTCAATATTTTTGGTTTTCATGAGTATTGCATTTATAGACTCATTTGTGTGTGTGTGTGTGTAATTTTTTTTATTATTATACTTTAAGTTTTAGGGTACATGTGCACAACGTGCAGGTTTGTTACGTACGTACACATGAGCCATGTTGGTGTGCTGCACCCATTAACTAGTCATTTACATTAGGTATATCTCCTAATGCTATCCCTCCCCCCTCCCCTCCCCACAATAGGACCCAGTGTGTGATGTTCCCCTTCCTGTGTCCAACTGATCTCATTGCTCAATTCCCACCTATGAGTGAGAACATGCGGTATTTGGTTTTCTATTCTTGCAATAGTTTGCTGAGAATGATGGTTTCCAGCTGCATCCATGTCCCTACAAAGGACACGAACTCATCCTTTTTAATGGCTGCATAGTATTCCATGGTGTATATGTGCCACATTTTCTTCATCCAGTCTGTCACTGATGGACATTTGGGTTGATTCCAAGTCTTTGCTATTGTGAATAGTGCCACAATAAACATATGTGTGCATGTGTCTTTATAGCAGCATGACTTATAATCCTTTGGGTATATCCCCAGTAACGGGATGGCTGGGTCAAATGATATTTCTAGTTCTAGATCCTTGAGGAATTGCCACACTGTTTTCCACAATGGTTGAACTAGTTTGCAGTCCCACCAACAATGTAAAAGTGTTCCTATTTCTCCACATCCTCTCCAGCACCTGTTGTTTCCTGATTTTTTAATGATTGCCATTCTAACTGGTGTGAGATGGTATCTCATTGTGGTTTTGATTTGCATTTCTCTGATGGCGAGTGATGACGAGCATTTTTTCATGTGTCTGTTGGCTGTATAAATGTCTTCTTTTGAGAAGTGTCTGTTCATATCCTTTGCCCACTTTTTCATGGCGTTGTTTTTTTCTTGTAAATTTGATTGAGTTCTTTATAGGTTCTGAATATTAGCCCTTTTAGACTCTTTTTTAAACAAAGTTAAAATCCACTACATGGTGAAGATTATTTATAATATATTATGTACAATTTCTAAAGCATTTTAGCAGAATTTTGGTAATTTGTAATATCACTTAGGTATCGAAAATAAACTATTTATATGTAATAGAAAATTTTTATATGTCTCCAAAGAATCTGTTATTATAAAAGCTTTCCCAAGATTCTAATTATCTCTTTCCTAATACATTATACAATAAAATCCAATTTTCATAATTTCAACTGGAAAAATATAGTACTTTATTAGTAAAATTGAAATGCATTGTAAGTTCACAAATGAGAGAACTTATAAAAATGCATGCATAATTTTAAAAAATCAATTGATATAGATTTCTCTGACAATCAAAGGTGTAGTATGAATACTTTATTGTCTAAACCTGAAGATGTTGCAACCACTGTTTCCAAGGACGCACCACGTTGTCGTGGAAACAGCATGGGTTTCAAGTCAGAAAAACCCTGGTCTTGCAACTATAGAATTTATGAACTTGGGCAAGTTATTTACCCCTCTAAGCCTGCTTCTATATTAAAAACTGAGTTCATCATCCCTACTCGATAAGGCTACTAAGAACATTAAAGTCTCCAACGTGTCTAAAATACCTCACACATTTATTAGCTTATAGAACAAAAAGTGTTAATTTCCTGCCTTTGGTTTCGTCTAAAGATATTAAAGGCAGAAGATATTTATCTTGTAAAGGCACTAATGATTGATCATATACCCAGGTAAAATAAATGTACATTTAGAATTTGGTGCATATGGAAGTCAAACAGAAACTCTAGAATGTAGTTTATCCCCAAGTGTGAAAATGCAGAGAAGCTAGAGTGACAGAAACGTGGTTTCCAGACCTACATTTCTACCAGATAGATTTGTGACTGAGAAAATGAGTGCATTTCACAAGCTCTCAGCTTTTTAAACTATAAAATGATAAAATGAAAGTGTTGAGAATAAGGATCCCCTTCTAGCACTAAAAGTTTTATTTTTCCTTTTTGTTATAAGAAAATTCTGGAAGGTCGGGGTACTGGAAAAGTTTGATTTTGTTTTTTCTTAGAGAATGGTAGCCTCATGTTTTTCTTTTTATGCTTTCTCTTTCAATAGGATTTTACTCCAATATGAACTAAATCATAAACAATGCTCCATCTCACCTCACAAATTTCCTCCTGTTTGCTCTTCAGACTCTTTAATTGAATTCCCAATATCTCAAATTCTCGAAAGCATTGCTTTTCCAAATAAATCTACAATGATCACTGCAAAGCTCTATTTTCAAGACAATGGTACACATTCTGTATGCTTCTTCAATCCATTCCTCTCTATGGAGTTGTTCCCTACAGTTGGCTTCTTAACGCTCACAAAGTCTAAACTTTTTAGACACAAACCCCTTTATAGGACTCTATATGCATATTGGAAGAAGCAGACTATTGGATGGTAATAAGTGCATTTATAAGCATTATTTCTATAGTGAAAAAAGGTTAATTTGAAAGTCATTTCTCCATTCAAGAAGAACAATTTTCTCTAGTCTTCTGACTATTTATAGAAAGACCTTTACATGTGCAAACTAATTAATAAATGGGATCAATTTCAAGGTATTTTTTCTGGTTCATCACCACTTAATCATTCAATTTAAAAAACATTTTAAAGGCCAAGTCTAAAATAGATTTGCACCCACGCCCCCAGTGTGAATTTTTCATTCTTTACAACATGCAGTAGGTACTGTATAATGACCTTTTCTCTGTTTGGAACAGGGATTAGAATAATACATTTGACCCTTTAAAGTCACCTGGGAGAGATGTTAGTCTCCATGTTCAATAAACTGAAATATGTCTCAAGTGTCCCAAGGTTAAGGCCATGACTTTAAACTATTTAACACAGAGTATCATACTGATTCACTTAGACTCTCAGACTTTTAAAATAATTATTCAGTTGAATTACATATACTTTATCAGAACAATTTCTTTTCTTCATACAATTAAAGCAAATATTTTACATTGCAAATAAAGCAAGTTAACCTAGATGCATTGTGCATTATAATAAAATTTATAGTTGCATAAATAGCAGTGTAAACTTACAGAAAGACTAGTAATTATAGTGCCATTGATGGTCTTTGTTGCTTTAATTCTGAGGCAGCCAGAATGATTAAACTGAATCTTAATCGACTTCTCCATTAAAAATGCTGGCAGAGGAGCTCCTTTAACCTTTCCCATTGATTGAACACAACAATCACCATTCAATTATAATGCAAAAGGACATTTGTTATAATGTAGAAAAGATGCATGAGCCATTTCCTTTTACTCAAGACAATCAATGAGATGACTCCTACTTCTGCAAAGGTGAGAATGCTCTACCTGGGAGTCTGATAAAGTCAAAACTAAACAGAAACCTCTGCATCATGCAGAGGAGCAGGACCATACAGAAGAAACTAATCTGGAACAGATTCATTAAGAAGAAATGTATTTTCTACTACTATTTACCCTAGCCACGTTTATCCTTGATGTATTGTTTTTCTTCCTAAGGTTTCAAAGTACTTACATTACCATGATCAAAAGTTTAATGGTGAATTAATGAGGATGGTTACTTGGCCTTTTATATGTATTTTCAGTGCATGCTTAATCAGACAAATCAAGGCAATAGAGGTAATTGAAGTAACTGAATTTTAGACTAGGAAGTAGTCTTCAAGATTAAGTGATTTACCTAAGGTCAGACAGCTAATTGTAACTAACCCCGACTAGGATCTGGGTCCATTAATTCCCCATTCAACATGTGTTGCATTTGTCACCTCTGAAGTGTATTTCCTTTTTAGTTATGCTTTTTACCCGATTCTATGCTTGTATGGAATGCTCAGGTTCTGTACTTACATCATATAACCTACAACAAAAAACAAACTATACAAGTATAGCTGTGTTGGTCTGCATACATAGTGGTATTGTATTAAGTATGGCCATGGATTCTTTGCTATTCCTCTTATTGAGAAGTGGAGTATAGTACTCCTCCCCTTGAATGTAGACTAACTTAGTGCTATAGTATTGTGGCAGGCCAGGTCTCACTAACGCAGGCCTCCATTACAACTGTCCCAGCACTGACTGAGTAGCTAGGTTAAACATTAAAAGCTGATTGAACCAGTGCCCTATATAATGGCTGGAATGTAAGGAAGAGCCCACAGAGAGTTTTGTCTAGGCTTTTCCTGGGCCTTGAAGCATGACAATATGCTTGAAGCATGACAATGAAGGAATTCTTAACAGAACCCATTTAGGATTAAACAAGCTTTACTGGGGGTCTGAAGAAACTCCCCAGGCCTCCACAAATAAGTTTATTGGGGTGTAAAGAAACTCCCAAACCTTTATAATTTAGCAGGAGACAAGGTAAGGGTAATCACCCCAGCACCTAGACCCATTTAGATGAAATAAATTTACTGAGGCTCCAGCAGAAAATCTTCGGGGCTCAGGCCTTAGTTGTAGATTAAAAGAAGTTAATCACCAACGTCTTTAGATGAATGCATACTTGCAAGCAGACATATAACCTAGAAGATACATAGGCTCCGGAAAACTTTGTAATTTTGAGTTGGTCTGGTGATAATTTCCAGGCCTTCTCCCTGTTATTGATTCTAGAAATTAAAACTCTCTTCCTCCCCAGTTCATCTGCATCTTGTTATTGGGCCACAAGAAATAGCAGCCCAATCCTCAGTTTGGTCTGGGAACAACATGAATGTTTGTCCCTCACAAACCTCATGTTGAAATATGATCCCTGGTGTTGGAAGTGTGGCCCAATGGAAGGTGTGTCATGGGATAGGATCCCTCATGAATGGCTTGGTGCTGGTCTTCATATAATAAGAGAGTTGTTGTTCTATTAGTTTCCATGACAGCAGGTTGTTTAAAAGAGCCTGGCACCTACCTCCCCCATCTCTCTCTTGCTTCCTCTCCTACCAGGTGATTTCTGCACAGGTTTAATAGCCCTTCTCCTTCTGTCATGAGTATATGCGGTCTGAAGCCCATGCTGGTGCCTTGCTTCTTGTACAGTTTGTAGAACTCTAAGCCAAATTAATTTATTTTTCTTATAAATTATCAGCCTCAGGTATTCCTTTATAGGAACACTAAGACATTTAGTGACTTGAGCAGTAAAATGTGGCAGAAGTGACACTTTGGAACTTCAGATGCTGTCATATTAAGCCTTGCAATTTTTGCCCATGATTCTTGGAATGCTTGATCTTTGCAAGGCTAACGTTTTTAGATTACCCATGTTATAAGGAAGCTGTTCCACATGGAACAGCTGTGAGGAGATAGAGAAACCCAAATATCTCTATTGTTCAGCTATCCCAGGCTAGGAAACAGAAAAGTAAGCAAAGAAGTCATCTTGGACATGCCAGGACAGCAGGCATGATGTGGAGAACCACCAAGGAAAGCAACTGACATCCTGAAGACCCAAGACATATAATCTAGCCAAACCATGACAACTGACCAGATTCCCTTACAGATCCCCTCAGCTTGACAAAACTTTAGACAGCTTTCTTCCTAACTACAGAGCCACTGTGGGCTCCTTTCTTAGAACATTTACTTTAAATTGCTTGCAGTTGTTGATTGTCTGCCCTTTTGAGATGTAAATCTCCCAGCCTCTTGCCAGTTTTACAACCCAGGAATGCCTTTCTCAAGGCCTGGCAGAAGCCATTTTAAAAAAATTGAATCATCAAGAAAGATAGCTCCCATATTCTACTTTCTATCACAGGGCAGGAGCCTAACTTAGCAAATACAGATGGCCTAATCACATTGACCAACCTCCAGTCTAATGTCATCCAATACTTTTACACTAGCTTATCCAAGCACTTAAACTCTCTGGCTTTATTGTTCTCATAGAGTTGAGTCAAACCTCTCTCCCCTATTGCAATAATCTTGAACAAAGTCTTTCTTGCCATTTTTAACTCTGTGTGGTGTGATTTTTTTTCTTTGACACAACCAACCCAGCTATATATATGTTTCTCTCCATCTGAGACCTCACTCATGTAGAAGTAGGAATAAATCACTCCTGTGGTGCCTGCCACAATTCCTGACTCACAAAATCATGAGCATGATAAGATAGGTGTAGTTTTATGCCCCTAAGTTTTCGTATAGTTTGTTATGCAGCAGTAGATAACTGGAAATTCATTCTCAGTCTCTCTGTCTCTGTCTATGTTTGTCTCTCTCTCTCTATATACACACACACACATATATATACATATGTACATATACACACAGTAAGTCTTCACTTAATGTCATTGACAGATTCTTGGAAACAGCAACTTTAAATGAAATGATGTACATCAGGTGCTTGAATAATGTTTTCATGCATGTCATTTTGTTATAACATTGATGAGAAAAAACTCTGGTTTCTAATCAACATCAACATCATTTTGCTTCAGGTCACAGTTTCTAAGAACCTACTGAAATGTTAAGTGAGGATTCATATAGGTATACATATGTGCACATATACATATGTATATCTACATTTATCTCATATCTATATAATGTATTGATACAATCTATATTGATATATCATGTAGATGTCATTCATAAGCATAAATTTCTAAATGCATTCAGTGGGGGCTAGAAGTATAAAATTCATGTTACTAATTTACTTTGGAGCATGCACTGAAGGTTCAGTGCATTTGGTTACTTAGGAGAATAAGTACATCTTTACCTTAACTACATGGAATATGTGTCAAATCACTAAAACTAAAACCTTATTAGATGCATAATTATTTTGTATGCACCTAAGCAACTGTTTACATGTAGCCAGCCCCAAATTCCCAGAACCCTGTTTCAAAAGTGAGCTTGAATGTACAACTATTAGAAATAAGTATTTTTAAAAGTAAATAAGACTATTTGAAATAGTCTATTAAAATAATAACAGAGAATAAAAAAGCATCTTTTCTCTGTAAATGACCTAAATTTTAAATGACAATCTTTTTAAAGGAAGAGCAAACAACTTTCAAATTTTAGGTTTAAAAGAGTAAATAATTTTTCAAAGTTCTAATGATACTTTCAAGAAAGGCATAATTCATCAGATTAAAATCATTTTGCTGTATTTCCAAGTTAACATGTACATTTTTGTGGAAAAATAACCCACCATTTCTAAGTGAAGGAAAACTTAGAATATCTCTAAAACTGGCTTGATTTGACTACAGTGACCAGTTACTTCTGAGAAACTTGTTATACATGGAGTCAGTTTTAATATTCATGTTTGTCATCCAAGCCCTTTCAAGGGCATATCCAGAGGTCTCCTTAATGTCTAGCTCTACTATACTACTTGTGATGGGAAAAAAAACTTTCACAATCTATAATTTTGAGTATAAGGTCAAAGTATTTCTTCGCAGGACGTTTTTGCTAAATCTGCTTCCTTATTATGGAAAATTAAAACATTTCTGTATAAACCTCTAAAGTGTGTGTTTTATTGATTTATTTTTCATCTACTACATGGTTATATTCTACCTTATTAATAATTTTCCAAGTCATAAAATAAAAGCTGCTGTTTTATGACGTTTTTTGAAAATATGTTGCCAATAGTATGTACTCTTCACATATGTGTTTTGGGGAAACAAGTGACACAAAAAGAATACCGCAGTCCTGTTATCATGGTGGGACACCAGTATAGCAGCTCTGAAATGGCTGGGATTATTCCTTCCTTGAAGAAGGAACACAGAGCAGATTAAGTACTTGGGTTGACTCAGGGTAGATGTGGATCTTCTCAAGGCAGGCTCTGGGCATAGAGACTTCAAGGCAGTACTCTGGCAACTGGGAGATAAATTGATAAATTCTTCTCTTGGGTTGAAAAATTTACCCCCACACTTAGGAAACAGGGCAAGCTTTGTCTCATGTAATATGTTTTGATTGTATCACTTGTTGAGCAGAAAGCTTTGATGGGTGATTGCCCCAAGAATTTAAGTTCTTCCAAAGTCAACCTACTTGCATCACTTTTCACTGATGATGACTGAAGAAATGGATAGGTTCTTTAGTGATAGCATTTGCCCTTAGCCCCTCTCTGTTACTTAGTTTTATAATATGTCCTAGAGTTTATATAGTCTGGTTATGCCAATTCACCATGTGCCTTTCTTTATACTGATAGAATGACAGCAGTAATAGGGGAAAGGATTTAGGGTAGGGTTTAAACAACTTTTTGATCATCGAGTTAAACAATTGTTTTAAAAATGTATTGGAATTTCTTTTGCTGAAAGGGTTTGTTTGGGTTAAACCTTTCCTAAGGGAGTTTAAGTGACTCAAAGAACATATATTTCATCATTTGCCATAGGCACATAAAAATAAATCCCAGTCAGACCAAAGACAGACACTTTGGATTCCAAGTGACTATCTTGGTCACCAGGAAGCTGGCCTTAGAGTTTAAGAAAATGATTCCTAGAACTTGCTGACAACTTGAAAATAATCTTTTTAAAAAGCACTTATATTTCAAATGTACTTGTAAATATACATTTTAAAATAAATGATCACTTTTGCATTTTGTTTGGTTTTTATTAATTATTGTCATTTTCCCTGAATTCAAACTTCCTTATATGTAGGTTTAATTTCTTGATACATTAGGTATATTTGGAAGCTGTGATGTCTTGGATCTAAGAGAGTATTGATAAAGTTAACCTTGTGCATTTACACATTCATTTATTAAACTAATATTTAGTCAGGAAGGGCTAGGTCCAAGAATAGCAATGAATCATCAGTTGAAAGAGAGTAGGGTACAAAAGGAATAAATCATACAGAAAGGAAAATAAAATAAAAACCTCTACCAGAGATTGGAAAATTTCCTTAGGGAAAGTAACTTAGGAAATCAGTAAGTGATTCATAAGAATGAAGTGGAGGAGTTTGCTAAGTGAATTCCTAGATTGGGGATAGTGGGGGTGAATGTCTGTTGGGGATGATAAACAAAAAGTCTTATTTTGTAAAATGAATTAAAAAGGTTTACATATTTTTTTCGATCCTACAAAAATGTTTATACACAAAAATTTTTCTTGAGAAATTTAAAAACTTGCCCATCTCTAAATCTGAGCTGAAATTTTAAAAGCACAAATCAGAGCAAGTGGCCAGACCTACTGGAGCAGAGTTTCTTGGAAGAAACGCAGGGAGACAAAGGAGAAGCAGCATTTAGGCCCCCTTTGCCCAATGTATTCTAGGTCAGCACCAGAAATATGTATGGGTCAGAGCCAACCTTGGGCAATAGGGCCCTTATATTATTTGATTAAGGAAGTTTTGCCCTGCTCCTTGCATGATCAAGAGCTGGTATATGGAAACAAGCCATGCAGGAACCTTACCAGGATCCCATCCTGCCAGCTCAGTATTTGGGTTTAGGGGAGAGGCTAGCCTTTCCCTTGGCTTGATCAGACGCCTGGGATTCTAACTGTGTGTTCACAGCTGTGGGGAGAGGCAAGCTATTGACAGGAGTCACATCTTTGTTCATGATTGTTGGCAGCAATCCCTGCCTGGCGTGATGGAGATAGAGGGCTGGATTCTAAGCCTTGCCTTTGGTGAGTTGGATTATCACAATAACTCTGCTACAAATTCTTCTTTCAATGGCCAGTCCTCAACAGATCAGTCTTGGACAGTTTAACCTGGACTCTCAGAATTAATTGGAAAAAAACTGAGGTCAAAAATGCTAGAATGTATTAAAGTGGGATTTTACTACAGAATTTTATAAAGCTCTGATTTGCTCATATGAGGACCAATTTTAAAAGAGGGAAGTGTAATATTGAGAGTTTCCCAAATTATCTTGGATGTTCACCTAGCACATGCCCTCTTTTGTGGCAATCTCTTGGAATTAGTGTTACTTAAACGAAATTTATGTGAAGTCATTTTATATCTATTAGATATTCATGGTTATATTTATATTTAGGACTATACTAAACCCTTCAGCATTTAAGTATGTACCTTCTATGTTCCATTTAATGGTTTATGGCTCTTAAGTATTTATCTCTTTCTTTGAGTTGTTGCACTATATTCTTATTTCAGTGTCCATGTATTTGTTGCTAGTATAAATAAATGCAACCGAGTTTTGTATATTTACTTTACAGGTTGCTTAACTCACTTATTAAGTCTAAGATATTTTTGGAGATTTCTTGGGAATTTCTAGATGTCATGTGCAAGTAGGAAGAATTTCATCTCTTCCTTTTTGATCTGAATACATTTTCTCCCCCTTATCTTGCTTTATTGAAGTGTCTAGATCATCTAGCAACACACTGAATAAGAGCTGTGAAAGTGGACATCCCTTCCTTGTTATAATTTTTGTTTCAGCTGTTAAACATAATTTAGAAACTCAAGAAAAGGAAGCTTATTGCATTTACTCATATTTTTCTTTTCTTTCCTAAAGTTCCAAGATTCCATCCTTTATTGTTTTCTTTTGCTTAGAAAATTTCCTTTCGCCATTTTTTAGGGTATGTTTTGGGATGTCAACTTATTTTACTATCATTCATTTATGAGTGTCTTGATTTCCCCTTCATTCCTGAAGGATATATTTTACTTGATACAGGATTCTGGGTCACAGGTTTTTTTTTGTTTTGTTTTGTTTCAGTAGTTTAAAAATGTTGTGCCACTTTCTTCTGGCCTCCATGGGTTTGAATGAGAGATTTGCTGTCATTCCAATTGTTTTTCTTCCTTAGACAAAGTATCTCTTTTCTCCTGGTGCGTTTGAGATGTTTTTCTTTATTTTGGGTTTTTCAAAAGTTTCATTAAGCTGTTTCTTGATGTGAATTTCTTTAAGTTAATCTTGTTTGGGGTTCATTCAGTATCTTAAATATGTAGCTTTATGGCTTTTGTCAAATTTAGGAAGTTTTTAGCCACTATTATTTTCCTTTTGAGTATTTTTTTCAGTCCTGTGCTTTTTTCTCCTATGAAATTCTAAAGATATAAATGTCATATCTTTTATTAGAGTCCCACAGATTTCTGAGTCTCTGTTCAATTTTTTTTCAGTCTATTTTTTTTTTCTCTCTTGTTAAGATTGGGTGATATCTACTGTTTAATCTTCCAGTTCACCAATTTCTTTTCCCTGTTACCTTCATTCTGCTCTTAAGGCCATCCATTAAACCATTTGGATCTCTCTCTCAGCATAGACTTTCTATTTCTTTGTTCAGGGTTTATATTTTTTCAAATGCTTGCAGTTGATTGTTGATGCATATTTATCTTGGCTATGTAAAAATCTTTGTCAGATAACTCGAAATTTCTATCATCTTGTTATTGGCATCTATTGACTTTTTACTCAGTTTGAGACTTCCTCGTTTCTTTGTATGATACATGATCTTCTCCTGAAACCCGAGCATTTTGATACTATATTATGAGTCTCTGGATCTTATCTGGACTTTCTGTTACTCCTCTGGCAAGGAAAGGGTAAGGTGCTACATTTTTACAGCCAGGTGGAAGTAGAGGTATAGGTTTCTCACCCTCCACTGACATCAAAGTGGGAAGCCCCCTCATTATTGTTTTATGTGTGAATTACAGCTTTCACGTGATCTTTACTGACATCAGTGGATATGATCTCATACCACTGGATGACAATGAAAGTTCTTACGCTCCAGTAGGCCTCCTCCTATATGACACCCAGGGAGGAGAAGGCTCTCTGGTTACTGTTACATGGGGGTGGCTCTTCAAGATCCACATGTAGTCTCTACGAACACCATCACTGGGGCCTCATTCCCAGTTGGCAGAAATGAAGTTCCCGAAAGCTGACTTGGTCTTCTCTTATACTACCCTGGCTCAGGTATCAGGGTGCCTCATTACTACCTCCTGAGTGTGAAAGTCAAGACTTTTCACTTGACCTTTGCTGGTATGGGTGTGAGTTGGCCACAGTTTTCTCTATGGTGTTTAGCTGGCAGAGAAGTTACCAACAAAATGTTTTCTTTCTAGACTGCCCCTTGCCTTATACTTTAGCTAGGAAGAGCAGACATTAACTGGGTTTTATTGTGTTTGTTTGTTTCCAAAAAAATCTACATTCACCTTTTTTTCTGGATTAGTGGCTTTCTCCAAACTTGGATTATATGAGCAGAAACAAAACCCAGAAAACTAATCACTATGTTATTCCTAGCCATTCCGCCTTCTTACTGTATTTCAGAATCTCTTTAAACTTGTTCTACAAACCGGGTACAGTGGCTTACACCTATAATCCCAGCACTTTGGGAGGTCAAGGCAGTGACTCACTTGCGGTCAGGAGTTCGAGACCAACCTGACCAACATGGTGAAACCCCATCTCTACTAAAAATACAAAAATTAGCTGGATGTGGTGGTGTGTGCCTGTAGTCCCAGGTACTTGGGAGTCTAAGACAAGAGAATCACTTGAACCCAGGAGGTGAAGGCTGCAGTGAGCTGAGATTGCACCACTGCACTCCAGCCTGGGTGACAGAATGAGATTCCATCTCAAAAGATAAATAAATACATAAGTAAATAATAAAAAATTTTAAAAAAATATTCTACATATAATTTCCAGAGTTTTTAGTTGTGCTTAGTAGAGTAATAGGGAAAAGCACATTGACTTCATCTTCCCAGAAACAGAAGTCCAATGATTCCTTTTAATAAAACAATTTTGCAAATTTTTACTTATTATAATTAATATATCATTTTATATTTTTGATAATATGTAATGCTTTATTCTGTGTTTCTATACTATTTTAATATTTCTTAGACAATATGTACTATGTTTTCTTTGATTATTTTCTCTAAGTAATGAAAGGTATACTTTTCTAACACTTGTACTAATGTTTAACTGTGTGTTTTTATAAAAACACAAATAGAACTAAGTAGGGAAAATTTATCCTTTGTGAAGTATGTATTTGGTTATATCAATTGGCGAAGTTTGATACATTTGTTCAAGTTTTTATCCTGAAAATAATAATGTACATTTATATGGGTTCTCACACTATGCCTGCAAATACACATCTGTGTATTCATACTTGCTTTCTACATATAATGAAACAGAATTATATTTTTCTTTATATATTTGGGTATCTGTCACATTGTGTAAATATCCACAGGTTATCAGTTAAGCTTCTTTTTTTTTTTTTTTTTTTTTTTTTTGAGATGGAGTCTCGCTCTGTCACCCAGGCTGGAGTGCAGTGGCCAGATCTCAGCTCACTACAAGCTCCGCCTCCCGGGTTTACGCCATTCTCCTGCCTCAGCCTCCCGAGTAGCTAGGACTACAGGCGCCCGCCACCTCGCCCGGCTGGTTTTTTGTACTTTTTAGTAGAGACGGGGTTTCACCGGGTTAGCCAGGATGGTCTCGATCTCCTGACCTCGTGATCCGCCCGTCTCGGCCTCCCAAAGTGCTGGGATTACAGGCTTGAGCCACCGCGCCCGGCCCAGTTAAGCTTCTTATAGCCTTTCTTGTGGTCCGTGAAATGGTATGTTTTCCTTTTCTGCATCTACAAAAATAAAGGCCACCTGAAAAATTCCATGTTATTAAAATGAGAAATGTATATATATATATATACATATGAGATACATGTTCCATACTGGGAACTTCAAAATATATAGTACAATTTAAGGGTAAATGAAAATCAGATATTTTTCAATTCAATATAGCACTGTTACTAACAAAAATCTAATTGCATACATTTGCATAGAAACAATACAAATTCCTTAAGGATTTTATGAAAAAAAATATGGCGGGAAGCTGTTTAGGAAAAACCTGAGTATAATATGTAAAATGCTGGGCAGCTTTCTTCTTTTGAGTTTTGAAACTTCTGATACTCTTCCTTTTTGCTTTTGGGTTCAATAGATTAAAAGGCACTTGGTCATTAAATACCTTTGAAGATGGTTATCTGCAAATTTCACTTTGGGGTACAAATATACGAGAACAATTTGTAACCTGGGAAAGTGGTAGTATTGAAGAGTAATATTTGAACAAGAATTGCTTGAGGAAGAATTGCCTACTTTAGACAGGCATCAGTAGCAGATGGTGAGACCTACTGGGAAATAAGTGCAAGTATTGAGAGAGAGAATACTGTATAGTTGCAAATATAAGATCTGATGCAGCAGAAATCTCTCTCTGGAAACTGAAGTTAAATTGCCCATTAATGTTTTATAAACACTTTTTCTAATGGAAGAGCTAAAATTAATCAGAAAGGAAGAGGTATTTTGGATAGCAAGAATTGTTCAGAAATTTCTTAGGGTTTTCTGGAAGCAATAGGCTATCTCTTTAGAATGTGTAAAATGTGCAATGGGGTCAACACAGCTTTTAAATTATTTTTTGGAGTTTAAGTTGTTTGAATGTAGCATTGAGTAAAATGTCTGAATGTTACATTAGAGAAAAAAGACAGCAAATGTTTAGAAGAATGGTACTGAAATTTATTTTTTCTAAATTATTATATACGGTTTAAAAAGTTTTCTATCACATGTCATAATTTCATTCTTAATATATGAAAAATAAACTTGTTCAGAAATCAATATTTTAAAAATACACATAAAATTAATTTTAAAATAACATAAAAAGATGCTAAATAACTTTTCACTGAGAATCTAACAATCCAAACACCTTGTCATAGTCACACAAAGATACACATACATGTACACACCCACACGTCAAATAAATAACCATTTTACTTAATTTTTTAATATATTGAAGTTGTTTTTACAATTAGAAGGTATTCGTTATAATTTTATTTAAATGACTCAGTAGGAATTTATTAAGCACCTTGTTTTAGGACACGAAATCTAGCTACTACCAATATCCTGAAATACAGGTGACTGGCTGGCCTTATTGAGTAGAACTTTTGGTTTAAACACATAAAAAAATTAAATGTTTAAAATAAATCAGGGAGAATATATTTGATAGCCAATATATAACCGAAGTTAAAATCTAACCAATATTTCTCCTTATGATCAAGCATCTGTTATGCATGATCATTTTCTGTGAAACAGAAGAATTCACATGTCATGTTTGCTGAAACTTGAGATATACAGGAAAAAGGAGGAAGACAGAGAACTTTTGCATATAAAAATAGACATACAAAATTAATGGAAACATCTAAATATGGGCTGAACCATGATCCCCAAAATTTATATGATGAAGTTGTAACTCCAGTACTTCTGAATGTGACTGTATTTGAAGATAAGGTCTTTAAAGTAGTAATTAAAGTTAAATAGGGGTAATTAAGGTGGGCCCTAATCTGATATGGCTGGTGTCCCTGTAAGAGGAGGAGATCAGGACACAAAGGGAAGCATAGGCCAAAGATCCCCTTGTCCAGCCCAGAAGAGAGGTCTCAGGAGAAACTAGCCCTGCCAACCCTTTATCTATGTCAGGCTTCTAGCCTCCAGAATTGTGGGAAAATTAATTTCTGTTGTTGAAATTAATTTCTGTGGTACTTTGATATGACAGCCCAATAAAACGATACAAATATATACTAGAGAAAAAAATAAAATTATTTAAACATGAGAAAGCCAGTTCTTTGTTATTGTCATAATAGATGTCTTAGAAAAAGCTGTACTTCCTTTTATGTAATTTTCCAAATGGTGTTATTTTTGGGACACAACCAGTTCTGCTATGAAATTTCTCTACATTTTGTAGGTAAATTATTTCTCTTCCATCTTCTTCTCTCCACCCAGCCTCACTCTCTTCTTTCTATGTTGCAGCAAGGATGTCTCATTGTCAAAAATGTATGGTACGGTTAAGCCTAAACTAAGGCAAGTACACGAATATGTTAGACTTAAAAATCTTTCCATGTTTCCTAAAACTCTCTCTGAGGGAATTTCTTCTTTCTTAATGAGTCAGTTGTTTTCATTTAACTACTAATTACTCTTTCTAAGCATAAGGGTATATGTGACACAGATGATGACATTTTATGGGAAAATATTTTATTGATAAATGAGAAATATTACATCAGCCAAAAATAGCAAACATCCAGGCAAGTATTACATTTGTAGAAAAATTAAAGCATTTGTCTTGAAGTATCATTATTATATTGTAAAGACTAAAGATAATTTTTAGTTACATTATTTTAAAATAAGTCACCAAATACTATTATATTATAGCTCTATTAAAGCTCTATATATGGATCCATATATGGATATGGATATAGTATATAGATATACTATATATAGTATACATATAAATTTGTATATATTTATATAGTATATGTAAAATCTATATAGTATATATAAATTTTGTATATCTATTTTTATAAGTAAAGATTCTCTGTCTTCCTCCTTTTTCCTGTATATCTCAAGTTTCAGCAAACATGACATGTGAATTCTTCTGTTTCACAGAAAATGATTGTACATAACAGATGCTTGATCATAAGGAGAAATAGTTGTTAGATTATAACTTTGGTTATGATCTAACAATGGTATATAGATATACTATATATAGTGTAATCCCATATAGTATATAGTACATCCATATAGTATATGGGATATACTATATATAGTATATGGGATATATACTATATATACTATATTGTATTTGTATATATACTATATATATAATGTGTGTTTGTGTGTGTGTGTGTGTATATATATATACTATGTATATTTGCCACACTATATTTGTCAAGCATTAGGGTTTTCCTATATTAATTTATTTAGCCAGTACATACTGGCCTGTTGACAATCATCCTCTAACAGGTATAAGGTAGATTTTGTACTAGGTATCTAAGCCTTAGTCCACAGTGTAAGATAAACTATTATTCAAACCACTTCCAGAGAAAGACAAACTTCAGGTGAAATGGGAAACCTGGAAGTTGAATTTGGCTGAATTTTTTATCTTTCCAATAACTTTTTCACCTAAGAGATTGTAGGAGTCATAAAATTTCTTGCGACAGGCATTTAGGAAGTTCAGGATGCTGATGACTGTACTCTGGAAGCATTCACATAAACACAAAAGACATGTAAATTGTAGACCATTTTGAAAAGTCAGCACAAAGGTAAAGACTTAAAATTAACCTGAAGATAGATCTACCTGCACTAGGGGAATCCGATAGCAATCAAAGATCTTCATTGATGATCAGAGCTAAGTTTCTCTCAGATTCTGCCCTCTCAGCAGTATACTGTCAAAACCAGTAGACTAATAAAAGCAGGTCAAAAAAACAATTATTTGCAGAGCTAAGAGGCTCAAAACTGCAATTCTACATCTTCAAGTTCTAGCCCAAGTCAGACGTTGGTTCAACCTTTAGACATGTGTGTGTGTGTGTGTGTGTGCATGTGTGTGTATATATATATATAAGAACTCAAAGCATGTCAAAGAATTCTGGAAAGAGTTTAAAAATTAAGTTGGTGATGGTTCTAAAACAGCATTTTTAAAAAGAAAACAAAAAGGGAGATTATTTAGAAATAGAGAAACTATTGCATATATAGGATCCTGTTGGTTAAAAAGAAAAAAAAAAGCAACCAATTCAACTGGGGGAAAATCCTAGTTAAATCAGTTGCTTGGTCTCATGTAGACAAAGCTGAGAATTTGTTATTGAATCCAAACTCATTGTTTGATTCTCCGTTTGTACACATGGAGCATGTTACCACTGAGAGTATGGATCCAAAGATAAACTACACTGGTTCAAATCTCAGCACTTGCTGGCTACGTACTTTTGCAAATTTAGCCTGGGGCTCAGTTTCTTCATCTGCTAAAGGAGAAGCTAATTACACTTCCTCAAAGTCTTGGGGTATTAGATGATCAATGCATGTAATATACTTCACAGAGAGCCTGGTATAAGTAAATACTTAATCAGTGATAACTACTATTATTTAACAACCTAACAAATATTCAATTCATACATGAAGTAGATAATAACAAAATCAATGTAAAAATATATCTTAAAAGTAAAAGATGTTTAGGCTTAAGGTATATATTTGGCTTTATAAAATGGCTTAAACAGACTTAGGATTTTTCATGTCTGGCCTCATAATGACAAAATATCCTTCTGAAATGCATAGATTAAGAATTAAGAAAGTAGTTTTACACCAGGCAAGGCATTTAAAAAAGACAGAAACATTTTCTATGTAACTATTCTTGGAAGAAATAATTTTCATGGCCAATAAAATTAGGTGTATTTTTCCCCAGTATACAAAATGTCTCACAATTTATGTGCTGTTGAAATTTTATGAGTTTTTAATTTTAGTGACAATATACTTTATTCTATAATTAATAATTGGTTCTTTCTCAAATTTTCTCTTCTTTCCCCATTGGTCCTGTTCTGTTACTTTGGACATTATATAATCTTTACTTCCTGTTTTCAAAATATTTGAAATACAAAAAAAGAAAACCAGTGTTTTGTTTTCTCATCAGCATACCAACTCTCAGCATTCCCAGCCTGGGGTGGGTGGGTGGGTGTGTGTGTGTGTGTGTGTGTGTGTGTGTGGGAAAAGGAGAGAGAGAAAGAGAGAGAATTTAGTGATTTTTAAAAAGCACTGGGAGAACTATCCAATGTTTTTTACTTTAAGAAAAATTTTAGAACAGCTGTGGAGGCTGGGATCCCAGGGAAAATGAGGTAAGATTCCAGGTGCTGTCTTTGGCTGCCAGTTCTGTAAAACAGTATTGTATTAAGACAAATAAATAGATAGATAAATAAACACTGCTCTTTTAATTGTCAAGGAGGCGGGTTTTAGAAAAGATGTGCCAAGTCACATATGAGTGCCTATGCAACCCAAATTTTAATTTCCTAATCTGTGTCCGTCTGTGTGGTGGGTTCCTGCCAGAGGATGTTCAAACTGTCCTGGGCATAATTGCAGCAGGAGAATCTGAAGAACTATAATGTAGGATTACCTTGCCCTTTCTTTCTCTTCCTTATTTTCCCTCAAGACTTTTAAGAGCAATTTGGTAAAAATTATGCTTAAAATTAATTTCTTAGTACTATTCATTGAGCCATCTTTATTTCATTGTCATTGTTTCTGGGTTTATCAAAACAACTCTGGATTAAAATACAAGGATCCATACTTTTGCAGAGCCCATTTCACTCTGTGAGCATATCAGCATGTATTTAAGGCACAGGTACATAATGGAAAACAAGTCTTTAACATTAAAAAATATGGAAACTGGGGATGCTCTAATCAAATCATCAGGTATACAAGGCCATATAGGGGGCAAAGTGCTCTTGTCTTTTGTGGTTTCAAGCACAATCCTAGAAATTTTTGTTTGGTTACTATAGGGAGCATGACTGGGAATCAAGTCATGATATAAAGGAACGCTGGGTGTGAAGACCCAGTTTTAGTTGAACAATCATAAGTTTATGTAGAAAATAATAGATCAAATTTCTCCAGAAACAATCAACTGCCTGAAAGCTCGGGCAGAAAAATAGTGTTGTTGTCAAACAGGCAGGGGCCAGTATACAGTTAAGGGATCAAGGGCTGCGCAAGGGCCCCATGGATAAAGATGGAAGCTTCTTGGAAGGACTGGGCACAAGTCAGTAATGGGAAGGAAAGCAAGGATGCAGAGGAGGAGGATGATCTCCAAGATTCTAGGACATAGGTGGAAGACTAGCAGTCAGGAAAGCATAGCATTTTAAAAAATAAATAAAGTATTTGGAGAATTCAGAGGAGAGGCTGTTTTGAAATTTAATATCTTTGAAATGATTGTGAATTATGATGAAGTCAAGACTATGGGTCTGGCCAGCAACTCCTACTATGGAGTAGAAGTGAGGGGGCTCAAGTTAAGAAGATGAAGGGAAAGTGAGGCCCAGATGTTGAATATTTTGTCTATAGAGAAGATGCTGTTAGAGGAAGAAGTGGAGAGAAAGACTGTGACCCAGGCCCTGCAACTATGTAAGACATTGCAGACTCATACCAAGATCCTTGTACTTAGTCACAATGAGGGCCAGGAAAGAACATTGTGAAGAGATCATGTGAACTTTCAGGGATAATGCTAGAGGAATCATGATCAAGAACTAGCAGCAACCCTATCAGCTTTCAGACACTTCCTTCCTTGCCTCCCTCTGCCTCTGCCCTCTCTCCTAACAGTCCGAAGTTCTTGACAACAGAGTTGATTCATTAAATAAGGCGACACATGAATAAACTTTCTCACCAAAAGGAGTTGTTCAAAAGAAGCTACATTACCTGGCAAGATAGCAAGTATCATGTTTAGATTGCCTTTTATCCTTCTCATGTTCAGTCTCAAATTAACTGATTTTCAGTTTGGGAAATTCTGAGATCCCAGATTCAAAGGAATGAGATATTGGGGTTTGGCGTGGGAGGGCTACAAAGGTGAAAGCATCAAAAGCTTGGTGGGCATTTATATTAATTTCCTTGGGCTGTCCTAACAAAGTACCACACACTGGGTGGCCTAGAACAACAGTAATGTATTCTCTCAAGGTTCTGAAGACTAGAAGTCCAAAATCAAGTTGTCAGCAGGGCATACTCCCTCAGAGACTCCGAGCAGAATCCTCCCTTGCCCGTTCCTAGCTTCTGGTAGTGGCTGTCAGTCTGTGCTATTCTTTGTCTTGCAGCTGCTTCACTCCAATCTCTGCCTCTGTTATCACATAGCATTCTTCCTGCGTGTCTCTGTGTCTGCATCCAAGTTCCCCTCTTCGTATAAAGACACTAGTCATATTGGCGTAGGGTCCCAGTCTTCTCCATTATGTCCTCATCTTAACTAATTACATCTCCAGCAACACTATTTTCACATAAGGTCACATCCTGAGGTGCTGGGGCTAGGACTTCGGCATGTCTTTTTGGGGGACACAATTCAACTCACAACATCTTAGGAGGCAATTCAAAAGCTAGACTGGGGAGCCAGGGTAGAGTGTTGGGCAGAGAGAGGGTGTCAACCCATGCCGTAGTTCCTGAATAATGGAGCATCACCAACTAACACCCAAAGTTTGGAACTGACAAATGCTACTAAAGCAGTAGGATGCTGAAAGTAGGATTGCTGGGGGGAGAGGTGAGTACTATAACCAAAACTCAAGTCAGATAAAGAGGGGGAAGGGGGTAAGAAAACTTCACATGTGTTAACTAGGAATAGGCATATTTTATTTAGTTTTAGCAAATACATCAACCTTAGATCATCGAGTGTCAGGAAATACATATTTGGGTTTAGTCAATTGTGATATTCACTGATTGACCCATAAGAATTTTTGCTTGTTAATCTTTAGGTGTTAGTCAAGTGACACAGCCTGGTGGTTAAGGACAGACGCTAGGGACAGGTTGCTTGGCTTGGAAAACTATTCCATTCCCTATTACCTGTGAGACCTTAGGTAGATTATGTAACTTTCTTATGCCTCAGTTTCCTTATCTGTAAAATGAGTACCTATTTCATAGGGTCACTGTGAAGACTAAATGGGCCAATCTGTTCTGTGTCTGGCATATAAAAAGTGTTCAAAATATAATAATTATATTTTGTGTTCATTTATGGAGTATCTCATTTTTAAAATAAAATTCTTGAGTTAAGTTAAATATAAACACAAAGAATATAAATTACTGAGTTTTATTTTGGCTTAAAGTCTCTTTTGTTTAATTTTTAATGTAGTATTTCTGGGTTTTTTCTTTTTTTTTAATTTATTTATTATTATTATACTTTAAGTTGTAGGGTACATGTGCATAACGTGCAGGTTTGTTACATATGTATACTTGTGCCATGTTGGTGTGCTGCACCCATCAATTCATCATTTACATCAGGTATAACTCCCAATGCAATCCCGCCCCCCTTCCCCCGGGTTTTTTTCTTAATGGGAAATATTTTTTGCATAGGTGTGAAAGAAATTACTAAATTATTTTATTATATAGCTTGTTCATCTGAAACTAGAATATAGCACTTATTAAAATATAATTGTTAATTAACTCCTTTGTATACTTAAAAAGCTGTGTTTTTTATATCATTTAAGTATTGTGGGTGATGAAAATAGTAGTATTTAGATAATATTGGTCACTTATGCTCTACCAAGCACATTCTATACATTTTCGTCATTTCATGTATAAAATAGCCCCATTAAGTAAGCATAAGAAAGCATTTCTTTCTCTCTCTGTTTTTAAATTAAATGAGGTCAGTGAAGCACAGAGTGGTTAGGTAATTTGTCCAAGATAACACAGCTATAAAATAGTTCAGTGAGAATGCAAACCATATTTATCTGATAATGAAGTCTGAGCTCTTAATCAATTTGTTTCCTCTAAGCCCAGATTCTGGGCTCCATTTTAATATATGTAGATATGTTTAAAGATAAAATACATAGTAATAAAATTATTTTTAAAC
Organism: Macaca mulatta; assembly: GCF_049350105.2. NCBI lineage: Eukaryota > Metazoa > Chordata > Mammalia > Primates > Cercopithecidae > Macaca > Macaca mulatta. The sequence continues at coordinate 66,899,174 of NC_133422.1, forward strand.
TACATCCTTTTCATAATTTAATAATCAGATAACCAGAGGGCTAAAATACGTTTTGTAAGCATAATTTATTTCTAGAATTTCTAGAAATGGCATAAAATAAAATTACTAGCTCCTCAGTAATGTTTGCTCATTTTCTAAAAAGTTATTTCCTTTCAAAAACATCGAAAAAAAGTACACGGCAATGCAAAACGCTATCCCTATTTTCTTACTAAGTAAAGCCTTTAGAGAAAATTTCAAACTTTTCTTTGCAAACTTTTCACTTCTGCAGTGTTTTCCATCTCAGCAACAATGAAGCAACAACCTCGAACCCCTCTGTCACCTCTTCACTGCTATGGATTTGTTTAGAGTTACTCTCTACCTCTGTCTCTAAGCACACACTGATTAAAATGTTTTAATTAAAAGTATGACTACTATAGAAAAATTACTGAGCAATTCTTCAGGATGAAAATGCTTAGTGTTGGAAGCCTAATTCTACTGTTCATGTTCATACTGGGCAATATTTTCTAAAAGGTTCACCTCTGTGTTGTGTAATATTGGATGTAGTCCCAACAGCTAGAAGGTATTGTTTCTAAAACAAGGCCAAGCAAGCATAAAAGTTTGTACGATGATACAGATTTGATTAGCTCTTAAGCAAAACAAGTTCAGCCAGGCTGGTTTGAGCAGTCATTCTATACTGAATCCTATAACTTTCTACCACTGCCATCCATCTGAGAAAGAGTGGCCTTTTGTTACATTCTAAAACCATTTTTAAAAGGAAGAGGTGACGTGGTTTTGTAGGTCATAGTATCTGGCAGCCTGCACTCAGAAAAACTGTAAAGACACTGGGATGGGAGCCAAGTTACTTAGAATTGTATTACAGCACATAAGAGATGAAAAGGAATCTCACTAAGGCACCAATATTACCATTTCTGAGGAAGAATGGGATCCTGTTTCCTAATTGATGAAACTCTCCACCAAGGAGAAAACGTCCCTGCTCCCTTTTGAAAGTCTCTCATTGCCTGGTGCAACATTCCTTCTAGCAGCTGTTGACAGTGCAAAAACCTGGAAGGACCATCTTGGGCCAACCTGGAGAATTAATTAATGTTAACGCCCCTAATCAAGGAGCATGCTTTCAACAAGCCAGGCATCCATACGACCTACAGAAGTAGCCCATTTAAAACCTGCTCCACTTACTCACAAAAGCAGAAGTACATGAAATTAGCTTAGTCCGGTGCATCTCAAACTTTAATGGATATATGAATTACCTGGGGGATCTTTTTAAAATGCAGATTCTGATTCAGTGGTTCTGCAATTGAGACCCGAGTTCTGAACTTCCATTAATTGTCTAAGTGATGTGAGGTTGATGCCATCTGTCAATGGACTTAGCCCAGCATTAGTCTCTTTCCTTATTAGTTTTTAGGCAAGATCACAATTTTGCCACACTGGCCAGATGAAAGCCCACCTCGATTTAAAGGAAATCATTTATAGATTGAACCTCTTTCACTAACAATTCAATTCAAATTCAACAAACATTTACTGAGAACTAACTTCTTTCTTACAGTTCAACTGAATCTTCCCCGAAACAACTTACAGCTATTTTCCCTGGCTTTCACACAATAGCTTTGTATTCTTTAATATAACTACCTTTGTATTCCATGATAACAACCTTTGGGTAATTTGTAGTCCTTTTGAGGTTTAGAGTTCTACAGTGCGCAGAAAAGTGGACAAGCTTCTTTCACATTAGACATTTTTTTCTATGTGCAAGAATTACCTTAAAAACTTTTGAAAGTGAGCTCTGCTTCCAGGATCCCTCAGAAGCAAGTAGTTTATAGAAAATTGTACAAATGAATGAAAATAAGATATTTTGGGGGCTCATTATGCAAGGCAAAGGTTGTCATTCTGGAGGAAGTAAGACAGAATTACTTAAGGAGCCTAATCCAAAAACACACACACTCACCTCTTCTCTCCTTTCTTGCACTCATCCTTCAACAGATTCTGATGGACAACAGGCTTTTCCCAGCATTCATTATCTCTCAGTGCACCCCCCTTTGAGAACTATGGGTTTATAATCTCATCACTCAGGCAACATCCTCTTGACTTGTGTGGCGAGTTGAAGGATGGCCCCCAAAAGACATGTCCACCAGAACCAGCAAATGTGACTCTTCTCCTGATTTAGAAAAGAGTCTTCGTAGATATCACTAAGATAAGAATTTCAAGATGGAATCATTCTGGATTGTCTGGGTGGGACATAAATCCAATAACAAATACCCTTATAAGAGACTGAAAAGGAGAAGACCCAGACACAGAGGAGAAGATCATAAGAAGATGCAGCAGAGATTGGAATGATGCAGACAAAACGATGCCACAGCCACCAGAAGCTGGAAATACAAGGATGTGTTTCCCCCCGGAGCCTCCAAAGGGAGTGTGGTCCTGTTGGCACACTGACGGCAGAAGCCCAGCCTTCAGAGGTGTGTCAGAATGAGTTGCTGTTGTTTTACACTGGTCAGTTTGTGATATCTTGTTATAATAGTTTCCATTAATGTTTAAAACAATTTTATTTATTTTTCATTATTATGGGTACATAATGCATATATCAGTGGCTTACATGTGATGTTTTGATACAAGTATACAATGTGTAATGATCAAATTAGGGTAATTGGGGTATCCTTCCTCTCAATCATTTATGATTTCCTTAAGACAGAGATTTAATTATTATTTTCCTTTTTATTTTTTTAATGAGACAGGGTCTTACTATGTTGCCCGGGTTGATCTTGAATGCCTGGGCTCAAGTAATGCTCCCATCTTGACCTCCCAAAGTACTGGGATTACAGCTGTAAGCCACTGCATTTGGCCTAATTATTATTCTCTTTTAGCCAAGGGACTCTATTCATATAGTTCTGGCTTGAGGAGCCTGCAAGTCACCTGGGAACATAATTTCTTTGTATAACACCAGAAAGACTATTGAATTACTTTTACTCATTGTTCTCAAGAATTTGGAGGACAGTGGAGTAAATCAAATGCAGATATTCATGAATATGATGTTAAGTATTCTTTGAGTGTAGGCACACAAATGGAAGTGAGAGGACAATTTGGTCAGTTGATACCTCCGTCTGTGAGAGAGATGATCAGGAGTGGGTAATGCAGATGGAAAGAATGGACAATGTGTGAGAGATTTTGGTGGAAAACCAGCAGGAATTAGTGATAGATGCAGCATGGGGGGTACCTTCAGGAAGAGGAAGGTGCTAACAATGACTCCCACTTCTGTCCTGCCTTAAGCAATTGTGTAAACAGTGTACTATGCTATTTATTCAGATAAAAAGCAATTGAAGACTAAGAAAAGGAAAAATTTTATGACCCAGGCTTGAAAAATTCAGAAATTCTGGTACATTTGCAATATCTATGGGGTGAGATCAGCTTGAGAGTCACACAGACGCTCAGAGGACAGAACTAATGTATACCTTTAGAAATGGTCAATGAGTAGTAGTACTTGAACAAAAGGGACAGTAGAATGTTGACATGGAAGAACTTAAAGAATAATAAAAGAAGGCCCAAAATGGATCCCGCAGGAGTTGTAAGTAGAGAAGAATGATGAGCTTTTAAGGATGACTGAAAATAAGCTGCCAGAAAAAAAGAAAAACTGGGGAAGATTGCTGTCCTGGAAACAGAACAAAGAGAATATTTTAGGGAGGCAAATACGGAAAGCAGTGTCCAATGCTGTTGAGAAAAACCAACACCAAACACACAAAACAAAACTCAATTTGTACCATGAAATATCAAAAGACTCATGGATGAGATATGTCTGATAGCTCCATAATCGACAGTGAGGGAGTATTTTTAGGGCAGAATAAAGGCGTTTTCAGATATTCGTGTTCTCAAAATATCAACCTTCTTTGTAGCTTTTATGCAGGAAGCTGTGATATATCTGTCAAAATGGGAGAGTAAAATAAGGAGAGAGGAAGACATTCAGGATGCAAGAACGTCAACACTGGACAGAGGTAAAGAGACAAGCAGGGGACGGGGATCCTAGGATGACAATGGCCTGGCAATGTAGTGACCAGTTCATCCAAACCAGAGCAGATCATAGATGTCCTGCAGAGATGTCTCCAACAAGATAAAGTAGATAATGTACCAGAGGCATCTGAAGAATTGAGAAAAATTCAGGCAGCAGGTAAAGAGTTTGGCGAAATTAATGATGAATACATACAGAATGAAGCAAACTAAAAATAAGTAATTAACAGCTCCAGAGAAAAACTATGCAAGAATATTTATCTAATCTAAATCATGACATGACTGTATTGGGAGAATGGGGGGAGAGAGGGTTGGAAAGTTGTACATGCGAAGAGAAAGTGGAAGATAAAAGAAAGTCAATGACTAAAACTGAAAGCTAACAGAAATGAAAAAATATTATTTAGTGACACTGTTGTGGATGCAAAATAACCAGCTAAAAACAATGAAAATTGTTGCCTTTGAGGTGAAGAAAATGGAGATGGGGGAAAAGGTGCTTTGTCTCTCTCTCTAACAAATATTGTAGAATTCTTTGGATCCTTGAGTTCCTTGATTAAAATTGTTTTTAAAAAGGTAGAGAAAGAAATTTTTTTAATGTCTGTTGAGAAGTCAGTTAATAGGTATAAAAATATAGTGAGTTATGTAGTTAGTTAATAGGTATACATATAGTTACTTAATAGGTATAAAAATGTATCTAGGAAGGAATAAATTCTGCTTTTCAATAATACGGTAAGGAAATTGTAGTATAAAATAACTTATTGTATATTTCAAAATAGCTAGAAGAATTGGAATGCTCCCAACAAAAAGAAAAGATAAATGTTTGAGGTGATGAATATCACAATTACTCTGAATTGATCATCACACGTAATATACATGTATCAAATATTACATGTGTCCCCCAAAACAAGTATAACTATATCAATAAAAATACAACATAAAAAAAATCTGTCCACTGAATTGAAAACAAGTTACTTTTCGATACAATCATTAGATTGCAGTTAAGACACAGAGGTCTTTTAAAGATGAATGTGGTAGGTAATATGCTCACAGGACGCCATTTTAAATCGCTTCCCAGAGAGAGGGAAAACCTTGTTCCTCTAAGTGTGGCCTTAGAGCACTTATCTTAGAATCTACTCAAGTGTTTATTAATATTTAGCTTCCTGGGCTCAATATCATTTTTATGAATCAGAATACAGTTTGGTTGAGTATTCTTTATCCCAAATTTTTGAGACCAGCAGTGTTTTGGATTGTAGATTTTTTTTCAGAGTTGGAAATACTTGCTGATATTAAGCATCCCTAATCTGAATATCTGAAATTAAATTATGTATGTGCTAAAAAAGTTTCAGTTTCTGGAGAATTTAGGATTCTGGATTTTCGGATTAGGGATGCTCAATGTCAATTTAGAGGAGACACACTTCAAAGAAACTTTCTGGATAAATCTTTTGCCTACTAAAGTTTGAGAAGCACAGCCTTAGGGTAATGATTCTTAACCAAGTGGTCTCATCCAAGTGAGTCAAGAGCATTCTAAAGATATCCATCACCTCTCCTGTCACACATAGCAATCCCAATGAAGTAGGTCAGAATTGGTTCCCAATGTAGCATTGCCTTGAAAAAGTTCATTGACACTTCTAATGCTCATTCCTGGATAAGATCTTCTTCTGAGGAATTCCAGGGCTGTCAGCCTGTCTTTTCACCACATCCGTTTTGGAGACTAGACTGCAAAGAGATGTGGCCATACCTTTAACAGTCTGCAGCAGACAATTCTCTTCTCTGTAGTAAAAAGTCAATCAGCCTCGTTGTCTCTGATTCTTTACTTATGTAGGCAAACTTGTATCAACTATTTTAACTTACATTGCTTCATTCAATTACTGGCACTTCATTAAGAACCCTAATGTCCACAGATGCCTTTTATAAGAAAAAAAAATTATAAAGGAAAGAGGTTTAATTGACTCACAGTTCCATATGTCTTGGGAGGCCTCAGGAAACTTACAAACATGGAAGAAGGTGAAGGGGAAGTAAGGACCTTCTTCACATGGTGGCAGGAGAGAAAAGAATGAGGAGTGAAGAGGAAAGAGCCCCTTATAAAACCGTCAGATCTTGTGAGAACTCACTCACTATCATGAGAACAGCATGGGGGAAACCACCCCCATGATCCAATCACCTCCCTTCAGGTCTTTCCCTAGACACATGGGGATTACAATTCAAAATGAGATTTGGGTAGGGACACAGAGCCAAACCATATCATTCTGCCCCTGGCCTCTCCCAAATTTCATTTCCTCTCCTTAGACATGTGGGGATTACAATTCAAAATGAGATTCAGGTAGAGACACATTGTCAAACCATATGATTCTGTCTCTGGCCTCTCCCAAATTTCATGTCCTCACATTTCAGAACACAATCATGCCTTTCCAACAGTGCCCCCAAAGCCTTAATTCATTTCAGTATTAACCCAAAAGTCCAAAGTCCAGTCTCATCTGAGACAATGCAATTCCCTTCTGCCTATGAGCCTGTAAAATCAAAAGCAAGCTAGTTCCTTCCAAGATACAATACGGATACAGGTGTTGGATAAATGTTCCCATTTCAAATGGGAGAAATTGGCCAAAACAGGGGCTATAAGCCCCATGCAAATCCAAAATCCAACAGGGCAGTCATTAAATCTTAAAGCTCTAAAATGATCTCCTTTGACTTCATGTCTCACATCCAGGTGATACTGTTGCAAGAGGTGGGCTTCCATGGTCTTGGGCAACTCCATCCCTGTGGCTTTGCAGAGTACAGCCCCCTGGCCCTGGCTGCTTTCATGGCTGGTATTGAGTGTCTGCAGCTTTTCCAGGCACATACACAGTGCAGGCAGTCAGTGGATCTATCATTCTGGGGTCTGGAGAATGGTGGTCCTCTTCTCACAGCTCCACTATACAGTGTCCCAGTGGGGGACTCTGTGTGGGGGCTCCAACCCCACATTTCCCTTCTGCACTGCCCTAGCAGAGGTTCTCCATGAGGGCTCCACTCCTATAGCATACCTCTGCCTGGACATCCAGGCATTCCCATACATCCTCTGAAATCTAGGCAGAAGTTTCCAAACCTCAGTTCCTGTCTTCTGCACACTGACAGGACAAACACCACGTGGAAGCTGCCAAGGCTTGGGACTTGCACCCTCTGAAGCAATGGCCTAAGCTGTACCTTAGCCCCTTTTAGCCACAGCTAGAGTGACTGGGATGAAGGGCACCAAGAGGCTGCACACAGTAGAGGGGCCCTAGGTATGGCCTATGAAACCATTTATTCCCCTCCTAGGCCCAGATGCCTTTTAAGTTGGAGCTGGATACCATATTTCAGTAAGTGCTGGGACTATGGAAAGAATCATTTTGTAGCTCTTACATAAAAAAAAAAAAAACTTAAGATCTACATTTACTCCCAACCTGGAATTTCAAATATATTATCATTCTGTAAAAATCAACATCAACATCTTATCATTTTAAAAAATGCCAATTAAATGAAAAAATTGTTAAAGTATTCTTTCTTAAGTAATTTAAATATTCACAGATCTCAAATTATCTTACCAAAAATGTAATTTATAGTAGAAATAGTGAGTAACTGACATTCCCAGATAATCAATATAATATTATATTATCTCTAAGACTTATGTTTCTAAAGTAATATGGTTCACAAAAACACCTGGCTAACAAACATACTGATGAGTGATTAAGAGATCCTCTATTAAACTAGGAGTGCCATTTTAGTAGAGGAGGCTGACTAGCTGGAGAATACTCACATTTCACTGGGGCATTGACCCACAAGGAAGACATCCCCAGGAAGCCCCTTTCATCCACTGAGGCTTATCCCAGAGGATCACTGGTAGTTCTAATATGTTGTGAGAGGCAGACAGGATACAAATCCCATCAGCTAGGATCCACTTACATGATTCAAAGCTTAATATTTATAATAAATTCATAGGACCCTGAGATTATTGACTTTTGAGGAATAAGATTTTCATAATTTAAGGAGTCATGCAGGTTTTCTGCATTAAATGTAGCCTCACAAGTGGTTTTACATGAGAAATTAAAAAGTACCAATTAACAGAGACAGTAAAAGACTGACACATCCATATTCTCATAATATATGCCTGGAAGGAATCATCATACATTAACATTTTAAGGTTAAAAGTAACACTTTTAGTTCTAAGCCAAAACAAAGTTTTCATATTTAGTTTAGAAAACAACACATGATCTTTATATATTGTTGTATAGTTAGGAAATTTATGAAAAACATACTTTTAATTTCTCCTTCTCCTGCCACTATGTTAGGGCCTCTGGGTCCATTAACTATGTACCCAGAGCTTCTCTGGACCTTTCCAAACTGGGCATTGGTATTGTCCCAAAAAGAGTCATTATGGAAATTGAAGTGTTTCCTCTACCCATACAGAGCAGCCCTTGAGAACTTAAAAAAGGCTCCAGATTGTCAAACATTGCTTTTCTTCTGCCAGACCTTGTGGTCTATGTTTTTGTTCTGTCCTGTTTCATCAGAGTGTCAGAGAGATGCAGAATAGGTGAGAATATAGGTATCTTCCTTGTGTGACTCTCCATCACACACGGTCACTTGGGAAACCTGTACAATATGACCTGACCATTGCCAAGTGACATGAAAATAACCCCTTAACCTGTAACTAGTGGGCAGAAACCAGCACTTGGGGCCCTGCTTTCTCTGTCACTGACTCTGTCAATCCTTGTCCCAACTCTCCCTTAAGGCTACTGAGGTCCCACAAACGCCTCTGGAATCCCCTACTTCCTTCAGCTCAAGGGAATAAAAAAGCTTATATACTACCGAGTACAAAATGAACCCTTAAAGAAACTACCTACCGAATAATCAATGTAGAATATTTGCTCAATGTAGAATGGGTACTCCATATAAATTCAGCCTGATCAAAGGAAATCTACAAATAGAGTTTATTAAATATAGAATATAATCCTGAATATCAATACAAAATTTTACTTACTTAGATCCTTTTCAAAATATCTCTGCATGTAAGCATTTGTCATGAAATATTGTATAAATAAGTTAAATGGCTGAATATATACACTTTTCATATCCTTATAGCTTTGTAATGTTTGATTACAATGATGGATATAAAAGAAATGCATACAAAATGCAATCAGAATCCAGAAGATTGAGTAGTCAAATCTGGACCTGTAGGAAATGCCATTTATGTTAGAGTTTGAATGATGAATAGATCATCGAAAGAGGAGGGCTCCGGGTGGGCTGGCTAAGAATTCCAGGTAGAGGGAACAATAAGTGTAAAGGTAGACATGGCATTTTAAGATGGTTTAACTCTGAGTTTTCCCCAGATTAGTTAAGGATTTGCCTGCAGATAGTTTATTTGCAAGGGAATCACATAGAACAGGAGGGGAAGAAAATGAAGTGTAACAGCAGGAAACAGGAAACACCAATCCAAAGTTGTATTCCTTGGATGATGAGAAATAACTTAATGGGTACGATGTACACTGTTTGGGTGATGGATACTGTAAAAGCCTCAACTTTACCACTATGCAATCTATGCATGTAACAAAACTGTGTTTATACCCCATAAATCTATACAAATTTAAAAACGAAACAAAGATATCTCCCTGAGCTAGTTGCCACTGTGAAACTGGGACTTAATCTCCTGGGAAACCCTCAGAGGAGCATGTCAATTGTATTTTAGAGTCATCTGCTCAGGACATGGAACAGGAGTCTATTTTCTGGCTCTGCTTCCAGGGGGTCAAAGATTTCCCCAGATGTGTTAACCCATTTGTGCTTGAAGTTTCCAGCAGGTGTAGAATGGCTGAACAGATTCCTGCCAGTATTTCAAGTGCTGTTGGCAGAGAAGCCCTGGGTGGGAGATAAGAAACATATTGTGCAGTGGAGGTTTGATATCAGAGTACATCTTAGCACAAATGGTTGCTTCAATAAAGGCTGGAGTAAAATGTTAGATCAAAATTATGTGAGGCTGAGTAGAATATGTGTTGATATATAAGGTAAGAATCAAGTTGTCTGATGTAACAGAAGTGCATATTGTAGTATAGAGAGAACACTGGGGCACAACACTTACAGAGAAAAATCTTAAAAGTTAGGTTGTGGATATATCATGAAGGACAAAAGAATGCTTTGTAAAAATGTTGTGCTTCATCCTGTAGTCAATGAAGAATAATCAAAGTTTTTAAGATAAAAGATAACCCAATTATATTTGTAGTTTAATGAGAGAATGCTGGTGCCAGTAGTTATTTATTTGACAAAAGTATTGAACTTTCCTTTGTACCAAGCACTATGCTAAGTCATGGACATGCTGCAAAAAACAAAATGAAAAAGGTGATCTTGCCTTCACAAGTCTCTTACAACCTATTGAGGAATATTTCCACAAGCTACTGTAATACTTCAAGGTATGTTTTTGGATGAAGGTATAGGTGATATTGGAGCACATAAGAGGGGTCCTTGGACAAAGGTAGGAGGTTCAGAGAAGGTATCTGAGAACTGACACTGACCTAATACTGAAATGCGAGTGGAAGCTAAATGAGGAAGAAAGGGGAAGAATGGCCCAAACAGAGGGACTGGCATTCCAGATGGAACAGAGGGAAATACACATGTTGCATCCAAGGAACCAAAGGGATTCAGTATGGCTAGCAATAATGGATGTGAGTAAGGATGCTGAGAGATGCCTGGAGAAGTGGAGAAGAACTTGCCTCTTCAGCAATGTAGAAAACACAAATTAGTCAAAAATCACTGAACCAAATGAACAAAAATGTTGTGAGGCACCCTTGTCCTTTAGCGCAAATAAGTTAATTTTTATTTAGATCCAACCTATACTTCCCAAGCCACACTTTCAACACATTTACTTTTAGCAGACAGAATGGAGTCTGTCAGCTTCCCCAGTTCAGAATTCACCACAGCACTCCATGTTGGACACTTATGACACCATCTCACAGCATGCAATGGATCATTGCATCAGAACCTTAAAAATTATGCTGACATTATTACTATAACAGCAATAATGAAAACCACTTTGATCTGTCATGTTTTTGTTTCATCCTTCTTTCAATTCATACTACAAACAGGCTTTACCTGGCTTGCTTTATGTTTGTTTCTCATTTGACCATTTTTGCCATGTATCTATGAATAGACTACAGCTACTCCTCTCTTGGTAACTGTGGATGTTTTGCTGTCTACTCCCACATTTTTGGAGGGAAGATTAAATATGACACATAGCTCTGAGACAGGAAATGCCTGTCTGCTACATTTTGGGAAAATTAGGGATGAACGAAGGGTCATGTGGAATAACAGATGATTTGCTTTGCATCACTTGTAGTTTACAAGGGCAAATGCAATGCTCCAGGAATGTGTAAAATGTATATTATGCTATACTTGAGGTCATCCTCTCACTTGTCAGAACATAGCTTCTAGTCCTAACTTCCAAAACTTTAGAGGCCTGTGAAATACTTGGACAGGTTCCAAAGCAGAGCAATGAAAGTGATAAAAGATTTGAAGGCTAATACCTTTGAGGGAAAGCTAAAAGAACAAGAATTATTTCTCTTCTAAATGAGAAGTCAGAGATAATTTAACAATCTTCAAGTATATGGAATGTTTTATGTGTAAAGCAGTGGTGTCCAAATTCAGGTAAGTTTGAGCCATGAGGTCTGGGTAACAAAAGGAACCCTGGCAGGGAGGGTTGTTGTGTGTTGACACCGGGTATTTGGCTGCAGAAATCTCTTCTTCGGAGACCCAGAAGACTAGACATTATCTATCAGTGAGGTGTCAAGTACTGCCTGCATGAACACTGGGGTAAAATAAATGACTTCTAAGAATTTAAATTCAGTAGTTTTCCGGGTTCTTAAAAGGTCTTCCATTTGAGGGGACACCAAGGGCAAATAAATTATTGACCAAGACTTTATTCTTACATCTTACACTTTCTTGAAATAGTAGCACATCCTGATTGTTACTGGTAATAGTTACAACCAGAATTCCAGAAGCTTCTATCATATTACCAGTTTAGAGCTCTTTCTCATATATAATAATTTTAAAATTATTTCTATTCCTACATTCCTCAGTTCTTCTCTATTCCACTTATCTCTCTACAATCTGATAAGGTACTATTGTACTGAGCCATCTCCGTCTTTAGTCCTCAAAACTAAGGATGATAAATACATAGTCTAATACTTCAGTTGAAATAAACATTATTCCATTACAAGAGCAAAATCTATGCATAGACACCTGCATATTTTTGGAAGTATAGAAAGTTATAATTTTATGACAGACAGCAGCATAGCATTTCATTTACAATCTTTTTAGAAAGGTGGATGATAACAGAAGCTAGGACAATACAATAAAATACTATGTCTGCAATAAAAAGTCAGACTTCACTCTCCTGAAATAGGCTCATGCAGATCACTATATCTCTGTTTACGGGGAATTTTAAGATAGTCACAAAACAAAACTGCCAAGCATGAAAGAATAATTCATTTAACAGCTGTTCAGTAAGGTCAAAAACACAGAAACTACTGAAGGTTACAAAAGTATAGCTAGAAGTCTTGGGAGTTTAGCTCCATTACAACAGAGATTTTAAAATCATCTTCTGGTTGTACCTCACCTGATGATAGAAGGCTTATTATTGGTTATCAGATTTTAAGAGCTCAAGATTAATGCTGTCATTTGACTTACCACCCCATGCCATCATGACTGAGGAGAGACAGTTAATAAATAAAAGCATAGATGTCTCTGATGCTTAGTTCAGAAAAGAAACAAACATGGATCAATAGGGACAATCTGACACAAATATCCCAACTTCTGCCCAGACATCAGCAATATGGAGGCTATTGCACACAATTCTGAAAAATCTGCTCTCCAAAGGCACTATTGACAAAAAAGCTAGACATAATAAGAAATTAAATGAAGCCGAATAAATACCCATACTGAGGGCTAAACATCAAAACTATATTAGGTGAAAAGTAACCAAAAGAAAAAAAAACACAGATCAAAAGGCCATCATATGAAACATTGCTATTTTTTGTGGTTCATGGCTTCAAATTGAAATATAAACTCAGCCCAAATCCAGATTTGTTTCTTCTCTGCTATTTAATTTGAATAGATTTCTTTCTACTTTTGCATTTAAGGGTTTTGCCTATCTTCCATTTTTTCTAATATTTTAAATTATACTTAAAAATTTTCTCAACAAAATCCACATTTCATGAAATAGTAGAAAAGAGGTACAATTTTGCAATTAAAGTCATCTCAGGAAAACTGCAATGTAGTTTTTTCTTTTCTTTTTTTTTTTTCCAGCAATTCTGTTTAAGAGCATAGACTGATTAGAATAGTGATTACCATAAATCAACATCCTGCAGCCATAAACATAATGTTTATCAAGGTGACTTTTCAAGTTCCTGATTTGTTAACCTCATCTTACCTTAAATTTCATAGATTCTGTGTTTTCTCTAGCTGTTCAGCATTACCTCAATATTCCAAAAGCCTCAGTAACTTCATACTGTTAATGATACATTTGATTACATTTGCTTTAAAAAAGATAAAGTTGTGCTCAGACTGTAAAAACTACTTCTCATTTGCACAAATGCAGCAAAGCACGGCCCTTTGCATGTCCTGCTTACACTTTGGAACTTTCCTGTATTACAGCCCCACCAACTTATGGTAAAACAAAAGCCAAAATTGAATGAAATTAATCAAGCTTTGACAGGAGAATTTTTTTAATTCCTCAGATAAAACAATTCAGAAAATTTCAAACAATTGTAAAATGCCCTCTCAGAATTGAAAAAAATAAATCTTAATGTAAATATGAAGAATTTGAAACACTTTTACATTTGACAAATTTCTTAATCCTACAAAATTGATTGCTCCATTAGCATCCCCATTTTAGGAAAAGGATAGTCAAGATTCTGAAAAATAATGCAACTTGTTTAAAGTCAATGGCAGTACCAGACCTAAAACTTTGGTCTCTGGTGTTGAGCTCACAAAACTTGACTTCTAAACCAAAAACACATACAGATATAGAGAGAACTCTCAACTCATGTGTGTGTCCTGTCACAAAGATGCACTGGCAAGGAATCAATGTTGCTTTTCCTTTCAAAACATTGTGGTGAAGAGAACTTGGTTTTCTAGAAAATTCCTCAATGGCCCTGTATTAGTCCTTTTTCACACTTCTATAAAGAACTTCCCAAAACTGGGTAATTTATAAAGGAAAGAGCTTTGAGCTCCACCAGTGTTGCTGCAAAAGACATAATTTCATTCTTTTTTATGGCTGGCTGTATTCCATGGTGTATATGTATATCACATTTTCCTTATTCAGTCCACCACTGATGGGCCTTTAGGTCGATCCCATGTTTTTGCCAACATGATTAGTGCTGTGATGGTAGGACAATTTATACTTCTTTGGGTATATACTCAGTCATGGGACTGCTGGGTTGAATGGTAAGTTTTTTGAGAAACCTCCCAACTGCTTTTCACAATGGCAGAACTAATTTATATTCTCATCAACAGTGATAAGTGATCTCTTTTCTTTGCAACCTCACCAGAATCTGTTATTTTTTGGCTTTTTAACAATAGCGATTTTGACTAGTATAAGATCGCATTTCATTCTGATTTTGATTTGCATTTCTCTGATGATTAGTGATGTGGAGCATTTTTCATATTCTTGTTGGCTGCGTGTCATATAGTTTAATCATAATTTTTCTATGTTCCATGGCAAGTATTTCTGAAGGGTGTTGTTTAACTGCCTTTTTTTTCCCCATTCTTTTTCATCTTTTCCCCCGATCATTGATTAGATTTTGTATTATTTTCTTACAACATCATTCAGCTTTGAGTGAGATGTGTTTTTTCTCAACACATTATGTCAAATGAAGGTTGTGTTGGAGATTGAGAGTAGTCAGGGCCATGCTCCAGATACTTCAGCACTTCTCCTAATGACATAGGATTGTGCATATGAACAAGTTCCTTTTGCTTTTTCTTCTCCTAACCAATCAAGTTCAATAGCTATACTGTTAACTACAATGTCAAGCCTCTTGACTCTGGCCTGTCTCAGCTTTCTACCAACAAAGGACAAGACTGTGTGGTTCTTCTACTAGATCCATCCCTTTGTTTATCCTTAATACCAGACTGAGTCTTGGGAAGCAAGTAGGACCAGCTCAAGACCCATTTCCTATTTTTCCAAATAACATAATGCCATTTTTCCCTCTCAGAACAGGCTACTGTTTTGAAGAACTGTGCCTGTTGTATTTGTCCAAGATCTGCAGCCATGGGCATCATTTCTTAGCATGTGGCTGCACTTCTGTTTGACCCTTTCTTTACTGGGCAGCCATTCCATATACACGGTGGCTCAGGTTCCAAAGGTCTACTTGTGCTAAATATTGAGGGTTGTTTTTTTTTTTTTTTTTTTTTTTTCTGTTTCTCATCATCCTTACTGTTTTGGGGTTATTACCCAGAGGCAATGGGAGCAGTACTGTTTTCATGCCACTATTATTTAAAATCCAGTAATGAAGACTGGTATCTTATTTTTGTTTTGTTTCAAATTTTATTTAACCTTTATGCTTTCAAGAAAAGTCACAAAGACAAGAAAGCTGAGAAACTACATTCAAAGAAATTATCCATAGCCATGAGGTAGCACATACAGGACAAGAATTCTCTTGTTCTACTTTTTAAATTCAAAGAGCTTGCCACTATATCATACTTTGACATAGTTTTAATGGTGGATTTGACCTTATTTCCCAGAAAATAAACATAAAATCTGGACTTTCAATGCAGTAAGAACCTCACATTTAATTTCATGCTTGAAAATACAGTTTCTATGAGATCTTGAAAGTTTGAAATAATAAATTTTTCTCCAGTGATTCTTTCTCTCATATTCTACTTACCCTCAGAAGTAGATTCAGATAAAGGGTAATTCATATGAAAAAATTTGAACTATTACTACATTTTTAAAAATCTATTTTATTGGAAGATAATTTATTTCTAGATTATCTATACAGTGGCATTTGTGAACACCTGACTTGTTAAAACTATTAAGTTAGAGTGGTATGTCATTTTCATAGTACTCTATATGCTGCTTTTTATCTTTTTGGTGAGTACGAGAAATAGAATACAGACTCAGATGCCCACAGTTAGACAGACTCAGATATGTAACAACTTCTGACACCAATAAAAAAATCTAAAAATGTATTGCCTCAAGATTAACATTAACTGAACTTGAAAAAAAACTAGTAAAAACATTCATGAAGAATGTTTCCGTTCACTGATTTGCATTTTAGACAAAAAGCAACTGAAGGATGAATATACCTATACTGTTGTGTTTAGTGAGACCTAGACTTTACTGGTAGGAATGTACTCACATATGTGTCACTAAAGTCAGTACAAATAAAGACTGTGTGGTAAAAATTAACCCAACTAAACCTTATAGACACTTGGAGAGTTAGAGCAAACACACTGTAAATATATTTCTTCTTTTAACATGTTCTGACTTTTCTCTCCCTGTTACCTAGGCTGCCAGGGGTGGGTGGGCAAATATCTTTTAGCTTCTGAAAACTCCTTTGTTTGGAAGCAGAGAGAACAGTGGTTTGGCCTGGTATAATTGTTTCGTTGGTTGGCACAGTTTTAATTATTCTGTGATACATCACTAGATATATTGATCACACAGTAACTACATTGTTCTTCCTCTGGGGTCCTTTCTTGTCTACCCTAGTGTTTGCTTAGGACTGGATGTTTCAGCTTCTCTATGAATCTTTTATCTGCCCTTTGTGTGTCTTTTTCTTGTTAATGTTTTTCTTAATACATTCTAACAGTGACTACAAAGAATATAAGGGTGGTCACACACGTATTAAAAATAAAAACAAAGGCTGGGCGCGGTGGCTCATGCCTGTAATCCTAGCACTTTGGGAGGCCGAGGCGGGTGGATCATGAGGTCAGGAGATGGAGACCATCCTGGCTAATACGGTGAAACCCCGTCTCTACTAAAAATTAAAACAATTAGCTGGGTGTGGTGGCGGGTGCCTGTAGTCCCAGCTACTCAGGAGGCTGAGGCAGGAGAACGGCATGAACCCAGGAGGTGGAGCTTGCAGTGAGCCGAGATCGTGCCACTGCACTCCAGCCTGGGCGAGAGACCGAGACTCCATCTCAAATAAATAAATAAATAATAAATTTCTTTGAAGAGGGTGAGTTCTGACATAAAGAGAAAACAAATATCTTATAGATACATTGTCCACATTACATGTATTTCTAATCTCTCTGCATCTAAGTGGTGACATGGAAAGTTTTCTATTGAAGATCTTTCTGACCTGCCCTTTGATGTTAGATATAAGGTTAGATATGATGTTAGCTATGCAGATTACAAATGAAAATGAATACACTTAATTTAAATAGTAGATGTAAATTGGATAGCTAAAGGTTAAACCCATAGGGCAGTAAAGATCGTCACATCTTTATTAAGTATTTACTATGTGCAAAACATGTTGTCCACTGTTGTGAGCAGTAGGAATGTAAGAAAATGGACATTCAGCTCTCAGGAATTTTTTAATGCATTTCTTGAGATGACATGGAAATGAAAATAAATATAGACTAAGCCAGAAATAAAAGAGTTTTATAAACACTAAAAGATTATTCTAAGACTAATAAATTCAGAAGAATAACATCAAGTCAGGGTCTACAAGATCTCATGTGAGAGTTGTTGGGTTTAACTAAACCTTGAGAGGTAGATAGAAATTGGAAAAGTAGAAATAAAGAGTAGAGATTTTAGAGTGAAAGAAGGTATGAATAGATTTGGAGGTAGGGGAACTCTGAAAAGTTATTTGGTTGGAGAAGGTAGTTCATATGGGTGAGTCATAGAAAAAAATACTTAGAAAGAAAAATTAGAGCCATTCTCAGACTCTTAGTGCAAAAGAGGATCTCAAGGATTATCTTTTCTAATACTTCACTCTTGCCCAAGATCATAGTTTTTAAAAACTGAATTTATATGAAGACATGTTACTTTGTTGTGATTTTTATATAATTGGTAATTTTATTAGCTCTCCCACTTTATATTTTATCTTACTTCTATTTGTACTTATTTTCATCTCAGTGCTGGACAGAACTCTATACAATACTTCATATTAGTCAAGAGGAGCTAATTAATGCTGTGGTAAAAAGACGATGTCCCAAGTGTCAAAGGCTACATACACTAAAAATAGATTTACCATTCAAAGGAGAACAAATGTACAATGTGAGCCGACTGGAGACTCTGTTCTACGCAATTACTCAGAGATCCAGGATAACTGAGGCAACCTTATCATTCACTACACTATCTGGAGCATTTGGTTTTCTAGGTTGCCTTAAGCACGGGAAGATCTAGCTGTGGGGTCACAGACTGGCTCCTTATGCTTTGGTTCATCACTTCCCCACAACCTATTGTTCAGAACACATGCCCCTCTAAGCTGCTGGGGGTAACACATAGGGGAATAGATGGAAGGTTTGGTGAGTTCCATTGTCTCTAACACAGAGAGGTATGGGGGAGACACATCAATGGAAGACATATCTCAAAATTTTCCATGCCATTTGTTTCTTAAGATACCTCCCTTCCTCAAAACATAAACTTGCAGATTTTATTTTCTAGCTTTTTAATCGTTGTGTGGGTATCTTCTTTGAACCATCTCCAATTGCTCCGTACTATATCCATAAATAGAAATTAAAATTTAAGTTGGTTCTTTAGGAAATGTAAGAAAAAGCCAGATATAATTATATGTATTATCTCTGTGTGCATTTTTCATTTCTTGACCTATCTATAACCAAAGGTAATTTCAGACTAACTCTCTCCATTACATCTCTGATTACTCTCTGAACTCATCCTACTTTATTGCACTTCTGAGATTTTGCTCCAACTCTTTTACCATCTAGGCCTACTTCCTTTCACCATGTCAGAAAACATATTCTTTCTTACGTCTTCAGCCAAATTCACCCTCTCCAAAAGGCTCCCTCGGGTTCTCCCAATAAAAATTAATCCCTCCCCTTTCAAATTACCAGAGTGTGATTTTTTGAACATCTAATGTTTTCCCTGGAGCACTTTGAATTCACATCTCTATAAAGCATGCAACAACAACTTTTCCCTTCCGACATTAGCAATGTCTGAAGAAAATGTTGATTGTCAAAATTTGCAGGGAGTATCAGGACTGCTGCTGGCATCTAGTGAATAGAAAGGGGGATGCTATAAAATATCCTTCAACGCTTAGAACAGACCCCACAAATAAGACTTACCCAGCCTCAAATGTTAATAATGTCAAGGTTGAGCAGCCCTACTATAGAGTACAAATGCTAGAGTGAGAATCTTTTTCCCACCTTCCCTTCCCTCAGAGTGTTAAACATAATGCTCTGCAGACAGTAATATATTCAATATTTGGTAATGATCAGCCCTGAAAACTGTCTAAAAGAGTCAACAGACGGTATTATTAGAAGAGGTAAATTACATTTTAATAATGTCCATAGTTGAGTCTTCTAATGTTTGCCCCTGGTTTCCTCCTTTTCAGGCTTATAGGGGCATTATAATTCCCCCTTCCCTTTGTGGTTGAGTATGACTTGTTACTTCCAGCCATTATGTTATAGGTAGAGTTGACTTGAGTCATTTTTGAGTGAGAGCATTTAACTGCTGGTGGGAGACCCTCTGACTCCTTCTTCTTCCTGCTGCTAGTATCAGACTGCATCCATATTAGGTGCCCCACAAATATGGGGAAGATATGTAATGTGAGCAAAAGTTTGTTGCTTCACCAAAATTGTATATGTGTGCTGGTCTTCAGCATCATAGGCATATGAATACTTTCAAAAGTCTCATGTTAGACTCTGCTCACTGCTAAAATGCTAACTTATCTCAGCATGATTTCTCTAATGACTTAAACATTATTATTGAAGCTTGTATACTTCTTTGTGTTGACCTACCATTCACATGAAGCTGTTCCTTGGATTTTTATCTTTTTATTTTTTATGTTTATTTTTATTTTTTAAGATGGAGTCTAACTTTGTTACCAGGTTGGAGTGCTGTAGCGTGATCTCGTCTCACTGCAACCTCCACCTCCTGGGTTCAAGCAATTCTCCTGCCTCAGCCTCCTGAGTAGCTGGGATTACAGGCGTGCACCGCTATGCCCAGCTAATTTTTGTATTTTTAATAGAGACAGGTTTCACCATGTTGGCCAGAAAGGTCTCGATCTCTTGACCTCGCGATCCACCTGCCTTGGCCTCCCAAAGTGTTAGGATTACAGGCATGAGCCACTACGCTCAGCCTCCTTAGATTTACTTTGCTGATAAATCAACACTTTTTTTAAAAAGTCAACAAATCATGAAAGCTTTCTTAATCAGTCTTCATTCTGTTTTTGAATTTTTAGTTCATGACTTTTGCACATAGGGCTGTAATATTATTGACTTTACCAATCTACATGTAGTTTATATATGTTTTTAATTGTGCTAAATGTATTTCAACTTGCTACATGAAATTAATTGTTTGCCTCTGTTGGTTCATAAAATATATTCTGTTAACATGAAAATACTCATGAGACATGGAAATACCATAAAATAATAGAAAAAGCACTAGATTGGGGGAGTGAGACAGCACATAGAGCTTTGTACCAAAATGTAGAAAAACTGAGTCTCCGTGTAACTCTTCCCACTTATTGCTATAAGGTAGATGAAGTCTATACATACACTCTGTAAACTCTTATGCACTATGCAAAGGGGAGTTATTATTAATGTGCTGACAAGGTTCTTGCTCTATTTCTGTTGCCACTGAACTGCACAACCATCAATAAGTAAGTTGAGTTCTCAGTCTGCAGTTTCCTTACTCGTGTACTGCATTGTGCTATAGTTGGCTTTTGTTCCTTTTTCCAGGTATGAAAAGTCCAGGTTGCTATAAACATTTGTGCTTAAATTTAAATGCTTTACAAAAATCCCACCCTCTTGGAAAAAAATATAAATTATCTCATTTTTCAAATTATTTAAGCATCCTGGAGATATGCAATTTCTATAATAAATATGCCCCATTTTCACTACTTTATATATCAGTCATGACTCTGTATGTTTTCAATAAATGTTGAGATGAATAACTATTTACCATAATATTAAATCATTAATCAAAAATAATGATTTTAATATAGATTTAATAGGTTTAAATACTAGTAGTAATAATAGTAATGGTTTTTGGCTAGGCAGTGTTTCATGGGGATTATATTTATTATTTTATTTAATTTCACAACAATGATACAAGGTTGATAAAAATACTGATAAAGTGAAAATGAGGAAAATATTATTTTTTAGATTGGGATATATGATCTCTTTCTTCATTTTAAATTTCCCAATGCATTTGTGATCACTCTGTGGAATCAGTGTACAAACTATAATCTGAAAGAAATTGGTGGTATTTTTACAGTACGTGAACACAACCATCTGATTTATAGTTCAATCTGTTAATGCACTCTGTTATTAGGCCACCTGGCAGTTTTATGCATTGTGAATTTAAAGAGGAGCTCAATGTAACATAAGC
The DNA here is from genome assembly GCF_049350105.2 of Macaca mulatta. Classification (NCBI taxonomy): domain Eukaryota; kingdom Metazoa; phylum Chordata; class Mammalia; order Primates; family Cercopithecidae; genus Macaca; species Macaca mulatta. The sequence goes on from NC_133422.1 coordinate 66,920,667, forward strand.
TTTACAAGCTGGGGAAATATTATTGAAATGAAACATGAATGAGGACCATTTAAACAATAAAATAATGTGTATAGACTATATATTTTTTAGTTTTAGCTAATATGTGCCGTAGGTATAAATTCTGAAATAAGTTGAGGTTCTTATGAGACTATAAAAAGTAAATTAAAAATAAACTTATTATGTACTATTGTTAATCATGTAGCATTCATGTGCTTATAGAGAAACAAAAATACAGCCACAAACTACCTCTGAAAAATTAAGATCGCATATCAACTACATTTTCTTTTAGTACTCACAGAAGTGTACTTGGGGAAATGCTGTCAGAATGAAAAACCAGAATTGGGAGATGAAAGAAAAAACTATAACTTATTGACCATCCCTTTTATGACTCTCAGTTTTATTATCATTTAAAGAATTTGATCCACCACTGTTGAAGTACAAAATAAGGCCTTTACAAAGATAATCCTAGAAAATATGTCATTGAGATTAAGCTGTGGCATAACAGTGAATCTGTATTATACTGGAAAAAAAGTATATCTTCTGTAATGTGATGATATCCATCCTGTATTGTTCTAAATGATCTAGTCGTAGCTCATGTCATTTGTGAAAGGTGTTATGTTTTAAGTAAGCTACATTCTTCACAGGCATCCAGAAAACTTGGGCTAGGTCTAATCAATTTTATGTCATTATTGTAGTCCTCTTTAATTAAATTTATGAACTACGAGATTTAAGATGGTTTTTATTTTTATTTAGAATTGAAATTACAATCAAACTTCATTATCTGCATCACGCTTTCAAAGGGATCTTATGTGATTCATAACTATATAATTTCAAAACATATTTTTCAAGATACATTTGCTTTAAGATACATGCAAACAACTTAAGGGAAACTATTTTTGTTTATATAAATATATCTATTTTCTCTCATTTTTAAAATTAGAAAAATGTGAAAGATTAATAAAAATGTTATGAGCTCTATATTTTGAATAAGACATTCCTCAAATGAAAAATCCTACTATGTACCCACAAAAATTGAAGAAAAAATTACAAGACTTATGGAAAACAATGGCTTTTCAAATAGCTATTTCTTTATACTTCACAAGGAAGTAAAACTCCTCTCATTGTCTCAATATTATTCAAATCCTTAACTGTCAAGTGAAACAAAAAATGAATTACACTCTCTTATATATCAGAAAACAAATGTCTGAAATATGTCCAACAACTGATAGGTTATTATGCTTTTAACCTTAACATTTACTTAATTCTTACATATTTGGATTCCATACCTTGATGTTGATGTTTGTGTTTAATCTGCTAGCTTTAATACTTCTGTTTAGAAAGTTTGATGTTAGGATGTCCAAACTTATGGAAAAAGAAAATTATGAAAATAAATGATCAATTAACAAATAAATTCCCCTGAGTACTAATGACAGTATATTATTTGGGTTAATTTTCGGAGAATTGGTATTTGGATACTTAATTTGCCACTTACAGAGGTGACTGTGCGTTTGTTTTTTTGTTTTGTTTTGTTTTTTTGTTTTTGCCAGTCTGATGCACCCTGAAGACTTTTGGTTTGGGAACTTGAGGAGGCCACAGGGTAGGACAAAATTCATTTTACTGAAGTATACTGGTTATGAAAATTGCTTGTTCCAGTGGGCGATTTCACTACTTCATTTACAGCATAAGTGCGCATTGTGTTCCCACTGGCTGGGATCTGACCCTTATATTTCTCATTTTCCTTCTGAAATGTGGGTCAGCTGTGTTGTCAGATTCCTCTTCTCCTGTAAAACGTTTTATTTTTAAATATTTGACACTGGAGCCTTCTAAAAGAACAGGTTAAAAAAAAATGTCCTGCTGGATGGCATTTATGACTCAGACAAGTATCATTGCCACTGACCTCACAACTCTTCTTAAATAGTCAGAGAAGGGCAACAAAATTGTCAATTAGGCTTCCAGGGAACAGCATTCAGCCCAACTCAACTCGTGCTTGGCAGCATAATCATGCAGATCTTGCTTCTGCACAAGAAGCCTTTCAAGCCTATAATAACGAGGGTTCAACAAATTTGAACTTCCTCTCTCAACAGCAGATTTAGAAGCTGTTGATTTGTTATACATTTACTAAAGGGTTTTGTAGCACTGACATGCAGCATTTAAATTTATCTCAGATATTCAACCTAATTCTTTGATTCACAAATCAGAGGTCAGACTTCTAGAAACCTTAAAGAATATTGCTGTGTGCACACACAAACACACACACACACATATGTAACTTCTCTGTGTGTGTGTGTGTGTGTATATGTATATATGTAAAATTTATCTTCATCTTTCTCTTTTATTTCTCCCTGATGTTGCATTTTATGCCTTTATGTTTTGGAGGCAGTATTGAGCCAAGGAGGATTTGTCAGTATTCAATAACTTGTTCCTAAGAGAAACCGATAATCTTATTCACAAACCACAAATTTTAGAGTTTGCTATTCAGTATACTCACCAATAAGAATAAAAGGAATTTCAGTTATAACTTGCTCTTTATATTTTACTAACCACAAGATTTTTATGATTTAAATAAATATGAATTACTCTAAGGCTAGGGAGGAATGTAATAAAAGGAAAAAATGATTAATGTAAAATTCAAAGTTGAAAACATATACTACGGTAGAAAGAAACAGTCAATACAAGAGATACTCCTTTTATCTGCCGGGGGTCACCATCCTAAAACTGGACTGCAACACTTCAACTAGTAAGGTGATAGCCATCTCAAATATTTCCCTTCATGGAGACATGATATTTGGTCTTACCTAATAAACCTGACACATTTGTTTCATTTGTAAGTGAACTGTCTTTAAAAAACCAGGCCTAGACCTGTTTCTCAAAGGGAGAGACAAAAGGAGAGATGGGACCAAGGCCAGTGGTGCTTGCTGGGTCTATGAGAGGAGAATTATTTCTCCTTCATGGAAAGAAAGCCAGTTACAATAATCCTACCTAAATACAAACAATAGAGGCTCACTGGAGTATCTGCCAGCAGCTGAATTAAGAAATCAAAAGAATAACAACAGCTGGGCTGGGCCCTGTATTGGTCACCTATTTCTTTAGTAAGTTCCCAGCCAGAATGGATCTCTTCTGTCTTTGAGTGTGATATATACCCACAAAATCCCAACCACGTTTTTACATTGGAGTCTAAATTCCTTAGCCAATTAGTGTTATGATTTTATCACAGCAGTTGTTTGAAGCTAAATTGCAGTAGTTATTATCCATGATGGGTCCTGCTCCCTGAGGTTAGCTGCTCAGGTTGAACAAACCATGAAAAACACCTCAGAGAAAATTCATGCTAGAAAATAACTACAATGTTACAATGTTGATGTTTTATCAAATACAGTGCTAGGGCCAGATTTAGCCCAAAATGTCCCTATAGCCCAACTTAGTAATAGTTAAATAAATTCACAAGAATGGCATACATTTAGAAAAGAGGACAAAGCGCTTGGCCATCTGTTGAAAAGACCTCATGAAACTCTTGACAGAGATTGTGCAACAAATCTGCTATCAGGTTCAGGCACATAGAACATACATTGGAATCCATGCCTTAGTTTTTACACATACTAAAAATCTACTGTGGTGATATGTTTATGTATTTCTGAACACCTAAGCTCCCCATCTTTTTTAGTTTTCAGTTCAGAGGTACACGTGTAGGTTTGTTACACAGGTAAACTTGTGTCACGGGGGTTTGTTGTACAGATTATTTCATTACCCAGGTATTAATCCTAGTACCCCTTAGTTATTTTTCCTGGTCCTCTCCTCCTCCCACCCTCTACCTGACAATAGACACCCAGTGTGTCCGTTGTTCCTTTCTATGTGTCCATATGTTCTCTCTCTAAGCTCCACTTATAAATGAGGACATGTATTTGGTTTTCCGTTCCTGTGTTAGTTTGCTAAGAATAATGGCCTCCAGCTCCATCCATGTCTCTGCAAAGGACATGATCTCATTCTTTTTTATGGTTGCATAGTATTCCATGATGTATATGTACCACATTTCCTTTACCCTTTTTGAAAAGGTTAAAACTATATTGGAGTGGTTAGCGACCTGATAGAAATTGTTCCATTTTTCCACATATACACACTATGTCCAGATATGCATGGTCGTACATAAATTTATTGGTTTTGCCACATTGTATATTGGCCATTACAATGAAAGAAGATAAAGGACGACCTAGATAGATTTCCTGTTAGCTGATTCTAAACTGTCCGCAAATATTTTTAAAATTCAGTTTACAAGAATTACCATGATCATAATCTTGTCACCTTGTTTTTCATTTTCTCTTTCATTCCCTGAGGTCTGTGACTCAGCACAAAGTATCTAGACTCCTACCCACCATAAACATATTGACTTAGAGTAATTGTTTGTACACATCTCTCACGTTTACTCCTTGATCAAGAAATTTCCTTGGGGTTTAGGGATTCCCTGAGTAGTATCTAGCTATATGAGGTAGAAATGTTGTCACCAATAGTTCTGAGTCAGTGTATTTTTAACTTGTGTGAGAGTTCTAGCTGAGTCACTTGCCCTGGGGAAGAGACAGGAAAATGAAAAGCAAAGAGAAGGATAATAATAGTGGGAATTCTTACACACACTGGGAAAAAAAAAAAAAAGAATTTTGGATTATTTAGAGGAGATATAATGAAACTAGCCCTTCATCCTTTCACGCTTTAGTATAAGGTGTGTACAGATGTGCTGTCCATCTTTCAGGCTTGTAAACATTTTAGCACATGCTCTTTGCATACTATATCAGCACTATAAGGAAAATGTAAACCTCTGCCTTTTAGAAGGTGGCAGACTAAAGAAGCAACACTCAGAGGCAGTTCTAATTTTTACTGTCACTGTGTGCCCAGCATTACATTGACTGTTGTCATGTGTGTCATTTCATTTATCCCTTACAGTGACCTTTTGATATCTGATTATCATGCTCCCACTTTTCAAAAGAGGTAACAGTACTACTCTAATTTGGATTTGGTTTTTCCCAGGCAGTGGTGCCCTTCATTGAAGCTCAACATGATACAGTGTCAAGACTGTAAAAATATAAAACACTTTATCTGAAAATTAGGAAAACTATTAAAAAATAGGAAAACGTCACTTTTAGTAAAGGAGCCAAAGCACAGACATAATTCTTCTCTTCATTCACAGCAAAGTCTGCCTACCTGCAAATAAAGAAATTCATAAATAGAAAAGCAATATTCATTCTTCATCCCCTCTTCCTCCACTTTAAGATACTATGTTCCTTCTCCTATGCATGCAGCAGTCCCTCAATCAAGGATTAATAAGAGACGAATCTAATTGAGAAATTCACAAATGCCAATGTTGGAACTGAAGATAAACCTGCCTATCACACTGGGAGTGCAGCAGTGGGAGGGAGGGAGGTTATACGGTAAAGCTCCGTTCCTTCTTGCTCTATCTTGTCTACACTTGTGCTGGGAAAGCTTGGCTCAGACCTCTAAGGCACAGGTGTCTTTATCTTTCTTTACATAAAAATAGCAACCAAAAGCAACTTTATTTTCTTCAGAACTTGCTTCTTACCATCACCATGTGTTTGCTGTTATCTAGATTAGGAAAGGCAGGATCTTTAGTCAGCTTAGCTTGACACATTTACCTTGGAGGAGGATGAAATATCCTCAGCTATTCTAGAGACTTGATTTGCCTAGGTACTTCCAGGCTCTATAGGAGGACAAATTAAGTGGTACTGGTAGAAGTTGCCAAGGAGCCTAAACACCTGTAATTGGAAACTGCTAGACTGAAGTAATATGAGATGGCAGTAGCTCCCCAGAAGATGCACCTAAGGACTGAAAATGGAGCCTAAAAGAAAGGAGAGGTACAGGAGATTTCAGACCTGCCTCAGAACAGGCAAAGAGGACTGGCTAGGAAGGTGATGTATGTGCTCTTACAGCATTTGCTTCCCTAACACAGCTCTAGGGGATCTGAATAAAATCCTTGAAAGAGTCATTCCTTGAAAGAACAGAATAACATTACATCATCAAGACATTTTAGTGCACAGATTTTATGAACCATCTTGCACCATCCTGGATGAGTTATGATGTCCAGCTGCAAAGGGTGTGACCAGATATATGGCAGAACAGAAGGTTATCAGAAATGATCCAAATACCATTTTCCTGAGATGGTTGACCAGAAAAACACAGACTGCAGCCAGTGCTGAGAGCTGCTAGTGAGAGCCCTATTGGATGCCATCAACTCCAAGACAACAGTGAGCCAAAAGAGGAGAGCTGAGCTCAGAATGCTGCATTGCTGGGAGCTCCCTAGGAGATCCTAAGCCCCACCCCTCAAGCATGAAAATAAAGGAAAATATTGAATCCTTTCAAGGGAAATTCCAGGCACCTAGCTAGCTCTGAAAAGTAAATGAGTTACTTGATAAGCAAGAAGGTAATGGCAGCACGAAACAATGGCCAAGGAAGTTAGAATCATGGGAAGTTCAGTTTCCCTATAGAAACTAAAGATAACATCTTAGCATATGTCCCTGAGTTGTTTTTCAGAAACCCATGTCCCCAACTAACGGACCTGCTGGCATGTGGACCTCAGATAAGGGGGATAAAAGAAAAACTTCAGCCAAATTAAATTTAAAGGAGTTTAATTGAGCAATGGATGATTTGCGAATTGGGCAGCCCCTAGAATCACAGCAGATTTACAGAGACTCCAGTGCGGCCACGTGGTGGAAGAAGATTTATAGACAAAAACAGGGAAATGACCTACAGAAATGAGAAGTGAGGTACAGAACAGCTGGACTGGTTATAGCTCAGCCTTTGCCTTATTTGAACACAGTTTGAACTCTCAGCAGTATATGAATGGTTGAAATGAGGCCGCTAGGATTGGCCCAAGTCTCAGCACTTGTTACAGGCTCACATTACTAAGTTAAGTTTTCAATCTTGTCTGCCTGTTAAGCTAGGTTGCGGTTGATTCACAAGGACTCAAATATAGAAGGAAGGAGTCCTTCTCCATACTTATATATAGATGTATGGAGTACTTCGCAGGCCATATTTAGTTTGCGTTAACAAGGGAAAACTAAGGACTGAACTCTGACCACTATTCTTTGTTCTAAATTTCTTCCTGAGGGGCCTGGAGGAGGTCACACCCATGAGCCAGAGGTAAGGTTCTTTTCATCTGATCCCAAATTTTTAGACAAAACTTTCCCTCTTTAACCAATTGCAAATAAGAAAATCTTTGAACTCATCTATGACCTGTGGACTCCTACTCTGAGATGTCTTGCCTTTTTAGGTCAAACCAATGGATAGTCTGTAGGTATTGATTTATGACTTTGACTGCAACCTCTGCCTCATGGCCTTTCAAAACCCCTACCTGTAAGCCATGAGAGAGTTCAGGTCCTAAGTATTAGCTGTCCGATTTTCTTTGCTTGGTGCCCCGCAATAAATGCTTCACTTTCTCTTGCTGCAATCCTGATGTCAGTGTTTGGTTTTGCTGTGCCGGGTGGGTGAACCCAAGTTCAGTTCAGCAACACCTATCATTCCACCATGTGTCACCCTGTAGGAACAAGTGATTTGACCACTACTATCCACTTGATATCTTTGGGGGTGTAGAGATAGCTTACTGTTTGTCATATTCTTTCTCAGGAGAGAGAATAATAATTATCGTTCAGATTCTGGAACAAACTCCAGCCAATTAAGGATAGTTCCAGCATTGAATTGAACCTGGAGGATTGGCCCACGGGAAAAACGGTATTACTAACAATTCTAACTAAAGATTTGTTTTAATGTAATTTTAAAGCCTTTTTTCTTCAAATCTTGACTCTGGATTATCTCTATTAATTGGTAACACCAACTACTATATGAAATAGGATGATTCTGTCTTTCTTTCTCAGTCAATTTGGTGTTTGTGTCATAGTCTCAATGTTATATAAGAGGTAGGTATGTTACAAAATTGTCTGACTTCAAGTCTAATGGACCATTTATTCAATTAACATTCACAATTGAAAGAAAAAGAACTACTGTGGAAAAAAATGAAAAAAAAAATCGATGGGAGAAGCTAAATAATAACATCAATACCTTTGTTGGTTTTCTTTTTTCATTTTCCTGTTAAATTCAATGCCCTCTAAGACTTTCATACAAAAGAAAGAAAGTGAATATTGAATCAGGGAAATTTTTAAATTATGTAAAATTTCTGCCTATAATAGTCATGTGTGGGGAAAGGTATATTATAAAACTTTTTTAAGAGGTTATTATGATTATTATTCTTGGAAACCATGTGCTATAGAAAAGTTAAATTTGTCATTCTCAGAAGCCAGTTCCACCAGGAGGAGGATTTGCATGGTAATTTTTTTTTTTTTTTTTTTAAGCAAAAGATATTGTGCTAGGACTCTAGCTGCTCTGGACGTTTTCCTAGAATATGAGGTTCGAAGCTGGAAGAGATGGAGGAAGTAGTTTACAAACAATCATGACACTCTGAACCACCGATGGCAAATCAAAGCAAACAGAAATGAATGCTGGGTGCCAGAAAGATTGTTGATTTGTTCTTGCCTGATACTCATAGTCCTGGGGACAGCTCAGGGGATGTTACTGTAAGATTCTTGTATTGGTTCGAACCCCGAGCGCGAGCCAACAGACAACACCAACATGCTGTTTTAATGAGCACCTGGGTGCAGGCAGGCTGAGGCCTAAAATGGCGTCAGCAGCAAGTGAGGATGGGGCAAAGATTTTATAGTCTCCTGTAAACAGGAAGTGTCATGGTCTGATGTAACTGCTACGTTGTACCCGGGTGGCCTCTTTCTGGATCTTATGGGTACGTGTCTTCCAGTCAGCTCTCTTCCCGCTTCTGCTATCTTGCTAGAGCACACTGCTGAGGCAAGCGGCCTCGCGCCTTGGAGCTGGGACTGAGAAGGGAGGAGTTACTCATCCCCTTAAGCTTTCAGGCCCTGGGGAGAATCTTACAGTTACCAGTCTATAAAAGAGACTTCAGTGAAGTTCAAAGACACCAACTAGTTTGAGAACAGCAAGAAGTTCAGTTCCAGCATAGGACCAGTAGAAAGTAGCTAGGTTATAAAGCTTTGGAAGTTCAAGAATAAACACAATGAGAGGCTTCAGTGGCTATGAGGACAAGTTTGGTAGACCTGAAGAAAAACCCTGAAAACCCAAATGACCTTGACTTGACATTTCCATAGCTGCAATGGTGAGCCAGCATAAGCATTTGATCATTCTTTATGACTCATTAACTATTACTCTCTTCCATTATTCACATACAAAAAGTCCTGCTTCCTGCGTTAGGTGCAGGAGACACTGTCTAACACCCAGGTTTGTTTCTGAAAACCCTTGGGGTAGGATCATTTGTGATTCAAATACTTCTGGGATCAAGAAAATGTTATTGCACTGTGACTGAGAGTGACTCTATGAAAGTCTTTGCAAATGTTTGCACAAACACTAAAATGTTTATACAAATAAAATAACATTAGAGACTACTGTATATTTCATCTCTTGCTCCTGAGAAATAGTCTAGCTTCTGCCTTCCCAGAAGTTTAAATAAAATGCTTATAAATTATTTTGCTTTATTTCATGAAGTTGCATTCTCACAGATTTTTTTTTTTTTTCCTACTCTGGTCTTCAAACCAAACATTAATGCATTCCTAGTTTTAAGATTCAGAAGTATTGACTGCAGCCTCCAAATCCCAGAAATGCAAAGTAATTTGGATGCTTGAGATTTAACAAAGCTTTGGTTAACCTCTGTTTAACTTTCCTGATATGCTGAAAGATATTTCTCAAATTCTCTCTCTAAAGAGACTCCCCTAACAGCTCAAGCCCCTTCCGCAAACAGTTCAGCTGCAGGAAAATATTAAAAGGCTCAGTATTTTAGGTTCCTTTAGTTTTCTTTATGTGTCCTAAGGCAAAATCTTTAACCATCTACTTTGCGGTGGGACTTACTGTTCTTCTTTTACTCTTCCTAGTACTCACTTCCGTGTCTCTCTATTATCAATAGAAGAAACTCAAAAGTTTCATATACTGGAGATAAAATTCTCATTGTTGAGCAAATGATTTGCTGGGTTCAACAGAATTTGCTTAAGAGAAACTCAGAGCTTTGAAGAGTTTGCTCTATTAGCAGTCACATCTTACTCAGAGATTGAGATCCAAAATCATCACACACAATAAAGATTGTCTGTAGTCTAAATCAATTTTGAAATCTCTTAAGTTTTCCAAAAAAGAGAATATTATACATTTTGTGGTGTGTCTATCATTATCTAGCTCTGGAACACTGCTGGACACCAAGTGAGTCAGTTGGCTAACATTTGGGCGCCATGTTGAAATGAAAGCACAGAGAATTGAAGTTGTTCAAGATCAATGTCCTTACAATGTGGGATCTATCCTGATTCTAGAGAATAAGTTAGTGGTGGGTACTCCTGCTTAGAGGTTTAGATTCCTTTGTAGACCACAGTAGGATACAATGGAAACTATGGCAAATCTAAGAACTTTCTTTGGAAGGTTGCATGAAGCTCTAAGCTCAGAAGTTGCACCAGAGCAATTCAACCTCAGTGTTCACTGACTCAACATCACTTCAATGACATTCCGACCAAATTTTCCCTATGGTAAAGAAAACTCAGAATAGTATTTCAGTAATATTCACAAAGTTAACTTAAAATCTCCATAATTTGGGTAAAAATAATTTATTAGATATTTTAAGTGGTTTATTTTTCAAATGACAATTTTAAAAAAAATCACTTTCCAGTAAAAAGTAAAAGATTCTTATTGTACTCAATGAGCTATAAATATCCTGTCTTTATCTTTCTCTAAATTATAATTTCCATTTGTTTAACATCTAATTTAGTTCTATAAATATCTAATACCATTTTGATATTTGCTCAAATGTGCCAAGTACTGACCTCTTTACCAAATTAGGTCTGTGATCAAATCAGGGAAAAAATAATACACTTCAATTCTGAATGCTATTTGTCTAGCAAGGCTAAGCAGTTAATCTTTAAATACACTAAACCTGTCTAGAATCTGTGGATATTGGTGGACTTGACAATTAAAACATTTAAAACCATTTATTTCAAAAACATCTTTGAAACAAGTTACTTAAAATTAAACCAAAGGATTTATTCTACAGTTTCAAATTATAATTTCATTAGTTGCTTATATAACTATTGATGGTAATCAGATAAGAATGTTTACATTAACAATTTGTTTTCAGAAAACTGTTTAGACAGTTTATCACAAAAATACTTCTAAAAATATGAGAGGCCTTTTAAAAATTATTAATCTAGGACAAGTTATTTTAAAAGTTTTAGATAACATAAATAGTTGGAAAAAACCTAATCTCTCAGAAATAACCTCTATTAATATACTGATGTATATCCTTTCATGTTTTTTTCAACACATAAACACACATATACTTGTTAACAGACCCTCCCAAAACTGAGCTCAGTTAATACATACAATTTTGTAACCTGCTTTGGTCCATTTAGACATTTATCACATATTCATTATAATTTTCAGTATTTGGTATTTTAATTATATTGATCATAAGTTACATACAGATGTTTCTCTAATGCATATTGAGTTTGTTTTTCCTAAAAGTTTTCTTTTTCTGTTTTTATTTCAATAGAAAACCAAAAGATATTTGCCAATGCACAATAACCTGGATGCTCAAAGGGTGAGGTGAGTTTAGACATGAGATATGTTTTTATTAACTATTCAATAAATTTTATATTCAGTTTAGATTCATTTACGTTTCAGAGGATCTATAAGTTCAGAGACTCTCCTAGATGTTTGCATGTATAATTTCATCTAATGTATGACTCTATTATCCCTAGCTTTACACTGTAACACTGAAATTCAGTGTAGTTACCTAATTTTTCTGTAGAATTAACATTTACTAGTAGCAACTCAGAGTGTGTTACAAGGCACATTTCAGCTTTCAAAGTGTTTTTTCGGCTGATTTTATATTATTTAACCAGTTATCTTAAAAATGTATACAAAAACTAATAATAGTGTTATTTTTATTGACTACTGACTACAAATTTTGAGGTAAATATTAGCTTTATTTGCTTTAATTTGCAGATGATAAACCTGAGGTTGAGGGATACCAAGTACCTTCTCCACAAATCAGCAACCATGGGACAGGTGTGATGCAAACCTCTTGTTCCATCTTGTTCTCTTTCTGCTCAACCATTGCACCATTAGGAGAAGTGAAACTTGGGCTGAGTCTACAAGGGGCACCCAAAATAACCATGGTGTGTTTATGTTCACTTAAAATCATAAAATTGGTGTACGAAATAGAGTTTTCCAGAATGAGTACTTATATGGATTAAATAAATCAGATACATTTTATATCCTCATTCATTTTCTGCTACGAAACATGAATCATATGGCACACTAACAGAAATAAGTCCTTTACAGAATTCTGTATTGATCATTTCTCTGATATTTCTCACAATTGGCACGTAAATCTGGCCTCCAAAACAACATGGAGATCAACTAGTCTCCAGGTGTCTGGGATTTCATGGTTTATGTTCTTTGTGATTTTATGAAGATACCAAACAAATCCACCCATATTCTGAAATTATCATATCACTGTTCTACATTATTATATTCATCAGACTAAGAAGGATACATGTTGAGCCCTGATAATCACCTTCGATTTCTTCTCACAAAGGGAAATGATAGCCCTTTTTGGTATGTCTAAGGAAATTGTTCGATGCAGAGAATGGATTGTCCTCTTGGTCCCCACTGATTCTCCTCCCTCCCAGGTTTGTCTGTGCTGAGATGTCCACTTCTAGCATTACAGCCTAACTTGCAGTCACATAGTTCTTAATCTTTGCCTTTTCATTCTGCTAATGATTTTGCAATATGTTGCTTTCTATGCCTTTCTGTACTCAGTGTTTGCCATCTCTCTATCAGTAGCTGGATTCTTTCTGCTCCACCAGCATGCTCCCAGGCCTAGGGAAAACCAGAGTGGGTGATTCAAAGCCTATTTGCAAGGAAGACTCTTTTCTGTTTGCAGTTCAAATCTCAAACTTATCTCCATGCAAGCAGCCCTATGATACTTTCTGAATAACACAATTTAACATTCTAAAGGCCATCAGAGCTCTAGTATTGTAATAGATTACTTCATACTAATCATCTTTTATTTATTTTCAATAAATGGAAATAAAGTTAATGACGGTTTTTTCTAGTGCCTTACCTTGATTTGTTTTGATTTTGCATTATGGCACACACAGCAAGCTTCTCTAGTATAACACCCAACACCTAATATGTATCTGTCTCTCTAGCAAGGCTGGGCTTCTTGTGGCTCATTCACATTTATGCCCCCAGAAGCAAGCCCAATGCCTGACACACAGTGGTCAGGAAAAGTCTGATGAACATACGAGGGAATGAATGAACCAATGATGTCCCTTCGTGCTACTAATATGTTAATTTCATTAAAATAGCAGCTTTACATTCCCATTAAAGCAAATAAAATTTTAGTTACCCTAGCTTTTTGGAATTGATTTCCACACATTCTAGAAATTTTGCTCTTACATTTTATAATATTCTACAGTAGAATTAATGTAAAACTGTAAATATGAGGCAGAAGAAAAGCCAAGTTCATAAAAGAATTCAGCAATATATAGTTAAAAACAGACGTGGTTCCCTTCAGCAAGCTTTCCTGTTCAAATCATTTCAGTAAATAAATATTTAACAAGCAATAAGACTAATGTTTGTATTTACATGGCAGTCAATTTATGTTGTACAAAAGCTAAATTCCCTATCCCCAATAATACCTTTTATTCTTTGACATTAGTCTACAACAAATGGCACAATTGTGCTAAAAAGAAAGAAAGAAAAAAAATCCCATAATAAAAACCATTCACTATGCCAAATATGTCATTACATTTTTTTCCTGTTCAGCTGCCAGATGTATTGCATTATATTATCAAATTGATAGATCTAGTGTTATTTCTACATTTACCATTTTACAACAACAAATAGAAGTATAAGGAAGCTTTGGTAACAAATCTTGCTTAATATGTATGTGAAGCAGACAGTTTGTCTAAGAGAAAAATATAACTGATGACAGATTTCATTTCAGTCTGCTAGTGCTTATTAAGATGTCTACAAACAAAAAGCCATATCTGGGTACATCTCTTTCTGCAAACAAAGGAAAGTTTTAATTGCTTTAATCAGCATTTGCATTGTCTTTGTGGTGACATAGAAAAACAATTCAGGTCTAATCAAGAAGTGTCTTCCAGGGGAGAATTCTTCAGCTTAGACTTTAAGTGAACCTAATAACATATTTCCTATAATTCTTGAATAAAGCTTAACAATGTAATACTGTGCTGACTTCTATTTAAATTATTCCTAAGCCATTAATAGAAAGCCTGGTGCTGTTTTTTGCTATGTCCTTATTAGGAATATCATTTTCAGATATAAAAATGGTTCCCATAAAATGAAAAAGTAGACTGAGCAATCAACCTCAAGTGTCAGTATTACAATTTTTTTCATCAACAATATCTTAAACCTAAAGAAGTCTTTGCTTTGAAGGTAGTCTTTTCAATTTCGTTTCTCAAAAATGTATTACATCCCTACTAGGTGAAAGATACTGTTATAAACTAAAAAAAAAAACAATGTTAAAATGAATAAGGGAACTCTACCGCATTTAAATAAATCTGCAGCCTGAGGTATTTGGGAGCATTTTCAAAACTCCTGGAACTGGAATGTGGTATGTTTAAAAAAAAAAAAAAAAAAAAAAAGCCATTTACTAAATACAAATGTTTCTGCAACCTTCCATAAGGCAAAAGATCCTTCAATTTATGTGCCAGTATCTCACATATATATCACTTGCATTCTGTAAATACTGCAGTGACTCCATTCAGGAAATAAATATTCTCATTAATGGATGGATAGTGTAAAATGTGGTATGGAATGGAAAGTGGGTTTCAAAATTGGGAAAAGCAAAGTACAAAGCCTTCTTTAGTCTATCTTGTTGGAGTTGTCTAAGCTTGAGCAAGTTATTTTTCACATTTCTAGGCCTCAGTTCACACATTTCTAAAATGAGGATTCATTTGTTTTTGTTCAACAAAAAGACCATGGAGCCTCTCCTGTGGCCCAGGCACTGTGGTAGCATGAGTGACACACAGGCCTTGTCTTCATGAAGTTTGCCACCCAGCATGCTAATGTGTATTAATCCAAAAATCACACCGACAAACAGAGGTATTGTAGTGTCAGAGGCTACACAGGGGAAACTTACAGTTCTTTGGGGGCCTATGTCTTGAGAAAGTGCGGTTGATATTGAAAGTGGAATCAAGTTATTCAAGTGTGTATTCCTGTAAGAAAGACCTGGAGGGATGGTTTGCAGGAAGATGTTTGCATGCATTGAAATTGACTTTGCTTTACATTTCTTTTTCTCTTTCTCGGTTGTGATAAGTTTACTGCCAGAGGATGAAGTCCCAAGTCATGACCATACTCTTCCTCAGAAGACTGTGTGACTTTGGGCAAATTACTTAATCTCTGTGTGCCTCAGTTCGCTCAGTTCCTAAATAAGAACTTATGTCATAGACCTATTTGGATTAAACAAGTTAATATTTGTAGGGTTCTTAGAATAGTACCCAGCATATAAGTACTGTTGTTGTTGTTGCTGTCAACTGGTACTCATGGCATGTCCCATGAGACAAACTGTTGCAAAAACAAAAATAGAAATAGAAAACTTTAAACACCCATGCCTTATATTTTAACAAAGAAGATAAAAAGTTAATTCAAGGTACCCTTTGCTGGATGTTAGGGAATACGATGCTTTTTTTTTTTTTTTTCTCAAGGCTCTTTCTTCCTTTTCCTTCCCCACTTTGGGCTAGGGATGCCCTGATTTCCTGTCAGTAGGTAGACATGGGGGTAGACTATGGTCATGACAGAAAGCAAACTTGCTTGCAGCAAACTGGATTTTTCTCCTGTAGTCATGCTATAACTTCCTGCCTAGAAACTCCACAAGTATTGAACACAAGAATAATTAAGGAAAGACCTTCGCTTTCAAGGAAGCTGCACCCTAGTTGGTGAGGAAAACAAGACAAAACAACAAAAGCACACATTTCAACAGAATAGCATTTATAAAATAATCCGCACGATTATCTGCTCCGTGAATATAAAAATCAAGGCTTATTTATCTTTATGTCCCCCAGAGCCTGATAATAATGCTCAATAAATGTTTGCTGGATTGAGATGAATACATTAACAAGCACAAACAAATAAAGAGTTTGAGCAAGTAATTGCCCAAAGAATGTCACATCAAGGAGTGATCACAGTGGAACTCTGGGGTCCCCATCAGAACCCTGGTAGATGTGGGGAGCCCCCAGCTCTCTTTTGTGAGCTCCTGATGAGCCAGTCACCTTGGAATCACTGAGGAGCAATAAAGCCAAATGGCATATACCAGGTACCCTTAGACTGCCCAGAGAGTCTACCTAATATTTAAGACATGTAGTGGCGAAATGTTTCCTCCTTCCAATAACATGTCCTAGTTTGAAAGATTTGTTTTCTGTGAATGATTTTATAAGTAATTTTATTTATAATTGAATCAATGCTAACTATTCACAACTTCATGTCTTCATTTACTCCTGCAAAATTAATCATTTTCCTAAATGAAAATATTAGTGTACCAGTCTTTGTGATATCTGGGTATGGGATAGAGCTGTAACATGGCACCTACCAATTTGGAGCAGAGTTCCCTTATCCATCAAAGGGAAGTAAAATGCTGGTGCTGGGCCAGGCACTGTGGCTCACGCCTGTAATCCCAGCACTTTGGGAGGCCGAGGTGGGCAGATCATGAGATCAAGAGATCAAGACCATCCTGGCCAACATGGTGAAACCCCATCTCTACTAAAAATACAAAAATTATCTGGGCATGGTGGCGCACACCTGTAGTCCCAGCTACTTGGAAGGCTGAGGCAGGAGAATCGCTTGAACCCGGGACACGGAGGTTGCAGTGAGCCAAGATTGCACCACTGCACTCCAGCGTGGCGACAGAGCAAGACCCTGTCTCAAAAACAAAAACAAACAACAACAACAACAACAACAATTCTGGTGCTGGTGCATTGGACAAGGGCTCTAGGTTAGAAAAGAAAATTCTGTCTTTTGGATCCTGCTATTCCTTACTTGGCCCTTTTTGTCTAAAAAGGATAAAAATAAACATTTTTCAGTTTATCCCATCTGCCAAAAGCAAAAGTGACCACCCCACTCTCCTTTTCTAAGATTAAAAATATTCACTATGTGGAGGATATAGGTCATAATGCAAAAGAAACATTGGTAGGTTTCAGGCAGGTGTTCTCTCTAGTTATCGTCAGTTGTTCTGACTCTCTTACAGCCTTGTTTCTCAAAGAGTGGTCCTTAAACCAGCTGCATGAGCATCACATAGGAACCTAATGGAAATACAGAATTTCAGGTCTCGTCTCAGACTCAGTGAATCCGAGTCTACATTTCAGCAAGAAGCCAGATGACGTGCATGCACATTAAGTTTGAGAAGCACTGTCATAGGACATACTTTTTGAGGCTTGATTGGGTAAAATGCCCCTGAACCCAGCTAGACAGAAGTGTGGTTGGCTTGTTGGTCATGTGACATTAGATGGCTACCCCTGACCAGAAGTGCTCCAAGGAATCTTTTAGATGTTTAGTGACAAAAAGTTTATTCCATTCAATGGATTTTTAAAACAATTACTGGATGACTCTCCCTTATAAGAAACAGAGGAAAATGAAGTCCATTATTGATTTGGAGTTATTACAGAATATCACATGCAAGCAAGGTAAGGCAGAGATGTCTGGCATGCTTCTCTGTTGGGTGGGCACCATTGGAGGGATAGAGGAGTAGAATTTACAGAAACATGGAAAGGCAAGTTTTTACTTTTGTAAATATTTGCCAACTAGGAAGTCAGAGAAGCCTGGAGGAGGTATGTGTTGGATGGATATTATCATCAGTCAGGAGAGTTATGCTGTGTTTGTTTTGTGATATTTTCAAAATAATCTACTGTATTATGGTAATGGAATTCTATGCGCATTAACCTGTTGAGAAACTTTACATAAAATATTTATATTTTATCAGCTCTTGAACAAAACTTTATTCTCTTCTGTAGGGCTATTGTCTGTTGCACACCTTTTGCCTATTATCAGTCACAAAGTATCAGAACTGAATTATTCTGTCAAGTGTGAATCTAGGAACTTTACACCTGCCAGTTCAGACTGATTTTCAACATTGTGTGAAAATGCCAAAGATTGGCTTGTCAGTCTCTGTTTGTGACAAGAGTCCTGTTCATGTTGCTCAATGGTTTGTGGAGGTTTTCTTTGAAGAATTATTTTTATATGGTTCAGTACATCACAATATCCCAGACAATAATTACTCTACATGCTAGGTAAAAATATAAGAAATAGATTGAAAGGCCTTCTTTAGTTGGTAATTACATGTGAATATGTTGGGAAAAAAGTTATCTCACTTTTGTCTGATTTATTCAAGCCCCAGTTGTGAATAAATGCAATTTTTGTACCTATGTAAAACTGCAGTATTTGTGACTGGGTAATGTAACTATACTTTAATAATGGAGTGGCTCCTCTTTTAATGGCAAGGGAACGGATATAAAGTAATGCTAACAGGTGAATAAAGATCTGTGGCAGAAGTAGTCAGACTTCTTTCCCAAGCTCAGGAAAGCTCTCTTAAAATTAAAATGAAGCTTTTGGAGGTTTGTGGTAAATTGCTGCCTCTTTCTTTGGATACATTCTTTCTTCTTGTTTTGAACAAGGGTCAACAACACCCGGAGGTAATAACTAATCTCTCTGGTCGATGACCTCTGCTGGCAGGCCTGAGGCAAAAACCTGGTTTCCTGATAGGTCTGGGACCAGCCTCAAGGTTCATTGTTCATTTCTTGCTCAAGCAATGCAAGAAGCATTAGGCTCCAGTTCTTGGCAATAACAACAGTAGCTAACACTTTGTGAGTGCTTCTTGTGTTCACTGACTCATGTAATCGGCTCATAACAAACCTATGTGTCAGGCACTATTGTCAGCACTGTACAAATATTAGCTTATTCAATTTTTATAATAAAATGATGTCCATTTTACTGATGAGGAGACAGGTACAGAGAGTTAAGAAACTTGCCCCAGGTCACACAACAGTAACAACAAAGCCAGGAGACAACCCCAGGCAACCTGGCTTCCTAACTGTATTAGGTACTACACAGAGTAATGCTAAAGCTTCAGTTCCTGCCCCACACCACACATTGTATCTCATTTAATCTTCACAGTAACCAAATGAAATAGGTTGTGTTAATCATAATCCCCTCCTATGTTTTAATGGTGTTCCCTCCAAAACTTACTTTGAAATTTAATTGCTAATGTAATAGCATTGGGAGGTGGGGCCTTTAAGAGATGATTCGGCTACAAGAGCTCTTCCCACATGGATAGTTTAATGCCAGGCTGAGTTCATTTCTTGGTTCCTCTACTTACTTGCTGTGTAACCTTGAGTACATTTTATAAACCTCTCTGGACCTCAGTTTCTCTTTATTTAAAATGGAAATCATGTCATTAACCATGTCATAGGGTTGCCGCAAATGTGAAATAAGTACTTGGTACATTGTAAGCACTGAATAGCAGCAGTAGGCTGTCACTATTTTATTATGAAGACCAAAATACTTTTCACAGCTATTCTAAAATAGGACTTAACTAAGAAAATAAATTTGAAGTAGAAAATTACTACATGCATGAAATCTTTTGAGTTTGTAAGTGCTTTAAACTGCGATAGGAGTAAAGATGACTAACAAAAATAACTTGTATATCAGGCTACAGAGGTCACAAAAATTCTTTACATATATCATCACGTTAGAGAGTTATAATAACAGATTGGTATACATGGAATTATTGAGGTTAAGTGCTGGGATTTAAACCACACAGAATGTAAGTGGAAAATGCACTGAGAGTTTCTGAATACCAAACCTAGTGCTTTCCACTTCATTACTCTGGTGGTAAACAAATCTTTTAAAGCTTAACATGTGCAGGATTTGAGCAGTCTTTGAAAGATATAATTTGTCTCCATAAGTATCCTCAACAATTCTGCTTTGACTCACAGGTTGTGTTCTTTCTTGTGTTTTTGAATAAAAGGCTGTTACTGATGCTTAAGTCATAGGGAGCTCATGATGCTAGATTTCTGGGGGCCATTGTTACAAAGTCACTGAGGGTGGGCCAGAGAGTTGATTGGTTCAGGAAGCCTGGGAGTGAGACAAGGACTGACTCTGTCAGGACTCACCATCGTTCAGAAAAATATAACAAAGATTATAATCTAATGTTGTTCTCTTGCTGGAATATTATTGAACCTCACATCAAACTAGAGGGTTACGATACAACTTCAGGGTTATTGACAAGAAAAGTCCAAGAAATTGTACAGTTAAGAGGAAGCTAAGTAGATATAGTGATTAAATGTCAGGTGATATTCTGCATGGAATCCTGGAACAGAAAAAAAGGAGATTAGGAAAAAAACTAGTGAAATTCTAATAAAAAGTCAGGTTTAGTTAATAGTAACACAACAATGTTGGCTCCTTGGTTTTGACAAGAGCACTATGGTCATGAAAGATGTTAACAATAGGAGAAATTGGGTGAGGGGTATATGGGAATTCTCTGTACTATTTTTGCAACTGTTCTGTAAATATAAAACTATTCTAAAGTAATAATGTTATTAAAACCAAAAAAAAGAGGAGCTCAGTGGTACGTGCCTAAAGTCCCAGGTACTCGAGAGACTGAGGCAGAGGATTGCTTTGTGTAATTATTCATGTCTTGATATGTCTTAAATCTAGAGGGCTACAAAACGATAACAAATTTAAAGAAATAAACATTTGGCACAAATAAACTATTGTTTTCAAGATGTAGGGGAAGGATGCAGTATTCTAACCATTTCTTTTAAACGCAGACCGTGAAGCTTAGGAAACTGACTCAGGAATAATTCATCTTCTTTGAGATTCTGTGTGGTTGACCCAGGTGCCTCGAATCTATTCCAGGATGGCTGCATTCTGAAGAATTTTCCAGCATGGAGCCAGCCCAGTGTGCATGTTTTGATGGAATTATGTACAATCCTGGTGGTAACTATTGAACGGCCTCTTGAATGACACAGAATGAACCTCACTGCAAGGAGCAAATGTTATCCAATTAATTCAGTAATGTGAAAAACAAGTTTCTTTCCAACTTAGGTAACAATTGCCACATTTTTTTATTCTTCATCTTTGATTTTAAGTTCTAGGGTACATGTACAGGATGTGTAGGCTTGTTACATAGGCAAATATGTGCCACAGTGGTTTGCTACACAGATCAACCCATCACCCAGGTATTAAGCTCAGCATCCATTAGCTATTCTTCCTGATGCTCTCCCTACCCCTATTACCTGCCATGGGCCCCAGTGTGTGTTGTTACCACCAGGTGTCCATGTGTTCTCATTGTTCAGCTCCTACTTATAAGTGAGAACATGTGACATTTGGTTTCCTGTTCCTGCTGTAGTTTGCTGAGGATAACAGCTTCCAGCTCCATCCATGTCCCTACAAAGGATATGATCTTGTTCCCTTTTATAGCTGCATTGTACTCCATAGTGTATATGTACCATATTTATCCAGCCTATCATTGACGGGCATTTGGGTTCATTCCATGTCTTGGGTATTGTGAACAGTGCTGCAATGAATGTATGCATGCATGTATCTTTATAATAGAATGATTTATATTTCTTTGGGTATATATCCAGTAATAAGACTGCTGGGTCAAATGATGTTTCTGTTTCCACATCTTTGAGGAATCACCACACTGTCTTCTATAATGGGTGAACTAATTTACACTCTGCAACCTTGCCAGCATCTGTTGCTTCTTGATGTTTTAATAATCGCCCTTCTGACTGGCATGAGATGGTATCTCACTGTGGTTTTGACTTGCATTTCTCTAATGATCAGTGATAGTGACCTTTTTTCATGTTTCTTGGCCACATGAATATCTTCTTTTGAGAAGTGTCTGTTCATGTCATTTGCCCACTTTTTAATGGGGTCGTTTGTTTTCTTCTTATAAATTTGTTCAAGTTCCTTGTAGACTTTGGATATTAGGCCTTTGTCAGATGGATAGATTGCAAAAATTTTCTCCCATTCTGTAAGCTGTCTGTCCACTCTAAAGAGTGTTTCTTCTGCTGTACAGAAGCTCTTTAGTTTAATTAGATCTCATTTGTCAGTTTTTGCTTTTGTTGTTATTGCTTTTGGCATTTTCATCATGAAATCTTTGTCCATGCCTATTGCTATGTCCCCACATTGTATTCTACCTTTACCTTTTCATAGTGTCTCAGTGTTGCCTCTCAATACTAATTCAAAATGAACAATGGCAAAATGAACTTTAGATATGTGTTAATCTGCTTGCACCCATTAAAGAAAATGCACAACTATGAATTGCATCTTGTGGCAAGACTCATTCGCTTATTTAAGTAGGAAGAAATTCAGTGTGTAACTTGTGATACCCACTTGCGGTAAAACTAAAGTCATCATGATGATTTCTTTCTCTACGACATCAATTCCTTAGGGACTTCTTCAACCTCTTCCCAAATACTTCTGGGTCCTCAGGGAATGTTTTATGTGATTTTTACTTCCCACTATTAGATAGCGGTGGTCGTTTTCCTCTTCCTCTTCTTTCTAGTGGGTGACATCTCCTTTCTCAGCTGATGCTTTCTCAAAGCACCCCTATGTTGCTCATGCTGTTAGCAAGACTATCTGTCACATCTGGATTAAGATGGCCTTAGATCTTGCTGGGTACTTTCACTTTTAATTTCTCAGAGATATTTTACTCAAACTCTTCCTTAGGTGTTTACTTGCTCTTAGATTTCAGATGTAGCTTCCTAGTCTTTCATGAAGTGTACAGTGCTGTACTAACACCTGATTCCACTGCCCCATTTCTTCCTTTAGTCTAGGTCCAATCTTTGGCTTCCCTGGGCCATACTGGAAGAAAATGAATTGTCTTGGGTCACACATAAAATACACTAACACTAACAATAACTGATGAGCTAAAAAAAAAAAAAATGCAAAAAAATCTCATAGTGTTTTATGAAAGTTTATGAATTTGTTTTGGGCTACATTCAAAGCTGTCCTGGGTCACATGCAGCCTGCAATCTGTGGGTTGGATAAGCTTGGTCTAAGTATTTTCCAAGTATGTCTCTCATTTACATGGACTCTGTTTAAGCATTTATTTACTTATCTGCAAATGAGGATAATAACCTTATTCCCAAAAGGTGGGAGAATGGTAGGAGATGAGGGATGAGAAATTATCCATTGGACCCCATGTACACTATTTGGGTGATGAGTACACTAAAGACCCAGACTTTACCACTATACAATATATAATATATCCATGTAACAGAACTGCACCTGTATCACCAAATCCATCAACATAATTTTTAAAAACTCCATTCTCAAAACAATTTTGAAAGAATTAAATGATGTAATATATATGTCATCTGACCCTATTCCTTGTTGAAACAAATGAGATAATATTAATTTCACCAATATTTCAGATATGCCAGATTGGCTTGAATCTTAAGGTGAACACCATTTATGCCCCAGTTTTCTGTATTACTATCTAAAGAGGCCAACTTTCCATAACACTGATAAAGCAACAGTCATAATGAAAATGCATTTCCTTATTATATAAGGGCTGCTTATGAAATCCCAGTACATTTCTCACAGCCAGATTAAACATTTTATTGCCTTTATTTTTCATCAAGTATGCAAATTCTTTTTAGCAGGTTTCATTTTTGATTTAAAACCATTTTTCATGAAAAACTAAATCATTTACGGCCATATGGTCTCATGACAATCCATAGTTAAGAAAAAGCTCAGTAAATTTTATACAGGAATGCCTCTTTGATGTTCTTTCAAGTGAAAGAAACACACTTTCTAGGCATAGAGTGAGATGCTTTAAGAAAGAACTCTTAAAAGTTGATAAACATGTAGTGTGGGTGCTTGCCAAAGATAAAAGATATATGTCAATACCATGCCTTTCCTTTTACAGAAAAAGAAAATACAGTTTGGTTTCTAGCAGTAGGAGTCAAAACAATTCCCATATGTTATTTTCTATATGGAAGTGAACAAAAAAGAGAAAAAAAAACATGTTAGGGAAGATGTATGATGATGTGAGAATTGATAGCACTAAACATGTGTCTGTTGGTATTCTGTACTGACATGTTCCACATGGTTTCTCTTCTGGATGCAAGGAGTTCAGTCAAAACTGTAGGAACTGCCAATAATAAAAACAGTTGTCATTTAGAATCTACTAGGTACCAGGCATTTGTAATATGAGATGTGTATTCGTTAACTCATTTAGGCCTTACATTGATATCCAAAAAACATGTTAACATTCCTCTGTACAGAAAAGGAAACCAAGGGTCAGGAAGGAAAAGCAACCTTCCCAAGGGTTGAGAGTTCATAAATTAAAAATGCTGGGATCTGAGCTCAGTTACCTCTGACTTCAAAGCCCATTCAAAGCTGGGATTTGAGCTCAGGTGTGCTTCCCACAATTCCATGATGCCTTTCAGTAAATAAATAAATAAATGATAACCCGAGCTGTTAGAAATGTTTCATTCTGGTTAACTCCCACCTGGAACACACAACCAATCATAAAGCTAGTACCAAGCAGTCAGGTAGCAATGTGGGGCGGTCACAAGGAATGACTGTATGGGGAGCCACCAAGGCTGGGTTCGAATCCCAGGACCACTGTTGGTTAACTGTGTGACTTTGAGAAATGTCACACAGTTAAAATAAGTGTTTAGTCTGCCTAAACACTTACTTTCTTCTCTGAAAATGAGGATAATAACCCTATTCTTAAAATTCTTGTTAAATAATTGGATGATATAATGCATATGTCTCCTGATCCTATTCCTTCCTGAAATAAAAGAGGTAATATGATATGTTTACGGCCACTGGAGCCCACCTGCCTGGGCTGGTCTCCCCTCACTTTCCTCTCAGCTTATTTCTGAGGGCCAACCACACGTCTGTCTCATGTCATGTTTTTGCCATGGAGCCATGTCGTCACTTCCTCTTCCTTCTCTCCCTGAGAGGACTCTACTCCCAGACTCAACCCTCCTCAGCTAAAGGCTTCACTGATCTTTCAAGCTGCACTATAGTTTGTGAAAGAGTTGGGAAGTAAACTGTTTTCTTCCCAGTTTGGGCCCATACTTTGTTATGTGTGCCTCTGAAATAGGCTTTTGTTCCTTGCCAAGATCGAAACTTCTCCCATAAACATGACTTCTTCACTTACTGGTTCTAAGCCATGTCTTCTCTGACCCACAAAACCAGTTTCTCCAGCTAGCAGAGGACAGATGCCAGGCCTTCCTCACACATTATCCATTTCCTCCTTCTCGCTTCCCATCTTTCTACTAACTCTGTCCTTCTGTCTTTAGCCAAAATATAAAAGTCCCCTTGTCCTTGTGTACTTAGTTACATACACATATACATAGGAGGGTCATGAGCTCATGCATTTTGCCAAAGTCTATACTCTCACTCCCAGTTTGTTTCAACTCAGTCTGAAGAGAAAATTTCATAGCACAGTGCCTGTTATGTGGCAACTATTCAGTAAGTGCTATCTGCCTTCTGTAATCCTAGTATTATGTGATATTTAAAATAATACAATCTTGGACCTGAAGGGATGGCAGTTGAAGACAGTGTCAAAAACATAAGACAAAAATAAATAAATAAATACTATAAATGCCTTGTTGTTAAATATGCAAATATCATGATGTAGCAATAGGCCAACTGTTTACAGAAAGCAAAGATTAGACAAGAAAATTCTACATTAACAGACAAAGGAAGTTTTCCTCCATCTTTTTATTTGGAGAATATATTTATGGGACAGTTTAGATTCCAAAGTCTGATTTAATGAAGGTATTGGAAGTTTTACCCATCACTGGAAAAGGTCTAAGGACTAGTAAAGCCTAACAAAAATTCTGAAATGAAGTATAATCAATCAAAAAATGGGAACAGACAGAAAAACCTGAAGAATAGAGAAGCTTGGTTACCTCTGCTTGAAATAGACGCTGAAGACAGCTTAGAAACAGTGTTCTGGCCTGGGGGCCTCACAGAAGTTATGGAAGACATATAAGGGAGAGAAATTGTCATCAAGATGAGGGTAAAAAGCAATCTGATTGGAGAGCAGCATTATATCCTAAATTGAGAGTAAGAATATATGAGAAGTAGAGAATCTTATTACTAAATGAAAATATTTTTAAAATGCATTTTC
Source organism: Macaca mulatta (assembly GCF_049350105.2). Classification (NCBI taxonomy): domain Eukaryota; kingdom Metazoa; phylum Chordata; class Mammalia; order Primates; family Cercopithecidae; genus Macaca; species Macaca mulatta. The sequence continues at coordinate 66,946,900 of NC_133422.1, forward strand.
TCAAAATGCCAATATAGCATCGCCATCACCTTTGTACATCTAAAGTCTCTCATTACTCTCTAACTCCCTCCTATGGCCTTTAAGACACTGCATGGTCTGGCACCTACCTAACTCTATGGCCTAGAAACAATATTTCTTCTTGCTTCCTGGAAAATGTCATCTCCTTAAGTCAGAGCCTTTATTTGTGCTGCTTCTTTACACCAAAACATCGCTTCTGGTCTTGACAGTATTGTTAACTTGCTGGGCAACCTTGAGCAAGACACCTCCAGTCTCTGAGCCACAGTGTCTTCATCGTTATTAGAGAGAATCGGGTGAGGGCATCTGTAACTTCCTCTCCTGATCAAACATTTTTGAGTCTATGAATATTCAGGAGAATGTTATTAGCATAATACCAGGCTCAGGGAAAAGGGAAGGTAATTGACATTTATTAAGAGGCTAGTGTAACACTTCATTTTGACCTAGTAAGAAAAAAGCATGCTTTGTTTATGGAATTTCTCCAATTGCAGGTATTGTAAGGGAGGAAAAGTAAGCATCACAAGAGGTAAAAGTAGATCTAAAAATGTTACCTTTAAAATATTGCTTATTAAAAATATGTAGGTCAATAAAAAATTATTTCTAATATAACTGCTAACACTATAGTCATTACCTTTGCCTGTAGTTTGACAAACTGACCCTTTTCTTAAATATTTCTATAACCCTATGTGTTTATTCTGCATGCCTTCTGAAGATCACACTAAACTTCTCAAACTCTTTGGTCTTCCTTTTCCACTGAGTAAAAAATCCTAATTATTTTCAGCTGATTTTCACATATCTGTCTTAAGTCTATATTTTATTATTTTTCTCCCGTTCGGAGATTCCCCGACTTCCTCAATAACGTCAGTTCTCAGAAATGTGGCTTGTGGATGTGAGAAACGACAGAGTCTTGGAAAGAAGGAAGAGAGAAGAGAGCTTACGGAGTCAGCCACCAGGGAAAGCCATCCCCAGAAAGGGGCCAGTCATCACAACTCTAGGTTCATAGGGGTTATGGAAGCATAGTGAAATGTGAGGCAGTTAAGATTGAGGGACTTAGCCCAACACAGTGGCTCATACCTGTAATCCCAGCACTTTGGGAGGCCAAGGTGGGTGGATAGCTTGAACTCAGGAGTTCAAGACCAGCCTGGCCAACATGCTGAAACCCCATCTCTACAAAAAAAAATACGAAAATTAGCTGGGTTTGGAGGCATGCACGTACAGTCCCTGCTACTCCGAGGGCTGAGGTGGGAGGATTGCTCAAGTCCAGGAGGTTGAGGCTACAGTTAGCCTCATCACGTCACTGCACTCTAGCCTGGGCAACAGAGTAAGACCCTGAAAAAAGAAGGAAGGAAGGAAGGAAGGAAGGAAGGAAGGAAGGAAGGAAGGAAGGAAGGAAGAGGGGAGAGAGGGAGGGAGGGAGGGAGGGAGGGAAGGAAGGAAGGAAGGAAGGAAGGAAGGAAGGAAGGAAGGAAGGAAGGAAGGAAGGAAGGAAGGAAGGAAGGAAAGAGGGATAGAAGGAAGGAAGGAAGAGATTAAGGGACTTTCACTGATCTGGGAGGAACAGACCAAGGTTAACTCATTCAGACGTGTAAGCAGATGAGACACCCTATTGAAAGTCAGGAGCAGAATGGGTGCTGGAAAACCAGGGGCTTCCCCTCAAATTGGGGAAAGAGACACCAGAGACAGAGTAGAGGAAAAAATGTAGAAACATAGCTAAATGGATCAAAAACAGGGAACTGAGACTGAAACAGAAGATATGGACCCTCTCTCAAAACAAACTGAAGTCACAAGTTCTTCTTCAGTATTTCCTGTCCCCACAGAGATTTTTGTCAGTCTTTCCTTTCCAAGCTTTTATATATATTGTAACAAAAAAGATACAAACTGTGAATATAAAATAAATTATTTAATTCCTTTATTTTTGTCAAATATTTTCTTTAACAATAATTAGTATACATTAATATATGGGATAATTTAATGTAGCCATAATATAGAAATGATAATAGCTCTATTAACATTGTCGAAACTCAGCATTAATTCTGACCTTGAAGTATTGAGTGCAAATCGAGAGACCCTAAAAACAATATGGGGATCTTCAATGACATATGCAAACATGAATTCACGCATAAGAGTGTTGGGGAAATCAGGCTTTCATTATGGTGACAAGAATCATAAAACCTGTACATCCTCTCATAGCATGTAATCTAGGGCAGCTTTTTTTTTTATTTGAAGGTCCTGGCTTATTCGGTGTAGGATAAAAGAAATAACAATAAATAGGAACACACTATATTCCTATTGAAAAAAAGATTCTTGCAAGGTTCATGCATTTTAAAATCCTAGGTTCTGGACACCTACAATAGGGTCCCAGTTCACCATGCAAAAGTGAATTTGACAATTGACTCATGTTGGCAAATCAATTAGAATGAGGTGTTGCTCAAAATCACTTCTGACTGTTGTTCCTTTTGTGACTGAGGTATCTAAAATGTATCTGTGATTTAATGGCATAGAATTTGGGGGTATTAGTTCATTGCAAGTATCTACTTCGAAATAAAGATATTCTTTGAGAAAAATTATGAGCCCTTTCCAGACATACACTGCGACACCACCTACAGTAAACTTCCCATTACCTGAGCAAGGATACCTGTGAAATTCCTAAATTTTCAAAGCATTATCTAATTTGCAACTTGTACAGTTGGTATGTAAGAGATGTGCACCTTTATTTAATCAATAGCTCAGAAGATGGGCACATCAGGCCCTGATGAGCAAATTCAGTTTTAATTTGACCATGACAAACCATTTACCAAAAACACGGTGGAAGTGCTGATTTTTGAGAGGAAAGCAGTGTCTATAAAGTGGCTGGGGAGGGTGGAAGCATAGCAAAGCACTGGAGAATCACCTTGAGTGCTTTTGCAAATTCTACATTGATTGCTAGAAATTGGATATTCAGAATGAACTCCATTCCTCTCAACCTCGCCCCTTGTCATTCTATCACCCCAGATCACACTAGCCCTAACTCCCAGGTTGAGAATCCTGTCTTCAATACTTATATTGCTGATAGAAGAAAATCCTATTCTTCAGGTTTACTGAGGCCATTAAATGCTCAAAACATTGGAAATATTGCAGTCTCCACTGACATTAGTTCAAAATTAAAATACTTTTAATAGTCTAAATAAAAAATGAAACTGTTCAGAATAACAGAATTTATATGTATGCAGAAGGTAAAACAATATCTTTCCAGGTTTCTCTACTCTATTCACCTCTTTCTCCTAATGCTTTGCCTAATTTACCACTGGTTGGGACAGAAAAGATTTGAGGACCATTGATCTAAAGGATGTTAAGTTTCTATTCCTCCAAAGTTCTCTAAATGCTATTACTGACCTAGGTGAGGGCATCTGAAAGTAATATACCTGGATTATATTATCTTATTTTCTGGAAAAATGCCTTCACTGAATTATGATTTAATTTTATGCCCTCAGCTTTTACAAAAGGTCATTCTTGAAGAATAGTCATTCATCTATTTGGAGAGCCATTCTATATCTTTTGAAAAAGCTAGTGGAAGAGTTTGAACATCATGTAACCCAAAGTCTCTTCTTGGAGCATTCATGTGACAAATGTTTCCTATAGTTTAGTGACAGGGAAATCTTTTTTTTCTAGTTAAGTTTGTATTCTGCTTTTGGGAGAATATTTAAAATACATAATTAAAAGTGTTTTCCCATTTACTCGGTTGTTTAAAAGTGCGAAATTAGTTTAGTTCTTTGTTGTTATAACTAGTTCACTATGATTTTCCCAAAGGAAAAGTGTTTCTCTGATCTCAGGATAAAACATAATTGTGCCTGTCCTAAACAATGGTGTGGTTTTTCATCTAAAAGACACTGAATCTTACACATAATGGTTTCCTCTTCACATTACCTACAAGAAAGCTTGAAGCAATTTTGTGCTTCATCTCCAGTAAGTAAGTTTATTGGGGTACATTTTGCTGCTAATCTCTGTTAGATATACCTTACTGCCTCATTCTTTGCCATTAAATTGTCCCTATTTTAGGGCTAATGTAGTTTATCTGACTATACTGTTAATGACTACATATGTCAGTTTTCACATCTCTGCATCTTTTTTTCTGGTTAAAGAGTAATAAATAAATGAATAAATAAATAATTTTGAATGACTATTTAAGATTTTTGTTACATTTCTTCTTCTTACAACTATTCCTGAAATTGTCATTTTTTATTTCTTTTATTATTTCAAAATATATTATTTCTTTCTATAGGCATGGTATGATAATTTAAAATATTATAGTAAAATAATATCAATGATGATGGGACTAAAAATTATAAAGGAGTAAGTAAGGCAAAGATTTTGGTTTGGTAGGTAGGCTAAGATAAAATGATTAAAGCATCTGGCTCAAGCTAGAGAGAAACTGAAAAAAAAAAAAGGAGGCCACACAAAGCATGACTAATTTTTATTGATGAGACATTCTCTCAATTCTCCCTTCCTCCTGATTTTTCTGTCTTAGTTGTTTTCCCCAGATAAAATTCCTTTGTTGAAATCTCCACATTATTACATTTCCTCTTTCTTTAACACTCTACTCAGTATTAAAAATACTCTCAAATATGGACATACTCAGGTCTAAATCACAAACATGTAGATAATGCAAATAAAACTCCATGGAAGCTACACAAATTCTGATTCCTCATTGAAATATGTACCTTGGTACAACAGTGATGATAGAACACCTAGCCAAGCCAAACTTATTTTACTCTTAAGACGGTAGTCTCAAAATCACACGTGGGGAAGTGAGTGTAGGCATAAATCTCACAGAACCCGAATATAACGAGGATGTATTTTAGTGTGGACCTTAGCAAATTAATAAGAAGTGTTAATGAGAACCTATGAAGCTGGTGGGGTGGGGTGGGGGGAGAGAAAGTTGCAGCTATGAGGATTTGTGAGTACAACTAATGAGATGATTTGACAGGGCTAAATATTTCATACATTGTGTTGATAATTTATAGCTTCCTTGAGAAACATTATATTGGCCTTTCCTTCTGTATTTGGGAGGTGTGTGTGTATGTGTGGTATATCAGTGGCTCTCAATGTGGGAAGGAGGAAACGATGACTTTGTTTCCCCCAGAAGATATTTGGCAATGTCTAGAGACCTTTTTTGTTGATACGACGTGGAGTAGGTGTCCTACTGGCATCTCGTTGTGGAGGCCAAGGATCCTGCTAAAATCCTGTAATGCACAGACAGCCTCCATAGCAAAGACTTATCCGACCTCCAGTGTCAGTAGTGCTAAGGCTGAGAAACCCTGCCGTACACGAGCGCTGTCTTCCCATTTCTGCACTCATTTAATACTTAATTGTGCAGCTCACTCTGTACACAACACCTGGTGTGATGAAAAGCACATATTTGTACAAAATACATTCTGACCCCTTCAAAAAGCTCACCGTGGAATATGGCATATTATACAAAACAGCTATAATTTGAAGTTGAAAATTGTAAGTACAATTAGGGTGATTTGTTAAAAGCGCTATATGGATACAGATAGGAGGAGAGATCATTCATTCTCACTTGGCAGAGATAAGGGAAATCTTCAGTCACGGAGTGAGTGACGTTTGAATAGGATTTTAAAGGTGCTGGAGCTGTGACCACATTATGTAAGTATGTGACTACACAAAAATATATACCCTTTCAAACACATAAACATGCTAAAAATACCAAGTTTCTTTCACTTACATCACTTTGGAAGATAATACGTCTGCACATAATTTCTTTCCCTGTTATTTTTGTTGTTTAAGAGAAAATATGCATCGAGATGTCCTATATTATCTGTTACACTGTCACAGAACTTGCTACTACTCATTGACCCAAGAGGCTTTTACTGAAGATCTTGAACTACATTCAGAAGCATTTGAAATCCACCTGAACAAAATGTGATTTTGCACTTCCTTGTTAAACCAGATCAGCCAGAGAATGCATCCCTACTTTTCAATCAGCCGCAGCAGTTCCATTGAGAGAACAAAGTCTACACACAGGTGGCCTGATTTATGCACCATTTTCCTGCAAATTTGATCTTCAAGAGATTCAGAGAGTATATTTTAACTTTTATTTGGGAGAATGGAATAACCTGAATGTTTACCTGCAATAGCATGCTTCAGAAAATATGATCAAGAAATTTTGGAATCCTTACTAGATAAAAATAGAAATCTGTGTACTTTGAAATTAGCAAGATTCAAATGGAATAATGAGCCATAGGGCTTCCACACTAAGATTCATCCATGCGACTACAGTAAATTGAAATTCGTGTGGAAGTGATTCAAGAAGTCTTTATTTTGTTGAAGACTTTTAATCATTCTAGAATACAAGCCATCTTTCTAAAAGTATGTATTTGAATAATCTCAGAAGCTATTGAAAACAGAATAAAGAACATTTTTTCACTGATGCTGAAGTACTAAATATCTCCTCGAATCATAGCATTTATCCATTTTATAAATATGGACAGACACTATGAGCTATAACTCAAATATACATTGGTTAAAAAAAAGAAAAGGTTAAACTGCACATATTTAATAATGTCTTATAAGATTGCATGTGTTCCTTGTTTTATGAACCACATTGTTCAATATCATACAAGCTGCACTTTAATCCCAATAAAAATTTTTTTAAGTGGAAATGACATTAGGACTTTAAGTGAAACAGCAGACCTGGCTCCCCCACACTGCCACGTCAGCTGTTTCTAACTTGCCGATACGGATCTGCACTGCCTGTCGCAACTTAGGTCAGAACCAATGTTTGGTTTGCTACCTCAGAGAAGTAATAACTCTTACAACTGCCTGGCCAGATAAATATCTGATTAACGAAAAGTCTAAATGAATCTGAAGATGGTTTGTCCACCCACACATGTAAAACTGTTGATGACTCCAGGCTTCCTGCAAGGTTTGAGGAAGACGGGGAAAATTAATGTAGGCCATGGAGAAAGGCAAGAAGGCCCCAGCAAACTGAGTTTCAAACTGTCGAACTTTTCAGCTGTGTGTTTTTTTATATGTTAAATATGGTTCAGAAGATTAAAGTCTTCATTTTAGGCAAAGAAAGGAAATAATGTTTCCTGTCCCATTTGCCAAGCTAAGTGAACAACTGTTCCTGCACAATTAGAATTGTTAATTGATTTGAAAACATAGGGCTTTGAAGGTGGAAAACTGCTGACATTATTTCAATGGGGAAATGCACTCCTGAGAGAGAGTACTGCAGTACAATTTCTCTCCTTGTTTTGTTGAATATACATCTATAAAAACACTGTGAATCATGCAGTAAAAACTGCTGTGCTGATATCATAAATCTCTGATAATAAAAATTTCATTGTTGAAACAATAAAATAGACTTTTATTATAACACAGAGTATCCACCTAAACATTGTCCTTTTAGCTTCTTCGAGTTAAATGTATGCACAGTTTTACAGTCTATAAACAGATCTGGAATAAAAGTTAATAAATGTCAAAATTTGCATTTCAAAAAATTCTTGCTGCATTTTAGGGAAGATCAATCTATGAACCTTTCAACATTATGTCAAATGAAATGCTAATTGTACCTTTAGGAATTTCAGAGACAGTGACAAGAAACTAAATGCTCTGTTCCTTTGCATCAGCAAGTCGAGGATAATTGTATATCTACTCTTGTGAACTTCGAAGAAAAAAAAACTAAGAAAAAAGGGTTTTCTATTCTTTAACTCAGGAGGGTAAACTCCTTCAGCCACCCTCCATCAATCTACCTTCAAATAAAGTGTGTTAACATGTTGACAGTGGACAAATCACACAGTGCTGCATTTATTCATTTTATAATAGGTTTGTCAAATGAGCTTCAGTTAAAGAGATTTAAGAGTAAGAAAAATTTTCAGCCAGAAATAACCGACTTATTCCATTCAAATTGATGTAAGGTTTAAAGGTGTACTTCTTAAAAGCCTAATCTTTATTAAAACGCACAATTTTTGAAGGGTAAGTCACAAAAATAAATACCAGAAGCCCCAAAAGTGCTTTTATTTTCCCTACCCTTAAGATAAAACCCTAATACATCCCTTCTCTTTTCTGTAATAAATCTTAGCACTGTGTCTCTAAGAGATACAAATTATCCTCTATACTGTCTTGCAAGTGTGAGTATGGATGGAACCAATGAGCAATGTTATCTAGAAAATAGCACTTAGTGTAAGGTTTGTACCATTTTTTTGAACATTATCCTATTTGTGGCACTGCCTTCATTTCAGAGGCAGACTGCTGAAATATTTGGCATACCTACCCAGCAGTGAAAAACGAAGGTCTGTGTAACTGAGAGGCAGCTCATGTTGTTAACCTGCAGCGTTTGGTCACCTATCACCACTTTAAAAGTAAAATAGGCATTTTCACCTTCTTCAAATACCATTATAAATAGCGTTGAGTCAAAAGCAAAGATTGCTCCCCTCCACATTTCTGGATCTTCCTATTGATATGTATTAAGGAATACAAGGCAAAACCACTTCAAGCGTTTAAAAGACTTCATTTACAAAGTATATTACACAGGGCCATTTTCAGGCTCGTATCGGTTTGTAATCCTGCTGCTCCTATGAAAGAAAAACTCCCAAGCATTCTTAAAGAACAGTCACAATTTGATTTAATAAATCCTGCGTTTTGGAAAATTCAGATGGAAATAATCCGTACTTCTCGCTTGCCTGGATGACACTATTTTGTACAAACTCTAAGTTGCCTAAAAATATATATGTTTTAGGTCCTAATTTTACTCTCCAGACTTTTTCACTTAATTGATGAAGATATTTTATCTCTTAATCCTGGTGATTCTTAATAACAGTTGGTATTCTCTACAAATCATAAAAATAAAAATATATTTAACAAAAACATGTAAATAAATTAGCAGAAGCATTTGTAAGCATTATCACGAAACAAAAGCTTCAATTTACTTCGGGTGTCAACATTTTCTATACAGTGAGAAACTCTTTTTGATGGTATATTATTAGTATTCTTTTGCACATGTGACTTGTACAATTGGCTATGGATTCTATTTAATTTATAGGTATAAAACAGTACATCTTTAGAGGTAATAAAACAATAAGGAATAAAATAGCATATACCTGCTTTAAAAATGCTTACTATATAAGAGGGATTCCTAGGTGTATATATTATGAACAATTGGTGCAGTATAAGAAAACAGTAACATTTTACATACGTAATGTTTTCAAGAAATTTCCCAACTCTCTCTAACATGTACAATTCCCAAAATAAATGCAGAGCTAGTAGCTGTTCTGAAGAATCTTCAAGCAAATTTTTCAATACCAGCTTTGTTATTAATCACTCTGATTTTGTTCATGTTGTATTACATTGACGAAAAATAGTTGTACAATGAACAAGTATACTACTAAACAAAATGCTCATCTTTTTCTTAAGAGTCAAAACGGAAGGCTAATAAAGACCATTTAAAATAAAAGGGCCCATTACTCCTCAGTTTTATATGAGCTTACATGCTTTCATTGTGCAGAGTGTGTTATTAATTTAACATGCCAGATTCATAGGTTTCTGCAATATCAGGTTTGATGTATTCATTATCGGCACTCAGTACATTAATTCACGCTGAAGTCCGGTAAATCAAAATTATACCATCTGGCTTCCTGTTCTTAATGATGAATTTGATGTAGGGGTGATTAAGATTGTTAGGCTTTTGAATTTTAATGTAAAAATTAGGGGATTAAAAAGGCATTTAGAAATGACCAATAGTTAGAATAAACTTACTGACAGGATCTAATTTGTGTACTTGCTAGTAAAGCTCCATTTTAATTAGCAGCCACAGTCTTTCAGCACAAGCTCAAAGAGACAGAAGTTTAGTGATTAAGAAGATGAAGCTGTTAAATTGATAAATTGACCTTGAAATACTTGTAACTGTGGGGGACGGCCCAGTAACTCAAATTGTTAGTGTGTTGCCTTGCACACGGGGAACTGAGTCCAAGAGTGACCCCAGACACTGAATTTTGCTTTTTTATTCTCTTCTTCCTCCTCCTCCTTTTTCTCTGTTTTTTTGGTTGGCGTGCACCATCCTCATCTTGCAGGTAGGGGCCAGAAGGCAGAGACAAACAAATACAAAACTCTGCAGACCTATCAGTTGGCACTACAGTAGGAAGGTGAAGATTCCATCACTGTTTCAGAGCTCCTTGACAGGTGAATTTGAATAGTATGTCTAAATTTGAAAGCACTGTATTGGCCCTCTCAGTTTCCTGCTACGGTGATGCTATACACACGCAGTGAGGTGTCTGGGAGAAAGACACTCGAGGAGTGATTCACTCAGGAAATCTAGGGCACAGCTACCAAGAGTCCCCCTCTTTCACCATATTTCAAAAGAGACGCTCCCGAAATGGAAGATTTCTAAATATCCGCAACATAGAGATGTATATAACACACAGTCATTGCACTCAAATTTGACATAAGACTTCTTTTAATTGAAAGACCAATCTGACATGGATGTTCCTTTGACAGTTAAAATTACCTCTGATTTTAACAAAAGCACTTGAAATGTTACACCGAACTCATTACACCTTTTCTGCATAAAGAAGTTTAATAGTTAAAACAAGTTAAGACAGAATAGAATCTTAATGTACAATATTATTAGAATAATATAAAGAAACATCCTCATTTTTTCTAAGACATAAAGATAAAAGTGCAAAAAGCCATACAATAGAAAAGTAAGGTTCAAAATAGAATTATTTCCTGAGAAGGAAAAAAAATTGACTACTTTGTGCGGTCTCATAAAATGAGATGCTTTAGTTCCTGTGAAATTAATAAAGGTAGTCACTAATGCACTAAAATAAAATACAGTCAGAATGACTTACATCAGAAAACAAGTACATCTGTATATATCAACAATTTGAAGGATTCTGATTGCTGGCAAGTCAAGGAATATTTTAAATCTTATATTTTAGAGGAAATCGAATCTTGACTAACCACTGCAATTTATGTCATTTTAAATAAGATATATTTGAATAAGTATATTTTTCATGCCCTAAAAAGACTGATGTCTTCTTTTATAAGCTCATCCTGTGACACAGTTGAGTAGGTAGGTATATTGATTTTTTTTTCTTTTTCTGATGGCAATGGAGTGTAAATGGAAAATATCAGACTTGGCAATCACTTAAACCATGTGAAAATTTCAGAGTGAAGGCTATTAGAGTCACTTTGTGATCTCCCCAGATGACCAGAGGGAGGGGGAGGAAAAAAAAAACATTTCTACATTTCTTCAGATCCTTTGTGTGACAGCTAAGGAGAATAACATTCTTTCTAATACGCCAGTTTTCGTCTCTAGTTGAGAATAACCTCAGTGCTTTCTTATGTCACTGGCTGAGAGAAGATGAAAGACCCAGCCTTGTGTAAATGGCTTTGTCTAACCATCAGTCTTTAGCTCTGCATGGCAGCTGTACTATTGACATTAGCTTGTGCACTGGGTGAAATTGAAGTGAGTTAAATGTGACCTTGGCTTAGTTGTTGAAGTAGAAATGAACTCTACTGGGAGTGAAAAAAAATAAGACCAGTTTCTCTAACTTCATTTTTTCTTTAATGAGTTTAACAGCACTCTTAGGATTTGATACATTTTATAAAAACGCTTTATTTCCTTTTCTATTATATACTGGGTAATCAGCATTTAGTAAGGTTAGCTTGCCCTTTTGTTATGAAATCCTTGTCTTAGGTATTTATATGCTATATTCTTTTTTAAATGGCACACTTATTTTCCCTTTCCCTCCCTTATTAGCCATAACCACATAAATATGAACTGAAAGTTTCAGGCATATATGTCCAGTGACTTCTACAATAAATACCAGACCACTGAAACATTTTTAAATGCTCAGTGTTTCTGATGACATTGCGTTGTCTTGTCCACTAGGTTACATGTGCACTCACTAAACAACCTGCTGGTAAATCATGCGCAGTGAATATGTGAGACCTGCAGGTAGACGGGCTAGGCTGGAACACTTCTAACACTGCAGCTCCTTTGTTTTAGAAATAAACAGCAGGAGATAGTGTTTGCATCACAGGGCAACCAGCATCGATTATATTTTCTGATGGAGGCAATTCAGGAAATCTTTGGAGTTTCATTTCTATTTTGAGTATTCCTAATGCATACATACATGTATATGCATAAATACATTAATTTTATGTTTATATGCATATATGTTTATGTATATATATGTGTGTATAGGTGAGTGTGATATAGGTATGTACATATTTTAGCTTATAATAATGATACATGAGCCACATCTCAGACATTTCAAGTTCAGTTATTGCCATGAAATTTATCAAAGACACTCATGATGGGAGTTTTAATTAGGCTATCTAATCAAACTTGAGCCAGCACAATCTACTCTTATATTTTCCCATTCATATTTCAGTAATAATGTATTTCTATCACTGGCCTATAGTGATATTACTGTTGGGTATACATGGAGCCTGCACATTTAGCTTCTGTCTTTAATCATCTCTACACTAATTTCACACTCCAAACTTTTTTTTTTCCTTCACTCTGTTTTCGGTGGAATACTGTCTTCCCAAAGATATCCACATTCAAATCCTTGGAACCTGCCAATATGTTACCTTATGTGGCAAAGGGACTTTGCAGTTGTGATTAAGGTAAGGATCTTGAGATGAGGAAGTTATACCTGATGACCTGGCCACGTCCAATGTAATCACAAGGGTCCTTATAAGAGGGGGACAGGGAGGCCAAAGTCAGAGAGGGTGATGTGATAACAGAAGGAACGTTGAAGTCGTGCAGGGCCATGAGCCAAGGAATGCTGGCAACCTTTAGAAGCTGGAAAAGGCCAGGAAGGAAACAAATTGTCCCCAGAGCCTCTAGAAGGAACACAGCCTGCCAACCTAATTTTAGACTTCTGATGTCTAGAATTGTAAGATAATAAATTTGTGCTGTTTCAAATCACTACATTTGTGGTAATTTGTTACAACAAAAAAAAAAACTAATACATTGACGCACATATATTTCAGTTATTTGTGCACAGTAATACACACTGGCATAGTTGCCAATCATTTAAGTCATTTGTTTAGTAATTACTGTTTTCTTACCTTTTCACATTCATGCTCAAATAACTATAGAATTCGTAGTTATCCTGTTTAGGAACGGTTCAATGGCAAATTTCAAAAAATGTCAAACAAGAAATCATCACAGTGCTTAGAAATAGATGACAAATTGGAAAGCCTGTCAGCAACTCTGTATGTACCTAGCCATAAAAAGAAAATGTCGTGACCATCTGCGAAAGAAGGTCAACATAGTGTGAACAGAGAAGTCAGAAAGAACTTTCCTTAAAGTGTTGTAGGACAACGCCACTGTGGATAGCTGGCCAGATACCATGCCTTCCAGAGCACAGGGTCAGAACTGCTTATGGTGAGGTGTTTTAGTCAAATCAAAGAAGGGATGGGGCTAGGAGGTTTGTGATAGACCAAACCTGATGCTGCTGACTCACACAGGGGTTTCTCAGGGGTTGGGCAACAGAAAAGATTACCAAGACTTATAAGGCTAGACCTGGAGACAGTTGCTATATTTATGCTTGTGCATGTATTTGCTTACAGGGTATATCATGAATTTGGAGAAAAAGCTAACCAGGTCGGGGGTGAAGCACTCCGCCTTCAGGCTGTGCCATGTATTTGGTCAGAGACTTGGGCTAAATGGGCTGTGCTCTTACCGCCCCATCTCTGCTGAAGTAGCACATGCTCAGTGAGGTGCATTAGAACCCCCGAGTCCCCCACAGGGAGGACCATTACTGGTCCAAGGCCTGTTAGGAACTGGGCCGCACAGCAGGAGGTGAGCAGGGCCCAGCTAGCATGACCGCCTGAGCTCCGCCTCCTGTCATATCAGTGCGATCCCTATTGTGAACTGGGCATGGGAGGGATCTAGGTTACTAATCCTTATGGGACTCTAATGTCTGATGATCTGAGGTGGAACAGTTTCATCTGGAAACCATTCTGCCCGAAAGAGCTCCCCCGCAAACCCCACTCTACATTAGCACAATAGACCTAGCAGGGACTTTGGGCTTTTAAAGTAGACACACCACATAGGAAATTCCAACACCATGTTTGAATGTTTCCCAATCTCTCTGAACCTCACTTTTCTGCCAAACAGGGATACTAACGCCGTCTTCAGAGGATTCTTATGGGGGTTCAAAGAAATAAGCTAAGAAAAGTATCTAACAACGGCTGGGACGTAGAGGGTGCTCAGTAAATATGAGTTTCTTTCATTTGTCCTAGGTTTCAGTGAAACGAGAAAGCTAAGATCATTTTGAATTGTCAGTGTGGCCTGAAGTTAACTATTCTTCCATACCCACATTACTGGGGGTTCTCCTTGACTTTTCACAGCCTTATTTCATCTTGCTTCCTCCTTCGTAATCATCATCTTTGTATACCTAGCATTCTGAAGACCTAATAAAGATATTCACACCCTTCAATTCTCTTCTTGAATCAGTAGAACAGAACCACACATATAATATTCTCAATTACCCTTCTCCAATTCCATTTACAGAGAAAAGAAAAAATATTTATTTTTATTTACTTCATGCCAAGCACAGTGCCATGTATTTTCAAATACACTGAAATATCATTTATATATGTGTTATATATGTAAGCCAGTCGAGTTTTCAATATATATAATATATATGCATAAAATCTGAATATATGGCATTTAAAATGGAAGATAAATATGTTACTCCATTATGTGACAAGACCATATAGTTTTTGGTATCTTCATATAACCTTATTGGTTGCTCTACAGGTAGTAAAGTAAAAAAAACTCTGTAAAATGATGAAATCTTTTTGGAAAATTAATTATAAGTTGATTGTAAAATGGTTTTAGGAAAGAGAATACATTATTAGAGTGCCAAGATATCAAAGACATGAATTTAAAAGAGAACCACATATAACTCCTATAATCTTTTCAACATTAGGCTGACATAATTTGGATGCTCATTTATCATGTAGATGGTAGGAGTGAAAAAAAAATTTAACTGCTGTTCTATATACATATAATGTGCAATGATTTTTCAGCTGGTCAGGGTGAACTCCATCCCTGGAGTGTGTGCAGGGATGTATGGGGGGCATCAGAGTAACTCAAGGGCTTTTCAAATTGTACCCACACTCATCCAGATTTTGCTAAATTCCCTTAAGGCAAGAAATATCTGCTCACATTTAGTTGAGGAGTACACTGGAATATCCAGAGGAATCACACTGCACCCTGCCTCAACAGAAATGGTTAAATGCCCTCTTGGAAAACTGTGTATCCTTCTGGTGTTGAGAATAATTTCCCTGAAGTGAGTCACTCCTGATGCAGTTTCTTGGCATCCTGCTGGTGTGCTGGTGGGGAAAGCTGGCTTGGGAGCAACTTTGGTTCTTTAAGCCATCTTAAATTTTTTAAATTGCCGACAAAATCATTATGAGCATAAGGGAAAGAAAGGTGTCCCCTTAAGATCCATAGAGTAATATGCAACATAATTCCATTACAGACCTAGGTATTACAAATGTATAAATGCAATTTTCTAAGCACCAAGCAGTGATTAAAAAAAAAAAAACCCCACACACAATGTAACAGAGATTAAACTTCAACAACATCCTGGAGCCACATGAAAGCTATCATGTATACTATCTTACATCACATTTATTAGTTTTACTCCACCTTGATGAGAGAGTATGAGCTACTACTTTTGAAATCAAAAGATTGACTAACTTGCTTAGTTCATAGAGCTTTAGATAAGGTGGCAGAGAGTAGACATTGGTTCTAAGAAGATGTACTTTATTATACTGTCTTTTAGAAGTTAAATTGAAGACGTCCAGGAGAATCTGGGGTGTATAAAGTGCTAGGGAACAGACTCCAGGAGAAAGCTCTACCATCAAATAGCAGTTTCAAAAGAGAATGAAGAGCAATCGTAGTTAGACATCTGGGCAAATCTAGCAAGGGGTGAGTGAAGCAGCAATTGGGCACAGAAAAAGACAAACTGGAAGGAGCATCACACGGAAATCCAGGGACACTGAAGTCAGCACAAAGGAGATGCTCCAATTCTGGAGCAGACTGCCGGATTTCAACCCCAACGCAACAGCAGCTTGGCCAACTCACCCCCTCTAGGACTCCCTTCCTTTTGTTCTTCGTGCACAAAACAATGATAATCAGGCACCCACATCAGAGAAGAAATAACTGAATACCTGCCTGGCACATACTAAACATGTAGTAAACAGCATTTCTTGCTGCTGTTAAGTCAACCTGCCCTTCAAGGGGAGAAATACCTGCTGGCACAGAGAGGCCTCCACTGCCTTGAGTAAGGCTGGGTGGGAGGAACTTTGGTACAAGGTCTAAGAATAGAGCAAACACTCTAAACTAAAACTGGGGTGTGGCTTTCGAGTATAAAAGGCAACAAGTTTGACTTGAAGCTGGGTCAGCTGAACAACCAAATTGGGGCTTCCTTCCTGGGAAGTTAAGAAGTCCCGGGACCTGGAGGTGAACATTTCCTGTTCAGAAGGTCAAGTTGTCCCAAATGTAAGACAGACTGGCTGCAGGAGTGGAAGGTTTGAGAATAGGACAGTGAAGTGATCGAAGTATAAAACTCTGGGATATTTCTCTCAGAAGATCTTGGAAAATAACTGGAAATTTTGCTCACCTGTGTAACTTTTACCAAATCTCAGTACTTGTTAGTGTTAGAGAAATAATGCTGTGTTTCTTGCTATGGGTCATATTTTCCACAAAAGTAAAAATTGGTTTTTGTGGAAAGGGAACAAGCCCCCAGCCAAACCTAGGTGAGTCATCCTGCTGTCTGGGTGGCTGTGGTTACGGCACGGCAAAGGTACTGTCACGCTGTCTCATTGACAGTGTCTCAACTGAATAGAGTCTCTCATTGAAATGCAGAGGGTTTACCTGAGGAGCAGGTCAAAGGGTTGCCCAGATGGGCAGCCATTACAACAATAACCACAACCTTCTCTCTGCCCACTTGAGCTCACTTGTCTTAATCTATTTTTTACTTTTCTTTATATTTATTTTTCCATTTAAATACACTATAAAATTTTGTTTTCATTTTTGCCTATCTTCTCCCATGGGAATAATATACATATCAACAGAGCTGGGATCTTTGTCGTTCTGTTCACACATGTATACGTCAAGCGCATAGAAGAATGCCTGGCTCAGAACAGGCACTCAGTAGCTATGGGTAGCCTGGCCAATGGAGAAAGTGATTTAAGAGTGTAAATGATGTTTTGTATATTTTGTTCTTCAGCTTCAGAGTTTTCCTCTAACTCTAGAGCCCCTTCTGACTCTGACCTTGTTTATTTAAAGTATACATTTGAATTAATCTCAGACTAACAGAAAGTTGCGAAAGTAGTACGAAGAATAACTGCACAGCCTTCACCTATAATTCCCAAATGTTAGCATATTGATAAGTTGGCCTTGTTCTCTCTCTGTCTGTCTCTCACTCAGCACCCCTGCAATACATTAGCTTTAACAACACTTCAGAGCAAGTTGCAGACACTCTTTGGCCCTAAATATTTCTGTGCCTGTTTCCTAAAATTAAGACTATAACTACAGCACAATTATCAAAATAAGGAAGCTAATATAGATACAATATGATTTATAATATACCAATCTCATTCTGATTTTACCAGTTGCCCCACTAATGAACTACATAGCATTTATTTTTCATTTCTCAGATTAGGGTCTAGCCCAAGATCATATACTTCATATAGTCGTCATAGCTGTTTAGTCTCTTTGGGTCTAGAGCAGTCTATCAGAAATTATTTGTTGTTCATGTCTTTAATATTTTAGCATTTTTGAAGCATGTTGTTATCTTGTAGAGTGTCCCCAACTTTGGATCTGCCTGATGCACACTCCTGAGGAGGTTCAAGTTATGCATTTCTGGCAAGAATATCATAAAAGTGATATTGTGCCCTGTTCATAGCATCATAGCAAAAGACATATAAAGTCTTTTTGTCTCCCTACTAGTGACGTTAACATGATTACTTAAAGGGTTATCTGCCACATCCCACAACTAAAAGGTTCTTATTTTTCACTGCGTAATTTGTAAGTACCTTGAGGGGAGATACCGGGAGACTCTGTAAATATCCTTTTGCTCATAATACTTTCACTCTCATTTTTTGGAGAGTTTTCATTCTATATATGTACATTCTCTAAGAACATTTTAACAGAGAGCTGGTTTCTGGACATCTGGACTTAGTGATCTAAGAATAAATTGTCAGTTGATTCACATTTATATAAATCTACTCAAATTTGCCTTCTTCCCTTGCCCACCCTCTTAAAATTATGGGTAGAAAAACTGGATTACATCAAGAATAAAGTGACATGTATAAGGGTGGGAATTTTAGATCCAGCAGATGCAAATAATTTTGTTTGGACAAAACTATTGCTTTAATTCAGGGATAAATATTAAATAAAATTCTTAATTTAAATAATGACAGAGATAATGGAGACAATGGTATAGAAAAGAGATGAATCAATCAAAATAGTTTAAATTACATTTCTAGGTTTCCCTTTCTCTTATTATTGCCCTAATAGGGCAATCTAAGAAGGAAATTATCATTTTGCACAAGGGAAAAACCATAGGTGTATGGGCTGTGTAGTAGAAAACCATTTACCAATCAAATATTGAAAGATAAAAAGAAATCACTGTCGAGAGTAACAACCTGGAGTTCTCATAGTAGTAACTGCATATATAAATCTAATCACATTATTTATTTGCTCACTTTTAATTAAAAAAATAAAATTTATATTTAAGCTGCCCATCATTAGCCAGATACTGAGCTAAATTAGGCAAAACTTAAAGCCTGTGGCTTACTGATTTGAGCACTCTGCCTCCAGATTTTTGCATAGTTGCTGATAGTTTTATTATTTTGGATCTGTAACTTACCATAGATAGGCAAGGTATTTCTCTGTGCCTTGGTTTCTTCATAATTAAAATGGGTATGTTAACAATAGTATCCACATCATAAGGTTGGAGTGAGGAATGAATGAGTTCATGTATATAATGTTCTTAGAACAGTGCCTAGAACAGAGTAAATGTGGTATGGTTTAGCCAGTGTAATTATCGTTAGTGCATGAGGGTCACCAAAGCCATCTCCAAGATTTAATCTTACTAGAAGGACTAACAGGACTCAACATATAATCAGACTCACAGCTGTGATTTATTACACTGAAAGGACAAAGCAAAATCAGTAATGGGAAGAGCACTTTGGTTAAAGGCCAGAGGAAACCAGACACAAGCTTCCAAGAGTCTTCTTCCAGCAGAGTGGCACGGGATCTATTTAACTCCGCCAGGGACAAGTTGTGACAACACTTGTGAAGCAGCTGCCTCCCAGGGAAGCTAATTTGAGACTCAGGCCCAGGGTTTGTGTAGGGGGTGATCACATGGATACCTTCTGCCTAGCATGTACCAAAATCGCAGACTTCCAGAAGGAAAGCAGGTATTGAACATAAGCTATATTGGGTTTGGTTTTGTTTTGTTTTGTTTCTGAGATGACGTCTTGCTGTGTCACCCAGGCTGGAGTGCAGTGATGCAATCTTGGCTCACTGCAACCTCTGCCTCTCAGGTTCAAGCAATTCTCGTACCTCAATCTCCTGAATAGTTGAGGCTATATTCAACTCCCAGCTAATTTTGTTTTTCTTTTGTATTTTCAGTAGAGACGGGGTTTCACCGTGTTGGCCAGGCTGGTCTCAAACTCCTGACCTGAAACAATCTGCCTGCCTCAGCCTCCCAAAGTGCTGGAATTACAGGCATGAGCCACGGCGCCTGGCCTGAACATAAGTCATATTGTTTGCACAAACCATTTAGGTACAGTGAACCCCTGTATTAAAATTCTCCCGAAATTCAAGTTTCTGGGTGCCAGCAAGGACCAACCTTGTAAACAGGCCTTTCTAAGGATAACAGGCCTGTTATGTTAGTTCTTTTCGGCATAGCTATATTATATATATATAAAAATATATATATAATATATAAATATATATATAATATATAAATATATATATAATATATAAATATATACTATCATACTGCTCTCCATAAGTATTCTTGCTGAACACTTACCTGGTCACTTCCCAGTAGAAAACTAATGTGCCTTAGAAGCATAAATCAAATTGGTTGATATGTGCCAAAATCAGTTGCATGGTACCAGGTGTTACTTCCAGATAAGACCTTTATGCAAAATACTTTCCATGTGGAATAGAACCAAGGCAATGCAATGGTTACCTTCTGCAACAACAACATAAGGCACCTTTAGGAACAAAGTAAGCTAGACTTATGAGCAGCCTGAATTTAACTTCTCAGTCTCTTGCTTTTACATATTCAGTTTTCCAGTTACACCTTCCACACACAATTTAAAAGCAGGCTCAACTTAGAACTCTGAACAGCTAATTGTCAAGTGTGTTCAGACTAGAAAGATAAGGTCTCAAGCGATCCTCTGACCTTGGCATCTCAAAGTATTGGGATTACAGGTATGAGCCACTATTCCTGACCCTTCATTATTAATGTTTATTAATTTCAATACATTTTGCTCTGGGAAATAGCAATATTAAAAATCATTTCTTTAGCTTTAGAATTAGGCTAAAATGGCCGGGCGCGGTGGCTCAAGCCTGTAATCCCAGCACTTTGGGAGGCCGAGACGGGCGGATCACAAGGTCAGGAGATCGAGACCAGCCTGGCTAATACGGTGAAACCCCGTCTCTACTAAAAAATACAAAAAACTAGCCGGGTGAGGTGGCGGGCGCCTGTAGTCCCAGCTACCTGGGAGGCTGAGGCAGGAGAATGGCGTAGACCCGGGAGGCGGAGCTTGCAGTGAGCTGAGATGCGGCCACTGCACTCCAGCCTGGGGACAGAGCGAGACTCCGTCTCAAAAAAAAAAAAAAAAAAAAAAAAAAAAAAAAAAAGAATTAGGCTAAAATTAGTATGGTCAATATATATTTGTGGTAGATGTTAAAGGCAA
Source organism: Macaca mulatta (assembly GCF_049350105.2). NCBI lineage: Eukaryota > Metazoa > Chordata > Mammalia > Primates > Cercopithecidae > Macaca > Macaca mulatta. The sequence goes on from NC_133422.1 coordinate 66,967,888, forward strand.
GGCTGACAAAGATTGTGATTTTTTTTCCCATTAAAACACATTTTTGAAGTAAAAATTCTTCCACTACCAACTCTTTCTTCCTCATTTTATTCAAAAGTACTGCAACAGTCAGTTGGTTTCTGACCTGTAACAGACCTGGGTAGGGCCACCAAGATAAAAATAAGAGTCTTAAATCACTGACTTCAAATTTTATTGGAAAAGTCATTTAACAATTACTAAATCATTAATAAAGTGTTTAAAACAGAAGCTCCAAAATGTCTCACACAGCATTAAAGGTGTAGCAAAGTATCCTGGCTGGACAGAATTTTTGCCATGTAGTTAAGAAATCACAAGATGCCTGGAGACCCCAGGGTAAGGCTGAGAGAATTAGTGTATGGATAGTAATTAGGTCTGAAGAAAGCGTAGAGCCTAGCGAAACAAGTTGTTGCTTCTATTCTGGTACAGGAATCAACAGCTGCTTATTATGCAACACAAGATTATGCTTACTACAAAGTAATGCTTAATAGACTATATTTCTTGAATTTACCAATATACACATGAGCTAGATTGAATAAAATAATACTTTAAAAAAAGACAGCTGGGCGCAGTGGCTCACGCCTATAAATCCCAGCACTTTGGAAGGCCGAGGCGGGTGATTCACAAGGTCAGGAGATCGAGACCATCCCGGCTAACACAGTGAAACCTCGTCTCTCCTAAAAATACAAAAAATTAACTGGGCGTGACGCCAGGTGCCTGTAGCCCCAGCTACAGCTACTTGGGAGGCTGAGGCAGGAGAATGGCATAAGCCTGGGAGGCGGATCTTGCAGTGAGCTGAGATCACGCCACTGTACTCCAGCCTGGGGGACAGAATGAGACTCCGTCTCAAAAAAAAAAAAAAAAAGGCATATAGTAGCACATAGTAAGGGATTGAACCACTGGCCATTCTACCTTGAATTCCTTTCTGATTATGGTAGCAAAACTTCCAAAGAGATGAAAAATAGTACACCTGAAGTTAATTGGAATCATTGCCAGGAAAAAGAAGAATGCAAATGATTTTGCACTCTGGATAATATTATCTCTAAGGTCCATTTCAACTCCACATTTCTATGAAATGCTGATTTTAAAAATCTAGAGTAATTAAACTTATCACATTAGGACATTATGATGGGAGATCTCTTTCAGGAAGTATGTGAGAGCCTGCTGCAGAAGTCATGGAATCCAAGGGAGGTGTTAAGAGAAAATCATCAAGATCACCTCTAAGATTTTCCATTGTGATTTTTATCAGTAAAGATTTTGTTAGTTGCTTGTCCCTTCTTTAGTCCTCACATCCGTTGTTAATGGGTTATTTTGGAATTGAAGTATTTTTTAGATAATCAAAAAGCACTCCCTTTTGATGGCTACTGTTCAAAAATAAAGTCAAAAACCATACACCTCTTTATATTATCTTTTTAAAAATCTCATTTCCTAATCTATCAGCTGAGGAGAAACACCATGGAAGCTACTCCTCAACTATGAAGTTCCACCAACATTTTTCATGATTCTTTGCATGTTTCATGATGTTCAATCTCCAAGGATGTCCTCAAGACCAATTTAAATAAATGAAATTAAAAGGTAGCAAATTCCAGACTGACTAAGGGTCACTGTTGTTTTAAAATATCTCTACTGTTGAAAAGGGAATTGAGGGGAAAAAATTCAGAACGTTGAAATCCAATGTCAATAATAACAAAAAAAGGAAATTTAGCTAAGATAGCTCCCTGTCTGTTAAATTAATAAACTTCTTATATCTGCTATCCAGGATATATCCTAGTCAGTCATACCCAGCTAAGTCTCATCAGGTATTTATGACCACATAGATAATACATTCATGGAAGACATTATCTTCGACATCATGAGGAATTACCCAATAATACATTTAAACTGTCTTTCGAGATTGGTTATGGAATTTTATATGCTCTATGTCTTCATTCCTCCAATCGTTAGCTCAGTATCATGGATCCTGGAAAATAATACTGATATGAATAATTTTCTCAGATAAGACAAGAAATCTTTGTTGTTGCTATGTCCCTGAGTCATAAGGCAAGGGACAAAGTAATATAAAGTTTTGAAAATAACACATATATCTCTGTCTTTCTTATATAACACTGCCATCAAGACTGATTCAATAACCTCAAATTTTATCATTAATACTACTTCATTGACTTCGGCATGAAGTTTGAAACTTTGTAGCACCTCATTCACAGGTTAGTTGTGAATGATGAGAAAGCCAGTTTTTCTGGTGGTACCTTTCTCCCACCTTTTCATATGTCTACATGTAGCTGTTCAACGACAAATCACAAACAATGTGATTTGAAATTTTCACAGAAACAAACAAGTATCATCTTTGTGGGTTGAAACAAGTTCAGAATGCATCTGTAAAAGTATATAATTTGTTTAAAATAGGTTCTAAATGAAGGGACAAAGGGGCAGCACTGTAAAAAAACTGCATATACACAAAGTGAGAGATAAATGGACAAATATGAACATCCCCTCTGAAAATCACCCCACAGTAAATATAAGGTGGGGCCTGGGCAGGAAGAAGGAAGACTTCCCTCGCTCTCTGGTATTTGGTCACTAACATGAAATTACTTACAGCTCCACCACAAAGAAAAAATATCTGAGATCTAAGTTATCTGCATTAGACTTTTAAAATCTTTAAAAAAACTAAGTGCTGATTTCACTTCCCATCTAGTACTTATTCTATAGTACAGTGAATATTTTCAAAGCTAGAAATTTCCCAAAGGCTTTTTAATTTTATCATGTATCTTTTCTCAATAGCTTGAAAAAAGAGTTGAAAACTACATACACTGAGCTTCCTAGTCCTACAAACCAACAATCTTACATACATTCTGAATCCACTTCCATTTACTTCACTGCACTACTGAAGGAAAAAGTTCATCTCTTCTTTCACAAGGCAGATGTCTCCTTGTTTACTGTATTCTACATGCTTCCCCCACTTGCTTGGGTATTTTTCACCATCAATTATTCTCCCTCTGTCTTTTATTTTTCAACTGCTTATTTCCATCAAATCATAATCCTTAGTATAAACATATTTTCTTCACGAAGGAAAAAAAAAAGCAACTAAACATACCTGACATCTCTGGAACATAGCTCCCAATAATAGCAGAATACACATTCATCTCAAACGCACATGAAACATTTTACAGAATAGACCACATAGTGGTCACAAAACAAGTCTCAATACATAAAAAAAGAGTGAAATCATATAAGGTATCTTCTCCTACCACAGTGGGATGAAGCTAGAAAGCAATAGCAGAAGGAAAACCAATACGTGGAAATTAACCAACATTCCTAAGGAATACATGAATCAAAGAAGAAAATACATGGATAATTAGATAATATTTTGAGATCATTGAAAATAAAAACATGACATACAAACTTTCCCCTTAAGATCAGGAATAACACAAGGATATCTACTCTGGCCACTTCTACTCAACACTGTACTAGAGATTCGTTCAAACAGGGCAAGTAGGCAATAAAAGCCAACAAAGACATCGATTTTGGAAAAAAGATCAGGGGTAGTCATTCATTAGTGATTCTTAGTTCATGTTTGTTTGGTTTAGTTTTCACTCATCATGTTTGACTTGTATGGTGATATTTATAGATGACATGACTCGCTTTCACTGCAATACAATAAAAATAAATGTTTATTTATTGATTTCAGTGTGGGCCAGCATTATTGATTGTTTCCAATTATTTGCTATTATAGACAATAATACCATGATATTCCTATACATATAACCCGTGTAAATGATTTGTTAAGGTTTTTAGGTAAGAGTCAAATTGCTGAGTCACAGGATATATAAATATAACCAACCTTAGTTGGTGGTAGAAAACTAGTTTTCAAAATTGGTTAAAGTAATTTACATTTCTATTAGCCATGTGTTATGACAAGTTGGTGTTTTCATGATTTATGCCAATCAGGAGGATATCAAATGGCATCATTTTGTGATTTTAATTTGCACTTTCCCTTTTTCCTAATGAGCTTGGGTGTCTTTTTTTCATATTTGAGGTCCATTCACGTTTCTTCTTCCGTGGGAAGTCTATTTGTGTTTTTTTTGAAAATAATGTCATTTACTTATTTGTGTTTTTCTTATTAATGCATAGGTATTTCTACATATTCATTATACTAATATTTTGCCAATTACATTTGTCATAAATATTGTTTTCCAATATTTATGTCTTATGTCTGAAAGAATTACTCATTTTCAGGTGTCTTTAGTTTATAATTTTAAACATTTTAATATATTCAAATAGCTGTCTCTTTTTTTCTATTTGGTTTTCTTCTTGACTTAAGGAATCATTCATTACAGTTCATGAAGATATTTTCTTATAAAAGTTTTAAAGTTTTTGCATGTCACACTGAGTACTAGTCCATCTGGAACTTATTGCTATTTATGATATCAAATAGGGATTTATTTCATTTTTTACACAAATAACCTATTATTATCTAAACATTATTGAATAGTGCAGTCTTTCCCAACTGATTGATCAGAGTTCTTATATACTTTTTGGGGACTTTTAATCTTGTTCCACTAATCTCTTTGCATATCCCTTCACCATTATCACACTTTCAAATTTGCTATAGATTTAAAATATTTATTATTTCCACCAGTACCCGATTCTTCTTTAAGAGAATTTTGCTTTTTGACCTTCTGGAAATGATTTATATATAAGTTGAAGTTTTCTAGTAGACTATCCTATCATCAGTGGACAATGACTGCCTATTTCTTCTTTTGTAATTATTTTCTTCTATTTTCCCCTCTTCTTATTGGTTGTGTTTGTGCCCTAGGGCTGCCATAAGAAATTGCTGTAAACTCGGCAGTTTAAAACACTAGAGATATATTCTCTCACAGGCTATGAGGCCAGAAGTCCAAAACTGAGATACCAGAAAATCAATGCTGCCTCCAAAGGCTCTAGGAGAGAATCCTTCCTTGCGTTTTTCAGCTTGGTGGCTCCTGGCATTCATTGGCTTGTGACAGTCTAACTCCAATCTCTGTCTTTTTCTCCTGGATCCAAATCTCCTTCTTTTTTCGCTAATAAAGACATTAGTCATCAGATTTAAGGTCTACCCCAAATCCTGGGTAATTTCATCCAACATCCTTGACTACATCTGCAAAGACCGTATTTCCAAATAATGTCATATTCTAAGGATCCAGTTGTGGACATGAAGTTTGGGAGGATGCTATGAAACATTTTAACAATTTGACAGCAAATATGATATTTTGCTGTAGCTGTTGCAGGTCTTCTTTACCAACACAAGGACATTTTCTTTTCCTCCTACCTTGTTGAAGTGTTTTTTAAATTAATATGCTTATTAAATTATATCAGATAGTTTTTTGAATCTATTGAGAAGATAATGTTTTTCTCCTTTAATCTGTTTCTTAGTAAATTACAATAATTAATTGTCTAATATTGAACCAAAAAAATGCATTCATATAATAAATCTAACTTAATTATGGTATACTAAAATAAAAATGAATTTAGCACTGAAACTTATTTTCCAAAAGTTTTATTTTTTCTGAAATTTTTGGTAATGTTGAATGGCCTTGATGCTTTTTTTGAAAATGTTGATTCAAAATTGTAATAATGATAATTGGATCACCTATATAATGTTATTTAGATTCTTTCTAAAATTAATCTTTTTACTGGGAATTTGATTGAACATTTGGCTTAGTTGCTCCTCTTTGTTGTAGGCTTTCTCTTTAGTTCAGTAGTAGCTATGGATATTTTTATATTTCCTTTTTCTACTTCCTTTGCATTTATTTTGTTCTTTTGTCAACTTATATAGTTCTTGTGTAATATTAGCTCGTAAGCTTGTAAATTTCCCTCTCAATACATCTTAACCATGTCCCATAGTTTGATAAGTAATTATTTATGACTCAGTTTTAGGAAACTCCTTATTTCTACTAAAATAGCTTTTTAACTTGTGGATTACTTAGAATTTTGTTAAAGATATGCTCATATATTTGTTATTGTTTTGTAATTAATTGTATTTATGTTGGAGAATGCGAGACTCTTGTAATTTTTTTTAAGTTTTGCCCTAATGTCTATTTTGTCCAATAATAATAAAATTACGCCAGCTCTCTTTTGGTTATTTTTTTTGCCTGATGATTTGCCTGTAAGCCTTTTCCTTTTAGTTTTTCTGAGTTTTGTTTTGTTTTAGTTGTGTCTTTTACAAACAGTATATATTTAAACTGTGTATTATTAATACAATCAGATAATCCTACCTTTGAGAGAGCATAGCTGTTGACATACTGAACTTACTTTGTGTTTCTCTCTAACCCACATTTTCTATGTATGTTTTTCTTCCTCTTTCTTGCTTTTTTTTTGGACTGATTGATATTACTATCTTTGCCTCCCTTTCCTAATTTTCCACAATTTCTCCCTGCACTGTTTTGGAACTTATGCACTTATTTTCTATTCTTTTAATAGTTATTCCAGAAAAAAATGTAACATAAACATATGTAACTTATACTTTAATGTTAAGCAATATGTTTACATTCAACACAAAGTAATACTTTATTTTTGATGAATACCGTCACAAAATAAATGATAATTTTGTCCAGGATTTCAATTTTGTCTTGATTTGTTTAGAGGTGGAGTCTCACCATGTTGCCCAGGATAGAGTGCAATGGCTGCTCTCAGGTATGACCATAGTACACTATATCCTCAAACTTTTGCATTGAAGGGATCCCAAGTAGCCGGGACTATAGGTTTCTGCCTTGATTTTTTTAACCACATAAATTAGGCATGATCATTATTCTTTTATAAAGTCCATGTTTATGTACTATTTTATACTACACACTAGTGTTAATTGTCTCCCAGTCTTCTCTATTAGGTTTATTTTCTTTTTTCTTGATGTACATCCTGTAGAAATGTTATCAGTGAGAAATTGTTGGTAGTAAGCTCTTACAGTTTGTCTTATAATTTTTTTAGTTTGTTCATGTCTTAAAAGAGTTCATTGAATGTACAATTCCAGTTTCTCAGCTAATTTCTCTGAGTGCATTGAAGTTAATATTGCCCTGTCTTCTACCTTCCACTGATGCTGTTGAAAAGTTAGCTGTCTAATAGTTATTATCTGTAAGTTGTCCTTTTTTTTCTCTGTTGGTATCGAGGTCTTCTCTTTATTTTGATGGTCTTCAATTTTTCTATAATGAGTCTAAGTTTGAATTTGTTTTTATATACACCATTTGGGGTCCTTTGGGAATCCTGTATCTGAGGATGGTTGTCTTTCATCAATTCTGGATAATTCTTAGACATCATCTTTTAAAATACTGCCTCTCTGCCATTTTCTACATTACCTCCTCCTGCAACATATAAAATATGTGGCATATACCGTATATATGCAATTAATATACTCTTGTACCCTGGACACCTTTTAATTGATCCAAGATATTTTACATTTTTATTATTTGATATAAAATATTTTACATATTTATGAAGTACATGTATTTGTTACATGCATAGAATGTGTAAGAATCAATGATCAAGTCAGCGTATTTGGGAATATCTATCACCTTGAGTATTTATCATTTATATATGTCATTGATCCTTCAAGTCCTTTCATCTAACTACTTTAAAATATACAATACAATATTTCTAACTATAGCCACTCTGCTATTGCAAATTAAGCCTTATTTTTTCTACTCAACTCTGTTTGTACCACTAATCAACCTCTTTTTATCACCCCCTTCCAACCACACACCCTTCTGAGCCTCTGATAATGGTCATTCTATTCTCTATCTCCATGAGATCAATTCTTTTCAGCTCTCACAGATGAGTGAGAACATGTGGTATCTGTCTTTCTGTACCTGGCTACTTTCACTTAACATAATGACCTCCAGTTCCATCCATGTTGCTGCAAAAGACATGGTTTCATTCTTTTTATGTCTGAATAATATTCCTTGTGTGTGTGTGTGTGTGTGTGTGTATCATTTTGTTTATATATTCATCTGTCGATGGACACAGTTTGATTCCATATATTTGCTCTTTGCAGCAATAAATATGCCAGTAAGGTATCTCATACACAGATTTCTTTTCCTTTGGATAAAAACTCAATAGAAGAATTAATGGGTCATATGGTAGTTGTATTTTTAGTTTTTTGAGAAACTTCCAAAATGTTTTCCAGCATAGTTGTACTAATTTACATTCCCACCAACAGTGTATAAGAATTCCCTTTTCTCTGCACCTTCACCAACATCTGCTATGTTTTGATTTTTAGTAATAGCCATCTACTGGGATAAGATGGTGTCTTATTTTAGTTTTATTTGCACTTCCCTGATCCACAATGATGCTAAGCATTTTTTCACCTCCTGACCATTTGTATGCTTTCTTTTGAGAAATGTTTATTCATGACTTTAGGCAATTTTTAATGGGATGATAATGCTGATTATTATTTACTGTTGAGTTATTGAAGATCCTAGTATATATTCCAGATGTTGTTCCCCTGTTGGATGAATGGTTACAAATATTTTCTCTCATTCAACAAGTTGTTTTTTTCACTTTGTTGATTATTTCCTTTGAGGTACAGAAGCTTTTTAGTTTAATGTAGTCAAATACAGAAGGTTTTGGACGGATAATTTAAGTTTTTCTAGATATAAGATCACATCATCAACGAAGAGGGACAATTTGACTTCTTCTTTTCCAATCTGGATACCTTTCATTTCTTTCTTTTGGCTGATTGCTCTGTCTGGGACTTTCAGTACTATGTTGAGTAGGAGTAGTGAAAGTGGGCACCCTTGTCTTGTTCCAGATCTTAGAGAAAAAGCTTTCAGTTTTCCTCATTCAATATGATGTAAGCTGTGGGTTTGTTATAAATGCCTTTATTATCTTATGATAAATTCCTTCTATTCCTAGTTTATTGAGAGTTTTTGTTATGAAGGGATATTAAATTTTGTTAAATGCCTTTTCTGTTTCTATTGAGATGATCATACAGTTTTTGTACATCATTCTGGTGATGAGATGTATCATGTTGATTGACTTGCATTTGTTGAAACATCCTTGTACCCCCGGTATCAATCTCACTTGGTTATGGTGTATTATCTTTTTGATGTGCTGTTGGATTCAGTTTGCTAATATTTTGTTAAGGATTTCAAATCTAAGTTTATCAGGGATATTGACCTGTAGTTTTTTTTTGTGTGTTGCATCCTTGTCTGGTTTTGGTATCAGGGTAATTATGGCCTCATAAAATGAGTAAGGAAGAGTTCACTCCTCTTTAAATTTTTAGAATAGTTTCAGAATTGGCATTTGTTCTTATTTATATGTTTGGTATAATTAAGTTGTAAATCCCTCCAGTCCTCATTGTTTTCTTTGTTGGGAGACTTTTGTTACTGAGTCAATCTCGCTACTCATTTTTGGTCTATTCAAAGTTTTTAATTTTTCCTTGATTCAATCTTGGTAGGTGATATGTTTCCAACATTTTATCAATTTCCTCTAGACTTTCCAGTTTCTAAGCATATAGTTGCTCATAATAGTCTCTTTTTTATTCTTTTTTATTTTTGTCTGACTAGATTATCTTAAAAGACTGCTCTTCAAGTTCTGGGATTATTGCTTTGGCTTGATCTAGTCTATTGCTGAAGGTGTGAATGTATTTTGAATTTCATTCGATGAATTCTTTAGCACCAGATTTCTGTTTGTCTATTTTTTAAAATAGCTACATCTTTGCTGAAGTTTTCATTCACATACTGAATTGTTTTTCTAGTTTCTCTGTATTGTTTTCCAGAATTCTTTTGTATCTCACTGAGTTTCTTTAAAATCAGTATTTTGGATTTTTCATCACAATTTCATGAATTTCTTTTTGATTCAGATCTGTTGCTGGAGGATTATTGTGTCCTGTTGTAGATGTCCTATTTCCTTGCTTTTTCCTGTTTCCTGTATGCTTATGTTGATATCTGTGCATCTGCTATAAAAGTCACTTCTTCCAATTTTTTGAAGTTGCTTCCATGGGGTGGATATTTTCCTGAAGTTGTAAAGATGTTTTTTGTTAGATAGGGCACTTTGGCTTTAACTTTGGGTGCATGCAGTAGTGTAATCTCTGTGTGATTTCTTCAGCCATAAACAGTGTCAATGGTGTCAGTGATTTCCTCAGTCACTTAGGGTGAGTTATTAGTAGAGGCTATGGTGAAGTTTTTCTGAGGATTGGGATGCCACGTGAGCCAAACTTGGGGCCCCAGTGCTTGCAGAAGTGAGTTAAGCATGCCTGTCCTGGGGACCCAGGGAAGAATACACTGGTGCAAGTGTTAGGGTGTCCCAGAGGGCCAATTCTTGGGCCTCCAAGTAGCTTGCTCAGAGCAAGTAGTGATAACAGTGGCTCAGGCCAATGGGCAGGTTCTCTGATCTCTGGGCAGTGGGTATGATGTGAGTGAAGGTAGTAACAGCCATGGATCAACCCACTGGAACTCAATCAGACAATGCTGGTGTTGACGGTGGCTGCAACAGGTTGGTTAGGCAGGTGCCCTGGCCTGCTAATAGGATGTATGGGTGGCTGCCAGATGTTTTCATATCCATAGGTCCTACCAGCCTAACCTCACCCTCTAGGAGGAGTGTACAGGCATCAACAGTGCTGGGGTATGTAGGGCGATCCTCCAGCACCTGATGTCATGCTCCAATACTTGGGGGATGGACCCCGGCAGGTGGACTTGACCTCAGGCTGCCAGTAGTGAATTCAGGTACTGTCTATGGTAGGCAGGGGTGGGGTGATCCCCAGGCTTCCAGCAGAATGCCCATGCATCACAGTGAAAGTTGTGCTGCGGGCCTGCTACTGGGGAGGACGGGGCCACTGTCAGCGAGAGCAGACTAGGCAGATAGCTATGGGATGCACAGTATCCTCGTGCCTTATTCCCACAGCAGCAATCCACAGCAGTGACCTGTAGCAGTAGCAGTGGAATTTTTCCTAGAAGTGCACGAAAGTGCTGGCTTCCCTGTCTCCCTCTTTGGCCTGGAAGTCAGTGGCAACATCAACGCTGGCTCCTGGGCAGGATGCAGACGTTTGGAGGTTGGGCTCTCAGAATGGTGCTGTCTGGGCGCCTACCACTGGGAAGGTGGGGTCACTTTCAGTGGGAGCAGGGTAGGTAGGTGGCTGAGGGAATGTGGCTTGCTTGCTCCTCAGCACCCCTAGCAGCCCACAGCAGCAGCGGCAGGATTTGTCCTTGGAATGCATGAAGGTGCCCATCCTTTCTCTTCCTCTTTGGCAGGAGTGGCAGTGTTGCCATCAGGGCAGGATGCAGTCCTTTGGGGTCTTCACTGTCATGATGGTGCCAAGCTGCAGTTGCTCAGGGCTCAGAGGCCTGTGGGGCCCAGTGTGAGTTTCCTCTCTGTAGCAATTCTTCTGGATAATCTCTAGGCAGCTTCCTATGTTAGTCTCATAGTGCTTGTGGTTCAAGGGACACTCATGTAGCTAGGTTTGCAAAAATCTGTGGCAGGAATGTGGTGTCCTAAGGGTCTCCACTTACCCTTTCTCCACATCTGGGAGCTTCCCCAGGCTGCCAGTCATTCCCAGACAAGCACACTGCCTCGCTTCTCTCTCCTTTGCTTTTAGTTTTTTCTGTGATTTTTCTATTGAATCTCAGTACTCCCTCTTAGGCAATCTATTCCAAGGGTACATATCTACTTGTTACTTTGGTTCCTCTCCATGGAGGAAGAGCCTATTGGCTCTATATAGTCAGTTATCTCTATCAGTTCTCCTAAAATACCCTGTTTATTTCATCTCAGTCTGGTGTTCCTAGAAGGCTGAAGTTGTGACAAAGGTTTGCTTGCAGCTAAATCAACTGGGTAAAGTGATTCCAAGAAACAGAAGTAGGTTACCAATAAAAGAGAAAAAAAAGTCAGTGTCAGGTTGTTCTTTCAAACTGGTCAGTATTATGTAAAACTGGAGTATGATTCCACCAGGACTACATTAGGAAGTGTGTAGAATAAACTTTAGGGTCATTTACTTGAGGAATTGTATAAGGGAAAATTAATCCACTAGTTCCTATTTCTTCTTTTTTCAAGGGATGTTAATTCCCTATATTTCCAGTTTGGGTATGAAAGAGTGAGTGTTAGGCGAGTGGAAGCTGTTAAGAGAAGTAGCCTATGCTCTTATGTCCAGGGAAAGTCTCCAAACCTGATAATATTACTGTTCTATCAATAGGCTTATTTCAGACAACGCTGGGATGGCCAATGAAAGAGACTGACTAACATTCACTGACAAGTCACCTGGTCAGCTGGTTAGTTGAGAATTTTCTCTGCAGTGGGTTCTTTCTGGTGGATATTAACATGAAACCAGAGATCTGCACCATTTGTACCCACTTATGTGGGTTCATCCTCATATCTCTTTCTCAAACTCCCATGTCTCCAATATTCTAGTGTTGTTCCTTCCAAACCTGTGCTAATCAGTTAAACGTCTACCACTGTCCAGGAGTCCACATTTATCTGTACCTCAGGCTATGTTTTCTTCATATAAAACAAATTTCCAAATGCACTATTTAATGTTCTTTCTACTAGGGGCATTCATTTTCACCACGGTCCTTCAGGCACCATGGGATCGGGACACAGTAGCACTGCAGTCCACTGACAGGCCACTGACACTGGTGTCAACATATCAGACCAATTCACTTTTTAACCAAAACTGAGTTTTCCACTCCCTGTCAGTTGGTCATGTAGAATCCCTCCCCTACTCACATGAAGGAATAGGTGTAAAATGAAGGAGAGTCACAGATACAGCAGAAGTGGGTAACAGAGGAGTCTGGTCACCACTTAATGCATCTTATTCATGCTTTTTGGAACTTCTTGGTCCTAATCTTGAGGGCACAAATCATTTCATTGCACAATGGGTAGTTACTGCACTCAGCTGACTTTAGGACTTACAAAACCCAGTTCATGTCAGGTCACTTTGGTGAAATAATCAGTTGGTATCTGTATTAGTTCATTTTCACACTGCTGATAAAGACATACCCAAGACTGGGTAATTTATAAAGGAAAGATGCTTAATTGATTCACATCTTTTAAGCATCTTTAAATGGCTGGGGAGGCCTCACAATCATAGTGGAAGGCAATGAGGAGCAAAGTCACGTCTTACCTGGATGGCAGCAGTCAAGAGAGCTTGTGTAGGGGAACCACCCTTTATAAAACCATCAGATCTTATGAGACTTATTCACTATCACAAGAACAACACGGGAAAGACCCACCCCCATGATTCAATTATCTCCCACTGCATACCTCCCACAACACGTGGGACTTGTGGGAGCTACAATTCAAGATGGGATTTGAATGGGGACACAGCCAATAGCCACCCAAACCCATACTCAGTTTCTCAGAGTAGAGACAATAATATTCAAGAAGCTGCTTCCAAATAGTGAGTAGTTCTCTGCTATAGAGAACATTTATTTTCTTCAGAAATGTAGGGGTCTGTACTGTGACTCTTCTATTGGAACTTGCTAAAGATTCCAAACACAATATTTTCCACCACAGATATTCCTAGCACTGCTATATTTGCTCTATGATGTGCCCTAAGCAGCAGGACAGCCTGCAGTCCAACCTGGTCCTGCTGCAGTTCTCTCTTGCTCTTGGCCTCATTCAAAATCAACTGTTTTTCAATTCACTCAATAAATAGGTCAGCACAATACTCCCAAAGACAATGCCTCTAAAATCCAAACAGGATTTTAAATCTTGTCTCTAAAATCCAAACAGATTCACCAAGGACTGTATGGGTAAAAGTTTCAACAACTTGTTCTTCACTTGGAAGGACTTTCCTGACAAATTCCTAAAAGCTTCACTGATGTGACAGACCCTGAATCCAGGTGGCACATATCTGTCTTATTAGGCCATTCAGAGTATACATCCATTCCTGAACACCAGGTATGACTAGTGTGGTATTAACATAGTGAATAAGTACAGTATTCTGATGTCCATCAGTATGAACAAGGTGTTTTTAACCTACATTTTGAGAGCAAATAGGAGAGTTAACAAACTTGAAGGTGGACAGTGAATATATGTTACTATTGCTCCCATATAAAAACAAAGTGCCTTTGAGCCTCATTATGAATAAGGATTAAAAAGAACACATTTGCCATATCTACTCTATGGACCAATTGCCAGAAAATGAGTAACATTATGATGTATTTTCGTTGTGATATTGTTTCAAATATATTAGGGATCAGAGGAGGTTGTAATTTTAGGATTTTCACTTGGCCCTTCTAAGCATAATGGCTCTTAATGCAGAGGTCAGGGAACAGATGTCAGTATCTCCAAACTACAAAGTATATCCTTTCCAAGTATCCAGGAGGGGCCAGAGAAATAGTTCCCAGGTGGCTTCACAGGTCCATGGCTCAATGTGAAATCAGCTTGAGCTAATCTCCATTTATCATTTGGCCTCCACATTCCTTCACTCTGGACAGGGGACCAGGATGGTCTTTGGAGTCTCCTAATACACATATCAGCTGAAAACCTTTTTCTCCAGTGTTTAGTTAATTTGGTACCACAGGTCTATTCAGGGAAGATTAGGAGACCATTTGTCATGTATAGTTGTAGCAATATGCCATGTTTTCCATTCAAGGGGACCCAATCTCCACTTCAGTCAAGACGGAGTTGAAAACCAGCTCATGTCTAAAACTGATGAAGGGCCTTGATTTTCCATTGTAGCAGCTGATGTCACCCTTCACTTTGCCAGCTCTCAATTTTTGCTGGTTCAGTCAGTCAAATAACACCCTACTTGACTGCCCATCTCTGTAACCCCTAAGAATACAACAGGCTATTATCTATCACCACAGGTTCCTGCTGTTCAAGTCATTCATCTGCCACTTTGGTCTTGCTGGCATTAATATTATATCCACCTTGCCTCTGTTGGTTAACTGTCACAACCTGGTCTCTGAATTTTCAATCATTTTTCCTATTACCAAGGAACCCAACATTATGACACCACATGTAACTCTTAATTCTAGCATGTAGAGGATAGTTACCACCTAGTTTCTCAAGGAAACATTCCCTTAACATTGCATTACTTATTAACTTATTGAATTAGTGAAGTAAATCTTTTGTACCTTCTCAAGGAACCCAAGTGATGGGAATTCTGATCTCATGTAATAAATCCTTTTTATGATTAACATGTCCCTGAGACTTCTGACTCCTCTTCAACACTTTGCCAAGGCATCTCCTGTATCTATTCTTTATTTCATTTTCTTGTTTATTACTTTTATTTATTTTGTTTTGTAGAGATGGGGGGTCTCAGTATGCTGCCTAGGCTGCTCTCAAACTCCTGGCCTCAAATGATCTTCCTTCTCTGACCTCCCAAAGTGCTAGGATTACAAGCTCTACTTAATTTTCTTCAAGATAGAAGCACGTCCATGCATCAAGGATCCAATAAGCAGCATGAAGATCACTTGCCAGGACTTTAAAACCTGAGTCATGGGAAAATACTCCCATTACGATATCCATCCAATCCGCCACCCTCAAATTCCATTCAACCACGTGTTTTTGAAACTCCTGCTGGTATGTGCCTGTAGTATGGGGATGTATATTCTATTTCCTCCCAGAATAGGGACAATGTTTCTCCATTTGGGCTATCATGAGATCTGACTCTGGTTATTGGTCTGGAGGCAATGAGGAAAGGCAGTGCTAGAGCTTGAGGAAGCCATATCAATCTATGAGGCCCCAGTTGTGGCCTTTCCAGATTCTCCAGTTGAACAAAGCCTAGTTTAACTTAAGGTTCAGAAGAATCTGTGGCTTAAGATTTTCCAGCATATTCAACTCATCAGATGTCCTCATGCCAGTTCTGAAGATCCCACTCTTTATCTATCAGGGTTCTGCATTTAACACAGGGCTGTGAAGGCTGTGCATTGTCTTCTTTGCCATTCTGTTAACCTTACAATTAAATTCTGGGTCTGGCTTTTATCAGTGTTTGCTCTATGGCTATATGAGATTATATGAGATAAGAAGCCTTTCAAACAGGAACATACAGACCCTGTTACTTTCACAGCACACCTTGAAATGATAGTTGGTTAGCCTGAGTCTGTCATTTTCTTTCTTTCCTAGGCTGCTAAAGCAGATAACAAAAAGCAGCATCCTCCACAATTTTTTTCTTTTTTTGAGATGGGGTCTCACTCTGTTGCCAAACTGGAGTGCAGTGGTGCAATCTCGGCTCACTGCAACCTCTGCCTCCTGGGTTCAAGCGATTCTCCTGCCTCAGCCTCACAAGTAGCTGGGACTACAGGCGCGTGCCACCATGCCTGGCTAATTTTTTTGTATTTTTAGTAGAGACAGGGTTTCACCACGTTAGTCAGGACGGTCTCTATCTCCTGACCTCATGATCTGCCCACCTTGGCCTCCCAAAGCACTGGGATTACAGGCGTGAGCACTGCACCTGGCCCACAGTCTTTACAATTATCACAGCCCTTATATTTTTCAAGTGCCATTGCTACTGCATAAGCCTTCACTCACATTTTATTTTTATCTGCCAATGAGAGTCTTAGTACTTGTAATGCTACTGCATGCCAGCAGTTATGCCACTCCACCTTTTCTTGTCAATGATAGCTCCAGAATTTCATCCTGATGTCTGTTTTTTAGGGCCACTTGCAATCCTAACTCTCTAGCCTAGGTTCCTCTTCCACCCATAGAAAGCAGTGTCTGGGTCCCTTCTCTTCTTCCATAAGCAGACCTGAGACACAGCCTTATGTGAAAGTAGCTGCACACAGCTAGGGAGATGGGAAGGAGATGGGAAGTTTGAAAGAAGCAGCCAATCAAAAGGCCTGCCATCAATAGGATCGCTGTTGTGGGCAATTGGGGTTTGCTCCTGTTCAGACCTTCTGAACAGCCATGTAGAAAGTTCTTCGGGATTTCTTCCTCCTCTCTCCCCACTGTGAAGAGATGAAAGAGAGGAGCATGTCCTTACTAGCTCCCATCCCTAATTGGTCAAAGCCTGCTCTCATACACATATACATGTGAAAACACGCCAAGTGGGTATGTGCTGGCATCCTACATTTGGCATCGGAGATGCCTGCAGATGAAAGCAAAAGATACATAGTTCAGCTAAGGCAAGACATATTCAAGTTATACCAATTGAAAGCTGGTTAGTGCAGTGAACCAAAGGTAGGCCAAGCCAATGTCAGGCAGGATGCGGGGCTGGGGTAATACCTTTATTTAAACTTTTAAAACATGTTTATTTTTGCACTCTGTATCTGATAATCCCAACATCCACAGTTCTTGCTGGTCAAATTCAGCATTTTGCTTTGCTAACTTGCGTCCATGGTAATTGTGACATCCTGTGTTTACTAATTTTAAATTGTGAGTTCATGTTTCTTGAAACTATCTGTGAGATAAATTTAAGACTTGTGTTTAAAAAGTGTCCCTCCTGAGAAGTTATCAATTCTCCACTAACAAATTTCTGTGGACATTATCAACCAGGGTCTACAATAAACTAATTTTTTTTGCTTGTGTTTTATTGGACATGTAAATTGTGTAACTTTCAGTCCAATCCTATTGTGTAAGCTTGGCATTTTTTTTTCTTTGCTGAGAGGCAAGTTAAGATAGATAAGTATTATTACCATCTTCTATCATGGGCAGATTGTTTTCTAGGTGCCCACTATAAATGTCACTTTGGGAATGCCAACTTTTAGGAACTCTCCATTTTATCCCACCACCTCTCTCTTTCACTGACATTTTGTCTCCTGACCCTACAACAGGTTGGCCCCTTAGCCCAGCCTCTAAGATGCTGAGGAATAACTGACTCCATTAAGGTCAAAACAGGCTCTACTACTCAATTACCTCTCCAGAGTCATGCTTTTTCACAATATCTCTACCAATTATTTCTTTGACTTTGCTAATACCTCAGTTATATTTTAAAAAATATTTTAACAGTATTTTCAGTGAGTTTTCTCTGAATATTTAATGTACCATATTGCCAAAATACAAGTTTCTAGAACTTGAACTCCTTGAATGTCTCATATAAAGTTTTAAAACTTCATGTCTAAAACTACACTCATCCCTTTGCTCAACAAACCTGCTCCACTTCCTGTATTATCTTCATCAACGTTAACCCCACCTGCTTAGTCACACATGAATTTCAGAAGCTCTTATATTGCTTTCCTTCCATCATACTACCACGTTAATTTTTACCACTTACATATCTTGAGCTTCCCACACTCTACACTAGCATGCCACTGCACTTCTAATTCAACTTCCTTAATATTTGTCTCCTGGACTATTAACATAATCTAATAAATAGCCACCATATTTTCATTTATTTTCTAAACTGTTCTCCAGGTTGTTGTCATAGTGATATTTCTGGCACTTAATCTAGCCATGACACACACTTGTAATATCTTCGTCCACATTCTTCCTACAGAATACTGTCCACACAACTTAAAATGATCTAGGGAGTAATTTCTCACGTAGCTTCTGGACTTGCATACCACTACGTTTTGGTCTCTGCTCTTCACTGTGACTGCAATGCCCTTCTCACACCCCTTGATATACCTTGAATTCTGTCGATCATCCTTTCAGTCCTCCCTCTATAGTTTTAATAAGTACCCCTTTCTCCGGGCTCTCATGACAGTCTTGGCATAGCTCTATTTCAGTGCTTTTCACCATGTGGTGAAAATTTAGTCATTTGTCTGCCTCCACCACTAGGCTACAAGTGCCTTTATGTTTTGTACCCCTAACACATAGCAGAAGCGGTGGATTCTGGTATATTCAATTAATATTTGTTAAATAAATACATAAATGAATGAATAGGCTTTATATTTCCTCTGAGATCTAATGCTAAACAAGGTTGGAGGTGGTTACTGTTGAAAAGGAAGAGATAATACACGTTTATCTAAAACAAAAGATAAATGAAAAACACTAAAAGTATATCTTTATGTCCCGTACATTTCATTTTTATTCAATTTTGTTTCCTACATATTTTCAGTCTTTCATTAAATTTAATCATATTAGATTTTCATTTTAAAAAGACTATCAGATGATAGCATTTGTTTCTTGAAAATTATTATCTAGTGTATTTTTTCCAGAAATTACAATTTATACTACCTAATAGAAACACTCTTTGAGTAGAATATTTTCACATTAATGTAAGTTTAAATTGTTTTACATGAAACAGTGGCAAGCAATAATGTTCTAGCGTTACTTTAATGTATCACAACGTTAAATTTTTCTCTCTGATTTCACAATGCAACTTACAATTATATAAAAAAGAATATTTAAAATGATTTTTGTATTAAAATTATGTCAAATGTTATTTTATAATAAGGATAATGAGGTTAAGCAATAATAAAAATATATGGGATACTAAACCTCGTGTATAGGTTCAGAAGAATAAAGAAGATAAAGGGAGGTAGAATTCACACACTATAGTACATAGCATTACTACAGAAATAAACAGAAGATAAAAATACCAGTGGATATAAAGTAAATGATGGGAATAAGCTCACCACATGACCTTAAAGAATATAATTAAATCTCTCACTAAGGTTGTTGCTTTATATGTAAAATTGATTGTAAATATAGGTAAGATATAATGCATACACACATATATACACATATGTATTTAATATGCCAGTCAACATTATGAAACACTTTCTTTCACAATATAGTACTGCTAAAGCTTCACTAATGAATGCATGTAGGATAAGACCCCTCTCGCCTTAACAGTTCCTATCTTCCTTTTGTTGCTTTTTGTTTTCCAAAGCATTTTTACTCTTCCAACATATGATACAATTTACTCATGTGCTTTCATCATTACTCTCTCCTCCATGCACAATTTATGTGCCAAGAGCTTACAAAGTAAATGTTCAATTAGTATTTGTTGAATAAATGCATATTGTTGTTTCACTCAGTTAGTCTTCAATCCATGCTTACTATGTGTCTATATTACTCTCCTGCCTTAACATTGCCTATCATTCTATTAAACTGAGAAAGGTAAAACAAATTTTGTATGTAAAAGTAAAATGTAAAATATATTGTATAAGTATTGTATAAAATATATTGTATATGTAATATACACAATTATTTATGTATAAAATTAATATATAATATATATTAAATTTTATATATAACATGTAAAAATATATATTATATGTAATTACTATATATAATTTTATAAGTATATTAGATATTACCAAATATTTAATTGTTTTCTAATTGCCTAGAGTGAAATGAACAAAATTCATCCCTCATATTTTTAAACAAAAAGAAGTAATGACTACAGTAAAAGCAGATGACTTGGCTAGGTATTTGTAGGGTTCTAATGAAATCACCACTTACGTCGTATGTACTTAATTGTCAGTTTTAAAAGAGCAGGATGAAAGGCCTCACACAGCACCCTCCATTTAGGAAACTTATTGAAATTGATATCCATTTACTTGGAGGAATTACATTAACTATATTATAAAAGGGATCACAGAATTATGTTAAGAATTATTTCCAACTGCTTACTCTTAATTGATTCTATATTAGAAATGGAAAATAAAGAGGACAGAAACACCATCCAACATTTTACCAATTAGACTATACTACCCAAGAGAAAATTAAAAACACTCATTTCTTTTATGTTTCTTATCCATTATAAGTAGTATTACCACTCAGACATTCAAAACCAGCAATCAGTCAAATAATTATTTACATTTAAAATGAGAAATAGAGCTTTTTGAGAGCTCTTATGACAAATCAAAAATACCAGCTAAATTCTTGCCAACAAAATATTAATTTGTACATGTTTGGGAAAATATTACCCACCTGCTTTTCTAAAAATGTTACTACCTCATGAAAAATTAGTGTTTTGTAAGCTGTTAGTCAACCTTTAAACATATATATATTTTATCAAATAATTCAGAAAATTTCAGATGAAGCATATTTAAATAAATCAATTACAGAATTTTTCACATCACAAATTTACTTGCTGTAATTGCCCTGACTACACACACACAGACACAAACCACACACACACACACACACACACACACACATGCTCATGTTTGTGCACATGCCAGGATCACTTATCTTAAGGTACACTTGTGTTTCAAGAACTGCAGCATCAGAATAAACATCATCAAAATCACACATTATTTCATTGTTATTATTTCTATGGAATTCTGGCTTAAGACAATGAGAGTTTTTTAGGATGACAAATATTAAAGTGCAGTAGTTTGCACAGCGTATTATTATTATTTTATTTGAGAACTAGACTAAAATACTGGAACTTGAATTACAGTAGAAAAAATTTTAAGTGGTTATAAAGAAAAATGATGGAAAGACATTATTTGCAATTGGTATCAACAGGGCTTATATAGATTTTTTAAAAAGGACTTTTTAAACTTTTGTTTCAGGGGTACATGTGCAGGTTGGTTCTATAGATAAACTGCATGCTACAGGGGTTTACTGTACATACTATTTTGTCACACAGACAAAAACATAGCACCCAATTGGTAGTTTTTTGAGACTCATCCTCCTCCCACCCTCCACCCGCAAGTAGGACCTGGTGTCTACTGTTGGCTTCTTTGGGCCCATGTGTACTCAGTGTTTAGCTCCCACATATAAGGGAGAACATGAGGTGTTTGATTTTCTGTTCCTGCATTAGTTCGCTTAGGATAATGGTCCCCAGCTTCATCCATGTTACAGCAAAGGACATTATTTCCTTCTTTTTTATGTCTGTATAGTATTCCATGACATACATGTACCACATTTTCTTTATCTGTTCTACCATTGTTGGGCATCTAGGCTGATTTTCTATTGTGAATAGTGCTGTGATGAACATACTCATGCATGTATCTTTATGATAGAATGATTTATATTCCTTTGACTATATACCCAATAGTGGGATTGCTGGGCTGAATGAGTTGTTTTAAGTTCTTTGGGAAATTTCCAAACTGCTTCCTATTCTACAGTGGCTTAACTGATTTATATTTCTACCAGAAGTGTATAAGTATTCCTTTTTCTCTGCAGCTTCATCAACATCTATTTTTTGACTTTTTAATACCAGCTATTCTGACTGGTATGAGATGATATCTCATTGTAGTTTTGATTTGCATTTCTCTAGTGATTAGTGACATTGAACATTGTTTCATATGCTTGTTGGCCGCATTTACGTCTTCTTTTAAAAAATGTCTGTTCATGTTCTTTGCTCACTTTTTAATGGGGTGGTTTATTTTTTGCTTGTTAATTTAAGTTCTTTAGAGATTCTGGACATTAGTCCTTTGTCAGATGCATAGTTTGCAAATATTTTTTTCACATTCTGTGGGTTGTATATTTACTCTGTTGATAGTTTCTTTTACTGAGCAAGAAGCCCTTTAGTTTAATTAGGTCCAATTTGTCAATTTTTGTTTTTGTTGCAATTGCTTTTGGTATCTTCATTACAAAATCTTTGCCAGGGCCTATGGCTAGAATGATATTTCATAGGTTTTCTTCAGAAGTTTGTTTTAGACTTTACATTTAAGTAAACCTAGTTTTAGGTTTTACATTTAAGTCTTTAATGTTCAATCTTGAGTTGATTTTTGTATATGGTATAAGGAAGGGGTTCAGTTTAAATCTGCATATGGCTAGTTATCCAAGCACCATTTACTGAATAGGGAGTCCTTTCCCCTTTGCTTATTTTCATCAACTTCGTTGAAGACCAAATGGTTGTAGTGTGTGGCTTTATTTCTGAGTTCTCTATTATCTTCCACTAGTCTATGTGTTTATTTTTGTATCAGTACCATGCTGTTTTGGTTACTGAAGCCTTGTAGTATATTAATAGTTTGAAGTCAGGCAATGTGATGCCTCCAGCTTTGTTCTTTTTCCTTAGGTTTGCTTTGGCTATTCAGGCGCTAAAATAGGACTTTGAAGGCATAAGTGATGATAATACTGACTTTTGGCTATGTCTTAGAGAAAAGGAAAGTTTTCTACCTGGATGGATGACACACTCTTATATGTGGCCAAGGGGCTTGTACAAGAAAGCTGTTTTCAGCAATGTGTATGACAGTAAAAAAGTGGAAAATTTGTGTTTTAATCACCATAAAAATGGAGATATACATGACTAAATTTTAACACAATGGAATATTATACAACATAGCTAAATTTTTCACCATTAAGAAAATTCACATATAAAATGAGCAAAAAATTGTTTTACATTTGCTATTGTAAATAGTGCTGTGATGAACATACTCATGCATTTCATTCACCATATGTGAATATATGTAATATATATTCACTATATGAATATACATAATGTAATGATTTTATTATAGTTTTAAAGCATGCAAAATAATGCCATATATATTTTGCATGCTTTAAAACTATATATGCAATATATAATGGATATATAATATACATTATTAATTGTAAAAGCATATAAACACCAAATCTAGGACGATGGATAGCTGTTGGAAGGGAGGGAAATGCAATTAGGGAAGAATAAACCAAGGGTCTCAATTATATTTGTAATATTTTATTTCTTATGTTGTGTGGTGGTTAATGTGGTGGTTAATGAACTCAGATGTTAATTAAATAAATATACAATCATCTTTTTATTTTGTCTGAAATATGTAAAATTTAATAAAATATAAAGGCTGCTTGGTGATGCTTGCCCTAGGGAAGAGGAATACAATGAAAAATCTTTCAATGATATGTTATATCCAATATTTTGACGAAAGTAACAACAATTGATTTTCATTAAGCTAACAATTCCTTTTTTTTTTTTTTTTTTTTTTTGAGACGGAGTCTCACGCTGTTGCCCAGGCTGGAGTGCAGTGGCGCGATCTCGGCTCACTGCAAGCTCCGCCTCCCGGGTTCCCGCCATTCTCCTGCCTCAGCCTCCTGAGTAGCTGGGACTACAGGCGCCCGCCACCGCGCCCGGCTAATTTTTTGTATTTTTAGTAGAGACGGGGTTTCACTGTGGTCTCGATCTCCTGACCTTGTGATCCGCCCGCCTCGGCCTCCCAAAGTGCTGGGATTACAGGCTTGAGCCACCGCGCCCGGCCACAATTCCTTTTTTAACAACAAAAAGAATATTTCATTCTTTACTTATCATGTCCCCTCAGTTCTCTCTGCTTGGGCTTTCATTTCCACTACTGTATTGAAACTATCTCTATCAAGGTCATTAACTTGTGTACATTTATGGTCAATACTTTGCTTTTACATGAGTTAACATTCCAACAGCATTTAAGACACTCATGTCTTTGAAACATTTTAGACCCTGTCTTCTCTGTAATTCAACTAGTATTCATCTTGCCACAATGGCCAATCCTTCTTTACTGGTTCCCCATGTTCTAAACTGCTCTGGAGTTCACACATGACCTCCATTTGGCCAAATTCAATAGTTAATTCAGTTCTAATCTGTCATAGTTAATTTTACATGACAACTTGACTGGGCAATGATGCGATGTCCCAATACATGATTAAGTATTATTTTGGGGTGTTTCTACTGGAAGCGATTAGTATTTGAATCTCCTAATTACGTAAAGCAATTTGCTCTCTCCCAATGTGGGTAGGCATCAGTGAATTCATTGAGGGCCTGGAATTTTTTTTTTCTTTTTCTTTTTTTTTTTTTTTTTTTGAGATGGAGTCTCGCTCTGTCTCCCAGGCTGGAGTGCAGTGGTGACATCTCAGCTCACTGCAAGCTCCGCCTCCCGGGTTCACGCCATTCTCCTGCCTCAGCCTGCCGAGTGGCTGGGACTACGGGCACCTGCCACCTCTCCCGGCTAGTTTTTTGTATTTTTAGTTCAGACGGGGTTTCACCGTGTTAGCCAGGATGGTCTTGATCTCCTAACCTCGTGATCCACCCGCCTCGACCTCCCAAAGTGCTGGGATTACAGGCGTGAGCCACCGCGCCCGGCCGATATTTTTTTAAAGGGCAGAGAAAGGAAGAATTATTTATCTCTGCTTAACTGCTTGAGTTGAGACATTGATCCTCTGTCCGTGGACTGGGACTTACACTAATGGCTTTCAGAATCAGCCTAGAACTACATCACCAGTTTCTAGGTCTCCAGTTTGCATATAACACATCATGATCCTTCTCAGCCTCCATAATCTCATGAGCCAATTTCTTATAAGTCTTTTTATATATGTATATATCTATATTTATATATATCTATATCTATATCTACATATTCTGGTTCCATTTCTCTGGAGAAATCATACTAATAACTTTATTTGATTGATCAGTAACACTTACCATAGTGAATCACTACCTTCTCCTCAAAGTAATTTTTCACTTGGCTTTCAAGATAACATACGTTCATGGTTTTTCCTCCTGCCTTATTGCCAGGTTCTTCTTCTTATCCCACACTGGCTTCTCTTCATCTCCCTAATATCCCATACTATGTGCTCATTTTTTTATCTGTACTCCCTCTCGAGGTGTCCTAACCAATCTCATGCTTTTATACGCCATCTATAAGCTGATGACTCTGTACTCTGTGCTGATGATTCTCAAATCTACATCTCCAGTTGTGACTTCCCGAAGACTAATATATACTATTGCCTACGTGACATTTCTACTTTGACATCTAGCAACCCTATTCAATTAATGGGACCTACACTGAATGTTTTACTTTAGTGACTGAAATGGAATTGTCTCCCGCAACCTCTGTACAGCTTTTCCTAGATGTCATCCCTATCTCCACATATGGGGCCACCATCTGCCCATACCTCAGGCCAGCCATTTGTAGGCATCCTTGATTCCTCTTTTTTCTTTCAAACTTTACTTCTCATTTAATGGCAAGTCCTTTCAGTTCTGCTTCCAAAAAATATTCTGAATCTGACTACTTTTTACCAACTCTACTGCCTCAGCTCCAATTCAAGTCACCAAAATTATCCCTTGAATAACTGAGAGAGACAGCATTGTAAAAGTCTCTCACTTTCCACACTTCAATTTTACACAAAAATGCCAACGTTAACTGTCTAAATCATGAACCAAATCATACCTCTCCCGTATTTATCATTATCTAATAAATCCTTATTACATTTAGAATAAAATCACGATCCTTTACCATGACCTTAGACCCTATATGATCTGGCCCCTAACTCACCATATTGTTCTACGCTTGTATTACTCCATTCTCATGCTGCTATAAGGACATACCCAAGACTGGGTAATTTATGAAGGAAAGAAGTTTCATTGACTCAGTTACACAGGGCTGGGGAGGCCTCAGGAAACGTACAATCATGGCAGAAGCAGAAGCAAACATATCCTTATTCACAAGGTGGCAAGAGAGAGAAGAATGAGAACCAACAAATGGGGAAGCCCCTTATAAAACCATCAGTTTTCACGAGAGCTTATTCATTGTCACAAGAATAACATAGGGGAAACCACCCTCATGATTCAATTACCTCCCACCAGATCCCTCCCACAACACGTGGGAATTATGGGAACTACAAATCAGGATGAGATTTGGGTGGGGACACAGCCGAACCATATCAACACTCAACCCACAATAGCTTTTTTACTGTCCTTTTAAACCTCTAAGCTTGTTTCCTTCTCATTCCTTTTGCCCTACTCCTCGTCAGGTCCATCCTATTCTCTCACTCAGATCTTTACGTGGCTGTCTTCTTTCACCAGTCAAATATCATATTCAAGGTCTCCACTTCAGAATAGTCTACTATGAGGCCCCAACTACAGAATCCCCCATTGCTTTACATCACATTAACATCTTTTATTTTCAGATGAAATAGATTTTCATCTGAAATTATCATTTTTTACATTCTTTGCTTATTTCTTACATTAGAATATAATCTCTTTGAGGGGAAGGACTTTTCAGTTTCATTTGCCAATGAATCTTCATTACCTAGAAAAGTGCATAGCACAAAACAGATGCTTAACACTTATTTGTTTTTTCTTTTCCAAATTTTAAGATTCAGGGGGTATATGTGCAGGTTGGTTATGTGTGTGTGATGCTGAGGTGGCTCAACAAATATTTGTAGACTTACTGACTGAACATTCTCACAAGTTACCAGGTGAGTAAATCATTTAATCTCATTTACTTTTGGGGTATTTTCTTTGCTTTCAGTAGTCATGTATTGCTCCTAGGGGTTTAACAGATATTTACAGAGTCTTTCAGCCTTCAGTATATACTGGTGTGGTAGCCAGACTGCAAGATAGTCTCTAATGATTCTCATCTTCTGCAGTTTATACCTTTGTAGAATACTCTCCCACATTGTATCAGAGATGGTCTATGTGACCAACAGAATATGGCAGAAGTGACACTGTGACCTCTAAGGCAAGCCACAAAAGATATTGCCACTTTCACCTTGGATCATTCATTCTATGGAAAGTCAGCCATCATGTCATGAAAATCCTTAAGCAGCCTCTATGGAGAAGTCTATGTGTTAAGGAACTGAAGAGCCTCTGGCCAATAGCCAGCAACAATTTATATCCATATGAATAGGCCATCTTAAAAGCAGATCTTCCAGCTCCCGTCAAGTCTTCATATGACTGCAACTCTGTACAACATCTTGGCTGCAACTTCATAAGAGACCCAGGGCCACAACCTCCCAACGAAGGTCCTCGTTAATTCTTAATTAACAGATATTATACGAGACAAGTGTTTATTGCTGTTTTATGCAGGTAAGCTTGGAGGTTATTATAATACAGCAATAGGTAACTAATAGGATTGATCTCCACTGATATTTTCATTTCCAAGTCCCCAAATGTATTTGAAGGTGAGAAATAATATGTGAATAACCACCTTATGCTGCTTCCATGCCTTTTCCCCCTATTTGGCTTACTGCTCTGTCTTAAAATGTTAGGTCACTCTTTCCTGCAATCCTGTACCTCAGTGAACCTAGGATATTACAATTAAGAGACAAGAAAAGAGGTTCTTCTGGGTATCTAATGACTTTGCTTACAGCTCTGTAGCACAATGCTACTCAGCCATAATTTAAAAGGTTGGCTAGTTTCTTGGGAAGGAAAAAAGAAAATAATCACATACTCAAAAGAATCTGCATATGTAAAATGGAAATAAGAACAGTACTCACTTTATAGATGCTTAGAAAGGAACGAATGAGAGAATGCACATAAAGCTGTTAGCATAATGACTGATCCATGGTTAGTGCTAAACAAATATTGGCTATTATTATTGACTTTTATTTTACCTGGCTCCTTTTTTTTTATTTGAATAGGCTTTTAATTCACTAAAATAGATTAGTGAAAATAGCATATTATAAACTCCTAACACTACACAATAGCTGATGATTTATATGAGAGAAATGTTTTCTAAAACCTGTTATCATAAATTGAGAATAGACTTTTCAATACATACATATTCAGAGAAAAAAAAAATTAGCCTGAAAATTAACCAAGGGCTATGTTATCTAAATTATAATAAGAGATTGTCATCTTAACATATTGAAAACTAGAGAGGGATGAGCAAGAGACTAAAAATGTAGTAAGAAAGCAAAAGCAGCAAGAGATTGACTTGAATGTCATTATCTTATTGCCTTTTGGAACTAAAAATGTATTGTTTCTCATATAAAGCAAAGCACTGAAAACTATTTGGCAGCAAGGCTATTATTTCACATATAATTACATCTCATACAGAGGTACATTGGCAGACATGTGGTGGCTAAATTGTCCATTTTCAACTGGAAAAAAGAAATGCAGTTCTTTTTTCACTTACATTAGTCAAGAAGATAGCCGCCCACATGAAGAGATAAAGACTTATTTGACACTAGATCTATAACCAATGATTTTAGTTATCACTTGAAATTAGTGAGAATTTTGAAATAGGCTTAAGAATTTTTGAAGAGCAAATTTGGCACCACAGTGTAACAGCAGATGAAATGCAAAAGTTAAAAAAATTAAATAAATAAAGAAGAAAGAAAAGTTAAGAGAAAATGCGATTTTCATGTTTTGACTGTGTTTAGATTTAGGAGTTTCTAAAATAGGATTTCTCTTAGGCAGAAAGCCTCTGAAAACACAGATGTATTAATTTACCATTTTTGAAAATAAATTAAGCATTTGATTAAATTATCTTCTATATAAACATATTAGATAAATCTTGAGTCAATGAATATAATAAAACATTTTCCAGGGCGCCAACAACTAAGAGGATTATTTATAAAAGTCAGACAACTAAATTCTAACCCTCTCAGCTGCCTATTCTGAATATTTATTAAGTCATCAGAAGAGTTCTGGTAATTACAAATTTAGATGAGTACAGTCTGCAGATATGTGTAATATAATATCAAATGTTTATATACTTGAAAAATTGGAGAAAATGTTACCATCTGAATTCCTCTTAGGGATAACTCATAGCTATATGAAATAAATATTTATGTTAACCAAGGTATGGAGTGTAATGTTCCTAAGTATATTCAAGTTATAAAAATGTGCCAAACAGGGTGGCTATAGTCAATAAATGTACATTTTAAAATAATTTGGAGTGTAATTGGACTGTTTGTAACTCAAAAGATAAATGCTTGAGGGGATGGATAACCCATTCTCCATGATGAGCTTATTTCACATTGCATGTCTGTATCAAAATGTCTCATGTACCCCATAAATATACATACATACTTTGTAGCCACAAAACTTTTAAAAATAATAATAATAATAAAGTACAAACGTGCCTATAAGTTGCTATGTATGCGACATGGAGAAGAGAGGATTTTTTCCACTTTTGAGGCTGAGAGAAAAGAAAAGAAATAGAGATGATGGGAACAGAGACTGGAACTAAGGAGAGGGGAGATGGCTCAGTAAGGTCAAACATACAAAATGCTGAGTGTGCATGTGTGTGTGTGCATGCACACGAATTGTTAAAATATTTTATTTTCAAAGATAAGAGAGCAAGCAGCAGAAAGGACTTCAAGGACATAAACCCTCAAGAAGTCTTAAGAATCATGGAGAAGGATCAATTTGGACATTCTCAGGTCCTAGAACTGAGAATCTGGGATAAATTCACTTTGTTCTTCAACGAACAGAGAGACACTAATCAGCTACACTGTGCCTGTTGCTTCGTAAAGTGTTCCTTCCTTTATGCTTATGATCTTCCATCATTAAGTAAACAATTTTTGTATTAGTTGGGCTTCTGAACTCACCTTTTTTGAATTCTATGAGTTTTCACTATATAATTTATGTCATAATTATACAGTAAACCACTGAAAGGAATTTTAGAAGACTTTGGGGAAGAAAATGAAAGTGTAGACAATAAGCAAGTAAACATAAGAAGGATAAGAGAATAGAGTAAGCATATTGAATTAATTCACTCTAATTTTGTGCTTGCTCTCCTGTGAAATTACCTTTTCCTCCAAAAATCTTCAAATTCCCAACTGTTCACATTTTCATGATCACTTTTATTCAGAGTTCTGATTTCTGCTGACCTGTCTCGCCTTTCACAGTTTGCATACACTATTCACAAACCTGGCTGTGAAAGAATCCCTTTTCAGGATTCTGGGCAGGTGAGTAGTATATATGTGTAGAGCATATAAGTACAGAAAATTTTACTGAAGGTTTGGGGTAATATGAGAATAAGATTTCAGAACCACACAGCAAATGTCTTACCATATAATATTAATACAACATTCTTGATCACCAAGAATTTTCACCACCTGTGCTTTCATTAGCCCTCCTGACCCCTGCTCAGAGGGCCTTTCTCTTCATTCTCTGTACATTACCATCTACTCTTTCTCTTTCTCCCTTAAATTCATCTCAGTTTCTTACATGGAGAAGCCTATCTTTTTGTTTTAGAATCTCCCTGTATTAATCCATTCTCACACTGCTATAAAGAACTGCCCGTGGCTGGGTGCAGTGGCTCACACCTGTAATCCCAGCATTTTGGGAGGCCCAGGTGGACAGATCATCTGAGATCAGGAGTTTGAAAGTAGCATGGCCAACAGGGTGAAACCTCATCTCTGCTAAAAATACAAAATTTAGCTGGGCATGGTGGCGCGTGCCCGTAATCCCAGCTACTCAGGAGCCTGAGGCAGGAGAATCACTTAAACCCCGGGGGCGGAGGTGGCAGTGAGAGGAGAGCGCGCAAGGGCACTCCAGCCTGGTGACAGAGTCTCAAAACAAAAAACAAAAGACATAAAACAAAAGAAAACAAAAAAAGAAATTTATAAAGAAAAGATTGGGTAATTTATAAAGATTGGGTAATTGGGTAATTTATAAAGAAAAGAGGTTTAATTGACTGACAGTTCAGCATGGCTGGGGAGGCCTCCATTCAAAGTTTAAAATATATAGCATTTTTATGATTGATAGTATTTTTTAACTTAAAAGAAAAATATGGTTTATTATATTATAAAAAGCAAACAGAAACATATACAAATTGCCAGATTTTTATCCTTACTCTTTCTATTTTTTATTTTTAATTATATGGGTACATAATAATTGTGTATAATTATTGATGTTTTAATGCCTTTTTCCTGATCTGAGAAATGAAATTAAATGGTAATATGCAATGTGTCTCTTAGAGGGTACTTTATATATCAAAATAAATATATATATATGAAATTATTTTGAAATCTAAGAAGTTTCCTACAAACATTTGGCAGTATTACTAATGGTTTCCTCACTGTAAATAAGGCTGGTATATAGAGCACTTAAGCATTTTGTGAGAAGTTCTGCATATATATACACAGAGAGAGAGAAAGAGAAAGGAGAAAAAGAGAGGTCAGTTGAATCGGGTATACAAATGAATAAATCTGTAAATTATAATGGCATGCATATTAGGGTAATTCTCATGCCAATCAAATAATATATTTCTTTTCTCCTCACCCTGCAAAAGCATCTCTTTAGTATCAGTGGCATGTTACTTCTGAGATGAAATTTTGTCAGCTTAACATATTTTTTTCTTGAATTCTCCCTTGTTATGTCTTGCTAGATGCCCGTAAAGGACAAAGCTGGAACACTAAAGGCCCATCATGACATTTATCTAGGTCTCTGGGATAAAAGGAAAGTTGGGGGTGGAATCCATCCACAATTAATCATGGATGGTGATATCTTTATTGGCTACTGACCTTGCAATGAGTTGCATGAGTTATAAGAAGGTTCTCTGTTACCCCAATCCCTATTTTCTTGAAGGAGGATATAAATCACTTGAGCCTCATGAATTTCTCATATTTACAGAGTATACTTCCAAATCTTCCACAGAGGATGCAGTGTAACCACTTATTTTTCCAATTTAAAAAAAATAATTTTTCAGCTTGTACATGTGTCACATAAGGAGGCTGATGATTGAGATGATCTGGCTGAGAGTGACCCGAGGATCCAAGGTGGATGTCAGCACGAAGCCTAGAGAGAAGCAGATAGTTTCCATCATCCTCATTTTGAGGTTGTTTGCATTACTTCTTCTCTAACCTTATGCTCGAAGCAACAATCATGGTAGATTGCCTCATTCTGTTCCATTAAGAACTGAAGCATGTAATAAATCAAATTCCATAGTGACATATCTTGCTTCAGTGGCATGATAAGTTGCTTCTTGGCTGAAATTCACATGAAGAATATTGGGATTTTGTAAATATACTTCTCCACATCCCCTTGAAACTTAAACTTAAAATTTAAGAATTATATGGGACCTGGAAAAATTAATGGAAAAAAAAGAGAAGAGAGAGGGAGTGCATCCCTCAGAAATATCCAAAGATTTCAGTGGGCAAATACCACAGTATAAATTTTAAATAAATTTTTCCCTCTATATATAATTATACATATATTCAGCCTTGCTTTTAAAGACTCTACTTATTAAATGTAGATGTCCAAAACCACTGCACAGTAACACACTACACTCTACCATGTAGAAAAATATAACTTTAGCAAGATAGAATTTTTCTTAAAAAAATTTCGAGTTTTGTTTCATGAAGTCTAAGAAAAACCTATGCTGACAAAGATGACCTATTAGAGAACTGTTAACCAAATTTCAAAATTTTAAGCTGTAAAAAGGATTCTAGTCACAGACTAACATAAAAGTCATATGTTGAAATATATAGTATTAAAATATTTGGACATTAAGGAGATATTTCTCAATATTTACCCTCAATGACTGCTATTTTGACATATCCAGAGGCACAAGAGTGTATAGAATGTCATTTCTGCTCCTAATGGTTCATTCACCCATGGGCAAGATAAAGGCACTTGTAAACACAACTAGGATACAAGGCAGGCTAAGAAGAGTGCATTATGATTGGAATAAACCATGATTTAGTAATTGAGAGCATAGCCTTTTATATTAATAATAATATATGTTCATGATATATAAAACATCTGACCCTGGTTTTAAAGAGGAGTGGTAATTGGATATGCAGAGACTGTGAGACTTGCCAGGTAGTAATGACAGCAGGAAAAATCCACATAGAAACCAGAAATAATAGTAGTATCTGGCATCTAAGCTATGCTTACTGTATGCTGGGCACCACTATAAGCATTTACATGAGTTCCTTCATTTTATGTTCACAAAAGCCCTAGGAGCTGGAACTATTATTTTCATCTCCATTCAATAGATGAGCAACTGGAGCACGGAGTGTGTAAGTAATTTGCCTAAGTGAGTGAGTGCTGAGTTTGTTATTCAAATTCAGTCTGGTTCACATCCAGGCTATTTTCCGCATTCACTGGACCAATCAGAATTTGAGAAACTAAAGGGATAAAACTAAAAAACACATATTGTAGGGGGTCTCAGATAAAGAGGAGTCACTGATTTTTTCTGAGCTGAGAAATGACTAAAGTCTTCAGAAAGACACCTGATATCAACATGTATATTAGACTTGGAAGGTAAGCTTTGTAATCAAAGGGGCTGCATAAGAAACTATTGCATAATCTAAGATATAGAAATAGGAAGGTCCAATTGTGAAGAAAAAAATGCTAGAATGCATTCCAATCTTTTTTTCTCAATTGAAAATGATATTTACCTCCTTCTACCACTCCTGGATTATGTAGACTATTTAGTCTTACTTTCTCAGTTAGTTAAGTTGCTTTCTCAGAGTAAATTATAAACCAATGGAGATTATTACTTAATTCCATAAAATGAATAATACTACAGCCATGCATGCCTAGTGCCCTGAAGGAATTAACACATCTTTGAAGAATTAACTGACCTGTATGCAATAAAATCAAAACTTATGAACACACAAACATTCTGGGTAAATATTTTTTCCAATATTTTCAGAATGCCCACATTTTAAAAATTTTACAAGAACAATTTATTATTGATTGATACCCAGTAAACATGACATTTTAATGGCAATGGATATTATATTTTTTTCTTTACTATAAAAATTAAAGTCCTAATGATTTCTGTGAAATTCTCACTCTAACATTATGTTTAAAAGGGATTCTTCTCTAATTAAAAAGTTTTTATGTAAATTTTCATTTAATTTTTTTTCTGCACAAGAAAGCAGAATTTCACTTCGTTTGTTTCAGTGCCATCTGTGTTATTAACAAAGAAAAGCTAGCACAAGCTTAAAACAATGCAAGGGAAAGACTATGTAAAATTAAGCTAAAACTGTCAAAATGAGACTGCTAAATTTCACAGAGATCAAATTCCAGTACACTGAAAATGTTTCTGGGGCCTGCCTAGAATTTCTCACCTCATTAGGTGTGAAAAAACATAAATTGAGCCCTGGTTTGATTTTTTTTTTTCAAAATTTTGTCTATGAGGAGAACAGTTGGGGAAACAAAGCTCTCCATAGTTTTAGGTCTTGTATTTGGAGGACTGAGGAAAATGATTGAAGGCTGCAGCCTTTATAAATTCCGGGCACTTGCTCAGTGATTGTTTTGAATCTTCAAGTCATTTATGAAATAATTAATTCAGTCTCACATTTCCATTTTTCTCTAGAACACAAAATAAGCACTCTCATTATAAAAGAAAATGCAGGGAGATTGAGAGTCAAAATACCTGGTCAAGTATACTAGGCCAAGACCAATTCCAAGATCCAAAACTCATGTTTTCTGAGTCAAACTATTCAGCTCTAGATACTGCATTTCTTAAAAGTCCCCATCTCTAAATTTCAGGAATACCTGTCTGCTTGCCAGACATCTAGGTGGGATTTAGCTCTACGTGCATATTAATACATTCAATTTATAAAGGTTGAAAACTCTGACTCATTGCCCATCAAGTTAAATCACAAATTCAAGATTTTTAAGTACTTAATCTGTACCATGTAATGAGATTTATATTACAAGTTGAAAAAGGAAGTGCATTTAGGATACAGTCCAAAATCAAACTACCTAACATAAGTGTGAATGTGTGCTTCCAAACTGTTTCTTTATTTTCCACACATTTTCCCCCAGTGTCTATAAATGGAACAGCTTTTATTATCCCTTAATCTTGTACCACAAAATCTGACTGTCCTGCAAGGCATGTAAAATTCTACATCATGCCACGAAAATTGGGCATCTTTTCATAATAATGTTTAATAACATTCTGTATTCTCTACAGTTTAATTCAAATATTTCTCTTTCCTTACCAGAAAAGCAGAGACCACTGAACACACACCCACATTTGATACATAAAAACCATCATACATTTCCATGGCAACTTGTACTTTTTACTGCTAAAAGTGAAACATAGTTCAAAAGTGAGTAACACAAAAGGTCATTTCATCTTCCAATATCCAAAATATTTTCACACTCTACTTCCTACACACTCCCACCCTCAAAAGCAAAGGACTTGGAAGACTGTAATAATAAAGAGTAATTATAATAGAGTTTAATGAAGTTGGAAACTATGGTATTTTATATTAGTGAATGTGTTATAATTAACTCTGGTAAATGATACCAAAATGAATATTTTAGCCTTCATGATTCCAGGCAAAAACCTGGAGGGAGAAATCATTGTAATCATACTATCTTTTATAAAATAAAAGGGAGGAATAAATCTCTGTTATTACTCTAAAACACAGTTTCTAATGTATTTTGTTGGGGGGTAGGGGTAACCTGCCAAGGAAGGGCTATCTCAGTAACAGTGTTTATAGTAAAGTGGTAACTTCCAGCCACTGAGGTTAATGCTGATAGATAATGTCCTATGGATATTTTAGAAGACAGTATTGATCCATTGTCTGCTTACTTAACTAGAGGATAATAGGCTGGTTTCACTGGGAGGTTGAAATACTTAGAATTTGTGTCTTTTTTCTAAATAAAAGGAATCTACTTTTATGAACTGGAGAACAGAAGAAGAGGAAAAAGGATGAAGGATGACGCACGTTTATTGCCACCCTGGCAACGAACAATGAGAACTGAAAACTTATTACATTAGTGATAACATACTAGAATTTGCAAAAGAGTACAAAAGACATCTTGTCCTCTCTAAGCTTCTACAATACATAAGGAAGTACAAAACCAAGACTATAGAATACTTATGATGCATCTCATCCACCTGAATGGGAGCGTTTTCCCAATGTCAGTTAAGCAAATGTTCCTACCTCTGTTAGGATTCTCAGATGGAAGGGGTTTACAAAACCTGGGATCTTAGTGAACAGGGCAAGTTAAGAACTGTAACATTTAATTTTCATTTCACAGGTCTAATAGAAAAATCCAGTGTTGAGACCAGAAACTAGAAACACATCATGTCTTTTTTTTTTTCTGTTTGCTCTAAAACTGTGTGTGTGTGTCTGTGTGTTGAATATGCCCATTATCGAAAACATTCATCTTCTTCTTGATATTTTGAAGTTCTTCCCCCACAAGATATTTTTGTGCAAGGAAAATTGTCATTGAAACATACAATGTAGTACTTTTCTATTTAGGTAAGTAGAGTTTAAGTATGTTTTCTTAATGCATCTCAGTAAATGTTGACTGACAAAATACCACAAGTAAGGACACCTTACCTCAATTTGTTTGGTTTGGACCTACACACACATCCTGCTGAGATGTGTTTGATTCCCCTACTTATCCAATTGATAGCTTACTAGGCCTCTCCACTCAATTCTATCTACAGATTTAACAAGGCGTCCCTGTGCTTGGAGAAAGAGTGAATAAGACACAGTGAGTTTTGTAGCAAAAGGCATAGGACTCCTCCCTTGGGTTTATATGTGTTTGGGTTTGATGGGCAGCCAGTTATGAGGGCACCTCCTATAAATCCAGTCACCATTTTCCCATTTCACCCACAACACTTTCATGGCAAATTGCCAAGTACCCTTTATGACACTTTATCTCCCAATCTAGCAAAACTATAAGGAAGGAAATGGGATTAACATAGCTTTTTTAATTCACACTGACTGCTGCTGTCACTTCCTTTGTTCACTATTCTAGAATACTAGGGACTATAGATTTACAAATTTAAAAACATATCATTTTATTTTTCTAAAATTAGAACAATTTTTTGTCTATATTCTTCTAACTTATTCTCTTAAAGACTGTTGACAGTAACATTGAGAACACATTTAAAATTTCTTTAGGCCTCAGAAAATAATGGTGCTTACCTGAAACCAGATCAGATGATGCAAGAATGCAGAAATATTTCACCCTCAAAGTGCTACCACCAGAAGTTCTGTCATATTATACGGCAAGGCTTTCTCTCAAGCCCATCTAATAAGTTTATGACTTAAAACCTATTACAGGAAAGATATGTAATCACTGTCCTCCTGGAGCTCTCCTCTCTGCTCGATTTCAAGTTCTTTCTCTTTCTCTCTTCCATGTCTGTGGAGGATGGTCATAATAAGTCATGTTGGCATGCCTTATAACCCTAAGGTTAATTTTCAGACACAGAAACAGAATTGCTTCCAGGTGTACGAGCCTGGACAATTCCTGGTTGAACATGTTAACATGCCTCAAGAAAGAAATACAAAACATGAAAGTGGGAGTAAGTTGGCAGCCTCAGGTGTTAAGGAAAAGGAGTGACGGAGATGAACATTAGTCCCACCCACCTAGGAGCTGCCCAGAGCACAGAAAATGTCACCACTTGGACTTAATCGCCACAATTCCTTTGGGATTCTCATCCATACAGGTGTCTCAGCTAAAAAAATTTAAGACCAACCTGCCATTGGTTTTTATTTCATACCCATCAGAAAAAATTTCGATACTGCTTCCCAAATAGTTTCTCTATTGAGAGAAGTACATTTTAGTAATCTCTATCTATCTATCTATCTATCTATCTATCTATCTATATATCTTTCTATCTATCTATCTATCGACCTATCGATCTATCTATTTATTTCCAGGTTGAGCTATTTCACCAAATCAAGTTCTCAGTATTGAGTACTTAACCTACACCATGCACAGGTCTAAATGCTAGGTCTGAAATAGTTAAATCTTCACAGCAATCCTATGAAGTAGTTACAGCCACATCTTTTTGGCTCTTCCTGTTAATATTTTGAAAACCCAAACATCACTCTTTTAAGCAGAAAGCTCAGTCTCTTCTTTGTGGCCCCCTTGGAGTCTGACTGTCCAATCATCCTGAGCCACACTGGGCCTAAAGCAGCCAACCCACTTGCTAAACCCCTCAACAAAAAGGAAATGGAGAATCTGTTCAGTTCACTACTGTTGCTATTTCCACATGCACCATTGTTGAAGACTGATTTTGGACAGTCTACCAGATACTCTTCCATGACCGCTCTGGGCCTTAAGCTATGCCGAGTTTACATTCATACATGCAGTAATTTTCCTGTAAGCACAAGGTAATGCCAGGCGTTCTTAGTCCTAACAAACCCCAGCCCCTGACACACAAGTATAGGTTCGCCCTCCTTCTCCGCACTCA
The DNA here is from genome assembly GCF_049350105.2 of Macaca mulatta. Classification (NCBI taxonomy): domain Eukaryota; kingdom Metazoa; phylum Chordata; class Mammalia; order Primates; family Cercopithecidae; genus Macaca; species Macaca mulatta. Next base: position 67,006,479 of record NC_133422.1, read on the forward strand.
GAACTTTGGATTATGCCCAGGTCATCAGATTAAGGATCGCTTTTGAAGCTATTGATGTCTTCTCTCACCTACAGCTTGAATCTTAGCCACCCAAGTCCACCTTAATGGATTTCCCTAACTTTTAACCCCATATATCAGCAATTTGAGGGCTCAATATCTTATTCTCCAAAAGGTTCTTGTACGCCACTTGCAATTTTTTTCCTCCTCCATATTTAGCATATCAAGTGGTGTTTTGTAGGGCTTTTCTTTGGGTACAGAAGATTCTGCTACCCTTTTCTCCTAAGGGGCTAAATGGGATCTCTACATAACCAGGAGGCCACATAGTGTCACTTCTATGAAAAAGATAGATGATTTCGTAAGTCTTTCTTAACCAAAAATATCTGAGGTTATTTATTTTTATGTAAACTTACAATACTTACATATAATTCATTATGTTTAATTAATGTACTTATTTCCGTTTTCCCCTAAGAAACTGATCTGCTTTTTGTGCACTACTGTGAGCGACATATACCGAAATGAGAGAACAAAACTAGAATCATATGAATTTAGGAGAAGGTGCCACTATGCATCCTCCTGCCATACTAAGCTAACCCCTTAAAATATGCTGGACTCCCTCTGCCCTCAAGCTTTTATATATACTACCCATCTTGTCTCAGATGCTGTTCCATTCTCTCCCTTTGGCTGATTCACTCTCCCTTACCCCAAAGATCTTAGTTGGATATCACCTCCTTCCCTGAAGGCAGGGAATATGTATTTGTTTTTCATTGTTGGGTTGCTATTACTTGGCATGTTATCTAGCACAAGGTAGTGCTCAATAAACAATATTGAGTTAATTAATATTATGCCAAGATGGCAAACAGATTTGCCCAAGTGACCCCAGCTGTGTCTACCCAAAAATCCAATTCTGTCCTCTCCCTCAAAACTAGTTTTCCCTCTACACTTCTCTAACAATAGATACCATATTCTCCTTATCACTCTGAATCGAAACCTTCTAATCACCTTTGACATATCTCTTCCCTTCATCTACTCCAGTTACTTAAAACTGTCTGATTTTTTATAACGTCTTTTGGAGTCTCTTTCTCTATCGTGACTATGCCATTATGCCCCTATGATCTAATATACGAATTACTGCTATTATTTCTCTTAAAATAATCACCCAGATTTCAGACTCCACCAACATTCCAAATGATTCTAAACATTACTGCTACATTCATGTCCCTAAAATACCATCTTCATTGTATCACTCATTTGTCTACTAGATCAGAAACAAATGTCCTTATCTTTTAAAAGTACTTTTGTAATGGTACCCATGCTAATCTTTAAATTACTTTCCATTTACACCATCTACTTTAGACAAAGAAAACTCCTTAGACAAAGATGTCCCCAAAGATAGAACATCTAGTATCACTTCTTAGTTCATGGCTACCCCATATTAAAATACATATACATATACATATAATATATAACATGTCATCAAGGTTATGCTCAAGTCCCAGTGCCTACATGAAGACATCTGTCTCTAAACCATGTGAATCTCTGGGTTATCTCAACACCCTTACTAAAAAAGAAAAAAATCATTTTGCACAATTCTCCTGTATTTCCTTATAAATTGTTCTTTAGGCCTTACTAATTAGTATAAGTAAACTAGTGGTCACTTTTTACATAGTGAGTATCTTAATGATTTCTTTTTAATCCCCCAGGTCACTAAAACAATAATGTACACAATAAGTATTCCATAGATTCTTGGAGAATGACTGTATTCATTCACTCGGTAAATACTCATTGGGTAACCAAACACTGGGGATAAAGCAGAAAATAAAACAGAGCTCATAGTCTAATGGTGGATATTGAAAACACAAAAGGAAACAAATTAAAAAAACATAATTTCAGGTAGTGGTGTGTGGACTGCATATCAATAATATCCTATTTACATTAAATCACACTATGTTGCAAATACAAATAAGAGCCTCTTGGAGTCATACTTTGTACTTGACAATTCTCCCTTCCTCTTACCACTACCCCAAAAACAACTGTCACTTTTAGTGCTTTTCAGGCATGAACTAGGTCCTTATTTGTGCAAATAAATATTGGTGAGACTTAATGTCTTTAAGCCAGAATGGAACTGAAATATTATTTTTAAGAATTAATTATAATTGAACATATGCCAAAAGTACATAAAGAAAAAAAATTCTGGCATGCTACACTGCCAGAATAGAAATAGATTTTGGACTCAATTCAGTTTCTAGTAAATTAATGCTCAAAAGCACACAGGAGCAAATGTGCACACATTTGTAATCTTAGCAAAGAGGCCAGGGTACACATGGATCCTAGAATTTCATCTTTCCCTTGTGTCCAGAAGGTAATCTCATCCATAGTCTCTATACAATGTTTACCAACCTCTCTGTGATGCTTCCTGAAGTCCATCTTTTACAGGACTCTGCATACATGAATTAGGAATGCAGTTTTATTGCTATTTCTAGTAAGGGACACATTTTACCCCTTCTATATAGTAAAAATGAGTCACAATGCATTTAGCTGATTGGTTTCCATAAGGATCTGCGATGTGATACTTATTGAACTATTTATGTTTATTAGAAGAATAACAGTTGTGTATATACATTCATCATATCTTACCAGGTTATGCCTATGTGCCAGGACTGGTGCTCAGCTCTGAGTATGCTGAAATGAAATGTTACAATTCCTGCTTTGGAAAAGGTCACAGACTAGCGGAGATGATGAAACCCACAAATGATTGACAATGATGTTGACTCACATGTGCAGTACTAGAAATATAAATAGTTTCACTTTCAAGGAATTATAGAGCTGAAAAAAACTTTAATATTATTGACTCTAACCCAACTGAGAGAACGGAGGTTCCCGTATAGTGTTTGCTCCCAAAAGACAACTGGAACCCAGGTCCCTTAATGTCAGGAGGATGATCACTTCACTACCATTTTCTAGTTCAGCCATTTGCTAAAAGGTTGATTTTGTTTTCTAAAAATGGGTGGTTTGCACAATCAATCAATGAATTAGTTAAAACATAAAAAACAAGATTTAAAGTGTTTTCAGATAGTAACACAAATTACTTGGGGTTAATATCTCACAAACTGATGATAGATATTGTTACATGTGACATCCATCACACTATTTGTTAGTCCTGTCTAATTTCCTGGTTCCTTCCACTATTGTGGGCTAGGCAATTTACTAAATTAACTTCAGGGTTTAGTTCATACTGAACCACTGCCAAATTCTGTGACAGAGGGATAGATGTAGGAGTGACTGTATATGATTGCTGTTGGATTAAATGTATTATTGTTCTTTGCTCTTAAAAATAGCATGCTCATCTGGTGAATTTTCTCACCCAAATATCCAAGATTCTTATCATATGAGTTTGTATGTTTAGTCCCTCTGAATATATAGAATACATTTGGATTTTTTTCCTTTATAATTGCATGTATTATCCAAAAATTTGGGTGTATATGAGTAGTTCTGATATAACAGTATCAGAGTGTTTTCAGAATCTACCTTTACAAACTCAATAGAACTTTCTGTTACGTTTTATGAGAAAGCCATGACTAAATTGAGCCATTTTCAAATAATTATTGTAATATCACATTAGATTTATTAAAGTGACTTTGCCAATGCTTCTTTTCAGAAAACAAGCTTTCTGATCCCTCCTATGTTTTTTAATGAAGATGAGTTTAATATGATTGTTTCAGATTTTAGCTACTTACGCAGTTTTAAACTATACGCAAGGCTTCAAAAGAGCCACATAAAAATAAAGCATATGTATAAGGAGCAATTATATCAGAAAGAACACAAAACAATTCTAAAGCAAAGGAGGAATGTTACTTATTCAAAAAATATAAAATATTGCTTAACCAATGCTAGAGATTTCTAAATTTACAAAGAAATAAGACTTCAAAAACAATGTTATGTTCCAAAGCACGTTTTAAAAAATAAGCTAAACTACAGAAATTAGTTTAATATCCTATTAATTCCAATCAAACATCTTTTCTTCTTGTGGAATATCCAGATAATTGGGGTAATTTAAAAGAACTTTTTTAATTACCTGAGAAATTGCCTCAATCTTTCATCACAATCTTCTATTTCGTTTTGCAGATTAAATAGCCTTTCATAAAAATAGAACTGTTTCCCCTTATCTCTACTTTTGGGTCATTGTAAGCTCCCTGTGGAGTTGTAAGATTAAAGGTGTCTAGGATGTGTAAGGAGATCCCAACTTTTAAATAAATCTGATTTCCAGATGATTTCCTGTTTAATCAGGTAATTACCATATCAAACCTTCACAATTTCTGTTTCCCCAAGCCATGAAAAAATGGAGTCCTGAATAGTTTCCATGGTAACTTCTACATGTCATCTTTCCAGTGTTTCAGTAAACTAAAGTTTTCTTAAACACAATTAGCAAGGATAATAGTAAAATATATTTCTTACTCTTTTGAATGCTAAGTTAAAATGTCTCCACTTATGAAATGTTTAAAACACTTGCTTTCAACATCTACTTTCTGTACATTGAGACAGAACAGCAGTCGTTTTTAAGCCACAGGCACATCTGTAACTATATAAGCCTTACAATTATAAGCCTATTCTTTGGAAAGTAATATTTGAAGAGTAACAAAAATCATAGTTTATCTGACCTGCATATAAAACCATTCAAGTATACTACATTTATCATATTAAAAATGCATCATTAAAATTTAAAAGCAGGTGCAGTTGTTCAATAAGCTAATGGTATAGTCTGAAGACTCCACTCAAGATTGTATTGTTGAATTCCCAGTTGGATAAAGCAGAAAGAGAAAAACCGAGGGAGGGAATTTGAATGACCTTGCACCAAGGTGGTAGGGCCCTAAGATCCTTTGCTGTAGGCTGTGGTTGAGCTCCACACTGAGGCTCTTTACTGCACTGCATTCTGACGGCTGAGAATGAAAGTGTCCTTCTTAACAGATGAACTTGAAATTGCCTCACCTCAGAGCCGAAACCTCTGTGAGTCTCTACACGCATGTGAATGTGAGCGAATATCTGTGTTTATGGGGTGAATTTATGGGCTGTTTGCCTGCGTGCACCAATGACTCAATGCTTGTCAGAGAACGCATTGTAGAAAATGGCATAAAGAAATTTAATGAGAAAAAAACCAATGGAGGAAAATTTAACCTTTATAAGAGTCGTGTCAATCTATAAACTATTAAATGATCACCTTTATTACTGGTTGGTTTATTCACCTCACATCATCTTAGGAAGAGCTAGATAAGATTCCTGAAATCTATTAATTAGTTTCCTCTAGCAAATATTAACTCAGCAAAATCCTGTTCTTTCATTAAATATGTTTAGAATTTTAAATTGAAATATCTAAATCTGTATACCTATTTCTTGATTAGATAAATCTAACTTGTATAACCTCTTCTTTAAAAGTATAATTCAATGGCAAACTTACTTGTTTTCCATAATTCTTTTCAAACAAAATGTGCACATCTAAAGTTACTATAGTTAACATATCTACTCATTGGTAACAAGAACAATACACAATAACAATAAATATAATTTTCACCTAAAATCTTTTGCAGAGAGGTACCCACAGAGTAAAAATTAAAGAGAGAGAGAAAAAAGTAAAATAGTCAGCAATTGCCTTCTCACTTTTTGGGACTTTTTTTTCTAACGTGGTAATTGTGACATAAAATAGCTTGTGTATCTGTACAGGGTCTTGTGGAATGGCATTTTCCGTGATGGACATCTTAAATATTTTATAGGAAAACTGCATTATTCCCTTGTCTCTAATATAAATACCATGGTATAGAAATCCAGTCGGTAAACTAAAAAGAAATAGATCACTCACATATTTTTTGCAGTAATAGAATCCCCTTGGCTTTCAACAACTATCCTCAATTATCAAAAATAAGAAAACCACATCGAAATATCTATTAAATTGCTATATTAGTCAAATCATCAGAAATATTATTTCTCACTTTTAGATAATCAGTTTATGTTTTGAATCTCGAACACTAAGGAAGTCTTTCAGGGCAGAGGCATTAAAAAATCTCATCATTTAAAGTAATGTTTATTACTCTACTAAATAAATAGTAATAAAGAAATATTCATTTCTTAAATAAATTACTCATTATTTAAAGTAATCTTTCCATTTTTCCCAGATTTCCTAACACTGTTTCTGAGATTTTTGTTTTAGGTTTCAGTGATTTTAGGAACTGTCTCTTCCTTCTCATCTATCATATTTTCTTGATCTTTTCACAATTACCTTCCTCTGGTTTTCTCTGTAAGCAACTATTTGCTTGCATATATAAGCTAACCTAATACCATACTGTAGATAATTTACAGTTCTTGTGAATTATCTATCAATGTGCATTCTTTTTTAATGTAATCAATTTAAGAGATACACAGCTTGAAAGATAATCTTCAGTAGATTCACTTTCTATTAAATATTAGCAACTCTTGCCTTCTAACACTGAACACCTCAACATTGCCCATAACACCATTTTCTCTTCACCCAACTTTGTCTCCACCTATACATGCATCTCAAATAACAAGATGTTCCCCTGTTTACTCTCTCAAAAAACATATAGATTTCATAAAATGTGCACAGTTTTATAAAACAACGAAATGTACCACAGAAGATGAAAAGTTAGATTAATTGTTCCGTTCCAGTGAGATACTTTTGTCAGTTATTACACTTTGTTAGTAGGGATTAAGTTCTCAAAGACAATAATTGACTGCTACTAAATATTACTTGGGCAGAATATTTAACCAAGATAATAACAAAATTTTCACTGAAAAAAAGACGGGCTGAATGAACTAAGCATCCACTCATTTACTTATTTTGTTTGTTTGTTTCATAAACCATCATTTAGGATTTTCTTTGTGCTTGCCACTACAAGGTGCTTATTTTCATACGTGATCTCTTCAGGTAACAGAAGCCTGGAAATTCTCAGCCGGGATTTTGAAGAGATTATTTAGTCTCTAAATTTGTAGAGACTATTTACAGAGGTATGAGCAAAGTTAAGAAAAACCAACCACGATTTTTCAAGCCTCCAAGACAAAAAAACAGTAAGAATTCAGAAAGTCATTAATCTCACTATTAGGCTTGGAGGGGCAAAAGGAAAAAAATGTATAACCAGAGTTGAGTTAGATGTGTAGCCATGGTGGCCTGGGGAAGGAATGCTTCTAAATAGGAGCTGTAGTCCTACAGGCTTGCAGCCACAGCCGCAGGCAGTTAGGAAGCAGCAGGAGACAAACTAACTGAACATTCCTCTCCTGCTCACCACCTCCCTTCCATGCTTCTCATTGGCTGAACTCAAAGGGAAGTCAGAGAGAAGGGAGCCTAAGTGATGACATTCACAGTCAGCCTTCAAGGGCACAGGGCAGGGAGGGCATAGTAAGGCAGAGAACTGAGGAAAGGAGTTAGCAACCAAGAATAACCACCATGGTGCTGAAGATAGAACTTGAGTAATAAAAGGGGCTCACAGATTAATCAGGTAGTTGGAGACGTAAGTTAACACAGGCAAATAATTCCAATACCATGAGAGAGTGCTATATTAGAAGAAATTTATTAGTAATACCCAAGGCAGGCAGGAATTCATTTCCATTGATTGGGTCCATGTGCGCTTTACCGAGAATCAGAGCAGTCAGAACTAGAAACACACTGAGCTGAGTTCTCTTCATGGGTACAGCAAATGAATGAGCTGCAGTGATATATCTTGAGGGTGAAATTACAGATAGTCAAATTTAAAAATTTAAAAAGTAGTAAAAGCCTACACTTTGTGCCCTTCAAAAATACATCTTTATTTCTTCAATCAAAAAATATTCAAAGCATTTCTACATGTATCTAGTATCTAGCTAGGTACAATGCTAGATTCCCACAATGTCTAATATCTAGTAAAAGATATCAGCAGATTGAAGATATGAAGGATGCTTTGGGAGCACAGAGTATTGACAACAAATCTACTCTTCAGGTGTCAGAGATATTGTCTCTCAGGATGCGATGATAAATTGAGACCCAAGGGATGACTAGAAATGATTCAGTTAAAGAAAGAGGGAAAGATTTCCAGGAAAAAGCATCTGCAAAGGTGTGGAGATGAGAGGGAGCATGGGAAACGAAAAGGATTTCAGTTTGAGGGAACATAGGGCATCCACAGGAGGCATGAGCATTTTGGAGGCACTTACTGTGCACTGGGCACTTCTCCTGATGTGTCCCACTTAATTTTGAAAACAACAGTATGAGGGAGTACAACTGTTATCTGCATTTTGCAGTGGAGGCAACTGAAAAACTGAGACGTGAAATCACAACGGTAAGAAGTCTTAGAAGTGACATGATCCATTTTGAATATTAGAAAGATCCCTCCAACAGCAAGAGAGGGAGTGGATCAGAGGGGTGTAGGCCTGGATACTGGGAGGCAAATAAGGAGATAATTGCATTAGAGCAGATTATGTTTGATGATGACTCAAACTAAGGCAGTAGGGCTTATGTAATGCAGCACAGAAAAAGATGTGGCTGATGTCACAAAAACAGAAACACAGCATAGAGTCATGTAAGAGGAACAGGATACAGAAAATGAGAACTGTAGGGAAAGACTAAGTCTCTGGTTTGCTTAACTGAGAGAAAAGCAATACCATTAGCCAACATATGAAATAAAGAAGAAACAAGTTTGTCAGAAAAGAAAATTGCATCCCTTTATAATAGAAGGGGCACTTGTGAGACATGAAGTGGAAAGTGTCTTGGAATGTAAGATAAATGTAGAAATGAATAGTAGATAAGCTGGGCTGAAGCTATCAGTGGGGAAGCTATCAGCACAGGTGAAGCACCTGTTTGATGAGAGAAGATGAAATCCCTGAAGGAGAGCATATTGCATAACAAGTCAAGAGAGTCAAGGATAGAGTCCTGGAGAATACCAGCATCGAAGGAAGAAGGAAAGCCAGACAAAAAGCAAGACAAAAAAAGTTACAATCAGAGATAGGAGGAGAGGCAGGGGAAATTATTCTTACTGCCACTAAGCAAGAACAGGATTTCAAATAAGGACAGAGAGACACCATCAAACGCAGGAATGACTTCAGAAAAGAGTCTATGGTGTTGGGAGCTTGGAGGCCATTGATAGGTGTTTCTGAAGTGTGAACTTGTTAGTACCATAAGACATCTTGCCATAAGCCAAAAAAAATGAACAGAGAACAATTTCCCCATTCTCTCTTGTACCAGATAAATCCAAAAATGAATAAAACACACACAAAAAACCTGTCTTTAGTAAATGTAAGAAATAGACACAACTCCCACCCACGAATTCTGTGAAATGGCTCCAAATGACAGAGAAATGTGGGTGAAATCAGTGGGGGTGACCCCCATTCGTATAGATCCCATGTAGCACCAGGTTTCTCCCATGTGCATCCCTGTTCCTTACCCGAAAAAAGAAGCTCCAAGTCATGGACAAGCTTCAAGGGGTTCCCTGAATCCGATTCTATACGTCAGAGCAGCAGAGACACCCAGACTGAAGGAAATTTATGGACACATAAGAATATAGGGTGTGATTTTGGCAAAGTGGTAAAGGGGGCGAGTGGCAAAGGGGTTTGCAGCTGCTGATCACAATCAACTGAGAGTGATGATTGATCTTCAAATATCCAAGGCCACACAGGGCTGTGCATACCCGGGTTAAAGAGCAAAGTAGATGTGGGGAAAAAAGTTGTCCAGAAATACGGTACCTAAGCTGAAGGTGCCTGATCATTTCTTCAGTTCCTCAAGCTCATTCCTCTCCTCCCTCATTCAACATCCTGCAAAACACCCAGCTTTAAAATGTTTCCTTCACTCAAACGTGAGTAATTATTATAAGAGAAACGACGAAGTGACGCATGCCTGTAATCCCAGCACTTTGGGAGGCTGAGGCAGGAGGATTGCTTGAGTCTAAGAGTTCAAGACCAGCCTTGGCAACATAGGGAGAACACATCTCTACAATAAATAAAAAAATTAGCTGAGTGTGGTGGTGCATGCCTGTAGTCCCAGCTACTCTGGAGGCTGAGGTGGGAGGATCACTTGAGCCCAGGAGATCGAGGCTACAGTGAGCCTTGAGTGTACCACTACACTCCAGCCTGGGCAACAGAGTAAGATCCCAACAAGGAAGAAAGGAAGGAAGGAAGGAAGGAAGGAAGGAAGAAAGGAAGGGAGGGAGGGAGCGAGCGAGGGAGCGAGCGAGGGAGGGAGGGAGGGAGGGAGGGAGGGAACAAACCAGCATGGAACTAAGCAAAACTAATTCACTGAACCACCTACACATGCATGGAGAGAGAGACAGAGAGGAAGACATTACACACCAGTCGATAAAATAAACCAGAAAGCAAACAAAAGGACAATTCAAACAGACCCTAAGTTATTTCCAAAAAGTTAAATAAGCAGCAATATATAGTGGTTTGACACTCATCCAGACTGCATAGGTTCCATTCTACATTTGCAGTTTGTTGGCTGGATGACCTGGAAGATTGCTTTCATTTCTACGTTTCAATTTTCTCATTGGCGAAATGAGGAAGACAATAATAGGTTCTTAACAAGAAGTAAATGATTTGATAAAAGTAAAGTGCTTGGAGCAGTAGCCAGTAAATATTATGTCCAATGTAAATGTAAGCACATACTATTATTATTCTCCTCTTTAAAATAAAAGCTCAAAATAAAAATAAGGATTAAAAAGCCATTATATGATAACAGAAGATTGAAATTGGAGTAACTGAATTTAGAAAAGAAATAGTAAATACAAACCCAAAGTACATAAATCATTGCAGAAACTATAAGCTGATATGGCAAATACATAAATATTGCAAATATGTGAGGTTGACAATTTCTGGCATTAGAAAGCATTTTAAAATATCAAATAATTAAATTTTTCAATTTGTTAAATGCAAAGGCATTTACAGTTTTTTCTTCTTATATGTATTTATGAAAAAATTGTACGTTTCAGACACTTTTACATTTCTTCAAATTATTACTTTAAATGCACACTTCGAGGCTTTTCTTTTCAATGTTAATAAGCTCTTTTTCTCAACCTGCCTCAGTTAAATGAAGGAAGAGAAGAGCCAAGTCATAATCAATCAGTGAAGACACTAAATCATCATATTTTTAGGTCAAAGATTTCTCTTTTTCATTCATGGCAGCTTATTAACATATTTAATTTTTACTTTACCTTTTTAGTATAGATTTAAGACATAAACAAAATGTGTAGCTCCCATCTTAACACCAATGTTTCTAATTAGGAAAAAAAAAAAAAAAGGCACTTCTAAGATTTTTTTTAAAAAAGGTGCCTTTTGTCTGGAGAAACTTAGTCCTGGCCATTACCTCCCTTGAATAAAATTTATTTATTATTCTTAAACCATCTCACAAAGGAATATCATGTATTTTATTGATAATATCTTATTTTCAGTTTTGTTTGAAAGGTTAATCTGTTAATTAATGAGATAATAAAAATAAGATAAATGGTTATTTTTGCCTAGTCTTGATCTCATTTAAATGTCTATCTTTATTGCACATGCATATTTTAATTTTTAGAACATTATTTTATTTATACTTTTCTATAATGTTGTATAGTTAGTCTTAGACTCACATCTGAGTTTAACCAACACTTTAAAAAGACTGTTAAGGTAGTTTCAATTCATTAAAAATATAATGTTCTTGCTTTTAAGCAGTCTTACTTTAAAAATGTGATTAATGGAAAACCATATATAACAAAAACCTTAATTCTGGAAATAGATCGTGAATGTTATTTTCAAATAATGTGACATACTCTGCTTTTAATGTATCTATGTGTATGTGAGTGTGAGTGTGTATGTGCTTTTGATATAAAAAGAACTGGGACTCTGACAATGTGATTATTGACAAAAATATCTTTGTAAAACCTTGGACATTTTTTAGTACCCAAAAGAGATTTCACTGTTTGTTTGTGAATTATCATAGGCAGCACATAAGTTAAACACGTTACCTGATTTTCAATGTAATTAAGAAAAAGTAAGGAGACAAAGCACATAAAACTCGTGAACATCAAATGAGCCAGTGAGCAACACTGAGGATAAATAATGTCTATGAGGGTAAATACACTTGGGTGTAGCTAGTAGTTACATAAGTAAACAGCATCAGTCATCAGTGAAGACTTTCTGGAGGAAGTGGAGCTATGTGAATGAAAGAAAGGGAAAACACTCCTAGATCCCTTTTTTCTTTTGTAGGTGGTATTTCAAATCAATGTGTGTGGGTGAGATCACCCTGACAGAGCGTGAATTGAGAAAAGTGAATTGGAAAGCAAAAAGAACCAATGAAACAACCTAGGTGAGACACATGTTTTAAAAAATGAACAAAGACAGTAAAGAAACTAAGAGAAGTAACCAACAAAACAGGGCACGGATCAGATAAAAGCAGCACCTTGAAGGAAAAGTACTGAAGTGAAAAAGCACTTGGAGCACAGTGAAAACAGGTATTAGAAAAAGAGCAAATGTTCAACTTATCAGTGCAGGGAGGGGAACATCACACACTGGGGCCTGTCAAGGGGTTGGGGGCTAGGGGAGGGATAGCATTAGCAGAAATACCTAATGTAGATGATGGGTTGATGGGTGCAGCAAACCACCATGGCACGAGTATACCTATGTAACAAACCTGCACGTTCTGCACATGTACCCCAGAACTTAAAGTATGATTTTTAAAAAAAGAAGAAGAAAAGGGGCAAGTGTTCAACTCATCAATGCTACAAAGTTCAAGAACAAAAGTGTGCCTACTATTGGATAATTAGAAGTTCATTGGTGACCTTCTCCAAAGGAAAGAGGAATTAGAAGTATCTGTAACCATATTTCAGTGTGATTAGCATTGATGAGTGTTGGTGATTAAAAGTAGAGAGAGACAGTTATTATAGACTACTTTTTCTAAAAATTTGGCTGTGAATGAAAGGGAGTATCTGTGTATGAGGATAGGTCACATAACCCTGGAGTAAACACAGGGTCATAATAATGATAATAAAGAACTGTTTTGACCATCACCTCCTTTCAATATTTCATGAAGTCCCTGACTTTGTCTCACCTGCAATTAAAACTCGAGTTCCTGAGTACCATGGAGTCCACTCTTGCCTCCAGCGTGTGTGCGAGTATAGTTCTTCTGGTTTTGATGGCACGTGATTTCTCTCCTGTTTTGGCTGCTTTCACTCTTGCTGCCATGTGCTGTTACCAATTTCTTTCATTTCAAATACATGTTAATTCCATCATAACTTAGGTCACTGAATCCTCTCTTTCCTCTCTTCCAGTATGTGTTATCTTCTTCCACCTTTTTAATTTCTGCTTTAACAGTGTCTCTGAAGTGGGAAAAAAAAACATCTTTTCTTTGCATTATTCTGTCTCTATTGCATGGACAGAGTAGTTGGGATTTTTTTCCCTCTGACACTTGTTATTGTTATTTTATGTTATTGTATTATTTATGTTATGTTATTTTAACATCCTCTCTTCTCAGGCCTTGAGGAGAAGATGTTGAAGTAAATAATGGAACCACAAGATAGTCGGCAACACACATTCTGCCACTATGGGTGGTGCAGATTAACTTAGACAAGCAAGTTAGAAATTATCTATGGCCTTTGCAATGCAGGATGAGAAGCAGATTAGAAATGACTGGATACGGATGCACTGAGAACATGTATGCATTTCTTGGGTTTTGTTAAACAAGTGCATGTTACGTGTCTATTGCTTTGGGAAGAAAATTAGGAGGAATGGATTTTCTCGGTAAATCCCCTGCAGCACCTAACACATCGTAGTAGACAGGCACTCAATACATGTTTGAGACTAATTTACTCTAAAGATCCAAATATGATATTGACTGAATGGTCAAATTAAATATATAATTAAATATCCAGCCAATATAAAGTTACACCAAGTAAATCAAGGTATGCAAGTCCCAAAAACTTCATAAGAATTATAGAATTATGATAAATACATACAATTTTATCAATTAAGTTTTTAAAGAATTTCAGATCAACATTTGATAGGATAAGATATTCTTATTTTCATTAAAACACTGAAAGAAAATTTAATTAAATTTTTAAATAAACATGAAATTAAATGTTTGCTTTTCAAAACTTGTTGTCGTTATTCACTAAAGAAAATTAACTATGTCATTATTTCTCATTAGTGGCCCATTTATGTAATGTGACTGGTTGACTTTTCATTTTTAATCTTTGAAAGTAATAATGAGTTAAAATTATTTTAAGCACCAAATGCTTATAATTATATGTGAAATTATTTACAGAATCTGTTTTATGTGATTCTTTTTAAATAAAACATTAAATAAATATTATTCAGTAGTTTCTTCCTAAAACCTTTTTATATTCTTATAAAATTCTTATCCAGATGATTTACTCTTTGCTGATTAAAAATGAGGACCATAAGTTTATTAATTGTTAGATTTATATCTGCAACATGAAAGTGAATAAATCAAATGTAAATTCCATGTTATATGCAAATGTATTTGATTTATATAATCTAGCAAAAATTTACCAAGGAAATGTAAGGGTTTGCTGCACACATGATATAAAATTTGTATTATAAACCAACATACTATCTGAAACTTGCACACACAAAAAAACATGTTTGTGGTCTCTAAATCATTTCATCCTACAAGTATACATAAATAGCTTTATAGTATGGAGAAAGCATTGAAATTTCTTGAATGGAAGTTACTCATTTCAATCCATAAAACCAAACTAAATCTCATCCCCTTTAAAACCTTCAAACCTAGAATCCCAAATGTTCTTCAAGGCTAATATCTTGCTTGAAATTCAAATCCTACCTGGATGCATATATCCTCTGGATTGGACAGTGTCCTTGTCTTCCTGGAAGGATAGGAAGTCCAATGCTCTCAACATTTTATCTTAATTTTCATACTTTCTCCTCTCTGTGCATTAATTTTGCTTATATTAACTTTAGAAGTAGAGGTGATAATTCATTTATTTTAGATCTTTTAGTTTATTGATAGCAAGCAATTTCATATTCTATAAAAATTAAAATATTATAAGACTTTTAGTCAAGAAAAAGATTGATTGTTGGGAGACACTGAAATTATATTACATAATTTTATAGTCATACCAAAGGGTAGATTAGTTTCATAGATAACTATGTTAACAATACTTTTTAATTTTCCTATTATTAGCATTAGCTTTATATTTAGAAGAATTAGTGAACAAAATAATTATCCATCTTGAGTACAGAGATTTTCTAACTGTCCTACATAAAATCTTTAGAAAAAAAATCAAAGCTTTGTAGAACAAATGAGTTTATTGAGAAATTAATTGGGCCATGTTTCTACTTTTAAAAACCAAGTTACGTTTTAGTAAGTCTATGAAAACTTTTACCAAAAATATCCATAATTGGGATGAATATACCAGTAAAACTGGCTCCCTATATTTGTTGGAAATATTTTCTGTGTTTTTTTGTTTTTGTTTTTGTTTTTGTTTTTTTTGAGACAGAGTCTCTGTCGCCCAGGCGGAGTGTAGTGGCGTGATCTTGGCTCACTGCAAGCTCTGCCTCCCGGGTTCACGCCATTCTCCTGCCTCAGCCTCCCGAGTAGCTGGGACTACAGGCACCCGCCACCACACCCGGCTGATTTTTTGTATTTTTAGTAGAGACAGGGTTTCACCGTATTAGCCAGTGTGGTCTCGATCTCCTGACCTTGAGACCTGCCTGCCTCGGCCTCCCAAAGTGCTGGGATTACAGGCGTGAGCCACCAAACCCGGCCATTTTCTGTTCTTATTATCAAGGATGTGTAATAGATATTATAGAGAAACAACAAGAAAAATTGGTAACAAAATAATGGCAAAATATTTAATATGCTTTTATATAGATTAGAAGTATTACTAGTGACACAAGTTCTTTCTGCACTAGCTTTGGCTTGGAAGGTTCAATTTCCAAAGATTTCACATTAAGAAATGCTTCTGATTCTACAAATACTAAATTTATAATAAATATATACAAGAAGGTATGCTTTGTATCCCAACTAGGTAATATTACACTCATCAATTTTTGTCTGATTTAAAAAATTTCTCTTTAATATCTTCATCATAAAAGTAGAGGTAAATTGAGACATTGTAGGAGAATTTTGCAACACTGTAAAACACTTCTAAATTTTTTTCTGTGTTTTTCAAATGGAATCAGAGTGTCATTCTTGTGCCCTTTAATTAAGAAAATACATCATAGTTGTTTTTTAGTGAGTTTCTGGGGGCTGAGACTTAGAATGCTTATTTCACATCTAAAGATCAAGGTTATGTCTTACAAAAAAACAGGGCTGTGGAAAAGAAGGAAAGGAGGGAGAAAAGGAAGGGAGAAAAGAAAGATGTTCTTATTTCTTGCCAAAATACGTCTTTTATCTTACATGGCTACATATGGTGTTTTAATTTTCTTCCCTCAAATTTATACTCTCATGTGATTTCTATAGAAGATGTCCTCAGAGTAACGTCTTCCTAACAATTTCCTCCACTATTGCATGCCCTGAAAATGTGATGTCTGGAATACTTTAACACTCCCACATACACAAATGTAGAAAATAAAGAACTCACTATATCCACATAGAGTGCAACAATTCATAAATATTTATTCAGAGAGTGAGGAGAACTTTCAAATAATAATATGGGCTTTGAAATTCAGGTCAATATGAGTTGTGTCCTGGAATCCCTACTTAATTCCTGAACGACTGTGACCAAGTTTATCATTTCCACCACGCTGGTGTCACAGCATCTATGTCCACTTAGTTTAATTCCTGTTTTAAGAACAGTATAAAGCCTGGTTCTAAGTAACCATTTGATGACTCTATTAATATATAAAGGCACTCCAAGGATATCATCCAAGTAACAAAACAATAGGTGTAACAGATACAACTAAAATTCTATGATCAATATTTCTAAATGAAGAATCAGAGATTTCTGAGAAGGAACAGCATTCCACAGTTGATAAGCCTGTGGATTATGAAGGACCCTGAATGATAGATGAGGAGTCTGGCTGTTTTCTTAAGCAATTTAGTGTACTTTTTAGGTTATTGCCTTCATTTCTACTTTATCTATGATTTTATCAAATGCACAAAACCAGTGAGCTGGAGTACTGGACAAGGAAAGTGAGGCAGAGAAAGAGAGAGTGCAATCTGAAGAGGCATTGCAGGTCAGCTGAAACTGACAGATTGCTCAATTTTGTAGGAACTTTCTCCAAGAACTAACAGCACTACAAGTCAGGCCAGTTGTGTCTAGGAGAAGGAGCAGAGCAAGGTTAATCTACTTCTCCCATGAATCTAATGGATGTCTGAGGCTCACTGTTTCTCTTGAAGTTCCAAGTTTGGCTTGCAACCCTAACAAGATGAGCCATATCCTTCACCTCCACATCAACAGGGAAGCCAGAGCAGTAAGAAAAGGAGTGCTTTCCTGGTTTTGAAATTGTCCATGAGATGTTTTGCTGAGATGCTGTAACCACAAGGTTGATGCAGCAAGAATTGCTACAGGGAGTGGCTAGGCAGTCACCTTGCTCCTTGTTTGAACTCTTTAGGAAACGGGAATCCAATTTACGCGATTAAGCTGCTGATATTTAGAGGTTGTTTGCCATTGTAGCATAGCCTAGTTTAATCTTGACTAATACAGAATTTACACAGGGAATGGAGTGTTATGGTAACAAAAAACCAAAATATATGGCTTTGGCTTAGCAATTGGATTGGGGCAGTAAGGGGACAGATATTGGAATGTAGAAAGATGGCAATCCATTCTTTGCAGAAGCAAAATATTTGGTAAGATTGTTGCCTGCTATGATTTGTGAAGCAGCATGTGTGTTTAATGAACTTGCCACGTTAGGGTGGGACGTCAGAGAACAGACCATTTACGGTGTTCTTTTTGTGCAAACGCCTGTATTTGGCATTATATTAAAAGAAGGTGTGCATTCAGGAAAAGAAAAACTATCTAGATTGAAAACAGATATGAAAGATAATGAAGCAAGTCTAAAAATCTGGAGAGTTACAGTTTTAGAATTGATGATGTTTGCACAACAAAACCAGATTAAAACCCAGTTTTGTGACAAAGATCAGACCAAGGAGATGGCCTTTATATCTACTGTTAAGACACCTTAACAGTTTAAAGTGACTCAGAAAAATAGCAGGTTGAGGTATACGTTTCCTTCAGAAGCTGGATAACCTCAAAAGGGGCTTCTTTAAATTGAGAGAGAAGTTAGGAGCTGTGAAAGCAGAGTAACGTAACAGATCTAGGAACTATTTGAAGAAGAAATGTTTGTAGGTATGCTTACTGCCATATGGAACTCATTGAAATCAGTTTTTTGAGAGGGTTGGACTTCCCAAGAAACTCTGAGCCTGGACTACAAAGTTTGTGACTGTTAACAGATTTAGGTGCCTCTTTGTCTCCAACCTTTCTCGAGCAGGAGGTTGCCTGAGAAATCTCTTAAGCTATCAGGTAGAGTGTATTGCCAATACCATTTCTGACATGGTCTTAAAGGATAATAGGAAAGAAAGAAACCTCTGCAGGGTGGAGGCAGAAGCCAGTGAGAAAACTGGAGAAAAGCCTGTCACCCCAATAGAGTGGAATTGTTTCTTAATCAAGGGACAGCCTTACCAACCCCCAAGTAGGGGTCCTCACAAAATCTTACCCAGATAGATTTGAAACTTGCTAGAGACTAGAGACTGCCATTTGTCTCCTACTCTTTTGTTTCCAGATAGAAGTGCTGAATGCAGTTTTCCTGCCCTGTATGGTGATTGTATATTGTGTAAATTTGTGTGGTGGAGGGTGGGAAAGGGACAGACAATTTGTCATATTGTTCTCTTCAGAAGTATGTCAGCCAGAGACTCCAGATTTCAATCTCAGCAATATGACAAGATTAAGTTTAAGAATACAATGCTGGGTACGAAAGTAAATGCTACAGGTTAGCTCAATAGCACTTACATAAAAGTATGGTCTCGGCTACCCTATCTTCAAAATTCTCTAAGGTCGTCAATGCCCTTCTAATTTCTAAATCTAATCATCTATACAACACCATTCAACTAAAATGTCTTCACTTTCCTTTATGTGCTAAGTATTCTCCTAGACAGTATAGATGACAAAAATAAAAACACCCAAAGTCAGCCAGCCACAGTGGCTCACACCCGTAGTCCCAGCACTTTGGGAGGCCAAGGTGGGTGGATCCTGAGGTCAGGAGTTCGAGACCAGCCTGCACAACATGGTGAAAACCCATCTCTACTAAAAATACAAAAATTAGCCAGGGATGGGTGGTGGGCACCTCTAATCCCACCTGCTGTGGAGGCAGAGGCAGGAGAACCGCTTGCGCCCTGGAGGCGGAGGTTGCAGTGAGCCAAGATCACACCATTGCACACCAGTCTGGGTGACAGAGCAAGACTCCGACCTCAAAAAAAAAAAAAAAAAAAAAAAAAAAAAACCCAAAGTCCTTGGACTCCTGAAACTAACATTCTTATGGGACGGAGGGAGACCACAGTAAACTTTAACAACCTTATTATAATAATAATACTTTGTAAAATTAATACACCAAATGTATATGAATGGATTGATTCAGCTATATGAAAGAATCTATTAGTACTATGAAAATAAATTAAGTAGATTAAGAGGGTAGGAGAGACAAGGGGGTTAGGAAATATTTCTTTGAGGCTATGATTTACCACATTTAACACACGATAGCTATCTTAACTGCAACTTTGAAGTTTATGACATGACACTTATCTCTTTTACTTTTTTAATGGAGATTACTTCACAAGAATTTCCATAAAATGAAGATAGTCTCCAGCTCTGTTTTTCCTTAGCATGCTCTACTTACAAAATATTAATGAGCTTCTGTTTATCTCCTTTTCTCTCTCCACTTACTCTTTCTGGGCAATTAAATCAATCATTCATTCATTCATACATTCAACAAATATTTTTGAATGGCTACTATATGGCAGGCACTGTGTTTGGCTCTAAGGAAGGATTATTTGCTATTATGGTATTTATAATTGAGCAGAAGATATGGCTGTCAAATAAACGATTACATGAATAATTATTTAATTATGATTGTGAGAGATGTAAAAGAAAAAGTAGAGGCTGCTCTGAGAGTGTGTTAAGGATACCTAGAGGGGATGGGGTAGTTGAGGAGTTTTCTAGACAGAACAACCTTTGCAAAAACCCTGTGGCAGAGAACAGCCCCTCCTGGGCCAGGCACCTTTTAAGGCAAGCACTGAGAATGCCCCTAATTCCTGCTTGCATCTCTAGCACTTACACAAAAATATGGAACAGAATCAACACTCAACACATTTTTCTTGAGCAAATACCTTAAATAATTAGTGAAGGGGAAAAATAAAGCCAGTGAGAAATCTATTGGAACAATTGTGAAATTAGCAAAGAGTACATTCAGTAAAATTTATATAACATGACTTGCTAATGAGAATCTGTTAATTCTTTTGTTAGGGGAAAAATATTATTTAAAGACAAGTGTTAACTTTATGAGTAACCCATGTGCTAGACAGAACTAAACTAATTCTCAAATTCAAATTAAATTCTCAAGGCTTATAAAAGAAATTATTTTTTCTGGCTATCTGAAATGAATGTATGTTAAAAAGAAATATGGGTTAGGTTTACTTATGTAGTACTTCTAATATAAAGTTGGGATTTATAGCCTACATTAATTATATAAGCTATAAAACAATGGTTCTGTGCTCTGGCTTTAAAATTCACTTCTACTCCATAGTAGCAAGAGTTTCTTGCTGTCGTCGGTTCCATTTTTTGTTAAATACATAAAAAGAAAGAATGAATTTGCGATTCTCATATTTTCCCAGTCTGAGACTTACCACTTTACACTAAGTAGTGCAATTTAATTTCAAAAAATTTTTAATATATTCCTTGGTTAATCCTAATCTGGGGACACATAGTATAGTTATTTCTATCCTGTGTTAAAGCTGAGTGTTTTATAGATTCCAGCAGAGTTGTATGGGTGCCACGGTAAATCACAATTGCAATTCCATCTTCTAAATAGCACTTTGAGTTCTCCAATTCCTACCATTCCCATTACCACATCCTTCAAGGCTCTGAGATCTCTGGGAAAGTGTCTTAATGGATCCTGCAACTAGTTTTGTTGTCTCAATAACTGGAGTAAATATTTGATACATATAGCTATTCCTCCTGATGGAAGCTGGGAACAATTCATTCTGTGTTAAAGAGAAATAGGAAAAGGAATACTATTGAAGTAAGTTAAGAAAGAAAAGTAAAGGAAATAGAGGTAATGAGTGTAGATTGAATTTTCAACAAATTTGGCCAGGAAGGAAAGAAAATGAGAGGTTAAGGGAACCAAGGAACCAACAGAAAAATGTGCTACTTGTGTCTTAGAAGAGGATCTTAGAAGGGTCTAAAGGAAAGGGAGAGAAAGCATAGAGGAAGGCCTTAGTCTAGGAGAATGGATAGTTAGACTGAATATGTATCCTGCTGTTAGATGAGAGAAAGGAGAGAAGTGGTAGATGATACGGAGACAGTGGCAATTTGAAAAATGACAACATAAGGAAGAACATATTGGATGACTTTTTATTTTCTCATTTATCTCCTAGTTAGGAGAAAAGATTATCTACAAAAAAAATGAAACTTAAAATATATGACCTCTATGATCAAGCAGGTGTTAAAATTTCACTACCTTTATTTTATAAACGGAAGAAAATACATTATTTTGCTGTAAGGTTAATATCAAACAACTTCTTCAGATGCCTCTCCAGGAAACCTAAGCCAAAATGAGCAAAAACCATGAATATAATTCAATTAAAGATGAATTATATGCCTATGCCAATCCCATAGAAAAATAATCATTATAGCAGTCAAGGTCATGGTCAAAGACTCTTGAGTTTAAATTGAAACTTTGCCTAGATCAAATGTGGGACACTCATAAGGTCATTTAAGCTAATTTTTAATGATTATGATAATAGTTAATATATTTTAAAATCTCAGTTTGGAATAAGATTTTTCTTTTCAAATTATTAATATTTATTTCATCCAAAAATATCAAACAACAATTTCTGTATAATGGTGATAATAATAGGTGGTAATAGTATTGTTTAAATTTGCACAAATTATTAGAAAAATCTGATTATAGAAAGGCCAAGCAGTTTAGCATATGGTCATATTTCACATCATAACTGAAATATTATAATTCTATTATTTATGCTTTCTGTGAAAGGTAGGTCCTTCAGGATTGTCTTAATGAATAATAAAACTGACTTGATTTTACCCACTACAGTCAACTTTTCTGTCACGCTATTAATGATTAATAATAACTGTATGCACAATTGTTTTCTTTCTTACCCAGACAAAAGTAGCATTCTAACATCATACTTGTATTTTTTAGTTTTATTGGGCTAAAAAGGTACTCTGAACATACAGAAAAGCTGTAATAGAAAGAAAAAAGTCAACTATTAAAACTTTTTATAACATGTAGACCTCAGTAAAGCATGTTTTAGAAGAAACTATCTTTTTTGAAGGTATTATATTGTCTCCATTGCCATTTAAATTATAGTACAGTGGATTTGAACTTAGAACTAGACTCTTTTTAAATAAAAAAGTACAGTACCAATACAAGAATATCTTAGCCAAATAAAAAATGACAATCCATTTTTTTAACTGTAGGAGTTCAGGCTTGTATAAATGTTTCTCAACACATTTACAGGAATACTGTCCTTTGACAAAGGTCTAGAAATGTATGTGAAAGCCAAACATAATAACATTGTTATTCTGCTACTTACTAACAGAACAACACATCCTATAGCAATTAGATATGAATATTGCAAACTGAATTTGATATTAAGCTGTCTTTGAAATGCCACTTTGCAGCAGGTTTTCAAATGCTTAAAGCACAGCAGGAGGTTAACTCCATCTTCAAATATTAAATCAAAACCTTTTTTTAACCTGAGAAATCTTACTGAAAGAAGGGCTTCTTTTCAAGAGAGAATTATTCAATTCAAAGAAGAGAAAACTAAACCTCCCAAGTATTGTTGGCACATGGTCTGTTTCTACAATGAAATGAAAAGATAGAAAGATTAGAGAGACAGGATGAATGGACGGATAGATAGATAGATAGATAGATAGATAGATAGATAGATAGATAGATAGATAGATAGAAAGAAACAATAGTCATCATTCTTCTGAATTGGTTTCAACAAACATGTTTGCACCCACTCTTGTGACTAAAGCCCAATTTTTGTCTGAAAATGATAATTAAGTACTTCGTCATTTAACTTTTGCCATATTTAAATATTTTCTCTCATCTACACAAGCCCATTGAAAGTCTTATATTTCAATGGCCAACATTTATTGGCTTCATGGTCCTTCATAAGATGTTACAAATGCATTTAAGCTCAGTATAAAGATACCTAGAAAGTAATTTTCTATCGACATATTTATTTATTTCCTATCCATCCAACTAGTTTCTACCTATCTACGTATCCATCAGTTATAAACTTTCTTAAATTTGCAAAGTGATGTTATTTCAGCCAAAGAGACAATATTCAATCCTTAGGCTCATCACATGCACTCGAGGAGTCTGTCTTCAATCATGTCGTACCTATGTCAAAAGCAAACTGCCCTAATGCTGACTGGCAGCCTAATGTGGGTAGTGCAGTGCTCCACATTCATTAATTCCTTTGTGGAGCTGGGATTATCTTAATACCTACAGCTCCAAACACCAAGAAGCTTGAAATAACTATGCCATTTGCAAAATACAAAAATGCAATAAAAAGCCAGAATAAACATATTGTGAAATATTACTAAGTGTCTTCTATTAAAAGGGTTATATTTAACTCATTTGAGTTTAGGGAGAAATGCTAATATAACAATACTATTTTCCTTCCTTTGGTTTTGCTGATCCTCAAATTTATTTTTTTCTAGCAGAGAAATGCCAAGTATGAGGCCAATAGAAGAAATTATTTTTAAGTAGATGTTCATTTCCAATAATTTATAATAAGATGATCAGTTTTATTTTTTAAAGCCAAAGAGCTCAGTGATAGATAGTTACAACTCACCCCTAACTTATCAAATATAGACAGGCAGATTCACTCTCTACACACGGTTATTTGCTTTCTCTATTTTATAGGCAGTGCCACTCTCTTTAAAATTGAGTCTATAAATAATATATAAGTGGGAATCTATCAGGTGGTGCTTGTTTACTTGTATAATACTAATAATTCAAGATTTATGTCTTGTGTTTTAACTGGATCTGATTAAATCATAAGCCTACTGAATATAATTCAATTCTATACATCTGTGCTGAAAAAAAATTAAATCTGTAGGAACTAAACAGATTTACTTGTTGAACTGAAATGCCATAGTATAAATGTAAAAGTGGTTTCAGAGAATGACAGGTGTAATTCCCAATCTTAGCAAGACCAATGATCAACTGTGTAACATCAGTCAGATTTCTGTATCTTTAAGAGATCCCAATTTCCTTGTCTCTGAAACTGAAATATTATTCATATCTACCTCATGAGATAGAGCTAAATATTAAATTTGATAATATTTTAATATAAAATTGAGAGGAATTTTTCATATGTCCTGGGATTGGCCATTCCTCCTCAAAGCTCGCAGAGATAAGGCACTAAAAGTCCTGATTTCTTTAACAAATCCACCAAGCTGAGAAAAAAAGCAGTACAGATTATACCACTACCAGCCGCCATCCAACCCAACTTTATTGGCTATGTAAGAAGACACTGAAGAGAAATGAGTCATCTTCTGCACAGTAAAAAGTGTAGTGTTTGAGATGAGGAGCTTTATTCAACCCTTCCTCTGGGAGAGAAAAGGAGGGTAAAACCCACCAAGATACTTTGGAGAGGACTTCAAGAAAATCACTCATAGAGAAAAGGCTTTCAGCAAAAATGGGAGCTCTTCGGCTGATGTGCGCTGAGTGGAAATCTGCTGCCTCCTTCTGGTGCTGCGATTACTATGGACCTTAGGAAAGTGTGATAATGTACCTTCAAGTTTGGACGATGTACTAATTGTAGACACTGGTGTCTGCTTAATATCTCGATTTAAAGATGATATCAGGCTATGAAGTGAAAAGCAACTGTGGTATGTCATATGCGGGGAAAAAATCAGGTCCACCTCTGGACCCAATTCAGTACTTTCCAATTCAGTACTTTCAAAAAGCATAAAAAGAGAGCACCATAGTTTATCTTTCTCCACCCCAAACCACACAAAGATCAGAGGAAGAGGAAGGACTTGTGGGGCTGCTCAGTGAGATCCTAGTTCAGACAAATCTTCAGTTGGGGCATCGGTTGGTTGCTTAGTCTTCAGGTAGGACAAAAAGGAAGATCAGTGAATTGCTTTTTGTTCTGACTAGTTCTGCAAATGTGGGGTGGGGATGGTAAGTGAATACCACCCAACAAACAATGGACCACATCAGCAGAACCCACTGGAAGAAATGAGAAGAAGCCTTGGTATAAAACCAGAGGATTTAGCAACAAATATTCAAAACTTTTACTTGATAAGCAGTAATGCACTGCAAAATTTTAAATGATAAAGGCAGGAAATTAAGAGGAAAAAAAAGCACAGGAAGACTAACACTAGGGTTAGTTTAATAGCTTCCTGGTGGACACTCTCACACCAACTTATGTGACAACCATGCACCAAACAAATCTTTCTTAAATGTGAATGTGTCATGTGTGTATGTCTGATTTGACTATTCAGAAAACTAGAGATTACTAGTGCCTCAGTTTTTAAGGAGATATATATTCGATTATTCTATTATTATTATTACTACTATTGCTATTTGATGCCTACCATAGGCCAGGCATTTGGATAAGTGCTTTATGTATATTATACTACTTATTTTTTATGATCCCCATTTTTTAAAGATAAGAAAATAAACACTTGGAGAAGATATGACAGTTGTCTAAGATTGCATAATTAAATGTAGACACAAAAATCAAACTTTGCTGACTCTAAAAATATATGGCCTTAACCACTATGTGTCCTAATTTCCAATTTTTCTCCTTAATGCTCCAAAATAAATGTTTCTCAGTATCAGACTAGCTTTATTATGTGATGGTTTTCTCATCTTTCTTCATGCTCTTTCCTCTACCTGAAATGTCCTTCCTATTTATTTCTATACAAATCTTCACCAATATTCAGAGCTCATATTAAGATCTATTGGTCTTTTAAGAACACATACAAGCACAAAAAATTGTATGTCGAGGGTGGGGTGGGGTCTACGCACATATAAATAATTTGGAAAAACATATTTGACTGGATCTACAAAAATAAAACATTTTCGGCCAGGCGCGGTGGCTCAAGCCTGTAATCCTAGCACTTTGGGATGCCGAGACGGGCGGATCGTGAGGTCAGAAGATCGAGACCATCCTGGCTAACACGGTGAAACCCTGTCTCTACTAAAAATTACAAAAAACTAGCCGGGCGAGGTGGCGGGCACCTGTAGTCCCAGCTACTCGGGAGGCTGAGGCAGGAGAATGGCGTAAACCCAGGAGGCGGAGCTTGCAGTGAGCTAAGATCCGGCCATTGCACTCCAGCCTGGGCGACAGAGCGAGACTCTGTCTCAAAAAAAAAAAAAAAACCCGTTTTCAATTGTTTACTTTCACACTGAATTACATTTTCCATCATTCTAATTTCTTTTTCTGCTTTACTATCTTCTACATAATTTTGAAATTTCTGACAATATCTGACATTCACTAACACCTTTCTGATTAATTGATTTGAGGGATGCATTCTTCCATTTGCAGATTTCTTTCCTAGGTTCCCCACTATTCAGACTATTCAGAAAATTTTATAGACAATGTTGTAATTTATGGAGAAGGAGATCATCCTGTAATAAGAAACCAAATAGATTTTTAACTACTTAGTTAAGACAATCTATAAATAAAACAAAACACAATGCCAAGATAACCTTTGTAGTTAAGTTTCTAACAATTACTTTTTCCCACTAGCGGCAGTGATATAATACATAAGAAATAATTCCCTTGTTTCACTTTTTAAGCATTCTTTTCTCCTGAATTGACTCACTATCCAAGGTACCCAAATATGATTAAGTATATTATCAATCAATTTTCATTCTTAATCTGTCCTGATTTTTTCCCCATTCTTGAAATGAGCAGAACAATTTATGGCGGAGCATTCAGGGGTTAAAATACCTGTATTCGAAGTCCTGCTCCCTTCGTGTTTGAACGTTGCCCAGCTGTGTGATATTTGGCCAATTTCTCCTCCACTTGTTTTCCTTATCTCAAAAACAAGAATACTCCTGTTTAACTCATTTAAACTGTTAGGAGGTTTACTAAAGTCATATGAATTTAGTAAGCTGTTCAGTTCATGTGTAAGAGCTAACCTTTTATTGATTTCAAAATGTGAAAATGCCTCTAGTTCTCACACATTTTCATTGATGTACTCATTAAATATATTCTTCAGTTGTTATTGTTTTTGAGACAGGGTCTCATTCTGCCACTCAGGCTGGATTATAATAGTACAATCATGGCTTGCTGCAGCCTCGACTTCTCTGGGCTCAAGTGATCCTCCCACATCAGCCTCCCAAGTAACAGGGACTACAGGCCACCATGCCTGGCTAATTTTTTTTTTTTTTTTTTTTTTTTTTTTTTTTGTGGAGATGTGGTTTCACCATGTTGCCCAGGCTGTTTAAATACATTCTCGTGGGTAACCATTAACTTTATCCTTTCATTCCTTAAGCCTTACATCATAGGACATTGGAATCGCACAACAGAAATGTAGCCCAACTAACACTTTTCAGTGGCTATGAGGTGCAAAGCACTGTACGAATACCTATTACAGATACTCTCATTTAATCTTCACAATAATCCTATGAAAGAAGAAATGACAGAGGCTAATATTAAACCACAAAAATTTATATCCCCTTCTTTCCAATCAAATGTCCTCTCAGCTAGACTGTATTTCCTAGACTCTCTTGCAGTTAGATACTGCCATGTGATGAAGTTCTTGCAAAGGGACTTTGAGCAGAAGTAATGTATACAACCTCAGACTTGGGTCTGAGGGCACAGAATTTGCAACCTTCACAATATATTTTCCTTTTATTCTTACAGGAATTCAGACATTGAAGTTACCCAACTTCTACCATGCATATAACATTATCACCCTAGGAAGTGGCAGAGTAACCTGAGATCACTCACTACAGAACTCTATAATAGAGTATATATATATATATATATATATATATATATATATATATTTTTTTTTTTAGACGGAGTCTCACTCTGTAGCCCAGGCTGGAGTGCAGTGGCCGGATCTCAGCTCACTGCAAGCTCCGCCTCCCGGGTTCACGCCATTCTCCGGCCTCAGCCTCCCAAGTAGCTGGGACTACAGGCGCCCGCCACCTCGCCTGGCTAGTTTTTTGTATTTCTTAGTAGAGACGGGGGTTTCACCGTGTTAGCCAGGATGGTCTCGATCTCCTGACCTCGTGATCCACCCATCTCGGCCTCCCAAAGTGCTGGGATTACAGGCTTGAGCCACCGCGCCCGGCCAATAGAGTATATTTTTAAGTCATTATATTTTGGTAACTTTTTAATCCCAGTAACTTAGCCTACCCTAATAATACAAGCCTACCCTAATAATACAGTATTATCCCCTTTTACAGATGTAGAAACCAAGGCTCAGCGAGTTTGTGGAAATTACCTAAGGTTCCAAAGACAGCAATTATTTGAGTTCAAATTGAAAACTTAGCTAAACGACACTATTTTCCTCTGGTAGCTCTATTCACTGAGAATGGCTACTCAATATTTGATTGTGTCAAGTCCTGCACATTTGGGAGGTAGAGGGTATGCTTGGTTTTTCTAAATGTTATGCCTCAACATTATATTTGAAGTTTAGATATTTGAAAGAGGGAAAAGGAAATCTTCAAGCAGAGTATATAAAGTGAAAATTTAAGACAGAAATGGTAATTATAATATAAAAACTAAAATTTACCAGGTACCACTATGAATCAAGTACCTTACCCACATGTTATGAATATCCATTAATAGTACCCATTTTACAGTAAAAAAGAAAAATCCGAGTCTCAAAGAGGTTCCACACACCTCCACAGGTACAGCAAGATGCTGAGAAGAGTTTTAAATCCAAAACAACTTGGTTGCAAAGTTTATGATTTTTCTATCATGCAATGGTGCCTCTCTAAGTACAGGTAGATCTATGCACTTGTGTGTGTGTGTGTGTGTGTGTGTCCTACTAATATGGATGTTACAAGAAGAATGTACTTTGAATCTAGATTCAAAGTTTACATTCATTTATCCTTATTTTACCTTTTGCTTTAAAAAATTCTCTCAGTACATGCACTGGTATGTATTATATCTTGAAAGCAGAAACTGTAAGCGAGATCTAATCCTACAACGGTATGTCTAATTTGTGAGGTTATGTATGTTAACCCTTGTGCATAATTACACAGTAAAAAATTACAGATTGAGAGTAAACAAGAAAAATGCATTTTTGCCACTTCTTGAGTAGCTAGAATGTATAAATTACACAATATAGAAGTGGAACAAACCAAACACCAAAAAATAGAGTTCTAGATAAATATCTGCAATAATGTGTATGACTAGTACATAAATATTTATGTTTCTTTTTTCACAGTCCAAGATGCATTCATGCAGCCCCGTTTTCTGAACTCTGGGGAATAAAAAGCAAACATGTCTACATGAATGGATTGGGTTTACCCTAAAGTTAACAAAAGGCAACAAAACTCAGACACAAAGTTCATAGACAACATCTGTAAAAGCAAAACAAAAACAGTGCAGTTCTTAATTACTTATAGATGTAAGTCTTCCTTTCCAGTGCAGGCTGTTAAAGACAATTTTGCTAAGAGTTTAAGAGGACATGTCAGAATCATCCTTTCTGACTGCATTCTGTTGCTGGCATTCAGTCACTAGAGGACCATGGGCAAGTTATTCAACTTTTCTCAACTTCTTCATTTGTATAATGAGGTTGTTTTGAAAATTCAATAAGATGATACTGATACAGAACCTAGAATAGTACCTAGTAAACACTAAATAAATATTAGTTATTTTTCATAATACTTATTGTACTCCAAGTAATCTTTCCTGGTATATGGCCTCTCTATTTCTTCTAAGTCAGCTTGAGCAGAGAGAAAGTCTTAACAAAGAAACATCCTATATTTAGATTTTCCTTTATTATTGAAATTAAGAAATATTTAAATTACCTTGTCACCTCCCATTTAAGCAAAGTTATGAGCTCTTTAAAAAGTGAAATTTTTCTCTCTTAAAGTAGTATTTCCATTATTCTAGAGGAGCTATTTTCTATTCTAGTCATAAATGACATCAGAAGAGACTTTGGAAGGGGGATACCATGGTATTGAAAAATTTCTTAGACCATGCTTTATACTCTTATTAAATTTTAAATGAGCCAGGGCTGTTCATTTACAAGCAACAGTGAAAAATCACATGTATTCTGCCAGCGTGGCAGTCAGACAATCTCTTGACGCTGAATTTATCAGCCCTCTAGATCTAATTGTCAGTATACAAGAAGTGCACAGGACAGAGGAACATCTCAAACTACACCATGGAGATGCAATCTGCGAAATCGAAAGAGAGGAAGACACTAGAGAATACACAGCCTGATTTCTTCAACAAATAAATTGTAAGTCAAAGAATGAGATGGGGAGAGGTATAGGTTAAAAACTACTTAAGATACATGTTTCTCATTCAAAATGTGTACACTTTATTTGAATTCTAGTTAAACATGTTGGCAAAAAATATGACATTATGAGAGAAATACAAATTTGAATACTTTCTGGATATTTGACAGTATTAAGATATTTTCAAAGATATGATAATGATGTGTTTATTTTAAAACAAAGAATCCTTTTAATTTAGTGCTACAATGTATATGAATTTATATGAATGTGAAATTTGTTTAAACATAGTAGGAATGAGGAGGGAAATAAGTGAGGGGTAGATAAAACAAGATTGGCCATGAGTTAATAATCGTTAAAGGTGAGTGATCATAAGGACTTATCATATAATTTCATTTTTGCGTATGTTTAAAAGTTTCCATACTAAAAGTTTAAAAGTTAGAAATAACTTCTGATCTTATAACAATGCAACAAATGAATATGTAAAAAATAATATTTTAAATGTAGAAGATTGTCTAGTTTCATCAACCACAGTTTCAAAGCATATTTGAAGGTGGGAAATCTAAAACACTTATGCTGATTTTTTATAGGCTACAATTCTAGTGTGTCG
This sequence comes from Macaca mulatta, assembly GCF_049350105.2. Classification (NCBI taxonomy): domain Eukaryota; kingdom Metazoa; phylum Chordata; class Mammalia; order Primates; family Cercopithecidae; genus Macaca; species Macaca mulatta. The sequence continues at coordinate 67,037,707 of NC_133422.1, forward strand.
TAATTTTCTGATTTTCCTCCAATATTCCTCAGTGGCAATTTTGGAATAGTATTGGGAGAGATAATTTTTCTATAGTTCTCTGGACATTATTGATACATATTTAGCAATAGAAACTATCCATGTATATTATAGTTAGGTGCCCAAATGTACCCAAGTACATTTTGTATATTAGTTTTCTATTTTGTTTCAACAATATTCTCAATGCATATGTTGAAAATGCACTCCAGAACAAAAATTAGTTAATAATTTTTAACAATTTTAAGTTGTCAATTACTAAAACTTTTGCTGGAAAAAGCAATTAGAAGTGAGATTTGATGGAACTCATCCAAAAATGTTTTCTGTAAAAAAATCAATCTTGTAGCATAATTTTAAATATCTGAGATTAAATTCATAGAAAGAAAAAGTTGAATAATGCTATATCTTATTTAACGTATTGCTCAAAATGCAAAGTTTTGTACAAGGCTAAGAGTAAACACTGTCATTTTGGGGAAAAATTTAACTTTGTTTCTAATCAATTAAAATTTGAGAAAAATTTGTCCTTATTATTCAGACACATATAAATCTTATTTTAAAAATAGTATTAACTAGCTTCTTATTGTTGCTCTAACAAATTACCACAAACCTAGTGGATTGAAACAACACTCATTAATTATCTTACTTTTCAGGTCAGAAGTCTGAAATGGGTTTCACTGGGCTAAAATGCAGGCATCGGCGAGCCTGTGCTCTTTGTTGGGGTTCTAGGGGAGAAGCTGATTTCCTGCCTTTTCTAGCTTATGTTGCTGCCTGTTTTCCTTGGCTTGTGGCCCCCTTACATTTTCAAAGCCAACAACGGCCAAATGAATCTTCTTCACACTGCATCACTTTGACATTAACTGTTACCTCTCTCTCCAACGTTTATGGCTTTTACAATTACACTGAATCCACGAGATAGTACAGGATCATCTTCCTATTTTAAAATCAGCTGATTAGCAGGCTTAATTTTACTATACCTCAATTCCTCTTTGTCATGTAACCTAACATATTCACAAGTTACAGGAATAAAGATGTGGACACAGACATCTTTGTCAGGGGCATTATTCTACCTATAACATAGCCCACTAAACTATAATTAGGAAGGCTTTGTTTCATAAATCCTTATTTTTCACATATTTTTACACTTCTATTTTACTGGTAGGAAAATATGGCTGCTTGGAATTAGTAGTGATGCTTAGTTCTTTCAAGCGACTCAAATAAAAGAGCTATAAAAGCCACTTTGAATGCATATTCAAACCCTGAAGAAATGTTTACTGATGTATTCAAGCGACATCTATAGTTTCAAAACATCGAACAAAGTACAGTGGACTAAGGAATATCCTTACCTCAGCAGCATTTGTTTATGACTTAGGCATAATGTATGATGCAGGTTCTGGGCTGTGTGATTTACCCAAACATCTGAAAGAAAGACATAACATTGCCAGAAGCCTATTCTGAGGTGTCAAAGCAGATTCAGGTCTTTGCATCAATGGCTGACAATCTTGGATCTTTTGCTGAAGAGGCTGTCAGAGCTTTTCAAAACCTGCTCTTTTAACAAAATTTCACAACACAAAATAAAATGTCTTAAAAGAAGCCATGGAGAAATTCCCATTAGTCCTCAAGATGAAATGACCAAAATTATACATAACAGAATCCTTTAGGAATATTATTTTTTCTAAGATAAATGTATGCAAAGTCATAAACTATATCAGAGATTAACATGTCTTCTGAAAACCATTTTGATACTGAAACCAAGAAGGGTACAACTGCACTCCGGCCCACTTTCTTATTTGGACAATTATAGTATCCTATATCAATTGGATTTTTAGATTTAAGTCATAATGATTGCTTTCTGAAAGACACTTCTTACATGAACCTAATGATCAGCCCCTAAAGTACTTGCATTTCAATGGTACCCTCTGCAGATCATTTGGTGAAGTATAATATAGAAACACATTATGTTTAGCTAAACTCATATTAAACATTCAATATATGAGTAAGACACAAAGTAGCCTAATGGATTTTAAACTAAATTTAGAAGCCTAATTTAGCATCAGAAGTCCTCTTCACAGTACAGTGTAAATCATCTATTTGAGTGTTCCAAGGTCCATTTATTTTTTCTGTTTTCTTTTGTAGAAGTCTATTTCATACTAAGAAAATGCACTTATTTGTATATAGCCATGCTAGCTATTGATTAAAGATAATTTAAGAAAAGTATCATCAATGTGATGGATACATTACAACTAATTCAACCTTTTGCCTCCCTAGTCCTTTGAATGGTACCACAATTCCTTCAGTTTCTGATGTGCAAAACATCACTTGTCTCCCACTTTCCCATCTCATCTTCCCATCTTATCTCCAGATATAACAATAATAAAAATAATGATGACCACTGTCATCTATATTCAATACATAAAGTTATACATCCTCTTCAGGGCTTACCATATTTCAAGATGAATATGAAATGTTTCAATAAACAACTTGGCCAAAGCCATATACCTAGTATGTATTATACTTAAAATCCAAATGCATGAGGTCTGTTTTGTTCAAAGTATAAGCCAGTTCCACTGAGCAATGATGCCTCTACTCCACCAAGTCATATTAGTCATTTTTCTGAAGCTGCCTGTATTGGTTCCTTCCTTTCCAGTCTCGTTGCTTCATTCCCTTGTCCAGGCCTTTATTACCTCTTATTTAGACTCCTGCAATTGCTTCTCAACTAGTTTCTACGTTTCCAATATTTCACTCCTTAAAAGTCAAATTAAACAACTTTGATCATGTCCATTCCCTGCTCAAAGCCTCTAATGGTGCCACATAGCCTAGAGGTGGGTTTTCCAACAGGCTGATCACAGACTTTCACCAGATGGATCATGAAACCACATTGCCACATTCTTTGCCACTTCCCCCTCTTCAATGTTGTGATTCACACATTTGAAATGCACAGGGAGGGCTGCCACACCAGTCACTTTCTTGCATTTCAAATGCCCCAGATTAAAGAGAATATGAATGACTAGGAGCTTTCAGCATGTCCCTCTTCACTGCCACATCCCATTCATTAGGGGGAGCTGGCTAGAAACTACACAAATTGAAATACCAAAGCCTGCCTGCAGATTCCTAATTCTTCCCTTGATCCTTGTGGTTTTCTGACAGAATGTTCCTTTTATCAAAATATCTGTTACCTTCTCAATTTCTTTCCTGAACAATACTCAAAATACCAGACTGCCCAATTTGAAACGCATGCTCACAAAATTCCAAAGATGTCAGTCTACTAGATGTAATGCAAACTCCCTACCCTGTATTCAAAGTTCTTCACAATTTGACCCATCTCCCATTTAGTCTTATTTCCACTACCTTTCAATGTTCACCCTGACTCCAGCCATCTCTGGCTACTCTTTCATGATCCTACAATCATCCATATATATTCATATTATTATACATGCATTCAAAGTATTTCTCCTACCTAGTTACCTGCATTGTTATTTATTCACCTGAATATAAAACAACCTTCTCTACTCAACTAACTCTACAGAATAGAGAACTAGAACTTCCAGGGAACAGTGAGGTATTGGCCCAAATAACCTCTTTAATCTAATGTTGAGCACACTGCCCATAATGATCATCCCCTACGAAGAACTCCTTGTCCATAAATTTGATGACACAGTTTCAGGATTACAGAACTTGAAAAACTAGAGATAATTGCATCCAATCCTCTCACTTTTCATTCAACTAACATATAAAATCCCTTACATTGATATTTATGAATATTTTGTGTAATTTGTGTGTTTATGTGCTTTATTTCTTAAACTAGATCCCTCCCTAGAGGGAGGAATCATGTCTTATGTGTCTTTGTGATTCCTAATGGTAGATATTTATTTGACACATATTTACTGGATGACAAATTCAAGATGATGTAAGTGACTAAACATTACCAGAATTTACATAAAGTATAATCTCATTTAAGCGGATATCGTGTTCACAATTAAATGTGGAAACAGCCAAGGGGGAAAATAATACATAAAAATAAATTCCACATTTTCTCAAAAAAAAAAAAAATCTGGGCACATGAAATATACTAGAGAAAATATATGAATAAAGGGTAAAAAAATCAAAATTTTCTCATTTGGCTATTTTTTTAAATGACTTTTGGGAAGACCACAGAATAACATACAAATAAAACAGTAAGATGGCTTCAGAAAAAGTCCTAGTACAGGATCTGCAAACACAAATTTTTTTAAATGCAGTCTCTTTATGACAGTTAAAATTTTAACAAAGCCACACACTAAAAATTCTACAAATAGTTCTCTATAATTTTCACTAAATGGCTTATTTTAAACAAATAGTTGCTATTCTAAGGTGAATTAATTAGGAACTATATTTGTTTTCTTTGGATGTACAACTGCAATCAAGTCATGCGTAAAGTTTATTAAAGCTTGATGATTTTTTTCAACAGTGCTTCAGGCTCTATATTCAATCCAAACACACATGTACCAAAAATATCTATCTCTATTTCAAGTTTTAAGTCTCAAAAGGGTATAATTGTACTTTAATTACTCAAAGGTTTGTTAAATAAACACTAAAGAGTTTGATTGCCAAATGTATTATCTTAGAAAGAAAAAGAGACTGATATTTTAAAGACAGAGAGTTCCTAATATTAAAAATCAACATATAACTATATGCCTACCATCACTGGATTTTAAGTATGGTCTGTGGTATAGGAGCTTCCCTCTAAGCCATGCTGTGGGGAATTCAGAAAAGCAAATTTGGACAGAGGGGCAAAGAAAAGAGCTGGTCAGCTCTCCTGAGGCCAGGGGGACAACGGCTATTGCAGCCACCAGATGAATAGGCTGTGATTTTTGGCTGGGTGATCTTTTGAGTGATTCCCACTTCCTTTATCTGAACAACAGACTCTCATGCTCAGTGTTCCTTTTAGTTCAAACATTCTACATGCCAAAAAACAAGGTCAGGTACAGCGATATTGCTTGACCTGAAGAGTTTTAATAGAGTGACTCTATTACGTAATATTCCAAAGACACTTTCAAAAGTTCTTTTTAAAAATCAAATGTGGCACATGTACACCATGGAATACTATGCAGCCGTAAAAAAGGATGGGTTCATGTCCTTTGAAGGAACCTGGATGAAGCCGGAAACCATAATTCTCAGCAAACTAACACAGGAACAGAAAATCAACCACCGCTTGTTCTCACTCATAAGTGGGAGTTGAACAATGAGAACACATGGACACAAGGAGGGGAACATCACACACTGGGGCCTGTTGGGGCATGCGGGGCTAGGGGAGGGAGAGTATTAGGAGAACTACCTAATTTCGATGACGGGTTGATGGGTGCAGCAAACCACCATGGCACGTGTGTAGCTATGTAACAAACCTGCATTTTCTGCACATGTATCTCAGAATTTAAAGTATAATAATAATAAAAAGTTAGAAGTCTTTATTTGTGACATTGTATTTTCAAAATAAAACATTAATCTACCTACAAAAAAAAAAGAGAGAAAAATCAAATGTGATCATTCTTATGGCAAAAATGAGATGTATGTGGAATTTTTATTTTTAACAGACTGCCATAATTTGAAAATTCCAATCTTTCATCTGCATTTGCTCTACTTGGTATTGTGTGAGTGAGTAGAGATACATGGATGGACAAAACGTGGTTTCTTCTATTAGACTCATAGCCTAGTGGGAGAAAACAGATAAAAACACAAATTACAGTAAAACATCGTGGTAGAGGAACACTCAGGAGTCTCTGGGAACTGAAGTCAGGTGTGCTTCATAACTGAGATTTTGGAAGGCTTGCACAAGGCAAAAGGCCACTTGGAGCAAATCTCAACAGATGAACAAAAAAAGGGGGCAGGAAGGTTGAGAAAGAGGGAAACGATAGGCTTCTAAGAGGCAGATATCAATATATGCAAAGTATAGTAAACACCATAGTGTATATTGCAACAAATAGGAATTTACTCAACTATAGAACACACAAAAAATGTAAGTTTTAGAATTTTTTAAATGAATTTTCTTTTGTTCTGGACACATCCTTTCTCCCCTACTATTTTCACTGGGCAGTAGAAAGAATACTGAGGTTCTAAATAAGCACCGCTGCCTTGACATAAACTGGGTCTCTTTGGAGAAGCTTGTATATTTCAAGGTTTCTTCACCCTTCTTCGTCTTTGTTTCTCCTCTGGTAGCCTCCAGATGGCACAAGGAAAGCTCATGTAATTTCATCATGGAAGGAAAGGGTGTCCTGCCTCTGTGTGGTCCTTCTCTACAGGCTTTTACTGATCTCCACTTGAGATGTCATTTCATTGACTGATATCTGGATGTCATCCAGCTGCAATGACTTGTGGGAATTCTTTTTGTATGGAGTAGTGTGTGTGAGTGTGGCTCCTGGAGAAAGCAGCTGTTCCTCCCGCAGCACCCCTACATGGCTTAGCCCCCTGAAATTCAGCTGTTCATTTGGCCAATGATTTTGGAGAATCTGCCTTCGCGCCGCCACATGGTGGCTTTCTGTTGGCTGACACATTCAGATACTCTCTGAGACTCTCATAGCATCCCATGACAACCTCTGAATCTCTTCCATGACATTTGGAGGCCATGAGAAATAAGGGATGGCAGGCTCTCTCACACTCTCTACCTCGCCCTGCCACAATTTCTGCTTGGATTCAGGCCCACGTATTGGTACAGGGACTGAATCAGATAACTTGAAATTTTCTCAGTGTATGATCTTGAGGTCCAGAGGAATTAGCTCTGGAATTACTTCAAAACATTCTCATTGTTTGACAGACTTCACTGGAGTGGGTGGAGGAGTCAGGAAACAAGACATTCCCAGAAAATTGATTGTCCTGCTCTCTCTCTCCCCTAGATGAAAACAAGGCTCTCTATACCCTTCCTGTTAAAGAAGGATTTCCTTTGTATTATTTTTATTATTTTCTTTATATTCTCTCATCTTTGCCTTAAGAGAAAAAAGACTGCAAGACTGCAAGACTGCAGGGGAAAAAAAAAAAAAAAAAAAAAAAAAAAAAAAAAAAAAGATGTTTGCTGAGAGGGGAAAATATACTAGGAAATATTTCAAAAAATATTTTCCTAATTAAACATATTTGGGGAATTACATGTAGTTTGGTGTAGTGGCCATTTAATTCCTAAAGGCACAGATCCCTGAATTTGGAAATAATCTATCCAGGCTTTTTCAGCTGATACTACAAACAGCAAAACAGCTTTACCATTGACATATTTTCTTGATTTAGGAAGGTGGGTTCGTGGTTAAGAACAAGAGCTCTGAAGCCACATTATCTGGGCTCAAAGTTCATATCCACCACCTATTTATTGTGTACCCTTGGGAAATTTACATTACTTCTTTTTATGCTTTAGTTTCCTCATCTGTAAGAGCAAAAGCAATAGTTCCTACTTTGGATAATTGTTGTGAAAATTCATTAATTGTGTATATAAAAAAAGAGTGGCTGGCAGGAAGAAAAAAAAAACTAAAAAATGCTGGCTTTATTAACATGCATGAGAATTAAACTTACTATTTTCTAATCTGGTGAGAAAAATCCGTCATGACCCATGGTGAACATGCATATGTATAATTAATCCTTCATCACTAAAGTTAATCTTTGAAATTTTAGCCATTTTTCTTTTAGCAGAATAGAAACCGATAAACACCATGTTAAATCTCATCACTATTTAGGCATGCAATGTAGAAAAACACGGCTTAGTTAAGTCAGTTTTAGATTTTAGATAATCACCATATATGCTTATTTACCTAAAAGGCAGCAGCCACACAATGCTTTCACTTTCTCTTTATTCCATTGAAAATAAATTATTTCCTTGATGTGTGTTCATGAGTTTTGTTAGAGTTCATGGAAATCTTGAGGTCAAGCCAGAGGGCAAAATTTGGCCTTAAGTGAGACTAAGCAAGATACCATGACAATTTGTTCTCTCTTAATCATATAGGACAACTTGAACAAGTATTACTATTGAATAGCTTGATCCCTACATGTTACTATAACTGTTGAGGCACCTTGAGGTTATCCTGCAAATTACGTTTTAATGAAGATTTGAGTATGACTTGATTTGTCCATGATTATACTTTAATTTCTCTTTACTACTCCATTTGCTGCATGGATTTGATTTTTAAATTAGCCAATATTTTTTTCATCAGCAAAGTATAAGAAATTGTGACAACTGTTTCTTAGGCATGTTGATCTCTGAAAAATCTAGAAACTTATTTAATGAAATGTCGGTTTGGAAGGAAATGAAAAAACTTAAGTGCCATTCAAAAATGAACAAGGAAAAATGTGGTAATAAACCCTTATGATGTTTAAAATTTAAAGGAAGACAACAAAGTGACATAATTTACTTTAAAATGTTTAATGTAAACAGTGAATGATAAATGCCAATATAAAAGGTTAAAATAAATATTGCATATCAAAGACATTTTGAAGTTAGAAAAATAGACAAGATACCTGCATTATTTTTAACAGAATTCAGCAAACTAGAGCACTCCAACTATAAACAATAAAAGCCAATAAAATATGTGAAGCCAAACTTTAAACTCGTAATTGCTGTAAAAATCTACATTATTTCTGAAGAATGGATGATTTGCTGAATAAAAGTTTTACTAGAAAGAAGTACCCTCATGCACACTTAAAGATGTTTAAGCGTGATAAAGTTCTTTTATTCTCCCAAAGAGTAAGGAAATTCTCAGATTTGACACAGCAGGTTTAGAGTAGATTGTGAATAAAATGAACTTTCTTGTCTCTGAATCTTTTTCTTTTATATTTTGCAAGTGCCATCATAAGCCTTTGGGAAAGGTTTGTTTTTGCTAACATGAATACTGGAAATTGCTGTGTATATAAATGACATAAAGATAATAGTTTCAATTCTTAAGCAACAGATCACTCTTTCTTATTAATAAAATTGATCAATGCATTAGAAGTTACAATATATAGCTCTACATTCAGTAGAAATAATCACACATAAGTGTTTTTAAATGACTGGATGAAGAAAAGAACAATTACAGGTTGTAAAATGTAGTACCAAAGTACAGATTTTTGTATTTGAATCAGAAAAAGAAGGTAATTTTAAAAATGAAACAACTTATTTAAATATTTATAAGCAACTTTCAAAAACTGGGACTCTAGAAATAAAAAATACTCTTGGATACTTCCATTTCACCATGAAAAGACTGTCACTAACATCCTATTTAATGAAACAGAATGGACCAATGGAATACTTGTGTGAACAATAACTTAAGATAAAATTTTGATGAATTTCTTAGTGTCTATAATATGCTGAGAACTTGCCCATAACTTCTAAGTGGTCTGGGCACTCATTAAAACATGAGACCATCAGAGTTTACTGAACTGGTATTTTATCTTCCCTTTCTCCATCTATGGCTCTACCATTTTTGTAGTCCTACTCCCCAAAAGTAGTTAGAATGCATTGTATAAATTAATGCTCTAATAAGACATCTTACATTAGTTACAATCTTCACTTCCAGCTGCCCATGTATTTGCCTTGTTTATTCCTCTGTCACTTTATGTATTGTTTTCAAACCCCCAAACATATAGCAATATACCTGTCAGTCATATACTTTCTTCTAAAAGCAGCCAATTTTATATATCAAGTATTTCCATGCTATGAACATCTATTTCCAAACAAGGTTGGGACAAGTGAAGGTATAAATATAAATGTGACAAGTCAGTTAGAAACAATCTTATAAAAGCAGCTTAGGGGTCAGAAAAATCTGGATTTTACTTATCTCAAAATCATTCTCTTAAAAATATTATTTTATTGGAAATTGTACAGAAATACTTTATAACCTGAGGAAAATATAGGACAAGATTTTAAATTTACAACATATAACAATAATAGCAAATCTCACAGAGCAAAAAAAATATTTAGCATCAGTATAACTTTTCAAATGACCAGCTGACAAGAAGGTGTTGATAAAGACGTAGACAAAACAATGAAACCATTTTGCTATGAACATTTATGTGCATTCAAACCAGAAAAAGAGTAAATAAAAGAGCAATGAAATCTGCAGGAATACACATGTTTATCATTTTCTTATAATCTGAAATAATCTACATTACACTCAATTTATGTGGAAAAGTCACTATATGGTTTCTAAACCGAAATTTACTTGCCTGTTATCTCAAGGTTATCATTTTTTAAGCGTGTAAAAATTAAGGTTTCAAAAATGTTTCTTAAACGCATTTTATTAAAACAGTCAAAAACAATAAGAATTATTTCATTGGCCAATCACTCTAACCTTATCCTGTATATTACAGCTTGGGCTAACCAATCAAAATGCAAAATATTAGCAAGGTCATAGTAGTATAACAAAACATACTACTATATTTCACAGATTACAAAAGACATTAAAATTCTGATACCCAATTCATAAGGAAAAGATTGTAATGAGAATAGAAAATGGCACAACATTAATTCATTGTGTGACAAAGAATATAATGAGAATGGGAAATAGTACAAACATAACTCATTCTTGTTACAGTTTTAAGATTGTAATGTCATGGTTCATATCACCTACTTAGCAAGAAGGTGGTAGCCAACGTGTTGCAATATTCAATGGCTATTCTAAATTTAGTGAGAGCATTATTATATATATCTATGTAGATATATAATATTTTAAAACTTTCAATTTTGGGAATGAGTGTATTTAAAAATTAAATAATGTTGCTAAAAAGTTTAATTTGAAAAGATAGCATGTGTATGATTAAAATGTGAAAAGTGTCATAAATCCAGTAGACAAGTGAAAATATGAAACTAAAATGTGCTATTGGATACATTCAAATTAATATTTTAAAATAGAATAAAATATATTGGTAAGCAATTGCTTTAAATCATTTTATAAAGCAATGCATGATTTTATAAAATATGTAACTATTACATTGCAAAGTCAGGGAATGTTTGCAGAGTGGTTGCAACTCTCCACTTGATAATCAGTTCTGCTCTCTGGCTATTCTAAAGAGAACAAATATGCCCCCATAAGAACTGGAGGTAATATTCTAGTAGCTACAGAACACTGGGGAAGTAAAGTTGGTATTTTTTAATAAAAATATTATGTTTAATTGTAATATAAATAGTCTACGGAGCACTTGCGGTCAGGAAAACATTTTTTTAAAGTTCTAAAAATTTGCTTTTAAGCAATTATAAAAATAACCAGTGACAACTCCATTTCACCAACTTGAAAAATTATCCACACACGTAGGAGGGCATATTACAGATTATCACAGACATTTTGTGTATGCGTGTGAATACTTAAAAATGCATTCCTTTCTTCCCCCCTGTCGATTCTACTTTTTAATTACATAAGCAGTGGTTAATATTAAGATTAGATTTAAACTTATTTGAATTCCTTAAACAAATATCCAATAACATGCTGGGACGAGGGGTCAAATTTAATTAACCCAGGATTTTAAAATTGACATAAATTATCCCAAAAATAGATAACCCACACATTTTTAATTGAGTAGTTGGCATGGGAATATTCCACACTTAAACATCTTTAGTTTATGGGGAAACTTGAATACAAAAAGCATTTTTGTGAAATGAATAATTACCTCTGTTAAAAATGTGTTCAATGGAGAAAAAAATTGCTACTTCCATTATTAAATCAAAATTTGACTTAAGAACCCATTTAACACCATATTTACTATCTTTTACAAGATATAATTAAATAATGCTTTTTAAAAAATAGTTTACAAAATTTAAAGTTCTTATAACTTTCAAGATTTTACTGATTATTTAGTACCCTAAAATAATATTTAAAATAACAATCTGTTCTATAAATTAAGTTTCTGCATGGTACCTGATAATAACATGGAAATATAGACAGAGATAGTTTTATTGGATATAAGTAAGGCTATTATTCATTAATTAGATAGGTTGTAAAACTGTGACTTAGTGAAACTAACTAGTTTGGGACGATAGTATATTTTAATGGATTTTAAAGGTGATTTTAGAATTTAGGAATTACATTGTCCAAAACTAATTGCGTATCTAATGGATGAGTAGGATCTCTTTCTTAGCAACTCACTCCATAACACAAATAACTCATATCCATATTAATTGCCCCCTAATGATTGTGGTTTTAAAGAACGTAAAGGAAACCTAAAGAATTCTATGTTGCAAAGTCTTGTCATAATGATCTCTAAGTCCATACAGATTCCAAAAAGTAAGATGATTCCAATATTTAACATGATAACAAAGGAAGTATATTAAGCTTCATTACATTGAATGTAAACAACTGTGGATTCTCAGGTCAGGGACTCTAAAGGACAATTTTGATATACAATTACAATGCCTAAAAACAGACATGCTTTTTGTTTACTAATTTTGAGTGTTTTCAATTTGCCATAGACAATTGGACAATTGCTTTGTATTGCAAAATTTCCTAAGATTTTAATTCTAGTTTTCCTAATTTTTTCCAAATAAAAGTCTCAAGATAATTCAATGCAGAAAACAATGTGATGCTTTCTTAACCATGGAATACTGTACTATAGTTTATGCATGTAGTTTTATGTTTCTAACAGGACTTTGGCTCTTTAACTTTTAACGCACCAATTAAGACGTTCAAACCTCAGATTTAAATAGCTGTCTATGACTGCTGACGGTTGATTTATTTCCTGATAATCATTGGAGCTGCTAAGCAAAAAGAGAGAGAAAGCATCTCTTAAAGAACACTGATATTCTGCTTAGCACTTGCTGAATTCTAATTCAGTGATTATGATAGAGAGAAGAGCTAAAATCTGAACACATTGCTCTCTTTCCTGAGAACTGTTTTTCATCATCTAACAAACACTTTTGACCATTATAAATATGTCAACCATTGCATAGGATCTAGAATTCAATACTGAACTTGTGATACTGAGATAGAACATATACTTCAAGTTTTTAAAATTTCAGCTAGGATATAAAGGTGATAGTGCTGATAAATCAATTTTTCATAAGAAAGTAAAATGTATTCATTCTCTGTGGTAGGCAGAATGGCCTTCCAAAGAGGTCCACATCCTAATCTCCAGAACCCACAAATGTCTACCTTACATGGCAAAGGAGACTTTGCAAGTGTGATTAAGTTAAAGATCTTGAGGTGGGGAGATTAGCCTGGATGATCAAGGTGGAATTAATATAATCACAAGGATCCTTAAGAGTAAAAGTGGGAGGCAGCAAAGTCAGAAAGAAATTAGAAGATGCCATGCTTCAGGCTTTGAAGATGGAAAAAGGGGCCGGGGGACAAGAAATACAGGTGGCTGTTAGAAACTGGAAAAGGGAAGAGAACAAATTATCCTCTAGAACACAGCCCTGCTGACACATTAACTTTAACCAACTAAAACCCATTTCAACGTCTAATCTCTATAAGATAATAAATTTGTGTTACTTTAAGCCACTAAGTTTGTGGCTGTTATAGCAAGAATGGGAGCTAATACTACCGCCAGTATGTATTTGAAAAGACTTTTTAAGAGCAAGCTTCAACATACATCACTTTAAAACCATGTAAACTGGTAAAATTATATTTTTAACTAAAATTGTGCAATAGCAATATCATAACTTACCCCTGAAAAGAAGTTTTTGCCATTTATGGTTGAAAAATTCTTACTTAGAGCTCAAAAAGTTGTTTCAAGTTATATGTATATTTAAATGCCTTTCCTCTGAAAATGTTTCCATTTCTTCTGCAGTGCGGTTAATGAAAGACAACACAATAACAGAATAAACCAACTAAGTAACAAAAACTTTATTTTTACTTCTTCTGCAGATGGTTCATATGACGAAGAAGCCTTACTATCTTACTTATTCATTTGCTGTAATAATCCTTGGCAAATACATCTCATCACCTGATTATACCCTTGGTAAATTTCCTTATTTTGCAGTCTTTATAGAGGAAAGATCCCCATCACCATAAATCTTAAATATCTTTGCAAGTACAAGTGAAAATACAAGCCCATATATGTTAACAGCTGTACAACTGCCTCTTGGGATAAATGTATTATAGATGTAGAACAGTCATAATGGCACTCACGATCTCATTTTTCCCATTTCATAGGTTTTATACCTGTGCCATCTGGGCAATACACCTGGATGTATGACAGGATCCTTACAAGGCCTGGCTTTCTAAATGGCCTTTACTGGTCCCTGATTTTTGTGGAAATCTTTTAATTTTTGTTTCATGCTAAACTTAAATGTCTTATATATATTGTGATACATATAAACATTGGAAGGAAGTATATTTTGCTGTGATTTAAAAAAACATGGGATTTAGTTTTATGAAATACAAATCAACGAGATCATACATTTTCTTTTATTATCTTCATTAACAAGGAGACTTTGGCCAAGTCATTAACTAATCTCTGCTCATTTTCTCATCTTTCTGAGAACGAAAGAAACAACTGAAATTATTGTTAGGTTTTAATGAGATAAATGTACTTGGAAGGGATTTATTGAAGTAATATTTACAAAATTTGTTTTATTGTTTAATTAGTGATAGTTATTCAAATGAAATACAACGTAGTTGAATACAAAAAATACTTTTATTTCTTTTACCCCTTTTCAATTTTTCTTCCATTTTTATTCCTCATTGACTGTTTTGTTCCCTCATCCAGCAATTGTGTTACTACCATGTCATTATTATACATATTTTGGGTAGAAAAATTACAGTAAGTAGAACAGGGGTTGATGTTACTCAAGTCAACATAAATTCACCATAAAATCATTCTTCATCTATTCTTGTTCCCTCCTTTTGAGAGAGGCAACTCTGTGACTTTCAAAGGTAATCTTGCCTGAAGAAATGTCTAGTGCATCCAAATGTGATTATTATAATTGCATCCTCATGTCAATGACAGTATTCCTGGTAATGAGAAACTCATTCATTTTAACACAGTTGGTCTGTCCTGTTCTTGCCCTCTTTTATGTGGGTGCTCCTACCCTTCTGTAAAGTCTTTGCATCTTCTGGTCCCAATGTCTTCAAACCTCTTAACATGCAGGGACACCACTTGATTGTCCTCCCAAGCAATCTTCCTAGAAGCACTGTCTTTTTACTCTTTTCCCCAGAATAGCTGCATTAACACACTCTGCTGGAGAAGATTCACTCTTCAAAATTCTAATTGATTAACATAAAAAATACGGCTCATGAGTTATGTCAAATCTCATGTCAAGTCTTGGTCATGGCATGGCATATGACCTAGTTTTTCCCTACTGGAAATGATTTTAATAAAAATGAATGTTAAGTTCTAGAGATAAGACACAATAGAGAGTGGTAAAAAGTAATACTATTAACAAATCATGGTTATGTTAAATATGTGGAAGGAAGGTGGGCAAATGAAAAACTGAATCACCATCTCTCACATTGAAGTATAGGTACATATATACACATTTTAAATGCAGCTTTCCAAAAGCGTATTCACAGAAACACCATTATATAGCATTTCAAATGTGCATCTTCTGGGTATGAAGCTTCTGTGAGGGTCAGTACTGACACCATGGTTTTGTCTCTCTGCCCCACTGGCTGAGTGTGCAATTGCTGGTCATCCTCTTAGCCATTTGGCAACTATAACGGCACAAAGGAACCAGACAACTTTTCTCCTCATTATGTGCAGTTAAGTTTCTCTTTGCGAGTGTTATTTATAAGAAAGGCAGCAGGACTGGGAAACAAACCAAAGAAAATAATGTTAGCATAAATGCTTCAAAGGAGACATGTGTTGCTAATGGCTTTTCAGAAACCATAGGGAGTGAGGGAGTAACACTTCCACTCCATTGAGCTGGCTTAATTTTTTCAAACCATGTGAACTATTTGAAGAGCTTTATAGAATTTCACTTCTGAATCAGGACTTTGCTACTTTAAAAAGTGGCTATTACTATTCTAATAGTCAGCATGAATGGCAATAAGAAAATACAAAGAAAAAAATTCAAGACGTAACTTCTGGAAATGCATCTGCCATTTTCATGGTGGTCAGGCACATATCCAGGGCAGCAACCATTCTCCCATGGTGATAAATATAAAAGATGACTTTGAGGAAAACTATGCATGTAGATGAGGATCACACTAGGACAAAGTCATAATTTTACATATAGCTTAGGAAGAAGGTAGTAGTTCAAATTTTCCTCCTTTTAAATGGATACCCATCATCCAAATAAGTTCTACAAATTATTTCTAAGCAAGGGGGAGAGGGAAAATTACTTTTACTCAACGTTTGGTGTTATTACAGTATCTTTAATTTAGGTGAGGTCAGTTAATGGGACCAATAAATGTGAATCTTCTGTGTGTGGTGTGTATACTTCATGTAAATTACATGAAAATTTCCTGTTTATCAGCAAGAGTATTTGTACCCATTTTATAAAATACGCGTAAGGACATCAGATGCAATGAAATGAAGAAGTCAGAAAACTTGGGTTCTAAAGATTGCTGAATGAATGTACCTGCCATGAACTGATGGTGTTACTATAAGTGAGTTATTAAATTCCCTTCGCCTGGATATTTCCATCTGTGAGACAGAAGTTTTAATTCAGTTACCTATAGCTACACTTCCACCTCCAGTGTTCTATGGCTTCAATAATAACGTTACCCTTTCTAATTAATATTGAAGTTGAATTCAGAGCTTCAAGAAATAAGTTTAGGGAAAAAGATTTTTCAAGCCCATCAGCAAGAACAAACAAGCCAAAAACCTTTGCATGAATTGGTCCTAGCCCTCTTCTGGTTCCATGGATTCAGGAATCTGTCCTGACAACTTAGCTACCATGCCCAGCTCTGCTACTATTGTCTGTGTTATACCTAATTAGTCAGGTAGTTTTAAATAACAGTTAATATTGTTTCTGTTATTTTTTTCTGTAACTTTGAGCAAGGACTTTGGACATTTATTATTTGGGCAAAAATTGCAATTTATTTCTAACATAGATGGTTAACTTGAAGAATTCTCAGCTGCTAGCCAGTCTACCACCCCCAAACAACTTTACTTAAAAGAAGAAAAATAAAAGAAAATAATTATGGAATGGTCCGGTTACTTTGTTTATAAGTAACCATTGTCTTCTTGAATTTATATATAATCAAAGATTCTCAATTCATTTAAAAGCAAACAATTGAGCTGAAAGCAATTTAATTGTTATATGCCCAGATACAGGATCTATTAAAGGGATTTGCTACTATAAGAGATCGGCAGCGGAAAGGTACAGGTTTTAATGTCATGAGTTGATGAGGAAATGTTTAAAACTTTGAAGGTAGTTCTTTGAATAATCTCACCCCTAACCAGTTAGGCTTCACTGAATATCGATTTTAACTTCCAGGCCGTTAATTCTCAGCATTCTGTTCTAAGATAAAAAGTTAAATCTGGTAATGGTTATTTTATTTTATATTTGCTTTAAAAAAAAAGGTTTATCTGAAGTTCAACTGAATATGAACTTTTATGGAGTGCTTGGAATTTCCTTCCAGTGCAATGACGTTAATGGCATCCTGGGCTTTGTTAAATGAAAGACAACTGAGGAAATTAGCAAAGGTATTTATTTCTATGAGTTGTGAAAGCTCAGTTTTCTAACCTAGGAAATGCTTTCATAGTGGTTTGGTGGTGTGGATCGTTAAGAGTATTTATTTTGTAATTTTAATTGAGTTTTCCAGGTCATGCCCACTGAATTTTGGATCTTCCCTCAGCCATTCATCTTTTGATCTTATGGTTTATATTATCTCCAGAAACTTTCAATATAGTCGATGCTGATTTTTTCACTTAGATAAGCTTATTCTTTCTTTTTAATAAAGCAAAGGAATTTCTCCAAAATCAAAGAGTTAAAAAATGTTAGGAACATTTAAAAAGTGAATTTAGTGTAAAAGGTCATGTATATACTAATGGTGACTAATACAATTAAACACACAATAGAGTATCCAGTTTAGGAGTAGATATTCAGTTTTACATTTTATATAAAGGGGAGTTTTAGAGCTGAAATTCTATTTTAAAGTGATATGAGAGGACAGTAATTTTTAAATAGAAAGAGCAGGGGGAAAGTGGATCCTTCCCAGAGAAGTAGATCGAAAGTGGAGAGGAATTTTTCAGGCTTCACTCACCCTGCCTTTACCTGCCTACAATGCTAAAATATTTCTCCTCGGGCACCTCCCACCACCCGTCTTAAAGTATCGTCACTGTTCCTAATGGGAGTCTGTGCTGGCCTCGAGCGTGACGATGTAGAAGAAAGGTTGAATCCACTGCACTTTGGCATGCATTGTACACTTAAAGGACCTAAGCACTAGATGCAAAATCTAAATGAATTACTGGGAGATGTGAAGGAACATTTTTTTTCTCTGAAATATGCTTTTTTTTTTTTTTTCTAATTTCGAAAGACCCATAAGTATAAGAAATATTTCCAGTCCCTGTTAACTCTGTCAGAAAAAGAAGAGTGAAGGAGTGAGGAACAAAGAGAACTGGCCCTTGGTCTCAGACTTATGGACTCAATGGGAGGTCCAAGGTGAACTGGAAGGCAAATGCCCTGTCTGAGAACGGGCAACTGCTGCCCGCTTTCTACTGATGGTTACCGTGAAGATATGTGGGCTCTGGATTGCCAGATCTAGGTTGTTTTTATTTTTCAGTAGATGTTTTTAATGTGTATTTTTATATGAAATCTCACACGTTTCAAATACTGACTACTAATATGGAAAATATTTTAACAGTGTGCAACAAGCAAAGCCTAATCGCAGGTTATCCATTTGGAACTTCTGTAATTTTATCTTGTTTTATTGGTAACACACACATATACATATATATATAATGCATGTGAAATAATCTTCTTCTCCCGTCCCTGCACACACACACACATATATATGTGTGCACGGAGGGGAGAAGAAAATTATTTCAATCCATAATATTATTATAGTATTTTCCACTTAGGTGAAGTAAGTTAATGGGACAGTAAGTTCAATCTTTTGTTTGCTGTACTTACAATTTATGTAAATTACATGCTTCCTTGTTTATCAGCAAAAGCATTTGCACCCATTTTATAAAATATTGGTAAAGTCATATGTGGTAAAATGAAGGAGTCAGGAGACTTGGGTTCTAAAGATTTGCTGAGTGAATAAATATATATCTGTACCTAATAAAAGTATAACATATACATACCTGTACTTAATATACACACACACACACACACACACACATATATATATAACACATATATTATTATATTTTAGTAATCTTCAAAAATCTAGGCTCCAGACCAAGGAAGAATGGCATACAAGACAACCTGAGTTTAAGAGAAAAATAATCTCGATTGTGGGTTACCTTAGATGACTCACAATTTTCTGTGCCTGTTTCCTCTCCTGTAAATAAAATAGTTGGATTAAATGTCCTCTAAACTGTATTCTACCCAGAAAGTTCTATAATTCTAACATCCATGAGGAGTTCACCAAAATAATTTAGAAATGCATGAGTTTAAATGTGCATGTTTTCACATATGTCTGGATTTACAAGCATAGAAGTAGTTAAAGGCATAATTAATAACAGCTATTGGCTCAAAGTATTCTATTTTTTTTCGTTTGTAGTAGCCAATGGTTTACATCATTTAGGCCCGCATTCTTACCTATTATACTATATTGCATTGCCCACTCAAGTGTCTATGGAAAGAACAGTTATAGAACTACTTATCTACAGAATATATCACTTCAGAAAACAAACCAAGAATTATTTTAGAAAAATTGTACTCTTTACTTAATTCAAAACTCCACATTAAATAACTATAATATTTAAAAATTCATTTTGTGTACTATTGTTTTAATATACAATGTTTTTTATGCTGCTTTAGAACAACTACCTGGCAATTCCACTGAAATCCCATTTCCAGCTAACACTTGGTTCTATCTGTTTTCTCTTTCAGTGTAGAAAAGCAGAGAAGTAGAATTGTTATACTTCCATTGAGATAGAAGAGATTAGATGTGTATTTCCACTGTTTTATTTTTTTTAATGAGTAATTTATTATGAGTATATTTAGGTATCACTATTTTGTCTAATCTAATGACTCCCAAGGTTACATGTACATCCAAATCACCAGGGTGCTGTTAAAAATATGGACCTCAACCTTAGAGATTCTGATTTCTGATAGGGGAGGTGCTATTGTAATCTAATAACTTTATTTACAGATAAGGAATTGGTTCCAAAGGTAAGTTCAATGGTTTTTTTGTTTGTTTGTTTGTTTGTTTGTTTGTTTGTTTTTTTTTGAGACGGAGTCTCGCTCTGTAGCCCAGGCTGGAGTGCAGTGGCCGGATCTCAGCTCACTGCAAGCTCCGCCTCCCGGGTTCACGCCATTCTCCTGCCTCAGCCTCCCAAGTAGCTGGGACTACAGGCGCCCGCCACCTCGCTCGGCTAGTTTTTTGTATTTTTTAGTAGAGACAGGGTTTCACCGTGTCAGCCAGGATGGTCTCGATCTCCTGACCTCGTGATCCGCCCGTCTCGGCCTCCCAAAGTGCTGGGATTACAGGCTTGAGCCACCGCGCCCGGCCAGTTCAATGGTTTTAAGATAGAAATTTGTCTTTCATTTTTGACTTGAATAGATTGTAATTGGACAAACTGAAAGCAACATTTTTGGACCTAGACTAGCCACAAATACAAATCTTGATCTAGACTTCTTTCTAGTTGCATTCATTTTTAAATGTAAAAAAATCAATTATTTCTAATGACATCATTTTCAAATATTAAATGTGACCTAATCAAAATTGACAAATAAATATGAATATGTTAAGTATTTGTTATGGCCACAATATGTCCTCCCAAGGTTTAAATGTTACAACCCTAACCCCCAAGTATCTCAGAATGGGACTGTGTTTGGAGATAGGGCCTTAAAGAAGTGATAAAGTAAAAATGATGCTGTTACAATGAGTCCTAATGTAATCTGAATGGTGCCCTTATAAGAAGAGGACATTTAGGATGGGCATACTGGCTTACACCTGTAATTCAAATCCCACTTTGGGAGGCCAAGGCAAGAGGATCACTTGTACCCAGGAGTTCAAGACCAACCTGGGCATCACAGTGAAAACCTGTCTCTACAGAAAATAAAAAATTAGGGGGGGCAGTGTCGTGTGCCTGTAGACCCAGTTACTCGGGAGGCTAAAGCATGAGGATTCCTTGAGCCAGGGAGTTGAAGATTGCAGTGAGTCATGATGTTGCCACTTTGCTCCAGCATGGGTGACAGAGCAAGACCCTGTCTGGGGAGCGGAGGAGGAGAGGAAGAAGGGGAAATTTGGCTACAGAAGAGATACCAGGGACATAACCATGTAAAGACACAGTGGCCATCTGCTAACTATGGAGAGGCCTCAGGAAAAAACAGTACTGCTGACACCTTGATCTTAGACTTCCAGCCCCCAAACAAACCTGGGAGAAAATAAGATTCTGTTGTTGAAGCCACCCAGTCTGTGATATGCTGTTATGGCAGCCCTCGCAAACTAATAGTACTTTTCGGTAAAATAAACAATAGATACATATACAAATTGTCTTTTCTGTTTAATCACAGTTTTCCCAGACCTCCGTAATTATATTTTCCAAAGAAATGATGTTGAAATGGAAGTTGGGTCATTAACTAAGGACTTAATATTGAATGAAACATAAAACTGACAAGTTATATGTAACACAGGAAAAAAATATAACATTATAAACAGGGCTAGGGTGGGGTAGGTGGATGATGTAAATAAGATTTGGGGGCTCAGGATCCAGGTGAGGCCAGAAACAACTCATGTGAAGATGTTCAGCCAATTAGTTTTTACTGAGGGGCATGAATTTTTTTACTCATACACTTATCCTCTGAAGCACTGAATTTAACTTCTAGAGTAATTTGAAATAGTAGCATCATTATAAAAGCAATAGAACTCTGGAGGTGAAAGAGAGGCTACAGGTAACTGAATTAAAAACGTTTGTCTCACAGATGAAAATATCTAGGACAATCAAATCAAATGACTCAGAGTAACATCATCAGTTCATGGCAGATGCATTTATTCAGCAAATCTTCAGAATCCAGGTCTCCTGACTCCTTTTTTATTTCAAAACATATGGATTCTTATAAATATTTTGTAAAATGGGTGCAAATGCCCTTGATGGTAAAAGGAAGCTTCCTTTAATTTACATTAAGTATAAGAAGCGCCACACATAAGAGATTCAAACTGACTGTCCCATTAACTGATCTCACTTATGTTAACAATACTAACTGTAATAGCACTGAAAATTGAATAAGAATAATTTTCTTCCTTCCTGAAGAATAAAGTTCCATTGCACCTGAGACCATCTTGCTGAGAAGTAACCTGAATGAAAGACATCCTTGCCGGCCCTCTCTCTGGGCCAACCTGCCTACCAATTGCGCCCACTTGAGTGAGCACGGACAAGACCAGCAAAAAAAACCCAGTCAATCAACCCATGGAATAATGAGGAACAATAAATTGTTGTTTTAACCCAAGTTTTGAATTAGTTTGTTAGGGAAAAGGCTAAATGAAACACTTTTAAAGGAAATCATTTAATGAATACCCTCATAGAGATAGTAAAAGTTATTGTGATCATTAAATAATAAAAATATGTTGTGAAAAAAGAATGATCAGAAGAGAGGAAAAAGTTCCTAGAACTTGTGAGTAACCAAAATGCAATATTCAAAAGAAGTCTTAGAGGATACAATTATCCACTCATAGAACTAAAACACATCCATATGGAAAATTTGAAAGAAAAGATAGTAAAATGAGACAATCTGGAGGCCCAACAATTGATTTTTTTAAAGTGTTCTAGAAAATGAAGTCAGAAGAGAGGCTACCAAGGAGGATCACAGAAAACTTTTCTGATATGGGAGAACACACTTTTCTGGATTGAAAAGAGCCACACAATCGAATTTTTAAAAAGAAAGAAAAAAAAAGCCCCATGCCAAAGCTACCGCCACATTTCCTACAAGCCCCCGAAACAATAAAAAAGCATCATATATGCAGGATTATTAATCAAAATCATTTCAGACTTCTCAATAGTTCTTCTGGATGCTGAAGACTTTGGAGCAATACCTTCAAAATTTGGAGGGAAAATTATTTTCAAAAAATAAAACTATATCCACCAAAACTATCAATCAAATGTGAAAGTAGAATAAACATAATTTTAATATACAATGTCAAGAAGTAGTCCTTTGCCTCCTCTATTAGGCAGTTGCTGGAGGGTATTCATTAGCAAAATAAATGAGAAACCTACCAAGGGGGAAACCATGGGACTCAAGATACAGGAACTCCTACACAAGAGAGCAGCAAAGAGAAGTCTCAGGACACCGGCCATGCACAGCTTGGAGTTGGAGGGCAGAGAGTTGCAGGAGGAAGACATCCAGGGGTAAAAATGAAATGATAGAAATCATTTGAGTTGTCTGAGCATATGGATAAAGTATGAATAAGTCTTTAACAGATTTGTTGGAGTGTTTAGAAAAAAATAGCAAACGATCCATAAAAATCCAAGCAAATTTTAAAAAATGATACTCTGCAAGAAAAAATAATAAAAAGTAAAAAGAAAATTAATTGTAGACTTTAGTTCCACAAAGATTTTCCCAGTATGAGCTTCAAATGATTATATAGTAACAGTTTGATTTTTTCAGAGTCTTTGGGGGAAGGAGTCACTTAGTAGAGAATATAAATTCCATGAGGGAAGGATTCTTCTGCTTCATGGATAGATCCCTAGTGCATAGACCTGGAATTTAGTGGTGCTTCATAAAATGTGAATGAATGAATATCTGGGTCTCCAAATTCGGAAAGCTTCCCTCTTCAGACCAACAATCTTTCTAACTGCTTTCAAAATGGACTACACCATTATCTGCCTTATTTAGCAGAACTTTCTTAGATTACTTGGAAATATCTGTGCAGTTATGGTACTCTCTACAAACAGGGAAGTTATTTTTATTAAGCAGATCTGACTTGCTATGCTTTTGGAGTGATTTGTTTGCCTTTTTTACTTACTCTGTTTGCTTAGCAGCTATTCAATTTAGCAAATATTTATGTATTTACCGAACACCCACTATATGCCAGGCACTATGCTATGGCCTGAAGATACAGTGTGCGGGAAACAAAAAACCCCAAAGATGCTCTTCATATCATCATGGGGTGAAATGTTAATAATGGGAAAAACAGCCACTAAACAAATAAATAAATCTGGAATGAGTGTTATGAAAGAAACTACAGAAGACAACGAGAGATGTAATAGTGGGAGCAGGTGGGTACAGACATACCTTTAATCTGAAACCTAAACTATAATAACCTTATCCTGTAATATTACTGAACATTTACTCTGTCATGGTCTACAGTGGTCTACAGAAAGAAAACTAGAAGGTGCTCACAAGTTCACACCATCAGTAAGTAGTACAGTTGTAACACAACCCCAGTTAATCTGGTTTTAGAATCCATAATCAACTACAATGCTATGTTGCATTTCTGGAATAATCTCCATGAAGACAGGTAGCATTTATGGTGCACTTATTATATTCGGGTGTTATATGAAGTGCTTTATAGAGATCATCTTATTTAGTTCTCACAAAACCCTAATAGGTAAGTTCTGTTATCATAAATTGAAAAGCATGGACACAATATTTTGTAGCATTTCCTGTCAAGAGGTAGAGTCAGTTTCTCCACTTCTTAATCTGGAGTGGCCTTGTGACTTGTTGACCACAGATGTGTGAGTGAAGCTGTATTACAGCTGCTGGCCTCAGCCAGTCCACCAACTGACTGCAACTGCCTGAGTGAGCCCAGGAAAAACCAGTGGAAGAATCACCCAACTAACCCACAGAATCGTGAGAAACAAGAAGTCATTGTTTAAGCCACTAAGTTCTGAAGCATATTGTGATGTAGCAATAGGTAGCTGTTACAACTATTGTTATCCCCAGTTAGAAGGCTTAAAGTATCTTGTTTAGAGTGACAAAGCTGGTAGCTGATTTCTAATTCAAGCCCACATTGCATTGCTGGAGTTCAGGCTAGGAGGTAGAGGAGTGGGGAAAGAAGAGATCATGGAGAGTTTCAGATAGCAAAGAAAACATCACATGCAAATTCTCAAATGTAAGAACTAAAACCAGCAAGCAAGGAGGCATCAACTTAGTAAAGGAAACCAGGGTGAGGCCAGCAGGGGTCCGACCACCACCTTTGGAGTCTTGCTCCACCTTGGGAGACTTACAGGCATCTGGCACTCACCTCTCCATTCTGATAATGGTTTATAAACATATCTGCAAATTTGTTAACACTTCTCCTTCCATCTCCTCAAAAGAAAGGAGAGTCTAATTTCTCTCCCCTGGATTATGGGCTGGTCTCAGAGACTTGCTTCTAGGGAGCAGGATGTAGCAAAAGTGAATGTTATGGACTGTATGTTTGTGTGCCCCCAACCCCAATTCATGTGTAGAAGTCCTAATCCCCGATGTGATAGTAGTAAGAAGTCAAGCTTTTAGTGGATAATTAGTTTTAGATAAGATCATG
This sequence comes from Macaca mulatta, assembly GCF_049350105.2. NCBI lineage: Eukaryota > Metazoa > Chordata > Mammalia > Primates > Cercopithecidae > Macaca > Macaca mulatta. Next base: position 67,063,161 of record NC_133422.1, read on the forward strand.
AGAACCCCCAAGAAGGATGATTGCCCTTAGAAGGAGAAGAGGAGGCACCAGTGCTTTCTCTCTCGCCATCTGAGCATATAGTAAGAATGCAACCATTGGCAAACCGGGATGAGGGCTCTGCTCCCACCAGCACCCAACCATGCAGGCGTCCTGATCTCAAACCTCTAGCCTCCAGAATTGTAAGGGATAAATATATGTGGTTTAAGTCACTCCATCAGTGGTATTTTGTTATAGAAGCCTGAGTTGCTTAAGACAACAAAGCCATGGGATGTGCAGGGCTTGGCCATAAGGCCATTTAGCTTCCTCCTGGCCCCCTCTTTCTCTCTCAAAGCACATTCCCTAGGATCCTGAAGCTAATGCGAAAGAAGTCTGGCTACCCCAAAGCCACCATGCTGGCGGGACCATGTGGAGAAAACACACAGAGACAGAGAAGAAGGCCTAAGGGGCCTCAGCCCTTCCAGCCCCCAGCTGTTTGAGCCTTCCCAGCCCAAATGTCAAACATAAAATGGAGCCATCACATAGTTCTGAAGAACCACTGTGGTCTCCAGGTGGCCTTGGAATGACTCATTTCTTCCCGTTCTTGCTTGTAGTTCTCAATAATAACTGTAGAGTGTGCTAGAAATGCAACATCCTGAGATAAGGAGGAAATTGATGAAATAGCCCAGGCTCTGTTCCAGCCCCTCCTAGAGAGAGGATGTCCTGCCATACATTAGCCTAGCATGTTATATTATTGCCCTAGGGTATGAAACCCAGGGCAGGCCGCTTTCCTGGTTCCCTCAGCTACAGTGCAAGTGGGACATTCACAGACAAGATTCCATCCACCCTGGGCGGCTTTCCTGAGCCTCAGGGAACTAGATCACTCTGAGTCTTAGGCTGCTGTCCCTTGCTGCTTATCTGTAAGTCATAAACCCACGTGACTTATGTGTGCGAGTGCTCTGTCTCACCAAACAAGTGGGAAAAGTGCAGCCCAAGATGCACTAGGATAAAGCTATAATCTGTGCACAGTGAACCTGCAAAGCAATTCCAACCCTGAGCCTTAGGGCTGCCCACTTTGTGCCCTACCCAAATTTCATACCCAAGGGCAAAATTACTGTGATTTGGGGTGGTTTGCTATGCAGCAATTGACAACCAACTCTGTGATTGTTTGATCTCTGTAGCCCTCCTCTTCCTTCTAATTTGTTACTTCAAGGAAACCAGTTAAAATTTGGTGTAAGGAGAGTGAAAATACACTGCGAATCTACTTGGAGTGGTCTCCTGTGAAGGAAGCGTGTGACATCTCTTTCTAGATTTTTCAGCGTGGATTGATATTTTCTAGACATGACTGTGCTTGTTTCCCTGTTTGATTTTGTGTTGGTTTCTCTTTTCAGAAGCATATCACTGAGTTCTAGATAGTTAGAGGGCAATATTTCATAGTATTTTATTTTCTACACCATTTTTTTCACAGGCTGCACTTCTGTTATTTAACTAAAAGGGGGAAATAATTGCTAATACTAATTCTTCTCTAAAAACAATCTGATAATAGGAACAATTTCCTAAATGTGAAGCCCACACAGTAGATAATTTTCGCCACTTTTGATTTTTGGAAGGAAGATTCCACAATGGGGCTACAAATGCTGAGAGTGCTGAAATCCTCACTTTGATTCAATTAAGCAGCTTTAAGGACCCAGTTAAAACATGAAAACAGACTAAGAAAAAATAACTTTCCTGTGAGACTCAAGCTCTCAACAGCAGAGTCATTCACTTTTTATGATGGTTATAATTATTAGTAGTGATGGTGATAACAATATATCATTTATATAGCACTTTAGAATTGCACAGAGCTTTCCTACCATCATTTATTAGCTAATCTTCAGAATACTCTTCAGTAATAAGTCAATATTTCTGCCTCCATTTAACAGATAGGAAATTGAGGCACAATGTGCTTGAATCACTTGTCTAAAATCAGTTTCTGGCCTGAGTGAAAGACTCAGTAACATGACTGAAGGCAGCATCCTGCCAGACCAGCCTCCATTTCACTCAACAAATCTCTCTGCTTCTAACAGAAGTGACTAAGAGCTTGAGTTTTGAAACAGATTCTCTGATGTTTTAGGAAACAATTTAGGAATATTCCTCCAAAATGAAAATTCTTCTCAATTGGAAGTATAATTCGAAGATAAAAATAAACGTGCAAGTTAAATTTTAACTGTATCAGGAACACTTCTTAATAACCAAGCCTTTCAAGGTTAATGCCAGAACTCTTGAAAATAATGGGTGAATTGAATTATGTACCTGAAATGTTCCAAGTGTAACCTGGGGAGGACATATTATCCTTCTGAGTGAATTTTAGGGATGGCTTACCTCTCAACAGTGTCTCATGTATGGCTAAATAATACATAACATTCAATAACTAGATTAAATAGAAATTGTCAAATTCAATAGAAAATGTTACTACAATTTTCAGGTTCATACCAGAGGCAAATTTTATCATTTCTATTGTTAGAGATAATAGTGATGCCTAAGTCTTACTAACCTGATACAATGGCTATGATCCTATTCATTTCTCTGTAGATCTTGTAGTTCTTTATACTGAAGACTCTACCTCTACTTTCTCTACTTCCCTCCCATGCCTTACCCCTCTATCAAAGTAATGCAGCACAATCAGTGTCTAGCTGGAGTAAACCACCTCACTTTTACCCATTGCAAACTGACATTTTGTTCTCAAACAGTAAAACAAACTAGAATATCTTAATACACCCTTGCAAAACTCATCGAAACTTGTGCTAAAAGCACAAATGTGACAATCAAGAACCCATTCTCTTGGCCTCCACTTAGAGATGCCCATCACCCAGCACCCATTTCATGTCAGGTCCTGCCAGTTGTGCCCTGTGGCTGACACATTAGCCCACACACACACAACCATGGCACAGTCTTTATGAAATCAGAAGACTTCTTTTTTTTTTTCTGGCTTCCTCATTCTCCAAGCAAGAATTCAAATGTCAATCACCTTTAGTTACATTTTATAAAGTAGCATCATAAAAATGGTAACCAATCCAATTGCAAATCACTTGATGAATCTTCTTTGAAGAGTTGCCAATAATGCTAATCGTCAAATGGTTGAATCCCGCTTTGTAAAGATGCGTTTGTGAAGAACAGCAATCTCTGTGACTTTGACAAAGGAACTGCTGACTTGCATCACTGTTTGTCTTTTGATGTGAAAGAGCAAATCGATTTATAGAGCCTTTGCTTGCAGATGTAGGATATGATTAGTATGCAGAAAGACCTTTCCACAGTGTCATTTGTTTATTTAGCTGCCTCTGCACTCCGCTCTGATTGTGTATACCTAATTAATGTATACAAAGCTAAAAGAAATAAAATCATGGGTCCACAATCGAAGGATACTGTACAGCATGTCGCCTGTCACCCTGGGGTGGGGAACACTACAGTTGTATTACCTGTATACCAGATAAAGCATGTTGATATGTGAAACAACAATGAAAATGTAAGAATTTTTCTCATCAAAGTTCTTCTTGGCTATTTATAAACTCAGATAGGTGAGAATGAACCTGTTTAAACAGGAAAGGGATGTACTTTCTGTTCTGTCTTGGTATTTGAATTTTTATTCAAAGTAGTTGTTGAGTCCTTATGAAAAGTACTTGTGATTTCTTCCAGAGGTCAAAGTACTTTGTAAAATATCCTGTGAGACCTGAATCATCCTGTTTTTCAAGGCCTCACTGTTCAGATGCTTGGAAATTTTAGCTGAGAACGAGCTTAAAGTGAAAAGCAAAGACGCTAGAGACCTTCATGTCAATAATGAATGATCAATAGAAGTCACACACTTGAAAATTGACATTCAGTCAGCAGTTCCCTGTTATTCATGCACATTTCACATTGTCTATTCAGGTTCTGCAAGAAGCATTGGTAGCAAAATGGCAAAGCTGCTAAATCTCTAGACTACCAAATAATGAAATCCAGAGTGACATCTAGTGACATCCCATATTAGAAGCACTCATTTTGCATCTGGTAAACCCCAGCCACATTATCTGGTACCATCAACAAGCTAGCCTTTGCAAATAGGGACCAGCACTTTCTATGTAGTCACCAATGAAATGCTAAAAGTATTTGCTTAAATACTGGTTGCCTCCAATGTTTGCCTGACACAAATATCTCTTATTTTCCATCACCAAACTATGAAAACTTTAATCGTTGACTACAAGTTTAAGTGGCTCTTTGAATTTCTCCTGAGCTCTTCCATCGATGGCAGGCAAGTTTTTCACTAGTTCTCGCATTGCTCTGTCTCTGCTTTAATATGAACAGCATGCCAGGCCCATTGCCTTAAATCATGCCAGGGAGCTGCCAGAATAGTTCAAACCTCTCCAAAAGCAGAAGCCAAGGGAGCTGTTATCTTATTGCTGAAACCCAGAACATGCTATTCCACTTAAATCACTGGTGTCATGGCCTCATTTGCAATGAAATTTCTTTATTTTTGTTTTTCTGGTGTATGAGGGAATTTTTCTTTTTCTGGGGGGTGGGGCAAGGAAAAGAGTTGTTCTAAATATTGTGGCCATTTTATAAAAAGAGAAAAAACTTAAATGGAAGGGGTAAAATTAATATAGAGTTAAACCTGAAACACTCAGTAAATTTGATTTTAATGGTCTTTGGGCATTTAACAATGACTTTTTAACCTGATGTGCATTTACTATGACTTTTTAACCTGATGCAAACCTCAATTGGAGTATAACAAAGGGATGTGCCATAAATTCTCAATACAATGAATATGTCTGTTTTTAAGTAGATCTCTTTTTAATATAACTGTTTTCTATTTCAAAAGCTCCTCCTCAAATGGGAGATGAAGGGCATGTCACACATGAAATAAAAGAAATTCTCAGAAGGAAGGTGCAATGGTCTGTGGGTAAGAGATATGTTTCCTGCTAAAGCTGTAATTAAAAACAAAATGATATAAATCCATCTTGTGGTTCCATAACCAAAAAAAAAGAAGTAAGCAGTATTCCCTCCTAAATATTATAAAAACTGGTTGATAGGAAGACTATGATGGCATTACAATCAAATTTCTCTAGGATTTCAGGTATAAGTTTTATGCATTCATTCATACATGCCACGGTGGTAGGCAGGTGCTAGTGGTAAAAGCTGGAACAAGAGAGTCAAGGTCCTGTCTTTAAGCTACAACAAAGATATCAATTCCTGCCAGGACTCGGGCTCACAGAGAGAAAAACTATCTAGACTGATTAATGAGCCTCAATTTACCTTTCTGTCAGCTCTTTATTTTGGCAATTGTCTCCACTTTGAATTTCGCAAGATTGTTCTTTACTTCATCGAGTCAGGTTCATTTCATTCAACCCCTCTACCCTCACCTTTATAACATGAATAAACAGAGCCCTGAGAATTTAAACACTTTCCCCCATCGTGGCAGTTTTAACATACATCAGATCTGAATGACAATTTAGGCTTCCTGATTTCCATTAATTTTTTTTCCACTATATCACTTGGTGTCATGTTAACACAGTTTAAGGCCAGGCAGAAAGCATAATAATTAATGTCAGAAACACAACAGCAACAATTTCACAATTTTGTTAAGCTGTTAATTTTTCAGTTTTCTCTACATTCTATTTGGAGTTAATTTACAGATAAAGCATATATTTTAAGCAATTCCTAACTCCTCTAATTTGAGGGAGGCAACGTTTTGTAGGAGGAAAACAGTGACATAAGAAAAAAAGAATATTTGCAGTTTTATTCTTATTTATTTTGGTAAATATCTGAGAGATTTTGAATCACTCTTTTTATCTGTCAAAAAAAAAATTCATACTATGATTTCTAAACTGTCTCTTAGTTCTAAAAATTTTACTCTAGATATGTACATTTACCTTTTTACACCTAATCTACATTTCTTAGAATAGAATTCTGTCATTATCCAGTACAAAACATTGCTTTTTCACATAATTAGATAACGAGTTCTAGTTATAAACATCTGTAAATACATGTTATGGTTTGGTTGTGTCCCCACCCAAAATCTCATCTTGAATTGTAAAATCCCCATAATCCTCACGTGTCAAGGGAGAGACCAGGTGGAAATAATTGAATCATGGGGGGGTGGTTTCCCCCATGCTGTTCTCATGACAGTGAATGAGTTCTCACGAGATCTGATGGTTTCATAAGTGTTTGGTAGTTCTTCATTCATTCTCCTTCCTGCCACCTTGTGAAGAAGGTACCTTACTCCCGCTTTGCCTTCTGCCATGATTGTAAGTTTCCTGAGACCTCCCTAGCCATGCTGAGCTGTGAGTCAATTAAACCTCTTTCCTTTATAAATTACCCAGTCTCAGGTAGTTGTTTATAGCAGTGTGAAAACTAATACAATACAGTAGCACAAATATTTTATTGGTTAATTTGAATATTTAAATAAAAACTACTCATCAATTATCAAAAAACTTCCTATATTTTAAAAATGAGCAGCAAATCCTCGTTTCCTAAACATAAATACCAAGAGCAAATCCCAGATAGTGTAGGGGATGAACAGAGTCTTTCCTTCTCATCTTAGGTTCTTGACTGAGGTCTCTATAACAAAAGACAGATTAACAAGAGAAAAGCATATGAATGTATTTAACATAAGTTTTATAATGAAATGAAGACCTGAATAAATGTGTAAACCAATGTATTTTTTATGCTAGATTTAATGAAGAAATTGATAGTCCATGGAGAAGTATGACTTGACAAAGGGGGTATGATCTAATGGTAAAAAGCTAGGAAAAACTTAGCAAATCGTGTTTGTTCAGATTTTTCCCCATCTTCAGAGATAAGGATGTTCCTTTATAGGCATAGGTAGGTGCCTCTCGAATGAGGGTCTTACGATCAGTTTCAACAAAAGGCCAGAAAAAAATACTTCCTAGGTTTTATAACCTGCTTCAAGGAAAAAGGGGGAAAGGGGGAAAGGAAAAAATGGCCTTCCTGCTTCTGCATTTTCTCACATGCCATGGTGCCATATTTTCTAGTAATATGTCCCAAACACCATCAGTAGAAAAGGTATTTCTCCTTCATCTTGTATCTTGCTAGTTTATTTTACCTCCTTCTTGGCAAAATAATCTACACAGATTCTTCTCTAATTTTTATGCTGTCTTTTAACATTTGGATATTTTATGCCATTGCTATTTTTCAATCTTTTTAAAGGTAAACCTATAGAATAGTAGTATCACTAAACTGCCTTTTACATCTTTACATCTCCACAGTTCATAAGACTGCCTGCTTTTACACATGGTATTGTTCAATAATGCGTTTTTGTTTATTTGTTTGTTTTTTGAAACTGATTCTTGCTCTGTCGCCTAGGCTGGAGCACACTGGTGTGATCTAGGCTCACAGCAACCTCCGCCTCCTGGGTTCAAGCGATTCTCCTGCCTCAGCCTTCTGAGTAGCTAGGATTACAGGCATATACCACCACGCCCAGCTAATTTTTGTATTTTTTAGTAGAGACTGGGTTTCACCACCTTGGCCAGGCTGGTCTTGAACTCCTGACCTCAGGTGATCGGCCCACCTCAGCCTTCCAAAGTTCTGGGATTACAGGTGTGAACCACTGAGCCCAGCCCAATAATGTGCTTTAATGACAACTGCATGCACAAAAATTAGGGCCAGAAGGAAACTTAGAGGTTACTAATTCTGCTGTCTCATTTTAAGGTCATATAGTCACTGAGTCCCACAGAGACTCAATGACTTGCCCAATGTTACCTAACCAGTCAATAAAAGGAACTAGATGCCTCCTGACTGATAATCCATATTAGTTTTTTCTCTTCAAAGATATGTTGGAAATATTCTGTGCAGGTAGAGTTTGTTTACATTTCTTTACAATTAATTCCTGTATATATCTTCCATATAATCAAAACCAAAACCATATGTTCTGCCATTTATAATTAATACATTTGTCCATACTACTTGATCAAACTTGGAACACTGCACATGTGGTGGGCTGAATAACAGACCCAAAATATAGCTAGGTTCTGAAACTCAGAACCTGTGAATGTTACATATGTGGCAAAAGAAACTTAGGAGACAGAATTAAGTATCTTGAGATGGGGGAAGTTATCATGTTTATCTGGGTGGGTCTTAAATGTGGGTCGTTGTGGTTATCACAAGGCAAAAGGAGATTTGATACCAAAAAGAAAGTAATGTGAGGATTGAAGAAAGGTGCTACACTGCTAGCACTGGAGATGATGGAAGGGGCCAGCAGCTAAGGAATGCAAGCAATGAAGCTCTAGAAGCTGGAAAAGACAAGGAAATGGATTGTCCTACAGCCTCTAGAAGGAGTACAGCCATACAGACACCTTGGTTTCAGTCCAGTGAAACTGATTTAAGACTTCGGACTTTCAGAAATAAGAGAGTAAATGTGAGCTGTTTTAAGCCACTGTTTGTAATAATTTGTTACAGCAGCAAATAGAAACAAATATATTAGACATGGTATTGGTTGGGATTTAAGAGTCGTGGCTTGAACTCGCTGACTTGCATCATCTCTCTAGATGTTAGTTCTACAAATGCCTGTGACTCTTAGATGCATAAAGAAATTTCTCAGTACCACACTCTCATTCAAGCTCAGTGAGCCATCTCAATTTGAGATAACACTGCTCTGCTAGATACCCAGATAGAGTCATAGGCACAGTTCATGTTACCCTATAAAACCCTTGGCATAAAATTTTAAAAGTTGCCCTCTCTAGAAAAATAAATTAGAAAAAAAATGGAGCCTCAACAGGAAGAATAAAGTCCCTTCCTCTTCCAGAGAGCACAGTGCTGAGAGGGGCCCAAGCTTAGACTAGTGGAACATTGACCAAATTTTATTTCCTCTTGATGTCCAGAACTTTGTTCAGTGCACACCTTATGCCAGGAGCCTACCTAGGGCCTGGCTCCTAGGAAAGAGGGAGGGAGGGAGAGAGGAGGAGAGACAGAAAGAGAGGGAGGGAGGGATGGAGCAGTGGGGGGAGAGAGAGATGGAGGGGTGGGGGAAAAGAGAGAGAGAGAAGCTCAGCTCAGTTCAACACAGCCTCCCATTGAAATAGAAAATCTCACTGTCCCACTCCCTCTTCCACCAGGTACAAATATTCAATGGAACAGAACAGAGACCTCAGAAATAACACCACACATCTACAACCATCTGATCTTTGACGAAACTGACAAAAACAAGCAATGGGGAAATGATCACCTATTTAATAAATGGTGCTAGGAAAACTGGCTAGCCATATGTAGAAAGCTGAAATTGGATCCCTTCCTTACACATTATAAAAAATTAATTCAAGATGGATTAAAGACTTAAATGTCAGATCTTAAACCATAAAAACCCAGAAGAAAACCTAGGTAATACCACTCAGAACATAGGCATGGGCAAAGAATTCATGACTAAAGCACCAAAAGTAAAGACAACAAAAGCCAAAATAGACAAATGGAATCTAGTTAAACTAAAGAGCTTCTGCACAGCACAAGAAGCTATCATCAGAGTGAACAGGCAACCTACAGAATGGGAGAAAATTTTTGCAATCTATCCATCTGACAAAGGGTTAATATCCAGAATCTACAAAGAACTACTAATATCCAGAATCTACAAAGAAACAAATTTACAAGAAAAAAACCACCCCATCAAAAAGTGGGCAAAGGATATGAACAGACACTTCTCAAATGAAGACATTTATGCAGCCAACAGACATATGAACAAATGCTCATCATCACTGGTCATTAGAGAAATGCAAATCAAAACCACAATGAGAAACTATCTCACACCAGTTAGAATGGCAATCATTAAAAAGTTAGGAAACAACAGGTGCTGGAGAGGATGTGGAGAAATAGGAACACTTTTACACTGTTGATGGGAGTGTAAATTAGTTCAACCATTGTGGAAGACAGTGTGGCGATTCCTCAAGGATCTAGAACTAGAAATACCATTGTACTCAGCAATCCCATTATTGGGTATATACCCAAAGGATTATAAATCATGCTACCATAAAGACAATGCACGCATATGTTTATTGCGGCACTATTCACAATAGTAAAGACTTGGAACCAACCCAGATGTCCATCAATAATAGACTGGATAAGGAAAATGTAGCACATATACACCATGGAATACTATGCAGCCATAAGAAAAGGATGAGTTCATTTCCTTTGCAGGGACATGGCTGAAGCTGGAAACCGTCGTTCTCAGCAAACTATCACAAGGACAGAAAACCAAACACCACATGTTTTCACTCATAAGTGGGAGTTGAACAATGAGAACACATGGACACAGGGAGGGGAACATCACACACTGGGGACTGTCTGAGGGTGGGGGGCTGTTGGAGGGATAACATTAGGAGATATATCTACTGTGAATGATGAGCTGATGGGTGCAGCAAACCAACATGGCACATATATATCTATGTAACAAACCTGCACGTTGTGCACATGTACCCCAGAGCTTACAATAGAAAAGAAAAAAAAAAAGAATTGTCAGTTTTTTTTTTTTTACACAAAATCACTACAGGCCTCAAAGGAACAAAAATAGTGTGCATCAGGGCAATGTTGTAATTACAATGTCATCAAAGTGACTTTTTAAGATAATTCTCGGTTAAACGTAAATATGCTACATTTTCACTGAGATGTTTGCTCTCGTATTTGAAGGTCATAATTACGAAAACTAAACTAGTTAATAAGGAAAATTTAAATTTTAAAATAAAGAAAAAATGCATATGACCATTAAGACAGAAATCGTATCTATTCCCTGTATGATTAAGCTATTATGCTGGTTAGGTTTGTTTTTCTAGGGTTGATTATGAAGTTTCCTCCACTTTCCGAATACTGTCTTTCATTGAAGTTTTACAAGAAGGTTTTCTGAATTGTCTTCATCATAAAATTAATACTGATGAGGAATTACTATAATCACCAAACGTTAGCCACTGTATTGTATTGTATACACAGGACAATTCTTACCCCGTAGTTAATACTATGGCAAAAAATCTTGGGTATTTTTATTTTAAAGTGACACCTCTTCATTATTTAGAAAATTTAGAATTTAGAATATATATACAAACAAAAGAAGGAAACTAGGACAACCTGTAATTCTACAATCACAGATATCCTCTGAAAACAATTTTTTTAAATTTCACTATAATAAAACATAAGTCATATAATGTGCATAAAACCTATATTATAGTTTAATAAGTAGATGCAAATACTCATATAACCACTCCCAGGTCAAAAAATCATACATCATTTTTACCCCAGAAGTCCTCTGTTTCTCTTTCTAATCATAACCTTCATCCTCTTTCTCCAAGGTAACTGTTATCTTGACATGCGTCATCCTTACTTCCGACTTTCCTTTACTTTTATCATCTATATATCATCCCTAAATGCTATAGTTTAGTTTTGCCTGTTTTTCAAGTCCTTATAAATGGAATCACACTATTTATTCTTGTGTTTCTTTCTTGTTTTATTTAATATTATATATTTGTAATATTTTTTCACATTGCTGTGTACAGCTATAATTTATTTATTTTTAATTGTATTACAGTATCCCATTGTGGAACTTACCATAATTTATTTGTCCATTCTACCAATAAGAAACAGTGTTGTATATGCCTTCAGGATTACTTCATAAAAAGGGCATCATGCTATTTTATAATAGCTTTTTGTAATTATATTTAAATATACTTTTTGTAATGAATGTTCATTAATTACAAAAATATACTTTGAATTATATTCAAATACACTATTACACTGTTGATGGGAATGTAAATTAGTTCAACCATTGTGGAAGACAGTGTGGGGATTCCTCAAGAATCTAGAACTACAAATACCATTGTACCCAGCAATCCCATTACTGGGTATATACCCAAAGGATTATAAATCATGCTACTATAAAGACACATGCACACATATTTTGTATGTGTGCACACATACACACATACTTTTTGTAATTAATGTTCATAAATATCATTCCATTCCTTTGAATATTCTTTCTCTATATAAATTGAGTGACTTTGTATCCCATTTAGACCACATTACAAAATAAAATTGTATATTTAGTTACTTATAATGTTTTATAATTATAAATAGTATTTTAAGTGCCATCTTTGTACAAAAACTGCTATATACATCCATGATTATTTTATAATACTTTTTTATCATTGGAATATTTTCCTTAGGATATATTCCTAGAGTTAAAGGATATCAACATTTTTAAGAATATTCACTTTTGCCAAATGCCTACCTAGAAATTTTTTATCTTTTTATTTTCTCAGTAAAACACCACAAACTACCTATTTTTTTTCTGCATTTTTGCCAGCAATATGTATTATCTATTTTCACAACCTTCACAAAATTAGTAAAGGAAACTTGCCTGTATGATTTGAATTTGCATTCTGTTGACTACTGAAAGATTAAATATTTCTTCAACTTTAATAGCCATTTGTTATCAAACAATGTCTTTTAACCTACAGATGGGTCATTTTTATTGTAAGACTATCACTTATACATTAATTAATGAATAACAACTCTTTAAAAGTTGTCTTTTCCAGGCCATATTTGCCATTTACATCACTCCAGGAACTAATGAAACTTCATCAAATACTGAAAAAAAGCTGTATTAGTCTGTTCTCATGCTGCTAATAAAGACATACCCAAGAACGTGTAATTTATAAAGGACAGAGGTTTAATGGACTCACGGTTCCACATGGCTGGGGAGGCCTCACTTTCATGGCAGAAGGCAAAGGAGGAGCAAAGTCACATATTACATAGCAGCAGGCAAAGAGAGCATGTCCAGGGGAACCGCCCCTTATAAAACCATCAGATCTCGTGAGATTTCTCCACCATCACAAGAACAACACGGAAAAGACCTGCCCCATGATTCAATTACCTCCCACTGGGTCCCTCCCACAACACGTGGGACTTGTGAGAACTACAATTCAACATGAGATTTGGGTGGGGACACAGCCAAACCCTATCAAAAGCTAAAGCAGCCTTCTGTAGGAAAAAAAAAAAAATGCCTATAGAAATCCTGTTGTTATCTATTAAGCTGGGAAGAAAACCTTCCCACTTAGTCAAAATGATCCCATATTGCTTATCATCATGGCCCCGTTGGATCAGCCTGTGGGACCTCTATTGTGGCAGTAACCCCTGATGGCCTACTTGTTTAGTTCATAGCAAAGTCTAGCTCCCATATTTAAAAAGAGAAAACAATAGGTACAGACATAACACTACTCAAACTACACCTTGTTTTGGGAGTCTCACCTAGTTCTCCAGGGATGGAAAAAATTGAATTAGCCTGACAGACTTCAATGGCTAATCTCCCATACTTTTGTTTTAAAATATCCCTCTACCATGAAGCATTATTTCAGAGTGATCTTCTGCTCAAGATAATCAGTAAAGTTGGAGGCAACTGAATGAATTAATGTCCACAAATTCCATAAATGAAATTAAAGCAAGTACATACAATACCAAGAACAATAGCGTTTGGCAATTCATGTGTTATTAAAAATAGGCAGACTTGTGAATTCAAAAAACTTGTCATAGAACTATGAACACTCCAAGAAATTTTGATTTCTTCAAAATACTTTTTCATTATCAAAAAAGTTGTTTTCTTATACTAATTTACATGGGATTTTATACAGAGATTCCTGGCCACATTTCCTGGAAAAGTTGATCCTTCTGATATTGTAGACTATGTGAGCTGCCAAATACTATCCTATTGTACATTCTTTTCAATATTACAAATAACTTTAGACTAACACATAATCTGTCCAAGAAAACAATGCCCATGTAGTGATCACATTGTGAAAGAAAAATATTGTTTTCCATAAAAGACATCATTAATTGGCCATTAATTTCTTCCAATATTTGGAACACCATGTGGGAATTATTTTTAAATTAGCTTGAATAACACAGGAGTATGGTTTCAATTCCACTTGCAGTTTACAAGCACCTCCTCTACACCTAATTTAAAAAACAAAAATTCTTGTAGCTATATTTCAGGCTTTGTTCAATTTTAACTGCCCAATGTGGAAGCTAAAGGGGTCTTCTAAAACTCAAAACTGGCAGAAGAAATGAAAAACATTTTCTGGCTACCAGAGATGATGCCTACTGGGGGAGAGAGCATACAATTTATCATCCAAACCAGAACCATTTTTAGAATAAAAGGGAGGACTAGTATTATTAATTTACCTGGACAACAGGTATAAATCTGAACTGTCCCAGATAAGCCTGGGCATATGATCTCCCTATCCATACTTGACCTTCAGTGAAGTCAATATTTACAGGATTAATGCATAAGCTTTAGAAAATGACACAGCATGTTCTGACCTAATACTTACCTTCATTTGGAAACGTCTATTAAAATAACATAGATTTTGTCGGGGAGGACTGGCCCTTTATCTCAATCAGGACATCACCTACAGGACATTGGAAAGTACATAATAAGAGAGAAAAACTGTGAAGATGTTATAGTTGGAGGGATCAGGGGTTGGTAACTTGAATGAGATTTGTTATTGTGTCTGATCAATAGAGAAATTATTTTCTTACTTAGCACATGAACTTAAAACTCTTCCCCTAGCTGCATCAGAAGAGATAGCACAAAGAACAAAAAGTAAAGTTGCATTAAAGATAAAGAAAGCTGCCTTCCCTGATTTCAAAGAAAATCAGACAGGCATCACACTTTAGTACTACTATGGCATATTAACATATGAAAATCAATCTGTGTAATATACCACATTAATGAAATAAAGGATAAACAAGGATATAAATAAAGGATAAAATCATAATTATTCCAAAAGATGCAGAAAATACATTTAACAAAATCTAATACCCTTTTATAATAAAGAATAGTCAATAAACTAGAAATACAGGAGAACATTCTCAACCTGAAAAAGGACATTAATGAAAAACCCACAGCTAACATACTTACAAGTAAAAGCTTTCCCTCTAAGATCAAGAACAAAACAAAGATGCTCACTTTCACCACTTCTACTCACTACTGTTCCGAGTGCTCTAGCTGTACCCACTGGGCAAGAAGAAAAAAAAAAAGGCATCTCGGTTGGAACAAAAGAGGTAGAACTATCTCATAAATCTAGCAAGCACACATACCTACTATTAGAACTAATAAATGAGTGCAGCAATGTTACAGGAGAAAAGATTAATATTCAAAAATCAATTCTATTTCTATGCACTGGAAATAAAAAATTCAAAAATGAAATGAAGACAAAGAGTTCACTTATAATGACATCCAAAGGAATAAAATACTTCGAAACAAATTAAACAAAGAAGGCACAAGATATACACACTGAAAACTACAAAACGTCAGTGAAAAATCAAAGACCTAAGTAAATTAAAACGTCATTTGTTCATGAATTGGAAAACTTAATGTTAAGACTCCATAAATTGATCTATCCTATTCAATTCAATCGCTATCAAAATCCTCACTTCTATTTTGCATAAATTGAAAATTTGCTCTCAAAATGAATTTGGAAATTTAAAGAACCAGAACAGCAAAAGCAATCTTGAAAAAAAAAAAATAAAGTTGGAAGACTCACATTTCCTGATTTCAAATTTTGCAACAAAGCTACAGTAATTAAGACAGTGTAGTATTGACATAGAATAGACATGTAAATCAATAGAATTGAGAATTAATATATACACTCACAGTTTTGTGATGTGTAAATTTCAACAAAAGTGCCACAACAATTCACTAGAGAAAGAATAGTCCTTCCAACAAATATTGCTGAGATAACTGGATATTCATGTGAAAAGAAAAAACTGAACTCTTACCTCACAGCATATACAAAATTTAACTCAAAATGGATCAAAGACCTTAATATAAGAGTTAAAACTATAAAAGTCTCAGAAGAAGTCACAAGCATAACTATTAATGAACTTTGATTTGGCAATGGTTTCTTAGATATGACACCAAAAGCACCAGCAACCAAAAAGTACATAAGTTGGACCTAAGAGAAATTTAAAACTTTTGTACTTCAAAGGAAACTAGCAAAAATTGAAAAAGAACTCACAAAATAGAATAAAATATTTGCATATCCCATATCCAAAAAAGGACTGGTATCTGGAATGTACAAAGAGCTCTCACATCTTGTCTTAATCAATTCTTGCTGCTATACTGAAACATCACAAACTGGATCATTTATTAGGTTGGTGCAAAAGTCATCGCAGTTTTTGACATTAAAAGTAATAGCAAAAGCCGCAATTACTTTTGGACTAATCTTTTCTATTAGGAGCAGGAATTTATTTTTTTTTAACAGTTCTGTACGCTGAAAGCCCAAAATCAAGGCACTGGTAGATTTGTTGTCTGTTGAGGGTCTGGTCTCTGCTTCCAAAATGGTGCCTTGCATGCTCATCCTCCAGAGGGGATGAACACTGTGTCCTCACAAGGCAGAAGGTGGAAGAGCAAAAAGGGATGAACTTTCTCCAAAAAGCCCTTTTATAAGGGCACCTATTTTCATTCTCAAGGGAGGAGTTCTCATGGCCTAATCACCTCTTAAAGGCCCCAACTCTTAATACTATGACATTGCCAACATCTGAATTTTGGAGGGGACACATTCAAACTATAACATCTCAATTTAAAAAAAAAAGAAAGAAAGAAATAACAACAACAACATACAATCTAATTTTTTTAATGGGCAAAGGATATTAATACCTCTTTCTCCAAAGAAGGTTACAAAAGAGCAACAAGTACACAGAAATCATTAGTCATTACGGAAATGCAATCCCTGAGATACCACTTCACTACATCAAAAAGTTAAACAAAAACCAATGGAAAAATGGGAGCCTTCATGTTACATCAACGGTGAGAATGTAAAATGGCACAGCCACTTTAAAATAAGTTTGTTAGTTCCTCAAATCTTTTTTTTTTTTTTTTTTTTTTTTTTTTTTTTTTTGTTGAGACGGAGTCTCGCTCTGTAGCCCAGGCTGGAGTGCAGCGGCCGGATCTCAGCTCACTGCAAGCTCCGCCTCCCGGGTTTACGTCATTCTCCTGCCTCAGCCTCCCGACTAGCTGGGACTACAGGCGCCCGCCACCTCGCCCGGCTAGTTTTTTTGTATTTTTTTTTTTTTTAGTAGAGACGGGGTTTCACTGTGCTAGCCAGGATGGTCTCGATCTCCTGACCTCGTGATCCGCCTGTCTCGGCTTCCCAAAGTGCTGGGATTACAGGCTTGAGCCACCGCGCCCGGCCAGTTCCTCAAATCTTTAAGCATCAAGTCACCATATGACCCCAAAATTCCACTCCTTAGTATACCTAAGAGAAATGAAAATATATGCCCACATAAAAACATGTACACAAATGTTCATAGCAACATTATTCATAATAGCTAAAAGTGAAAACAACCCAAATGTGTGTCAACAGGTAAATGGATTTTTAAAATGTGGTATATCCATGCAATTGAATATTATTCAGCCATGCAAAAGCAGGAAGTATGGATATATGCTGCAACATGGAGGAATCAGGAAGACAAACATTATGCTCAGTAAAGAAAGCCAGACACAAAAGGCTACATATTGTATGATTCCATTTATATGAAATGTCCAGAATCGGCAAATCCATAGAGCCCAAAAGTATATTGGTTTCTGGGGCCTGAGGAGATTGGGGGAGATCTCCTGCTAATAGCTATGAGATTTCTTTGTGGAATGATGAAATGTTCTGGAAATAGTAGTGATTGGTGTTCGGCTTTGTAAATACTAAAAAAACTTAATTGTATATTTTTAAATGCTGACTTTCATGGTATTTGAATCATATCTTAATTTTCAAAATTTGCTTTCAAAGTCGTCATGAAAATAATTTCTGTGTTTCTGTATAATGGTCAGAACGGGTAAAGAAATAAAGCATATTTGGATGTTACCTATGCTCTGATAGAAATCTGTACAAAGTAGTGGGGATAAAGGAGTTGGTCACAGAGAAAGGACTGGAAAATTCTTTGTTGTGGGAGGATAGTAATCAAGGTGTTTGTAGAGAAGGTGGAACATAAACTGAGCCTTGGCAGGTGAGTAGATGAAGTAGAAACAGTATCTTCCAGCAAGAAAGAGTAGCTTAAAAAGTCTGGGCATAAATTTAGGGAAGGTAGAGCAATGAGACGAGGAAGGAGAAGTCGTCAGACTTATAAGTAAGTCATGCTAAGGATTCTAGATTTTATTCTGAGGACAGTTGGTTCCCATTGTAGTTAAAACCTACAAAATAAAAAATGATTACCAGAATATTAGAAGCTCATTCTGCCAGGAATGGGAGCGATATCAACAGAAAGCCAATTGCAGATAGGAGCACCTGTTAGGATGGTACAGCAGTAATTTAGGCAGGACGTGATGGGGCTTCATATTAATGCAATGACTTTAGAGGAGAAAGATTCCAGACAGTATAGCTGTGGAACTGATAGGACAGAGTTGTCAGTTGAGTGTACATGTGTAGGGTATGGAAGTTTCTGATGGTTTTAGGTGACTGTAATCTTCATAAAACCAAGGAAAGAGAGTAGATCCTCAGAAACCTAATATGATCATAAGAAAAGTTAACACTGGTATAGCACAATAGTCCTTCATGGTTGAAAGACAATGTGTAGTGAAAACCAAATGGACTCAAAAGAACTAAGACTTGCAGAGAGTCTGGCATTTCTAGAAGCTTAATTTCTAATAGTAAATGCTATTCTGAAAACACAGGAAAGGGAAAGAGGAATAAAGTAGATAATTATAATACCTATAAAATAGAAAAATATATATTTCTATATAATTACATATTTATATGTATTTTTATATATTAAACACATATGTTTAATTTTGGCACTTCCATTCTTTATCTAGCCTCATTCAACCTGACTTTCAGAACAAGCAATAACAAAATGGTAAGCATACACCATTGAGAATCCTGATGTCTCATGAAAGTAAAGTCTGCAATTTTAACATTAGGCATTTCTAAGATACATAGACCATTTAAAGAGCAGGAATGTAGTTAAATACTTAATCTCACTCTCAGTTCTTCTCACTGCAATTTTCTGTTTTTGATTATGCCTTGAAAAAGAAGCACATATAACTGAGATAAGGAATGTGTATAAAAATCAAAATGTGAACCTTTGTATTATGTGTACTTATGTCTCTTTCCTGAATGCTCTTCTAGTTTCTCCAACACATTAATTGTCTGAGTCTATATGCTGCTCCATCTTCTATTCAGTTATTCTTATATTTATGGGACTCCCTGCAAGACTTTAAGTGATGATTTAATATCTAAAATATTGCATTAAGTGTAAAGTATTTTTTGATATTTTAAATGAACACCTGTGAATAGATTAAAATAACCACCATGAAAATAAAACCTGTCCATAGAGGAGGCATTTAAATTGGTTGCTCTAATTACTGAAAACTGTATCGAAGACAACACTAAAAAGATTTTAATTTTGGAAATATCAAAATTACATTTTAAGTGATCAGATTATCTGATTAAAACACTTTACAGGGCCAGACGCGGTGGCTCACGCTTATAATCCCAGCACTTTGGGAGGCCTAGGCGGGCAGATCACAAAGTCAGGAGTTTGAGACCAGCCTGTCCAACACAGTGAAATCCTGTCTCTACTAAAAATACGAAAAATTAGCCAGGCATGGTGGCGGGCACCTGTAAGCTTAGCTACTTGGGAGGCTGAGATAGGAGAATTGCTTGAACCCAGGAGGTAGAGGCTGCAGTGAGCCAAGATCGTGTCATTGCACTACAGCCTGGGTGACAGAGTGAGACTCCATCTCAAAAAACAAAAACAAAACACCACCACCAACAGCAAAAATGCTTTACAGAATACATTAACTTTAACAAAAGTATGGTGAAAAATAGAGTTAAGGAACATTTATTAGAATGTGATAAACTAAGACCTCATCACCATTTCCTGCTCTCAGCTCATGTTTCAAGAGCCAAGAGAGACAAGGTGAGAGAAAGTGAAGGGAAAAGCTGGGAACATGTCTTAACTTGGGTGTAATTTATCCTTCTTTATATCCTTCCACCTTCATCTATCTTTTCTTTCTTCTGTGTATTTTTCAGAAAGGTGACAAGATAGAGCCCTAAGACAGGGCTCCAGTAAAAATTAAAATGATCCTGAAAAATCATGAAATTAAAGCAGGATGACTGTACTCCTTGACTTATGTAAAGTTTATTCAAACCTGACTTGCTCTCCTTTGAACCTGGTAGTGCACGGATTTCTTAATGATGTGTAAATTAAAAGGACTTTATCAAAGACTCGATATGGTCAATGCAAAAAGAACTGAAGGAAATTCTATAATAATTTCAGGAAAAATGCAATATACTGCACCATGTACATCTAGAACAAATGAAAAACCCAGCTGAATAGTTAAAATGATTCCATGTCACCTGAATAATTACCCTGGCATAATACCAGAATTAGTTATCTTCATTTAGCCTCCTCAATATTTAAGCTCCCTTCCTTAGAGTAATAATTGGGAAAAAGAGCTTTTGTTTCTATAGAATTAGGTACCAAAACATTATGTTTTGGGGAACATACCAGTGGATATCTCTCACTGTGGTTCTAGGCAATAATGTAAATAAATTAGGCTTATTTGAATTGTGATATTAGAAGAGTGATTCTAATTTCAATCACATTACCTAGATATAGTCTCTCCCTAAGTCTGGGAGAGAAAGATAAGTAAGTTGATTTCAGAGTCATTTAAGGTCATCAGCAACACAGATAAAAGTGTTCACCTGGAAATGCATGTTAAGTGAGAAGCAAAAATAAGGTAGAATATTCAAGGGCAACACCACGAAATAACTAGAAGAGAATATAGAGAAGAACACAAAGGAAGACGTTTAGGAAACTAAAAAACTTAGAAGTCAGGTGAGATGAGCATGTGCCGCCTTTTCTTCCTTGTATTTCAGCAATCCAGGATGTGAACTGTTTGGGGAATGTGTCATTGTGTGAGTCCTACTCACCCAACTTGACAGGGCCCATTCTCAGCACAGAAAATTGCAGAGCATATTTATTTCTTCTCCCAATTCTGGAAGCCAGGCTAGAAACAATGACCTATGATCAGGAAACTAGAGGTTCCCAAGCAGGAATTTGGATTGGGAGCAAGTAACATAAATAAGCAGGCAGTGTTTAGGCGTCCTCCCTCAGGACAGTGGCTCGGACACTCTGTGCTCTGCAGTGGGGACAGCGGCACTGCCTGACCCACTTTCCCAGTGGCAAGACCTGAGCTAAGGATTGAAATACCCAGTCTCAGTAATTCCTAGCATTTTCTGACTGTTTCTCAAGGCCTGCCATTGACCCTCTGAGCCAGTCATATCCTTCCAAAGAATGCCTTCTCTGCTCCTCTGTTAAAAACTAGTTTAGAGTTTTACAACAGTGATAGAGGTCAAACATGAGACACTTCCAGGTGTGGAACCCTGTGCAATTGGGCAGGTTGCATGCCCATGAAGCTGGTCCCACTAGTACATCACAGAAAGAAAGGCACTCATTAATAATAATTAGATTGGGTGTTGGGGGTGGGGGAAATCCCTGAAAATGTGAATCTTCAGTGCTTTATTGTGTGTGAGTGGTTGGTAGCCAGTGAATGTTACAGTCAGAATCAAGCTATCTAATAAAACTCATTTAAACCTAACTGAATTTCCAGGGCACTAGTAAGGTTTGACTGAATTTGCTGTGTCTTCAGAAAATATTTTTCTTCTGTGCACACATCTAATTTGGGATGTTCTTGGGTATGATTTATGAACTTTGAGACAGAAAAATAAAAAATGAGTCAAAGGCATTTTAAAAGGTCCAAGCCTAACTCTACCCATGAGAGAGCCACATGCAGTTGTGCCATTTATTCTGCTACTGAGAGATGGCCATGCATCCACAGCATCGCCACAGAGCTGCTACTGACACTTCGTTCACGGGTGCTCTCCAGGGATAAACCTGTTAGTGCCCAACACACTCAGCCACACAAGCTAGGCTCAACCAGCCCACCTACTTTTTTAGGGAAAGCTCTCCATTTAGATTCCTATCCTAATAAAACTGTCCAGCCTTGATACGGTCACCATAAATTCTGTGTATGAGCTTGAAACTCCTGAGATTTGGTATATAGCAGAAGAAAAATCTCACAAAATGGATAACGAAATGAGAAAATTCTGGTACCAATGCCCCAAATCGTCTGGCCTGGCAGCATGTCAGTCATGCCCAGGTGCCACTCACGGACTTGGTGCTACACCAGCTGACCTGTGCAGGCTCAGGAAATGGATGAATGTCTAACAACATGTATATAGTCAGAGTAGCTATTGTTATGCATTCTGTTGTCAAACAAAAGCCTTATGTTTAGCTCCCAGAAATTTTTTGACCAAGTTTCACAATTTTTATGTTAATGAAAAGGATGGGGGAAGGAAATCTGCAGAGATATCAGTGACATGTCAAAGGCAGTGGCAGGTCAGAACATCCTTGTAGTGACATGGACAAAGCTTTCTGCCATACACATAGTCTTTCAACACAGCAACATATTAGCAGATGCATCGGAAGAAGCAAGCTCTGCTCTGCAATCAGAAACATAAAAAAATAACTGCTCCCTGCCCCACTGGCAGAGCTACTGAGATTTTCAGTTTAAAACAGAAAGATTGTTTAGGTGCCCACTGGCCTCTTCATCTGTCTCCTACAACCTCACTGAGTAGATGTTGGTTTATTCAAATTAGTACATAATTGAAAGCAGCTGCTACTTCATAGGTGACTGGAAGTCCTAACAGTCTCTGGGAAACAAGCAAAATTAACCGAGTTCACATAATTCAATATTCATTTTTTATTATTTATCCTTATTAAATTAATTTTAATTACATAAATAACTATCTTTATGGAATACCTAGTACACATTAGGCATCATAGTACCAAATATCAAATCATTTTCCTGTATTCATTTAATCTTCCCAACATTCTGTGAGCTAAATACTATGACAAACAAAAATGTAAAAACCTGAATGTGGAGAAGATATATAATTGATCTAAAATCACACTAATGAATGGAAGTGGGAAGATGCAAACTCAGTTACTGATGTTCCTAAAGCTGTTTTTTGCTGCCTTCAACACATATGGAGTATTCTTATCTACAAAGCATCATGATAGGAATTGGAAAAAAAAAACAATGTGAAGAAAGATCCCAAACTTCCAGGAGCTTTTAATATATAGTGAGAAGCAGACAAGAACATCACACATATATTCAACTGACTCCTGACAAAGGTCTAAAGACAATTCAACAGAGAAAAAATAGTCTTTTCAACAAATGATTCTGGAACAGCTGGATATCTGTTGGCAAAAATTTTAAAGTGAACCTCAATCCATATCTCACACTGCATACAAAAGGTAATTCAAAATGGATCATAGGCATGAATGCAAAACCTAAAAGTATAAAACTTCTAGAAGACAACAGGAAAAATCCTTGTGGCTTGGTTAGACAAAGATTTCTTAGATACAACACCAAAATTTCCATCTGTAAAAATAAACAAATTGGTACATTCATCAAAAATTAAACTTCATCAAAATTAAAAACTTCAACTGTCATAAAAAAAATAAAAGGTAGGGTTAAGGCAATGAAAAGATCAGGCACAGACCAGGAGAAAATACTTGCAAAACATATATCTGACAAATGGCTTGTATCCCAAGTATATTTATAAATATATACTCAATAACAAGAAAACAAACAACTCAATAAAAATAAATGGACCAAATACGTGATGGACACTTCACAAAAAAAGTTATACAGATATCCAAGAAGCACATGAAAATATGACATTAATCGTTAGGTCAAATCAAGTTAAAACCACAATGATATATTAGTACATACTTTTGAGAATGGCTAGTTTTATTTTTCTAATGACAATACTAAAGTATTGAAAAGCAGTTTGGCAGTTTCTTATGAAGTTAAATATATACTTATAATATGACTCAAGAATCCCACTCCTAGGTATTTACTCTAGAGAAATAAAAACCTGTGTTTACACAACACTTGTATGTAAATGTTTTCTATGGATTTATTCATAATCTCCAAAAATGGGAAACAACATTAATCTCCATTAAACTTATGAATGGATAAACAAATTTTGCTATGACCACAGAGTAGAATACAGTTTATGAATAAAAGCAAATCATGGATGTACACAATAACCATATGAATATCAATAACATTATATTAAGTAAAATTAGCCAGATTTTTAAAACTGTGCAATGTATGATTCCACTTATACGACACTGTAAAACATGAAAAACTAGAAAGATAGAAAGCAGATTAGTGGTTTCCAGGGGTTAGGAATGGGGAAAGATGCTCACTACACATTTTGGGGTGATGGATATATATTCTCTTTCTCAGTTTGGATGGTGGTTCACAATCCATAGAACTGTATACTAAAAAAAGGTGAATTTTGCTAGATATTAATTATATTTGCAAAAACCCACAATTAAATGTTGAGCATGTGTAAAACTGAGGCCATTCTGTTTCTCACCGAGCTTTGCTCCTCACTGAAAAGTACCATTTCCTATTTGCCTGTCTTCAAAGGATGGCTCTTTCTATTGAAATAAAAGAAAGTGGATACACGACATACAAAAATCTATGGGATACAGCAAAAGCAGTACTAAGAAGTTTGTAAAACAAACATTTCTTGTATTACAAAACTAGAAAGACTTTAAATAAACAACCTAAAAATGCACTGCAAGTCCTAGAAAAGCAAGGACAAACCAAACCCAAAATTAGTATAAGGAAAGAAATAATACAGATTAGAGCAGAAATAAGTAAAATTGAGACATAAAAGATCAATGAAATAAAAAGTTGGTTTTTTGAAAAAATGAATCAAATTGATAAACCTTTAACTGCACTAAGAAAAAAAGAGACAAGATCCAAATAAAATCAGAGATGAAAAAAGAGACGTAACAACTGAGACCACAGAAATATAAAGAATCACTAGAGAATATTATTACAAACTATTCATCAACAAGTTGGAAAACCAGGAAATGATAAATTCCTGTACACATAACACCTACAAAATTGAACCATAAAGAAACAGAAAACATCAATAAATTAATAACAAGTAATGCAATTGAAGCCACAAAAAGTCTCCCATCAAAGAAAAGCCTAGGACCTAACTCTTTTATGCTGGATTCTATCAAACTTTTAAAGAGGAACTAATACCAATTCTTTTCAAACTATTCCAAAAAATAAAGAGGAGAGAATACTTTCAAATTCATTCTATGAGGCCAGCATTACCCTGATACTACCTGATACTAACACCAGACAAGGACACAACTAAGAAAATAAAACTACAAGCCAATATTATTGATGAGTATAATGCAAAATTCTCAACAAAATACTAGCAAACAAAATTCAACAACACATTAAGAAGATCATTCATCATGATCAAGTAGGATTCTTCTCTGGAATGCAAAGATGGTTCAACAAATGGACATCAATAAATGTGATGCATCAGATTAACAGAACCAACTAGAGAAAACATATGATTCCTTCAACAGAAGCTGAAAAAGCATTTGATAAAATTCAACATCTGTTTATGATAAAAAACCTTCATTAAACCAGGTATAGAAGGAACATGCATCACAATAATAACGATCATACACGGCAACCCACAACTAACATCATACTGAATGGGGAAAAATTGAAGGCCTTTTTTTTTTTCTGAGAGCTGGAACAAGATAATGATTCCTACTTTCACCACTTTTATTCAACATAGTACTGGAAGTCCTGGACATAGGAATTAGACAAGAGAAAGAAATAAAGATCATCTTAATTGGAAAGAAAAAGGTCAAATTAGCCTTGCTTGCAGATAACATGATCTTATACTTAGAAAGAAAACATAAAGACTCCACCAAAAACTCTTAGAACTGATCAACAAATTTTGGAAAATTGCAAGATACCAAATCAATATATAAAAACCAGTAGCACTTATACATACCAACAGCAAACAACCTGAAAAATCAAGAAATCAATGCCATTTATGAGAGTTACAAAGAATGTAAAATACCTATGAATATGTTTAACCCAGAAAGTAAAAGATCTTTACCAGGAAAACTGTAAAACACTAATGAAAGGAATTAAACAGGGCACACAAAAAATGAAAAGAACATTCCATGCTCATGAATCGAAAGAATCAATATTGCTAAAATGTCCATACTATCCAAAGCAATCTACAGATTCAATGCAATCTCTATCAAAATACCAATGACATTTTTCACAGAAAAAGAAGAAACAATCCTAAAATTTGTACAGAACCATAAAAGATCCCAAATAACCAAAACAATCCTGTGCAAAAAGAAGAAAGCTGAAGGCATCACACTACCTGGATTTCAAAATTTACTCCAAAACTGTAATATGTAAAGCAGCATGGTACTGGCATAAAAAAAAAAACAGACACATAGACCAATGGAACAGAATAAAGAACCCAGGGATAAATCCATGCATTTACAGTCAAATCATCTTCGACAAAGGTACCAAGAATGTACAATAAGGAAAGGACAGCATCTTTGATAAGTAGTGCTGCTCCCATGGTGCTGGATAACTATATGCAGAAGAATGAAACTGGACCCATATCTCTCAACGTCTACCAAAATAAAGTCAAAATAGATCAATGTCTTCAATCTAAGACCCAAAACTCCGAAACTAGAAGAAAACATTAGGGAAGTGCTCCAGAACATTGGTCTGGGAAAGATTTTTTTATATATATATAAGACCTTAAAAGTACAAGGAAGCAAATCAAAAATAGACTAATGGTATTATGCCAGCTGAAAAGTTTCTGAAGAGCAAATGAAATAATCAACAAAGTAAAGAAACAACCTATAGAAAGGGAGAAGATATTTGCAAACTACCCATCTTACAAAGGACTAATAACCAGAATATATAAGGAACTCAAACAACTCATTTACAAAAAAAAAAAAAAAAAAAAAAAGAACCCACAACAAATAATCTAATTTAAAAATGGACAAAAGATATAAATAGATGTTTCTCAGCAGAAGACATGCAAATGGCCAACAGGTATATGAAGAGATGCTCAACATCACTAATCATCACAGATATGCAAATCAAAACTACAATGAGAGGACTGCTTTGCCTATGGGGTAGCCATTCTTTATTCATTTACTTCCCTCAAAAAACAAAAACAAACAAAACTACAATGAGAGATATAATCTGGTCCCAGTTAAAATGACTTTTATCCAAAAGACAGGCAATAACAGATGCTGGCAAGAATGTGGAAAAAGGGGAACCCTCATACACTATTGGTGGAAGTGTAAATTAGTACAACCACTATGAAGAACAGCATGGAGGTTCCTTAAAGAACTAAAAACAAAGCTACCATATGATCCAACAATTCCACTACTGGGTATATATCCAAAAGAAAGAAAATCAATATATTGAAAAAATATTTGCACTCTCGCGTTTGTTTGTTTATTTATTGATTTTGAGGTGGAGTCTTGCTCTGTCACCCAGGCTGGAGTGCAGTGGCACGATCTCAGCTCACTGCAAGCTCTGCCCCCTGGGTTCACACCATTCTCCTGCCTCAGCCTCCAGAGTAGCTGGGATTACGGGCACCCGTCACCATGCCCAGCTAATTTTTTGTATTTTTGGTAGAGACGGGGTTTCACCGTGATAGCCAGGATGGTCTCGATCTCCTGACATGGTAATCTGCCCACCTTGGCCTCCCAAAGTGCTGGGATTACAAGCGTGAGCCACTGCGCCTGGCCGCACTCTCGTGTTTATTAAAGCACTATTCACAATAGCCAAAATATGGAATCAACCCAAGTGTGCAACAATAAAAGAATAAAGAAAATGTGGTTTATATACACAATGAAATATTATTCAGCCATAAAACGAATGAGAATTTGTCATTTGTGGCAACATGGATGAACCTAGAGTTAAGTGAATCATGTTAAGTGAAATAATCTAAGACAACAAATATCCCATGTTCTAATTCATATGTTGGAGCTAAAACAGTGGATCTCATGACAATACAGAGTAGATCTGTGATTGTCAGACACTGGGAAACGTAGACAGTAGGGGAGTGTGAAGAGACATTAATTAATGGGTACAAATATATGGTTTTATTTATTTATTTTGTTTGTGACAGGGTCTTGCTCTGTTGCTCAGGCTACAGTGCAGTAGTGCTATCATGGCTCACATCAGCCTCAACCTCCTGGGCTCAAGCAATCCTCCCACCTTAGTCTCAATACCAGCCCATAAAAGCAGCCAGGAGGGAGGCCATATCCTACAGAGCCACAGAGGTGGAGCTGCCCAAGACCATGGGAACCCACCTCAGCCTCAACCTCCCAGGCTCAAGCAATCCCCCACCTTAGTCTCAATACCAGCCAATAAAAGCAGCCAGGAGGGAGGCCATATCCTACAAAGCCACAGAGGTAGATCTGCCCAAGACCATGGGAACCCACCTCTTGCATCAGCATGACCCAGAAGGGAAACATGGAGTCAAAGGGGAACATTTTGGAGCTTTAAGATATGACTGCTCTGAAGTCTCAGGATACAAAATCAATGTGCAAAAATCACAAGCATTCTTATACACCAATAACAGACAAACAGAGAGCCAAATCATGAGTGAACTCCCATTCACAATTGCTTCAAAGAGAATAAAATACCTAGGAATCCAACTTACGAGGGATGTGAAGGACCTCTTCAAGGAGAACTACAAATCACTGCTCAACGAAATAAAAGAGGACACAAACAAATGGAAGAACATACCATGCTCATGGATAGGAAGAATCAATATTGTGAAAATGGCCATACTGCCCAAGGTAATTTATAGATTCAATGCCATCCCCATCAAGCTACCAATGACTTTCTTCACAGAATTGGAAAAAACTACTTCAAAGTTCATATGGAACCAAAAAAGAGCCCACATAGCCAAGACAATTCTAAGCCAAAAGAACAAAGCTGGAGGCATCATGCTACCTGACTTCAAACTATACTACAAGGCTACAGTAACCAAAACAGCATGGTTCTGGTACCAAAACAGACATAGACCAATGGAACAGAACAGAGTCCTCAGAAATAATACCACACATCTACAGCCATCTGATCTTTGACAAACCTGAGAAAAACAAGAAATGGGGAAAGGATTCCCTATTTAATAAATGGTGCAGGGAAAACTGGCTAGCCATATGTAAAAAGCTGAAACTGGATCCCTTCCTTACACCTTATACAAAAAGTAATTCAAGATGGATTAGAGACTTAAATGTTAGGCCTAAAACCATAAAAACCCTAGAAGAAAACCTAGGCAATGCCATTGAGGACATAGGCATGGGCAAAGACTTCATGTCTAAAACACCAAAAGCAATGGCAACAAAAGCCAAAATTGACAAATAGGATCTAATTAAACTAAATAGCTTCTGCACAGCAAAAGAAACTACCATCAGAGTGAACAGGCAACCTACAGAATGGAAGAAAATTTTTGCAATTGACTCATCTGACAAAGGGCTAATATGCAGAATCTACAAAGAACTTAAGCAAATTTACAAGAAAAAAAAATCAAACAACCCATCAAAAAGTGGGCTAAGGATATGAACAGACACTTCTCAAAAGAAGAGACTTATGCAGCCAACAGACACATGAAAAAATGCTCATCGTCACTGGTCATTACAGAAATGCAAATCGAAACCACAGTAAGATACCATCTCACACCAATTAGAATGGCAATCATTAAAAAGTCAGGAAACAACAGGTGCTGGAGAGGATGTGGAGAAATAGGAACATTTTTACACTGTTGGTGGGACTGTAAACTAGTTCAACCATTGTGGAAGACAGTGTGGCGATTCCTCAAGGATCTGGAACTAGAAATACCATTTGACCCAGCCATCCCATTACTGGTCATATACCCAAAGGATTATAAATCATGCTGCTATAAAGACACATGCACACGTATGTTTACTGCGGCACTACTTACAATAGTAAAGACTTGGAACCAACCCAAATGTCCATCAATGACAGACTGGATTAAGAAAATGTGGCACATACCATGGAATGCTATGCAGCCATAAAAAAGGATGAGTTCACGTCCTTTGTAGGGCCATGGATGAAGCTAGAAACTATCATTCTCAGCAAACTGTCACAAGGACAGAAAACCAAACACCGCATGCTCTCACTCATAGGTGGGAATTGAACAATGAGAACACACAGACACAGGAAGGGGAACATCATACACCAGGGCCTGTCGTGGATGGGGGGAGGGGGGAGGGATAGCGTTAGGAGATATATCTAATGTAAGTGATGAGTTAATGGGTGCAGCACACCAACATGGCACATGTATACATATGTAACAAACCTGCATGATATGCACATGTACCCTAGAACTTAAAGTATAAAAAAAAAAAAAAAAAAAAAAAGATTTGACTCCGACTCCTCTGCTGGATTTCAGACTCACATGGGGCCTGTAGCCCCTTTGTTTTGGCCAATTTCTCCCATTTGGAATGGCTCTTGTATCCAATGCCTGTACCCACATCGTATCTAGGAAGTAACTAACTTGCTTTGGTTTTCACAGGCTCATAGGCAGAAGAGACTTTTGCCTTGTCTCAGAAGAGATGTTGGACTGTGGACATTTGAGTTAATACTGAAATGAGTTAAGATTTTGGAGGACTGTTGGAAAGCCTTCATTGGTTTTGAAATGTGAGGGCGTGAGATTTGGGAGGGGCCAGGGGTGGAACAATATGGTTTGGCTGTGTTCCCACCCAAATACACAATTCCAACGTGTTGTGGGAGGAATCTGGTAAGAAGTGATTGAATTACGGGAGCAGGTTTTTCCTGTGCTATTCTCAGGATAGTAAATGAGTCTCACAATATTTGATGGTTTCAAAAGTGAAGGTTCCCTGCACAAGCTCTCTCTTTGCCTGCCACCATTTATGTAAGATGTGACTTGCTCCTCCTTGCCTTCTGCCATGATAGTGAGGGCTCCCCAGCCATGTGGAACTGTAAGTCCATTAAACCTCTTTTTCTTCCCAGTCTCAGGTATGCCTTCATCAGCAGAGTGAAAACAGACTAATACCATTGTTCTATATTAGATGCTGTAATGCTTGAGTTGGTTGGCCTCCAGCCAGCAGGTAGTGATTTCAAGATAGCACCAGCTGCAGTAGTAGAAGGGGGTTATAAGTATTCAGGTTTCTCAGATGATGGACAGGGCCATAGAGCTCCCAAGAGTTTTTTTCTTTTATATTTGGTTACCAGGGAAGGTAGAGAAAGACTACCAGGTGGGGGCAGGGTTAGGCAGGTCTCAGCTCAGACTCCTTGGACGAGCTTGCTGCAGCCATTGTGGGGTTTAGGGGAGTGATTCGCAGGCCAGTGGAATTATGTTCCAAGCGGGATTATGGCTGCCTCTGCTGTGTCATATATATCGCCAGGGAAGCGGGAGAAAGCCAGCAGTGACAGACCTCACTCAGCTCCCAGGCGCCAGCAAGGCCAGCCTCACTCCCCGCCATGCCCCGCCAACAACACCAAGTTTACATCCAGACAGCCAGCACTCAGGGCTGAGATCTTGCCATAGACTACAAGCCTCCCGGTTGAGAGAGCAAGCAGGACTTTCCAGCCTTGCCCCCTCCCACCTCCCCGCACCACAGGCTGTGGCTTCTGCGCTTAGATCTGCACTTTTCATTAATCTCTCTGGATTCTGCTCAGGAAAACTTGTACTCTGTTGAAATGATTACAAAGTTCAGCTATAAGTTTTGTTCACCCTGTGGCCCCTCCCCGTTTCTACTGTCTGCTTTCCTCAAGGACCCCTGTGAGGTAAAGCCAGGTATGCTTTCCTGGGCTTCAGCTGGGGACTGGGCGTGCTTACAGGGTACTTCCCGCTGCTTCTCCTATATTTATATTTTGCTCAGCTCCCTAAACCCATATCAGCTCTAGGTAAGGTTAAATCCTTCTCTCATGATCTGGATTTTCAGGTTCCCAGTGGGAATGTGTGCTCAGAGACAGGCTTTTACTCTCACACTTTGGGAACTCATAGTTTTTCAGCTGTCTCACAGAGTTTGCAGCAGCAAGCCACCTCTTTCAAAGGGTCTGTGAATTTTATCTGTTTTCCTGATATGTTCCTGCAGTGATTCTTGGAGCAAAAGTTCACGACGTGGGTCTCCACATGCTGTTCCATTCGTCCAAGTAGGAACTACACGTTAGTCCTGCCTCCCATCCGCCATTTCGGCTCCTGGCTAATTTTTTATTTTTTGTTTTAGAGATGAGGTCTCACTCTATTGCCCAGGCTGGTCTTAAATTCCTAACCTCCATCAATCTACCTGCCTCAGCCTCCCGAAGTGCTAGATTGCAAGCATGAGCCACTCACCCACAAATATATGATTTTATACAAGAAATAATGCATAGTATTAGGCAGATTAGTAGGGTGACTGTAGTTTACAATATTCTATTGTACATATCAAAATAGAAGAGAATAATATGAATTTCTTGCATAAAGACAAATATTTAAGGTGATGGATATCTCAAGTACACCAATTTGATTTTTATAAATTATATGATTGTATTAAATTATCACATGTACCCCAAAACTGTATACATCTATTATGCATCAATAGAAATATTTTAAAAATTTTTAAATGATGGCTGTTTCATCTCTCACTCCTAGAAGGAAGTCAGTTTTGATGCCCAATAAATTATATCTCTTTGTGTTTCTCAGAAATATTCCTTCCTCCCCCTTCCTATTGTCCCTGCTTGCTTTGTTCCTTCAGCATTTTCAGTCTAACTCCTGCCCTGGCCTCATGACAGGTGTTTTTTTTTTTTTTTTTTTCCTAGACTCCCATTCTGCTTCAATCAATTCTACCCTATCCCTTAGCCTGAATGATCTTTATAAAACATTATCCTCGTCATGAATATCCTGTGTTCAAAATCTTCAGAAGTTTTCTATAGAATAAAGTCCAAACTCTTTCATATTGAATAGAGGTTTGGTCCAGTGTACTTTCTGTCACTCCTGAAGGCGTATTTGATGCCCCAGCCATACTGTGACTCAAAACATAACTTTCGAATGTGCCTCATTGTTTTCTCCTGCTCTGTAACTTTGCAAAGGTTCTGCACTTGTGCCTGAAATGCCTTCTGAAAATCCTGTCTCTGCTCACTTTTGGAGACTTTCCTGACGTGTTATTTATTCAGTGGAAACTTCTTTCCTACTGTCCACATCAGGCAGAGAGTTAGATGTTCCCGGTTCTATGCTCCAACAGCAATATGCTTGAACCTTAACAAGGGCACTCACCTCCCTGTCTTGCAATTGTGCATAGATCTGGCTATCCCAACAAATTAAGTGCTGGTTAAATAAACCAGCTATGTATTATACACTTTTGAATCCGCAGCAACAAGAGGCATTTGGTAAATATGATTCAGCATATAAACATATAAACACATTACATATGCAGTATCAGAAAAAAAAAAAAAAATCCTGGAGCATTTTCCCCTCCCAACCTAGAACTCCTGTTATTTTGGCTCACTATAGATTGCTTTTTCAGAAAAGATCACCTAAGACTTTGTTAAAAGAAAAACTTCAGAAAAATTAAATTTAACAAAGTTTATTTGAGCAAAGAATGATTCACGAATTGGGCAGCACTCAGAACCAGAAGAGGCTCAGAGAGCTCTGCTCTGTAACAGTGAGCAACGATTATTTACAAACAGAACAGGGGACTGAAGGGCACAAATAGCTTGATTCGGCTACAGCTAGACATTTGCCTTGTTTGGACATGGTCTAATCAGTTGGCTGCCCATACCTGGCTGAAACTCCGTTGCTTGGGATTGGCTGAGAGTCCGTTGTTTATCGTAATCCTAAGTTAGGTGTTTAGTTTGTTTATGTATGAAGTTAGGTTGCAGTTCATTAATAAAGGATTTCAAGGAGAGGAGATAGACTTGGGCCTAATTTAACAGCACAAATCAGCAATGGCACAACACAGTCAAGACAAATCCCTGAGGCTGTAGAAGAGCAAACATACTAAGACAGGCATAATATATAAAGCAGGTTAGTTGCAGGAAAAATGCAAGGAAGATTAGTAAGGTCACTGTCTTATATTTAAGTGTCCCATAAAGATTTTTGTAGGAGGTTAGTATTATTCATAGGTCACTCTTACTACTATATGAGACCAAACCAGTTTCTGAGCTTGCTGCTTGTGGAACTGGTGGACTCTGTGGAGAGATTCTTGTAGCATTCATCTTTATTCATTGTGTCCTGATAAGCATGGGGATTTGCTTCTTTTTGGCCTGAGAGTGGAAGACTATTTCTTTGGTATATGCTTATATGGCTGTGTATTGAATAGGGTAGCAGAGACAAGGAACACGGGTGCTTGGCATGCCATGTGAATCTCTGAATCTGCTGTTTGCAGCACTGGTTTTCCGCTAATGGAGAAGAGTTAGTGGCAGACACTGAAGGAAGCAGAGTCAACAAAGTCGTGGTGTTTCTGTGCAAACAGAGCTACTTCCGTGCCCAGGAGGCAGCAGTCACCACTGGGAGAGAAGAGGCTGTTTGCCCGCCAGTTCTACTGTAGACCACAGGGACCAGACAGAACAATATGCACAAAGTCATGGAACTGAGAGTAAAATAAGAGTTCCATAGTCACAGTGTGTGTGTGTTTGTTTGTGGGGGGGAAGGTGAAATTAATTAGGAAATGTTAATGCACAATAGAGTGGTTTTGCCATACTTTATCCATCTGCATCATTTTCTTCTCTTTTTTTCTTCCCAGGATTAGGGGAATATCATCTCTATTTTTTGCATTGCTGTTTCTAATTCATTTTCATTTCATCTACTCTCATGGTTTCTTCACTGAAAATGAATTAGAAATTATAAAAACTATGGATTATTCATTTCCAACCAAATCGTGGTTTGAAACAAATTCTTGTCCTAGCAGCTTGCTGAATTTTAATCAAAATACATTTTTTCAAGTTGGAGTCAGTGAAATTCTGTTGCACAAATGGTTTGGGGACTAACAATGACTCACCGGAAGCTCTCTTAGTGGTCCCTGGTGAGCATGGTGATGCCCAGTGGATACATGACCAAGCAGCATTGGCACTGGCAGAGGACAGTGGCAGTGATCAACACACACTCACAGAGAGAAAAACAAAACTAAGGAACAGGAGCAGGCTTGTTCTTTTCTACTTACAGAAAACCCTCAGGGGATACCCAAAAATATCTGAGGTAGTCTATATTGAAGATTTTCTTTTTCCCATACAGTATGGTTCGCATTTTAGGCACGGTTGGTATATACTCTGTGGGGGCCTTTTTCAGAAAGCAAGAAAAACATGTCATTAAAGGTACTAAAGTCTGAAGTTTTTTCCTTTCTTCCACAGTCTTTCAGTTTATCATGATGCTTTTTATTTGCTATTTAATGTCATCTTAAGAAAAATAAAATATTTACATTAATATGAATTTTATTATTCTTCCTTATATTATTCAATGCCAGTTTTAAATGCAAACATAAGAATTTATAGTAGAATCAGCAATATTATACAATTTACATTTGATAGTTTATACAGGCATATGTACCCTGTTCGTGCCAGAAAAGAAGCTGTATAAAACTAATGAACTTTTAAAATTTTACTTCGGAATAAATGTACATTCTTTTAAGACGCTCTAACTTCAGTTTATTAGTGAATAAGAAAACACTTGAGAGAAAAAGGAATTATGAGTTGCCTATCTTTCCCCTTCCTTCCATGTCATCATTTTCATCATAAGTGTTTGGCTAATGAAGGAAAATAACACATACATAAAAGAAATATGATACGGTTGCTTAGTTGTTCATGTTTGTTAAATTATCATTGCCTTCATTTTATACTTGAAGCAAGTTTGTTTTGCAAGAGAAAGCATAGTCCCTCAGAGCTTTCAGCCCTCCCAGGCTATTCAGCAAGGGTAACAAAAGATCAAAGGAACAGATTAGAACGATTCCAGAGAAACAGCCAAAAGTCAGAACAACCTAAATGTCCTTCAACTGAAGAAGAGACAAACA
Organism: Macaca mulatta; assembly: GCF_049350105.2. Lineage (NCBI taxonomy): Eukaryota > Metazoa > Chordata > Mammalia > Primates > Cercopithecidae > Macaca > Macaca mulatta. The sequence continues at coordinate 67,099,062 of NC_133422.1, forward strand.
AATTGCGGTAGTTTCATGCAATGGAATACTACTTGCCAATAAACAGGAACAAACTCCTGATATGTGCATCACAAGCGTGAATCTCCAAAAAATGTTATGCTGAGCAAATAAAGCCAGACACACACAAAAAAGCAGATACTGTATGAATCCATTTTTTATGAGGTTCTAGAACAGGAAAACTCAAGCTGTGATTATAAATGTTATCACAGATACTATCTTCTTTGGAGTTAAGGGATGCCTAGACAACCACATGAGGAAACATTCTGGGATGTTGAAAGTGATCTAGTCTTGACTGGGCTGGAAGCTACATGGGTGTATCCTTTTATCAAAACTCATCAAACAGTATGTTTAGGACCTCTCAGTTTCACTCTGTATAAATAATACCTAGGTTAAAAGTAAGTTACTTTGCATTTCTCTTTCCAAAAATAATCAGTTATCTTGTACATTTTCTCTCCTAAGCAAATTTTAAAACAAGATTGTCAAATGCCACAAAAATTATGTTGGGATTGGGACTGAAAAAACATTTAATTTGTGCATTTACTTAGGAGAAAATACATCATTACTTTATTAAGTAAACCCCATTATATTTCTTGCTATTAAGGATTTCTTACATTAATTTCATTAAAGTTATCTCTATAGAAAATTCTCACATCATTATGAGATTTGCTTCTAAATTATTTACTGATTGGCTTATTTTCTTATGTAAACTGATTTCCCCCACTTGATCTTCTTATTGATTCTTAATGGCAAATAAGTTACTGATTTTTTTTAATCTGGCCACCTTATTAAATGATAGTTATTAGTTCTCATAGTTTTTCAGTTGATCTCTGGATTTTCTGCATAGCCAGTTTTAATATCTGCCAACAGTGACAATATTTTCCTATTCTATATTACTTTATTTTCTTGCACCAGCTAGAATGACTACAATATTAAATAGCAGTGGTATCCTTGTCATGTTTATGGGAATATTTTTATTATTTCACTATTAAGATATTTGCTCTGTGTATCAAACAAACATACATCAGGTTAGGAAATTTCCTTTTATTTCTGGAAAAAATTGGATTTTTTTCTTATTGATTTAATTAAACTGACTAATAAATTGTTTTGGTAACTATCAGGATGCTCCTATTTTTCTTTTCCCTTCAAAGGTTCGTGTAATTATATTAGTAAATGTTAACATTGAAACATATTAAACATACGAAATGCAAAAATAATCTCTACCGTTGATAATGTATTAGTCTTTCAACATGTGGGTAGCTTCCATTTGTTAATATTTTGTTTAGAAATTTTACATTAATCTTCATACTTTAGGTTGCTATTAGATTTCCATTTTTCTCCTAAAATTATGTCTGGCTTTGATATCAGGGTTATACATTGGCTCTGGAAAGCTGCCAATTCTCTACTTTTGAAAAGTTGAAATATTGGAAGAAGATTTGGCAAAACTTGTCTCTAGGATTATCTAGGCACTGTAACTTTGTTAAAGTCTCCATCTTTTCCATTTCCCTTATGGTTATTGGCCCATATGAGGTTTTAATATTTACTCTTCCTCATCAATATACTAGGAAATCTGTCATTTCATCTCTGTTTTCAAATCTATTGGAATGTAGTTGTAGGGAGGATGATTATGTCTTTTCTCATGTATAATAATATTATTGTTGTTTCTCTATTTTTTTTTTCCAGAAAGTTTTGCTAATGTTAGTCTGATTTATTTGTCTTTTTGAAGAAATACTTTTTGGTTTTATTCTTCAAGTTTATGTTCATTTTTTAATCTCACAAAATTCTGCTTTTACCTATATTGTATGTTTCCTTCTACTTTTCTTTTTTTTTTTTAACTTACTGAACTGAAAGTTTAGTCACATATTATCAGTCTATTTTAATCTAAGGAATGCATTCTAAGATTCCAAATTTTCCCTTGAATACTATTTTTGAGTTTAAATAAAGGTTATTCATATTTGGAATACATATTTTAATTTTTTACCTCAAAATGTTTTGAAAGGTTGCATTTAAATTTTCAAGTGATTGGATGGGGGAGTGTTGTCACTTTATTATTAATATATACTTTCATTACTTTATTGTCATATATAGAATGTGAATCTTTTTATTCAAAACTGCAAAATTTATATTGCCTTGTGATATAGTATTTGTGGAGTTTTTGTGCCTGTAATCATGTTTGAATGAATATGTATTATTCATTTTTTATAAACATACATCTATATGTAAATTAATTATTCAAGTTTTTTTATATTTTCAATCATTTCCTTTATTGTTTTTTATCTGTAAATTAAAGTGTGTGTAGTAAAATCTTTCTCAAATACTTTTAATTTGTAAAATTCTCCTTGGGTTTCAAGCAGGTTTTACTTTTAATATTTCAAAGTTATGTAATAAAGTTAATAAATATTTGTGGCTACTTATATACTCTTGGTAGATTTTTAACTCTCATCAACATAAAATATGATTTTCATTTGTACCTGTTTTCTTCATTTTGTGTTTGCCCAACATACCTTTTATTCCCTTTCAAATATTCTGAATATTTTAGAAGCAATTCTTGTAAATATTACGTATTTATTGTTTTTTATTTACCCTCTCGCATTGATCATGTTTAACTACCTCTGACTTCTTTTATTCTTTAGAAATTTGGTGTTTTTTTTCCTTCTGCGGTTTCTTTCTGGAATGGGTTTTCTTTGTTCCATTTTTTAAACTCATTTGTACATTTTGTTGGTAGACAACTTTCTATGGATCTCACACATTCATGTACATTTTATGAACAAGGACAAGCCCTTTATTCCAAGCTATCTTGTAAAGGATGTTTACATGGTGAAGATTCTAAGATGACAGAGATAGTATCTCTCTCCAGAGCCAAGGGCAACTCTGATTACCACCTTAGAGGGTAGAGATAGTGTTTCCCTCTTAAGCAAACTGTAGGCACATTTACTTCCCACTATAAAAGAATCAGGTATCCTAAGCTCATGATTTCTCTTCTGTAATGCAATCCATTGCATGTACTTCTGTAGTGTGTCATCTGGTCTCCCTCTTCACGTCACCATCTGGGAATTGGAGCTCAGGTACCCCAGAGCAAATATGCAGATGTTTATTTTACTTGCTTTGAGTAATAAAGTCCTTTGTCTCTGAGCAATGAGTTTTGTGTCTCCTACCAGCATCTATGAAACTGTGGCAGCCCAATCTGTTAGCTTACAAATAAGGTAACATCTCAGGTCCTTCACAGTTTATGACAACTTGTACCTGCAATTTCTAATCCCCATTGGAATACTCCTTAACACGAAATGTGGCTCTTGTCCATAGGGCCACTCTTGTGTCTAATGGGGACATCTGGGGTATGTTCTCTTGAGGTTGAATGCCCATTAGCACCACCAAATCTTCTTAGGCTAGCATCAAACAGACTGCAAGAGTACGTGTGAATTTGAAAGTGTGAATTGGCAGGAATGGGAAAGTTCAGAAACATTAAGAGGGAGACAGCACTGGAGTGGGTAAGGGAGGAGGTGACGATTCCACATGAGAAGCTGAGTATATCCTCAGAGTAGCAGTGGCATTGTGGCACACTAAGAGCCCTGGAGCCTGGACACCTTGAGGTCTCTACATTTTCCAAGCTAACCAGGAGTCAGAGGACTCCAGAAGAGGGCAGGGGCCCAAGTCCAGAAACCTGGTTTGGTTTCTCATCTTAGGCATGGGCATAATAACTGATTTGGACCTGAATGAAAATCCATGCTGAAATCCAGACCTCCTTTGTGAAAGCTTGTATGGCTTGAAAGACCCATGGTTTATGGTTCTATTAGTAGGCTAATAATAACTTTAAATCTAATTAAAGAGTCCCTGGTGTGAGAAGGGCAGCCTGGGTTCCACTTAGTGTAGAAAATGAAGCAGATAATAGCTGAAGAACAGAAATGTAAGCTGAGTATGAGTAAGAAAAAAGCCCTAAATTACTGGTTAAAATTTTTAAAAAGCCAGCCCTATGTCTGTCCATGTGGCTGAGTATGAGTAAGAAAAAAAAAAAGCCCTAAATTACTCGTTAAAATTTTAAAAAACCAGCCCTATCTCTGTTCATGTGGCACAGACCAAGCCAAGAGTTCCTGAGAGAAAATCACCTGAACCAGCAAATCCTGACTCACTGCTTTTCCTCAGAGGTAACAGCCCACCAAGGTGCTAGTGCCAAACCCAGGGGTCTACACCAGAGCCAAAATATAAGAGGAGGTGCCTGGCACCCAACTCCTGCTGATGCTAAGGGAGACTATCTTGCTTAGAGTTTATGAAAATGCAGTGACTAGCAAAGACTGGTACCATTAACCAACACTGAGCATTCTGGCTCAGTGGCACTACAGCTTTCCATGTTGATGTGTCCTAAGGCTCTGTAACACACATCCTGCCAAGTATACACTCTCCCTCTGTGCTTTTTCTGTTCCCTGTGCTTATACTGCTACTTGTGTGGGTACTAAACACTCCTGCTAGTTTCTAAGCCTACTAGATTGCAGGACAAAAAGCTGAAAGACAGCAAGGATTAGAGCAACTGAACAGACAACTAGTCCAAATAAGAGAAATGAAATGAACCTCTCTCTCTTGTTGCCTTTGGAGGTAAATGTTTGAAGCCCTCTTCACTGCAGCAGCTGCTTTCTCTGAGATGTATGAACACAAGTGTCTGCAACCTTTGCCTTTAGAATGGTTGCCCAAAACTTGGCTTTGAACACTTTGGGCTAAAGAATAGGGGCCAAGAAGGCTGGACGTAGTGGTAACTGCCTGAAATCCCAGCACTTTGGGAGTCAGAGGCAAGAGGATTGCTTGAGACCAGGAGTTCAAGACCAGCCTAAACAACATAGCAAGACTCTGTCTCTAAAAAAAGAAATTAGAATAATTAAAAAAATAAAAATAAAAAATAAAAGAACGGGGGCTAGGGAATCCTGCTGAAATGTTAATGGTGATTGTTAGAAAAGGCAGCCATAGAAATGAAGGGGTAGATTGAGACAGTACATAAACTCTAATTACTTCTTTTTTAAATTACTGTAGCCATCACTATTGGATCTGTGGGGCTGGACCTCATTGCCCATCTGAGAAAATGGTAAGCTCTGGACCGGATACAGTAACTACTCCAAATTTTGAGCTTACTTTTCCTCCAAGATGGCTCAAAAAAATCCTCTCATTTCAGACTTGCCACAGCAGGGGTGAAAGCAGAGATGGTGAGGGTGAGTGGTGATTGTTCCATACTCTTGAGAGACAGAAGGAGGCACCTGTAATGTAAACTTTATTACTGCTGTTGAAGCAAGATATTTCCCTCCTTTGTGGGACTTGTGACAGCGGTGCCTGGTTTACTCAGCCCATCACTCTCAACTCCTCATGGGAGGGAACGCAGGAGTAAACAAGGCAAGAACTGGAGTACACAAGCACTAGAATCAGCCAGTCACTTCGATGCTGGTGGGATCAAACTTCACTAGTTCAGACTCTCTGCGTTCCACCCCTCACAGGAGGGAGCACACAGGTGAGTGGGTACAGAAGCCAGAGCAAGTGCTTTTAGGCACTGGCAGGAGCAAACTCCGTGTAGGCCAAGCAGCAGTGTCTAGGTGGGGGTGCCTGTGACCCTCGAAACCCCTAAGGGCATGGTATAGAGCTCTTTTAGTTCTGCCATCCATGGATGGCTTAAGTGTTAATGGTTCAGTGGGCCCTCTGCCTTTTAGTATGGGGCAGTTGTCCTCCACCAGCAAGGGCAAAGGGCTAGTGTGACAGCATTTTGTATCAGCACTCATGGCTCCCAAGCTCCTGTCCAGCATCCAGGAAAAATGAGATCGCATGAATGAATTGAAGGATGGTAAATGTGGGGGATTTTATTGTGATGAAAATGGCTCTCAATGGTAAGGGGAGCTGAAAAGGGGATGGGATACGTAAGTAATCTTCCCCTGAAGTATGGCCATCTCTAGCTGGATTCTTCTCCAAAGTTATGCCATTAAGCTGTCCCTCTGAACTCAAGACACCTCTCTGATGTCTAGCTGTAGTCCTGTTTACCGGCTGAGTCTGGGGTTTTTATAGGCACAGAATGGGATGGGGTGGGGTGGGACTATGAGTACTTTATGAAAAAAGCAACATTCGAATGGGAAAACAGGAATATAAGTTCTCACTTTGGGCCATGGTTTCAGGCTTTTTGGTTTAAGGATGGGGTTTTGCCAGGGACTTACCCTTTTCTGCCTAGAATTTCTCTGCCCCCTTTCCCTATCATTATGCCAAAATCTCCTGCAGTACTCAAAATTTCTGATATTTGGATTCATGTATCTATATATTATTTTTAAGTTTGAATTTATTTCAGAACAGAAAGGGGACATTTCTCAAAGGCAGTTTATAACCATGATCAGAAATTAGCTAAAAAATTATAAAGAAATTAATCACAAACCAGAGGTACAAATTTCCTTCTTGTTTTTTTTCCAGTTGTGTTTAATTGTTTGGGTTTGATTTGCAGGAGAACAGGATTGCCTCTGCTTCAAGTGTAGTTGTTTTCCATATTTTTCTCATTTGATGATCTTGGGAAAAAAATATAGATATCCCTTAAGAGAGACAAACAATTCACGTCATGAAAATGGGCTGTATAAAACCGCAATAAATACATATTCAAAGGCATAAATATATGGTAACACATTGTAGCTAAAAATCAAATATGTGGTAGGATTTCCCTAGGGATAGAAACAGACTACATCAAAAGCAATTTATCCTTTCCCTAAAGGCCTCAAATGCCCCCACATTCTCAATTCACACATCTTGCCTTCTGGACTACTTTTGACATTAAGAATTGGTAATATTTTCATGTTTTTCAAATCATGGTGTCACTTCTAGGCAAGTGGGTACAAATCCGTATCTCTTAGAGTAACAGCTATTGCCTCACTTTCTCTAAATGCCCAAGACAGTAATTTACATCTTTCTTCTCAGGATGTACAGAATAGATTTCATCTCCCACTCCAAATGAAGTTTTATCTTTCTGTCCACAGTGACACTCAGAGGAAATCTAAGATCACTTTGCTTTTCATGTTTTTCTCAAACATAAATCTTATTAATACCTTTTAAAATACAACTCACATAACAAAACAATTCTTTTGGCATAACTCCATGTGACAATTTCTACAATCTTTCAATCAGACACCAAATTCTAGGAAATTGCAGTTTAGGTGAGGGCTAGGGATGAAGAAAGCAAAGAAGAACAAAGACCTTTATACCAATAAGGCAACGGACTTTGGTCTGCAGCCCCGTAGGATCTCATTGAGTATTCATCCTTTCTGTTGCACCTGTATCATTTCCTCTGTATCTTGTTTTTTTCCTGAACACTAAACTACCTAGACTTCAACTAAATAAGATAATTATGTGTTGTCTTTCCCACTGTATTCATCCATTCTCACTCTGCTATAAAGAACTACCTGAGACTGCCAATTTATGAAGAAAAGATATTTAATTGGCTCACAGTTTCACACACTATACAGGAAGCATGGCTAAGAGGCCTCAGCAAACTTACAATCATGGCAGAAGGCAAAGGGGAAACAAGCACATCTTTATGGCAGAGCAGGGGAGACAGGGAGAATACAGCTGGGAAGTGCTACATATTTTCAAACAACCAGATCTCATGAGAACTCTATCACGAGAACACCAAGAGGGAAGTCCACCCCCATAATTCGATCACCTCCAACCTGGACCCTCTTTCAACACATGGGGATTACAATTCGACATGAGATTTGGGTGGGGACACAGAACCAAAACCATATAACCCACTAAGTAATGAAGTCCAAGTTTATGCCTGGCTCAAAAGTTTCACCTCCCTTACTGGATCATAAGGTTGTACTGAAAAATCGAATGAAGTCATTTAAGCAAGACTCTTAACACAGTGCCACATAGGGGTTAGTCATTTTCATTATCATAATTATTGCTATTGTTATTGTTATCCTATTACTCTCAGTTTATGGTGTTTGTTATCTTAGCTCTTTCTTATTTCTTTCTATTATTTACTAACTTTTAAAAATTGACGTAATTTTTCTTTTCTTTCAAATCTCCAGGGGAGGAAGAAATTCTTTTAAAAGATAGCCTGATGTTTCATTGCATATAATCCAAAAAATCACCCCATAATTTCAGTTTCTCAATATCTCACCATTTCATGAGAAATCAGCCTTATTGTTTCACATGGGAAATAGTCATCAATGTATTCAAATAATGACAGATGGATGAATGCTGCAAGCAGCTTAAATTTGATATTAAATGTTTTCTCAAAGAAATGAAGCAGACAAAAAGTAGTAAAAGTAATCAGTAAGTAGAATAATTAATTATGCCTAAAAACTTTGTTGCTTAAGTAACAAAAGAAACAAAATTATACACTTTGTTGAGAAGAATTTCTGTTGAATATAACTTAATAAGCTAATGGGAAAGTGATCTGAAAGTCAGAAAAACGTTCACTCCAAAAAGATAGAATGCATTACACTTTACCTATTTGAAGAAAATACCTATGGAATGAATTGAAATACAGTCTATGTAGTCTTTGTGCTGTTATTTAGGAAAGAATCTGAAACAGACGTGGGTGCCAGGTGACAATCTTGTGTATTGGTTAATTGTACCACCTTTAAATTCAGAGAACCATTGATTCTACTAGCTTTCTACTTATTGTCTACATCTTGTAATAACTAAAGTTGGACAGTCTACTTAATTTCTATGTGCCTACACAACCTCATCCATAAGAAAGATAATAGAATTTACCTTACAAAGCCGATTTGAAAATAAAATGGAATAATACATATGAGTTGATGAGAGCAGTGTCTGTCCTATCATAAATAATAAACATTATCTATCTGACTCCTTTCAATTTTATGAAAATAATTAGATGTTTTAGGAGTCTGAAATTACTAGCTTTCCAGTTAAAATGTTCTCAAATCTACAAAATACACAGCTACATAAACATGAAACCACTTTTGATAGTCAGTCATAAAGACTTGGATTCAGACTTCTCTTTGGTTTTTTCTTTCTTCAATTAGATCTTGGGTTCAGAGTTGAATTAATCATTATCCTCAGTTCATGACCCACTAAGACCTTACCAGGTCCCTCTTTTGTCTCATTTAATTTTTATTTTCCCCTTTGTTCTTCATCTCTACTCTCCTACCTTTCCTAGCTATCCAACACACACGCACACACACACGCACACACATATACATTATATATATATATATATATATATATATATATATATGTAGGTTTGAAAAGATATATGTTGACTTTTTATGTATGGTTTTTAGTCTACATAGATATTATATTACAGATATTAATTACCCACATATATTTCATTTTATATTTTATTTATATTTATTATTATATTTTATTCAACACTATACTTATAAAATCTACTTATTTCTATGAATACATTCAGTTCATAGTCTCTGACTGATGCACAGTGTTCCATGCATCCATATGTATATCTGGTAGATTTACAGGCTTTGCTTGTATATTTGAAATACTAATGTCAAAACAGATTTAGATTTTGCAAATAGTTTTTTTATGGTCTCGTATCGACATGTTGACCATGTTGTTATCATTGAGCAAAAGGTCTTATTTTTATGAAGCCAAACCGTCTATTATTTTCCTTTATGGTGTATGTAAGCAGTACTCTCTGCACCTCCAGCCAAAGTCACAAAAATATTTTACACTTTGAATAGCTTTTCAAAATGAGCAAAGACAGGCACTAGTTATAGTAGCAAGAACAGATTTTAATCAGTGATACTATTGCAATAGGGAAGAGGATCCAGCGTGAACTGAACTCAACTTTGCCAAAACAGAAGGCTGAAGACTTTTGAAGGGCTAGGGTGTACTAAGGGAAAGGCACTATGGGGTGTGCAGGAGAGTTAGCTCATGGGAGTAGGACATCTGGATTTGTTAGCTTATGCTTCTCAGGAGGAAAAACACACTTCTCCCATATTTATGATAGGATGCAGTGGTGTACCTAGAAGCAAGACATCTGTCTTAGTCTATTTCGTGCTACTGTAACAGAATACCTTAGCCTGGGCAATTTACAAATAACAGAATTGTATACTGTCATAGTTCTAGAGGCTAGGAAGCCCAAGATCAAGGCACCAGCATCTGGTGTGGGCCTTGTTACTGAGTCCTCACATGGCAGAAGGCAGAAGGAAGGTTAAGAGAGAAACTCTTTGGCTTAATAGGCAGAAGAGAAAAAGAGAGCAATCCCATTCCCACAAGCTCTTTTATAAAGTCATTTCCATAAGGGTGGAGCCAAGAAAAAACATACATTGAGTTTTTATGTATGCATGGGTTTTTTGTTCCATATGAAATTTAAAGTAGTTTTTTCTAATTCTGTGAAGAAAGTAAACGGTAGCTTAGTGGGGGTAGTATTGAATCTATAAATTACTCTGGGCAGTACGGCCATTTTCACAATGTTGATTCTTCCTATCCATGAGTATGGAATGTTTTTCCATTTGTTTGTGTCCTCTCATATTTCCTTGAGCAGTGGTTTGTAGTTCTCCTTGAAGAGGTCCTTCACATCCCTTGTAAGTTGGATTTCTAGGCATTTTATTCTCTTTATAGCAATTGTGAATGGGAGTTCACTCATGATTTGGCTGTTTGTTTGTTATTGGTGTATAGGAATGCTTGTGATTTTTGCATATTGATTTTGTATTCTGAGACTTTGCTGAAGTGGCTTATCAGCTTAAGGAGATTTTGGGCTGAGACAATGGGGTTTTCTAAATATACAATCATGTCATCTGCAAACAGTGACAATTTGACTTCCTGTCTTCCTATTTGAATACTCTTTATTTCTTTCTCTTGCCTGATTGCCCTGGCCAGAACTCCCAACAATATGTTGAATAGGAGTGGTGAGAGAGGGCATCCTTGCCTTGTGCTGGTTTTCAAAGGGAATGCTTCCAGTTTTTGTCCATTCTGTATGATATTGGCTATGGGTTTGTGATAAATAGCTCTTATTATTTTGAGATACCTTCCATCAATACCTAGTTTATGGAGAGTTTTTAACACGAAGGCTGTTTAATTTTGTCAAAGGCCTTTTCACCATCAATTGAGATAATCGTGTGGCTTTTGTCATTGGTTCTGTTTATGTGATGGATTACGTTTATTGATTTGTGTATGTTGAACCAGCCTTGCATCCCAGGGAAGAAGACAACTTGATCGTGGTGGATAAGTTTTTCGATGTGTTGCTGGATTTGGTTTGGCAGTGTTTTATTGAGGATTTTTGCATCAATGTTCATCAGGGATATTGGCCTGAAATTTCGTTTTGTTGTGTCTCTGCCAGGTTTTGGTATCAGGATGATACTGGCCTCATGCAATGAGTTAGGGAGGATTCCCTCTTTTTCTATTGTTCGGAATAGTTTCAGAAGGAATGGTACTGGCTTCTCTTTGTACCTGTGGTAGAATTCGGCTGTGAATCTGTCTGGTCTTGGACTTTTTTTAGTTGGTAGGCTATTAATTACTCCCTCAAATTCAGAACTTGTTATTGGTCTATGCAGGGATTCGTCTTCTTCCTGGTTTATACTTGGGAGGGTGCAGGTGTCCAGGAATTTATCCATTTCTTCTAGATTTTCTTTTTCAGATGTTTTTATACAGGTTTTTACTTTTCTTGTTTCCTCCAAATCTCATTTATTCTTTTATATTTCCATCTCTTTGTTTCTTCCTTGGGCCTTCTTTAAGAGTTCTTCAATCTGATTTTCTAACTCTTTAGTTTGTTCTTTTTTTTTTTTTTTTTTTTTTTCTTCTAGACTGGATCTTGTTCTGTCACCAGGCTGGAGTGCAGTAGCATGATAGTGGCTCACTGCCGACTCAACTTGGGCTCAAGCAATCCTCCCACGTCAGCCTCCCGAGTAGCTGGGACCACAGGCATGCACCACCATGCCTGGCTCATTTTTGCATTTTCTGTAAAGAAAAGGTCTCACTACCCAGAATCTACAAAGAACTTAAGCAAATTTACAAGAAAAATCAAACAACCCCATCAAAAAGTGGGCGAAGGATATGAACAGACACTTCTCAAAAGAAGATGTTTATGCAGCCAACAGACACATGAAAAAATGCTCATCATCACTGGCCATCAGAGAAATGCAAATCAAAACCACAATGAGATACCATCTCACATCAGTTAGAATGGAAATCATTAAAAAGTCAGGAAACAACAGGTGCTGGAGAGGATGTGGAGAAACAGGAACACTTCTACACTGTTGGTGGGACTGTAAACTAGATCAACCATTGTGGAAGACAGTGTGGCGATTCCTCAAGGATCTAGAACTAGAAATACCATATGACCCAGCCATTCCATTACTGGGGATATACCCAAAGGATTATAAATCATGCTGCTATAAAGACACATGCACACGTATGTTTATTGTGGCACTACTCACAATAGTAAAGATTTGGAACCAACCCAAATGCCCATCAGTGACAGACTGGATTAAGAAAATGTGGCACATATGAACCATGGAATACTATGGAGCCATAAAAAAGGATGAGTTCATGTCATTTGTAGGGACATGGATGAAGCAGGAAACCACCATTCTCAGCAAACTGTCGCAAGGACAGAAAACCAAACACTGCCTATTCTCACTCATAGTGGGAATTGAACAATAAGAACACTTGGACACAGGGTGGGGAACATCACACCTGTCATGGGATGGGGGAAGGGGGAAGGGAGAGCATAGCATTAAGAGATATACCTAATGTAAATGATGAGTTAATGGGTGCAGCACACCAACATGGCACAAGTATACATATGTAACAAACCTGCATGTTGTGCACATGTACCCTAGAACTTAAAGTATAATAATAATAATAATAATAATAATAAAGTAAAGGTCTCACTATGTTGCCCAGGCTGGTCTTGAACTCCTGGGCTCAAGCAATCCACCCACCATGACCTCCCAAAGTGCTGGGATAACAGGCATGAGCCATTGCACCCAGCCCACTTTGTTCTTGTGCTGTGCCACACTGCTATTTTATACCTCTGCTGAGTTATTTCAACTAAAGTATTTATATATCCAATATCTCCAATTGATTTTTCTCTATAGCTGCTTATTCCTGTTTCATACTTCTAATATCTATTTGGGGGAATATTTACCAGACTAGTTTGAAAATCTTGTCTGTTTTGTCCTTTTATTCTAATTCAACTGATTTAATTGTTTAAGTTGCTCTCTTTTTTCTGTTACAACGCTTGCAACTATCCAATGTCTATTTTTCTTGGGAGAGTAGTCTGAGTATATCAGCTATTGAAAACCTAGAGAATAGTCTGTGCCTGTCCTGGCAAGGAAAGGGAGTAGGTACAACAACGTAGACTTCTGTTTTCATTACCACTGGGTGAATCCGAATCTCAGATCTTAGTGAACCTCTCTGTACCCACACGCTCCTTTCCAAGAGCTGCCTTTCTTAACACAATCTCTTGCCCACGGACAGATGTTTGGAAAGCAGTGGGAGAGGAAAGCTGTTCAGGATCTGGACTACCCCATTGGACCTGTTTTTCCCCGGCTCCAGCGTCACCCTGGTGTTACGCCACACCAACACCTCATACTCTGGCTCTGATGTGCTTCTGTCATTTTCCACCTTACATTAAGGACACAGCACACCACACTCAACCCAGAGCAATGTGTGGTATTGCCAACTGATTTCTATACATTTCCATGAATTTCCTAAATGTATCTGTGGTAGTGAGAAGAGAGGCTTTTTCATTTTTTAATCTCCATAATCAATAGGATGGCTAATTTTCTATTTTCTTCAGGCTAAATTTAACCTAGTAATTTATGAACACCTTTCCACAAATGTCAGTGTGAGAGATAAAAAGAAAGCAGTGTGCACAGAATCGTCTTCAGAACAAGTGTAGGGCAATTATAACGTGAATACTGCAATAGGGGAAAGGCAGGTTTTCCCTTCACATCTCTGGCTATTTTCTTTTTTATTGGCATTTTTTTTTAGTGGCTTCTCCTTCATCTCAAGAGTTTCCTCTTCTCACTCTATACCTTCTCTTCAGATGGATTTAATCATTACTTATCTTTTACCTGCTTTCTGCAATTTGTTGACTAATGGGTTTCTTCAGCCCAGCACAGTGATCTAAACTCAATCTCATATATATATTTGCCTATTTAAGACATCTTTGCTGAAGATCCCAAGCAGGACCAGCTTCATGGGCATGCAACTTGTGCAATCACAAGGGACTCACGCTGGCTTCATCTTGAAATTTAAACAATGGCCCTGCAAATGATACAGCCAGTACTCATCTCAAAGAGCACACTTGCTCTGAAGACGATTCTGCGCACACTCCTTTCGTTTTATCTCTCACACTGACATTTGTGGAAAGGTGTTCATAAATTACTAGGTTAAATTTAGCCTGAAGAAAATAGAAAATTAGCCATCCTACTGATTATGGAGATTAAAAAATTAAAAAGTCTCTCTTCTCACTACCACAGATACATTTAGAAAATTCATGGAAATTTATAGAAATCAGTTGGTAATACCACACATTGCTCTGGGTTGAGTGTGGTATGCTGTGTCCTTCATGTAATGTGGAAAACATGACTACATTAACTTTCTCCCCCAAAACTTCTCCTTTTTGAATGTACACCCCTAGGTCAATAAAGGATAGCTTTTCATCCAGATTCCCTTGCTAGCACACAGGACTAATCCTTCTTGGTCCCTGCCTATTCCTCATATTACAGACTATCAATCTTCAGGAATTCTGAATTTTAGTTCCTAAGCAACTCTATGCATCTGCTTCTTTGCTACCACTTACATCAAATGAGCTTCTTCTGTTGTCTAAACTGCAGTAACTCCATACCTCACCTCCTCACTGGTACTTCTAGTGCCCTGTTCCATGCTCCTACATTCTCTTCCCTGTAGGTGCAGTGATCAGTGATCTTTCAGCACAAAGAGGTTTACAGTCTAAAGGGAATATAGAAGATAAAGATCACTGTAAAATGAGATAGTCTGGAATACATACTAAATAGAGGAATAAATAATATACTGTAGCACCTGAAAGGAAGACATCTCTAATTGTGACTGATGAGGGGGAGGGTTCAGGTAACGGAGGATGTTTATTTTAATGTTATAAGGTTTCAATACATTCATTTAAAAGATATTTTAAGTATTTTATTTAAACACTTTCTCTTCTTCAGAAAAAAGCTCAGTATCTAATCTAGATTCCTAATGGTGATGAATTTTACATACCAGATACCAACCACTTCAAGTACGTCTTTCCACCAGTCTTTCTCCTACAATTCATTCTTACATTGTTGCAAGATTTTACTTTCCAGAACCTAGATTATGCCATTTTCCTGCTTAACTACTCCCACAATGAGTACACAATGAAGTCCACCCTCGTTAGGGTAGCATGTATGGCTTTCCACCGACGGATTTCAGCCTTCTTTCCAGCCTCTTCCCAGCAGCTTGTTGGTGCCTCCACACATTAACCACTGTAGGAACATTCGGTATTAACCACTGCATATTCAAGAAAAATGCCCTGCCCATTTTCATGGCTCACTTTCCATGGGCTGTTTTCTATCCTGAAGTGTCTTTCTTATCTTTGTCTATCTGGCAAGCTCCTACTGTCTTTTAAATTTTTTCTCTTGTTCCACATTTCTCTACCTCTCTCAGCCATCACCCACCTGAGGAAACAAATTGATCCTTCAATGATGTTCTGTAATATTACACTAATATCTCTATTATAGTATTTACTATATTGCATATTGTCAATTTTAAGATGTGCTTTTTAAAATTTTACACTTTAACATAGCTCTGAAATCAAGAGGTCTCTTATAATGGCAAAAGTGTCATTATTTGGTATAATTTTTCAGTGTCAAATAAAATAATGATGCATCTTACAATTGAGGGTGTCTTGGGGCGGAGCAAGATGGCCGAATAGGAACAGCTCCCATCTCCAACTCCCAGCGCGAGCGACACAGAAGACCAGTGATTTCTGCATTTTCAACTGAGGTACTGGGTTCATCTCACTGGGGAGTGCCGGACGATCGGTGCTGGTCAGCTGCTGCAGCCCGACCAGCGAGAGCTGAAGCAGGGCGAGGCATTGCCTCACCTGGGAAGCGCAAGGGGGAAGGGAATCCCTTTTCCTAGCCAGGGGAACTGAGACACACAACACCTGGAAAATCGGGTAACTCCCACCCCAATACTGCGCTTTAAGCAAACAGGCACACCAGGAGATCATATCCCACACCTAGCCGGGAGGGTCCCACACCCACAGAGCCTCCCTCATTGCTAGCACAGCAGTCTGTGATCTACCGGCAAGGCAGCAGTGAGGCTGGGGGAGGGGCGCCCGCCATTGCTGAGGCTTAAGTAGGTAAACAAAGCTGCTGGGAAGCTCGAGCTGGGTGGAGCTCACAGCAGCTCAAGGAAACCTGCCTGTCTCTGTAGACTCCACCTCTGGGGACAGGGCAATAACAAACACAGCCGAAACCTCTGCAGACGCAAACGACTCTGTCTGACAGCTTTGAAGAGAGCAGTGGATCTCCCAACACGGAGGTTGAGATCTGAGAAGGGACAGACTCCCTGCTCAAGTGGGTCCCTGACCCCTGAGTAGCCTAACTGGGAGACATCCCCCACTAGGGGCAGTCTGACACCCCACACCTCACAGAGTGGAGTACACCCCTGAGAGGAAGCTTCCAAAGCAAGAATCAGACAGGTACACTCGCTGTTCAGAAATATTCTATCTTCTGCAGCCTCTGCTGCTGATACCCAGGCAAACAGGATCTGGAGTGGACCTCAAGCAATCTCCAACAGACCTACAGCTGAGGGTCCTGACTGTTAGAAGGAAAACTATCAAACAGGAAGGACACCTACACCAAAACCCCATCAGTACATCACCATCATCAAAGACCAGAGGCAGATAAAACCACAAAGATGGGGAAAAAGCAGGGCAGAAAAGCTGGAAATTCAAAAAATAAGAGCGCATCTCCCCCGGCAAAGGAGCGCAGCTCATCGCCAGCAACGGATCAAAGCTGGACGGAGAATGACTTTGACGAGATGAGAGAAGAAGGCTTCAGTCCATCAAATTTCTCAGAGCTAAAGGAGGAATTACGTACCCAGCGCAAAGAAACTAAAAATCTTGAAAAAAAAGTGGAAGAATTGATGGCTAGAGTAATTAATGCAGAGAAGGTCATAAACGAAATGAAAGAGATGAAAACCATGACACGAGAAATACGTGACAAATGCACAAGCTTCAGTAACCGACTCGATCAATTGGAAGAAAGAGTATCTGCGATTGAGGATCAAATGAATGAAATGAAGCGAGAAGAGTAACCAAAAGAAAAAAGAAGAAAAAGAAATGAACAAAGCCTGCAAGAAGTATGGGATTATGTAAAAAGACCAAATCTACGTCTGATTGGGGTGCCTGAAAGTGAGGGGAAAATGGAACCAAGTTGGAAAACACTCTTCAGGATATCATCCAGGAGAACTTCCCCAACCTAGTAGGGCAGGCCAACATTCAAATCCAGGAAATACAGGGAACGCCACAAAGATACTCCTCGAGAAGAGCAACTCCAAGACACATAATTGCCAGATTCACCAAAGTTGAAATGAAGGAAAAAATCTTAAGGGCAGCCAGAGAGAAAGGTCGGGTTACCCACAAAGGGAAGCCCATCAGACTAACAGCAGATCTCTCGGCAGAAACTCTACAAGCCAGAAGAGAGTGGGGGCCAATATTCAACATTCTTAAAGAAAAGAATTTTCAACCCAGAATTTCATATCCAGCCAAACTAAGTTTCATAAGTGAAGGAGAAATAAAATCCTTTACAGATAAGCAAATGCTTAGAGATTTTGTCACCACTAGACCTGCCTTACAAGAGACCCTGAAGGAAGCACTAAACATGGAAAGGAACAACCGGTACCAGCCATTGCAAAAACATGCCAAAATGTAAAGACCATCGAGGCTAGGAAGAAACTGCATCAACTAACGAGCAAAATAACCAGTTAATATCATAATGGCAGGATCAAGTTCACACATAACAATCTTAACCTTAAATGTAAATGGACTAAATGCTCCAATTAAAAGACACAGACTGGCAAACTGGATAAAGAGTCAAGACCCATCAGTCTGCTGTATTCAGGAGACCCATCTCACACGCAGAGACATATATAGGCTCAAAATAAAGGGATGGAGGAAGATTTACCAAGCAAATGGAGAACAAAAAAAAGCGGGGGTTGCAATACTAGTCTCTGATAAAACAGATTTTAAACCATCAAAGATCAAAAGAGACAAAGAAGGCCATTACATAATGGTTAAGGGATCAATTCAACAGGAAGAGATAACTATCCTAAATATATATGCACCCAATACAGGAGCACCTAGATTCATAAAGCAAGTCCTTAGAGACTTACAAAGAGACTTAGACTCCCATACAATAATAATGGGAGACTTCAACACTCCACTGTCAACATTAGACAGATCAACGAGACAGAAAGTTAACAAGGATATCCAGGAATTGAACTCATCTCTGCAGCAAGCAGACCTAATAGACATCTATAGAACTCTCCACCCCAAATCAACAGAATATACATTCTTCTCAGCACCACATCGTACTTACTCCAAAATCGACCACGTAATTGGAAGTAAAGCACTGCTCAGCAAATGTACAAGAACAGAAATTATAACAAACTGTCTCTCAGACCACAGTGCAATCAAACTAGATCTCAGGACTAAGAAACTCAATCAAAACCGCTCAACTACATGGAAACTGAACAACCTGCTCCTGAATGACTACTGGGGACATAACGAAATGAAGGCAGAAATAAAGATGTTCTTTGAAACCAATGAGAACAAAGATACAACATACCAGAATCTCTGGGACACATTTAAAGCAGTGTGTAGAGGGAAATTTATAGCACTAAATGCCCACAAGAGAAAGCTGGAAAGATCTAAAATTGACACTCTAACATCGCAATTAAAAGAACTAGAGAAGCAAGAGCAAACACATTCGAAAGCTAGCAGAAGGCTAGAAATAACTAAGATCAGAGCAGAACTGAAGGAGATAGAGACACAAAAAACTCTCCAAAAAATCAATGAATCCAGGAGTTGGTTTTTTGAAAAGATCAACAAAATTGACAGCCCACTAGCCAGACTAATAAAGAAGAAAAGAGAGAAGAATCAAATCAACGCAATTAAAAATGATAAAGGGGATATCACCACCGACCCCACAGAAATACAAACTACCATCAGAGAATACTATAAACACCTCTACGCAAATAAACTGGAAAATCTAGAAGAAATGGATAATTTCCTGGACACTTACACTCTTCCAAGACTAAACCAGGAAGAAGTTGAATCCCTGAATAGCAGGCTCTGAAATTGAGGCAATAATTAATAGCCTACCAACCAAAAAGAGTCCAGGACCAGATGGATTCACAGCTGAATTCTACCAGAGGTACAAGGAGGAGTTGGTACCATTCCTTCTGAAACTATTCCAATCAATAGAAAAAGAGGGAATCCTCCCTAACTCATTTTATGAGGCCAACATCATCCTGATACCAAAGCCTGGCAGAGACACAACTAAAAAAGAGAATTTCATACCAATATCCCTGATGAACATCGATGCAAAAATCCTCAATAAAATACTGGCAAACCGGATTCAGCAACACATCAAAAAGCTTATCCACCATGATCAAGTGGGCTTCATCCCTGGGATGCAAGGCTGGTTCAACATTCGCAAATCAATAAACATAATCCAGCATATAAACAGAACCAAAGACAAGAACCACATGATTATCTCAATAGATGCAGAAAAGGCTTTTGACAAAATTCAACAGCCCTTCACACTAAAAATGCTCAATAAATTCGGTGTTGATGGAACGTACCTCAAAATAATAAGAGCTATTTATGACAAACCCACAGCCAATATCATACTGAATGGGCAAAAACTGGAAAAATTCCCTTTGAAAACTGGCACAAGACAGGGATGCCCTCTCTCACCACTCCTATTCAACATAGTGTTGGAAGTTCTGGCTAGGGCAATTAGGCAAGAGAAAGGAATCAAGGGTATTCAGTTAGGAAAGAAGAAGTCAAACTGTCCCTGTTTGCAGATGACATGATTGTATATTTAGAAAACCCCATTGTCTCAGCCCAAAATCTCCTTAAGCTGATAAGCAACTTCAGCAAAGTCTCAGGATACAAAATTAATGTGCAAAAATCACAAGCATTCTTATACACCAGTAACAGACAAACAGAGAGCCAAATCAGGAATGAACTTCCATTCACAATTGCTTCAAAGAGAATCAAATACCTAGGAATCCAACTTACAAGGGATGTAAAGGACCTCTTCAAGGAGAACTACAAATCACTGCTCAGTGAAATAAAAGAGGACACAAACAAATGGAAGAACATACCATGCTCATGGATAGGAAGAATCAATATCGTGAAAATGGCCATACTGCCCAAGGTAATTTATAGATTCAATGCCATCCCCATCAAGCTACCAATGAGTTTCTTCACAGAATTGGAAAAAACTGCTTTAAAGTTCATATGGAACCAAAAAAGAGCCCGCATCTCCAAGACAATCCTAAGTCAAAAGAACAAAGCTGGAGGCATCACGCTACCTGACTTCAAACTATACTACAAGGCTACAGTAACCAAAACAGCATGGTACTGGTACCAAAACAGAGATATAGACCAATGGAACAGAACAGAGTCCTCAGAAATAATACCACACATCTACAGCCATCTGATCTTTGACAAACCTGAGAAAAACAAGAAATGGGGAAAGGATTCCCTATTTAATAAATGGTGCTGGGAAAATTGGCTAGCCATAAGTAGAAAGCTGAAACTGGATCCTTTCCTTACTCCTTATACGAAAATTAATTCAAGATGATTAGAGACTTAAATGTTAGACCTAATACCATAAAAATCCTAGAGGAAAACCTAGGTAGTACCATTCAGGACATAGGCATGGGCAAAGACTTCATGTCTAAAACACCAAAAGCAACAGCAGCAAAAGCCAAAATTGACAAATGGGATCTCATTAAACTAAAGAGCTTCTGCACAGCAAAAGAAACTACCATCAGAGTGAACAGGCAACCTACAGAATGGGAGAAAATTTTTGCAATCTACTCATCTGACAAAGGGCTAATATCCAGAACCTACAAAGAACTCAAACAAATTTACAAGAAAAAAACAAACAACCCCATCAAAAAGTGGGCAAAGGATATGAACAGACACTTCTCAAAAGAAGACATTCATACAGCCAACAGACACATGAAAAAATGCTCATCATCACTGGCCATCAGAGAAATGCAAATCAAAACCACAATGAGATACCATCTCACACCAGTTAGAATGGCGATCATTAAAAAGTCAGGAAACAACAGGTGCTGGAGAGGATGTGGAGAAATAGGAACACTTTTACACTGTTGGTGGGATTGTAAACTAGTTCAACCATTATGGAAAACAGTATGGCGATTCCTCAAGGATCTAGAACTAGATGTACCATATGACCCAGCCATCCCATTACTGGGTATATACCCAAAGGATTATAAATTATGCTGCTATAAAGACACATGCACACGTATGTTTATTGCAGCACTATTCACAATAGCAAAGACTTGGAATCAACCCAAATGTCCATCAGTGACAGATTGGATTAAGAAAATGTGGCACATATACACCATGGAATACTATGCAGCCATCAAAAAGGATGAGTTTGTGTTCTTTGTAGGGACATGGATGCAGCTGGAAACCATCATTCTTAGCAAACTATTACAAGAACAGAAAACCAAACACCGCATGTTCTCACTCATAGGTGGGAACTGAACAATGAGATCACTTGGACTCAGGAAGGGGAACATCACACACAGGGGCCTATCATGGGGAGGGGGGAGGGGGGAGGGATTGCATTGGGAGTTATACCTGAGGTAAATGACGAGTTGATGGGTGCAGCACACCAACATGGCACAAGTATACATATGTAACAAACCTGCACGTTATGCACATGTACCCTACAACTTAAAGTATAATAATAATAAATAAATTTAAAAAAAAAAACAATTGAGGGTGTCTTAAACTAGATGAAATATGGTAATTCTTTATTATGGGTCTTCCTCTCCCTGTAGACTGTGAATGCCCATGTACTGCAATACTCTTATTCATATAATGCATAATATATAGGTATCTCATAAATTTAAAATTGTCTAATTGAGAGGGTGGTGCACTAAAGCATAGAAGGTAGAAGAAATACTAAAAAAGAGTATAACTTTTGTGGATTCTGCATAATGTCTGTGGATTGTAACATGAATTTACTCGCTTTGATATTGTCCTATAATTGTGTAAGATGCTACCATTGAGAGAAATACAGTTAAGGCTACATAGGATTTCTTGATATTCTATTTTGCAATTTTCTATGAATCCAGAATCATTTTAAAACAAAAGTTTTAAGGCAAAAAATTACATATAAACTACACACACAGAGAGATACACTATATATAGGATCTAAATATATAATAAATATATGTATTATATAATCTAAAGCCTTTATATATAGTATATGATAACAAATATATGATACATATCATATAATTTTATATGATATATATCAATATATCATATAAATTTATATGATATATATTAATATATTAATATGATATATTAATATATTGATATATTATATATTTATATGATGTATCATATATTAATATATTTATATGATATATATCTATCATATAAATATATTAATATGATATATTTATATATAATCTAAAGCCCTTTAGCAATAAATTCACAGAAATCCATTTTAAAAGACAAAATAGTTTTGACATCATTGTAGACTGAAATCACTGTCATGTAAGTACTCAATAACTAGTTATGATTATGATTTCACTTGTTATTGACATGACCTTGACCTAGCAAAGTGACCTTGTTCATGTAATTGGCTAACAGAATTCATATGGTGCCTATTCAGAGCCTTTCAGCATTGCCAGATAGTCTCTATTCCTTGATCCTAGGACTTTTCTGTGCCTCTCAAAAAATAAGTAATGCCACTTTTAATACCAAAATAAAAGTGATCCCATCTCATCTCCGTAGTGAAAATTCACAGTTTGTGTCATAGTTAAAAGTCCAAATCTCATTTAATGTTAAAGCTTTGTGCACTGGTTGAAACTGCTGAAATAAAGGGAGCCAGTGACTTCTTTTCTGTTTACTAACCTTTTATTTACATCCTTTGCCCTCTTTTCCCTCCAAGATGCTTCTGGATTTCTAGGTTAGTGGGGGAGACAGAGCAGGTAATAGGTAGGGACGGGTTTTACTTGACTGACAACATGGCAAATGGTGATAGAGTCTTCTGAGGTTGGACAGTATTTAAAGTCAACACTCTGTGGACTCTGCACATGGGTAAAGCTGACTTTTCCTCACTGGCACCTTGGTGTGTTTCTCAGGTGTGGGGTTTCTTGGTAGCTCCCTTGGCGAAGACAATGTTTTCTGTTAAATGCTGAACATAGCTATCCCTCAGTACAGCCCAGTTTCTCTCTCTTTACTCTGCCTCTTGCCTTTGAGCACTCACCTGGGCCAACACCAACCCCTCAGTTTCAGGATCATTGTCAATCTCCTCAAATAATCTTCTCAAAACCCTGCCTCCTACAAGGCTATGGGTAAGGGAAAAGAGATCCTCCCTTTGGGAGTCAGGAACACTGAAAATGTCACACTACTTTCACGTTTTCCAAAGTATTAGCCTCTTTACTCTCCCACTTTGACACTTTTCATATTTTTGAAGTTAGTATTGGCTGAGGCTTATAAAATTGGTGGTCTGCCAGCTCCCTTACGAGTCCTGCGCTGTCCTAATTTCTCTATCATCTGGGGTATAAGGGCCGTGGCCAAAATGGAGGTAGAAATATCCCCACGTTTATAGCCACCTCATCAATGTATTATATGAAAAAAGGCATGAAATTTTAGGTATCAAGAAATTCCTTTTCTAATAGCGATGATTTTTCAAGGCAAATGATTGTTAAAATAATAAGCAGAAACTTTAGAAGATCAAAATCTTTAAGTTTCTTTCCAAATCATGTCATGTATTAGTTTAGGATACTTAATCATTTTAATGTGTTCAAGAACATCTGTATTTCTGTCAAATATGGAGTGAGAAAACTTCAATTGAAAATTAAATGAAATTACATCAACTAGTGTTAACAACAAATATGTGCATGACAATACGAGTTACTAGTACACGTTAGCTAGTATTCTACTTCAAGCACTGTTATTAAAAAAAATATGTCCTCAACAATGGTATCCCATCGATATTTTAAAATTTGAGATGTAAACATTAAACATGTTTTAAAACGTGCAAAATAAAGTCTATGTACTCATATATTTCTGGATGAGTTCACATCTATTTCTGCAAAGGCTCGTGTATGTGTGTGTGCTAGTAAGTTTGTGTGTGTAAGTGTGTATGTATGTGTACTTTACTCCTAAGGTATATTGAACTTTTAAGATACCACTCTGAAGTGGCTTTGTATAATTTTGATGATCTTGTTTAATAAGGCATTTAAAAATAGCACAACAAATCTGAATAAAATATCCACTCTTTAAAGTCTAAGTCAAAGGCTATACACATGGAAGGCTGAAAAATAACCAGCTTTTAAATTCTGTCCTTTCAACAATATAACTGCACTTTCAAATGTGCTTTGTTGTTTTCTTTTAATTCACTAAAATTAATCTTATAGATGTAGATGCCAGATTTGCATTAATTAAAACTCTACTGTAGAAGCCAGGCTTAATTGCAATCAAATTTGCTTAATTATGCATGGCGAGAAATTCCCAAACGAGAAAGGTTTTAGTAAGGATTTTGGTTTTTTGCATTGACAAAATAAATTGAAATTGTCATTTTTTGTGTTTTATGTAACACTTGTAAATAATTTGTGGAGCACCTTAAGTCTTCTATGTAAAGCAATGTTATTGCTTAAGTAATTATAACAATCTGCATTTTTCATTGTTAATTGTGGGTGTCAGACTCATTAATTTTAATTTACAGACTGTAATGAAATTAAGAAAATTTTGTGCTGATCTGCTGAAACTTGTCTTACAGGAAGTTGTTTAATACAACTAAAGTTTGAAAAAGTCAAGTCTCATTTTTGTAATTTGTACTTTAACCAGTACAATCATTTTACAACGGCTTTTCAGGAAAATTTGGCTTCAATACAAAAAGACAAACTATGTGAACAATTTTGGCTTAAAACAATTATGTTTCATGTACAGCAATATTTTAAACTATAACATATTTAAGATTATATTTTCTGGTTAAAGAAAATCTGCAAACATTAGGAATATAGTTTCAATTTTATTTTGTCTGTTTTCTATAGGGGATTATGTTGTTGGAGGAAAAAAATGTTCCAAAAACACAGACATAACTGAAAATCAATTTAATCATTCTTAGATCAATAGATTATCAGTGCATTAACACAGTTCAATGAAGATTATCCATGGTTATTTTGTCTCAGATATCTGTCATATGCCCATAGCTTTAAATACTACCTCTGGAATCTCACCTAGTTTTTCAAATATCAATTGAAAACAAAGTAATTCATTTAAAAATTAGTAAAGCATACAATTTAAATAAAGTTAATGACAAAGAACAATGTAAATCCTTTTTATTTTCATGTTAAGACATTTAATTTTGTCCTTGAAGCCTGTTTAAATTTTAACTGGTATAATTATTAATACAATAATATAATGGAAACAGAAAATATCTTTCATGCTTATTTAGTAGCAAGTTAACTTTTAGGGAAATTAGCTAAAGAGGCTTCACCTCAATTATTATTCATCCAATTAAAAATTCTAAAACAATTACTATAATTCTGCTTAAAACCAAGCATGAAACTTTGGTAGTAAAAAACACAATTGTTGAATGTCTTAAGAAGAAAATGACAAAGTGAAGATTATTCCATAATTAAAGCTAACCTTTAATTACTGGTCTTTTAAAATCAAATTATTCTGAAGAGGTAAAATAAATCATCAAAAGGGTCTTGGCAGTGCATCTCTGCATGTAATACTCTTCTACAAGTTATTGGTGGCTCAATTTTTTTTCTCTTTATTAACTCGAGAGACATAATAGAAGCAGGGAATGCTTAGGCAGAATACCAAATACACAAATAACTAGGTGCCATGCATCTAAAGGAGTTTTCCCATAATTTATAAACAATAAGAAGAAGACAATGTAGTCCAGTGTTTAACAATTCAATAGAGAAAATTTAGAAGAGTAAGTTTTCCTCTAAGACTCTCATTTGAGGACTACTTTTGTATTTCATTTGCCCTGATATAAGCCTCAAATTTTGTTAATTTTTTAATTTATTCACAAGAATATTTGATTACTTTTTTTTTTTTTTTTTTTTTGAGACGGAGTTTTGCTCTTGTTGCCCAGGCTGGAGTGCAATGGCACGATCTCGGCTCACCAAGATTCCTGCCTCAGCCTCCCAAGTAGCTGGGATTAGAAGCATGTGCCACTATGCCCAGCTAATTTTGTATTTTTAGTAGAGACGGGGTTTCTCCATGTTGGTCATGCTGGTCTTGAACTCCCGACCTCATGTGATCCACCCGCCTTGGCCTCCCAAGTGCTGGGACTACAGGCTTGAGCCACTGCACCCCGCCTTTTTTCATTCTTAATCGTAACCAATTTTCACCAACCCCTGGTAACCAAGACATTCTATTGCCCCAAATTTTTGTATTATTTTCTGTGCCAGTCCTTAGAATATCATTAAAGACTTCCTTTATTTAGATGCATTCATAATACACTGTGAATAAGTGAGATTTCATATTCTTTCATTTTATTAAATCCCAGGTACAGTTATGCAAAAATCCACTTAAAATTTGTCCTCCAATGTTCCTTGGTCTGTAGAATAACTTTCTCTCTTAATTATACATTTGTCCTTATTCATGCTTAAATTTTCATTTTTAGTTTGCTCTCTCATTAAAAATTCATGTTTCACCCCCTCCATGATCAGTCTTTGTTCCCAATTCCTAAGTACTTTTTCCAGCCATATTTTCACCCATGTCTGTCACATTTTGTTGCCCATATCCTCTATTCCATTCTCTGTCCCCATTTCATCCTGTCCTCTCTGCCCCTGGTTTCACCCAGAGATGCTATTATGGTGATTGATTTACACAGTACAGAACATTCCATAGGTATCATATTGCTATACAACGTACACATCCCATACAACTATAAATCTAAAAATAACTAGCAAAAGGAGATGTTTAAGTGGAAAGTTAAAAGTGTTAACAGGGTCAACTGGTACAGTCATTGTGTGGATGGTGGTTTCACTACCTTGGAGACAAATGGGCAAGAGCCAGTGGAGCTGGGCACTCATGATGAAATCAGTAATAAATCAGACACAGAGTATAAGCATGAATCAAATTACTATACTCAAAATAAGAGCTAGGCACAGACTTGAAAGGAAAATATGTCATTTCCTTCCCTTTCCCACCATTTCGCTCCCATCCATCTTCTGTCTCTCTTACTTGATACCTGTCTTTCTCATTCCCATTTCTAAGCTCCCCTTATTCTAGAATTTTCTAAACAAGTAAGATTTATATCCTAATCCTGAGATGCTTATTCTTATTAAATACAGTATGATGTGTTAAGACCAAATCTCAGCTCTCTAAAGAATCAGGCTTGTAATGATGAATAACATCTGTATCTCTTAAGAAGTAAAAGCCCGTTCACAATTCAGGAATGAACAGACACAACATCCCAAAGGTAATTTGTGCAGTCTTCATACGGACTGTAAAAGACCCCTCTGTCATTTGCAGGAAGCTGTCCCTCTTTTGCTGTCTTCTTGTCTGTTCCTAGACTCATGTGATTTCAATTGTTCTTTCAGTGATTCAGTAACCACCCTCTACTCGGGTGTAGCCACAAGTGCCTCCACGTTAAACCACTTGTAAGACACAGGCAGCTCAACCTCAAACAATGCAGTAGAAATATTGATTTGTGGGAAACAATAGCACCAGGCAGAATGAACTAGCTGTTCTCTTAAATGGGTTGCTCATTTAAGGTCAATACTCAGGTTAGTTCCTGAGGTAAAGCAATAAGTAGACTTTGCCAACTTTGGAGCTTTTCCTTAAGCACTTAAAATTTTTATTTTTATTATGAAAAAAATAAAGAGAATAGTGAAATGAATCCCATGCACCTGTCACTCAGCTTTACCAATTACGTTTTCTCTTTCTCTCAGTGTCCTCTACCATTATTTCAAAATAATACCATTATTTCAAAAATACATCCTATAGCATGTTTGTGCATAGACCCCAAAGCACCTTTAATCAAGTGTTACTTATCTTCTCTTGGGTTTTAAAAACAACCTTCATTTGTCAAATGTCAGTGAAAATTTGCTACAAAGCCATGTAATTTCAATTAATAAAAATTGTCAACTATCTACTATATATAAAAAAACTTAGCCACTGCAGCAAGAATCTGTGGAGTTTCAGTACTCCTTAAAGACTGCTAACCGATACTCTTTTCTCGTTACTGCCCATGCCCCCACCAGCACAATAACCTGGCACTTCTTCTTTTGAGCCTACTCGGGGTTTTTTAGTGGAAATTAATCTGCAATTCTTGGTTTTCTCTAATTTTAATAACATAGTTATTGCTTATCTACCATCTTTCCTGTCTTCAGAATTTAATTGGTACCTCTTCTACTGTTACAGCCTTTGTACTTTCTTTGTTCTTTATTTATTCTTATATCTCTTCTGTTCCTTTATTTTTTTACCAAATTTCAATAAATAGGTAAGTTCAATAGCTAATTTTTTATGTCCACACTTGAATGTTTAAACTATTTTACTTGAAATTGATACTTAAAGTCAACAGCACGTTCTGTGTGATAATGGTAGGATTCTTATTGGCAAAGAGGAGGGGGATAGAAAAATTAAAGAACGGGAATAAGGAAAGCAGTGCCTATAGGTCTACTAGATTCCCTATTCTGTATCTGGTTTTTTCCTCTATATTAACAAAGCCCTACTCTCCATATTATCTCTGCATTTTTGTTAATACATTGCAATTGGTGAAAAGACGGAGCAAAGAGGAATTGTAACTATTACATATCCCCATGTGCTTTTGCCCTTTTCTGGGACAATGTCATCTACAAAGCATATTTTTCTTTTACACTATTTATAATGAGCATTTTTCTACAACAGAAAGATGTAAGGTAGGAATTCTGTGTGGGTGATAGAAACAATCCACTGCTTAATGCTGAAGGAGGATAATATCTTGACAGAGCAAGCTGAGAGTGGCCTGTGGCTGTATTCAAAGCAGGTGAGACTGTTGAGTGATCTACAGAGATTATCTTATCTCACATTTTGATCTTGCTATATCCCAATTCATCTGTTTACAAGTTATAGAAACCAATGCTAGTAATTTAAGATTATTTTATTTTTTGGCAAGTAAAAATTGTACATATTTATGGCATACAACATGATGTTTTGTAGAATGGCTAAAACAAGGTATTTGACATCTGTATTACCTCACACATCTTTTTTTTGAGTGTGTGGTGAAAATACTTAAATTCTACACTCAGCAATTTTCTTTTTTTTTTTTTTTTTTTTTTTTTTGAGACGGAGTCTCGCTCTGTCGCCCAGGCTGGAGTGCAGTGGCGCGATCTCGGCTCACTGCAAGCTCCGCCTCCTGGGTTTACGCCATTCTCCTGCCTCAGCCTCCTGAGTAGCTGGGACTACAGGCGCCCGCCACTGCGCCTGGCTAATTTTTTGTATTTTTAGTAGAAACGGGGTTTCACCGTGGTCTCGATCTCCTGACCTTGTGATCCGCCCGCCTCGGCCTCCCAAAGTGCTGGGATTACAGGCGTGAGCCACCGCGCCCGGCTACTCAGCAATTTTCAAGGATACAACCTATTGTTATTAACCATAATCACCATGACATATAATAGATCTCTTGAACTTATTTCTTCTGTACACCTAAAGTTTTATGTACTTTGACCAACATTTCCGCATTTCCCAGCCTCTGCTGACCACCATTTTACTCTGATTCTATGAATTTGACTTTGCTAGTTTCTGTATGGTATTTGTCTTTCTGTGCCTGACTTATTTCATTTAACACATTGTCCTCCAGTTTCATGCACGTTGCCACAAATGACAGGATTTTCTTTAAAGAGGCTAATAGTATTCCTTTGTATATATACTATATTTTCTTTATCCATTCATCCACTGGTGAACACTCAGGTTGATTTCATATCTTGGCTATTGTAAATAATGCTGCAATGAACATGGGAGTGAAAATATCTCTTCGATTTACTGATTTCATCTCCTTTAGATGTATGCCACATAGTGGTATTACTGGACCATATGGTAGTTCCACTTTTAATATTTTGAGGAACCTTCACACTGTTTTCAAAAATGGCTGTACTAATTTACATTCCCACCAACAGCATATTAGGGTTCCCTTTCCTCCACATCCTTACTGACACTTATCTTTTGTGTGTTCAATAATAATCATTCTAACAGCTATGAGGTGACATCTCATTGTGGTTTTAAATTGCATTTTCCTGATGATTAGTCATGTTGAGCATTTTTTCATATGCCTGTTGATCACTTGCATGTCTTCTTTTGAGAAAAATCTATTCAGATTCTTTGCCCATATTAAAATCTAATTATTTGTCTTCTTACTATTGATTTTCTTATGTATTTTGGATACTAACACCTCGTCAGATGGATGGTTTGCAAACATATTTTCACATTCCATGGTTTATCTCTTCACTTGGTTGATTGCTTCCTTTGCTGTGAAGAAGATTTTTAGTTTGATATAATTCTATTTGTCTTTTTTTGTTCATATTGCTGGTGCTTTGGGGATCATATCCAGAGAAATTATTGCCCAGACCAATGTCATGGAGCTTTTCTCTATATTTTATTCAGTAGTTTTATAGTTGCAAGTCTTATTTTTAAGTCTTTAATCCATTTTGATCTGATTTTTGCATATGGTATGAGTTGAGGGTCTAATTTCATCCTTCTGCATTTGGATATCCAGTTTTCCCAACACTCTTTATTGAAGAGACTGCCCTTTCCACATCATGGGTTCTTGGCATCTCTGTGGACAATTATTTGACCATAAATGTTTGGGTTTATTTCTGTACTTTCTATTCCATCCCATTGGTTTGTGTGACTATTTTTATGCCAGTACCATGCTGATTTAATTACTATAGTCTTGTAGTACATTTTGAAATCAGAAAATGTGATCATCCCAGTTTTGTCCTTTTTACTCAGGATTGCTTTGGCTATTCTGTGTATTTTACGGCTTCACACAAATTTTAGGATTGATTTTTCTATTTCTGTGAAAAATGCCATTGGAATTTTGATAGGGGTTTCTTTGCATCTGTAGATAGCTTTGGGTACTATGAACATTTGAACAATACTAATTCTTCCAACCCATGAACATGGGCCATCTTTCCATTTATTTATGCCTTCCTCAATGTCTTTCATCAATGCTGTATAGTTTTCAATGTAAAGGTCTTTCACCTCCTTGGTTAAATTTATTCCTAAATATTTTATTTTTTATTTGTAGCCATTGTGAATGGGATTGTTTTCATGGTTTCTTTATCTGATAATTTTTGTTAGTGTATAGATATGCTATTGATTTACATATGTTGATTTTGTATCCTGCAAATGTACTGAATTTGTTTATTCTAATAGCTTTTTAGTGAAGTTCTTTAGGGTTTTCTATATATGAGATTACATTGTCTGTAAACAGAGACAATTTAACTTTTTCATTTCTGACTTGAATGCCTTATATTTCTTCTTCTTGTCTAATTGTTCTGGCTAGGATTTTCAGTACTATGTTAAATAGTTGTGATGAGTGTGGGTATCCTTGTTTTATTTCTGATCTTATCTTACACAAAAAAGCTTTCAACTTTTCACTATTGAATATGGTGCTGGTTACAGGCTTTCAAAAGGTATTTTTGTTGTTGTTGTTGAAATAAATTCCTTCTATACCTAATTTCTTGAAAGTTTTTTTATCATTAAAGATGTCTAACTTTATCAGATGCATTTTCTCCATCAATTGAGATGATCATATGGCTTTTGTACTTCCTTGTTTTAATGTGATATATCACATTTATAAATTTGTGATCATCCTTGCATACCAAAGATAAATTTATTTGATCATGGTAAATGATTCTTCTAATGTGCTGTTAAATTTGGTTTACTAGTATTTTGTTGAAGATTTGTGCATCTCTTCAGATCTATTTATGAAGGATATTGTCCTTTAATTTTCTGATATCCTTATCTGGCTTTGATTTCAGGGTAATACTCAGCCTGGTAAAATCAGTTTGGGAGTTTTCCCTCCTCTTCAACTTTTTGAAAGAGTTTGAGAAGGAATACTGTTCTTTAAATGTTTGGTACAATTCGGCAATGAATCTATCAGGTCCTGAGCTTTTCTTTAATGAAGTACTTTTAACTACTGCTTCAATCTTTTTACTTGTTATTGAACTGTTCAGGTTTTTTATTTCTTCATAATTTAGTTTTGGTAAATTGTATGCGTCTAGGAATTTATCCATTTATTCTCAGTTATCCAATTTGTTGGTGTATTTGTTGGTGTATTTTTCTTAGTGGTCTCTTATGGTTCTTTGTAATTCTGTGGTATCAGTTGTAGCACCCCACTTTCAATTATTTTTACTTGAATCTCCGTCTGTTTTCTAGCTCATCTAGCTATAGGTTTATCAATTTTGTTTACCTTTTTCAAAATGCAACTCTTAGTTTTGTTTATCTTTTTTGTTTTTTCTAGCTTTTATTTCATTTATTTCTAGTTTGAACTTTACTACTCCATCCTTCTACTCAGTTTGGGCTTAGTTTGTTCTTTCTATAGTTTTTTGAGGTGTGATATTAGGTTGTTTATTTGGGCTTTGTCTTCTTTTTTATGCATGCATGTATTGCTAAAAACTTCTCTATTAAAACTGCTTTTTCTGCATCCTATAAGTTTTGTTGTCTTTAGATACTTTTTAAATTTTCCTTTTAGTTTCCTTATGAGTATATTGTTTGATTTCCACATATTTGAATTTTCTGAAATTCCTTCCATTAGTGATTTCTAGTTTCATACAGTTGTAGTCAGAAAAGATACTTGATATAATTTCAGTCATTTTGAATTTGTTAAGACATGTGTTGTAGTCTAATATGGGATCTACCCTGGAGAATGCTCTGTGTGCACTTAAGAAGAATGTGTATTCTACAGATGTTACATGGAATGTTCTGTACATATCTGTTAGGTCCATTTGGTGTAAGAGGCAGTTCAAACCCAATGTTTCTTTGATTTTCTGTCTGAATGATCTGTCCATTGTTGAAAATGGGCTACTAAAACCCCTTAATATTATTGCCTTGTAGTTGATCTCTTTCTTCAGATCTATTAGTATTTCCTTTATATATTTAGGTGCTCCAATGTTGAGTGCCTTTATATTTTTATAATTGTTATATCTTCTTGATGAATTCTATCATTATATAATGACCTTTTTGTCTCATGTTACATATTTTGACTTAATATCTATTTTATCTGATATATAAATATAGCAACTCTCAGGGGACTGAGAGAGATTGCAGCTCCTTTCTTGAAGTGGCTCAACAAAGGCTGTTTCTTGCAGCAGGGGATTAAGCAGCTATATCTCCCTCTCTGTGGGGTTCCCTGGCAGAAGTAGCTGTTGGTTACCTCAGTGGCAAAAGATGCTGGTGTGCTGGTGTCCTCTGTGGAGCAGGTCCCATTGGAAACCATGGCAGTTTTCACCATGTGGCTGATATCAGTAACCTCTGCCTTTCTGTGTTACTAGTAGTCTCCTGGCATCTCAAGTATTCCAATCTCACCAGCAATCTATTCTGTGTAGGTATTCTCCATTTCATTGTTGTTGTTGTTTGGTTGTAGTTGTTGTCATTGTTGTTTTATGGGTTTTTATCACTCCACTGTGTGGCTAAAAATTATTTAATGGGCTCCTGAGCCCTCTCAGGGATGTTTTGATTTGTACATAGCAGTCCCTATATTTGTGGTTTGTGTGTGGAGGGATGAAGGCTGATGTATCCTATTTCATCATCTTAGTGACTTTCTTAGGATTTTTAAAAGGGGAGAATTCATTGAAAAAATAATGGGCAGCTACAGAAAGAAGGTGAGGCTGGAAAACTAGGCTTAGATATGGGCAGGATAAAGGGCTCCTCTGAGATTCTGGAAGGCAAGAACTACTCACCTTCTCTTCCAACCAACATCGTGGGAATAATGGAACTCTAAAAAGTATCCTTGCTTACATTCCTCTGTACAATGGTTATAGTCTATAAAAGAGTCCTCCTGACTGCATGTTTGCAAGGTACCTTCCCTTGGCTGTATCACTTTTAAGAGAGGAAATATCTGGGTGAAGGGACTTCCTGGGAGTTCTTTGTTCCTCCCTTACTTGCTTGTCCTATGGGAAGGCACAGCACTTTGATTACAATGCCACCAGGACTCTACCTCAGGGACAAGGGTAATCCCCATGACGAAACCTGGATGTTGTAAATAAGGGAGAATGGCTGCTGCAAAACCAAAATAACAAATGATTACTCCCTACTCCTTTTTAAGTATAAATCTATTAGTTATCATTGCAAGGATGAGAAAACAGCAGACTTTTATGAATAGAATATGCAATCAGTTGGCTTACTATCTCTCTTCTTTCTTTAAGCCTCTTGTCTCACATAACCTTATCTTCATATGCTGCCAGAATATTACTGTCCTGTTTTCCATAAGAGCAAACCTCCCTCTTGGTGCAGTCTCTATGTAGTTCCAACTCTACCTGATGCTCTGCAGTACTCCCTGAAGTACCCTGCAGTTAGAATGTTTGTTCATTATAGTCATCATTGAAAATATGTGACCATGAACAAGTAGTGCTATAAAGCAGTCTACGTAATATTCTATCACTCTTCATTGTGTTTATTTTTTAATAAAAAGCACAATATTCAAAATTTCAAAGAAAAGATATATGCTAAATCTATGTCCCCCAAAAAGGCATTTCCAAGTGTGAACAGCAATTCATAATTTTAAAAAACCCTCATATTTGCACTGTAGATATACCCTCTTATTTTATTGTCAGAACAACCATGCAAGGTTGGTATATTGATTAATGAAGAAATAAAGAAAATGAAGCAGAGAAAGTAAGCAACTTGCTCAAGAATGTGCTAAGAGTAAACAGAACAGGAGGAGTCAAGTCTACTGTTTGGAAAGTGAATTTGATGTTTTTTCATCACAGTAGTGAAGAGACAATGGATGGGAGTGGAATAAGGTGAATGGGGAAGTGGGTATACTAGGGTCACCACTTGAGGTCTTAATTCCAAGCTATACATTGTATTCATTCATTCAATATTTACTGAGTCCCTACTATGTGCCACTCACTACTCTAAGTACTAATGGCATAACAGTAAACTGACAAATTTCTTCTCTCAAATATATATATCAAATATATATTTGTTTTATATGTATGTATTTCTTACATACATATATGTTACATATTTATATTCATACATACTACATATGTAAGAAATCGGCACTTTTATCCCGAGATATGTAATTTTTAAAATTTAATGTGTTATGTTAAATGGTGATTGTGTGCTATTTAAATAAAAAACAGGAAGGAAGCTGGGGAATGTTTAATTGGTGGATTGGGAGCAGTATGCAATTTTAAGTAAAGTGGTCTAAGAAGGCTGCACTGAGAAAGTAGCATTCGATTAATGGCCTGAGAAAGGTGACTTGATGAGCCACACAGTTGTCTGGGGAAGAGCATTCTAGATAGTGGGAACAGCAGGGGCAAAGACTCTGAGCAGGTACTTGCTAAAGTGTTTGAGTAACAGCAGAGAGGCAGAATCAAAGTGAGTAAGTGGAGAGTATAAGATGAGGTCACAAATATCATCAGGGTCTACACGACATAAAGTCCAAAGACACCATTTTACAAATTTTGGTTTCTATTCTGAATGAGATGGGAATATTGGAGGGACTTCAGTAGTAAATAATATGATTTGACATTTTTAAGGTCCACTCTGGTTGTTGTGTACAAATAACTGACTGCAGTGGGGAAAATAATAGAATCAGGGAGAAATTTAGGAGGCTAATGCAGTCATCCAGAAGAAAGAAGGTGGTGTCAAATCAGGACAGAAGCAGAGATGTTGAAAAGTGGTCAGATCTTAAATAAAATTTAAAGGTAATGCATATAGGATTTTCTGTTGGATCAAATGTGGGGTGTGAGAGAAAAGATGTGAAGCATAACTCCATTAAGATCTAGATGTAGCAGGTTGCCGGGAAAAATCAAGAGTTCACATTCTGAAAAGTTAAATTTGAGACATTTAGTAGATGTTTCAGTACAGATGTTGCAATGGTAGTTGGACTTTAGTGGAGAGATTAGGTTTTTAACAATACATTTGAAAGGTGTCACCATGTCAGTGACATTTAAAGCCATGAGCTTGGCAGGGCATGGTGGCTCATGCCTATAGTCTCAGCACTTTGGGAAGCTGAGGTGGAAGGATTGCTTGAGCCGAGAGACCACATGGCAAGATCCCATCTCTATAAAAAACAGTTTAAAAATCAGCTGCGCGTGGTGGCGCACACCTGTAATTCTAGTTACTCCAGAGACTGAGTTGAGAGGATTGCTTGAGCCCAGGAGTTCAAGGTTTCAGTGAACTATAATTGCACCATTGCACTCCAGCTTGGGCAACAGAACAAGACTCTATATCTAAAAAAATAGAAGAGAAAGCCATGAACTTGAATGAAATATCAAGGGGAAAAATGTAGATAGAGAAAAATGAAGTCCAAAGTCTATTTCCTGGGTAATCACAACACTAAGAAACTAGAATCAGAGAAGAAAGAAAACCAAGAGCATGCAGAATTCTGGAAACAAAGTAGAAGTGTTCCAATGAAGCAAAGTGATCATCTTTATTAAATGCTGTTGCTAAGTCAAGTAAGATGAAAACTAAAAAAAAAAAAAAAAAAAAAAAAAATTCCATAGCAATCTGCATGTTCAATGTAATCCCTAACAAAATTCCAAAGTCATTCTTAACAAAAACATTAATAGAAAAAATAATCCTAAAATTTATGTGGAACTACAAAAGACCCAGAATGGCCAAAGCAATCTTAACCAAAAAGAACAAAGCTAGAGGCATCAACACTATGTGATTTCAAAATATATTACAAAGCTATAGTAATTAAAACAACATGATACTGGCATAAAAACAAACATACTAGCCAATGAAATAGGATAGAGAGCTGAGAAAAAAACTCACATATCTATGGCCAAATGATTTTTGACAAAGATGCCAAGAACACCCAATACAGAAAGAACACTCTTCACTACATGGTGTTAGGAAAACTAGATATTCATATACAGAAAACTGAAAATGGGCCCTTATCTCACTCTTATGCAAGAATCAAGTCAAAATGGATAAAGATTTGAATGGAAGACCTCAAACTATAAAACTACTAGAAGAAAACACAGAGGAAAAGTTTTATGACATTGGTCTGGGCAGTGATTTCTTGTGTATGACCACAAAATTACAGGCAACATGAGCAAAAATATACAAATGGGATTACATCAAACTAAACAGGTTCTGCACAGCAAAGAAAACTATAGAGTGACCAGACAACCCATAGATTAGGGAAACCATTTGCAAATCATGCATCAACTAAGGGGCTAATATCCAAAACATACAAGGAACTCAAACTACTTAATAAGAAAACAAATAGCTCTATTTAAAAATGGGCAAAAGACTTAAAAATAAGACATCCAAATTTCCAAAAGATATCTGAAAAAAAAGTTCAACATCTCTAATCAGAGAAATGCAAATCAAAACCACAATAAGCAATCGCCACACACCTATTAGATTGGCCATTATCAAAAAGATGACAGATAACAAGTGTTGGCAAAGATATGGAGAAAAGGGAACCCTGATATACTGTTGGTGATATTGCAAATTAGTACAGCCATTTAAACAAAACAGTATGAAGGGTTCTCAAAAAATTAAAAATAGCTCCAGCATGACTATGGACGAAGGCCTCACTTCAAATGAGGGGGCTATGCGGTGTCAGTTGCCAGCATTCAATCACTGGT
This sequence comes from Macaca mulatta, assembly GCF_049350105.2. Taxonomy (NCBI): domain Eukaryota; kingdom Metazoa; phylum Chordata; class Mammalia; order Primates; family Cercopithecidae; genus Macaca; species Macaca mulatta. The sequence goes on from NC_133422.1 coordinate 67,137,078, forward strand.
GAATAAATGCTTCAGTCCTGAAGGACAGGATGTGGTAGCTCATCACAGGAGCCACTGCAATGTATTTGAGGGGAGACTTCACATACTTTCCTCCTACCTACACACACACACACAAACCCCTAGCTTTGATTTTGCAATTTTAATTTCCTTAAGGATTAGGAGTTGGAAAAATTACATTCTACTACCTACTCTAAGACTAAGCTGTTTAATTGGGAACAAGTCTCATAACATCTCTAAGTCTGTTTTCTTTTTACACGTAAAATTAGGAGACTGGAGATTTTAGATGAGGTAATTATTATTCTTGCTCTCAGACTTTGGGATGGTTTGGAATCATATGAACTCAATTTATAAATTATAAGACTTGTGAGTTTTATAAAGTCTTAAAAGAAAACTTGAAAGTGTTCTATCTAACATCTCCTAACATGTTTTCTTTTGGACATAACCTTATTGAGACTGAACATTGACACTTGATTCCCTGTCATCACTTTATCTTGGTTCTTGTATTAGATTTTTATGACTGCTATAACAAATTACTACAAATGTGGTTGCTCAAAAGAACAGAAACTTGGCCAGGCACTGTGGCTCACGCCCATAATCTCAGGACTTTGGGAGGCCAAAGTGGATGGATCACAAGGTCAGGAGTTCAAGACCAGCCTGGCCAACATGGTGAAACCCTGTCTATACTAAAAATACAAAAATTAGCCAGGCATGGTGGCAGATGCCTGTAATCCCAGCTACTCAGGAGGTTGAGACAGGAGAATTGCTTGAACTCAGGAGGCTGGTGTTGCAGTGAGCGGAGATCACATACTGTTGCACTCCAGCCTAGGCAACAGAGCAAGACTCCGTCTCAAAAAAAAAAAAAAAAATGAACATAAACTTACTTTCTCATAGTTCTAGAGGCCAGAAGTCTTAAATCACTATCGATGAGCTGAAATCAAAATCTCCTCTTCTGTCTGTGTTCAAATCTCCCTCTGACTACATTTTACATGGATACATATGATTCCTTTTAGGGTCCGCCCTCATGATCTATGACAATCTCACCATCGCAACATCTTTAATCACATCTGCAAAAACCCTGCTTTAATATAAAGTAGCATTTATAGATTCCAGAGATAAGGATGAATACATTTTTGTGGGAGTAATTTTTCAATCCACAGTGTTCAAAGGGATTGATATCATACTTACTCATTTATAATTTCAGGAGCAACCTGAATTTGTCAAAGCAAACTAGGTATATTGTGATGGTTAATAGTGATTACACTGAAGGATGCAAAGTATTGTTCCTGGGTGTGTCTGTGAGGGTGTTGCCAAAGGAGATTAACATTTGAGTTAGTAGTCTGGGAAAGGCAGACCTACCCTCAATCTATGTGGGCACAATCTAATCAGCTGCAAGCACAGCCAGAATGAAAGCAGGCTGAAGAATGTGGAAAGTCCAGACTGGCTTAGTCTTCTGGCCTACATCTTTCTACTGTGCTGGATGTTTCCTGCCCTCAAACATCAGACTTCAAGTTGAGCTTTGGCACTCGGACTGGCTTCCTTGTCCTCAGCTTGTAGACGGCCTATACGTTGGACCTCACCTTGTGATCATGTGAGTCAACACTCCTTAATAAACTCCCCTTCATACCTACATCTATCCTATTAGTTCTGCCCCTCTAGAGGGCCCTGACTAATACAGTCATGCTGTGCCAACAATAACAAGACAGCCTGAAATCTCAGTGGCTTCTCATATGAGAGTTTCTCACCCACTCGTCATCATCCAATGTGGCAGGAGGGTTCTGTGTGCCCTCATCCTTCAAGGGCTCAGGTGCTTTCCATCCTGGGGCTCTGCTCTCCACTTGTTTCTTGGCACCTGTTCCAGTCAGTGGGCAGATGGGGAAGGAGACAGAGGATTGCACATGTGGGGTCATAAGGAGAACATGAGAGCCTATGCCACAACATCTTTTGGTACCTTTTCCATCCTTCATGTGGCAGACTGTATTAATGTTCAAAATATTCATTGCTTCACCCTGGGAAGCCCCACCCTTTGACAGCCCTCTTTGGAAGAAGCCTGTACATCTTCACTCTGTGGAACTCAAGTTTGGCCGTGTAACTTAACTTGGCCAAGGAAAGGGAAATAGAAGTGGCAACTCTGGCCAAAAGACTCTGGCCTTGGCCAGAACTCACTTATGTGTCCACTCCTGCCTTTAACGGAGCCTAAAAAATGTCTGATCAAGAAGAAGAGGAGAATACAAATGTTGGAGAACTCCAGCATCCTCTGCTACAACAATTGCCATATTTTTGATACCTTTTCCTTTCTCCATGTGGGAGATCATATTATATTCAAAATATTTGCTGTTCCTCCCAGCAGCTCCCTCTTTCCCTTTGACATTCCTCCTTGAGAGAAAAGTAGACATCCTGACTATATCAAGCATGGCTGTGTAGATTGCTTTGGCCAATGAAATATGAGCAGGTAGTAGAAGTGTTATTTTAGAAACTAGCACATGGTTGAGCCATCTCTCTTTTCTCTCTGCTATGAGACAGGCTATGTCCCAGATAAAGTTGGCTCTATCTACCTAGGTCCTGGAATTCAGACAGCATGGGGCAGAACTACAGTCAACTGACCATGGACATGTTGTGTGAGTTAGAAATTAATCATTGATGCTGTAAACCACTCAAATTTGGAAATCTTTTGTTAACAGAGCATAAACTGGAAAATACATTTCATCATTTCTCAGGGTTTATCAATGACAAATTCATGAACTGGAGATGAGCTAAATTAAAAAAATAGAGATTCTCCCACAATTTTCTCTACTCATTTACCCATCTTGGGTTCCTAAATGTGTCACTTTTTCCAGATGTCTTTCTTTTTTTTTCCTTTAAAAAATTGCTGTGGCTCACACCTGTAATCCCAGCACTTTGGGAGACCGAGGCGGGCAGACCATGAGGTCAGGAGATCGAGATCATCCTGGCTAACACGGTGAAACCCTGTCTCTACTAAAAATACAAAAAAATTAGCCGGGCGTGGTGGCAGGCGCCTGTAGTCCCAGCTACTCGAGAGGCTGAGGCAGGAGAATGGCATGAACCTGGGAGGCGGAGCTTGCAGTGAGCTGAGATCGCACCACTGCACTCCAGCCTGGGTGACACAGTGAGACTCTGTCTCGAAAAACAAATAAAAATAAATTAAAAAATTAAAAAATTGTATTCCTCTTTTTGTTTCCTTTAGCTATTTCTTCCCTTTCTTTGTCCAAATCACTAAAAGTGGTCTGTGAGAATTTAGGCAGAACTAGAAACTCAAATTTACAAATTTGAAATTTCATTTTCTGGAATCACGTAAGCATTGTAATACTGTGATTCAATGGTGTGCCAAAGTTAACTCATATGAGCTTATAGAGTTTATTGTTAATTTTTCAGGCATGCTGTGAGCAGTTGTCAAACACAGCCATTATTAAACATTTCAAAAATTAGATTTAAAACAAAAGCAATAAATACTCAAAACTCATTACTTCTTAATAATTTCACTAGATTTTACTATTATCAATTACCTCAAGATTTTTTTTTTTTTTTTTTTGTATAGTGGTGACACAATGTAATAATAGACTAGTGGGCATCTTTGAAGCTTTGCATCTAGTGATTTCAGGTTGGTGGCTTGAAATCAGATATGATGGGAGTATACCACAGAAATTAGTGTGCTTCACAAATCAGGGCTTTTTGTTTAACTTTTACCAACACCCCATTATATATAGTTGGCCCTCCATATTCACAGGGTGAGGTTTGGTTCCAAGACCCCTTAGTGTACCAAAATCCATGTATACTCAAGTCTCTTAAAAAAATAGGGTAGTGCAGTCACTTTCCATATACAGGGTTCTGCATCTTCAAATTCAACCAAACATGGAAGGAAAACACATACAGGGGATCCTCCTGGACTCACCAGGTTGGTCGAATCCACAGATGCAAAACCTGTGGCTATGGAGGGCCGGCTGTATACTCTTAAAAAGCTATCTAAATCTTAAGTCTAAAACTCAGCAGGGCTTGAGGAGCTATTTTTAGAGAAATACATCCTCTTAGCTTTCAGAAGATACTTTCTACATCTCTAGTAAAAATATTTATGGAATAGCCTTTTCTTTCATTTTTTTGACTTTTTGGGAACACTCTGATAAAAGAACAATGGTGAATTATATATAAGTCTGTTAGAACTAATTCACTGCTCAAAAAAAGAGATCAACAGAAAATAAAGGGAGATAAAATTTAGTAGGCTAAAAAGATGATTGAATTTTCTAGCAGGGTTAATTCATTTGTAATAATGAAGAGGATCTGTACTACTGGGGAAGAAACAAGCTTTTATTATATAGGAAAGTGTTTACATTGTATATATCTATTGCCGTGATTTCAATCTTTGAGAAAAACTAAAGCTTTCACGAGCTAATCATCTTCCTTATCTTCATATTCTGGCTAATTAGTAATTATAAATTGCCTATTTTAAAACAGGATCTAGGACACAATGAGAATTTTTAAAAAGTTAAATCAATCTGGGCTGAATGCCAAGAAAAATTAAAAATTTAGTTTAACACTCCTGGGATCTCTGTGTGTATGTGTATATGTCTATGACTGTGTTTATTCGACAAAACTAATTGAAAAGAAGATATCTGGAAATTAAACCTCAAATAACATTAGTCAGAGATAAGGAAGTGTATTTTTAATCCAAGTTCATTGGACAAAAAAAAGTCTATAAAGTAACTTAATCCAAGGGTTTTTTGGGTTTTTTTTTTTTTTAAATTAAGGTGTTGAAGTTGCCTGTATTTAAAATTAATACCTAGGGACAGAAAACCTACTCCTTAAACCTGATACTAAGAAATATGCTTAATAATAGAGTCAGGGGTAGAAAAGGTTTTAAGGAGGAGAAAACAAAAGTGAAAATAAAGAGACAAGCAAAGGATATAGCAGATGGAGATAGACATTCAAAGCAGGAGAAAGAGTAGGAAAGATTAAAGCATTTAGAACATATTCCAAGGAATATTCTTAGGCTATGGACATCACAGTGGGCTGTCTCCCTGCCCTTTGGGTAATTGACTAGCCACTATTCTCAGCTGCTTAAGTGTATAAGCTTCTTAAAAGGCCATTTTTGTTTTATTCATAGTGCCTACTATAGTGCCCTGCATGTCAGTGACATATCATAATTTATCACCTAATTAGTTAATATTTGTTCTGGAAACTTCAGAGGCTCAACTTTGAATGGATCAAACAAGAACAAAACCAATGAAAATGCATACCCTACCATTGATTATCTGGGACCACGGCAGTGTATTTATATTAGATACCTGCCAAAAAATCTGTATCTGTATCTATGTCTAGATAGATAGATAGATAGATAGATAGATAGATAGATAGATAGATAGATAGATATCTCCTCATTCTCATTCTCATATCATTGTCTCATTCTCATGATTACGGTCTTTTAAATCTAATCTCTTAAAATCCAGTCCTTCAAATCCTCAGGGGCACCTTTCCAGACCACCTGAGTAACAGTGATCCCTATAGAAAATATAAAGACAGAATTGTGTTACTAATGTAACATAACTTAAGCCTTGACAACCAAAGTAATTAAGAAAAGCCTCCACAAGCCTCATCCACTGACACTGCTTCTCAGTGCTGTTCTCTCCTTGTGGTCACCAGTCAGGATAGAGAAACTCCAGAATGAAGAACTGATAAATTACAAGAGGGAGCAGGCTACAAAATTGCCCAGCCTTCCTGTGGTGGTTGCTGTGACTTCTCAACCTATTTTAATCTTTCCAAACCCATCTTAATCTTCTAAGATTTTCAGGGCTAAAAGAAGCATCTTGGTTTATTCTAGGAGGCATGGATATCCATTAGCAATGGTGAAGAGACCCAAATATTATTTTTCAAAAATCTCTTAATCTCTGTGAGCTTTAGTTCCTCATCTGTAAAACCTGAATAATGGTGCCTAGGTCATTAGATTAATAGAGATGACAAATGTGCAGCAGTTAGTCTAGTTCTTGAAATTACCATCCTTAATTCACAGTAGCTATACTGTCAAAATAAAAATGTTGCCACTAAGTGTTGCTTAATCCCTTCAAGCTGTCCTTCATATGTGCTTCTTCCATTTTAGATTTATGGCTCTTATCCTACCAAATCCTTTCCTTCCAAGGTCTTGTTTCTTCCAATCGTTCAGCATATGCCTTCCTGGCATGCTGTTTAAGGAAATACTGACCCCTACTGCTTCAAGTTCTGGCTCTTCTTCCTTACTTTCAAGGTTTTGCTTTCTTAGATCTTTTCGCCCTCAATTTCCTTAGCTACGCATTTTGCCAATTATTCCCGGTCACTGAAACATGCTTCTACTAATCAGAACAACCTCACTCCTATTCCCTATTCCCCTGAATATGCCATTCTTAATCTTACTATGTTTTTTCCTGTTTTTACACTCCCTCCTAGGAGGCCCTTTAAAGAAAAGGTCTTACTCAATGTTCAAGGCCAGTTAAATTACACATCTCCCGAATGACTCTCTTTTATCTCCCCAAGGCTATTTCCACTACACTTTTCCCTGCCTTCTCTGTACTTTTATTTTGTTGGTACTGTACAGTCTAGAAGCTTATTTTATAGCCTCAAGAAAATTATAAATGTTATTAAGGCAAAAATTATCTGATTCATTTATTTTGCTGGTTTAGGCACTAAAGTGTTCATTAAAGGTTTGGTTGCATGGAAACAGCAAGCCTAAAATGAAAGCTCTCGCATTTATTGAGGGTTTACTTTGTGTCTGTCACATGCCCTTTATACTTTATCATTGTCCAAAAAAGCTGTTGTGATAGTTATGAATTCTTGCCATTTATAAATGAGGAATCTGTGATTCAGTAACATTAAGTCACACGCCCAGGGCTATTGTGTCAGTCAGCCATTCAACAACTATTTGCAGAGAGTCTGCCTTTGTCTTTCTTGAATTTCACAAGCACACAACAGTTGATTAGAAACATTGATCTTTCTTCTCTCCCTGGAAGGCTCAAGTTCATTCCCATCTCACAGCCCTCACACTTCCCGTTCCTTCTCCTTAAAAGGATCTTCCTCCAATCTTCATGTCATTGCCTCATTCTCATGACTAAGGGCTTAAATCCAGTCTCTTAAAATCAATCCCTCAAATCCTCAGGGAGATCTTTCCAGATCACCTGAGCAACGGTGGTCCCTAATCACTCCCCAGCATATCATTCTATTTAATCTGCTTCATAACACATATGGAGGTCTGAAATTATCTATGATGATTTACTAATTATGAATAAATATAAACCCCTGCCATCATGAAATTTTGTATATTACATTTAGACTGGACCAAGGCAAAAGTTCATTCTCTAACATTAAGGTGTGCTGCTTAAAATTATGAACTGAGTCACAGAAGTAGCTAATAAAATCTATTTTTTCATTAAATAAAAAAAAAACAACCTGTTACTGACTCTTTTTGGTTCTATTTGCCTTTAAGTAACATTTTTTTCCTATTTTCAGTCAAAATATAACATATAATTCTTTAAATTAAAGACATTATGAATAACTAAAGAATTATTGGATTAGTTTGTTCTCATGCTGCTAATAAAGACAAACCTGAGACTGGGAAATTTATAAAGGAAAGAAGTTTAAAGGACTCACAATTCCACGAGGCTGGGGAGGCCTCACAATCATGGCAGAAGGCAAAGGAAGAGCAAAGGCACATCTTAATGGCAACAGGCAAGACAGTATGTGCAGGGAAACTCCCCTTTTTAAAACCATCAAATCTCATGAGAACAGTATGGGAAAAACCTATCCCCATGATTCAATTACCTCCCACCAGGTCCCTCTCTGGACATGTGGGGATTATTGCAATTCAAGGTGAGATCTGGTTGGGGACACAGAGCCAGACCATATCACATATGAAATAGGTGAAGAATGGTATGGTATTGGCAATTTTATATGGTTCAACCAAAGAGACTAGCTTTAGATGCTGGTAATCTCTAGGTAACAGTTACAATTTTTTAGACACCAGATTGCTGTCCCCGGAGTTATCAGACTTGAGGGAAAAAAAAAATCCTCTATAATAATTTACTTTTCTGAACAGAATGGGAGATACTTTCTACATCATTCAAAATAAAATTCATGTGCTAAAGAGAATTCTGGTTCACCTTTGCTACACTTTAGAGAAATACACGTTGTGAAATAGTTAAACATCAGCTTGATAGTACAGATAAAAAAGGGAAAACACTGAAATAGGCATGGTTAATGGCTCCTTTTTAAAAGCAAAATCTAACTATAGGCACATAGACACTGAGACACAGTGCATCCATCAACCTTAGAAAAAGGTTTCTGGTCTGAGTATTGACGTGCAGGATAGTGGCAGGGCTTGAGATAATGGAGCAGCTTTATTCCTAGAGTGCTGTTTTTAACTGAAACTTCATTGATGTGTGCGAGGTTTCTTGAGAGAAAGTAACATATGAAAAATGATTGGATTTCTGCATATTGCAGGAGATATTCTTTCCTACACAAATAATGTGAAATATTCCTAGAGTCACTAGATTTCACTAATTCTAAGCTCAGACAACTCTAGATTATTCATGCACATGATCCAGTTTGTAGGTTATTTGTAGCATTCTTTTTAATTCCTAGTATCTACCTAACAACTAACCCACTTCTGAACTAGCCCTCTTTTCCTTGATAGCCACCAACATTACTGCAAGGAATAGTAGCTTAAGTAACTCCAGTTTAAAAAATAATAATAATAAAATCTTTTTAAATTGAAAGTTATTCCACACACTTTAAAATATTTTGAAATTCTAGGTCATTTACGACTCTTTGTTCCTCCACTAAAGTGTCTTTTACCATTTTTATTTGGAATGTTTAGATTCAAAGTTCCCAATGTTTATTTACTCCCTTCAAAGAAGCATGAATGTTCTTAGGAGATCCACTTAGGAGGGGTATCACTGTGTAAGCTGAAAGCCTCCAGGTTTAAATTGCAGTTATAGGTACTGAAATAGAACAGCAAACTTCTTCGTTCATCAGCTTTATAAAAATAAGAACTAAGGCCGGGCGCGGTGGCTCAAGCCTGTAATCCCAGCACTTTGGGAGGCCGAGATGGGCAGATCACGAGGTCAGGAGATCAAGACCATCCTGGCGAAGACGGTGAAACCCCGTCTCTACTAAAAAATACAAAAAACTAGCTGGGCGAGGTGGCGGGCGCCTGTAGTCCCAGCTACTCGGGAGGCTGAGGCAGGAGAATGGCGTAAACCCGGGAGGCGGAGCTTGCAGTGAGCTGAGATCCGGCCATTGCACTCAGGGCTGGGCGACAGAGCGAGACTCCGTCTCAAAAAAAAATAAAAAATAAAAAAAATAAAAATAAGAACTAGTATCTTCCGTAAAAGCAGCTGAACACTGGTAACGTTACCAACAGCTAGAATTAAAAAGTAAAATAAAATCTAAAGAAATAAAAAATATATGCATAACACTGATTAAACCACAGTTTACTGGGGGTCAGGTTTGTCCTCATAACAAATGAGAATGATCCTTTCTAGCTCACAAAATATTTTCAGGTCAGGAGATCGAGACCACAGTGAAACCCCGTCTCTACTAAAAATACAAAAAAAAAATTAGCCGGGCGCGGTGCCGGGTGCCTGTAGTCCCAGCTACTCAGGAGGCTGAGGCAGGAGAATGGCGGGAACCCGGGAGGCGGAGCTTGCAGTGAGCCGAGATCGCGCCACTGCACTCCAGCCTGGGCAACAGCGTGAGACTCCGTCTCAAAAAAAAAAAAAAAAATTTCAGGTTTAGGTACTACTTGAACTTGTCCTCAATCGAGATTTTCATGTATTTGAATTTTAAAAGCCTGGACCTGGCAGTTAGTTTTTGCCTAACTTGACACTAATAAAAAAAATCTTCCTGAGGAGGGTTCTTTATAGGTTGAATGCTTTGAAAACCCCCTTGGAAACAGGGCCCTGGAACCTGGGACAAAGAGAAATGTATGGAGCTGCTTCCAGGAAACAGGAAGAGAAATGTATTTGTAATGAAGCTTGCTGTTTCTGGAGGAAGGATGGTGGCAAGGGTAGAAGGACCTGGAAGAAATACACAAGCTTTGTGAATCCATGTGCTGCAATATGTGTTATGTGTTATAGTGGGTTATATTGTATCCTTCCCAAATTCATATGTGGAAGTCCTAAACCCCAGCACATAAAAATATGACATTATTTGGAGATAGGGTCTTTGTAAGAATTATCAAGTTGAAATGATTATTCATTTCAATAGGGAACCATTGGGGGGGGGGTTCCTAATCCAATATAACTGGTGACCTTATATAAAGGAGAATTTGGGATATGAAGACATGTACAGGTCAATATGTAAATCAACACGGCCATATGCAAGCCACAAAACAGATCCTTCCCTCATAGCCCTCAGAGGGAATCAACCCTACAAACACCATAACTTCAGACTCCTGTCCCCCAGAACTGAGATAATACATTTCTGTTCTGCTCTCTAAGATACCCAGTTTGTGGCACTTTGTTACACCTGCCCTTGCAAATAATACATATGGCACAGGGATGCTAAACACTGCTCCAAGTGCACAAGATCTTTAGTAAAACCTACATTACGCATTCATTCTTTCAGTGCAACAGAATCATTTATTGGGAATGTAAAAAGCCTCTGAATTCCAGACATTGTGAGTTTGTGATAAAAAGAAAGAGAATACAAACTGATAGCCAAAAACCGAATTATTCTAGAGCCAAAAACCGAATTATTCTAGTTTATCCTTACTTCATATTGTACCATGATAAAATTCTGCAATGGAAAGAAAATTCTGCAGCTTTTCCCCATCTCTCTTCTTCCTTTCCACATCCTTGTTGCTTTTTTAAGTAACTATATATTTATGAAATAAGGTATTGTAGAGAGAGTCTGGGTCTTAAAATCAGGCAGATAGGTATTTAAATTCCAGCTCTGCCACTGATAAGTTACTTAAATTCTCTGAGGCACAGTTTTATGATGTGCAAAACAGTGACAAAACTTTCTTTAAAAATCACTGTCATTAAATAAAAGGAATAGCAAAAGGCTTAAAAACATTACAAGGAAGCAACCAGCCAAATCCAAAATACAGAATATGCTTCAGGGTAAGTGGTCAGGTTTCCTTAACAAAAATAAATGGCACAAGAAGGGTAGATGGGCACTTAAAGATTAAAGAGAGAGAGACGTATCAGCCAGATGCTGAGTGCTATGGTCTGAAATTTGTGTTTCCCCAAAGTCCGTATTTTGAAATCCCAAACCCAAGCTGATGGTATTAGGAGGTGGCAGGGAGGCAGGTAGTAGTGATTAGATTATCTCCTACAAAATGGGATTGGTGTTCTTATAAAAGAGGCCCAGAGAACTACCTTTCCCCTTCTACCATGTGAAGACACAGCTAGAAGGCACAGTCTATGAGGAAGTTTATCTTCCTCAGACACCGAATATGCTGGCACCTCGATCTTGGACTTTGTGGGCTCCATAACCATAAGAAATAAATTTCTGTTGTTTATAAGTTACCCAGACTAAGGTGATTTGTTATAGCAGCCTGAGGACAAAGATACTGTGTATGTAACTTGTTTGGATCCTGATTAAGCAAACTATATTAGGCCATTCTTGCATTGCTATAAATAAGTCCCTGATACTGGGTAATTTAGAAAGAAAAGAGGTTTTATTGGCTAATCATCCTGCAGGCTTTACAGGAAGCATGGTGCTGGCATCTGCTTAGCTTCTAGGGAGGTCTCAGGAAGTTTACAATCATGGCAGAAAGCAAAGGAGGAGCAGGCACATCACATGGCAAATGCAGGAGCAAGAGAGAGAGAAGGACGGGAAGTGTCACACACTTTTAAACAATCAGATCTCATGAGAACTCACTAACTATCACGAGGACAGCACCAAGGGGATGGAGTTAAACCACATATGAGAAATCTGCCCCCATGATGCATTCATCTCCCACCGGGCCCCACCTCCAACACTGGGAATTACACTGCAACATGAGACTTGGGTGGGGACAAATATCCAAACTATAACACAAACCAACTATAAAAGGATTTAAAAAAAATAATTGGAGAGATTTGAATATAAATAGATGATAGGTAACATTAGTAACCTGTTTCTTTGGTTTGTCCTGTGCAATAATGGCATTGTGGCTAATTTTTTCTAAACATCTTTATATGTTACGGACATATTAAGCATTTATGTGAAATGTTTGAGATTTGTGAAATACACTATAGGAAAAAAGTGAAAGTATAGCTGTCCCTGAATCAGAAAGTGGATAATAATTATTGAAGTTTGGTGAATATCTGGAAGTTTATATTATTCTCTTTATCTTTGCATATATTTCAAATTTTCCATAACACAATTTTTTTAACTATTTTAAACATATATAGTAGAAATGTGTTAAATGTAATTTTTCTTCCCTTTTGATAACTTTATATTTATTTTGGGACCAGTAAGTAGCCTTTCATTTCTATTAAAGAGAAAAACTCCCCCACCAAAAAAATAAGTTTTTGCTCAACATGTATTACTGTCCCCCACTGAGTAACCAGCATGCCCATCAAAGCTTTTCAAATGCTTCAGCAAAATTTTCTCAAAACAAACTTATATGGGAAAATGCAGCCTGAAAATAAGAAAGGTTGTCACCTATATATTAGAAATTTCAAACATTTTCTCCTCTAGATAAGGTAAAGCGGAAGGTCTGAGGCATGTACACTTGGAAGGCTCCTAGTTTCTTCTTTCGTGAGAGAGAAACATGCCCAGGAAGTAAAGGGAGGGGACTCTAAGCCCTGTGAGCTCCCCACCACTCAGGGGAAGAAAGGATTGTGGTGACCCACATAGAAACAATAACAAAGACAAACCGCTTTCCAAACTAGGACCTAGCAAAGAATATACTGTGTTAGGAAAGGAATGAAAAGTCCCTGTGGCTGCTGCCTGGAGTACACGACATTTGAAACTGACAGTACATTTTATAGCTTTAAAAGTTATACATCTTTAGTTCAAAAAATTTAGAGAGGTATACCTGGTTACCAAGAAGAAAGTAAAAGTCACCTATAATTTTATACCCTAGAAATAACCACGAGCAATGTTTTATGGATATTACTTTTAGCCCTTTCGTTTACATACGTAGAGCTAAAATATATGGAACAATTTTCAATGAAATTCAGATTATACTACAGAAAACATTTATATATTGCAGTTAGCAAGTTATTTTAATGCCTGTATAATATTTTGTTAAAAATACTGTAGAACAGGGAATAGAGAATGATATGAACTTGAGCACATGTATGATTACTTCCCCAATCACCAACCCCTCCCCCAATTCTAAAAACAATAATTGTAATAACATAAAATGGGAGGACTACATCAACATTGGGAACTAGAAAAGAGAGTCATGAAAATGTCAGAAGCACCAAGGAACTTCTGCTAGGTAGATTAAGGAAGATCAACTAAAGATGACTCATCACAGAAAGTTCAAGGTGGAGCTCCAAGGCCTCTCAAATACTCTGGGGGTAAGGGGGCATAGAAAATTTCCAGATGAAAATTCTATGAGTAAGCAAAATTCCAGGAAAAATCCCAAGATAGTGGAGGCAGTGGGATAACAAACAGGTATCACGTGGCAATACCGAAAGAAGCATCTCCAGAGGACATTTCTCAATATCACCATTGTTCTTAGTAAGTGAATACTTCACTTTTTCTCCTGCTTCTGTCAAGTAATTGGTCGTGAATTAGCTTCGAGATTTCTGCTTCAAGGCAGGTGTCCATCTGTATCCAAACAAATCAGGAAACCCAACAACAATGCTGTTTCCAGAGATAATATCATGCTTGGTCAAAATGCTCACTATTTAAGAGAAGAAATAAGTGGAAAATAGATATAGATAATAGGGCCTGTAAAAGAAAATCTTTAACTGGAGTCAACAAGGTGAGAAGCAGAAAACATTTTTATAATATTTAGTGCAGGCAAAGTATTTCAGATACAAGCTGGGAAAAAATGTTTCTACAAAAATAAAGATGCAAATTGAGACAATAAGTCAAAGGACAGAGATGAAAGAGAACCAACTAATTGGTGAGCAGAAGTGCAAAGGAAGGCATGTGAGATCAGGAATGATTTGAAATGAAACAGGTAATAATGGAATGTCAATACTTAATTCATTAAAATTTCTAGTGTTTAATAAGCTCCAGAGAACAAAATGATCTGTGTGAAAGTCAAATACAGAGTTTGGCCTTGAAAAATCCTCCCAGAATACAGTGGAAAAGAAAAACCAGTGACAATTATTAGAGAGAAGATTGAGAACAGACAATCACAACCTTACATACAGGTAATTTGTGTTTCTCAAGACCAGTATAAATGAAAAACAATCCATATCCAAAGAGATAACAGACAAAAACACACCTCAACTGAAGAAAATCCTGAATCAAGAATAGAAATAATTTGTCCTGCACTAGAAAAATAGTCATTAGAAAGAACTAATAATTATAAATAGCCTGATAGAATTATTGAACTTTACACTGACCATAAGCATCTTTGCAACAGTGTGTGCATGTAGAGGATAATCGAGTTTTGAGAAGTTGGGATCCAGGATTTAGAGACTTACCAAAGTTACCAAAGTTATGGTAAGTAATGCAGCAGGACTGTCTCAGATATCAATGACTCGGTAAGTATTCCACCTGAGATCTCACCCCGTGAGAAGTAACTACAACATTTCTCCAGCCAACTAAGAAATGATTCAAAATAATAACCCCAATAAGAAAGTCACTTATGGAAGGACCACCACTGACAAAGGCATCTTCAGAAATGCTCCCTGCAAGGTCCTTCTTGCTCAGTCTCACAATACCACCACTTCCCAGTTTTCGACACACTCTCTTTTGCTGCCTCTACCTCCACCTGAACTTTCAATGTTGGAATTCCTTGGAATTTGTTCTCAGTCCTCATATGTTTACCTGCCATCCTATACAATAGCACCCATTCTGAGAGCTTGAAAGACAATGTATATACTTGTGACTGTCAGTTTATATCTCCAGGATACTCTAGACTCATCTGTCCAGCTGCTATTTGACATCTCAGCTCAGATATCTCATATGCATCTCAAACTTAACATGTCGCAACAAAATTTTCTTCAGTGTTGTTCCACTTCATGCAGTCTTCCCTAACTCAGCAAAAAGCACCACAAAGTTGCTAGACCAGAAGCCTAGGAGATATCCTTTAGTCCTCTCTCTCCTTCCTTCAAACCTTCATATTCAATCTACCAACCAAACTTTTCTATTCTATATGCAAAATATATATCTTGAAACTTTCCAGTCCTCTCCCTCTCCAGGGCCATTATTCTAATCCAATCCACAGTCGTCTGTCACCCCGACTACCCCAACAGCTTCCTAGCTGATCCCCCTACTTCTACCTTAAAGAGCTCTTAATATGTTCTCTATGCAGCTGTCAAAATATATGTTTTAAAACTTAAATTGGATAATTTCATTTCCCTGCTGCATATTCTTCAATGGCTTTCACTGCATTACATATAACATTCAAACCCATAAACAAAGCTTATGTGCCCTATAAGATCTGGTACCATCTCTACTCTACCACAGCTGATGCCTCCCTATGTCATTGCTTACCGGGCTCCAACTTCTGCAACTCCAAACATTTCCAGAGCATGCCAGGTTCTGTTCCCACGTTAGGACACATAGATGGAATATGTAGTTTCTGTATCCGTTATTCTCTGTCACTCAAGCTCTGCATGGCTGCCTTCTCAGCCACCTCCTCCACTGCCATTTCCTATCCCAATAACCTGCTCTTTCCTTCAGTGGCCTTACCACTGAATTGTTTGGATTATTCTGTAATTATTTTGATTGTTCATCTTTTCTTTGTTTTCTACCTGTCTCTGCCATAAAAATAAAAGTTTCCTAAGGACAAAGTCTGTGCCTTTTTCACCATTTTATCCCCAGGAATTTGGCACATTGGAGAGGTCAATGCATATATATTAAATTACATTGAATGAATGAGTGAGTGGATGGATGTTGAAAATACACTTGCAAACAGAATACTTAGATTTAGAGTAAAATAGCTTGTGACTCAATAATCCCACTGTTACTGGGTACATATCCAGAGGAAATGAGAACAGTATGCCAAAGAGAGATCTGTGCTCCCACATTCATTACAGCATTATTCACAATAGCCAAGATATAAAATCAACCTAAGCCCATCAGTGAATGGACAAAGAAAACATAGTGGATGTGTGTGTGTGTGTGTGTGTGTGTGTGTGTGTGTGTGTGTATATATATAGTGTGTATGTGTGCCTAAGTGTATATATATTTATATTGTGTATATGTGTTAGGTATATATATACATAGTGTGTACATGTCTGTATTGTATATTTACATACACACATATACACACGTACACACTATGTATATATGTGTGTGTGTGTGTATATATATAATGGAAGATTACATACCCTTAAAAGAGAATAAAATCCTGTTATTTCTGACAATATGGATAAATCTGGAGTATATTACATTAAGTGAAATAAGTCATGCACAGAAAGACAAATATTGCATGATCTCACTCATTAGTGGAATCTTAAAAAACTGAACTGATAGAAGCATAGAACAGAATAGTAGTTACCTGGGGCTGGTTAGAGAAGGAGAGTAGGGTGATAATGCTCAAAGGATACAATATTTCAATTAGATAGGAGGAATAGCTGAAGATGCCTCCTGTATACCATTGGGACTATAGTTAATAACAATGTTTTCTATTCTTGGAAATTGCTGAGAGTAAATTTTAAGTGTTCTTGCCACACATAAAAAAAGTATGTAAGGTAATACATATGTTAATTAGCTTGATTTAGCCTTCTACAATGTATACATATATTAAACCATCATATTGTACATTATAAATATATAAAGTCAAAATTTTTTATGAAAACAAATTACCAAAGCTAACTCAAAGTGCTATCCAATCTAACAACTATGGAATGTGAGAAAGTAGAACTACCAAAGAGCCACCCCTGAAAATGATATGGGGCCCACATTTTTTTTAACAGACAAATTTTACTGATTATCCATTTGAAAGACAAATCATTCCTACAGATGCTTTAAAAGATATTTTCAAAAGCATTAAAAAAATGAAAAATATCATAATTCATTTTACAGTAATAACATTTACAAAGAAAGAAAATTTCAAGGAAAGAAGACTGTAGCGCAAATTCATTTAGGACTGAAATACAAAGCATTCTTAAACAAACAAACAAAATGAATCCATAACAGTATTTTTTAAAGGTCAGCACACACCATGACCAAATAAAGATCATTTTAAGAATATAAAGATAGTTTGCTCTTATTATATAATCATCTCATTAGATACCCAAAAGGTATTTAATAAGATTCTACAAAAATTCAAAATAATAAATTCTGAGTAAAATAAGAATAGGACAACAGTTTCTTTTTTAACTTTAGTTTTAAGTTCAGGGATACACGTGCAGGTTTGTTACATGGGTAAACATGTGTCATGGGAATATGTTGTACAGATCATTTCATCACCCACGTATTAAGCCTAGTACCCATCAGTTATTTTTCCTGATCCTCTCCCTCCTCCCACCCTCCACTCTCCAAAAGACCCCAGTGTGTATTGCTTTTCTGTATGTAGGACAACAGTTTCTTTCCATGCCTTAAAATCTATTGCAAAACGACATTCAGGATCTTGTCGAATGATAGGCAGTAGACTCATCCTTATAAGAATCTGAACACAGGCCACGCCTGTAGTCCCAGCACTTTGGGAGGCCTAAGTGGACAGATTGCTTGAGGTCAAGAGTTTGAGGTCAGGTTTCCCCAATCTGGCCTACATGAGGAAACCCGGTCTCTACTAAAAATACAAAAATTAGCTGGGCATAGTGGCTGCACCTGTAGTCCCAAATACTCAGGAGACTAAGGCACAAAAATTGGTTGAATCTGGGAGATGGAGGTTGCAGTGAGCCAAGATCATTTCAGGGCACCCCAGCTTGAGCGACAGAGCATGGCTGTATCAAAAAGAGAGAATCTAAATACAAGGATGCCTGTTAACATCATTCTGAAAGTATAATCAGTGAAATCATCAAACAGGGAAAAATATTAATATTATAGATGAGGCAGCAAACCTATTATTATTATCTACATAGACACCACAAAAGGGAACTTGACTACAACTGTTAGGGAAGTTCAAAACTATGACTAGTTACAGAATTAACATAACACGATTCAATTCCTTTCCTAGATAATAATAACTGTCGAAAATCTAGAAATGGGAAATTATCTCATCCATAATACAATCAAAAATATAAAACTCCTGGGAGAAAATATTAATGATACATGGCATCTTTATAAAGAAAACTACAAAACTTTACAGAGTAACATAAAAGAAGATGTGAATAAATTGAGACATCATGTCTCTGGATATAAAGCCTTAATAGAGATTTTAGTTGTCTCAAAATTAATGTATGAATGTAACAAAATCATATACAATTTAGCATAATAGCTAAACATACAGTCTTAGGAGATGAGACATTGGACAAGTTACTTAACCTCTCTGAACTGTTTTCTCAGGTTAGAAATAGTCATGAAAGAATATCTGTCTGGTAGAATTGCTGCAGAGATTTAATAAATTAGTACATACAAAGCCTTTAGCACTGTGTCTGTCCTCTAGAGTTAATAACATTTGCTATTTTAAATTACTATTATTTCACGTTGAGCCAGGGGTTTAATCATTTTCTGTAAAGATATAGATAGTAAACATTTTAAGCTTTGCAGGCCATATAATCTTTTTTCTCATATTCTTCTTTCCTGTTTGATTGTTTAAAACCCTTTAAAGGTGTAAAAACAATTCTTACCTTGGGTCTGTATAAAAAACAGGCCACTGGTCAGATTTGGCCTGTGGATCATTGTTTCTGACCTATGTTGTAACCAAGTAAAAGAAATTTAATGTCACTAATAATCAGAGAAATGCAAATTAAATACAAATTATCAGATGGGGAAGGTTTTTCAAATATCATAGTGTTTATAAAGATATGTGGAAATGGGCAGTCACACGCTATTGGTGAGTTTATGACTGGTAGCCAGTTCTTATGGAGATATCTTATATCCTTGAATAAGGATGTTTATCATGAGTTTATTTGTAATGTTGAAAAATCAATAACACTTAAATGTCTAACCACAGAGGATTGGTTAATTAAATTACAGTTCCTGTATACAATAGAATAATATTCAAGTATTCAAAATAATGACATCTTATACAACCTTTGTAAATTGGAAAACAGAAGATTAAAATAGTCTTATCAATAACTCGTCATACAAGAGAGATGGTGGATGAATTAGGTTAAATAACTCCATATTCAGGAAACACATCTGAGGATGACTCAATGTCTCCCAGTAATACTGGGCACTGCCTTCAGTGGATACAACAGAAGGAAAAACCCAACCTCAAGGAACCGTGACAGTCCACCAGGAGCAAGCTCCTTCATTTTTAAGAATGTCACTTTTCGGCCGGGCGCGGTGGCTCAAGCCTGTAATCCCAGCACTTTGGGAGGCCGAGACGGGCAGATCACGAGGTCAGGAGATCGAGACCATCCTGGCTAACACGGTGAAACCCCGTCTCTACTAAAAAATACAAAAAACTAGCCGGGCGAGGTGGCGGGCGCCTGTAGTCCCAGCTACTCAGGAGGCTGAGAGAGGAGAATGGTCTAAACCCGGGAGGCGGAGCTTGCAGTGAGCTGAGATCCGGCCACTGCACTCCAGCCTGCGCGACAGAGCGAGACTCCGTCTCAAAAAAAAAAAAAAAAAAGAATGTCACTTTTCAAAATCTTTTTTAAATGTTGTGGTCCAATGTAATAGATTTTTCAGATTTCCTTGCTATTCTTAAAGACTTTCCAGTCCATCCAAGGCTTCTGAAAAATGTGTTCCTTTCATGGAATAGTGTTTCTGTTTTCTGGGAAGGAACATCACTTTTTCTATTTTTTATATACAGTATACACTCTGAACTTTAGATGAGGTTTTTTTTTTTTTTTTTTTTTTTTTTTTTTTTTAGGCTAGAAAACTGAAGCATACAAAATTCATCATCACCTATTTTAGTAGCCACCTATTTTAGTAAATTCATTGACTTTGTGGCATGACCTCTTGAGACTACATAGGTTTTCTACTCCTGTAATGTTCCGAAATCTTTATTCCACAATCTGTACCCAGCTGCTCAGACGCCCACACTTTATAATCTAGCCCACATATTTAAGTGTCTAGTGAGTTCATGCAATTGCAGCTAAGTAGTGTGTTACTTCTCCAAGGTAACCAGTAAGACGTTTACCTGTCAGCCTCCAGGGACAATGACTAACCTGCAGCAGTGTCTTTGTCCAGTAATTAGGTTTGAGGCAATTTGGCAGGCTGCTTGGGTGGGATAACTAAAAAGCCTTTAATGTGAGGTGCTGTATGGAAAGCTTCATTCCGATGAAATCTGCACCCAGGTATTGTTAGTGTATTTCCTTCTTTCAGCTCCCAGCATTTGCTGGTTTTGGTTTTAGTGTTTTGTTTGTTTGTCTTTTCTGAGAGTTCCTGACATCTTTCCCCACCTCCCACTGCCCAGGGTAACCGAGGAGAAAACAGACGCCTGGCCACCTGGGGAGTTGTTTTGTATTGTTTTGCTTATCTCTACCTATTTAAACTACTGAATGCAGTGGGGGTTTAGATGAGCACCCCTTATAATTTAAAACAACAAAAACTTCATGCTACTGCAAGCATAGAGGTGGAGAAATCCAGGTAGGGTGATGGTAGCTTTACCAAAAAGAAAGAAAAAAAAAATTAATGTGAAATGAGCAAACATAAGTGGTCAAGCTACAAGACCTTGGGTATAATTCTTTGATGAGCAATTCTATGCGTGACCTTCAGAGGAAACTTACCTATTTCATGATTTGTTGACAGGCTGGTGTTTGACATTTTGACTAAAGGACCTAGTTACATTGTGAAAAGAGGAAGATACCCTTTAGGTAAGAAATATAAACAAATGTCTTCAACCCAGACATTTTTGAAAGAGCTCAAGAGACTCCCACTAAAGTGCATGAGTACTTTTGCAAAAGAAGATATTTTAGAACCTATGAGCTTGCTGTTAAATTATTTTTTCAGACTTATACAGAAGAATACAGTGGATACAATTTGATCATTAAATCCAAGAATTAGAAAAGCACAGCTATTGTAAAGGAAGAGACTGGAGAAATAAAAAGGCAAGAAGAGTATGAATGAAATGTTTAAGCTTCAACCTATTTTTTTTCAAATATATAGATCCTTTGAAATTTCTAATCAAGAATAAAGATAACATAGAGGGAGATTAATGTTTCTACTTATCTTTACCATAAGGGACATTCGGAATGTTCTTCCTTCTAAGGTACTGTTTAAGAAAAAAATAGAATATTTGACAGAGATTGAAATCTCCAAGGAGAAAGTTATAAAACATCTTGAGAAAATTCCGGCTCACTAGAACAGAAGGAGTGGATGACATTTAGCAATTAACTCTGAGAAAATAAAAAAAAGTGCAATACAAAAATGCTGATAGGTTTTGCATAAAACAGAGTAATCTATTTTGGCCTTGAACAGCTGTTAACAGTTCCTTCAAAGTCACTAACTAGCATTCAGCTGAAAATTCCTTTCTATCATCTACGTGCCTCCTATGGAAAAAAAAAAAGGTGGGGGGGAAAGGTGAGTTTCCTGTTGTACAGAGATTTGTTAAAGGAGAGAAAGAGATTTTATTTTTAGTATGCCAAGTTTTAATAAAGGGTCTTCATAGTCATGGCTTTGGAGCTTTCTTCACCAATGGTAAATTCACTTGCTGGATACTTTCATTCAGTACATCATCCTTTTTTTGAATCATCAGGTTCTGCAAGATGAACATCCTGGACATTTATGAATGAGATGCTCTAATGGGCATCTTAAATTCTCTTACTAAATATTTTATCTTATATAAAAGGAAATTCATTAGAAGTATGTTAGGCATTCTTTTACTAGAATAATGTTGGATGGTTGATATCAAGGAATGGCTAGACTTTAAATGATTTAAATTTTTGTATTGCTCTTTACAGGCCAAAAGTTATTATCAACAAGCTGAGGGTTCCATTTAATCACAAGTAAATATAGTACAGTAACTCCAAATATCTCAAAGAAATGTCAAACTGAAGACAGAAGCCCACAAAAAGTTCATGATTGTGAAAAGTTAACATACTCTAAAGAAGGTTTTAAAGTTATTTTGGCAAAAAACATTCTATTGATGAAATAGAAACATTTTTTCAGCATGCGACTTAGTGAATATTGCTGACAGGGTTAATTACATATTTTAATAATCAAATGTGTGCTTGTTGCCTGTAAATATGAATTAAAGCATATATTTACATGTATAATCAATGTAAATCAATCCTCATTTTCTTCTATGGTTAGATTACCAACTGCATGGAGTTATAGGTCAAGCACAGTGGTTCATACCTGTAATCCCAGCACTGAGGCTGAGTTGGGTGGATCATCTGAGGTCAGAAGTTCGAAATCAGTCTGACCAATATAGTGAAACCCCAGCTCTACTAAAAACGTAAAAATTAGCCAGGTGTGGTAGTGTGCACCTTTAGTCCCAGCTCCTCTGGAGGTTGAGGTGGGAGAATTGCTGGAATCTGGGAGGCTGAGTTTGCAGTAAGCTGAGACTGTGCCACTGCAGTCCAACCTGGACAATAGAGCAAGACTCTGACTCAAAAAAAAAAAAAAAAAAAAAAAAAAAGATTAAAAAGAGTAAATAATGGGCCTTTGTAAGGCATAAAGCAAGCTAAAAAGGACTGTTTTAATAAATGTTCTATATCAGATCATTCCAGTCTCCAGTCCATGCAATTTCCACCTATTCAAAATATCCACTCTATTCTCCACCTGGCTACCTTTCAAAACTATCTCAGGTTCACCCTCCAATCCACAATGCTCTCTCCTGTCTATGAACCAAGGTCACCTAACTTCATAGCACTCATTTGGCAATTAGTCATTTGGCGAAAATATTACCTGCAATATTTCTTTAATTGGTATTATTTAATACCTATACCTATCAATCCATCTATCTATATCTCCCTCTTTCTCTCTTCCCCTGTCCATGTCTCTTCTTTCCTCTCTCCCTGTCTGTCTCTTCTTTACCTTTTAAACTATGTTTTAAGCTTTATAGGAGCAAGTATCAGATAAAGTAAGATGTATGACCCAGTATTTCATGACATATAACTCTGTCTTGCATACAGTAAGTGCTTAATAAAAGTTTCTCGATTTAAGAAGTGAGTTTTAAAAATCTACCTTTATAATGGAGGCCTGGCAGGTGTCTGCTGAGACTTAATTAAACTGATGAGCTAAGATTTGAAGGATGGGAAGTGGTAGGTAGCTAGACAGTAGGGTTTAGCAAGGCTTGGCAATCTTTCAGAGGTGTTGTGCCAAATCCTCATTCATCCACTGCTTCCCAAGGTTGGATACATGGCAACCACTTTGGGAGAGGGGAGCATGGCAGACTCTCACAAATAATTCACCTACCTGCCCTAACAGAGCCCACTGTGGTATGAAAAGGTTCTGATGAGTTTCTCAGGAGACAAATGCCAAGGACAAGAAGGACAAAAGTTTCACAGGCCTTCAACTCATAGAATGACCAGGGAAGAGGAAAAATTTGGAGATTTCTTCCTAAATACCTGAGTTCCTTTTACCATCCAAGAATGCTAAAGCCAGAGTCTTAATTATCAGTTAAGAAACACAGTTTTACTTGACAACCAGATGAGAGAAAGATAAGACAATTGAGGGAAGAGTTTCTGAGAGAAATTTGGTAGCCCACAAACTTACTTCTTCCTTCACATTTTATCTGTGACATCAAAACTATATCAATAATATCTCTTTTCACTTCACCACTATACAATCTATGCATGTAACAAACATACACTCATACCCCATAAATTTATGCAAATAAAAGAATCCTACACAAAAAGCAAAAGACGTTTAGAAAAGTTTAGAGCAAGTTTTGCCCCCAAAATACCAAATAAAATAAAAAGAAACAGGAATGACAGTGGAAAGATAAAATCTTCCAAGAAACTTTTAATTATTCTTGATGCAGCTCAGGGATATATTTATGCTTTGCATGATGCTCAAAGTTGTAGAAATGGAAAACCTGACTGAAAGATTTACTAGTAATTTAGTCACCAAAGGTACTTAATCCAGTTTAAAAAAAACCAGTAAAATACCAGAAATTCCTCTATGTTAACCTTTCAGAATCCTACGTAGGTTCTAGTGGAAAATCTTGAATCAAATGCTTGTAAGTTTTAATATAAGCTCAAAATCATTACAAACTACCTTCATTTTCTGAGAAGGAAGGAAAAGAAAAGTATAATTTTGGAAAAATGACAATTGGATGTAAGGATATGTAGAATTATATATAAAAAATATATAATTTTTGCTCATTACTTCTTTGAAAATAAAAAATGCACTTACCAATATATTTCACATAGAATTTCAAAGGATCTAAAGACCCATATGTGTGAAACCCATAAAAGTCCATAAACCCCAGATAAAAAAAAAAATCCCTGTTGCAGATGGAAATACCAGCTGCATGGAGGCTCATGGGAAGACCACTGAAATTCTACAGATATATGGTACCTTTTCTAGTCAAAGACCCAGCTGTGATGACATAGTTATTGGAAATGCTTTGAATGCAGTAAATTTACTTCGCATCAATGTAAGTGTAGCAGACAGACTAATGCCCCACCCCGCCACAAAGATGTCCACATCCTAACCCCTGGAACTTGTTCATATGCTCTTACATGGCAAAGGAGGATTAAGGTTACAGAGAGAACTCAAGTTAATAATCAGCTGACTTTGAGATAAAGAGATTATCCTGGATTATTTGATTGGATCAAATGTAATCACAAAGGTTCTTATGGAGGCAAGAGAGCTAGCGTCAGAGTAATGCAGTGTGAAAAAGAATGGACTGGCCATTGCTGGCTTTGAAAATGAAAGAAAATCACAAGCCAAGGAATGCAGGTGGCCTGCAGAATCTGGGAGAGGTAAGGAAATGAAATCCCCCATCGAGCCTCCAGTGAGAACACAGCTCAGCAAACACCTTCACTGTATTAGTCCATTCTTACACTGCTATGAAGGAATACCTGAGACTGGGTGATTTATAAAGGAAAGGGGCTCAATTGACTCACAGTTCTGCAGGACTGGGGAGGCCTCAGAAAACTTACAATCATGGTGGAAGAGGAAGCAAACACATCCTTCTTTACATAGCAGCAGGAAGGAGAAGAATGAGTGAAGAGAAGGAAAGCACCTTATAAAACTATCAGATCTCATGAAAACTCACTCACTATCACGAGAACAGCACTAGGGTAACTGCATCCATGATTCAATCACCTCCCACCAGGTTCCTCCCATGACACATAGGGATTATGGAAACTAATTGAAAATGAGATTTGGGTGGGGACATAGCCAAACCACATCATTCACTTAAGTCTAGTGAGATCCATTTCAGACTTCCATCCTTCAGAATTGTAAGATTATAAATTTGTGCTGTGTTATGCCAATAAGTTTGTGGTAATTTCTTACAGCAGCAAGAGGAAACTAATACAATAGGCAAGAAGAACAGAAGGAGAAAGTTGTCCTTTTTCTGCTAGCCTGGGAAGCCAGAGGGATTTGTATATTGAGCAGAGCAGCTCAACATTCCAGAACTACAGGAGGTTTTGATCTAAAATCTGTTAATTATAAAGAAAAAGTACAAAATAAGTCAAAAAGGACATACGTATATCCAAGATAAATTGATAACACTTTGATAAGCACTTATTATGCACTCAGCAGGCTGCAATTCAAGGTAAAGAGTGCAAGATCAATGTAGGTGGGTAAGTCCCTCCCTGAGGTCCAGAGAGAAGGCTTGGTCTGAAAGTGTCTTTTTGATGGCAGAAAAGAAAATGCATCTTTAGCTACAGTCTTTCACAAATCCATACATCAACTGATTTTCTATCAAAAAAATAGTTCTTTAGGTATGACTATAGTTACAATCAGAACAGCTTGCCTTACAAAAGAATGTATTTCTCATAAACTAAAAGTCCTAGAAGTGTTTTCTGTATCACTCAGCTCATTTTTCTTCACACATTAGTCTCTGTATCCTTTCTTTATCTTTGCAAAACTCAATTTGACATTGGTACCTACATCAGTAGATACTAATAAGCAAGCAAAACCATATTTCTTTCCCAAAAATCCGTAGACAAACATTCAGTGTCAAGGACAGATTTTTTTTTCCTATAAGTTTTGAGGACCACCTACAACAGCCATGACAGCTGTGCTAATCGAAAAAGCAAACGAGGCCACAAAGGACTGTTCTTTGACCATGTAATCAATTTTCCACTCAATGCATTGTTCATTCTTGGAGACTTTAATGCCAGAATTGATTTTAACAGCCATTATAGAAATACTTAAGTCAAAGGGCTTGCAACCTTTTTTAGCATGACCAATGGAATTTTTAAAATAGATATGTGAATAAATCATTGAGTATGATTCATATGCTCTTTTAAAAAGGTTCTTTGAGTCACTGTCCAGACACATTCTTTACAAGTAGTCAAGTGGACTAAGTAAAATCCCATACTGAGAAATAGTGCATTAGCTCCGTTTATGCTTATAAAATTATGTTTGAAACCATTTTCAAACCATTTGTATACCATTTTCAGCATTTCCCAGAAAAGCCAATAGATAATCAGGTAGCATATAATAGATCACCACTATTCAACATGAAGGAGTTGAATAAGGAGTCATGATGACAAAAAAACTGTGACGTCAATTTGTAGTCAAGACAGATATTTAAGACCCCAGAAATGAAGAGAGATAATAAAGAAATAGCTAATTGCTGCTCAAGGTTACCAGGTTAGAAGTTGCTCCATATGAAATAAAATGTTGAGAGAATTAATTAAATGACTATATGTATTTCTCAAAAATTCAAAGAACGAGATAAAATAAAACTCGTTGCTTATTCATATATTTTTTGTAAGAGTTACTTGGGGCATTCCATGTCTGGAAACAGAAATGCACATAAAATGAAGTCTAAGCCATAATTAACATAAAGAACAAGCAATCTATTTAAAAAGGATGCAGATTGTCAGACATTTAATATGTGGAAGCTTTTTATAACTGATAGTAGAGCTTTAGTTTGTACTCCCATAGTAGACAAATTTCTGATAAACTAGTATCTGTTTAAATCATAACAAAAAATGAGATTGCCCAATAAGAAATTGTTTGTCCAGAATTTTACAATTAGATTGAGTTTATGTTTGACTGAAATAGTATAGAATCCAAGTCACTGGATTGGAGGATTGATAGGTAAATCTCATTATTAGATTACCCCCTCAATCTTACTGTCTTACATTCACCAGCTGCCAAAAGACTTTAGATGCCCCACTCTGCAGCACATCTAGGTTCATTTTCATCATAGGGCGTATGCATGGAGTTTAACAGGCAGTTATTATTCATGGACTGAACAGTGTTGTTACAGTATGACCAGGCATCCCTCAGAATTCTCAGCACCATACCTATTCTTAAGGATGTGTTCTAGGTGTCATAGGGTACACTAGTGACACAGATACGACATCTACATTAGCAATCAACATTTATCTAGAGTTCCACACGAACCACAAAGCAGAGCTTTAATTCTATTTTAGGTTTTAACTAGGAGCAAAGAAAGTGGGCAAAGGATGATGTCTTTCCTCATCTTTGTTCAGTGTCAACACTGAGCACCATTCATTCATCTCGAAGTTGAATGTGCCTTCTTTTCATGTTTCCTCTTCAATAAAAACAAGACAGAAAAGGTTCTCAATATAAAATAATTTCAGTTTAATTCCAGAGAAACGTAGAGTTAAACTCGCTAAAATGTTCATTCTTAACATCCCATGGCAGGGGGGCGGACCAAACAGTATATTTATTGATTTAATAGTCAATAAAATCTCACACTTTGAATGTAACTAACATCGGATATTCTGAAAGTTACTGATATTAAAGGTGCATTAAAAGTCATTCATAGAAGATAATGAGTGAAAATTTCAGGGAAGGATATAGTTTGAATTTCCTCTTTGAAGATGGAGAGAATAAGTCAGCTTGACTGATAATATGAGATGATTTCGCATCAAGAAAAAGATCTATTAGAGCATGCATTAAAAATGGCATCACACCTCTCCGCAGGGCCCTGACTGACACAGGAAGCAATTGCAAACTCAAAACTTTCAGTACTCTTCAGGGAGTTTATTTGGTAATTTGTAATCTTATTTCTGAGTCTGTAAACAAAAGACAGTCAAAAGCAGCCTAATCTTCTTTTGGGACAGCGTGGCCTTCAAAAATCAAACACGCAGTCTTCTTATGCAATATTCCCTTTGTACTCTGATTGTCATCTTCCCCCTTAAGGGCAAAGTATACTTTGACTTCATCTGCAGAATACTAAATATAGATTTAGCCACATACATATTAACAGCATTTCTAAAACTACTGGAAGATCACTGAAGTATCTAAATGGCAATGATGCACATTTCTGCATTGGGTAATCATATATTGGATGGATTGGGCTGTGTACTCCTGTTCTTGTATCACCTTAAAAATGATTTGTAAAAATTATTTGACCTATATTTTAAGAACCCCAATAAATACTAGACAGTTGAGGGTTATACATATGGAGAATATTCAGAGGAGCTATCAATGTGGTTCTCAAAAAGTCCTTGTCAGGCAGGTGATTAGGACTTAAATGCCTGATTTCTAAATATATTCAATTTCTTTTTTTCTTTTCTGAGATAAACTCTGGCTCTGTCACGCCAGCTGGAGTGCACTGGCGTGATCAGGGCTTGGCTCAATGCAGCCTCAACCCCCTGGGCTGGTGATCCTCCCACCTCAGCTTCCAGAGTAGCTAGGACTATAAATGTGCACAAACACACCCAGCTACATTTTGTATTTTTTTTTTTTTTTGTAGAGATAGGGTTCACCATGTTGGACAGACTGATCTCGAACTCTTAGGCTCTAGTGATTCACCTGCCTCGGCCTCCCAAAGTGCTAAGAGTACAGGTGTGAGCCATCACGTCACACCCAGCCTAAATATAATTTCTAGACTCAAAAATTTTGAAAAAATATAATTATTAATGATGTATAAATCCAGTTTAGCTTTCTTAGCCTTTTCAATTAGTAGGTAAATGCTCATGTTGTCTCTTTTCTGACAAGCTTACCTAATTAGAGTGTTCCACGGGCTGATGAGGACAGAAGATAGAATAGTCGAACTCCTCTTAGGAAATGGAGCACAATTAAAAATACAACAGCAATAACACTGACCCTTAATTTATACCTCAAATTTACTCTCCATACTTTCTGCCTTTAGTAAACAGATTCCTACAGATAAAATTACTCCATTACAAACCTAACCTCCTTTGGTTAAAACTTTATGTTCAATAAGAAGTGTTTCATGATGCTTTCTATGTTATGAGCACTTTCCATATACAATGTTTTAATCTCACCAGTGTATTAGATGTGCACTATCATCATCATTGTCCTCACTGAAATTGAAGCACAGAGATGTTCAGTAACTTGCCCACAATCTCACAGTCAGTAAGTGGGAAAGTTGCAATTCAAATTCCATCAATGGAGCTCCTGCGTCCACGCTCTTAACTACAATGCCTTGCTGCCTCAGAAAAGTATAATCACATTCTTTCTTATACTGGCCAGTCTTTTCTTGTGCTTTTTCACTCATGGGTATATAGGTTGTTTAAATATTAGCTCATTTCCAAAGAAGACTGTACTAATTAAGCACCTAGTTCAAATTCCTTCCTCTTATCTCAAAGTACTCTCTGCCACAAAGTACGCTTTGTCACCAAGAACAATGTCACCTCTCTCATTTCTTGCTTAATCAAGCATATCATAAACTTAAGCACATCTTATGTTTGTCCTATATAAACTTGACTTTTGAAAAAAAAAAACCAATTTCTGGTATTTAATTCATGAAAGATGAATAGAGACAAAGATACGTAGTTTCCTGTCCTTGTAATTCATGTTTTGGTTTGAGTCTTCAAAAAAAATGAGAGATATTTGTTGCCTTTTTGGTGACTCTCACCTTGAAATGATCTCCTTTTATTAATTTTAAATTTTTATCTGGAAATAAAAATTTCCAGATAAAAGGATTACATCCTCCAATTTGGATTGAGCAGAGCACAGGAGAAAGGAAGATATTCCCCCAAAGCTACCCCACAGCTGTATTATACCATTGTCCATAAGGGCCTCTTTACTTCTCTCCTTTCTGACCAGAATTGACCCATCCTGGCAAGGAGCTAAGAAAAGGGGAAATGGTGAACAGTCTTAGCTTTGGGCATACACGCATGTGGAACAAAGTCGAAAGGGTCTCATCTTTAAATCAGCAATGAACAACACTCTATATGGCAAGTAACACAAAACTCACTTTCTTTAGCAAACTATTTAGGAAAACAAATGTCTTGCAAGTGGGGAAATGCAGATGCTCTGACCAGAGCCAGCCACTCCACTTTTCTCCATCCTTCCATTCTCACAGTGAACTCTCCCTTTCTTATCCTTCATATCTTGTCAAACTTTTCTCGTGCTTTTTCTTCTGGTCTGTGAGATAGAAGGTGCACATAAAAGGCATGTAGATCACTAGAGCAGGAAATTGACATATATTTTGTCATAGAAGTTAGTTCTAGTTAACATATTATTGAAAATATTACTGCAAAGAGCAGAGGAGCCGAGTGTGGCTTCTGGACCCTCGAGGAAGGAAGAGGATGCCCTACTTGTTGGGTCAGAGTCAAGGTAGGTAGACAGAGTTCTTCTTTCAGAGCAGAGGAGAGGGACTGATGACAGAGGAATTTATCCATCCAGCCATCTGGGCACACTAATGGCACCTTGCACCATAGCACTGGGCCACCCAAACAGAGCATCAGAAAAGGAGGGCGATCAGACTGAGTTGCTCAACACCGCTAGATCCCCAAACAGATACACAGATCTGTTTTGTAGAACAACCTCTTGCACTACTCAGGACCCAGTGCTCATCTGTTCCAACCAGCAAAATCTGAGCCACACTGATAGAAAAAGAACATGTGACCCTTTATAAAATAATTGACTAAGGTTTGTTAAATTTTTCCAGGAAATATATTAAAAAGGAGTCCAAATTGGTCACGTCTACTAAATAGAAGCTTCCAAAAGAAATCAATAAGCAGGGCCATATTTTAAAAATTCAATTCCTATTGAGTTTGCGGGCTCTCTTTTAGTTCCATATGAAATTTAAAGTAGTTTTTTTCCGATTCTGTGAAGAAAGTCAATGGTAGCTTGATGAGGATCACTTTGCAGTCTCAGTCTTTCGGTGTAAAATGTTTTCTCACTATGAACCCCTTTAAAATCTATATGCTTGGCATGCTAGAGAAATGAAAGAACAGTTCTATTAATGAGCTGCAGGCACAGAAGGAATTTTAATAATAAAACTTACGATCCTTAAGTAAAGACTTGTTATAGGAGAAAGTAAAGTATTTTTAACTGTTCTACTGTTTTCTAAAATTAATACATAAGTGATTTTGTTTATGGGATATCCTCTCTGAAATGCCTATGATATTTTGTGCTACTATTGCTTGCTTTTTGCTTCAATATATCCATTTTCTCATACATTAAATTACTAGACAAAATTTAATACACTTTTTCTTTTGAGACAGAGTCTCACCCTGTCACCCAGGCTGGAGTGCAGTTTACCTCCTAAATATTCAGGGAAAATTCTTATAACATCTATCCTAACTACTCTATACAATGGAAAGTACATAAAAAGCATTAAGAATTTAAAAAACATCACAAATGTAAATTATAATCACAATATGAATTCTGATAAATTATATTTGAATATGACGTCATAGCTACAGAAATTACAAATTATACAATCTTTCCTCTGAAAATACTATCTTGATTTTATAGAATAGTCAAATTAGGAAGTTATCTAATACCATGGTAGTATTTATTTTCTTCATTATGCTTTCCTAAATTGTTCAACTTTTACAAAGAATAAATGTTTTACTTAATTTTTAAAAATTAACATTACAAAAAAACAACCAAGCAAGTACATTCTTTGCGATATCTCTGCTGCCTTCAGGAACTTCAGCAATAAAAATTCAAAATCACATTCAAAAAGGCCACCAGACTTCCATTGCTGACACTACAGTGGACTGGGTCATATATATTTTTCCTCATGTATGATACGGTAACAATAGAAACTTGTGTCTCACTTTCATCTTACTAAACTTGACGACAAAATTTCAACCAGATCCCCTGATCTTTAATTGGCACAAGTACCTCTTCCTTTTCTCTAGTGGCTTATTCTAAACAACAGACTCTGTTTAACCTTCTCTGATTCTACATTGTAAGAAAGGCCCCAGTTACTCCCTACTAAGATCATAGAACAGAATCCACGTAAAACGGGATTGGTGTGTGGCTTGCCTCTGTTTCATATATCTTTACATGTATTTCTCCAACATAAGATTTCCAAAGAAAATGAAATTAGAAATTATCCCAAACTTGTAATTGCTTTACCATTTCCTATTTTTCAAATCATTTGAAAATAAATATTTAGCAAAAAATTTTGCTTATAACAAAATGATAAACACACACACACACACACAAAGAAATAGCTATCTATTGATTTCAGTCTTCATTTTGCTTCTACTTTAATTTTCCAGAGGGACCCATTTCCAAATCGCACTCTAAAAAGAGAACAGTAAAATGTAGAGATATCTTTGTCTTAAACGAACAAATGACTAGAGGAATGAACAGTTCTGTTAACGAACTGCAGGCACAGAGAGCATTTTAATAATAAAACATTATGATCCTTTGCTCTTCTCTTCCTGGCAAATGCTTCTTTAAGTTCATCAATGGATTCTGACTTTCGTACTGTGTATACTTATCAAAATTGCAGAGGGATTCTTTCTGATGCAGACTGCCATCACATGTCACTATCATTGATGCTAGAGCTTATACAGGTAGTTGGCATCCAGAACAGCTTTCTACCTTTCCACTTCATCAAATCCCCATCATTTTCTAATCACACATGAGAGCATCCTTTCTTCATCTCAACTACTAATTTTTTCCTTCTCCTCATATTTAATTCCAATATTATTTTAACTGAAATGTTGGCAGTTATAGTATGCATATAAAAAGCTATGCAAATGAAGCATTATTATATAGATAATACATGTGGATAACCTTGCACTTGCTATGCAGCCAAACCAGATATGTGTGTAAGGACACCCCATCCAAAAAGAACTGGGAGTGTCCATGCTGCTTGACTGTTGATGGACATCTCCACTCTGAAAGTTGCCTTTAGCTGTATAAATGAACATTGCTCAGTGACAAAAAGGAAGTCA
Source organism: Macaca mulatta (assembly GCF_049350105.2). Classification (NCBI taxonomy): domain Eukaryota; kingdom Metazoa; phylum Chordata; class Mammalia; order Primates; family Cercopithecidae; genus Macaca; species Macaca mulatta. The sequence goes on from NC_133422.1 coordinate 67,170,461, forward strand.
TTTTGATGATACACTCAAATATGCAAAAAGGAAGTGCTTGCAATACACCATTGCCCAAACCTCAGAACTCCTGTCTGAGAATGAAAGTATTTAACAGCACTAACCAACTGCTTTGTTATTGTGCTAAATCATTCCTGCCCCTTTCTAATGGGTCAGTTAAAATTACTTTCATTTTTACCTAGCCAGCAAGTTCTAGTTCTTCTTTGCAAATGAGGCACCAGCTATTTGACCTAAGAACAGTTATTAGGTGAGTTTTTGAGCAGACAGTTTTCAAGTGTTAATGATAGAAGACCAAGATTTCTGATTGATCCTGAGCTTCATTCAGTGAAAATATATGTTTGCATAGGAATAGAAGGTCTTATCAAAGCTAAATTAAGTATTTCAACATAAATCTGCGTTTGCTGTCTTAAAGTGTTAGAAATTCCTATCCCTTGACTTATATGGGTGCCATAAATTTTACTATTGAAATGTACAGGTACTCTCTTTTTCATACAGATGAGGTCATTATTGATTAGCCTAGGAAATGGACTTCAGAGAGTGTTCATTTAAACTCCATTCTCTTAGGAAAGTAATTTTCATAACAATAATAAAAATAAAAATAAATATTTTAAATATAGGGTTATATGTTTCCTCTCGTCAGTGTTCCTTTCTGAAAGTCTCTTAAGCATGGCCTAATAGTTGGCTGTAGTTTTTAAAAAAAGAAAAATTAAGATGCCTTAGGTCAAAAAAATCAATTTTGGAAGTAGTAATATCAATTTCCTTGGCAGAGTTGCTGAAGAGTTTGTATTGACTGTGAATCTAAGTTACTAAGAAAAATTAGTGATATTAGCAAATGCTTATACTATGCAAATCCCTGTGATAGAGTAACAATGGCTCATTGTTCACAGATGTGAAAAACATTTTTGAACAGTCTGAAATGATATGCATTGTCCCTTACTTTGAGATTTTGATTTGATAAATCTTAGAGTGACTTAAAATGTATTCAATCTCTTTACCACTACCCTGAATTTCAATCATTTTTCTTCATTTATGAAAGAAGAAAAAGAACTTAGACTAATAATTGGAACTAAAATAAAATGTTCTACCTTTTCACTTACGATTTCCCTAACGGCATGCTGATATTGACTCAATCCAGTAAACTTCCTCTGAGTCCCTTATTCTTAGGACCTTTATGTTTGAGGCCCTGAGTTATGGAAAAACTTTGGTCTAATGGAAATAACTTGGTTTAGTATTATAATACATTCATTTCCTTGGCCTCATCAGTGTGCCTGCTAATGACAAATCTCTTTTTATGCTGAGTTATCAACCTCCACCAGATGGATATATTTATTATTCTTTATCCTTTCTTGTTGTGCACTCTTCCAAAATTATTTTCATTTACTCTCTGAATTTCCAAGTTTGTTGTCAACTCCTCCACGAGAATATTCCTTTATGAATGCAAACATTATCTGGTGACCAGATATCTGGTGACCATTTGAGGATATCCTCTTTAAATCACTTCTAAAATGCCCATTGTTCTCTAGGAGACCCCAATAAATCTGCTCTCTCCCACACAGACGTTGATGTCAAAGCAAAACTGACCATACTACTTTACCGCCTAAGCTCCTTCAGTGACTGACTCCTCGTTACACTTCAGGTGGAGCACTGAGCTCATTATAATAAAATGTAAGGCCATTCAAACAATGACCTTCAATTACTGTTGACTTACATTGTGCAATTATTAGGTCAGTGCAAAAGTAATGGCAGTTTTGCCACTAAAATTGCAAAGCTGCTATTACTTTTGCACCAACCTAATATTTCTTTTTGCACTTTAATTTCCATGGCTCACTAATTGTACACACTTCAAACTATGAGAACTCCAATCTGTACCCTACATGCTGTTTTCTATACTTGGAGTGCCATCCCTGAACTCCACCGTCACCAACCACACCATGATTTTATGATTAACTTATATGAGTGATCTTAATGATTCTATTCAAGGTTCCTGCTATAGACAACTTTAACCAATTGCTCCCTACAAGGCATAGTTACTCACTCCACCCCTTGTAATCTCACAGGAGTGGATACAGACTGCTGTTACGTTACTCATAATGTTGATTGCAATTATTAAACATGTCTTTCTCTCATATTTTATTGCATTCTCTATTAAGTCATTTATCTATATTTCTCCAACAGCTAGCACAGTGTTTGGCATGGAACAGGCAGTCAATTGTTGGTAGAGGGTAGAAATCTTGCATGCCAATATCATTTGCAGATTACAAATTCCACTGCCAAGTTATCTTTCCTTGTTCCTTTCTTCCTTCAACCAACAGGTATGTATTTGGTAATGAAGAATATTTCTTTCTTCTATAAGTGAGGTATATTTAACCACTTTATACCACTCCTACATCCCTTTTCCCATATCACTAATTTTTAACCTATTGGTAACTTTTATGCCTTTAAATAATATGCAAATAGTTTCACTTGTTTCATCGAATCAATTTCCTGACTTACTTCAGAGAACAATAAGGATGCCAAACCCTCTTTCTTTACCTGTAACTTTCCTTTTCTTCTTTCAACCCCAAATTCAGCCATGCTTGCTTTCCCTTTAATAAGAGTAATGGCATTTATGTTCTGTACTGTAAAGCATAATTATGTTTCTCAGCATTTCTTGTATAAAATGACAATGCTTCATTGTTATGACTGTGTGAAAATTATATACTGAATAACCACTAGTGTAATATAATTACATTAAGCACAGATTTATCATTTTTTTGGGTTTTCCTTAGGTTTTTTTCTGTGAAATTTTTTTCTTGTATTGCATTCCTTTATTGCTTTCTTAAACCATTTCAAAATCTCAAAACTAATATTGAATCTCTGAGATTCCCCCTTCATCCCAGAAATTTGTTTTCCAGAACCTCCTCCCGAGTCCCGTTCTCATCTAGACTCGTTGCTCTCCAGATCTGCTGCACCACTGATACCTTGAGTCAATTCTACCACAGTCTCTGGATTCTATTTCTCTTTTTTGGTTTAAATGTTCAGAATCTATCCTTACGTAGCTTCCAAAGAAACAGAGATAAATCTTCTGTATCCTTTCAGACATGAAAATATTTATCTTCTAATTTCAAATCTGATGGAGAGATTAGCTGGGTATGTAATTGTAGACTAAAATGATTATTTCTCAAACCTTCAAAGATAGTGCTCTATTAATTTCTAGCATCCAATTACACAGATGTGCAGTTAATGCTGTAGGGGAGGATATACATCTTTTTCTTCCTCCCATTTAGGTTCATTGGCTGGGGGTCCCTAACAAAAGACATTAACAAGAACACAGATTAAGAAGAAAAGCATACAAATTCATTTCCATAGAAGTTTACATTACATGGGAACCTTTGAAAAGAAATGAAGACCTAAAGGATCAGTTAAACTTGAATATTTTTTATAATAGATTTGCTGAAGAATGGACAGTGGATGCAAAATATAGGGCAAGAGAGTATAATGTAATGGAAATAAATGAGGAAATTTAGCAAGGCCTGTTTGTCTAGATTCTTCTTGGCATCTCTGTGTCTTTGGAGATAAGACTGCTTCTTTCTTCCAGATATAAGAAGGGGACCTCACACATGAAGGTCTTCTGATCTGCTTACAGGGAAAGTCAGAAAATCCTTTTTGGCTTTATGAATTACTTTATGTGACAAGGGTAGGGGAAGGTAAGAGTGACCTTTGTTCTCTTGAAGTTTGCTTAATTCCTGAGTCTAAATTCTTCAACATGTCAAGGTGCCATATTTTGGCATAGTGTGTAACCATATTTTGGGGTAGTGTGTCCTGAACCCCATCAAGATTAATCTGGTATATGTTGCTTTATTTATATTTATTTCTTTTTGGAAGCTTTTAGAGTATCCTTGGTGTTCTGAGGACTTCACAATGGTGGTCTAGTTTTTGTTTTGCGCATTGTGCTGGACATTGATCTTTCTGTTTAAGAAAATTGTCTTTGATTATGTCTTTGATGGTGCTACTAGTTGAATATTGGCCCACATATTGATTCTATATATGCTTTGTCTCTTATCTGATATCTTTCCCTGTTTGCCATTTTAATCTGCTTCCTGAAAGACTTCCTTGCTCTTAGTTGTCAAGCCTGTATTCATATTCTAGTTTCTGCAATTTTTGCATTTCTAAAATGTCTGCACTTTAAGCCACCAGTATGACTAAATAATAATCAAAAATGGATCTAGTTCAATGCTATGATTAGAGTTTAATAAAACATACTTGCTATAGCATCAGAAACTTACTCAAACTAAAATATTAAGGTATAAGCAAAATGATCATCAATCACACTGATTACCTTTTAATTGAATATTACTAAATAGCAATATATCAATGAATTAAAAATAAAATCACAATAGTTTAGCCTTATAATTAGAATCTCTATGCAGAAAATACATTGGGAATATATTTCTACTTTCATATTTATTTTTCTCATCTAAGAAATAAAAAGTGAATCTTCCATAGCTCATAACTTAAGGAAAATTTATTTGTTTCTGTTTACAAGAAATTAGAGATGAAAAACATGTCCTCATCTTTCACTTGAACCACATTGGTGTACAATTATCTAATATAAAACTTGGCAAAATCTCATATTTGCCTAGCCAGTAACACAGTTTGGATGTTGAACTAGCACTAACTAAGAAAAGGCTTTACAATTCTAGTGACTTTGAAGCTAAAATTTCCAAGTCTCATTATGTAGTTATACATATTTGACAATAAGAAATCCACACAAATCTACCTATCTTTCATTGTTTACTTTGTACCAGTTTACAAACTTGCTCTTTCTAAAGATTTTTAAGAATGTGAATCAGAGAAACAAAAGGACTTTGAATAGATTATAATTGAAGCCAGGTGTCCAAAAGAAGACACTGTTTTTTTTTTTAATTATATTCAGTGCAAAGATAGATAATGTGATTCCTATTTACAGTAGTTCATCTTGGCCTTTAATCATTTGTTTATCCACGAGACTATTGATTGCTGCTCTTGCCAGAAGAACAGTAGTGACACAGGGGTAAGAAGAGAAGCAGTGTAATTCTATGCTGTTGGCTGTTCCAAGCGATGAAACTATAATTCACAAAGTGATAGATAACAGAAGGTAATTTTATGGTTACTAAGAATGAGTTTGCATTTGTTTGTGTAGTTACTATATAAATTTATAGATGCATTTTGTTTGTATCGCATTTTAAATTTTAGTGACTGAGCAGGAAGAGGATTGAAGTAGTATGAGGAGTATGTTCATGAACTCCTTCTTTAGCAGCCACTTGTAAAGGTGGACTGTAATTCAACATGAAATAGGTTCAGAATGTTCCCACAAACTCATTATAAATCAAGCTGCTTCGAAGGTATGGTGTTATTAAGCTTGTTTTTTGATTTCTCTTGCCCTTCCTCCATCATCTTATCTACAGAAAGAGTTTAAAGGCAGGAAAAGTAATTCAGCAAGGACCTACTTTTAGTAGCTGAAATAAAGAAAGTGTTGTTAGTGCATTTCACTAAGCCATAAATGTAGTTCCAAGAATCAGGGATTTTTTTTTTTTCCATGTCATTGACTGACTTTTTCTTCTGCTATCTGGCCAACGTTTGACAATGAAGTAGTTAATTTATGCACACAAAATTATGCATTTTATGTATTTTGGAAGCTGTAGATGACTGTTACAGGAGTCCAACTATAGTGATGAATCTCAACTGATTCCAATAATAATAGCACAGTAAACCCAGCGAAACATGCCATGGGTTATAAAGGTTTACCTTTTTGTCCTTGTATAGAGCTAGAGAATAATTTTTAATATATACTTTTTTAATGTCTAGGGAAACTTTGGTCTTATTTACAATAAGAAGTAGGATTAAACCTGGTAAGCACAGTTCCAAGTCTGCATTGAGAGACTTGCTGTCTTACTGGTAGGTCCTGTCCAGTCTATGAATTGTTTAGGTTAGCCTTGTGTACCACAGTGGCTGTCACCCAGTTGATTTTTAACATTACATATATTGAATAAGACTGGACTAAACTTTAAGAAACCTGTTTTATGTAATGAATGGCTTCCTTAGTTCTTACTAATTCCCAATGCATATTCTTACCTAGTGAACAAATCATTTTCTCCTTCTGAGGTTTTACACCAGCACTAATCATTCTAGGATTTGGTTTCCCCTACATCTCCTAATCCCTTTTCCAGCACTTTCCATAGATCCCATCTCCTAACCCCTTTTCCAGCACTTGCCATAAAATAGGCTCTGGGTGATTGTTAGCTAAACAATAATGAATGCAAAACAATCTGTAACCAGGAAGTATCAGAAGTCTAAGAAATCAGAGTATTGGAGAATTATAAAACATAAAAGCTGTCTTCACTTGAAGCGTTAAATTCTAATTATTGCCCATTTAACTCAGTATTTAAGCACTCCGTAAATCTAAAAAGATTCCTAACTTCAGCAAGCCCTTTGAAAGATCAAATGGGAAAATGACTCTTCATGAAGACCTGAAGAATAAAAGTGATATATAAATGCAAAATAGGATTTAGAAAAGTGTTGTGGGTTAATAAAATTACATTAATTAAATATGTATTTATTGAGTAACTATTATGGCCTTAGCCTGTACTATATTCTTTAGGCCATTTTTTAAAAGTGAGGTCACATTTTATATTTCTAGAGGCTTTTAATGTAGCTATAAGGGAACAATCTGATGATGCAATTAGAACTCAATGACAGGTTAAACAATGATCTAGCCAAATGAGACTAATCACTCTTGTCCAAGTATCTCCCATATTTTTCTAGCTCTTCATATTTACTTATGATATTGCCCATGCCTGGATAGGCAATATCACAAGTAATATGATATAATATTATCATATTATATATGATCTGTTCTTCTTCCCAGTTCATGTCACTCTCTGTAGCCATTCCTAGTTGCACCAGTAAGAATCACGGTGTCCTTTCTCCATGATAGCACCACTCTTTGACCTGTAGTCTGCATTTGGCATTATCTCCTTTGCATTACAGGTTTGCACATTGACTCTTCATGTCTAGATTGAAACTCCTTAAGGACCAAGATGTAGGTGTTTGGAAATGCAAAGCAGCATGTGATACAAAAGAAAGATACAGCAATATTTTTGTCCTTCTTTCTTCTTTCCTTTACCCATGCAGTGTTTTATATTTACTAGCTGTTTTAAACTAATTGCTGTTGAATGATATAATAAGTCATACTGATATTAGGTATGATAGAAATTTGAGAATTAATATGGAAGAACAAGATGTGGGTTGTGATCATCGAAGATCATTTCACAGAGAAGGTGCAAATTTAGCTGGAACTTAAGGAAGAGTAGAGGGCATATAGAGATAACTTGAAGAATAATTCACAGAATTTGTAAATAAAAGCAGGAGGGTATTTGTGCGGAAGACTATGAGGCCAGCATTTTGGAAAGTCATGGGAAATACGGTTGAAGAGGTGAGATAAGATATATGTTGGAAGAACTGGAACATCTGTGTTCATTCTACTTGGGCACAGAACTTTGAACTGGGAGGTGATAGGAAGATACTAAAAATCTCATGATCAGAGGAAAAATTTTTAAAAATCTGAATTTTAGGAAGCTTAATCTGGCAGCAGAGTACAGAATAGAATAGAAAAAGAATAGGTTGGATGAGACTAGATAAAATTGTGCTATAGTAATTCAGAATAAAATAGTGCATTTCTAAATTACAGTTAAAGCCACATAAATAGAACATTCAAGAGAAAAGTGTGAAACATATGCAATAAATGAAATATGAGATGAACATATGAGATAAAGACTTGGTGACTGTGAATAAAGGGCAATGATTTCTTATTTCAAATTTATTATTACTATGCAAATATTTCTACAGAACTGACATAGTTTTGTAAAATTTTAATACAGTGAAGACTTTCTGCGTCCTTTCCTACAGGTCTTTGTGATTTTGATTACCCTGAAATGAACCACCTACTTTTGAAAACTTCATTCATTCTTCAAAACTACCTCAAATATCTCTTCTCCATGAAGCTTTTCATAATAACTTCAGGTGGAGGCAGTCAAATGTGCTCATTTGTCTATTATGCATATCACATTCTTCCTCATATTAAATTTACTTATTTGCATAATTGGTTCTTTTATGACAATAAAGTTCTTGACACTCACCTTGAATTATTCCTCACTAAGTAGCTAGCACAAAGTAGGTGTTCAATAGTTGGATCAAAAAGATAAAAGGAATAAGCAATGACTGAAGGACTTCTAACCTCAGAGACTGAGAATTCTAAGGTTTGGAATATTCACTGGAATAAATAAAATAATAACAAGAAATATAAGTAATTTGGAGTCTGAGTGAAATTTTGGAAATAGAGAGGTATTATGGGGTTACCTGCAGAGAATGAATCATTGAAACTGATAATGTCTTAGTGAAGTAAGACCAGACAGAAAAGAATACAAAAGTGTGGCAAGAATTTTGGAGAGTACCCATAGCCAATGGTGAGGAAGATGAAGATAAACTGGTAAAAGACATGGCAAAGAGGGAAGTAGAGAGAGACCAGCAAAAGGCTTTGTTCTAGAACCCAGTGAATGACCGGGCTTTAAAGACTAGTGGTCAGCAGTCAAATGAAGAGAGATGCCCTTTATGATTTGTATATGCAACCCTGATAAACAAAATAAACAGTACTGAATCTGATTGCAAAGACTCTGACTTACAGCTGCTGTTAAGTTGTGTCCTTGAGAGAAAAAAAAAAAATCCAGAATACATTACCTGTTAGAGCGTTCGAGGAAGGAAACATCTACACAACAGCTGCAAATTATAGAATGTATGCTTTACAACAGTATGTCAATGAAAACAGTTCGTCAAGAAAGGTTATATGTAATTCCAGTTCAGTGTACACTAATTTATTTTTTATTCCATTTTTAATGAATTCACATTAGAGAGGTTCTTTTGAAGTCATAATGTGTTATTTTTAATAATTTATTTCTGAACTTTAAAAAATTAATAATATTTGCACAGGGCCATTTTATAATCACAATATGGCATTTCAAGGTGTGAATTATGACATAATAACTCATACCTTGTACGTTTAAACAAGCACTCATCCTATGGCCTCATTCTTAGCAAAGCAAAAGATATGAATTATTATGTAATAACTCATGCTTTGTCACATATTATTACTTAATTATGGAAGAAGAGGAGAATTTCAACTAATTTCAGACTTGAAAAAAATTTAACATTTTATCTCTGGAAAAAAAAGCTCAAATGCTTATTTGACACAATAGAATCACTTTAAGCCTTTCCCATTTGGACCAGGTCCATTCAGACCACTCTAGACTAACTTTTTATAGCACCTTTGTCCTTCTACTTCTTCCTGAGAATCTTAGGAAGTTTCTGACAGAGAAACTGAAAATCCAATATAGTCCTCTAGTCTATATTTCACAGAATTATTCATTTAGATCTCCAAAACAAACAGCTGTATTACCTGAAAGAAGTTTTTTAAGACTATAAAGAAAAGTAAAATCTGACTTCCCTTTCTAGTAAAAATGAGCAAAAAAAGAAGAGGAAAGGAGGGAGGGAGGGACTAAAGTATAAATTTCTACAAACTATGATGATTTTCTGTGAGTTGTTAAATGAAACAAAGATCCCTCCAAGACAGTATAAAATACACTTTTCCATAAACCATTAGAAAATAGCATATATATTTTCCAGAAAAGGATATAAATATCATCTCAGGCATATATCACCAATAGTAATTATAAAATGAGTTTATCTCAAAATTCAAATGAATAAAGTTATATATTTAAGGCCTTCCTTGATCGTGGAGGTGTTTTCTGCCTTTATGAAACTTACAATATAGAAAGAAAAAAAATGAAAACAGAAAAAAAAGACTAGATATATTACAAGTTTATTGAACTCTTGCTCAATAAAATAGCCAACATACTGAACAAATAGTATAGAGTAAAAGGGCTCTAATCTCTCAGGTGCATCATTAAAGAATGATATATTGAAAACATGTGGGATTTGTATTGTTAGATAAATGAGATGGAAACAGAAAGGATCATGTACACGTACAGAATAAACCACCATGCTACTGACCAACAGATTGCTGACTGATTGATTGGTCTGTCTCTATTACCACTAATCTATCAATGAACTAATGTTTAACTTTGTTGCATAAGTTTCTTCAGAAGTCATTCTTTCCTCCTACATTACCTATGAACCCCCACTCTAATTTACTATTGTTAATAGCGTTTTTGCATCTTAGAGTTAGGAGTGGTAGATATCAGTGACTTATGGCTTGGACATCTCCTACATTCAAAATTTTATGGAACCTTCTCAATCATTGTAAAGACTTTTGGTGATACCACTATGGAAACAGCAAGGTAACCGAGGGAGCAAAACCATGCTTCAAAGCCACATGTTTGCTTGCCTTATCTTGATGTTTTATGTACAACATCTAAAAAATGTTTGTCTCCTAAGGGATACGTGGCCTCTCCTGCTTTAGTTCTCCAGTAATTGCTGTAGAATCTGTCAGTATACCTCAAGGTATCAAGACATGGCAAGTGTTTTCAATTACTTTTTAAGATCTCTGATGATACAGTAGTGCAGTCTTGTATCAGCCCTTGGTCCTTTGCAAGCTGGTTTAAACTCAGTTCATTGTTGTCTTAAGTTTGGCATGTTTATAATGGCATGTCTAGATGGTCATGAATTATGAGAGCACAGTAAGAACCAGATTATATGTTACTATATCCATTGTTAATTAACCAGTGATTATATCAACTGATTTATAATTAGGGGTAGATAATTTATAATATAGTGCTTGGTTATAAATGGGACTTAAACATTAACCACTTATTTAATGCTTTATGTAGGTTCCATTTTAGTTAGGCTATGTTACACAAATTAGATTTTATGATTTTTGGTAGCACATGTATCCAAGATGAATCAGTATATATGACATATGACTGCCCAAAGTCAATGTCCCTTTTCCTTATATTATGTAATTACTTTATCTAGAATATTTACAAAATGATTCTTAAATTTTTATTTGTACAGAAACTTGAGAAACAATATAATCAATGTGATCATTACTTTAACATTCTGCTGTTTGTGTTTATGAACGCCTTAAAATAAAAGCTTTTTAAAAGAATTATTCACTTAATGAGAATAATAAAATAAGATGTTTTTCTTCATAGAATTAGATAAATTCCTAATTGGTTCTCTGATTTGCTGAGGTCTGGATCTCATTTAATATTTCCTGGTTCTGAATGCAATACAGTTTTATATACTTTAGTTAAAGAGCTATGACAAGGGGCTAAATACCACAGCAATAAGCAATTAAGAAAATGAATCCTTTTAAAGAAAAATAAGGGGCAGAGCAGTGAAAGTTCACCTAGAATGGCAAGCGCTGCAGAGAAAGCAGATTACTAAAATCATATTAAGGTATTATTATGTATCATATAATAATATTTATTATTGTCATAGGCTTCTACCCCCTTAGTTTAGTAAGATACATCACAAATGTCCCTACTAAGTCTTCTTCAACTCACATACAAGATTAAACTCATGGTTTGACCCACACTCCATAGGAGAATTTTCTATCTCACAGACGGGGAAAAGATATTTGCAGTGCAAAGCAATATCATTTCAATGAATTTGGGGAGGACTGTTGCCATAGAGTCCAAAACTGCTTAATCCCAATGTCTTTCATTTCCATCTGAGAGGACTCTTTGTCTCCAAATTCCTTTATTAGAATATTCTAAATGGTAGTTTATGTGAAGTATCTACAAGCCAGCTATCTAGCTTCAATACTGAAAGTAAGCTGAAGGAGTGACAAGTGTTCGCAACTATCTGGGTACTGCTTGAACATATAAAGAAAACAACTAGCTTGCTCTCAATGCAAAATGAGCAAAAACATAGCTCATATTTTTTATCTAAGTTTGTCTAGTTTCTTATTTTGTGCTCTTTAGATGTGGGTGTCTATTTTTCTTTCTGTTTTTATTTTCTAATAGTTTTAAACTAGGATTCAATGCTTCTCATAGAAGATATAAATAATTCTTACCAGAATTCCATCTTCTCTTTCTTACTCCCAAAACAAAACTTGCCAAAGAATTGAATATAAATACGACTCAATTAGCAACAGCCAACACATTTTGAAATTTTCTCCACAAAATTGGTGACTTTATAAATGCACATGCCATCTATTCTTTGAAAAAAGCTAAGTCAATTATTTTACAATACAGTAGCATATAGTCCCATTTTCTAGCTAAAACTTAGCAGGGTGGTTTGTTATATCCTTATAAATGTCTGCCCTTTTAACATACTGTAAATGCATTCTAAAACGTGTGCTAGGTTCTAGTTGTTATGGGGAAGAATTAATGCATTCTATTAAATTTAACTTTTGCTGAAACACTCTTACCTCAGCTAAAGCTCAGAGCTGTAACTGGAGACTAGCTTCTAAGCAATTAAGGAATAAAATACCTGGCTTTTATAATCCATCTTTTGTTCTGGGAAATGCCTATACTTAAATCAGTATGGCGTTAGACAGGGACTTGTGACCGCTAAATATTTAATTTCATCAAAGTCCATCCATATTCTATGCTTTGACAACCCCATTACTATATAAGTATTATTTAAACAAGCAGAAACATTTCAATTAAGTATATAAACTGGTCCTGTGATTATGCCCTATCTCTGGATTCAAAAACTTACTATACTTCCCCACAACATATAGAATAAAATACAAATACCTTAGCCTAACATGTTGGTCCATTACACACACACCCCAAAATCCACACTCTTCATTTAGCAATCTTAGTCTTCAGATCTTTCCTACAGTCCCTCTTCCAAGTTAGCCTGCTACTGGTGCAATTTATGCAAGCACTTACTTCTTAACTCACATCATCCCTAAGATGTTAAAAAAAAAAAAAATCTGTCCAATATGGGTATAATTTGGATTATGTTCTTATGTTTTCTCTACAGCTTAGTGCCTTGGACATAGCAGGTGCCCAGTAATATTTACAGATTTGAAATAGACAATAGACAGTACCTCCATAGACCAGCTACCCGGGACCTCATGCGGTATGTGGTCCCGCATATCATAAACACACATGATGAATTAAATGTGTTTTTAAAATACATAGGTACCTCCATCATTATAGGCTAATTGACTCAGCACAACTCCATCTTATCTAATATGGCTGGGCCCCCAGAGAAATGCTTCTTTGTGTTGCTTTGCTCAATATCTTCAAAACAAGACAATTGTGTTATAATGCCCTCCCTCAGTGTTTGTAGGTTGTGCCTTAACCTGCAGAAGAAGCCCTTAGATTCCTGAGATTTATACTAATTTGAACTCTTCCTCTCATACAATAGGGATACAACCAACACTCGCATTATAAATATTATTTCCTAGTAGTGCCCATCAGCCATTTTCTAGTTTCTTTTTGTATTAATGAATTTCATGAATTAGCACAGTATTTGCAATAGTTGCACATAGCAGCTGAAAAATATTTTACCATAGTAAGAAATTCATATAGCCTTTAATTTTATATACATGTAGGTCTAGATGAAACTCACATAAAACATAATAGCAATATTATACATTACCTGTTCAATGGTCATTGAACACTACAATCACTTTATTTGCACAAAAACATTTAATTTTTCAAACTAATAAATGGAACATTTTCAGCTGTGTTAAAAAACTTTGGACTTACTGATATCCCTTAATAATTTGTAGACTTATTTTTAATGTAATCAATAATTTTTAATAGCTATAATAAAAGAAATTTTTAAAAATATATAAAATAGTTTAATTTTTAAATTTTGACTTTTACTCATATCTCTATAAAAATGTATTCAAATTTTATACAATTTAGTGGTGGTTGCAGCGGAAAAATCCAAAAGGTTTTCTTTCTGTGAGTTAATACATATAGAAAAACACACATGTATAAAAACTAGCCATAACTCAGTCATTTACATTTAAAATTTAAATGAAAACTGGTCGGTGTCTACTACTATTAAGATTTTAGTGTAAATCCTTCTAATTTTCCCAATATATTTTGTGCTTACATAGACATATATGTGTATAGTATGTATACATTTTTGAAGCAAAAATTGAATCATGAAATATATATTCATGTGCAACATATTATATCCAAGCTTCCAAAAGTAAAATTTAAAGGGAGATCTTAAACATCTCTCTTTAATCAGTTTCTTCTCATTGCTATTTCCTTCTGCAACTACATCAGAATATAGTGCTTTGATGCTGAATTCTATTCGTTTCCTTTTCTTTCTACTATTGACTATAGTCTAGATTCCTTTCTGGAATTGGATTCAATTGTTCATATATTTGCAAACCAGTACTTCCCCTGATCACTCAAGTTGTTTATTGGAAAGAAACTGACATTAAAAACTGACCTACTTCTGGATGACAATAAATAGAAGCCCTGATATAATCTAAGAAATAAGAGAATAATTCTTCAGTGGTCACTGACATAGACAAGCAAATTTTCAGTTTTGAACAAAAAGGAATGGGCATGTTCTAGTCTAAAACTCTGTCTTAAGTTCAGGCAATGGCTAAACATAGCCACCACACAGAACAGAGGAGGGAAAAATGTCCAAAAAAGCAAATGTCTAAAGTTGCCCTGCTGTCCCATCTTATTTGCACCATCAGAAGAGAGAATGGGAAGGGTCTGTGGACCAATATTCCCAAAAGGAGGATTTCGCCCTCAACTCCCTCCTGGGTTTCATCAACTGCATATGTTGTTTATTGCTGCAGCCCCACGAACATTACCACTTAATAAAATTGTTTCACTCTTTGGTTGTCATAAATGCCACATCTATTTAAAGCCGTGTTTTATTTAGTTAAAGTTTGCTTTGTCATCCACAGAAAGGATTATTAAATTGAACAGGTGACTATTTTAGCTAAAGTTAAAATCAATACAATTTAGCTGGGCCTTAGGTGCTAAATTCTAAAACTCCACGTTTTTCACTTTGCCGCAGCTCTATATCTAAGCATCGCTGACGGTTCTTGCTCTGTGTTCACCTATGATTTATGGCTGTTCTAGTAGGTGGGACGAAAGCTTCAAGGCCTCTTGCAGTGTTTAAGCTTCTAATAATCAGAGGAGTTTTCTTTTCTTACTCTTTGAACTGAGACTGCCGTTCTCAGTTTTAGAAACTCATTAAAAATGGAATTTTTAAAAGTTCAGGGCTTAATCTGTTTTCTAAAATAGTTAATATCTGACTTTTAGAAAGAATGTAATTCTATAAAACATGCCCTCAAATTTCATCTAAAACAAAATCAATTGAAGTCCTTGGATAAGGATTTTTAGCTCTTCCTTATTTCTTCATTACTCTAAGATAATGTGATGAGAAATGAAGTCTTTGAACGCCCTAGACTGGTTCCAAACAGAAAAATTTTTCTAACAGCAAACTTCTTGTTCATGGAACTATAACTCACTCTTGAAAGCATGGTGTTTCTATTTTCCTATTTAATTTACATAATGTAAATGGTTATAAATAACATTATCAGAATGTTTCATATCAAAGCATGAATGATTATTAATTGCCTAAACACAAAGAAAGTTTGTCATTCAATCACTATAAAAATTATTTTTCATTAAGTTGGCATGTTAGAAACTAATTATTTTAATAGGCATGGTTAAAAATTCACTAAAAGACACCCCCCAAAATGAAATATATGTTTTTTATTCTACTTTTTGTGGGTGCATAGCTGTACATAGGGCACATGAGATACAGACATGTAATGCATAATAATCACATCATGTAAAATGGGATATCCATCCCCTCAAGCATTTATCCTTTGTGTTAAACCTATCTTAAAAAATAAACTGTGAAATCTAAATTTCTGCTATCTTAACAACAACAACAAAAATCACTCAATGGCTAATTTGATTTACTAAAGTACGTATACTGCCAGAAGTCTTCCTTAGGAATTAAGGCACAAAAATTCAGTTTTTGTAGCTGTATTAGAGTGTAATTTGTAATTATTTATTTTGTTGTCTAATATTGGTATACATCAATAAAAAATAAAATAGATTTCACTTCAATCATATTAGGATTTGTTTAATAAAAACACTGATATAAAAGAAATTTGAAAAATCCTTAAGGTGATTCCTCTTTAGTGCTTTCTGTTTTTAAGTTATTCAATCCATTCAATGTGAAAAGAAATGAATGAAACCACTACAAACACAACACATTAGAACTGAGAAAAATTATACTATGAAATGTATATTTTAAACATATACTTTTGGATCTATTTTAAAATTTAAAAATAGGAACAAAGCACTTACTATTGTTAAGAAGATTATACCTCTATATAATTATTTTTATTTACCCTAAATAGTCTATGCTTTTAATCAATTGACTTGGCATTCAGAATAGAAACTTACCTAATTATTTGTATTTATCTACATGGTAACTGACTATGTAAGTTATGTAGACAACTCCTAAAAATAATTTCGACAGATATTTTAACTTCCCATAAAATTAAAGGTTAGTGTAAAAAATTTTGAGGCAATATACTGAGAATTTTGTCTCCCTTCAACACACACTAACAGAAGAACACAGAGTGATTCCCTGAAATATTGAATCCAATACTGAATGAATAGGCAACACCATTTTAATTGTCATTAGTAAGGATTTACATCTGAAATATCAGAAACACTTTAGGACTATTGACTTATACCAAGGGATGTTCAAAAGCCTCCCTTTATTTTCAAACTTCTATTTGTAGGGAAAGGAAATAACCTTTACTGTATAGTAGGTATAAAAGAAACCAGATGATTCATCTCTGTGAATCTGCTTGTTGAATTTGATGGATCATTCTTAAAAGCGACGTTGCTAATCTTCAGGTTTTCTTTTTTAGGTTATTCACAGATCAGTGGGTTTTCCAGCTAATACAGGTCTGATGCTCTTCTGTCTTCACACATGGTATTCATCATATCTTGACAAGAAAAGACCTTCAGTCTACAAATAACCTTCACTGAAGTAAGACATGTAAGTGGGTTTCTTTATGAAAGATAGATTTTATGGCTGAACAAAAAACAACTGTAGTTAAAAAGTGTCATTGCATGGCCTTATTTGAAGATTTTTCCTTAAAGGAACTTTAATGTTTGTTGTTGAAACTACTAATAGACCAAAAAAGAGAAAAGTATTAAATTACTTTATCATTAACTACAAACGCCACAGGAAGGGTTGATCAGCTCCGTATTTTATCATTCAGAAGCGTTCAGCCTTTAAAATATTTAAGCATCCACATTAGTTCTTGTCAAACTAGCACAAAGCAGTGCATAATATGACCTGTGTGTAAGAGCAGAACAAGATAAGAGGGTACAGTCAGGGTGAAATTTCCACAATGGGATTGCCCTGTACTATAGATAATAGTTTGGCTTCCTGTTTCCAGACAATTACAAAATGATGTTGAATGTTTTCTTTATATTTTTACTTGGTCATACTAAGTCTAGTTGGTATGGAACTAACAAGGAAGTAACAATAAATTTGAGGCATCCTATATGCCATGTATTATTTCATATGGCCAATTAGAAAAAATAAAAATCAAATTTTATGGTATCAGACAGCATGATAATTGGGGTTCTCATGGTATAAATAACTTTAAAGAAAATATTAAGAACTTTCAAGCAGGGCAAGAATCGAAATAATTTCTCAGCGTAACTAAACATCTGAGAATCTCTTTGTAAAGTGCCTGCTGTGTAGTGAATAAAGGAATGGCTGGGAGACAATTTCTTAAACACTCCTTAAAATCTTCCATTGGCCTTATATAAACCAAAGCATATAGAAATACGATTATCAGTGAAATTAATATTGAGTATATAAAAGCACAAATTTTAACCCTACTGTGTGGGATGAGGAAATACAGGAAAAATGTGATTTCCAGGAGGGGATTAGAGAGTACTAATGAAAAAAAAATCTTTGTAAATCTTAAACCCCTAATTTCAAAAGACATTGATTACAAAGCTTTCTGTCCTTCTCTAGTCTTCAATCCAAAAAATGATCCTGGAGAAAAATAAAGTTACTATTAGGTGAGATATCAGGAAATTTCACAACAGTAGGTATATATTTATATAATAAAAAAGTTGGGGTATATATTTTTATGTATATATCTACCCCAACTTTTAATTTGGTTATTCATTCATTCATCCATTCGTCCATTCAATATTGAATTCCTGATATGTACAAGCTGCTGGAGAAACAGTGGTCAGCAAGACAGATAAGGGCCCTACCTTCAAGTAGCTTACGTTATGATGGGAGAGAATAACAATGAACAAAAAAATATAAAATAATTACAGACTGGAATAAGCAATGAATAAAATAAACCAGGTGTTATAATGAAACATACTGGTTAGGACAGGTGTCTCTGAGAAGATATTCAAGCTAAGATGCAGGAGAAGAGGCTAGCTGTTTATCTGAAAACCAGGAGCAAGCTGTTTCATGCTGAGGAAACAGCAAATGCTTGGAAGGTTCTAGAAGTTTAGAAGCCAGTGTAACTGAGGTTTTAATGACCAAGACATAGTCCACAAAATGAAATGGGAGAATCAGCCAGAATAGATCAAGCATTATAGGCCTGGAAAGAGTCTGGATTTTGTCCTATAGTCATTAAGAATTTTAAGCAGCCTTTGATAAGATGTGGAAAGATTAAATCCAATCTCAAAGCAAAACACTAAAACAATAGAGTAGGAGGAAAAAGATTCAAAGGTGAAAAAAGGATTTTAAATATACATAAACATTGAATGGCCTAAGCAAAGTTAAAAACAGACCCATATCTTGGAAGCTTTATAAACTATCCTTGTGGCAAATATTATTGAATTATGGAAAATGAAACAAAACAAAACCTAATGGGCATAGAATGCTAATATATAAAAATGCAGCTTTCAATCATATTTATATATACTGTAAAATAAAAATGCATAGACCTAAGCATTTTGAGAAGTTTTGTTAAGTTTTATTAAGATCGCAGCAATAATAAAACTATTAAAATTTCACCTTCAAGAGGAGAAAAGTGGATGCTAACACAATATATTGTGTATAGTCTCTTTAATCTGTTTTAAAGTATTAATTTTTAAAATCATTGCTTTCAGAAATAATTACTTATTTTAATATTTTATCCACACTGCAATGTAAGAGTAAAATAATTTTTAACCTTTGGAGAAAAGATACTATTTTCCAGACTGGCAACTTAATAAATATTTGGGTGACTATACCTGTCTTCAACATCTAAAGTGAACAATTTAATACAATAATATCATTCAGTTGTGGAGTAGCATGCAACTGAATTGTTATAAATTTACAAAAATGCCTGTAATAATATCACAAATTAAAACACAAATTGATAGAATTGTGGTAGTATGTTTTTACTGTGCAAGAGGATCTGCTAAAATAACCAGCATTTAGGAAAGTGAATGGAATAATATAAACACTTAAATGTAAAAATTACAGATATGACATTGGATATATTAAAGTATTTTGTGGCAAACAAATATTAAGGGAATAATGATTGAATTCCTTCCTAAAACAGCTTTGCCAATGCAGGATCCAAACTCTCTGATTCTGCTTGCCAGAGCATTTTGTATTTTGAAGTAAGGAGCTAGATCATACTTAGGTTTTTCTGTACATTAAGAAAAGTGTTAGCAGTAAAAAGTCCAGCCCTGGTCCTTCTGTGAAGTCCTAGGGACTGCCAAAAACTCTGGGGTATTCCACATCTACTTTCATTATCCATTCATTCATTCAAAAGTAATTTATCAGTTACTGTGTGTCAAGCACTGCCCTAGACACTTGAGATTTATCAGTAAACAAAACCACAAAGGATCCCTGCTCTCAGAGAGCTTGAATTCTATCATAAGGAGATCAATAAATATTAGCCTGGTAAATAACTGAGTTATATAGTAGATTAGATGATAAATGTCATAGAAAAAGACAAAGTAGAACAAGATAAGGGAGATCCAGACATGAGACAGGAAGCAGGTTACAATTTTAAACAGCATGATCAGTGCACACCTTCTTGAGCAGGTGACTTGTAAGCAGAAGCTTGAAGGAGGTGAGGGATTTGCTGGGCATCTGGGAAAACAGCATTCCAGGCAGGGCCCTAGGGAAGACAGACCCAGTGTTTTGTAAGAAGAGAAGGGGCCGGAGTGACAGGAGTGGCAAGGTAGAAACCAATTTTCTGCTCTCCAGTATCCATGAAGGAGAAGCCCTGGAATTTTAGCAAAGGAGCAGCTTAGAATAGCAATATGGAAATGAAGGGAGAAAGGGAGGAAGAGAGAAAGGGAGTAAGGGAGGAGGAGAAGAGGGGAGCGAGGGGGAGAAGGAGGGAGGGGAGGGGGGAGGGAAGGAGGGAGGGGTGAGGGGGAGGGAGGGGTGAGGGGGAGGGAGGGAGAGGTGAGAGGGAGGGAGGGAGGGGAGAGGGGGAGGGAGGGAGGGGAGAGGGGGAGGGGGGAGAGGAGAGGGGGAGGGGGGAGAGGAGAGGGGGAAGGGGGACAGGAGAGGGGGAGGGGGGAGAGGAGAGGGGGAGGGGGAAGGGGAGAGGGGGAGGAGGGGAGGAGGGGAGGAGGTGAAGAGAGAGGGGAGGAGGGAGGGGAGGGGAGGAGGGGGGAGGAGGGAGGGGAGGGGAGAAGGGGAGGGGAGGGGAGAAGGGGAGGGGAGGGGAGAAGGGGAGGGGAGGGGAGGAGGGAGGGGAGGAGGGGAGGGAGGGAGGGAGACTTACATTGAATTTGCATCTTTATGGCAAGCCTACTGCTTAACCTAGAATTTTTGTCAGAAATAAGAATATCAAAGCATTCTAAAGATCACTGTAGTCACACTTTGTGTTTGGAGTTTTCTTTTTTCTTATTATAATCATTCTTTAAAGATGGTAGTATGTACCACCTCTCTAGCTACCTCATAGTTCTCAGGCC
The DNA here is from genome assembly GCF_049350105.2 of Macaca mulatta. Taxonomy (NCBI): domain Eukaryota; kingdom Metazoa; phylum Chordata; class Mammalia; order Primates; family Cercopithecidae; genus Macaca; species Macaca mulatta. The sequence continues at coordinate 67,191,379 of NC_133422.1, forward strand.
TGGTTCAAAGTCTTTCTTAGGACTGTGCACTTATCTGACAAGCAAATTAGTGGTTATGAAGGAATCAGAATGATAGGGCAGCCCAAGAAACTGCCCAAATGCTGGAACTAAATGTATAGTAATCACTTGAGAAAATGTGGTAAATTCAGAAGAAAATACAAGGTTCTTAAAAAGAAAAATGTGCATTCAGGCGCACCGAGTTTCAAAATAAAACAAGTAACTGAGGAGAAACCATAAAAATCAAGTCTTGCATGTAAAATAATCTCCCTTGTCTATTAAGCAGCACTCCACTTTTTGATTTTTTTAATGACATTTGTCCATCACAGTCAAATCAGAAAGAAAAAGTATGACGGTGCTTCAATATTTTTAAAGAAAGCAGAAATCTTCTAATAATCTGTTGACTTGAAATACTCTAAAAGAAAGTGGATTAGTTCCACAAAACAAAGTGCTTTCCTCAATACGTGTTTATTGTAATGGAGTCCAGGACCACCACATGTGATTATAGTAAAAGCTCTGCAGTATTTCCATCTGGCAATGAGAACACAAGATGTTGTGTAAACTACCAGAAGGACTCTATTTCATTGTAATTAAAATTTAGTGTTACACTTAAGCAATAAGGCAACTCCAGGAGATGTGATTATCATGAGATAATGACCTTGGGGTGTTACAAGGCATACAAGGAACCAAATGCCTCCAATCCTCTAGGGGGCAAGATTATTTCTACATAACAATCTCGATCTCCTCTTGCTTACCCACCCCTGCCCCGAAGCTGTATGATCAGTGAAGGCGGAAAGCTTGGGATTAAGAGCACTAATATGATTTCTGCAAAAAGAGGACATCGGGGGACTGGTATATGACAGAGATGGCATCATGGAATGCTGAAGCAGCAGTTTCAAATGAGTTGTGCTGTTTGCGCAACAATTATGCAATGGCTTTAGAATTCTCTGGACACACATAGAACTGTCAGTGATGTCATAGTCATGTAAGTAATCCTCAGCAAGGGCACAGATTTAACCTTTTTCCCCTGTTTTGGTTTCATGATTTCCATTCCATAATAGCAATAAGATATGACAGGTGGTACATTTCTTGAGGGTTTATTATTCTTCTTGGGTGGTTGAAGCCATTCAGCCTTTGGCCCAAACCTCTCAAGACATCTGAGATGTATAATAATTTCCCCAAAATGCAATGCCTGTCATGTCTTATTGCGTAATTACTTTGTACTTACCAAGTAATTCTTCTTAAAGTGAATGCAGATAACAGTGCTTACATTACAGTTTATACTACTAGAAACTACTTCTAAATGGAAAAACATGAAACAATTTCTACAGTTATGAATGAGGGAACATTCCATTATATTACTCTTATAAACTAAACTGGAGGGTCACTTAAAATTATGTAAAATATTTATATGCTTTAATAATTTGTTGGAGGGGAAAGTGATAAACTAAAATTAGAGTTAATATAAAATTTAGAGTTAATATAAAACTAGGACATCCTCAATGACAGCTCATGTTGAGGACATGGGTACGCTAATTATTCAAAGATATCTCAACTCTCGTATATCAAAGAGTTGGAAGGGAGAGCTTAGCTTGTATAATATGTTTAATTTAAAAAGAAACATATTATTAAAGGAAAGCACTGGAACATGGGGAAAATCATAAAATAGTAATATGGAAAGGATTGCATATGTAATTATATATCCGTGTATATCAAATATACAAAACATGGACACACTGAAAGGGTAAAAGAGTAAATATTCAAGGTATTAGGGGTTTTTAAAATTTTTTTTAGGGTAACGAAGAACCTTCTAAATACAAATGAGCCTTATTAGCCATCTACCCGGTTGAAGTTTAGAGTTTCATCGCCCCCTGTTTCATTTTACTAGTGAAATTTTCATTTACTCATGTCCTAGTAAACACCTTCAACTCTCCACTTAAGAGAGTATAATCTTCACTTCTGTTGAGGCTGGATCTAAGATCTGGTTAGCTTATGAATCTAGAATACCTTGAGGTGAGTCTACATATTCCTGAAACTCAAGAATATCTATACAAAGATTAATTTACAGGGCCAAAAAAAAGTATATAAACGTGATATATTTATACAAATCAACAAATACAAATTGTACATTAGAACACTCTCTAAATTAATCTCTGTAACTAATCTGCGTAATTCAGGTACACAACACAATAACATATTTCTTGACGAGGTCTCTGTTATGGTGAATACTCTCAATGACATGTCCTGAGTCACCAGGAACTCAGCAGTCATATTATTCAATGATTCTAGAACATGAGGCAGGGGAAAGCTGAGAGCTCACTCCAGGTCCAACCCACTCCAAGACCATGCCTCTGATCCCCTTCTTCATTGGAGAATCAACCAGGAACTTCAGCTCCCATTTTCTAATTGATCAATCTTATGACCTTAGCTAAAGTCAATTGACCTTTTTGCTCAATCTAGATTCTATATTTGGGGGAAAAAAAAAAGTACTAATACCAGCTCTAACAACTTCACAGAGTTTTGTGAAGACGTGAAATACTATAAGGGGAAATGTTTTATAATTCAAGTGCTAGTCACATCCATGTCTGATGTTGCTGTTGTTGCTACTATTGCACTCGACTGAACATTGAAAATGGATGGTGAACACAACTTAGGCACAACTATGGGACAAACATTAAACTAAAGGGATATGGTTGGGGTCAGACAGAGGCCACATTCTTATTTTCTAAAAGTATCAGGTGACAGAATGAAAATACCAATTTTTAAATCATTATAATGAGTCATAAATCTCTATATTAAACAGACAAACACAAGAAAAATTCTGTTGCAAAATCTCTCTTATGTTGGAAAGCATTCATCACTTCTTGACAGAAGATGTTGCTGATTTTGGCCTCCTCCATGAAAGTCTTCCTTCGTTGAAAATGAGATAAACAATCCTTCTTTACATTATTACCCTGTATCAACAGGAAATCTTTCCGTCAGAATCCTGCTGTTTCTCACCTCAAACATTGTTTTACTATTTCCATTATTGTATCACCAAACTTGTAGGTTCTGTGGTGAGAATGTTTACATCAATTCTGTCTCGGATTTTAAACTACACAGCAAGAAGAGAGTCTGGCAAAGATAATTTTACTGTAAAGTGTTAATGAGTGTTTTTATTGGTAAGAAGGAAATATTTTTTATTTAAAAATGTGCCTGTAAATATCATTGTTTAGGAAGTCCGCATATACTTCACCACAACATTAAACATGTTTATCCTTCCATATATGCAAGAAAGTCTTTGATTTACATCACACTTTTATTCTTATAGTACACATAGATAACTTTGCTTCTCTTTCTAATGTATACATTTTTTGCCTAGAACTTTTAGAAGAAACTTAAATTATAAGTTGTGTTTTTACTTAAAATGTGTTTTTACTTCAACTATTATTTAAAATGCATTCTGACCATGACATACAAGAATATACAGGAAGTCTCTCACAGAGGAACTTCTCTACTTCTCCAACAATGTGTCTGCTCATAGTTTCATACGTAAATTAACTAGGCATAATTTGATAATAAATTTTGGTAAAGATAAAGTCTTCCATTTCTCTCTCCATCTCTCTGTATCTGTACATATATTTTTTCATTATCGATAAAAAGTTTAACTCTCATGAGATATCTTAAAATTGTTTACTGTTTTTTTTTTTTAAAGGGAACTGGATTCTTAAATCAGGCCTTCCAAAAGAATATAAAATTAGAATTGCTTGCTGAATGAAGATAATTGAGAAAGCAAGCTAGTATAATCCCAGAATTCCCAAATGTTCTTTTCTCAATGATACTTCTATCTATGGAGGTAAGAGTGAAAAATATGGGTTTTTTTCTAAATCAAGTACCCGCTTGACAGGAACTATTTATTCACCTCTAAGAACTACTTAAACAGTCTTTTTTGATACCAAGCCAAGGCAAAAAGCTCAACCACTGTCCTACGTATCAAATTTTTATTGCACAGAGGCCAGGTGGTAAATCTGACCTAGAAAAATTAGTGGCCAACACATGCCTGCTGCCTGCTCGCTCGCTCTCTCTCTCTCTCTCTCTCTCTCTCTCTCTGTGTCTATCTATCTAACTATCTGTCCATCTGTCTTTCTATGTATCTACTTCTTTATTTTTTAATGCCACCTGTGTAAGCAAAATACTTCTTAGAATGGGACAATTCATTCAGGCAGGGGAGCCACAGTCCCATGCTCTTTCCACCTTAATCAAGAGTGCTCTATCAACAATCTAACACACAGGTTCAACACCTGATCTTGTCCCTGGGGTGACTATGATCTTCCTTGGTGGTGATGGTGGTGGTGGTGATGTTGCTGTGCAGTTGCATTATTGATCCAGCTGCTTTATTGGTAACCATTACTTTCTAGTTTCTGAAATGACTATTCTTTCCAAGGTGATAAGTTCTTTCATACAATTTCCAAACAGCTTCATACACATATTCTGGCCCTTTCCTTTCATACTTCTGGCTCCCATTTGCTATCCCACATCTAAAATGGTGACAGATAGTGATTACACATTTGTCATGAGATCAGAAATTCTTTAAAGATTTCCCAAGAATCCTCATGATAGCTGCTTGAAACTGTATTATATTCCCTGGCACCAGATGGAGTTATTATGGGGATTCTTTTCTTAAAGATTCCATCCACACAATGACTCTTTATGGATCAAAGATTGTTCAAATATGCTTTGATTTCCTTGATTAAAATTATAAAATGTGGTGCTTAAACTTGAGAAATATTTTTATATTCTATGGTCTTGTCATTGTCATGCATTCTGCTTAGTGCTAAACCTTTGATGGCCAAGATCAAATCTAAAAATGTAAAACTTTTAGGCAGGGGCATTTAGGATACTTAGAAAATCTTTACAGGATTCCTTACGTGAGGTACAGGTACATTCCAATGTTCCTTTACATTGAAATAGCATCTGACATTTTAAAAATCTAAGTGTTAGTGACCATATTCACTATTTATGAAAAAAACAGTGGAAGATTTAAGCCTAATTTCCCCTGGGTGACTGTAGTCTTGCCTTTGTCATCCAGAATTAGATATAAATCTTTTTTTGGCTCTGAGTATGAGAAGTACTCCAGATGAAAAGATAGCACAGTTCCATAGGACCAAAGTTTCCCCTTCCACATTAAAGATGTTTTCTATGTGAAATAATAGAGCAAGTCAATCGTGAGAAAACTCAAGACTACCCTAGGGATGTGTAATTTCCGTGGCCTATGGGTGGCCCTTGATTTATATTTGTATCATAAACAAGTATGGACTAAGAACTTACAAGTGCTTTAGGGATATCAGAGGTAGAAGATTCAATCCTGGCTCTGTAGACATATATTTTCTTCTTGCATGGTTTTTTTTTTTCTTTCACGAAATGGTTGACTTAAATCTTAATAGATGGCCTCATTATGAAAACTACAAGATAAATAACAAGAGCCTAAAAAAAGTGGGGTTAAAAAACAGAAATTCTTGGGAGAAAATACATGCCAGCAAGCAAAAATGGCTCAGATTACAAAACACTTCAAGAGAATTAAAGTGACAGAGTTCCACAAACAAAACATATTATCTGTTACTCAAGGTATTGGTAGAGCAGGGATTGCAAAAATCAATGCACCTCTAAACCCAAGACATTGTCAAACAGCTGTTTAATACTCAAGTCCCACTAAGTCACAAATCCAGGTTGGTAATAAATAGAAAATTGGCAGGCTAGGGCCTCATTTCCTTTCACTTCTCTTCAACCTCACCAACTGTGAAAATGTAAAACAGGTAAGCAGTCAGTGAGTGAAACAATTAATATCCCACCACATCCTTACATGATTAGCCTCTTAAAAAAATCGGAAGCAGACTTAAAGGTGATGCAACATCAGAGTATAATTTTAACAAGAATAACTTTAGCTCCTACTATGTGCCAGTCACTTTTTCACTCGTGTCTGCTTCAGCTTGTGGAATTTAGTGGAACTGCATCTTTCAAGTCCTCAGCCTCCATCTCAGAAAACTGAGTCAGTCTAAAATGAATCTCTGCTTACATAAATGACTTCCTCTTTTGTCTTGCTGAAGGGAATTTAGCTTATCTGAATCAGCCCAGTGACAAATCCAAAAGTTTCTTGATGAGATCAGATCATACAGCTCCAGTAAATTAGCACATACCAAATACAGTATCTGCTGAATCTTCAGTATTCCAACAGACTCCTATCTATTGTCAGCAATAGAAAATGACCTTCAAGAAGGCTGCTTCAACTAAGGCTCCTGGAGTTTAATTGAGGCTATGACTAGACCCAAAAGTATTCAATCTTTGCCCAACTACTTTACATGGAGACTCTGTGTCCTCTCTGACTTCATGAATTTATTTATTAACTCTGGAGAAGTTTTAATATACCAAAAGAAAAGTCTAAAAAGACTTCTTTGTGCCAGCATTCTAATGTTCTTTGTGTTACCTTTGCTGCAGCCTATAATTTAGAACCTTGGGTTGGCAGAGGCTGAATCATAAGACTGCCCTGTGGCTTCTCCATAGAGCCTGAGCTCTGGGTTCCCATCAACATTATAAAGTTGCTTTCTTGATTCACAGAATTTCATGAAAGTAGACGCAGAGTACTGAAAACTATATATAAAACATAGTTTAATAAATGTTAATTCATTCAGAGATCATGAAGTGCCTCTGATTTTTGCCTTACATAGTTCTAGCTTATTTCATCTGACCTCACCATCCTGCATATTTACATATATATATACACACATGCATATACACACACATACATATATGTGTAAATATAAATATATAAACAATTAGGAAATCTGAGTAAAGTATATAGAAATCCTTCATATTTTTGTGTTTTTCCAGAAGTTGCAAATTATATCAAAATTACAAGTTACCCCCCCAATTAAAAAGTTATTCCCCCTAATTAAAATAAAATTGCCAGAAAAAGAGAGAGGAAGAACAGAGAGAGATGAAAACTAAATGCAATGCATAACCTTGAATTGAATCCTACAGCACAGGAAAAACATACCCTGAAGAATGGCAATTGGTGAAAATTGAATAAAGTAGGTATAGTTGAAAACAGTATTATAATCAGTGTTAATTTTCTGATCTTAATAACAGTGCTATGGCTACATAAGTGAATGTCCTTGTTCTTACTCTTAGGAAATAATTAGGGGGAAGCTAGTATGATGTCTCTAAGTTATTTTCAAGTAGTTTAGAAACACACATGCACACACACATACATCCCAACCACCCCACATACATATATAATACATATGCATACACATATTCATATACACGTACATATGTGAGTACATATATACATGTATGTGTGTGTGGGGTGTGTATCTATTTCTAAACTATATACAATATATACATATACATATACATAAACTATATACATATATACATAAACTATATACAATATATATGTGTGTATATATAAATTATATATATATACACACACACACAGAGAAACAATAAAACAAATGTGGCAAAATGTTTTAAAATGCTGAACTTGGATATAGGATAAACAGGAGGGGTTTTGGTGGTGTTTTTTGTTTGTAATTCTTGCAACTTTTCTGTTGACAGTACACCTCCTACATTGGACCCTTGATCCATGATCCCTTATTCATGATACCTGACCCACTTGAGATCTCGTGGCTGACATTTTTTTTCATTGAATTTCTGCATGAATTGCTGGTTTATAACTTTGCCTCCCTACTGACACCGACATCTTATACGTAGGTCTCTGGCTCTAGTTCCTACATCCCCAGCCCCTATCTGGGCCATAATCCTGATTCAATATGCTGTTGGTTCTCAGTCTGAATTCTTTAGATCATTCTATTCAAAATTGCACACTTTTTTTCTCAGAGTGAATCTTTGTTTGGAACCCCTGCTACTTCAAGTGGAATACCTGTGTACATATTTTTACATATGTATGGTTCATTTAAAAATATATATATATATATGCTTCATTTATACAATCCACCTGTTGGAAAACTATACAACACTAATTGTTTTTGAATTTTCTGTTAGCCTTTATAATTTATAAATTCTCATGTTTCTTTTTTCAGATAAAACTTATTTCAATTTTATTACATTACTGAAACTCCCTCAGGATAATGCAATCATATGTATTGACTAACTTTCATAGTTCTGTTGTTTCAAATAAAGCAGAGTTGAGTTGAATTAAAGCCTAATACAATCACATAAAAATTACACTGCTTTCTTTTTTTTAAATTTCATTTTAAACAGGGAGCCAAGATATCCAAGGCCAGTTATATAAACAAAAATTTCACTAAGAAAAAAAAAGCAAAAAAGGTACTTCTATCTATAGAAGTTAATAGGATAAGTTTCTAAAATCCAGATTCAAATACTGAAGCCTTGCAGAGAATTTCTTCTCTTAACAGTATAGATAGGAACAAATTGTTTGGCCCACATGAAAAATCTCACTGTGCCTGATAATCTTGGAACATGACTGAAATTAATGTGACAAGTATTCTTTTTTTCTAATATGAAATAATTCTTCAGAAAAAAGTACAAGATAGCCATACTTATATCTCATATCAATTTCATGTTATACCAATTTACTTGGATGAAAGATTTTTTAAAAATCCTCTTTCCTAGTTCTCAGTGTGGATAGGTTTACCGCTTCTCTAAACTGTGTGTCATGGAGTGTTAATGTTTCTACAAAAGGTGAAAATATTAAAATTTCATAATTGATAAATGGATTTCCAAACTATATAAGCTGTATTGTTAGCCTACATCTTTTTTTTTCTTTTTTTTTCTTTTTTTTTTTTTTTTTTTTTTTTTGAGATGGAGTCTTGCTCTGCCGCCAGGCTGGAGTGCAGTGGCATGATCTTGGTTCATTGCAACCTCCACCTTCTGGGTTCAAGCGATTCTCCTGCCTCAGCCTCCTGAGTAGCTGGGACACCAGGTGTGCACCACCATGCCCGCGCCACCATGCCCAGCTAATTTTTGTATTTTTAGTAGAGACTGGGTTTCACCATGTTGGCCAGGATGGTCTCGATCTCTTGACCTCGTGATCTGCCCACCTCAGCCTCCCAAAGGGCTGGGATTACAGGCATGAACCACCACATCCGGCCACCCCACATCTTTAAAAAGCATTTTGAGATTGACCCCATCAAAATATTAAGCTTCTTTTAGCATTCCTCTTCTGGTGAAACAAAAAGAAAAAATTAACAATACTGCATAACTGTTTTGTAAGAGTCTGTTTTATTTCCCAATTTATTCCTCAGGAAATTTCCCTGGATTTAAAAAAATTATGATGTTCAAGTATCTCAGTTGTAATCTGGATAGTTTTTCAATGAAATATGATTTGAACTGTGGAAGTACAAGAACAAAACAATGGACACCTTTAAAGAAAATGAGACCTAAATCTTATGGCAATATGATAGTCAGCGTTTTGTACAGGGAGGTCCCATTGGTTTAATTTTTGTTTTCTTCTCACTTTACTCTGATCCTACAAGGATGCAAATGGAGTAAAAGTGAAATCAGCAGAATAATTTTCCCCAATTTTCCCCAATGAAGACAAATAAATCAGTACAAGAGGAAATAATATGCATGTCAACAGTCAAGACTGTATATGACTCTAGTACCAAGAGCAGTAAGCACTTGACTCTAGTCTCCACTCTAAAACTTGGGGGCATACGATCAAAAGCTGATGTCAGTGAGTTTACTTTGGGAATTCAAATGCTGATATTCTTTGACATGTTCTACTCACAAGCAAGAATAAAGATTCAGAGTAACAGCCAACTTTGTCCCTGAAGATCTGTGAAGCCCAAAGAGAGCTGTAAGAAACTCCCTCACAGAGTCTCAATCTTAAAACCACTGAAAAGTCCTGCCCTACAGGCCAAAAGTCTTGTGTGTTTGCATGTGGAATAAGATGAGCTTCGTGAATTACCACCAATAATGATAGTTAAGCTTGGTACAACAGGGCCTTGATTCATTTCATCTTAAAAGAAACTATATAATAAGTTGCAACAAAGGAAAGAAAAGGAAGCATGAGATGTTCCACAGAGTTCCTCTGTCTTGTTTTCTGTCTGGATATATGACAACAATATTTCTATTGAATAATCAGGACACCATATTTTAATTGTAACTGGATGTCATGGTTGTCTTCCATGCAAGCTGCAGATGACTGCCCCTCCACAAACAGTCATCAAGTTATGCCACTTGAATGCCCTAAAATGGAGAGATGGAGAGATGGGCGTGGGAAGAGAAAGACACCTCAGCAGCAGAGAGCTGAGAAAACAGTGTGAGTTTTATTTAATTCCTACTTAACATTATTTTGCGTAGTAAACAAAAGGGATATTTTTGAAAATCCCTTTGGATAATTTCTGCCACCTAAAATTCTGAACATTTTGACTTGCTGCCTTATAAAAGAATCAATTAATTGAATAAGAGAAGGGATTCTCCCCTGATCTTTTCAAGAATCCTTAAAAGGCACATTTCTTACTAAGGATCTTTAAAGTGTATTTCTAGTCAATCCCAGGAGTCACTGCTCAGAGATTTACATTTCACAAATGTAATCAACAGTCTAAGCAGGATACTGATGTTTGGACTGCAGAGCTCTGCTACCTGCTGCATCACTGCCATCCTGAATACTGCTGTGGAATCTATGCAGAGTTTATATAGAGGGTTCTCATGGTACTTCCCAACAGAAACCAAAGCAGACACGTATCACAGGCCAAGTAGACCCCTTCGGCATTGAGACAGTATTCCCTGTATGCCCCAAATTAAAAAGTAGTTTCAAATAAAATATATGACCACAGTAGAGATGTTACGTACAGTCTGAGGCAACTCCCACGACCTCCCGAACACAAAACCTCGACCTATTTATTTTTCTTCATAGCACTTACCACTCTCCAGAATTTGTTTCTTTCTCTGTGTATTGCTTTGCTCTTCCACTAGAAGTACACACACCCCAGGAGGACGGAGACTTGGACTTGGTCACTATGCAGCCACAGCATGAGAGCATGCCTGCTCCACAACTGATGCTCAGAAAGCATCTCTTGAACAAATTAATGACAGAACACTTTTGCCAGTGTGGCCATTAACACAGAACACTGCTCCAGAAGATAAGTAGGTAGATTCAGACACTCACATCTGCCATGTGAGTGAATATTACACCTGTGCACCACTTACAGAATTCAGGATTCTGAGCACAGAGTCTATGTGAGGAAGCGTCATCTTAAAGGAAATTTCAGGGCCATTATCAGAGCTCACTCTCCCATAATCTTGATTATTTTTTGACAGTTCTAGCAGGCCCAGAGAGGAGGCTACACAGTACTGCTGCATTTTCAACAGAGCTCATCTAAATCGTAGGCCTCTGTTGAAGACAGAGGTTCCACTGGTCAATAAATTGATGAAGATGTCTTCCAAAATATTGTTTCACTGTGCCCTTTGCTGAAGTGTTGAAATCACTATGAGCTCTTCAAAACTATGGTGTAAATGTCCCTAGAAGTTACGCTGGGAATGTACAATATGGCTTTTCATAGGACAGAAAAGAAAAAGAAAACCTTTTAAAAGCTTATCCCCTACCAGGAATTAGTGGGAGGAAAGCACCTTGGAAAAGAATATCCCTCAATCTTTATGTTTCATCGTCACGAAAACACAGTTGTAGACCCATAGACCCTCAGGGAACTTTGTATCTATGAAACTCAGTGTTTACAGAAAAATCCTAAAATGGCCTTCAAACCTGAATAGCATACCTTTATGAAATCACAGAGGGTCTGACACAACCTAGAGAACAAACAACTTGTAGGCTAAGAAATAGGTTTCTGATCCATAGTACATTTTAGAGTATTCTGAATAGTAATGTTGCATTCCAAGGGTATGATTTACAGTCCTCCCTAAATCTGGTCTCCAGAGCTGACTTAGGCTAATTTCTAGATCCTACTGCATCTACTTAGATCTTGTTCCCCATATATTTTGAATGCTAAATGCAAAACATGTACACTATTGGTGGCTATATTTTAGGTGAGGAATGCAATTCTTCCCCATAGTGGCAATACAGCATCCTCTCAGTTATAAATATCTTCACTTCAATGAGAAAAGATGATGAAATTCTTTTTGAAGACTCTCAAAGGGCTTGCAGATTTTTAAAAATATTACTGCCACTTTGTTTGGAAGAAATACAGTTTGGTCGTAAAACCATCATTTGTGATTGGATTTATGAACATGACATGCATTTGCATGCTGTGCATGAAAACCGTGCACCAAAGAGTGGTTTCAAACAAGGAAACTGTTGCTAGTTAGAATGTTCTCACCTGTATTATCATTAACAAATTTCAAGTTCCCTCAACCTGTTGAAAACAAAGGTAATTCAAACGAATCTTCCTTTGCATGAACAGTCTATCAACTTCAAAATTCCTCACAACTTCATTGGGTTTTTTTCCAATTAAAAAGGGAAATTCCTTTATGTATATACTCCAAAGTGCTTTTTCTTTTAAAGTCAGATTGGGGAAAAGCATCTTTCTTTTTGTGTATTCTATTTGTGTCTTGCTAAGCACTTAAGGTCTATCTGTAACTAGCTTAGAACATTTCCTTATCATTGAGCACAGTACTTAAGAGTATGTTTTTTTAAAGAGTTGTCTACTAAATCAAATGTATTTATTCAGCAAGTCTGATTAAGCACCAGAAAGCTATTACTAGATTTTTTGAAAAGTAAATAAGTAACTTACATTAAAGAAGCTTACATTTGAGGAATCACCACACCATCTTCCACAATAATTGAATATACATTCCTACCAACTGTGTAAAAGTGTTCCTTTTTTCTCCACAGCCTCACCAGCATCTGTTATTTTTTGACTTTTTAATAATAGTCATTCTGATTGGTGTGAGATGGTGTCTCACTTTGGTTTTGATTTGCATTTCTCTATCGATCAGTGTGACATTGAGTTTTTCTTCATATGATTGTTGGCTGCATGTAGGTCTTTTGAAAAATGTCTGTTCTTGTCCTTTGCCCATGTTTTAATGGGTTTTTTTCTTGTAAATTTGTTTAAGTTACTTAGAGATGCTAGATATTAGATCTTTGTCAGATGCACAGTTTGCAAAAGTTTTCTCCCATTCTGTAGGTTGTCTGTTTACTCCACTGATAGCTTCTTTTGCTATGCAGAAGCTCTTTAATATTTCTATACTACAAAGTAGAAGGAAATAAGGGTTCAGTAAAGGTATATATGAGACCTTATGCTAAAAAAAAATGGAAAGGGGTAATTAGTTAGGACCTGGGGGATCTGGTAAAACTTCTTGAGAAGTTGTCATTTGTGTTTGGTTTGAACAATTGGTAGAATTTTTATCATTGTAAAATGAGGGGAGTCTGAGGGAAGGGGAAGTCTCTGATTCAATAATTTGGAGACTTCTCTCAAATTCAGTGGCAAGCCCAGAACAAAATTTTATGAAAGCAAATGCATTTAACTGATATTGGAGATGTTAAATGAATCCAAGGTATACTTTCCAATAACAGCAGTAAGGCAACCCTCAAAGAATTTGGCGACTCTCTAAATTATTTGAAGTGAAATAGTTTCCATAGATGAGACCTATATTTTAAATATCCAATGTTTCTACACTGAGAGGGTATAAATTAAGATTCTTTATTTTATTCATTTTTACTGTGCTCCTTAAGAGAAACAAGAATTCCTCTATGAAGTAAAATGCAAAGTAGAATACATTTGGAAGAATCTTTCCAAGCACACGTAAAACATCATCACACCAGCTGCTGATTTCATCCCAGTGTTTTCTCCTGTCAATAAGAAAATCCTTGATGTGCTATTGAATACACAGTTATCTTGACAGTCATCTTCATGTAATATTCAAGATAGCTTTTACACAGTCTCGGTTATAATATTAGCCTGAGATCTAATGCTTGCTCTTTATTTAAGGGATGATGAACTTGATTTGATGGTTTCTCTGCTGTGAGCCAGTTCAGACTCACAATTCTCCTGGGCAGATTTCACTATCTTTAACTGACTGTAAGTTTAAGATGTTCCTAGCCAAAACCCTATTCTTATCAATTACTGTTCTACACCACTAGTTTTACCCAGATTTAGCTCAAAGCTATTTTCATCAGCTTTCCATCATGTACTAGGCCTGACCTTTGAAATATTGTAGCCACTAAATTGCTATCATCCAAGATAAGAAAGATCTGTCTTAAAAGCTCTATCTTGGTTCAAAAGAAAATAAAAAGTATTCTATGACATTAACTATTTCAAATATCTTTTACTATTGCCAATCCACACAAGATTATTGGGATGTAGTTTCCCAGATTGAGAAACATGTTTGAGAAGGAAGGAAGAACAAAAGAAAAGAAGGGAGAAAGGAGAGGAAGGAATAAAGGAGGAAGGAAGGGAGGAAGGGAAAAAATTGGGCAAACACAAGCCCCCGAAATAAGGTCTGATGATTTCCCCCTTCCCTGGTTTTAAAAAGTCAAGTATACAAGCTCTATATTCAAGAATTGAATAATACAGTTAACCTATAAGTAATTTCAGATGCTGGGTTCTAGATGCAGCACTGTAAATAAGATGACAGGGACTTCTATTACTGCTGAGAAAACTGAGTTTGATAAACTAAAGATGCCCATGTATATCAGTCATGCTCCTGGTGAGAACAGGTGGCTCACTGCCTAATGAGAGGAATATTCAATAAACTATTTACAAAGCTATGGATGACATGTAGGGAAGCCACAGAGAGAGGGCAGTATCTAGGGCTAGTAAGAGTAGAAGGCCATTAATGTCCCCAGGCCTAAAGGAGGTAGAGCAGTCAAAGGAAACAAGAGACGAGGGAGGCTGCGAGGACAGGGCCACCTGGCAGAGCCATAACCTTAAAGTATGTAGTCACTTCTTGGCAACTTTGCAGGCAGGGAGCCAACCTCACTTTTAACCCTCCCCCTGATGCCCAGCTGGTTTACCCTGTTGGTGAAAATCAGTGGGTGAGGGAACCAGAGAGCAAGGAAGCTTACTGTTCTATTCCAAATAACTCCTACCAGCTGCAGAGAGTAGGGATCAGGAAATAGAATGAAGAATAGGTCTAAAAGGACTCACAGCAGAAATCCAGTACATCATATTAGTAATATGGATTAGGCCCAGAACTGTAAATCAAAAATTTGTGAAGAAAGAAGAATAACAGGAAAAAACTCAAACTCCTTATTTCATCTATGAAAACTCTTTGACCCTAGAGTCTTAAAATGTAGATAATTTCAAAGATTTTGAGAACATACTCCTAAAATTATATATGCATAAGCATATATAACATACATACTCCTAAACATACATACTCCAATATTATATATGCATAAGCAAGCATGAACACACATATACACACAAAAGGAGATACAGCAAAATGATCTAGTTATTACAGACTCAAAGAAACTTGATGGGGAATTAGCAGACCAGTAACCTTGCTGGCTCCATATACAAAAGGTGGTATGCATGAGGATACTGTTAGGGGTTAAAAGGAAGTGAGAAGTTTTGGGAATTGAGACATGAGGAGAGGTAAAGTAATAAAGAAATGGCACAATAGCTTTCTTTCAGGCTTCTTGGACTTATTGTGAGCTATCATGCAGTTACTAATTTAAGCACAATTCACTCAAACATAAAGAGAAATCAAGCATCTGATATGATTTGGCTGTGTCCCCAGCCAAATCTCATATCAGTTGTAATCCACATGTGTCAAGGGAGGAACCTGATGAGAGGTGATTGAACTATGGGGCAGTTTCCCCCGTGCTGTTCTCATAACAGTGAGATTTCATGAGATTCGAGAACCCACTGACGGGTTTTTCCCTGTTCACTCTCATTCTCCTTTTCCTGCCACCTTGTAAAGAAGGTACTTGCCTTCCACCATTATTATAGTTTTCCTGAGGCCTCCTTCACCATGTGGAACTGTGAGTCTATTAAACATATTTTCTTTATAAATTATACAGTCTCACATATTCTTTATAGCAATGTGAAAACAGACTAATACAAGAAATTGGTATCTTGTATTATACAAGAAGATTGGGGCAAGGAAAACGTGCTGAAAACGTTCAAGTGACTTTGGAACTGGGTAATGAGGAGAGGCTGGAACAATTTGGAGGGCTCGGAAGACGATAGGAAAAGGTGGGAAAGTTTGGAACTTCCTAGAAACTTGTTGAATGATTTTGACCAAAATGCTGATAGTGATGTGGACAATGATGTCCAGGTTGAGATGGTCTCAGATGGAGATGAGGAACTTCTTGAGAACTAGAGCAAAGGGGACTCTTGCCATTCTTCAGCAAAGAATCTGGTGGCATTTTGCCTCTGCCCTAGAGAAGTGTGGAACTTTGAATTTCAGAAAGCTGATTTAGGGTATCTGGCAGAAGAAGTTTCTAAGTAGCAAAGCATTCAAGAGGTGACAGAGCATAAAAGTTTGGAAATTCTGCAGCCTGACCACGTGGTAGAAAAGAAAAACTCATTTTCTGGGGAGGAATTGAAGCCAGGTGCAGAAATTTGCATAAGTAACAGAGAATGTTAATCACCAAGACAATGGGGAAACTGTCTCCAGGCCATGTCAGAGAACTTTGTGGCAGCCCCTCCCATCACAGGCCCAGAAGCCTAAGAGGGAAAAATCGTTCTGTGGGCTGGGCCCAGGGCCCTGATGCTCTGTGCACCCTTGGGACATGGTGCCTTGCATCCCAGCTGCTCCAGCTTCAGCTGTGGCTAAAAGGAGCAACATACACCTCAAGCCATTGCTTCAGAGGCTGCAAGCTCCAAGTCTTGAGGGCTTCCATGTGGTGTTGGGCCTGTAGGTGCACAGAAGATAAGAGTTGAGCTTTGGGAACCTCGGCCTAGGTTTCAGAGGATGTATGGAAACACATAGCTGTCCAGGCAGAAGTCTGCTGCAGGGGTTTAGCCCTCATGAAAAAAACCTCTGCTAGGTCAGTATGGAAGGGAAACGTAGGGTTGCAGACCCCACACAGCTCCGTAGTGGAGCTGTGATAAAGGGCCACTGTCCTCCAGATCCCAGTATGGTAGATCCACCAAGAGCCTGCACGTGCACCTAGAAAAGTCACAGTCACTCAACACTAGCCCATGAAAGCAGCTGGGGGGGTGCTGTACCTGCAAAGCCACAGGGGCAGAGCTGCCCAAGGTCGTGGGAACCCACCTCTTGCATTAGTGTGCCCCGGATGTGAGACACAGAGCCAAAGGAGATTATCTTGGAGCTTTAGATTTAATGACTGCCCCACTGGATTTCAGACTTGCATAGGGCCTGTAGCCCCTTTGTTTTGGCCAATTTCTCCCATTTGAAATTAGAGAATTTATCCAATGCCTGTATCCCATTGTATCGTGGAAGTAACTAACTTGTCATTCTCACATGTCAAGGGAGGGACCTGGTGGGAGGTGATTGGATCATGGGGGCAGTTTCCCCCATGCTCTTCTCATGATAGTGAGTGAGTGGTTTCTCATGAGATCTGATGGTTTTATAAGGGACTCTTCCCTCTTCACTCTCTCCCTTTTTTTCCTGCCACCTTGTGAAGAAGGTGCTTGTTTCTCCTTCGCCTTCTGCCAAAATTGTAAGTTTCCTGAGGCCTCTTCAGCCATGCTGAAGTGTGAGTCAATTAAACCCCCTTTCATTATAAATTACCCAGTCTCAGGTATTTCTTTATAGCAATGTGAAAATGGACTAATACAGTATCTTTGTATTTTCTATAACTATCTGATCTCACTCATAAGGTTCCAACATGTTAGGTAGCAGGAGGAGAAAAAGGCTACATTAGGTACGACAATTGTCATAGTACATTTGTGTTGCTATAATAGGATACCACAGACTGGGTAATTTATAAATAATAGAGTTTCAGTTAGCTTACAGTTTTAGGGACTAGTAAGTCATGAGTATGGTGCTGGCATCTGGAGAGGACCTTCTTGCTGCATCATAACTTGGCAAAGGGCTTCACATGGTGACAGTAAGAGTGTGCTGTTTAGATCTCTCTTCTTATAAAGCTACCAGCCCCATTACAGGGGTCCCACTCTGATAATCTTACCTAATTATAATTACCTCCCAAAAGCCTCACCTCCAAATACCATCAACATATAAATTTAGAGATTGCATTTCCAACACATCAAATTTAGGAGATACATTCAAACCACAGAAATAATCCATTAATTTCTGTCAATCTATCAACTTGAATTTTTTAAAGGTAACTTAGCCTTTTTTAACATAAATAGCCAACCATTCTGATTTGTTCCACCACACCCTGCTTTATTCCAAGATGGCAACTGAGGGTAAGCAAAAGTAGAGCCTAAGGGGTCTCCTGATGGGGGGAGAAAGGAGAAATCCACATCCAGGTCTTTTCACTTGTCCTCCAGCAGTAAATCTCAGATGCCTGGTAGCTGGCCCCCCTAGCACCTATGCTCAGTTCTCTCACCATTTGGTCAGAGACTGGAGTTGTCCCTGCCAGTTGGGCCCCAGCTCATCAGCAATGTAAAAATATATTCTTCATCTGCCAAGAAGCCCTAAGAAGCGGCTGTGGTTCCCCCCTTGGTTCTAGTCCCAAGAGGTCTGCCCCACAGCCCTCAGTCACAGGGCCACTCCATCTCCACTACTGTGATTTCCTCTGGTGAGTTTCCCATTCAAACTTCATTATTCATCCCTCTTCAGTGTCCTACCCACTCCATTTGGGTACAAGGAACAGCTCAGGAAAGCCAAACTCAAACATTCCTCATCCATGCATGCTGTACCTTACCTCTAAGGTACCATCCAGGAACTCCTCTGGATAAATGTAACTCCCCCGGTCACAAAGGCTGGATTTGGGTCCAGAAGGAGATTAGGATGTATTCATCCACTGCCTCTTCTACCTTGCTCTCTGTGTATTCTTTCCACAATCACCAAGACTGGCAAGGACAGTTTTCTCTAAATAGTAGCCTGAGATCTCCCCATGGAGTAAGTTACTCAAGCTACAGTCAACAAGTTCTCAACATGGGGCCTGTAAGCCTTTTTCAAGAGGTCTGCAAGATCAAAACAATTCTCATATACTAAAATGTTACTTTCCTTTTCACTCTCATTCTTTGACACTCATACAGTGCCATTTTCCAGAAGCTACATGATGTGTGATATCTTAAAACACTGAACACAGAAGACATGAGAATCCAGGTGCTTTCTATTAAGCCAGACATTTGCAAAGTGTTAAGCAGTGCCGCTCTAATATTTTTCTGGTTTCAGAAAATATAGTTTTTTAAAAGAAAAATATGTTATTTATGGTAACATGTAATGAGTTTATTATTGATTTTTATTGATATCATTGATATTTTACAGTGAATTTACACTCAAGCACCACATTAACATTTTAGTCAATGACAGACAGTATATACAACAGTAGTCATATAAGATTACAATAAAGCCGAAAAAATTCCTATTGCTGAGTAAAATCATAACCATCACATTGCAGCACAATGCATCACTCAAGTGTTTATGGTGATGCTGGAGCAAAAAAAATCTACTGCACTGCCAGTTGTATGAGAGTCTGGCATATACAATTATGTACAGTATGGAATACTAATAGTGATCACAAATGACTAGGTTACCGGTTTATGTACTTACTATGCTATACTTTTGTTATTATTTCAGAGTGTATTCTTTCTACTTACAAAAGAAGAAAAAAAACTATAAAACAGCCCCTCAGGCAGGTCCTTCAGTAGGTATTCCAGAAGGCAGTTTTTTTTTTTTTTTTTTTTTTTTTTTTTGAGACTGAGTCTTGCTCTGTCTCCCAGGCTGGGGTGCAGTGGCACAATCTTGGCCTCCCAGGTTCATGCCATTCTCCTGCCTCAGTCTCCCAAGCAGCTGGGACTACAGGCGCCTGCCACCACACCCGGCTAATTTTTTGTATTTTTTAGTAGAGATGGGGTTTCACCATGTTAGCCAGGATGGTCTCGATCTCCTGACCTCGTGATATGCCCGCCTCGGCCTTCCAAAGTGCTGGGATTACAGGCGTGAGCCACCGTGCTCAGCCGAAGAAGGCTCTGTTATGGGAGATGACAGCTCCACATATGTTATTGCCCCTGAAGACCGTCTAGTGGGACAAGATGTGGAAGTGGAAGACGGTGATATTGATGATCCTCACCCTGTGCAGGCCTGGGCTAATGTGTGTGTTTGTGTCTTTGTTTTTAACAAAAAAAAAGTTTACAAAGAAAAATAAACAATTGTAAAAGTAGAAAAAAGCTCATAGAATAAGGTTATAAAGAAAATATATTCTTACATCTGTACAATGTGTTTTAAGCTAAGTGTTATTACAAAAAAGTTAAAAGGTTTTAAAATAATTTAAAAGTGTACAAAGTAAAACATTTACAGTGAGCTAAGGTTATTTTATTATTGAAGAAAGAAAAGTTTTTAAATAAGTTTAGTGTAGCCTAAGTGTACAGTGTTTATAACATCTACGGTAGTGGACAGTAATGTTCTAAGCCTTCACATTCACTCACCACTTACCCACTGACTCCCAGAGCAACTTCCAGTCCCACAAGCTCCATTCATGGCAAGTGTCCTACACAAATGGGCCCTTTTTAAAAATCTTTCCTACCATATTTTTACTGTATCTGCTCTATGTTTAGATACACATTTAATTACCATTGTGCTACCACTGCCTACAGTACTCAGTAGAGTAACATGTTGTACAAGTTTGTAGCCGAGGAGCAATGGCTAGACCATATAACCTAGATACCTAATAGGCTAGGCCATCTAGGTTTGAATAAGTCCCCTTGTGATGTTCCCATAATGATGAAATCACCTAATGACACATTTCTCAGAATGTAGCCCCATCATTAAGTGACACATGACTGTATATTTAATTATTTTATAACTTCTCAGTTTAAAGTTCTATTAAGTAAATATCAATAATCCACACAAATCAAAAGCTTTTTAAGGTCTTCCATAATTTTTTAAGAGTTAAAAAGCATCTCGAGACCAAAAATTTGAGAACTTCTGTTCCAGTCTCCAAGCCCACTTCTTAACATATTTTTTTTAAAAAGCATTATTTAGAGACCTCCCTACAAAGCCACAGGCTCACTAAAGAGCTCACAAAATGAATGCTGACTAAATTCTGTTCTGGGCAGCATCAGGGTTCTCTCTCTCTCGGTTTATACTTGAAGGTAAAATGTTCAAGTCTTGATGGTAATATGACTCAAAGAGGGGAATTTTTAAAGTTCCAGTTCAGTATCTGCAAGATATTCTCCTATGTGAGAGGTCTAGGGAGATCATAAACCAAGTGTGAGACTCCGGGCTCAGGTGGGGCCCCCTTTAGGGACCCAAGAAACAAAGGCTGACTGAGCGTGTCGGGGTTGGGGAACAGACATTCTTGTCCACATCACTGCCCCATGTCTTTCAGGGCTCCAGGTGGCACACGTGTGGACAGTACAACAGTTTCCCAAGGGCTTCTGGAGGATGGTACTAGTGAGGACTCTTGATGAAGAAGTTCAGATAGGAGATGGTGAACAAAACTTATCCTAGCATGTGAAGCTACTAGAAGAAATGTAAAAGCATGGAAACTGACATCCTGGGCAAACAGATGGGGTCTAGGCACTGTCAAAAGCCCACTATTAATCTTGATGAAACAGCACTTTTACCTGTGGCTGCTGAGGCCTGAGACATGCATATGAATTATATGCCTATGATCAAGTACTGGTGCACCATAAGTTGTTATAGAAATATAATACAATCTATATATTACAGTTGATAGCCAAAGAATTTAAGAATAAACTATTCTTGTAAACATAGAATAATTTTTATTTCAAAAACGTTAAAGTAAAAATTATAACAATCAGAATTTATGTTTTTTGAATGCTGGATATTGTTCTAAATGCTTAGAGTGAAACGTCTTCTAATTGTCTGATAAACTCTGAAACATAGATATTATTATCATCATCCTCATTTTAGACGTGAGGAAACTCAGGAAAGAGGTTTGTACAAGGCCACACGTTAGGAAGTATTAATAAAATGTGCTTTTTACATTTTTTCTCCCCAAATCCACCTTCACAGCAAAAATCAGTCACCCTGTAATGATACACATTTACATAAACCTTCAGTATATTTGTAATATAAAAGCTCCATTTCTCAACTCTTCATCATAGCCCACCCGCCTTGTTCACAGATACCCATCTCAAATGGTCCTGAGAAAAGCAATCTGGTTCAATTTGCTAAGGGGGCAAAAATTCCCAATAAGGTTTAGTGATTGCCACAGTTGGAATGTTCTGAAATCAGGGCCATGTTCCTGTCATGGCAAATTAGGTCAGCATGGTGAGACATGGAACCATGCATAGGATGACGGAATGTAAAAGTACATTATTAGCTGATGTCCTCTCTGTTTTATTTTTCCCTGGTGACATTTAACAAATTGAATGTAAATGTTCAGAAACACACAATGCTCTGTTAGATGGTTTAAAAGACGTAGGAGGAGGAAAGAGTAGCACGCGAACTGGCAGGCAATATCATAATATGACATTGACTATTGTGTACATTTCAGAAAATGTTATTTTTCTAAGAATGTCTTTTAGGAGTTATCCTTTAAGTAGTTCAGTACTTTTTTGCTCAAGTTGTTTTTTTAAGTGTGGCAGAAGTAATTCTGTAAACCTCTAGGTGGTATTATAGAAACACGGATGTTTAAAATATACACCCTTATAATCGGACATGGTGATATTATACAAAATTAATAAAAGTGTGAATATTTTCAACTACCCTATTGAATGCCAGAAAATGATTAACTCTTAATTTTTTTAATTTTTAAAATTTTTCTTTTTTTTCCCATAGTCCTCAGATGCTAGATTTTTTCAATAGACATCAAGTCAAAGTAAAAAAAATATTGGTCGTCACCTACTATTTTAAGTCTTATATATCTCAGACAATAACTAAGACAAAATGGCAGGATAGTTTGGTGGTTACCCATGTGGACTCTGTAACCAGATTTTTTGGTTAGAATCTTGACTCTACCACTTACTGGCTGTGTGACCTTGGGAAAGTTACTTAACTTCTCTGTCCCTCTATTCCCCTGTAGTGTGAAATAAGTTTCATAATACCTCATCAGAATTTTATGAGGAATAAATGAGTTAAACATACAAAAAATACTTAGATAACTGCTCAGTACAGAGTAGGTACTCAATAAAAGTTAGCTATTAGTATCATCTTGTAAATGCTTGACTTTTACTGCCGTTTTAATCTAAATGTCTTGCAGATAAAACCCAAATGAACCACAACTTCCTTCACCAATGTTAAAGCAAATCAAAACTCAGAGATATATTTAAAAGAAATATAAATCCAAATTCAAAAAGCCTGAAAAATACTTAGATCTTACTGATGTTTTATTGCAGATACAGAAGTATTCACAGAAAAAATTCTAGCACATGTGCTTTCTGAAACAACGTTTGCCACATACATTTTTAAAAGATCTCTGTGACTATTGTGTAGATAAGTATAGCATGAAAGAATCATTTAAGAGTTGCTGCAGTTGTTCAAAGATAAGATGAGGTTGGAATGGACGATAATCATGGAAACAGAGATGCACAAAAGCAGAGATTCTTTACTTAATATTCAATAAACACAATGTGGAGCTACTTCCCCACAGATACAAATATATAGCTATAGAAAATAACAAGTTTGGGTGAAGATGTGGAGAAATTGGAACCTTCACACAAAGCTAGTGAGATTATAAAATGCAGCCATTTTGGAAAACAGTTGGACAGGTCCTCAAAAAATTAAACACAGGTTCCCATATGACCAGAAATTCTATTAATACTCTTAGGTATATACCCAAAATAATTAAAAATATATGCCTACATAAAAAAATGTGCACACAAATGTTCATAGCATCATTAATTACATTAGCCAAAAAGTGGAACCCAAATGTCCATCCACTGATGGAAAAATAAAGTGCAGTATATGCATGCCATGAAATAGTATTCAGCCATGAAAAAGAATGAAAAAAATTGTGTGAGACAGGGCCTCACTCTGTTGCCCAGGCTGGAGTGCAGTGACATGATCATGGCTCACTGAAACCTCAACCTCCCAGGCTCAAGTGATCCTCCCACCTCAGCCTCCCTAGTAGCTGGGACCACAGACGTACACCACCACGCCCAGCTAATTTTTGGGTTTTTTTTTTTTTTTTTTTTTGTAGAGACAGAGTTTCGCACATTGCCTAGACTGGTCTTGAACTCCTGGGCTCAAGTGATCTGCCTGTCTCAGCCTCTCAAAGTGCTGAGATTACAGGTATGACCACCATCATGCCCTGCCAGGAATAAAATATTGATAAATGCTACAACATGGATGAGCCTTGAAAACATTATGTTAAATTTTTTTAAAAAAACAGATACAACAAGCCACATATTCAATGACTCCATTTGTAAGAAATATCTTTAGTAGGTAAATCCAAAGGGACAGAGAGTACATTCGTGGTTGCCAGGACGTGGGAGAAGGAAGAATGGAGAGTAACTGCTAATGGGTACAGGGTTTCTCTTTGGGATGATGAAAGTGGTCTGAAATTAGGTAGTGGTGATGATAGTATAACTTGGTGAACACACTAAAAAAAAACTTGAATTGTATGCTTACAGAAGTAAATTGTATGGTATTTCCCTATAACCCATTGAAGTTGTTACTAAAAAGTACAGAATAATTCACTTACATTAAAAAGCTATCTGAAGAGCTATCTCTTTACCTCTTCAAAAATGGATAGTTTTTAGAAAAATACTCTGAGGGTCCCCTTATGAAATGTTGCTTGAGGATAAGGAATTTAAACTTCTGCAATGTAGGCTAACAATATTGGTTATCTTCTGGCAGATGCAGCCTGTAGATAACAGGTTATTACTTAGTGATGTATTACAAACAATGAAATAATTCTCAGGTCAACCATGGAAAGGAATAGTAATTAAAAGTTAACCAACATCACCAAAAAATAAGAAATTTTTTTTCATAGTACTTAAAGCAGATGTGGACTAGGCTTAAAAATAAAAGATATTCTTACACGATTAGAATGATCACCCAAGAAGCAACTGGCACAATGTCTGGTGGACTGAAAGAGGACTGATGTTCTAAGCTTTTCTACATCATCTTTTTAGAAAGCCAATTGGATACGCTTAACACTCACCAAGTTGTTTTATGCTCACCGAAACCTGTATACCCTTGAGCTTTATACAAGAGGAAGTTGCACCCAAATACTCGGAAGTTGAAAACCAAGATTTTCAGCTTTACAAATTGCAGCATTATGACATATTTTTAAATTTATTATATGCTGTAGATATTTTACTAGACACTTTTCTTAATTTATTTAGCACAGCTTAATAACTTTAGGTATATTGCTATAGAAGGAGGCTCAAATATTCTTGCCTTTTTTCATTGTGAAGTTCCTAAACACCCACAAATGCACGAAAGCTCTTGAAATTATACATACAGATTATCAAATGAAGAATGATACAGGATCAGATAACTTTTTCAGTTTTATGTCTATCACTTTTAGTCTCTTTCTCATTCCATTGTGAACCAAAGAACTCTACAACAGCTCTGAGCATTAGCAGGATGTTCTCTCCCAACTAAACTGGGAAGGAGGAGATAGTGAAATAACAGAGAAAAAAAATTACACTCTGCCACAGATTCTGTTTTAGGATTACTAAAATTTTTCAGTTAAGTGTACCAGGTTATCAAGGTGGTAATTTCATACTTGCTCTGAAACACTGAAAATATTGATAAACTTAAAATATAGGTGTTTGGCTGAAAGAATGAACCGGAATCAGTCCTAAATACTTTTTGGCGGAAAGAATAGGAACTTGCTTCTTCAAATCTTGTAATGATGCCAAATGTTCTTTCTTTCATCAACTTTTTATTAAAAATGTCCACCTTCCAAGTGTAAAATAATAGTAATTAAAGATAGTACAGCAAATGCTGTATATTTTTTTCTAAAATTGCCATGCCAAGTCGACTCAACCTTTATGCTATAAAAACATATTTATATTTTCTGTAATCAGTTAAATGAATGTATGCTAAGCTAATCATTCTCCTTAGGCCTAAAGTAGGTTTGGTGTTTTTTTCTTTCTCTTAAGTGAAGAATGCTTTTCTTTTTCTTCTTTTGTTTTCTTTTTCAGATGCACCTGTTACATTTTTACCACCACATATCAGGCCCAGTTTTATGTCCAAACAATCTTCTTCTAGGCATTTTTGAACATCTGCTATCATATTTAGTTTATTGGTCTCCTAATAAAAGAATTATAAGGGACCCATGGGTGTGAAGATCACAATTTTGTGGCTTCGAAAATAGGAAATAGGACACAAGTGATCCTGACAGGTAAATTGTCCAAATGCGGCTACCTTGGAGATATGGTGCCCAGTGGAAATAGCACTTGTTTGCATTTAGAAAAACCTGGAGTCAAATCCTAACCACCATGCCCTATCCCTACACCCATCTCCCTAGTTCTTTTCCCAGTTGTAAAAAGATGTAAATGCTACATATTTATTTGTTTGGAATTTGTTAGCTCCACTTCCTTTCCATCTGATGCCACCTTCATATTGCATGACATTATATACCATGTGTATTTTTTTCTGTTATATTCTAAGCTTTGATAGCAATTGTATTAATGACATAGCTCTATAAAAATATTAAAGGTTATTATGTAAAGAAATCAGTCTGGATGAGGAGAGAGCTTTCTGATAAGCTCCAATTTCAAAGAAACATATTCCACAAAGAAGGTAAAGTCCAGAGAGATGGCTGTCAAAGACTAACAAAAGGACTTACAAAGCATTCATAGGTTCAAGGAGGTCTAGGAGGAATAAGTCCACTGCTTAAGACCCTTGGAAACCTAAACTCTTCAATTTTGCTTCTGTCATTGTGAAGAGAAGGATATCAACACTAAAAACAATTGCTTCTGATGTTAGAGCTCTGTGATTCTATAATTTGTACTCTATCGTTGATTCCGACAGAGTGCCTGCCACATAACAAACACTCATTGGAATGTACAATGAATGAATGACCGGGATTAATATTTTCAGAACTGCATGGCTTTAAAAAGATACAAATGTGGGGAAATGTAAATTACATTAAGGAGGTATCAAATACAATTAAAGCTTAGAAAACCAAAGAGGCCTTAGAACAATTATCTCAAAGAAACGACACATTCAAAGATGAAAGGAAAAATTCTAATTGATTTTAACACCAGAAGATTCTTTCAAAGAGATCAATATCCACATGTAAAATTTTAAGAAAGGTAGGCATAGATAAAGTCAAAATAACCGCATCTAGCTCTAATTATACCAGAAATATCTCAGTTTCCAAATCTGATTTCTTATGGTCTTATGGTTATAGTTACAATTTGCTTTATACTCTTCTCTCCATGAGATACAAGAAATTATATCTATAGTTGCATTGTATTGTTAGTATTTAGTGCATCAAGTCTTCAATTTGCTGAGTAAACAAGCAAATTAAATGCTAAGCTTCTTTTTTCCAAATAAATACTATTCCATTTACTCCAAATATATCTAAGATTCATTCCCACAGGAAAAAAAAATAGAAAAAAATTCCCAGAAAGCTGAGTGGAAATTTGTGATGAGGGAGAAGTTAAAGACTAGCTTCTCCCCGTGACAAAAATCCTGTCCTAAGCCATTAGAAACTTGTAGAACCAGCAGTTCACTCTTCAGGTCAACCAAACATCCTTAATGCTGTTTTGCATTTCTTTTGGCAACAGGCCACTGCATTTTAACATTTGACATACTCCTTCCCTTTTGCCTAGCCCTGTAAGTCACAGGACATTTTTCTGTGCCTGGAAATCAATTCTGTTCTCCTCCTATTCTATTACTCAGATAATAAGATACTGGGAGTCAGTCAACAATCTCACACTACCACCCTTCACACTGCAACCTGGAAAACTAACTTCAATTGTAACCACAACTAAAGTTGTACTGCAACCTGAAAACTATAACTTCCATGTTAATATAAAACAATTCCTATTTTTAAAGTCTATAAATTAACCTTTTTTGCTTTATTTGAAATAAAATAAAATAAATTTTATTTATTTTAGAGAAGAATGAATTAAAATACAAGTAGTATGAGAAGAATAAATTAAAATTAAAAATCAACCAAGTTTTAGCAGGTTGATGTATATTCAGCATTGTGGAAAACTCTCTGAAGGGATTTCTGTCTTAATGTTTAGTATTTTAGGAGCTCTTGCTATGTGTAAGGTATGGTAATTGGTGTCATGAGGAAGGTAGAAGAAATGTCTCTGCCACATGAAATATATAATCTAACTGAAGAAACAAAACCACTGAAAGGTTTTTAAGTTGCACAGCAGAACAGAATTAAATTTTCGGAAGTAGAGGACTTGTTAAATGAATTGGACAGGCAACAAATACTAATTCAGAGTTATAATTAAGAGGATACAGCATCACTTGGGCTGGACTGAATTTGGAAGGCTTCACAAAGAATAAAGGACTTGCACTGTGACTTGAATGATGGATGGGATTTATGGAGGCAGAGAGAAAGGAGTGCATTTCAGGCCAGCAAAATTGGTTTAAGCAAAAAGCATAAAATTAGAAAAGTTCAAGGCAGGTTAGGGCAGAGTTTAGCAGGAGTACAAAGCCAGGGAAGTGAATAGTTACAGCTGTCTGCAAAGGTTGCAGTAATGGTCAAGGTCTTATACTGTCAGAATAAGCCATTTGGACTTCTTCTGGTAGGCTGTGGGGAGTCACTGAAGTCTTCAAGCAGGAGAATGACAAGATAGAAGGAGTGCTTTATGACCAACTTGTCAGCAATATGAATGATGAATTGGCAAAAAGAGAGACTACAAGTAGGATGAATAATTAAAATTAAAAAGCTTCTATAATAGGAGAAATGGGGAAGATGAAAAGAAGCTTAGCAAGAATGTTGGTAACAGTAGAAGGGAGGATCAGGGAAAGAAATGGAATCGGGAAACATTTGTGTGATGGTGGATTTTGTTTTTGGCATTCTTGAAGAGTTTATTTGGGTAGACCCAGGGTGAGAGGGCCCTGCACTTAGAAGGTATTGGATCTCTTGGTGGTGGAGTGTCGCTTGTGCTGGTGATGTGGGACCCATTAGAACAGTGGAAACTTCATCTTGGAGTTATGGGGAACTGCTTGGTGGGTAGCCAATGGCACTTGCTAGCCAAGATCTCTTCCACCTTCATGATCTGAATCTAAAGGACCCAGGCACAGTGTCGGGCACCCATTTCTTGGTCTGTAGAATGGGGAGGGGACAACATTACTGCATTCATTGGGTTCTGGGAATTTGGCAAACCTATCAAGTGCCTGCCCCATGACCTGGCACATCCTGTCAGGCACAGCAATTGCCTGAGGACCCCAACTTGAGACTGAGTTGGGGACTAAGTGGCTGCAGCTGCTGGTCCCAGCAGGAACTTGCCACGAGGGGTATAAAACCTCCAAATTCACTTTAGGGGGCACGACCACAGCTCTCTAAACGTGATGAGATCCTTCAATAGACATTGTGAAGAAATAATTGACAAACAATGGTGACTGGTAAGATCTAGGAGGCAAAGAACACCCATGACATCAAACTTTAGAACCTGAATTACTAAGACAGCATCTTACATTTGTGTAGCACACTAAAATTAATTTGCAAAACATGTTCATCCTAGAAATAAAGAAATGAAACCTCTGATGGTAAACATTATCCCCTTGGAGGATGGTATAAAATGTTCTTTCAACTACCCAGTAGACAATTTAAAGGTGCTGCTAGGCTCATGTCCCCCTGCTCAGCTATGGAACACGGCTCTTTATAGTTCCTCATACTTATACTGAATCATCCTTTCCTCCTTTTACCAAGCATGGACTGAACTGGGCTGGGTGATGAAGACCACATGCGGCCCATTCTGGACCATGCAAATTGAAATCTGGAAGAGTCTCAGCTGCAGGTCCTGGAAAACTCAGGGTTTAGAGAGAGATTTGTGGGACTCTATGAAGATGCTATGCAAATATAATAGACTAAAGAGGTTATAAGAGGAAGAAGAAGTGAGGGAAGAAAGGAGAAAGAAGAGGAAGAGGAGGAGGGGGAGGGGGAACGGAGGGGGATGGGGGGGAGAAGGAGAGGAGGAGGAGGAGGAGGAGAAGGAGAAGGAGAAGGAGAAGGAGAAGGAGGAGAAGGAGAAGGAGAAGGAGAAGAAGAAGAAACTGGCAGATATGCAGAGAAAAGTAATGACAAGATACCACTTAAAACTACAGAGGAGGGAGTATCTGTCTTCGTCTGGCTTACTTGACCAGTTCCCTACTCCCTAGTGAGATCCAGCAGCAATTCCTGCCTGTGGTTCACACCAATACTCTATATCCTTCCTCAAATGTCTCCTTTTGCGTCACCTAGTTTAAACTGGTATCTGTGCCTTGCAACAAAATTATCCCTGGCAAAGAAAACTTCATCCTACTATCTCAAGGTGTCATGAACCGAAAGAGAACACCCAACAAGAGAAGCTGACTTTAAGAGTAGATAACCAGGGAGAAGGGGTACAGTTTCAAACATATTTATGCATCTAAGTGTGTCATTGGAATTACAGGAGTGAAGCTAGGGCAGGACTTGGCAAACGTTGATTTAGTTGTCAGTAAGTAAAGATGATGGTAGAAATTCTCTTACCAGTGAGCAAAGAGTAACAGAAGACAGAGATCTTTGCCAGGAAGGGGAAGAAAATGTGTTAGAAGTGGTCCGAGTTTGCCAGATTTCCAAGAAAGATCCTTTAAAAGGAGATGCAAAGAGGAGAAAAGCCATGCTTACCCTGAGTCGTTTTCTTTACCAAAGGAACAAAAAACACATCTCTTTTGAAATAAAAGGGCTTATAAAACAAATTTTATGAAAATGAATAGCTTATTTTAATGAGGACAAAAATAAGTAAATGTGGGTTAAATTTCAGCTGTTATAAGTTAAAGCTTAACATTTTATTTTGACCACAACCTTTCAATGTCAATTTCTGGAAACATCATCACATCTGCAAAGGACCAATCTCTTCTCTCCTGGAAGTTGAAGTTCATCTTTTTCCATGAACTCTTCCCAGGCAGTAACCGTAAATTAGTGCAGTCGATGGTCTTAAACATGAAAAATATTTCAAGACTACCCCACATAAACACATATATATGTTTGAGATGGGGTGTTACTATGTTGCCCAAACTAGTCTAGAACTCTGGGCTCTAGCAATCCTCCTACCTCAGCCCCCTGAGTAACTGGGATTACCAAATAGACATGTTTTTAATTGAATACTAATGTCTTAATTATACTTTCATGCACTATTTTTAAGTCTTATAATATGACAGTTAGGAACAGGTTTGACATGTCATTTGACAGGAATGTTACTTCATCAACAATATTCAGCATGTGCCTGCTGTGTGGAGTGGGGCAAGAAGAAAATTAATCAGTTCTAAGAACCTCAAAGCAGGACTGTTTGATACTCAAGATTCTGAATTTAGCACCATGCTGGAAGTGCATTTGTAGTCTTGATCCTTAAATAATAGTGCAACAAACTCTCGAAAACTATTATTGCACTTGACCTAAAGTCCTGGATCTATCTTTAAAAAATAATTTGTTTTCAGCAAGTCTCCAAGAACTGTGTGGAATTCAACTAAATCATGTAATTCCGGTCTGCTACATGTGGGTTACAGGAAATGCGTCCTCTTTTAAATACAAATATATTGAACTTTAGCTCAGGGACAGAGCTGAAATTTTGTAAATAATATCAACGTAGTTCTCTTATTTCAGAGGTTTAAAAAGAAGCTGTTTAAACCATAAAATAATCAAAGAGTTAATCTTGTTTTATTATTATAGGAGCAAAACCCACTGGCAAACTTTAACTGTGTTAATTTTCAAACCTTCAAGTCCTTACTCAAACCACAAAGCCAGCAAACTAAAGGTAACCAAAGGGGCTGTTTGGTAAAGACAGAAATGAACCATGCCTTTTGAAGTGTTTCCAGGGAAATGTGTTTGGAATATTTAAGTCCCAAGTGAGTTACAAAGGTTATTTATTCACAAGTGAGATAAATTCATAGCTGTCAAATTGTCTGGATTGTCTGTGTGATCACCAGGGCTTCAAATCATTTATTTTTTTCCAGCAAAAGTTCAATATTTTCACAGCTTCAAATTTGATCGTACTTTATAATTTGGAAATAAAGAATTGCTTCTCTTCCTCACCTGCTCACTGAAGCAATAAAAGACTATGAGTATATTAAAGCATTTTTCCTCTTCCATTGTATTTTATTTCTTTAGTATAAAGTCAAATGTTTCTAAATTGGATGTTTCTACCAGTGAAATAATTGGATATAATTAACAGAGTCCAGTTTTACCAAACAGACGGGGTGGGGTACTATTGCAAATATAAATTTTACAGTGTTTTCTATTTGACTGTACTTTCTGGAATAACTGAAAATAAAATAGAAGGCTCACCATATCAGTTTTGCCTTTTCTCTCTCTCTTTTTTTTTTTTTTTTTTTGAGACGGAGTCTCGCTCTGTCGCCCAGGCTGGAGTGCAGTGGCCGGATCTCGGCTCACGGCAAGCTCCGCCTCCCGGGTTCACGCCATTCTCCTGCCTCAGCCTCCCGAGTAGCTGGGACTACAGGTGCCAGCCACCTCGCCCGGCTAGCTTTTTTTTGGTTTGGCTTTTTTTTTTTTTTTTTTTTTTTTTTTTGTATTTTTTAGTAGAGACGGGGTTTCACAGTGTTAGCCAGGATGGTCTCGACCTCCTGACCTCGTGATCTGGCCGTCTCGGCCTCCCAAAGTGCTGGGATTACAGGCTTGAGCCACCGCGCCCCACCCTCTCTCTTTTAAACTATCAGAGGTAGTTCAGAAAGGGAAGAACTTTAATTGCTTGGTAACACTAAAATCAGGAGTTAAAAGGAGGGTAAGAATCCTCAAGAAAGACAACAAGGTTGATAAGATACCTCTTAACAAAATACTTCAGAGGAGACAGGAATGAACTGTGGCTACTGGCCTGGTTAACTTTAGATTCTTTTCAGCTCCCAACGTACGGGAGAGGAGGTGGCTCCAGGGAACACTAACCAGGCCTGACCTCCTCTGCTCCCAGAGGAAAACAAGGAGCTCGGAGTGCTCTGAGGCAGGGTGATAAAGCTGCACACTCGTACATACACCTGTTTGGCAAAGAAAGCAGCTTATAAAAACTGCTCTGTAACTCCAGACGTTTCTGACTCTAGTGAGAACAGAGAATCATTACTACTCGCAAAGTCTTACTGATGACCTACTAAGTAGAAAGCAAAATAAGATATAATCTTTGTCTTCAAGAAACATGTAATATCTTGGGGGAGGCCAAGCATATATTAAAAAAAGCTTAGTTACACTTTATAACAGCAAATGTGAAGTAAATGGGCACTCACTGGAGTAACAGTAATTGCTGGAGGAATTTGAAATGAGCCTGAAGGAAGGAGAGCACTGAGCTAAGTGGAGAGGAAGGGAAGGAATTGCAGGCAAAGGAAAAGAAGCCATGAAGTTGTGCAGGTTGGGTTTGGGAAATTACGAATAGACCAGTTAGGTTGCAGCAGAGGACCCATGCGGAGACATAGCGTGATAGTGGGACAGAAGGTTGGGAAGTAGATAAATGCTAAATAAAAGAGAAGTGAAAGGGTTTGGGGCATTGTGCAGAGCTTCTGAAAGCCTTTACTAGAAAGATATCATATGTGAAGTTGCATTTTTACTTAATTATTTATTTATTTATTTATTTGAAAGAAGATCTCACTCTGTCACCCAGACTGGAATGCAGTGGTGCTATCACAGCTCACTGCAGCCTCGAACTCCTGGGCTCAAAGTGATCCTCCTGCCTCAGCCTCCAAGTAGCTGCGACCACAAGTGCACACCACCAAGCCCAACTAATTTATTTATTTTTTGGTAGAGACGGAGTCTCACTTTGTCACCCAGGATGGGATGTTGTATTTTTTGAAACTATTATTCTGGTGTTAATCTATAGGATGGAGAGATTATAACAAAGTAGACACATTAGAAGGTTATAATAGGCATGAAATGATAATGATTTGGAGTTGAAGTGTGCTATGAGATGAAGGAAGAGATGAATGGCTAAAACATATCAAGTTTTTAGCCACGCTATTAATGTCAGACACGCTGCTAAGCATTGTAAGATACATGAATATGAAAGAAAGGACTTAAGACTAACAAAAAGTAACAGATAAGGTCAAGTCTAGTATCACTTTCTGAACAATGACATCTTCTGCATACAAGAGAAATATCTTCTTTGATAAATGATGGAATATTTATCCAAAAAAATCCAGCATTCAGTTAGAGCCTCAATTAAAAGTTCAAGTCATATTCAATTTTCTGTTTGATAATCAAGCAAAATTAGATGTGATCCGAGATATATCAGATATAAATAATCATATCTCTACTATATATACAAGATTTTGTCCTGTAAAACAATTTACACAAGATTTTTAAAAGATCAAACATTGTTTTTTGATGTGTTTCCTAACACTGCCCAGGTGTCTCACACTTCACTAATATTTATGATCTTTCATTGTTTATTAATCATGTGATATTTTAATGACCTAAAGAAGATGGCTTTTAAGAGATCCTATTGTGAATCACTGTAAACTGAAAGGACTTTTTGTAATATGGATTTACTTATATTCAGAAGTTAAAGTCTTACAGTAAGGAAAGATCATCTATCTGTACAGTCTCATAAGTTCTTTTCTCAAAAAAACTGAGCAAATATCAATCAAAAACAAAGTGAGAAAAAAAAAAAAGAATGAACCCATTGTGGGCAACTTGAGTCTGATAGATTTATTAGCTCAAGGTGAGTAGAAACACTATCTTATCTGAAGGCAAGATTACATCTAAAGGGCTGCTTTTAATTTGTAGTTCAAGAATATTATAAAATATTTTTAAAACACAATTATTAACTTTAAATTTTTTCAGGAAATGACAATGATTATCACTGGACTCAATTTTAAAATATAATTATTAAAAATCATACAATTATGCATATATGACCAAGAAATATCCAAAGTAGGTATAGTATAAGATACAGTGGACTTGAAGAGTAAAAGTGGGCAGTAAATGACTTATTGCTAAAGGAATATGAGTAATGGCATAAGTAGAATAGGTTTTTTTTTTTTTTTTTTTTAGATGGAGTTTCGCTCTTATTGCCCAGGCTAGAGTGCAATGGCGCAATCTCGGCTCATCGCAAACTCCGCCTCCCAGGTTCAAGTGATTCTCCTGCCTCAGTCTCCCAAGTAGCTGGGATAACAGGCATGCACCACCACGCCCGTAGAGATGGGGTTTCGCCATGTTGGTCAGGCTGGTCTTGAACCCCTGACCTCAGGTGATCCGCCCACCTCAGCCTCTCAAAATGCTGGGATTACAGGCGTGAGCCATGTTGCCAACTCCATGTGATTTCTTTAACTTCTTAAACCTTAGTTCCTTCTCTTTAAACTACACAGATAAAAGGCAACAACTCCAAAAGTTCGTTTTTGTTAAAATAAAAATATAAAATAAAAAAATAAAGATAATGCATTTAAGCACTTAGTGCAGAATTGGGCCCACAATAAGAAATTAATAAATATTATTATATAAATTAGTTAATAAGTATCTGTAGTTTCCTATGAAATTACCTGTCATGAGCAAATCAGCTCCTTCTTACTGAATTTTTACTTTTAACATACCCCGTCTGCTATCATAAAATAGTTTGAGGAAGCTTACAATTCAAGATATGTGTTCAAACACTGTCGTAAAAATATAAATTTAAAAAATTTCACCTACAGTGTAGGAAATGGAAGTGAATATGATTACTATATTCGAACCCTTTGTTTCCTGACTGCAAGAGAAGGAACTAAAAATATTAAGTTGTACAAGTCATATTTTTTAAGATAGTTCTTCAGGAAAAACAATTAAAATGTAATATATTTGGATAGCACTTTCTAAAACGTTTCTCCCTACAATGTTTCATGTGTTTTCTCCAAAACTTCTGTGAGTCTGCTGACCAGCTATGATACCCAATTTTATATATGAGGAAATTAAGGCCCAGAAAGGTCACAGAGCTAAGAAGAAACAGAGCTAAGACTTGAATCCAAGTTTGGAGAAAATCGTACACACAAAAATTAACATAGCTCTGAGCTCCCTGTAAGTAAAGACAAAAATGGGTGAGGGCATGCCTCCTGTTATCTAATAAAATATCTAATAAAAGGAAGCATG
The DNA here is from genome assembly GCF_049350105.2 of Macaca mulatta. Taxonomy (NCBI): domain Eukaryota; kingdom Metazoa; phylum Chordata; class Mammalia; order Primates; family Cercopithecidae; genus Macaca; species Macaca mulatta. Next base: position 67,227,527 of record NC_133422.1, read on the forward strand.
CTCTGGGCTAGAGTAGATACCAGCTTTTCTCTTCCACAAAAACTAAGAGAAATTAGTGACACCGATATATATTCAAGAGGCTTTCAACCACAAAAGTCAACTGTGATTTTAGCAGAAGTCTTAAACAAATTGCAGACATGTTTATGTTTTTTATATGTCTCTTTATTATATAGCCTAAGGGAGTGATTTTAAATTGGTTCTGTGAAGGAATTATTTTTAAACAGCAGATGGTAGGAACAATACTTTCTAGGTAAATGCTATTCTATCAAGAAAGATTTATTGAGAGCCTACTATGTGCCAGTATCCATGCTAGATAGTGAATATGCAGAGATGAAAGTTATGATGCCTCCCCTCCAAGGTCTAACAGTCCAGTGGTGACATTCAGTTGTGATAAAACACTCTGCTGGTGATCGAGAGCTGTGCAAACACAGAGGCAGCAGTGAATGATGACAGACCAGCTAAATGTGCAAGATGGCCTCAGAAAGTCAAGGGCTTGAAACTTCAGAAGACATTTGCCAAGTGAACAAGAGCAGACAAGGTTTTGCAAACAGAAGAAAGGGCATGTGCAAAGGAACAGACACAAGAGGTGCAAGAGGATGCAAGGGCTTCCTAGAGACTAATGAGTTCAGTGTTCCTTGAACTTTAATAAGACAGAAGGTAGGCGGTGGGAGAGAGGTTGAAGCAATACACAGTGGTCAGATGGGGCTGCTTATGCCTTGCAAGGCATGTAGTTTGCCCATTGAGTAACTGCAACTCACCAATGTCTATTGCACAGAGAATGGACATGCTCTGACGAGTACCCCAAGCATTATGTCAATCCACTAGATGACCAGTCTGCCAATCTGTTAAATTTTCAAATTTTACCAATTTGCCAAAATCACGTTCTTTATATTGATTTGTAAAGTTTACAGAGGTTTATGACTTGCTAATTGACTTGTTTCCATTTTGAGTTTATAATAGCATTTCAAAGAATTTGCAGTTTGCATCTGATGCTGGGATACAGACAAATTAGGATACAAACAAATTAGGAGTTGTGCTAGGAAGAACAGGCCTTTGCCAGGAAAAGAGAGAAGGATGCATGGCCCAGGATGCCAATCCTGGAGAGGAGGTTTCCTGAGAAGTTGACTTGCGGGAGGTTGAGGCTGAGAAGACTACACAGATTCAGGGGCAGAAAGAGATATTATGGAGCCAAGAGAGGACATTGGGGAGAAGAAATTGGGCAAATGGAGGATCAGAGAACAAGGCTACAATCAGCAAAGGAAAATAAAAGAATGGAGGAGAGAGGAAAGGGGTAGGGAAATGTCTGAGAGCCATGGCATCCCACAGCCCCCAGGGACCTACAATCTATACCAAACAACTGAGGTAAACAACTTTGTGGAAAATGGAATATTTGGCAAATTAGACATTCATGAATTTCATTTCCAGTAAATTGACTTTTGGCTAATTGATTTTTTTTCCAAAAGGACAGGTACCAGTATAGAATATTCAAGAACAGTAGATTTCTAAGGCTACAGATGGAAAGAGAAAGTAGAGTCAAGAGTTTTTGTTTTTCAAGTGGGAAATGAATATATTCATGGGTGAGGAGAAAGAGTTAAAAATTGAACATACCAAAAAGAGAAAGAGGCCGGGGCAGTGGCTCTCGCCTGTAATCCCAGGACTTTGGGAGGCAGGGGGCAGTGGCTCTCGCCTGTAATCCCAGGACTTTGGGAGGCAGAGGCAGGCAGATCACCTGAGGTCAAGAGTTCAAGACCAGCCTGGGCAACAGGACAAAACCCCATCTCTACTAAAAATACAGAAATAGCCAAGCATGGTGGTGCATGCCTGTAATCCCAGCTACTTGGGAGGCTGAGGCACGAGAATAGCTTGAACTCGGGAGGGAGAAGTTGCAGTGAACTGAGATTGCACTGCTGCACTCCAGCCTGGGTGACAGAGCAAGACTTTGTCTCAAAAAAAAAACAGAGAGAGAAAATATTTTTGTATCAAGATGTTCCAGTTATTATTGCTATGGAGCATGCTTTCCCAAAACCTAGTGGCTTAATAAATGATAACATTTATTTTGTTCACAAAGCTATAATTTGGCCAGGGCATGGCAGTGACAGCTCATCCCTGCTCCACCTGGGGTCAGCTGGAATGGCTCAAAGGTGAGGGACTATAATTATTGAAGACTCATTCACTTATGTCGCGCAGTTGATGCAGGCACTTGTCTGGAGGTCTTAGTTTTTTTCCACATGGTTTTCTCCATGTGACCTCTCTGCGTGGGCTAGAATGCTTCCTCTCACATTGTGAGTGAGTTAAAAGACAAACATCTAGAAAGAGCCAGGCAGAAGCTAAACACACGCCTTTCTAACCTAGTTTCACCAGTAACACAATGTCACTTCTGCCGTATTCATAGGACTATCCAGATTCAAGAAGATGAAACACAGATGCCATCTATGATAGTTAATATTATGTGTCAACTTGATTGGATTGAAGGATGCTTAAATAGCTGGTAAAGTATTGTTTCTGGGTGTGTCTGTGAGGGCGTTGCCAGAGGAGGTTGACATTTGAGTCAGTGGACTGGGAGAGGAAGACACACCCTCAGTATGGGTGGGCACCATCCAATGGGCTGCCAGACCAGCTAAAACAAAGCAGATGGAAGAAGGTGGGATAAGCTGGCTTGCTGAGCTTTCTGGCTTTCATCTTTCTCCCGTGCTGGATGTTTCTTGCCCTTGGACATCAGACTCCAGATTCTTCAGCCTTTGGACTCTCGGACTCACACTAGTGGTTTGCCAGGGACTCTCAGGCCCTCGGCTACAGACTGAAAGCTACACTGTCGACTTCTTTACTTTTGAGGCTCTTGGACTTGGAATGAGCCACTGCTGGCTTCCTACCTCCTCAGCCTGCAGATGGCTTATCATGAGACTTCACCTCGTGATCGTGTGAGTTAATTCTTAATTAACTCCCTTTCATATATACACCTACCCTATTAGTTCTGCCCCTCTGCAGAACCCTAATACACCATCCTTTAATAGAAGAATATCAATATCATATTATAAAAAGAATACAAAAATAATATATGTTCCAAATGGTGGTATTCTTTATATATATGTATAATATATATATATCACACATATATGTATGTGTGTGTGTATATTTCACCATTTTAGACAAATACAATCTGTTACCCACACTCACTGAAGTGGCTTTAAAAAAATAGCTCCAGAACAGAGATGAAACAGCCTTGCACTAGCAAGAGGATAGTTTTTCTATTGGGGAGGGGCTAGGCCAGGAATTCAGCTGACTGTGAGCCGATTTAAAGAGAACAAGGAGAACCAAGAAAGCTATGCAAGCAGGTTTAGGCCTTTCTTTACCCCCATCTAAGTTTCAGATGTTATCTTAGTCCTGCAATTCTCCTCCTTTACCTTAAATTCAAGTTGTGGGAATTTGTTGCATTTTGATGAAAGTTTCCATCACACTTTAAAATATTAATATTTGACCCTGAAGTCTTCCTTTTTATACTGTAATTATTAGCAGGTAGAAAGGAAGACCTAGCATAGGTATTTGGAAGATCTAATTTTCACCATTCCATACTCTTCATGGGGAAGATATAATAAGAGGTTAGAAATTGAGTGAAAAGAACAGAAAATGTAATAGAAGTTTTATTTTAATTCTAGTCTGCCCTGGTCTTTCTCCAGCATTTCCAGTTATCACTATCTGTTGTAGTCTCTCTGAGGTGTGAAATACTTGCCACGTCTTTCCAGAAATGAAGAAGAACCATCCTTAAATAATTGCATATTTAATAATGCCTAATGCTTACCACTAAAGTAATATCAGAATTTACAAATTGCTCACAAGTAGTAACACCGATCTCATTTTCTTTTTCTTTAATGTTTATTGTTCTCACCTTAGAAATGATAAAGAATGTTTTCTAGGTTTAATGATTTCTGGAACATCTCATTTATTTCAGAGACATTAGAGTTAGTATCTATTTCTTTACCCCTGGGTCCAAAGGAAATTAAATGTTGTTAAAAAAAAAAAAAAGGTAGATAGGTAGATAGAATAAGGAGAAATATTATTTTCTATATCCAATAAGCTCAGAGGCAAGAACAATCTTTTCTTAACCTGTTATGGAAGGTCACGGTATGTAGCCTTGCTAATGGGCAAATTGTTGAACTTTTAGGAAAGGTTGAAATGCACCGAGGTTTGGAGGTTTGAACTTCTGGAGACCATATAGATCTGCTGGCAGAATTTCTCAGGAGAGTGTGAATGTTAAAAGGGGAATTGTGGATGTGACAAGCAGAGCACTTAGAGGGAACCCAAGGGTTTGGTGCAATATTTGGCTACTAGAACATCTAGGAAAAGTCTCTACATGAGCCTTTTCCATCCTAAGAGGAAAGTTTATTCTACATCAAAGAAGATTAGCAAAATCATTGTATCATCTACACATCTCCTGTGGCTGGCAGCCCCCTTTTTTTTCCTGTTACATCAGAGAAAGTATCTATTCTCAAGGTCAATAATCAGTCCCTCTGAATGAGCTCCAGATCCCTTTCTTTCTCATCTTATTAGACATTATTCATCAGTTCTCTTTCTTGTATCTTCAACTTCTCCATCTAGAGCAACTCATTCTTACCACAGCACCAATGGGTTCTAATATTCTCACATCTTTAAAAACATCATTCTCCTTTGACCTCTATCTCCCCATCCTCTTCCAATTGCCACTCCTTTGCTCTCTCCCTGTCATACTCAAGCTTCTTGAAAATATTGCCTCCAAACCCTGCATCAAAATTCTTACCTCCTATTCCCTCTTCAAACTCCCTGATACTGTTTCCATTCCTAAAATCACACTGAAATTAATATTGTCAAGGAGGGCACAACTTTCACCTTGCAAATCTAATTGACTTCTTCTATCCTCATTCTTCTAAAACTCTCACTAGCAGTCAACAGAACTGGCACTCAATCCTCTTTGAAACATGGTTGCCAGTACTTCCTAGTGTATTTAGCCAGCTTCTTCTACTCTCCTGATTTCCAAAAGTTGAACTTCTTCTGGGCACTATGTGGAACATCTTCCTGTATACACTCTTTTTTAGGTGATTAAAATTTTCAGTACCATCATTGTATCAGCAACATCTAAAACTTCCGTCTCCAGCTTAGACCATTCTGCTGATCCCAAACTCACATACCCAATGGTTTATTTAATATCTCTCCTTCTCCAACTGGATGCCTCATAAACAATCTAAATTTAATTTGCTCCAAACTCAAAGTCTATACATTCCCCTGCCTCCAAAATGCTCACTTCTTTGTCTTTCCTTTCTCGGAAAATGGTACCATTATCTATTCAGTGTCCACAAACAAGTGTTGGACACTTCCCCCTCTCTTTCAAACCCACAGCTAATCTATACTCAAACCCTGTCTGTTCCAACTAAATACGTATCTTGAATCACTCCACTGCTCTAGATTCTTTTCTAACTGAAAAACAAATCACAGAAAATGTTGAACACATTCTCTTCTTGTTCCTATGTACTTTGAATTCCTTGGGAGAAGTCCAGTCTATTTTAAATAAATGATATAAATAAATAAGTTCAATGCAACATATTAACGTTGAAGTTTTGGTTATCAGTGCTTTTCTCTATGGGGAACTCATATGTTGTTTCAAAGTTCAAAGCTAATTTTTGAGAGGAAGATATATTTTCTCATAGAACCCCAAGAGATTTATATCAGAAATGAAGAAATGATTTCAGTTTTTTTAAGTTTCTTATATGGTGTCTTCAAAAATTAAATTTAGTTTTTAGTTCAAAAGATGTCTGAATGTTACTTCATTCTATACAACATAAAAGTTATATATTACCCTTCACCTTCTGAAACTTTCTGCTGGAAAGAATTAAGAGTCATTCACTTGTCCCAAAGTAAAAGCAAGCCCTATGGGTCAAATTCTATCCACCTCTTCCCCCATGGAGGAAGAAGAGATTTTCAATCAAAGAAGGAAAGAAGGGAATGAAGGAAGAAAGGAAGAGGGGAAGAGAAAGGGAGAGGGAAGGAAGAGGAAGGAAGGAAGGAAGGGAGGGAGGGAGGGAGGGAGGGAGGGAGGGAGGAAGGAAGGAAGGAAGGAAGGAAGGAAGGAAGGAAGGAAGGAAGGAAGGAAGGAAGGAAAGAAGGAAGGAAGGAGGGAAGGAGGGAAGGAGGGAGGGAAGGAGGGAAGGAGGGAGGGAGGGAGGGAGGGAGGAAAGGGAAAAAGGAAAAAAAGAAAAGTTTTATCTAATTAGCTAACCTCGAAAGCTAATAACATCTTATGTCTTGTCAGTAAGAAATTTGAGAAATGGGATTTAAAAAGAAATAGCTAAGTTCATCTGCCACCATTAGGCTCCTGAAATGAAAATGAGAGATTTGACTAATTTATTCAAGTCAAAAAATAAGGATCGCATTCTGCTTCCAAAGCACCACTGTGCTATGAACTGTACAATTCAAGTTCATTGCATGATGTAGAAGTGATCAGATTGAGTTGTCTTCATTGTATGCCCTTAATCATAAAGAGTTTGTGTGCCTTTGAAAGAAGAGGAGTTTAGAATAACAAGAGCATGGAGACTTCTTTTATTTTAATGCATTCAGATGACTGAGTCATAGAAACTTGTTGAAGATATTTATTGAGCTGCTACCTCACATGAAGGACTTTTTGGAATTAATAGGCTCTGAGAGACCCAACTTGTCAGACCCCCAGTGGCTCAGAAGATTGTACATCTTTGTGAATATGACAAGACATCCAAGCACCCTGAACCTGAGACTGCAGGGGAACAATGAGCATTGCTGATTTTTTCAACGCACGAGTATGCAGACTCCATGTGGACATGTGGACTGAGCAGATGGCAGCTGAGGATGGCACTCGCTTCCCATCCCTGAACATTCAGAGCTCAAAATATCCAAAAATTCTGAAGAATTACAGAATTGATGAAAATGACACCATAATTTTAGAAGAGACTCATGGAGTGTAATAAATACAGATCATCCTAATGTCTGTGGTTGTCTAGAGGTAACATCCAAACAAGCAAATGTCCACTCTATCATAGCGTCGTTCAGCCCCACAAGAAAAAAATAGGGTGCCCACCTAGAAGATAAAGTATCCCTGGAAATGTAACGTAAGTGATATCTCAATCCATTTGATCTAACTCTTTGAAATGTTTGGCTCTGAAAGTATTTTTCTTGCTGTAGTGAATTCTGCTGGTGTATTAGCCAGACCCCTTGACAAGGACTGGTGTGCTCATCCCCTAGTTCATGTTGTTGTTGACTATTAATGGCATGGAACTAAAACCTTCTCCAGGTAACTGCCCTCAGCCAAGCAAGAGCTCCCTAACCTAGGAGGTTATGCCCCCACACCCACACTCCTGGGTACAGATCACAGCTAATAACTTCCTGGGGACAGAGATGGGCTTCTTTCAAGGACCAACTTAATGTCACAATTCATGCCCTATGCAATTCCTCAGGGAATAGGCTAAAGCTAGACTTCATCCAAAACTGCATCTTAGTTTAGGTGCCTTCCACTGCCTATCCCATCCCTCACACCTTTCCTCCTAAGAAAATAAATAATACCTACAAGAATTTGTCTCAAGACCTGCTTTTAGAAAATATGAACTAAAACAGTTGGTGCTAGGAGTGGTCCTGCGAAACAGTTTTAAGGTTAAGATGCTGAAATTGAATTATTTGCCAGCCAGCTGGACAACGGGCCCATTCTTGGTGGTAGTCAGAGTACTGATGATCCCTGGCAGGTTATAAATAAATTATACTTGTGATGAACTGGGACAGAATACAAGCAAGAGGAAAAACACTGGCTCATGGAACATTTCTGGTGTTTGAGGGGAACAAAGGAAATAATCATTATAAGGGTTGTGGAAGTAGGAGGCTATTGCCATGGAAGCTTTGAAAAAGGAAAAGGGTAGGATCAGGGCAATCAATCACCAGTTCAAAGCAAAGTGTTAAAGTGAGAGGACCCCTTTAGAGACATTTAAAGAAACACTCAAATGAGATGTCCCAGTCGTAGGGTAAATCCACACATTGTTAAGCTATTGCCTGAAGTTACTTAAACCATCAGGACAATCTACAGGCTATCACACTGCCCTATTATATTGATGACATCCTGTTATTTATACCTATGAACAAGAAGTGTCAAGTACCTTGGATACCTTGGTAAAACACTCCAGATAGTGGGAGATAAACACAACACGATTCTGAAGCCTGACTTGTTAATGAAATGTTTAGGAGTTTGGTGATCTGAGGCATGGCAGAACATTTTTTCTCCTAAAGGGCAAAATTATTGCACCTTGTACCTCATATCCTAATAAAGATACACACTTAGTAGACATCTCTAGAGTCTTAAGGGGTAGCATATCCATACTTGAATTAATGTTCTGACCCAGTTGTGGGATAGGGGGAGATACAGAAGGCAGCTACTTTTTGAGTGGGACCCAAATCAAGGAAAGAGTATTAAATCCAATACAGGCTACGATACAAGTAGCCTTACTATTTGGGCCACATGACCCAGCAGAGTCCAGGTACTAGAAGAATTTGTGCTAGGAAAAGGTACCATGTGGTGTCTGTACCAAGCCCCAAAAGTAGGTTCACATGAAGATTCCTGGAGTTCTAAAGCAAGATGAAATCATTTCCAGCAAAGAACTATACACAATTTATAAAGGAGTTCTTGCCATACTGTCAGGCCTTGGTAAAGAAAAAACATCTGACTACAAGATCACCATGTAGCTATAACTACCCAAAATAAGCTGTGTATGTCAAATACACCAAGTTATGTGGTTGAGTGGGATGAGAAGCACCAGGATCAGGCTCAAGCAGGTTCAAAGGGCATAACTAAGCTGCACAAGAAGATACACAGATACTCATATCACTCACCACTGTGACAGTGATGCCATTTGTTCAGATCACTGCTATTCTTTCATGTTTCCCTGTAACAACTGACAGAGGAAGAAATAACCTAGACTTGATTCACAGGTCAGCCAGCCCAGTATATGGGTGCAATCCCAAAATGAATTGCTGCCACAACTACAAAGTGACTGCGAAAGACGATGGTGAAGGGAAATTCTTCCAGTGGACAGAACTTCAAGTGTGCACTGGATCTTCTACTTTGTGTTGAGAGAGAAGTAACCCAAGATAAAGATACACATAAACTCAACAGCAATGATGAATGACTTAGATGGCTCAGCAGAGACCTGGAAGGAGCAAGATGAAATATTTGGGACAAGGAGATTTGGGAGGAGCCGTCTGGGAGAACTGATAAGGAATAAGCTTAAAATGTGAAGAACTTTGTATTATACATTATTGCACACTAGAGAGCAAACACTGCACAAGAGGCACTAAATAATCAAATGGAAAGGTTATGCAAGGAAAAAAGACAGAAAGAAGAAAAGAACGGTTATGCCTTAGCCAGTTGTTTTCAGCCAAATTCCTCTAGCCAGCCTAATATTTGCACAATGGGCTTATGGAGAGAGTAGTCATGGTGACAGAGATGGAGGCAATGCACAGATTCTCTTTAATCAAGGCTGATCTAGCTTCTGCTGCTGCTGAATGTCTGATCTGCTGGCAGCAGAGACCAATGTTAAGCTTCTAATACAGTACCACTCCTTCAGGGCACTTCTTTCTGCTCCCTTCATTTTGTTACACTACTACCTCAAACTAAATGCCCTATGGTATGGATGTTGGTTATTTCAAAACATGATTTCAGCACCTACCTGAACAAGCTACCTGATGTTTTAAAAGTAATTCTTTATCACGTATAAGGGAGTTTCAATAAAGCTTGCAGTGGATTTCTTGGCAGAAATGTTACAGGCCAGAAGAGATGATGTATTCAAAGTGCTGAAGAAAAAAAAAACTGCCAACCAAGAATATTTTACTTGGCAAAGCCATATTTCAGAAATGAAGAAAAAATAAACACTTTCCCAGAAAAACAAAAGCTGAAGGAGTTCATCACTACCAGGCCAATCTTACAAAAAATGCTAAAAGGAGTTCTTCAAGCTGAAAGAAAAGAATACTAATCAGTAACATGAAAACATATGAAAGTATAAAACTCACCGGTGAAAGTAAATACACAGTCAAATTCAGTATACTCTTATACTGTAGTGGTGACCTATAAATCACTTTCATTTTTACTAGAAAGGTTAAAACACAAAACTGTTAAAAATAATAATAGCTACAACAAGTTAAGAAATACACAATATAAAAAATATAAATTGTGTTATAAAATGTGGGGATAAAAGTGTGTAGGTTTTTTATATGATCAAAGTTAAGTTGTTATAAATTTAAAATATCCTGTTATAACAACATGTTTTATATAAGCTTCATGTTAACCATAAAGCAAAAACCTATAGCAGACACACAGAAGATAAAAAGGAATCAAAACATACCTCTAGAGAAAGTCACCTAATCACAAAGGAAAACAGAAAAAGAGGAAGAAAATAAACAAAGGATCTAGAAAAAACCAGAAAACAATTAATAAAATGACAGCAACAAGTCCTTACCTATCAATAATTACCCTGAATGTAAATGGATTAAATTATCCAATGAAAGACATAGAGTGGTTGAATGGACTTAAAAAAAAAAAAAAAAAAAAGGAAAACAAGCTCCAACTATATACTGCCTACAAGAGATTCATTTCACCTTCAAGGACACACAGAGATTGAAAGTAAAAGAATGGAAAGATATCCCACACAAATGAAAACCAAAAGAAAGCAGGAATAGCTATACTTATTTTAGATAAAATAGACTTTAAGTCAAAAACTGTAAAACATGACAAAGAAGGTCATTATATAATGATAAAGGGATCAATTCAGCAAGAGGATATAACAATTGTGAATATATATGCACCCAACATCGGAGCACCTAAATATATAAAGCAAATATTAATAGATCTGGAGAGATAGACTGCAATACAATAATAGGAGGGGAATTCAATGCTCCACTTTCAACAATAAACAGATCATCCAGACAGAAAATCAATAAGGAAACATTGGACTTGAACTATACTTTAGACCAAATGGACCTAACAGACATATAGAGAACATTTCATCCAACAGCAGCAGAATTCACATTATTCTCAAGTGTACATGGAACATTCTCCAGGATAGATATGTTAGGCCACAAAACAAGTGTTAACAATTTAAGAAAATTAAAATCATATCAAGTATTTTTTCTGGACACAATGGCATGAAATAAAATTTTAGGAAAATTCACAAACAGATAGAAATAAACACTATACTCCTAAACAACCAATGGGTAGATATTCAAAAGGAAAATTTTAAATATCTTTAAATAAACAAAAATGGAAACACAACATACAAAACCTTATGGGATACAGCAAAAGCAGTTATTACAGGAAAGTTTCTAGCTCTAAATGCCTACATCAAAAAGAAGAAAGATCTCAAATAAACAACCTGATATTACACTTCAAGCAACTAGAAAGAGAACAAACTAAGCCAAAGTTAGTAGAAGGAAGAAAATAATAAAGATTAGCGCAGAAATAAATGAAATAGAGACTGACAACCATAAGAAAAGATCCATGAAACTGAGTTGCTTTTTTGCAAATATAAAAAAAAGTCAATAAACTCCTGACTAGACTAAGAATACAGAAGACTCAAATCAGAAATGAAAGAGGAAACATTACAACTTATACCACAGAAATACAAAGTATCATAAGGGACCACTATGAATAATTATAGGCCAACAAATTGGATAACCTAGAAAAAATGGATTAATTTTCTACACATAACATACCAAAGCTAAACATGAAGAAATGAAAAATATGAACAGACCAATAGTAAGTGACAAAGACTGAGACAGAAATAAAAGTCTCCAATCAAAAATACACTCAGGACCTGATGGCTTCACTGCTCAGTTCTACCAAACATTTAAGTAACTAAAACCAATCCTCCTCAAACTCTTCTAAGAAACTGAAGATGAGGGAAGACTTCCAAACTCATTTCATGAGATCAGTATTACCATTATACCAAAGCCAGATAAGGACACCATAAGAAAAGAAAATTATAGACAAATATCCTGGATGAAAATGGATGCAAAAATTCTCAACAAAATACTAAAAGAACATTAAAATACTAACAATATTAAAAGGATCATTCATCATAATCAAGTGGGATTTATCCCTGGATACAAGGATGATGTAACATTTGCAAATCAATGTTATGTACTATGATACACCACAGTAACAGAAAGAAGGGGAAAAGCCTATGATTATCTCCATAGATGCAAAAAAGGCATTTGTCAACATTTAACATACTTTCATGAAAAAAAATTCTCAAGGTAGTTGGAGAACAAACATAATACAATAAAAGCCATACATGACAAGCCCACGGCTAACATACTCAAGGCTGAAAAGTTGCAAGCTTTTCCTCTAAGATCAAGAACTGATATGATTTGGTTGTGTCCCCACCCAAAATCTCATCTTGAATTGTAATCCCGTGAACCCCACAGGTCAAGGGTGGGACCAGGTGGAGATAATCAGATCATAAAGGCAGTGTCCCCCATTCTATTCTTATAATAGTGAGTCTCATGAGATCTCATGGTTTTATAAGCATCTGGTATTTCCCCTGTTTGCGCTCATTCTCTCTCCTGCTGCCCTGTGAAGAGGTGCCTTCCACCATGATTGTAAGTTTCTAGAGTCCTTTCCTGCCCTGCAAAACTGTGAATCAATTAAACCTCTTTTCTTTATAAATTACTCAATCTCAAGTATTTCTTTGCAGCAGCATGAGGATGGACTAATGCAGGAACAAAACAAGGATGCCCACTCTCTCCACATCTATTCAACATAGTATGGGAAGTCATATAGCAATTAGTCAAGAGAAAGAAATAAAAGGTATCCAAATCAGAAAGAAAGAAGTTAAATTGTCTCTGTTTGTAGACCACATGATCTTACATATAGAAAACCCTAAAGACTCCACCAAAAAACAGAATAAATTTAGTAAAGTTTCATAATACAAAATCAACATTAAAAAATCAGTAGTATTTCTATTTACTAACAATAACCCTGAAAAAGAAACCAAGAAAACAATCCCATTTACAATAGCTATTTATAATAGCTACCAAAAAAATTAAATACTTAGGAATAAAGTCAATCAAGGAAGTGATAGATCTGTACACTGAAAACTGTAAAACACTGATGAAAGAAATTAAAGAAGACACAAATACATAGAATGATATCCAGTGTTCATGGATTGGAAGAATATTGTTAGAATGTTTATACTACCCAAAGAAATCTACAGATTCAATGTAATCCTTTTCAAAATCCCAGTGATACGTTTCATATGGACAAAATAATCCTACAATTTGCATGAAACCACAAAAGACACTAAATAGCCAAAGCAATCTTGAGCAAAAAGAACAAAGCCAGAACCATCACATTATTTGATTTCAAAATCTACTACAAAGCTCTAATAATCAAAACAGCATGATGCTGGCGTAAAAACAGATACATAGACAAATGGGACTGAATAGATAGTTCGGAATTACATAAATCCATGCATTTAGAATCCATTGATTTTTGATAAGCATGCCAAGAACACATAATGAAGAAAGGAAAGTCTCTGTAATAAATGCTACTGGGAAAACCAGATATCCACATGCAGAAAAATAAAATTAAATGCTCAGCTTACCCCAAGTACAAAAAGCAACTCAAAATGGACTAAACACACAAATGTAACACCTGAAACTGAAAATTACTGGAAGAAATATAGGGGAAAAGCTCCACAACATTGGTCTGCAAAATAATGTTTTTCTACATGACCCCAAAAACACAGGCGACAAAAGCAAAAACAGACAAATAGAATTACATCTAATAAACTTCTGCACAACCAGGGACACAAACAACAGAATGAACAGAAAACTTACAGAAGGGGAGAAAATATTTGTTAACTATATACCTAAAATCGGTATTAATATCCAAATACAGAGGGTCCCCAACTTATGATGATTCGACTTACCATTGTTCAGCTTTACAATGGTGTGAAAGCAATAGGCATTCAGTAAAATATAACATACTTCTAGTACCCTTACAATCATTCTATTTTTCACTTTCAGTACAGTATTCAATAATTTATGAGATATTCCATATGTTATTTTAAAATAGGCTTTGTGCTATATGACTTTGCCCAACTGTAAGCTAATGTAAGTGTCCTGAGCATGTATGAAGTAGGCTAGGCTAAGCTATGGTGTTTGGTAGGTTAGGTACATTAAATGTATTTTCAACTTAGGATGTTTTCAATATACAGTGGGTTTACTGGGACATAACTGCATTGTAAGTCAAGGAGCATGTATGTGTAAGGAACTCAAACAATTTAATAGCAAACAAATAGCATGATTAAAAAATGGGCAAAGAACCTGAATAGACATTTCTCAAAAGAAGACATACAAGCAGCCAACACATACGTGAAAAAATGCTCAACATCTCTAACTATCAGAGAAATACAAATTAAAATTACAATGAGATATCATCTCACACTTGCTAGAATGGCTTTATCAAAAGAGGAAAGATAATTGTTGGTCAGGATATGGAGAAAAAAGAACACTTGTACATTCTTTATGGAAATGTAAACTCTTACAGCCTTTAGGGAAAAGAGTATGGAAAGTCCTCCAAAAATTAATAAAAGAGCTACATTATGATCCAGCAATCTTACTATCAGGTACATATTCAAAGGAGATAAAACCAGTATATCAAAGAGGTAGTTGTTCTCTCACTTTCATTGCAGCATTAGTTACAATAGCCAAGATATGGAATCGACCTAAATGTCCATCAACAAAAAATAGATAAAGAAAATATGGCATATATACAAAATGGAATACTATTCAGCACACACACAAAAAGGAAATCCTAACATTTGTGACAGGATTTTGGATGAACCTAGAGGACATTATGTTAAATGAAATAAGCCAGAAAGACAATTACCACATGATCTCCACTTATGTGTGGAATCTTAAGGGTGAAACTCACAGAAGCGGAGAGTAAAATGGTGGTTACCAGAAGTGGGGGTTCAGGGGATTAGGGAGATGTTGGTCAAAGGATAAAAAATTTCAGTTAAACTAAATAAATAAGTACAACATTGTGACGATAGTTAATAGCAATGCACTGTATGCTTCAAAAATGCTCAGAGAAGCCAGGTGCAGTGGCTCACGCCTGTAATCCCAACATTTTGGGAGCCTGAGGCGGGCAGATCACTTGAGGTCAGAAGGTTGAGACCAGCCTGGCCAACATGGTGAAACCTTGTCTCTACTAAAAATACAAAACTTTGCCAGGCGTGGTGGTGGATGTCTGTAATCCCAGCTACTCAAGAGGCTGAGGCAGGAGAATCACTTGAACCCAGGAGGTAGAGGCTGCAGTGATCCAAGATGGCACTGCTGCACTCCAGCTTGGGTGACAGATCAAGATACTGTCTTATTTAAAAAAAGAAAGAAAGAAAAAAAAATGCCCAGAGAGCAGACTTTTTTAAGTATTATCACCACAAATAAGTATGTGAAGTAATTAATACGTTAGTTAGCTTGATTTCGCCATTCCACAATGTATACAGATTTCAAAACATCATATGGTGTGCCAAAAATGTGTAACATTTTTATTTGTAAATCAAAAAAATAAATATTTGGATAAAGGGGGGAATTAATATTTTTTAAAAATGAATTAATAAATCCATTATATTCCTAGCTGCAGGATTATGTGGTATGTGTACATGGTAGCGAGAGGAGTTAATACGGGAATTTTTTTTCTTTGTTTTTTTCTTGCCTTGAATGTAGTTGTGTGAGACCATAGTTCCTGGTCGCGGCCATCTTGCCACCCGAGGCAACAAGCATTAGGAAAGCAATTCATCTTGCTGAGTATAGCTGGGCAGGAGGGCAAGAACAGCCTGGGTCTTTAGTGTTACTGAACTGCTGCACCTGACCTGAAATCGCCTACACCAGAATTCTTTCTATGTAAGATAATGATGTTCTTAGTGCTTATGTTACAAAGTTCAAGCTTGATCACTGGATATTCTCTAACTTCTTTCTGAATAAACCGTCTTGTGCTCTTAAGTACATTACTTATTAGAAATTTTAAAACACTTAAAAATTTAATTTTTTTTAGAAAACATATATCTATAGTAAAAGCATAAAAATACACAGGAAAGGGATGCATACTTCTTTTGAAATAGTGGCTCCTTTAGGTGGAGGGAAATTATATCAGGGAGAAGTACAAATGGAGACTTCATCTGTACCTATCATGTATAATTTATTTTTTCCATTTTTAAAATCTTGAAGTAAATATACCATCCGTCAAGATCTGTCAAGGATGGATGGGGCACTTACATTCTTTCTCCTTTTTCTCTGTGTTTGAAATGCTTCAAGATAATAAAATATAATTCTTTTTTTCAACCGAGGCAAGAGATGACAAGATACTTCCCCAAAGTCAGGACCTTTCTATACTCTCATGGCAGAGAGGTGTCTACCCCCTTGCCCATCCCCCTCACCACCCCTCCCTCTTCCTCTGTGTCCAGGTCTTGAGAAGAAGGACAAGGATAGACTGTAACGAGAGTCACATGGTGATCTCACTGGAAAGCAGGCAGCCTGCATTCTAAGGACCGCATCAAAGAGAGAATCTTGGAGCAATCCATAATCCTTCCCTTTAGCAGGAGAAGTGCTAGGAGCCACAAATTCTCTTTCTCCCTGGACCACCATTCACCTAACAGGCCTCTAAATGCTTGATTTAACTATGCAAAAACACTACTAATTATATTCATTTATGTGACTGACTTACCATTTTAATCTAATTGCCATGCAGCAAAATAACTGTTAAAGCATATCATTAAACTACTTTAATAATTATAGAGAGGTTTGCTTGTCCTCCTAGTTCAATCCTAAGCTCTAGGGCAGGAACCTCACCCCCTACCTTTTGTACATTCTTAAATTAGGTGGGAAGGAGAGTGTGGAAATGCTGGCAGACTAGCCATCTTGTCAGAATCCTGGGTCTGCTGAACAGCTGAAATTTCTAGCAACAGTTCCATAACCCTGCTTGGGTATTTTCACTATTTTAGTCAGTTGAAGCTGCTATAAGAAATTACCACAGAATGAGTGGCTTAAACAACAAAATTTATCTCTCACAGTTTCAAAGCCTGGGAAGTTGAAATCGGGGTGTTGGCAGGGTTGGGTTCTAAGGAGGGCTGACTTCTCCTTGTAAACTCACATGGCAGAAAGAGATCCAACTAGCTCTCTGGGTTCTTCATATAATAGCACTATTCCTATTTATGAGGACACCATCCTCATGACCTAATTACCTCCCAAAGGCCCCACCTGTGAATGCTGTCATATTGGGGATTAGATTTCAACATATGAATGGTGAGTGGGCACATTCTATCTGTAACTTTCAGCATGCATTCTGCTCACAGTCCAGAACATTCAACATACACTATCCACACAGCAAGCACGTCTCCTCTACTTCATTCCACTTCTTTCCTCAGGGACTTCCTTTCACACTACTCACATCTGCCACACCAGATCCAACTTTCCCATTCAACCAATCTCCTCTGAAAACTACCTTATATCCACCTCATCTTTATTCTTTCTACCCACCCCTGGCTATCCCTCAGGACCTGCCTTCTGTCCCTTTGAGATCACAATTCAGATGGGGGCCATTACCTAACCTCATTTCTCATCTTGCTCGTTTTTGTTTCTTCAAGAGTTTGACCTCTTGGCCAGGTGTGACTGCCCATACCTATAGCCTAAGCACTTTGAAGACTGAGGCAGGAGGAGCCCCAGGAGTTGGAGACCAGCCTGGGCAAGATAGCAAGATTCCACCTCTACAAAAGCATTAAATAATTAGTTAATTATTTAACCAACTAACTTGAATTCTCGAAGTCACAGTGTCTTTCAATAGCTTCTCTCATGAAGATCATTCTTCTCCCAATATCTGCCAGATCACACACACCTGTAGTTCCAGTTACTCAGGAGGCTGAGGCAGGAAGATTGCTCAAGTCAAGAAGTTTGAGTCTAGCCTGGGCAACATAGTGATACCCCATCTCAAATTAATTAATTAAATGTTTTAAAAATCAAGCAATTATCTTAAAATGATAGTGGTTTGAGAAGAGGATACACTGATTACACTGATCTGATCACCATATATTATATGCATCAAAACATAACTACATACCTGATATGGTTTGGCTATGTGTCCCCTCCCAAATCTCATCTCAAATTGTAATCCTCATGTGTCACAGGAGGGGCCTGGTGGGGGGTGATTGGATCATGGGAATAGTTTTCCCCATGCTGTTCTCATGATAATGAGTTCTCACAAAATCTGATGGTTTAAAAATGTTTGACAGTTTCTCCTTTTGCTCTTTCTCCTGCCACCATGTAAGACATGCTTTGCTTCCCCTTCGCCTTCTGCCATGATTGTAAATTTCCTGAGGCCTCCCCACCCATGCAGAACTGTGAGTCAATTAAACCTCTGTTGTTTGTAAATTACCCAGCCTCAGGTAGTTCTTTCTTTATAGCAGTGTGAAAACAGACTAATACAGTACCCCATGAATATGTCCAATTATTTGTCAATTTTAAAAAATATATTTAAAAAAAAAAAAGAATGGTGCAGTAGAGGAAGAGGGAGCAGCCTTCTCATTTACTAAGGTCACTTCTGCAACTACATCATAGAGCCATCTATGGAGTTAATGTCAATTTGTCTGTTCTAAAATTTTCAAGTCACAGTGGGTATTGGTTGCCATTTCCCCCTTGGCCCGTACATCAGATATGTTTCCTCTGTTCTCCTAAGCTTCTGATTCACATTCGTCCTCTACACTCTATCATCTGGTGTTATACTTAACAAGTCACTATCCTTAGACTCCTTGACATTTTGAAACTCCTGAATGCCAGATGTTATGTGAAACTCTGGAGAAATAGTAGCAAGCAAGACTCACATGCCTCCTGCCCTCACAGAGCTCCACGATCTGGTGAAAGTGCCAGGTATTTAAACCCATGGATGTGTGCACACAAAACAACAATTCTCTCAAGTGTTATGAAGAATAGTCACAGAGCACTACAAAAGCATGTAAGAGTGAAGCAAAACCTATTGTGTTAGGACAGGAAAGGCTTCTGTGAGCTGACCTGAAGGATGAGGAGTGAGCCAGATGAAAAGGTAGGAGAAAAACATTCTGAGCAGAGACTGCCACTCAGTCCATCCCTGTTTTCCCAACATTTTAACACTGTATAATGACTGCGCTGGATTTTCTCCATCCTGGGTCCATGGTTAGACATGTTAATATGCCTTCTTTCGCAACTGATTCCGTTACCTTTTTCCAAACCCACCTGCTCATTCTCAATCATACAGTCATACATTCTGACACAATTCATTCTGTTACCTCTTATTTCTAGAATAGCTTAATACAAAATTGTCATTTTTGTAGGTCAAAGGTTGGTAAATATCACAAATTTCAGAAATAACAGATATTTTATATGGTTTAAACTAATATTTTATTGATAAACTTATAAGCTAGTTGACCATCATTATCACCACTTCTAGCTACAATCTCTCCCTTTAAATTTGTATTGTAACCTTACACGGCGTGCATACCCATCTTGGTCATTAAGACTTCCAGGTAAAGAATGTTTGTAACCAAAAATGGTCACCCATATTACTTCATAACCAGTAAATGCTTTTTTATCTTTAACCTTTCCCCTTCTATTGCCCCTCAAGAAAATGTATATATCAAACATATATATATATTTATATATATATATGTTTGTTGGCAACAGCCAACAGCACAGTATTTGTGTTCTCTGCCAGGAGAATCCTCTTACTTCTCCCCCTCCTCTCAGATGTTAAAAAAGCTCTTTTGCACATAGCTCCCTTTAAAAACCTCAGATGCTTCTGAAACAAACAGCTGTATAACCTGATAATCTCAAAGTCACATGTAAGGAGAAAGGATTGCCATGTCTTCCCTCATATGAATTGGGTCCCCTTATTATGCATTCAACAGCCATCCATATTTGCTCTCCATTTTCAGAGGCCTGGGGCATGCTATATCTTTGAGAAAGGGAAGAGGGGAAGAGAACAAATGCTTAATTAAACAGCTATTATGTGCCAGGTATTGTGCTAGGAATTTTACATAATGATACTTTCTCTGGAAAGTAAAAATGAGGAAGAGGAAGAAGAGGAGGAGAAGGCAGGGCTCCAGCTGGTGGTATCTGTTCCATCAGGGAAAAAGGAAGGGGAGAATTTATGTTTTGATTTTTCATTTGTCCAAATACTATGCAGGGATATGATTTTCTAAGGACCAATATAGTGACCAGGTGGAACAAGGGACAAATTTAGGCAGCTTTCTGAGTTGAAGAAAATACCTGTAAATTTGCTACCTCTCTTTCACCCTCTCATTCCACCCTTTCTCCCCTCCCTACCCTAAGATGAAATGATCTGGGACAAACTAATTGAGAAAACTAGTAGTGCATGCCTTCGGGAGGTTTTATTAATGGAACCAGACACACTGCTATAACAGAATGTACGACTGCTTTTTTACATTGATCTAATTAGAACATTTACATACTGAATGCCTCCTGGACAATTCCCTAGCAATGACACTTACTGTGTGCACTAGGCAAGACTACTCTTTAGGTGAAATTGAACAAAGAAGTCATCAAGTCTCCTTTTTCTCTAGGAAAAATAACATTGTCAAGGTTATTAACAGTCAATAAGCTGTCATAGGCTCAGCATGGATGGGGATATTGGGTTTCCTTGTGCTTACGAAAGATGGGAAAACCGGAAGTTCTTTTCACCCTGATAAGGAAAATACCCAACATAAGGAGAAGCAGCAGCTATGTGATTCTGAGCACAGAATGAGAGTAAGAATAGGGTCATGCTGTACTGATTATCTGCTAATAAAATGCAAAAATGTTAGATAATTTCATCAATATCTAGTTAATGCTAATATAGTTCACATTTCATGACTGGGTGATATTTTATAATGATAAATATTTATATAGATCTTAGCTCTTTTTATTCTTATATCAACTGTATGAAATCAGTGATTGGTTTTAGAGATGAGATATGGGAAATTGAACACATGGCCAAAGTCACTGATGGCATTAGAGGCAGAGTAGGGCCAGAACAACTCCCAGTTCAAGCTCTCTTTCATACATATATATGTGGAAAAAATATTTTCCATGTTTGATGTCTCTACCATTTTTGACACATTCCTCCTAGGAACCCTGCCACTCACCCTCTTCCCTCCACCAAAAACAAACAGTTTTTTGTAATGTTCTTCATTGTCTGAGCTTCCATGAGGTGGGAGATGGAATCTTTGTATAAATTTAGTACAACATAATATTTACAACACATTGATTTTGGTGGTTCATAATAGGGGTTATTTGAAAACGGACCTGAAAAAAAAAACACAAATTTTTTCAGAACCCCAATCTCAAAGGGAAATTCAATTGAAAGCCACTATTTAGATACTATCCTGAAGGGAACTGCTTCTATGTCCCAGTTTTAGACAAGATTTCAAGGTTCTATAAAGTTCAGAAATATGATGATATGAGTAAAAATAGATACTTGCATAAACTAATACATGAAATGCTAAAAAGGGAAAATAATTATAGATTTCTTTGCCTTCTCTCTACATTCTGCTTTATTCTCTTTTTTAGTCCTCATCTCTATTCACAAAAGATAGGAAGCTAACCCACTTAGAATGAGATTAAAATTTTTCATAAAATGATTGAAGCACAACCTTGTGTCCCTAAACTAAAGAAATATCAAGCATCTTCTGTGGAGCGGGGGGGGAAACCCAGTTCACATTCAAAAGAGATCACAAGAAAGGTATTTCCCTAGTCAAAAGGCATTAGTATGCAAAATATATTAAGTACTGGAATCACATTAAAGAGATGGAAGACCTGATCAAAACAAGGCCATTTATATTGTTGACCAACAGCTGAACGAACATGGTTTCTGACCATGATGAGCTTTTTATGGATAGTCAATGCTCACAATGTTGGAGAAACAGATCGTTCAGACACAAGCCAGACATTTACAGAGAAGTCATTCATCCCAGATGCTCTTATTTTCCTATTGAAAATTTTTCACCAGTGGCTCAATAATTATACTGTTGCATATACTCTGCAAGCTAGACATATGGGTTTCTTTATGAGACCTTGAGGCCTTGTCTGGGCAGCACATTCAGTTGGCCTCTAGTCTAATGACCTAGTTGTAGAGACTCCATTCCACTGTCTCTCCAGCTTTGTTCAGGCTCAAGGAAGTGCAGCTCCTCCTCCTTGCAACCCACAGAGAACCAACAACCATAGAGATGATTAAATTTTCTGTACAGTTACATATGTTTATCACATTACAACTCAAATATGCAGGGAAAATGTGACTCCTTTATAACCTATTTCATACTCTTCATGAAGACTCCAATCAATTAAGTAATGGAGGGAAAATTAAATTTAATATGGATTAAATGTAATCTGAGTCAATAATTGAAAATCTCTGTCTTTTAGTTTAAATCAGCCTTTGGAAGATGTTGTTAGATTTTTTCCATGCCTCCTCTGGGGCAGTCCTAAAATAGTGCCCTGGTATATGATGAGAGGCTTATCAAACTTCATGATACTGGTATTAATGGGATTT
Source organism: Macaca mulatta (assembly GCF_049350105.2). Taxonomy (NCBI): domain Eukaryota; kingdom Metazoa; phylum Chordata; class Mammalia; order Primates; family Cercopithecidae; genus Macaca; species Macaca mulatta. Next base: position 67,250,130 of record NC_133422.1, read on the forward strand.
CTTGGACTTGTACTAGTTCTTGGACATGTAATCACTCTCTGGAATCTTCTGTGTAATGGCTGGTTTATTCCCATATAGGGCTATTCTGTTATACTCCACAGCTAATGCCTGTAGTTGATGAACTAGTGGTAGATTCTTTCTGGGGTTGATCATTGCTTGGTAGCCCATCCTATGGACTTGATCTCTGCTCCACACCCCTATTATTGTTGGTGCCACAGACCCCTTTGAGTCTCTGCCACATTCTCTATCCCTCTCCTGTCCTCCATTATTCTTCTCAGTCACTGACATGTCAAGCTCCAGGGTTGCCCACCAATCCTCATCTGATTATTTATGTCACATCATAACAAACGAAGACCCTGGAGTGAAAACCAAAATTTCTATCTGCTTGAACCCTCTACTCTGCTGCCTTATAATGTATGGGCTGCCCCATATTGGTGCAAGGGCACCGTGCCCAGTATTTCCACAGAGTTAAAAAAAAAAAAAAAAAGCAGTTGAACACCAGCCTCTCTACTTTATTTACATCTTAATCTGGTTAACTCACCTCCTCTCCATTCAGATCCTTGAGACCTCAAAGAAAGAATGTTAAAAGACACAATTCTGATAATTTTCCTCCATTAGCCCACTCATCATCTTCCTACTAGTCGACAGATCTGAAGGATAGGGGAGTTGGGTGAGGGAAGGGATCTACTTTATCTACCTAACTGAATAGAACATTCCCTTATGTCATATGTTTCTCTCTTCCAAAATGACTTCCTCTTTTAATGGACAAAGTACTAATAACGGAAATTGATTAATTATTAAGGGCAAATAAGAAATTTTATAAAATTCTTATTTTATACTTCTTGCACATATTTAGGAGAAATTTCAGAGGCAGAAATAAAAAAAAAGAAAAGTTCTTTCAGAATCAGTGTTTGATCAAAGGCCATTTGCTTTGTCTTGGAACCTTACTAAACTGCCCCATTTTACAATCATGTCCTAAGTCTTATTATGCAAGACTGCAGAGCATGTTTTATTTTCTCTCCTAATTATCAATACCCCTCTGCTATAAGCAATTTCTAGAGAATAGGCTCAGTGTGAGCTGGTAGAATATCCTATTTTCACAACCTGCTTATTCTAGAAATTGTTTTCAAAGTTTCAAGGACAAAGTGAATACATTTCTTTTTTATAGTTATCTTCAGTCTTTGGTGATTGTTTGTTGCCATGTATTTCACTTGGTTAGACTAAGACCTTCGTAATGTTGGGAGACGGAGGAGACTACACAGATTCATTTTGGCTCTGTATACTCTTTGGTTACTACTGCTAACATTCTTACCAAAAGAAGAAATTGACTTAAGTATTTAGCCACCTTTAATAAAACTCCTAAAGTTTAAGTAGTCAATTCTAAATGCTTTCATTGAACAAATTTCCTCTTTTATCTCTCAATTGGACTTTTTCCCCCAAACAAAAGTAGAACTTATAAGCATTTTTTATTTTTACAAGAAAGAATAAGTGGTCTCCTTCTCAATGTTCCACTTCAGGGCCCAGTAGCCAGAATCAAACTATCCTTGTGATATGGTTTGGCTGTGTCCTCACCCAAATCTCATCTTGAATTGTAGCTCCCATAATCCTCACATGTCGTGGGAGGGATCCTGTGGGAGGTAATTGAATCATGAGAGCGGTTACTCCCATGCTGCTGTTCTTGTGATAGTGAGTTCTCACAAGATCTAACAGTTTTATAAGGGACTTTTCCCCCTTTTGGTTGGCACTTCTCCTTGCTGCTGCCACTTGAAGAAGTCTGTGTTTGCCTCCCCTTCTGCCATGATTGTAAGTTTCCTGAGGCCTCCCCAGCCATGCTGAACTGTGAGTCAATTAAACCTCCTTCCTTTATACATTATCCTGTGTCAAGTATATCTTTATTAGCAGCATGAGATTGGACTAATACACCTTTTCTCTCAAGAAAAAAGTTCATCCTGGCCAGTCGCAGTGGCTCACACCTGTAATCCCAGGACTTTGGGAGGCTGAGGCAGGTGGATCACTTGAGGTCGGGCGTTCGAGACCAGCCTGGCCAAGATGGCGAAACCCCATCTCTACTAAAAATACAAAAATTAGCTAGGCGTGGTAGCGGGGCACCTGTAATCCCAGCTATGAGGCAGGCTGAGGCAGGAGAATCACTTGAACCCGGGAGGCGGAGGTTACAGTGAACCAAGATTGTGCCGTTGCACTCCAGCCTGGGTCACAGAGCAAGTTCATCCTTTTCCATCCCTCAGCTAGAAAGATAAAGCAGTGTTTTCTGTGTGACTTCCACAAATTTTCTTCACCAGCACATGGCCTTTACTTTCAGAGAACTTTTTAACAGAGAAATCACTGATAAACAATGGATGTGATTTCCATGACTCCTCTGAGTTTGCTGCTCCATCCTGTGCTGTCTCAGAACTGTTTTTGTCTATGCCATTCTTCTGATAGATTAAAAATAGCCAACTCCCTCCCCATCACCAAAAAACAATCTGCCCCACAGAGGCTATTCAATACAGCTACTTAATAAAGATAACATGTGGAGAAGGTTCTGGTCTGAAAGTCCACAGGGTTTGATTGGCACAATTGACTAAAATAGCCTGTGGTGTACCCCTAGCATGACAAACTACCCTAGATCCAAAAGTTGGTATAACGTGTCTGAGACCAGCACTTCATAATCTCCACCACATAGGGAGTATTAGTGTTATCTTGACAAAGAAATAGTACTGCTGGCTAACACGTTTGGCTAATGTGTTAGAGATACCACATAGCAATTTGTTGTTCTTTTTAGTGTTAAGTAGACTATTAAAAATCATAATGCCTCATATACTTTATATAAAAATACTACTTGTGGCCAAAATAAAACATGCCTTTCATGTCCCAAGCATATATACATGCAATGTACTCTCAAATTTGAATTCCTCTGTTGTCTAAACAGCAAAACCTATGAATAGTGAGAAGATGGCATATATTTAACATATTTAATATTGCATTTCATAAGATGTAATACACAGATTGTCACACAGCAATTCTAGAGAATAAATACCAAGATAGTGCTAAGATTTCATCAATGGTATGATTTAAAAGATCATTGTTAAGGATTTCAGAATGAAACCTCATTTTCTTGGTAGGCTTCATGTAATACCAGTCCAAATTTCATTCAACCATAAAAATCATTGTGAACTAATATGATACGAAATTAGATGAGCCATAATGTCTAGGCAAAATCAGCTAAGTTTAAAATGTAATGGCATATATAAATGTATATATTACAAATATAAATGAAACAGATCACAGGGCAGTCAAAAAGTGACAGCTGCTTTAATTCGTAGGAGTTTAGACTTCCAGCCCCTCTGGAAATTATGAAATGAGGAATAACAAAAAAAAAACTACCCCCCATTATTATCCAAGCACAAGTGGTATAAGATCATTTATCTTGATGTATGTCACCTTAGAGCACATATTATCCCTATCTCTCAAAGTGTTTTTTCCCCCTTATTTCATCTCTGACATTCATTGTAAATTTAATGATCCACATACGATTTGCTGGTGTCTCAGTCTGGTGTTTTGAATCATGAAACTAGTGCTAAATTTATGGCACTGCAGTACCACTTAGTGAATCATTAAGCAGTACAGTGATTTTAATGATTTGGATCATACTGGACCTCATCACTGTATAATGAGGTTCCATTTAGTGTAAATTTTATGTAAAAATTCAATTTGCAAACCAACAACATGAAACTACAACATTTTTTCTAACTTGACATTGTATTTATTTATCACATATTTCTATTGGGTTCTACTTTTAAGTTCATTAATAGAATACTTTATTCTATTTTCTTTTTATTAGCATAATATTTAAATGATCTCAAGAATGTAAGTGACCAGTAACACCTTACCCCATCTTAAACTTTTTCACTGTCAAGTTTACTCAACTCAAAGATCTCAGAAATAATTGTAAACTTTTATGTGGTTTTAATGTCTTTGATACTGTGCATTCACTTTATCATTCACAGCTAAATTGCTGTACAACCTGTCTTTCATTACTAGGACAGATTACAAACACAGAAAAGAAACAATGGTTTGGGTATGTCTCTCTCACTTTTTCCATTTCATAAAAGTCCATAGCCTTTGACAATTATGCTTTTTCTTCTGAGGAGATAAAGCTTATCATTCTAAATGATATTGAGTTAAAATGCCAACTACAGTTTAGCTATTTCATATCAAACAATTAGTTGATTGGGTTCCTAATGATAACTTTTCAATTAGCAGAAAGGGAAAATGAGGGTAAGAGAGGTTAAAATATCCTGACCAAGGTTATACAGTTATTATATGATTTCAAGAAACAAATCTATGTCCCTGGACTCCAATTGTTCTTCCTCAAATTCATTTAAAAATTAAAGAGTAGCACAATAATATATTCATACTATGTCTGTAAAATAAATTTCTGATTTCATGTTTTATATTTCAGTTTCCTCTGCGTCATTGATGAGCATGTCTGCATAATGACCTGCTTCACCGTGTATTAAATGATGGCTTTAAAACTGAGTTCTAACAAGAATAGTAATAATAGTAAGATCATAAGGTACTCTGAAGCTGAATTGTTTCCAGTCTGCATGCTTAGTAAAGTATAATTTTTAAAACTAGTTCCTTGACCTAAGCACATGTTATTCAAAGGGCTAAGCCCATAGATGGAGAATGCATTTCTTGCTCATGCTGAATAATACATGTATTAAAAAAAAAAAACTTAAAAAGGATTGAAGAGAAATCAAATACCTATTCTAAATAGACCCATGTTTCCAATAGAAGCAATAAGTTATTTTGTATTTTAAAGTCACAAAGAACGAGGGGGTCCAATCTCCCTAAAATTCACACTTATCTCTTAATTTACTAAAGACTGAAATAGAAAACATAAAACATTGCCTCTTCAAGATTTATTTCTATGCATCAGGAAAACCAGTGGCCAGCCTAGGATTCTTTTATCTCAACTTCTCAGTGTTACTTCCTATTTCTAACCCATGTCAAATGTCTAAATTTTACATGAATCACACTAAATTTTTTATAATTAGTAATAATCTCCAGAATAATGACACATATTACTCTTCTGCATAATAGCTGTACTTACTCCTTTTTAAATAAGAAATAAAACTATGCAAGTAGTCAAGACACTTAATTCAAATTTGCCACTCTGATACCAAGGCATGAAACGTCTCAAAATACTGTGATTCCAATGTGGTCAACCAAACATCCTAATTTAAATGGGAAGATGTTGGAGAACACACTAACTTGGATGTGGTTCAATGTGGAGTGTAACTGGAGCTAAGGCCTGAAAAGGCAGATTAGGTTCAGATTGTGGCAGCCAAATAATTTAAAGATGAAGTGCGTAGCTACTATGGGAAATAAAATGAGGAAGTCCGGAAAGGAATTTGTACTTAAATCCCTAAATCTCTCCAAATAGATGTCTATTTTGATCACATTTCTTTCCATGGCACCTATTTTCTGCCTCACTTGGTCTGCACAGCTATAGTCTTGGTGCCATGATGGAGATAAGCCCTTTAAAGACATTCTCCTTGTTTTCCTCTAGGGTCTTCTTCATCACCCACTTGTTCAGGGGTCCCAGAGATATTTAGCAAGCAGAGTCCTTGTGAAAGGTGTTTTCCGGTCAAGTGATTAAGTGATCGCTCTGCTACTATCTTAACCTAAGAGAGATGCAGGCTCAGCTGCCGCATCACTGAAATTCCTGTAGAGTTGCAGCCCGAGTGCCAAGGGCCCAGCCTCTGAGATGCCCTATGACCCTTCCTACCAAGTCCTGCGTCTTGCCAAGGGCCCAAAGAGTATGTGACATTTCTTTGTAGTAGTCTTAAGGACTCAATCCCTAACCCAGAGGCGGCTACTTCCATCTTTCTTCCTCCAAGTCTTTTTCTCTCTTCTTGTCCCCTCTAGGATATAGACTGTCACATAACATCCTTAAAGAGACTTGGCTTTCCGAAACTAAAGCCAGTGGTAAATATGGGTTGGATGCCAGAGAGAAGTTGAGCAGTATCTTCAAGAAAATAATGTTTTCTGCTCTGCAAAACAATGACCTTGAGGCAAGGAAACAAAAAGTTCTGATTACTTTCTTGGCAGAAAAGAGAAGGAAGAAAAGACAAAAATTTGGATTTGTCAAAGGATAATCATCCCGCCAAACAGATCAATCACAACAGCATTAACTGAGGATTTACTGTCTACAGAGCTCTGTCCTTATCCCTGTGGAGCAGTAACTAATAATAATCAAACATTTATTGAGCACCTACTATGTGCCAGGTACAGTTACAACAGTCCCTGTCATTGAGTCATTCACTGTCAAATTAGGGAACAGTCTGTATTTATAATACAAGATTGTGCTGGGATAGGGACTGAAGGATTATCTATCATAGCTTAAGTGGCAGAGGGTTAATCTGTAAGTACTAAGAAGTCATTGTGGAATCACTGAGTGCTTTCCATAACTCACTGATGATTGCCCTGGGAAGTGGCAGCAAAATTATACTCACAATGCTACACATGGAAAATTAATACAGAGGGAAAACATGGCAGGAGTAGGGTCTCCAACTGTTCCATTGCAAATTCAGGGCTCTTGGTTAAATCCTCACTCTTGATTTATTCAGTTCCACTCTGCTTATGGAAATGCTTACATATGAGTCCATTTTCACAAGTCTCAGCAACATCTTGGTGTGACCAGCCCCTTCTATAATTGCCATTTTTGGAAATTTATCCAAGATTTAAACAAACGTAAGAAATTAAGACCTATATTGCACACTAGAAAGCTTGATAAAAATGCATCCCTTTTGATACTTCTCTAAAAGTTGATCCTTGAAAAATCTCAAAACAGTAATTTAACTATGTTTTAGTGAATGGATAAGTATTTTACTTCAAATATTTTAAACTTGCAATTATATCCCATTGGGTTGGTCTTTAATGCTTTTGTAAGATGAGGATCAAGGAAAGCGAAATGATATTTAAACCTCACTAATTAGGCTGCTAAGAGAAGAATCCATTAGGATGAAGAGTAGACCCTCATCACTATGCAATTCTCTCTTTTTTAACCCATGAACTCAGTTTTAAAGACAGGATTCCTTCCCTCTCCCTGCCCTTCACCAAAAATTCTAAGTGTTGAAAAGTTCTATAAACATACATAAACTTAGGCTAGCAAGATTTCTTGTTAATTACATAATAGTAAAACCTCCATCTTCAAGTCTTATGTTCACATTTCACTTATCTGCATAGCATTTATTATAGCAATTTCTAAACTTTAGTAATTAAATTTCAGTTATTCTGGGTTTAGGACCAGGTCCTTGTCTGATTCCAGTCCCTTGCATGCGGCAAGGCACAAGATTAAAGTTCCCTGAACCTAAAATAGTCAAACCCCTTTGAAAAAAGAAAAAAATGATCTAATTAGTCCAACATATGTAAATAGCAATCAATTAGTATTTTACAGCAAAAATAACATGTAATGTGTACAGCCTACACAACTCATTACAGTACTCCAGGACAAATTTTTAACACAGGACAGATTTCTCAATTATACAGACTTCATGAAACACAAAACTTTACTTTTTAAATTTTTTTCAAGCTTTCTAAATAAATGATGATTTAGGAAATGATGATTTAGCTATAGGAAAAATATACTTAGCAACAAACCTGAACAGCAATAATTATCCTTGGAATTTTTGTCATCTAATGGTAAGGCCCCTGATCTAGTTCTGGGTTAATGACAGCATTAGGCAATATGTGCTATGCAGGACAGCCCCTGAGCCAGGTCCATCCTCAACAACTTTGGAAGTAGGAATGAAGGTCCAGGTACTCCAGGAACTCCAGATTAGGTGGCCCATCTCCTAGCCTCCATATCACTCTTTCAGGACTGAAGAGGGGACCCAGAACTCCAGGGCCCCGTGGCAAGACCTTATCCTTTCGTTTCCTAACACCCAGCACCTCCACAGCTACTGTCTGCCCTGAAGCCATCAGGATGAGTCTCACTTGCCCTTTATCCTTACCTCTTTCTTTCTTTCTTTCTTTCTTTCTTTCTTTCTTTCTTTCTTTCTTTCTTTCTTTCTTTCTTTCTTTCTTTCTTTCTTTCTTTCTTTTCTTTTCTTTTCTTTCTTTTCTTTCTTTTCTTTCTCTCTCCCTTCCTTCCTTCCTTCCTTCCTTCCTTCCTTTCTTTCTTTCTTTTTCTTTCTTTCTTTCTTGACTGAGTCTTGCTCTGTCACCAGTCTGGAGTACAGTGGCACAATCTTGGCTCACTGCAACCTCCGCCTACCAGGTTCAAGTGATTCTCCTGCCTCAGCCTGCTGAGTAGCTGGGACTAAGGCCCACACCATGACGCCCAGCTAATTTTTGTATTTTTAGTAGAGACAGAGTTTCACCATGTTGGCCAGGATGATATCGATCTCTTGACCTTTTGATTCACCCACCTTGCCACCTTGGCCTCCCAAAGTGCTGGGATTACAGGCATGAGCAACTGTGCCCAGCCCCCTTTATCCCTTTTTACATTGGTCACATGAAGCCCAGGACTCCCAGCTAGTCCCTCACTCCCTGCACCCTAATTGTCATGTGGCTGCAGAGCAGAGAAGCAACAGAATTCCTACCCACAGCCCCTGGTACACTCTTTCCCCCTTCGCTGCATCATTTTCCTACATTGCATTTATCATCAGCTGAAAACCTACATTTATTTTTGCCTTGCTGATTTTCTCTAGTAGAATGTATGGTGGCTGAGGGCGTATCTGTTTTCAGCTCACAGCAAATAGAAAGTGCTCAATATTGAAAAAAATGAGTGGATAAATGAATGAAATACAAGTAAATTATATAAATCTAATTCAAACCAAATTATGTTTATCATGCATCTAAAAGAAGTGTCAGGCACCTGCATGTCTATGTCATGAGTTAGGCATTAGATGATACGGAGATGAATGGACCTGGTGCCTTTATTCTACTAATCCTTGATACTCCGTACCTAATATTTGAAATAAAAAGATAGACAGATAGATAGATGATAGAGATAAAGGAGGCTTTGTAGCCATGCCCTAGAAAAAATATTACCGATTTTGAATATCCTATTTATACAGCACTATTAATTCCATCTCCATAATATAAAGTACAAATATGGTGGACCTTTTCATCACCTATAATTTTTTATATGTAGACATGTAAATTTATAACATTACAGGCAATATTTAGTGAGAAATGCATATTTTGCTAGGACTCAGAATCAAATTCTCTCAACTACACGTAAAAATAATTTGTTTGAATGGGAAATTTTCAGTGAGGAAAATATTACACCAAAAGACATTGAAAGTCAGAAGAGAAAACAAGGTTGTTAGTAGGCTTTTATGCAATTTATAATAACCTATCTCTAGAGGGGTAAAAATGGTCCCATTTCTCATTGTTGGCAATTCTTCTCAATGACCAATATGTCTACCAACATTTTCTTTTTGAAAATACAGTCAAAGTTGCAACAGAAAAATCACTGATGCAATCAAATTCATACTAATGGTTGAAATGCGCCATATGCGCTCTGATACCTATGCACAATAGGGTGCAGGTTTAATGACTTTCTTATTGTGCCCCTGTTGTAATTAGGTATTAAAGGACATATGGTATGCTGCCGTTTTAACAGTGAATTTCCTTGTTTTTTATTGTTTTCTATCAGAAGCTTAACAGTCTTTCAGGGTAGTATTAGTAGTGAGAATTAAACCACATGTTGATTTCATTTTTTTAAACCTTGGAATCTCATCTTGATTAGCCTTATTAGTGTAGTGCCAAAGAAAACATCCAAATCAAATCTTTTTTCAGTAAATATGAAGTAAAATACGTTTGAACTGGTAAGAAATAAGTGAAAGCTCCAATAGAAATATACACTGATAGTATATGTAGAGATTTAGTAACCAAATAGAAACTCATGTGTCCAGGAAGCACTAAAGTTTGACGGTTTAGAGGTGTTTCAACCTTCTTTCAAAATATTTATAGAAATCATTTTTGATAGGCAACTACTATATAAGAGATTTATATATGATTGGTAAAGAATTCAATAAAATCCCAAATATACTCATAACAAAAATCCAACTGAAAACAAAAAAGTCCACTATGCAAGAGCATTGGAAGCTGTGAGTCATGATGTTTAGTTTAACTTGTTCAAACACAACCTAAAGTTTTTCAGAGACCCAAAGGCCATGATTTATGAAAATTTAATACGTTTGAAGAAAATCTGGATCAACTCAGAAGTCGATTTTTATCACTAAAAAAAATATTGAGAGACAAAGATATGATGGCAAACTATACTTTCAAGTCATTCAAAATTTTACCTTAAACTTAATTAAAGCTTTCTCACATTTTGGCATATATAGTCAGCCATCCACAACCATGGGTTCCACCTCTGTGGATCCTACCAACCACAGATCAAAAATAGTTGAGGAAATAAATGGTTACTTCAGGACCGAACATGTACAACATTTTTTCTTATTATTCCATAAACAATACATTATAACAAGTATTTACATAGCATTTATGTTGTAGTAGGCATTATAAGCAATCTAGAAATGATTTAAAGAATACAGGAGGATATACATAGGTTATATGTAAATATGACACCGTTTTATATCAAGGACTTGAGCCTCTATGAATTTTGGCATTCTCAGAGGGCCCTGGAACGAATCCCCCACGGATGCCAAGGGACAGCTGTATACCAACCAAGCACTCAGTAGCTTTAAATGCAAATGGTCCTTAGCATCTGGAAGGAATGCTACGGATTCTCAGGAAGAAATTTCTATTGGATGCTACAGTATTCCACTTGAGCTTTACCAGATTTCTGCATTTCAGGTCAGGGAAAGGAGAAAGATCTTATCATGCAAGTTTATATTCTTCAGTCATAAGCACAGCTACACATCCTGGTCACAGTCAGCACGAGGGCACATTACAAGATAGCCAGCCAGGCTTCCAAATGAGCCATGAAGATTAATAAAATACAATCTCCAGCGGATGTTGGCACCTCCCTGTCAGGCTAGCTAATGAGTACTGTGTTACTGTAAGAGTCAACTGTCACATTATCTCTGGACTAATAAATGGATTCTAAGACAAATAACAATACACAACTAAAATTCAGTCTAAAAGAGCTTTTCATTTATTGCAGACTGGTACATCCCCAAGAGGCTTTCCAGCTGTCGGCACCACGAGCATTGTCACTTTTTATAGGAAGTATTCAATAATGGCAAAGTCAGTTTGGGCAAAAGAAACCTAGAATTGTTTTTCAAAATTCAAGGTTTAATATTAACAGCAAACTATTATTACTAAGTTTAATTCATATGTATCCAAGTGACTTATAATATGTAGAAAAAAATTGTGTTTAACCTGAGTCTACCAAAAATATAGTGGACAAAGTTTGTTTAGGGGAAGTGGTCAGTTCATATTTGGGGGATTTTAAAATTTAAATAAGAATCCATATCTTATATCTGTTAGAAATTAACTTCACTTCAGACATGAAATCTCTCTGCAGCCTTTTTTTGTGTATGACATTCTAGAATTCATAACAGAGGAAAGAGCCTACATAGGAACAATAAATATGGATATCACATTTATTAACCAATTTCCTCCTATTGTAGTTTGGGTATCCTTGAATTTATTCTGATTAGGAAAGTATATCTCGAGTATAATAACAAGAAATGATTACTATATAGTTACAAAAAATCAAATTTTGTGATAATAAGCGTGATGACTAAAGTCAGGGATATAACCTGAAAAAATATTCTATCTAGTTTTTAATTACTGAGAACAGAGGGAGGGAGGGAGGAAGAAAGAGAGGGAGGGAGAGAGGGAAGGAAGGAGGGAGGGAGAGAAAGAGAGAAGGAGGGAGGGAAGGTAGGTAGGTGTAGGGAAGGAAAGGAAGAAGGTAAGGGATTAAAGAAGGTAGGAGAGAAAATAGAAGAAGAAAAAGAAAAAAATGTCTAACACGTCCACGTTACTCCTATCATTTATAATAACATAATCGTAATTTGCCTCATGACATCACAGAAAGTAGTTGTCAAACAGATTTGGTGAAGAGGTTCATCTACTCACTGACTTCTGTGAGAATTTCAGAACAGAAAAGAAGTACTAAAGAATTAGTATAATAGATTGGATCTCTAGTCTGTCTTGTCCCACATTCTAAGTTATAGAGATAGCTTAGGGCTTATATGAGGAAATGCTTATTCCATTTGTCTTCAATTTCTGTCTATTACTTTTATATTGCAATCTGACTCCAAAAACCTGAGAAATCTTTCTTTATCCCTTATAATAGACACAATGTACTCTGTGCTGTATCTGGCACATAACAGGTACTTAAAAAATATTTGTTCTCTCCCTCCCTTTTACTCTATCTCTTTCATTTCCTCCTTTCTCCCCACCCACTAGTCTGTCCTACACTTTAGAAGATGAGTTGTCCAGAAGATGGAGGTCGGTTGTTCTGGAGGTGTGGATTCTACAAGTTCATCTGCTTTTCCCTGGTCCCCCACCGTTGATGTAAGATATTCATAAAGATTTTTAACGATTAAAGAATTACATTTTTATTCCAATACTGGAATCATTTCATAAAATATTGGTTTGATTTAATAAGTAAATGAGATAAAATAAATGTTAGCTACTACCATTACCATTATATTGTCATCAATATTATTATTATTAATACATTTGTTGACAAAGAACTTTCTGTGTATTTTTTTGACCTATGTCACCGCCGGATGTGACGGGCTCCCTGGTTTACTTCCTTCCATTTGAAGTAGTGCTTCCCTTTGTTTCCTGTGATTCCCACAGACCTTGCAGAAAAGGGTTCCGAGTAATGTGCAAAATGTGAACAATAAAAACAAGGGTTAAGCTCTATGTGCCAGGCACTTTACGTGCATTATTTATCTAATCCTCACAATAACTTAAAGCTAAGTACCATTATCATCCTGATTTTACAGATGCAAAAACTGAGGCTTAGAAAGTGAAATAACTCAGTCGTACACTGAGATGTAATACAGAGTCAGGGTTCAAACCTATGCTGTCAGACTCCCCGTAAGAACAGTATTCTGCCACCAAAATGAAACCTCCAGCTGGACCCTCCCTTTTAGGGTGCTCTCTGAGGAACGGATTATGATCAATATTTGACGTTCTTTTTGTAAACCAGCTGTCCCCAGAATTCCCAGAGAACTCCCTTAACCTTACTCAACTCTGTTTAGGCTGTCATAGAAATATAGTGGAGCAGCAGCAGCCACATAATTTCATCAGCCCTCTGAGAGAGCTCAAATGAATCACGTGTGTGAACCAACTGGAAGAACCACCTATAAAAGATTTTCCCCTCTTCCACCCAGTTCCTAAGAGATGCATTGTTGTACGCCGTCTATGAAAGATTTTTCCTCCTTCTACCGAGCTCCAAGAGATGCATTGTTGTATGTTCCAGGCCCCGAAAGGAAGATTTGCAGTAAATCACATGTGTCGGTAACATTTGCAGATCCTTTGTCAGGGTACCGAAATACAAATGGCTGAGCCAAAAGCCTGAATTAATTGGAGAGGATGCGGTTAGTTCTCACTAAGCAGGCTCTCATAGGCTGTACCAGAAAAACACACTGCCCGTCTTTGTTGTATCTTCTTTGTGTAGCAATGCTCTTCCAGTCCTGTCAGTTGCATGCCAGCTTTGTGGACCTGAAACTTTTTAAAAATTCACTTAAAAAAAATAAAGAGCATGTCCCAGAATAACAAATGAGGAATTTATATCTTCAAAATATGTAGATTTGAGATTTGTTTTGGACAAAAAAAAAACTGCACAAGCTCTACTGAGCATCTGTAACGATGATATATCTACACATTATATGGCTGGCTATCTTTAGTTTGTTTTTATATCCTGTGGAGTGTGACATCTGTGCAAAAATTATGAACTGACTCATATACATGAGGTGCTTATTCAGAGTTTGAAAAATGGGCCTATTCTTCTACAGTTCAATTATTTATGAAGAAATTAGAAAGAAACTTTAAAATCTTGGAGTCTTTTTATTTATTTGTGTGTTATTCCAGTCATCCTGATCAAGCAGAAACTATCTGTAGCAAGAGTGAAGGTTTTTCTAAGTGGGTTAATTATATTTATTTTCATGGCCACCAGCTCCTCATTTGCTTTTTATAAATTACTCAGGGCAAGGGGCTAATCTCTGTGATCGCTCTCAATCTAGACGTAACAGCTCAACCTTTCATTTGAAGTGGATCTTTTCTATTACATCCCTTTTATGAACCACCTGTGAAAGGAAGGAAGGCTATATCCACATGGAGATATAGATATATGCATATAAAAATTTATAACTATTCCCTAATCACTCAGACGTGTAGGCTAAGCATCACTTATGATTACTACACAGATACTATTATACAAAGAAGTACATTTATATGGAAAACTAAAGAAAGCTTTTATTATAAGAATAAATGCTCACTGATCCTTAACTCTAACTATCCTATTAATGCAACAATAAGGAGGTTCATTCATCTTTGTCAGTCCATACTTAAGCCCCCTTAAGTGTGTCTACAGGCAACTAAGAGAAATTAGATGATTCTCTCTCTTACTTTGCTATCCTGGCATGAAATTCTTCTCCCATCCCCCAACTGCATTTTTGTTCTACTTCAAAATAAGTTTTTAATCAGTATTCCAGTACTGGAATGGAAAGTTAATCATTTGTTTATCTAAAAAAATCTTCTTTGGGAGGCTGAGGTGGGAAGATCACTTGAAGCCAGGAGTTCCAGACCAGCATGGGCAATGTAGCAAGACCTCGTGTCTACAAAAAATATTTAAAAATTAGTTGGGCTTGGTGGCACATGCCTGTAGTCCCTAGCTACTCAGTAGGCTGAGGCGGGAGGATCACTTGAGACCAGGAGCTCAAGGCTGCAATAAGAGGTGATCATGCCACTGCGCTCCAGTCTGGGTGACAGAGGGAGACCCTGCCTCAAAAAAAAAAAAAAAAAAAAAAAAAAAAAAAAAACCTTTCCAAACAGCTTGTTTGTTCAAATGCATTTAGACATCAACCATGGTGGTGAAGGACAGGATTTGGGGGACAGTTGTAGAATATACATCTCCAGAATTACTGGCTTCCATCTTCCGGCCAATTCATCTTTGAAAGTTGAGTCCAGGATAGAGTAAGTGAAACAGGAAGCATAAAAAGTGATAAAGAGAATTGGAGGAAGAAAACTAATTTTCCTTGAGCAGCTATTGGTTGCCAGGCACTGTACATAGCCCATTAATTACATTATTGAAAGGAATAAAAAAGGATCCTCCTAGTTTCTCAAGTTTTTGGAATTTACCTTACAATATGAAAATAGATGGTTAGAAATTTATGAGCTGGAGTCCATTTTTACTTCAGCTTTAGGCATCAGCTATGTCTGAGACCAGACATGCACATCTCAAAGACAGGAACTGTGTCTTCCTATGTAGCCGATGTATGTAGCCACTGCAGGGGGGCCAAGGCCAAGAGCCTGTTGTATTAAAAGCATTGTTTAGCAGCACCTTCATCCACAAATTGTAATGCTACCTCACATCATTTTACTAGTGTAGTTTGTTTTTTTTAGATTCTCAAAATTTCCTTTTTTTGTTTTTCAGAGATAGCGTCTCACTCTGTCACCCAGGCTGGAGTGCAGTGGTGCAATTGCAGGTCACTGTAACCTCTAATTCCTGAGCACGAGCAATCCTCCCACCTCAGCCTCCTGAGTAGCTGAGGCTACACGTGTAAGCCACCATATCGGGCTAATTTATCTTACTTTTTTTTTTTTTTTTTTTTTTTTGTAGTGACAGGGGTCTTGCTATGTTGCCCAAGCTGGTCTCCAACTTCTGGGCTCAAGTGATCCTCCCACTTCAACCTCCCAAGTAGCTGGGATCACAGGTATAAAGGCTACCATGTCCAGCTCAAAGATTCCCTTTTTAAAACTACGAAGAAGGTTACACATTTAGTCAGTATTAGACACTGACTTGTCAGTTAATAGTCTAACTAGGATTAGTGGGAGAGGGTAGACCTTTGGAATATGGGACAGGGGTCTGAAAGATGACCTACCAGTGGAATTTAGGGAAAAGAAACCAATTCTGAAGGGAGGAAAGTGAGTTAGTTCCTGGGG
Source organism: Macaca mulatta (assembly GCF_049350105.2). Classification (NCBI taxonomy): domain Eukaryota; kingdom Metazoa; phylum Chordata; class Mammalia; order Primates; family Cercopithecidae; genus Macaca; species Macaca mulatta. The sequence goes on from NC_133422.1 coordinate 67,266,246, forward strand.
AAAAAAGGCTGGGTTGATACATAGTATTGGCTAGCTGTCTACATTTGGCTAAAGTAGTATGTGAAACAATTGTATTAAAACACGGAGAAGAAATAAGACCATATCAACTGATATTTTTGTAAATTCAATTGGTTGTTCTTTTTAAAAGTACAATGATCATGCAAATTCAGCTCCTCCCTCAAAAAAGGAGAGCTGTTTCTTGCTTCAATAAGCACTTAGCTTACAGCAAATCTCTCATGAACAATCAGTAAAATCAGCTGAGAGATACGAACATAAAGATATGAACATAATTTTTGATTGCTAGAGACCCCCTAAAAGCTAGATTGTCAAGGAGTTGGCAATAGTGAGCTGTGAAACGCTACTTTACTATTGGGATTTTTTTTTCTTTTCCTTCTGTAAATACCTTGTTATTTAAATAAATAAATAAATAAATAAGGGCACTAAAAAAATAGAAAAAAAGCAAACCACTGAGACGAGGCCCCTTTAATATTTTGCAAGGCTGACATCATCATTGTTAACAAAGCATTTACAGAGGACCCACTGAGCACTGTGACATTCCAGCTTCCCACTCCTACTTCTCACCACGTTCTCCGCTGGACGCCAGCCTCTCTGTGCATAGTTAAACGTCTGTGATGAAGCCCTCTTGGTTTATTGTTAATTAACTTTAAGTCTAGATTCCCTCCACATACAACTTAAAATACAAATTGTACACACTTTGAACATAAAGTCTTTGAACATTCCTCACTAATTGTTTAAATGCTGTGTGGATTTTGTCTCTAGCGGTTGGTTTCACTTTAACCTTCGGACAAATTGAAAACTTTTTTTCAGTAAAACTCCACTCCTCTTTGTAGTCTTAATTTTGTACCACAGGGACTGTTTAATAAACAGTTTGCAGGTAAAAAGGAAAGACCTGATGACCCAGTATTCTCGGTTTTCCCAAATGATTAGACATACAGATTAGTCAAAAAAAAAAAAAAGAAAGAAAGAAAGAAAGAAAGAAAGAAAACAGGATTATGATTGGTTACATATAAATAGGAACAGTTCCCTGAAGTCGTTAAGGGAGCAATAATGAGAGAAGAGTTGTTGCTAAAATTGATTTTAGGTGGAAGCCAGTTTCATTTCCCTAAAAAATATTTTGTATATTTATTTAGTAATTGGTCATGAAATAATGCTTTAGACAGGCATTTTAGAAAGCATACCTCCTGTTTAATAAATCTGAGACTTTGATAATTATTAATGTACAAATGCCAGCCGAGAGAGGCTTTATTCCCCGTGTCATGGAACAGCTATTAATGATACTCAAAGGAGTGAAAATTACCATTTCGGAAGTGTCCAAAGCAGTAAACTGGTAAACAAGCCTGCAGTTAGGGCTATGGATGATGTGAATCAACAAGGGTGAAAAGATTTGGTTACTCTGTGTATTAGTGTTAATAGGAATAGATTATAGAGGAATATTTGTGATGTGACCTTCTGTGCACTAATTGAAATAGTATTCAGAGTCAGCATTGGCGTAATCAAGTTAAACACGGAATCATAAATCATCATGAAAAGTGCTGTCACAACTTCGCCGTTAATGCCCTGGACTGCTGGGCAGCCTCAAGAAAATATCTGCTTTGCCGATCTTTAGGTTAATAGGAACAGAAATGGCATTTAAAGACTATTTGGATCAAATCTGCTCTGAGGTTGAAAGTGTTCCTCTGTTAATTTACTGGTAATTTGAAGTGATGTAGTTAGGGTTAGAAGGAGCACAGCTGAGCCCCTTATAGCAAAACAAAGGGCTGTGGGAGTTTCTTCTAATATTTATTTAATTGCTTTAGGGTACAATGCTAATCAGTTTTAATATACATGTGTAGTGTCCTTTGTTTCTCAGATATAAAACAGTTGGCAAGGTGATCAAATGCATATCGTTAGCTTTATAGCTTGAGGTGATGCATTTGATGAGGATAACTTTAGCACCCTCATATTTGACAAACGGAGAAAGCTTTTATTGTGTATACACAGAAATATTTCTGACAAATTAAACTATAATGTGTCCTGGAGAAAGAATAAGAATCTAACAGCAATATTTTTCTTATGAACATTTCTTATTGATTGAATAGTATCAAACTAACAGGCTTAAGAAAAATCACAGAGGAATTTGTTGAGAAATGATATATACTATTGCCAATAAAGCCCCGTGTCTCAATGCAGAGAAAGGTTGTGCTAATTTAATCAGTTACTCATCAGATCCTGTAGACAATAAGATGTATGATGCTAAGAAGTAAAGGGCTTGTTTATTATAATTTGCTTCAAATGCTATAAATTAATAGAAATTTCAGCAGGCAACTGATAATAGAACCTTTTCAAAAGTATCATATTTTACTTCAAATCAGAAAGCAGTTCAAGTTTACCCACTTTTGAATATAATCTATTTAAAACTTGGTGGGCAAGTTAGGTGCACCTTTGTGTTTGTTAAATAATCTTAGAAAGAAATTTCTTCCTAATTGTTGTTCACTTGAGTAGGAAGGAAATGGAAGAGTTATTCCCTTAAAGTTGAATATTCTTAAGTAACTATGAAATTTTGAATGATATTACAATTTACCTATAGTAGACAAATGGATGTTATAGGAAATCTGAGGTTGTTTGGCAGTCTAGATACATTAAAGTTTTCTTCTAAAAGGAAGATTTGTGACTTTTGCAATTCTTTGGGCTATTCAAGTACCGTTTTCAGGATCTAGGAACTGGCAAGCTGCAGAGCCCAGGTAGCCTATCCCAGCCCAAACCCAGATTACAGAGAAGATAACTGAGGATCTGAGTGGAGTGACTTGTCTAAATCCCCACAGCCAGCCAGGGTTTGTACTACTTAATAACTAATCAATGTTGATGTCTCTAAAACATTACCCTGAAAATTTTCACTTTAGAGTATTACATGAAAAGTTTATCATTTTTTAGATGATACTTTGCTTCTTATCTATGGAATATTTTCAAAACTTTTCTACTTTCAACAATATTTAGTGAGAACTTTCCACTGATATCCTCAGTAGCCCATCAATTGCTGCCAATTAAAATATGCTTTCATAAAATTAGTGATTATCAGAAGTGATTTCTACAACGAAAGGATCAAAATGCTGGCTAACAAATTTTCTTCACTACTTTTAAGAAACAGGGGTCAACATTTTAGGAAAAATTTTAAAGAATGTTAAAAATTTCAATCACTACAGTTAAATGAGGTATTAGTCATGGTACCATCGGCTGACGATATCTGCATTAAGTTTTCTAATGATAAAATGAGTTAGTTGTCATAATACAGTAAATTGTCTGTCCTTTGAATAGAAAACTGGATCTACATCAAATAAGCAAGGTGCATAAAAGGAAGGAAGAATCTTTACTCGATGTGGGAAATGTTATCTTCCATCCCTTCTTTACCATCAGAGATACAAACATGAATTAGACACGGTTGCTAATGCTGTAAACTCACAGTCTAACAGGGACATATCCCTAGAATGGCAGAGTCAGATGCAACCTTAAAAATCTCATAGTGGGTTAACCACCAATTTAGAACTTGAAACCATGTCTCCAGATTTCTAATCCATGGCCCAGGCTTCACCAGAGTTTTCCAAGTGGCCTGTGGAGCAGAGGACAGCCCATCCCACCGCAATCTGAAGCTCCGGAATGACTGGGAACAGGAAAGGAAGGATGCTAGGGACAGTCCCTGTAAATTAAGGGCTCTAAGAACCCATACAAGAGCATCAGCACTGGCTGAAGTCAGTCCAATAACACAACCATTCACAATGGAATGCCGTCCCCTAACTAGAAGATCTGACAGGGAGCTGCAACAGAAAATCTCACCCTTATTGGCAACTAGTGACTTGGTGTTTCTCACCATTCAGGGTAAGTGCTATAGTGTAATACCAATTAACATATAAAGCTATCAAATACATGTTTTTATACCAAGAGAAGTCGAGCAACTGGAACCACATCCCACAACTTTAGCTAGCACAAGAGCCTCTACAAGCATCCAGGACTCACATGTGGCACTTGAGGGATCTTTCCACTGGGCTCCACTTGGGTGTGAGGACTGGATGGCATAAATCACCTGCTTATTGGGGTCCTCAATGAATGTGCAACCACAGCCAGAGAATGGCTGCCCTGCCAAAGTCCTAATTCAATCCCAGTGTGTGTAGCAGTGAACAAACATGGAGTCCCTAGCATGTGCCAAAGGCCATGCTCTTTGCCATTCAGAACATTACTGCAAAATAAGAAAAGTCTGCCTTGCCTCTGAAATTGCTACCTTTGAATATGCATTCATCTTGGCTTTCTAAGTACTTTTTGTTTTGTTTTGTTTTGCTGTACAATCTGCTGTCTCTCCTTTTGTTTAATTGCATTCAGTTTTACAATTTCTCCCAGGAAAAGCAGCTAATTATAATATATTTTAGCACAGAGAGAGGCAGGTGTTAGATAAGATGTAAGAGTCCTAATTTTAGTCTTGATAATTCATGCAGTTTAGCTGGATCTCAATGTAAAGTCATCAGCCTGGGTGTGTGATCTCATCATTTCAGGCTTTCTGAAATTTGCATGGGATCATGTGACTACAGATTTGCACTTTGAGCTTGTAAATGACAAAGTGATGGCAATAATTGAAATGGTTGAAAGACATTTTCCTCTCATATATTGCTATCTATTGCCTTCTGGAAGCTCCATGTGACTCCTAATTTGGGGTTTTCTTTCTCATTCATCTTTATAATGACCAAGAATAGTGTCTGGTACACAGTAGGTGCTATATAAATATTTGCTAAAATTTTAAAGTTATCCAATTTTGTTATTTTGCATGTCAACTCTATGATCATAATTTTAAGTCTTTAAGATTCTTAAATGATGGGTTTTTCAGAGGTGCAATAGAAGTGTGAATAGAATTGACATCTAAGTGGAGATGTTGTACTTCAGCATAGTAATTCCACATCTGACACTAATTTTAAAATCTTTTCTCCCAAATGCCTGCTCACTACCTTGGCTTTATAGGCCAAACTGCCATCCGTGAGCAAAGCTGCGTGTCTCCTCCACTTGAAGAGCCCCAGGAGCATAATATAGTCAGTGGGAGTTCAGGACAGAAAAAATATACACTGCTTTGCACACAGCCTGAAAATCAAGGCATAAAAGAGGGAAAATAAATCAATGAGCCCCATTCGGCCTTTGCATGCATAATTCATCAGTAGAAATAAGTATCTAAAATGTTTTACCTGTAAGTGTAGGATAAGTTACTTCATTTTTAAATGTCTAAATCATAGTTATATCCCAGATAATTATAATATTGATAATTTGAACTATATAAGCTACATAGTTAAGCTATATAAATATCAACTTGTTGATTTTTAAGGGTGTATTTATATTTATGTCTTAAAAATGTACTTCATCCCAGTTTAAAGATGGGCTATAAAACTGAAAATAATGCAGGACAGTTTGATCCCTTTACAAATAGTTGAAAGATAATCAAAATATCAGTACCTGAGATTGTAAGTGGAATTAACATTTATTGAGCTACTACAATGTCTCGATCACTATAGGAGATATTTTCATATTACCTCTATAGTAAGTATTTCACATTATCTCAGTTAATTTTCCCACCCCTAGCCCCATGAGATGGGGGCTATTATCTCCATTTACAGATGAAGGCACCAAGGTCCAGAGAGATTAAGTCACCCATAATCACACAGATATTAAACTGCAGATTCAAGACTTGATCCCAGGTTTCTTTGATCTAAAGCCAATCTCCTTTTACAATACCATGCTACTTCTCTAATTGGCTCAGCAATTGTACATAAAACAAACCGTATGCTTGAAAAAAGATGTTTATCTATATATTTATTTATAAATAGATACATACACGTATACTATTGGGTTGGTGGGTAAATGGGCAGCAAAATTGCAAGGCCCATATTTGGGCCCTACTAGTTGCTTATTCCCTCTTTGCTCAGCAAGTGCAGCCCCATCAGCCCCTGGAAAACATTTGCTACTTTAGAATTATTTCCTCCAGCAGGAAGGGCTTTTGACTTTGGGAGGGGTATGAGATGGCGGGTAGGATGAGATGGGCTGAAGAGAGATTTACTTCTGTCTGAGATTTTCTATTACAATCACAACCCAAAACACTATATATAGCCAGAGAACTTGCACGGTATTAAAGAAAAAGAAAAAAAAGAATAGGAGCAATATGTACAGATGGGACAAATACAAGACAGAGTGCCGGGGATTTTTCCTCCCAAAGCAAGAAGTATCACCTTCCATTGCTATGAACCCTGAAAAACATATTTCAGGGTATTTCTCTCTTTGTAAAATCAGCCTCACAGGAATGCCTCCCCTGCATTAGTAGAGGAGGAATGGAGAAGAGTGTACTTCACTCACCATCATCTTGAGCTGGAACTTCCAGAAGCCATCCTCCACATTGTTCCCACAGAAGAGTCAACTTAGCTGAGCCTTATCACCCTCCATCCTATGATAAAAGGTAAAAATTAAATTAATACATTCAGATAAATGAATCTTCAACCATAGAAAGTCAGGTACAATGTTAGATGTGTTTTATAAACCATTGTTTTAAAGATTTGAATATATCCCCCTACGGACAAAATTGCTGTTATGGAAGTAACCATAATTCCGCTTCATCCTGTATTCTTTGAAGAACTCTATACCCAAACCATAGCTGACATTTAATATATTACGCGAACATCAGCTACAAAGGTCCTATGACTATGAATGCCATACACAATTGCATTAAAAGCCAAAACATCATACTTAAACTATTACACATTTAATATAGACAAATTTTATCACTATAGCTCATTTTCTAATCCTCATAAATTTGGAAATTCAATTATTCAACTCATGAAATACACTTATATCAACATTGTCAGCCTCACAATGTTTTCCTTGGTCTATTTTCCCAAGATAGTGTGCCTCTATACTCACATTATAAGCCCACGACATCGGAACATGAAAGAGCCTGATGAATGTTTTCATGTCGAATTTTGATATAATGATTATGCTTACTTTTTTTGAGATATTTTCCTACACTAAGTCATTGAAGATTTTCAAATAAAATGTTCATTTCTAAAACTCCGAGCATACTTATTTTATCTGAGAGGCAAAAATTCGTTTTAAATACAAATTAATAAATTCTATCCCACATATAATCATGCTTGGCAATGAACAAAGTGCTTATAAGAGAAAGATAAATTGAATTTAACATTATAACTCTTTTAATAAAAATACATAGATTCAAAACCTCTTCAGTGACCCTGTCTTCTACAGTATAATTCCCTAAAACTTCTAAGTCACTCAATGATAAGAGGCTGATCTAAACGCTTCCACTGCATTAATCAAATACCAGGTCTAATTAAAAGAGCCATGCACAAAGCTTTTTCAAAATGTTGCTCAGGTATTGCAATAATTTCTGATCACCCAAGCCTGGAAGACAAATAATTAGAGCTGCCAGAGCATTCTGATGAGTGATGTCAGCATCTCCAAGTGACCTTCCCTCCACTAATTAATTTTCATCTTAAGAAAAGAGACCCTGTTGTTGCACATTATTAATTGAGTTCACTAAAAGATGCGCCTGATTAATTTTTGTTGATAATACTTGTCATTCTAGGCAGCGACTGTAATCATTCTATTGGGTTTTATTTTTTTTAAGTTGATCTAAGTCCTTTGCAATGTGACTGATATATCTGATACAAAATATCATGCATAAGGGCATATCCTAGAACGTGTCTGGGCTATTTTTCATTGTAGTTGTTTGCCGAGGTAAAATGAAATGTCAGAGTGGAGTTTTCTGAGCTGTTGGAAACTGCTAAGGTATCATTTCACTTTGCCCTTGTAGCTGAGTGGGGCCACTTATTCCCAAGTCCCCAAAAGAGATCACTGCACCCATTTTGTAGCCTGCTTTTGAGTTTTATGGCGAAGCAGCCCATCCCCGGAGAAAACACTGCATTTGTCTTTTAAGAGTTTTTCATCACATCTCTGTGATTACCAAAAGACTTCTTACAACTTCCTTTGTCCTCAGAGTGGGATAGTTTGCTAAGTAATTTTAGCCTTTTGACCCTGTGTGGGAGGCAGAAAGTAAGCCCAGAACTTGGCTTGTTGCCCTGTTCATTCATAGAATATTAGGATTAGAAAAAATAAAAAGAGGGCTATATTAAAGTATTTATTTCATTAATCTAAAATTGAATAGGAAATTTAGTCATACTCCTAATGAATGTAAGTTGTACTCCAATACAGAAACATTCACATGCCATTGAATTTCAAGACCTTTATTAAAACCATAGTTTGTTTTCAGTGGAAACTCCTAAATGTAGAATTAATTTCTTGGGAAAATATTGTGTTTCAGTTTCTAAGTGAAAATACATTATTTGTGCTGGGAAAATGAACTCACAAGTCTTGTTAGATTTTAAAGTGGTCTTGCTAGGTCGATTTTGTCTAAATGAACAACAAATAAATATAATTTCATGGATACATGTGCTTAACAGTTAAGAAAAACGTGCTTAATGTGATGCCTTTTGTTTTGCTGAACCTGAAACCTTTGTAAAATGTCTTGAGTCTTTAGTCTGAAACAGGCAAAGTTAGATCCTATTACCTGTGCTGTATGCTATTGACTTAGAAGTTTAAAATAATTCATTAACATAGTATAGTATTGACGGAAAACTAACAAAACTATCTCTTAAGTCTTTTTTGAGGTAGCCTTTCCCTCTTCTGCTGAGAGTTTTTCCTTGTTCTATTTCCCACTGGGTGAATACAGGGTGGCCCTAAACCATCCTAGATCTAAAATTTGATAAAATTGTCCTATCATGCAGCCAAATTCACACCTCCCTGTGAGAGATCTTCCATGGAGGGAAAGAAGGTGATGCTAGTTCTCTAATAGTAGAGCTCAAGTTCATTATCATCAATCAATACTATTATTAAATTTCCACCAGGAATTAGGCATTTTATATATCTTGAAATTCGGATGAGCTAAAGCTGACATTTCATCCCATGTGTCTCCTGAGGAAACGGGTTTGAAAATGAAGGTTTGTGGGTAAAGGTAATACTCATGCGAGTTAAACGATGTATTCATAATGCAAAAAGAGCAGCATGTAAGGACATCAAACCTGATATTTTGAGATGTTTTACTGTCACAGTATTTTAGAACTGAAAAGAACTTTGGACATGACCTGTCTGACCTTAACATTTGATATATAAACTGATTCCCAGAAGACTTGATTAATTACATAACAAAAGACTTAATCCTTTGTTATGCAAAGAAAATATAGAAAGAACATTGATAAACACTAACTTGTATTTAGTTCGAACATCTTTATTTAGAGTCATGAAAATACTCTAAATAAAGCAGTTTTTGAGAGCATTGTTTAGGTATCTTTTGTGTGCATCACCAAGTGTGAATTTATCAGTACTGATGTCTTTTTTTTTTTTTTTTTTTTAACACTAAAATGCTAAGGGACCAAAACTGTTTGTTCTGCCTTACCTATTCAGATTATTGCCTTTTTCAGTTACAAGGATAATAGAAGAACAAAGGGGAGGGAGGTGGAAGGAAAGAAAAAGAGGCAAGGAAACAGGAAGGAAAGAGAAGCGAGGGAGAGATGCCTAATTTGGTTTCACCTCTTTTTATTTTTGCCACCTCATTATGTTTTCAAATTTTAACATGCAAGCCTAAGAAAGGTTGCCTCCATCTGACAATCTCTGAGCAAGGGCAGTTTATTTCCTTCAAGAAACTGATCTTCAATATTAAATAGGGGAAAATAAAATTGAGGTTTTATGTTATAAAATTGCTCATAAATTCACTTTGTGTAACTTCTACAAGTAGAGTGTTACTGCACTTAGTGACAAATCTTAAGATGTGATAGTTCATTTCCAAAACAATGTAAATGACGCATATCAGAATATGACTTATCTGTAGGAAAAAAATGAAGTCTTTATATTTTTAATTTAAAGAAAACAATGATCTTGAAAGAACAACATTCTGGACTTGAAAGAAAGACAAATAGGGTCAGGATATCTTCCTGGACAATGAAGAGGAGGATGGAGTGGAATATCAGGTATTGCTCTGAATGTAGGTCATTATTGCGGAAAGAACATTGAGACTCAGGAGGGTCCGTTCTTTTGAGTGATGTGATTTAAATCGATATGGAGAGATTATCTCTGGCTAATATATCTGACATTAATCTTCTAATCAGATTTCACCTATAGTCTGTCAGCATTTCTTTCAGAAATAATCATCAATATTTTATTCCAATGCATAATCATTTTACTTTCTTTTGTGGCTCTTTTCCTATTTTAATAACATTGCATATCAGTAATTATATTTAACCAAACCAGAAATTAAAGCAAAGGGGGCTTTCCAGATGTGGATTCTGACTTTTAGCTATGTCATCCCTCTTGACAGCCAGTGGAGCCTTCCATTTTGTATAAAGAACACTCATGTAGGGTAGGTGTCATTGAACAATATGTGGCCCTAGGATGTACATCTTTCTCAGCTAATTCACTTCAGTTTTCATTACAATTTACATGATTGAGCTGTCCTCATTCCAACCAATGTTTCCTCAATGAGCGAATGAATGTAATCCATAGCCACAATATGTATGGACATGGCATTTTCATATACTCATAGGCATTCACCTTCCTGTTACAATGAAAGGTTGTGGTAGCCACAGGGCTCAGACAATTGCACATAAGATCTGGGGTTAGATCAATTATGGGAGGCAGTTTGGTGGGGAAAAAATACACTCTGTGGGAGTTGGAGTCAATCCTTGTTGGTTGGAATCTTAAGTCACCTAAAGCCTCAGACTCAATTTCTATATAAGATGTAAATATATTTTACTTTCTCCTCATGGGGTTGAGGAGAAATAAAATGTGAACATAACAAACCCAGCGCTTGACATATTGCAAAAGTTCAATAAATATTATTTTACACTCAGTCTCGATTGATTAGCCCACTTCATTCATGGGGAGATTCTGCTATGCAACACCTCAACTTTCCAAACTTTGTTCTTCACACTGCTTTTCCCTTGCAAGCAAAGAAAACTTGGAAAAACAATGCATTCTCTGGAGCCAGAGCTGAGCCCAATCAAGTGGGCTTACTGGTCAACCTAGGAAGCGTGGCTTCTGAGACTGGTCGTGGTTGCAAGATGGCAGAGAAATGACAGACCTGTAAGGCAAAGTCCAAATCCTCACTCAATGTTAAACTTGTTACAGAGTTTGAAATTATATATCATAAAATAGCTCATTCAGCGGGTATTAGAAGGACTGCTCAGAGGTTTTGAGATGGGAATGAAGTAGGAAAAGGACAGCCATTGGTAGTGAAACTTAAAGTAACAACTTGACTGTTTTGCAAGCTGATTTAGAGAAAGCGTTTTAACGTTTAAAAGGCTGGCAAGCATTATGATCTATGATAGTTTCACTTCTTAAATGGAGTTTCACAGACCTTACTAATTTTTGACAAATCTCACATCATTTAATTTTTTAAGAGGTGTGTTTGACCCAAGGTTTTTGAAATACCTTTATATCTGACCTAAAAGGCACCTTCAGCCTAGCCTCTTTTAAAGATAATTTTGACAGAAAGCTAGCTTTGGCTAGTAGCCACACCACCATAAGTTTTGACCTTGAGTGAGCTCCAATTTCTAGTAGTATTTGAATAAGTGACTTTTAGGTGAAAGTAAGAGGTCAGGAGATAAAATATCGAAGTTATCAGGATTGATTTTTATTATTTCTCTCTCATTAATTGCCTGTGCAGTACCCCTTCCCCTCTGATTTAATATCTTCTGAAAATTCCCTTCATTTGTAGGTCATTAACAATAATTTTAATGTAGATCATGTCCTATAGAACAAATTCCAAAGACTTGTCTGAAGCAAAGAGATAGAGCGGAAAGAGCTCTAAGCTTAAAGTAAGAATGCCTGCTTTCCATCCTGATTCTGCTACTAACTAGTTACATAAGCTATCTTTATCTTAGATGAAATAGTGATAATCAGCTCTCCAACCTCACAGCATCTTTGCATGGTTTAAATAAGTTTCTGCCCGTGAAAGCATATAGAAAGCTATAAAGTATTGCACACATAAATCATTACACTAATTAAATTACGTATTTGATTTATGGTCTTGAAAATTTGAGGATCAAATATTGTTTCAATAAATGACTCTTGGAAATAATTTAATTTTAAAGGTATACTGAAATAAAAATATTTGCCTTCATGGAATTTAGGCTATAAAATTCAAGGTTGTGGCTCCTAAAATAATTACATTCTATAAAGCAAACCCTGTGTTGCTTTAAGAGCCTTCTAAGGGGTCATGCTACTTCTATCCTTGTCCACTTAGAGTATTTTTTTTAAACAGTTGCCAGAATGATCCTTTTAACCAAGTTAAATCATTTCACTCCTCTGTTTGAAACTATTCAATGACTCTTCTAACACTCAGTATAATAGCTAAAGTGCTTACAATGGCCGAAAAGACATAACACAGTTGGGTCCCCTGTTAACTCTCTGACTCCACCTATTACTGGGCTACGCAGATCCATATTTCCTTCTTAAGACCTGCATGCTGTCTATTCCCTCTTCCTGGAAAACATTTCTCCCTGATATGGCCAACTCCCTTATGACATTTAAGTCTCTATTCAAATATTATCTTCCTAATTAAACCTATACTTTAAATTGCACTCCCCCTCAGCACACCTAATAAACTTACCCTGCTCTACTTTTTTTTTTTACAAAACATATCACCTTCTAACATATTATACGATTTACATTTTTATTATGCTTATTATTTGCCTCCACCCACTGTAATGTAAATTTCAGCAGGGAAAGGATTTCATCTGTTTTGTTCACTGATATCTCCAAGGCTTTCAAACAATGCTTGGACTATACAGTAAGTGTTCAAAGCATATTTACTGAAAGAATGAGTGATATAATGATAATACCACATACAGGTTTGTCAGTAGATGTGCTGACTTCCCCGGCCCAGTATTGTAATCAGCTGTAACCATTTATGGACTATGTGCATCCAGGAAAAGGTGAGAAATGTGGCTATAAAGAGAATGAAACCATCTAGCTCTTCTAGACACAGAATCCCTGACCTTGGAATCTCTTTGTACATTTTTTAACCAATGTTGTTAACAGGATTTTCTTTGTCCTAGGTCTACAGAACATGACAACATTAATCTCTTAGTAAATTTGCATGAAATTTGCAAATATAATTTCATGATCTGTAAAACCAAAATCAAAGTATAATATACCAATTTCATTGACTTAATCTTCCAGAATTCTATCAAGAAAGTAATCAGATTTTTTTTCATTATTTATTCTTTATTCAATATGGCTCATCCTGCAATTCTCTACAGGCTGATTAGTAAATTCCCCTTCTTAACATTTATTTCTATGTTTTATTTGAGGTTAAACTAATTATATCTAGTATTTATAATTACCTGAATCTTACATCTTTTAATCCGTAAGATATAGCTTGAAATTTACCTTTAGCAATCTAAAGTTTCATTCTGGTTTTAAAATCCAATCAGTAGTGGGTCAATAATTTTGCCACTTGGGCATCATATACATAAGGGCAGGTTAGTGCTTATAATTTGGCTGCGTCATACCTTATTAATACTACCATTTCACTAATACTATAATTTTATTAATACTATAACTCTGGTGGTGGCGACTATGGTTTTGGTTTATAGTTCCTAGCTGTCATCCTTTCTAATTTGCAGTTGTATACCAAAATTCTGCTTGTTTCCAAATTTCCAATAAGAAGCCGAGGTATTCAGTCTGATCAAGTCATCATGTATAATGGTGGGAATGAAGAAAAAGAACCAGAGACGCTCTTATCAACAAGGCCATAGTTCTTAAAATGACTTCCATACATTGTCTCCATACAACTAGCAATGTTGCACCTCTGAAAAACACAAGCATACGAAATCCATTTGTGTGGCCATTGCACTGTGAAAGCTAGATTTTTTGTTTTAATTCAGTCATTCAGTAAATAATATTTAAATACCTTGGCAGGTTTTTCTTTGTTTTTGACTGAGGAACATGAATGCCTAAGGGTTACTAAATACATTTTCTAAGGATTTTCATTTTTCCTGCTTCCGATCTACAGCCTGAAATTCCTCCCGTTCTTCCTTTGTCTTCACTAACCACCTCACATCAAATGTAATGCCTCTCTGTTTTTTAGGAGAATTGAAATATTTATCAAAATTGAAACAAAAGGTAAATCTAAATCTGTCTCACTGGATAGCAAGTATATGTCACATATGAAGAAAACTGAAGTATTAAACCTCCTTGGTCTGTTTGCATAACAAGACTTTAAAGACATTTTTTTAACCACACAGGTTTCATGGTGCTTCTTTCATTTCTCCCTATAACCTGGTTTGTCTTCCAAAGCTTGAAACATGATTATACAACATTATTTCATAAATGTGTTTCCTAAAAGTTTCCCCCATTAGTCTTTAAAAGTTTTATTATTTTCTTCCTTACCAGAATATATTTCTCTAGAAACATTACACAGATATTATCCAGGTGTGCTAACTCCAGGGTTTTGGCTATTGTCCAACTTGGACAATTAGTTAAAATCCTCTTTTAGTTTTAACCAGATGTTATAGTCCTCATTTCCTGACCAAAAAGCCTCTTTCAAATTTTGAAAAACTTTTAAATACTTGTCCCATTCTCTTTCTCAATTAGCTGCACCTTCATGCTAACTTAATATGGTCTGATATTCAGTATGTACATACAATTAGTGAGGTTTATACAATGTTTGAAAGAAATCAAACCTAAAAATACTTTGAATATGAGAAGGCAAGCATTAATTAACAAAGCATTCATTAACAAACACAGTATGTGTAGAGTGACTTAAAATCTCCTTTTGCTCTGGCTTTTTAGTTGAGATATTAACTACTGAAGAGATCAGTGCATTAATTTTTTAGAGAATTTTCTACATTTTGCATAGTTTCTTTTATTTAATTTGACTGCAATCTTTCTGAAGTTATGCCTTTTATCCATTTTACATTTTATTCAGGACCTAGTCAATGCTGCTTACATTGTTAAGTCCCCAAAATATATTTATTCACTTGTAATATGACATGCAGCTATATATTTTTATATGTGAAGAATTTTGAAAACTACCAACAAAGTCAAATTTTTATCCCTGACAAACAACATGAGTCCTCCATAAGCACAACCATTTAATCTATTTTTTTCTCTGAGCCCTTCATTTCCTGTAGTAAATTCCTCATACACTTTCAGGAAGTGAAATGAAAGCAACTGTCCTTGCCCCTCCAAGATTACTGAACATAAACCAAAAAAAGTAACTGCTGTAGCCCCAGAGAGTCGAAGGGCAAAGGCAGCCCCTCTTAATTCTCATCAGCTAGGAACAATGGTGGTGGGTTCCTGAGTGAAGGGAGGAAGAGAGTGGAGTGAAAGAAACATTTTAAAAGTCCAATCAACTGATTAGGAGAAAATCCTCAAGATGTGTGATGTGTGCAACAGACTTCTAAGAGAAAATACTGGCCTGGAGCTATACTTAATTTTCCCCATTCCATACCTCGAGCAACTATTAAAACCAAATGTTTAGGTCTTCTAGATACAGCATGTGGGTTAGTGTTGTTCTGTGTTTTGATAAAAGTGAGTTCAATATTTCTTTATTAATTTTAATGGTATAACAAGAACGGCGTATCATTTTGACATAAGGAGTTCAAAGTTACTATGCCAGCACTCTTCCATTAATCTTTAAAATATATTTGCTGGGTGAGCAGCCAACATAATCCTGGCTAAACAGATAAGAAAATAGAGAGCTGGTGATAAGGTGACTTGTTTAAAGCTGCACAACAAATCAAGAGGGAAGCCAGCGCTCTGGTCCTCGCCTGCTCCGTGAGCACCTCTGCTGGCACAGACTTACACTGGCAGCAAGAAGTGGGTGCTTCAGAGTTGGAAATCACTTGATAAAAGGGCCTTATTCTGATAACTTCTGGAAAGTTCAGATGAGAATTCCACAAGTAGAGAAAATATGTATTTTCTGTCACGTCAGTATTTTGAGCTATGTTCCCCCTTTGTATAGCATCAGCTTTTAATTATTTAGAGAATAATTATCCATTTGTGGCTTATCAATTCCCCTTCCTTCTCTCCTGCTTCCTGTCTTTGGGCCATTTCACTGCTCATTAATACTTGCATCAGAGGCCAGATCAGCTTGGCTGGTGAGTCTGGTAAAAAGATTTGGTGACCAAAGAGACAGAAATCATTGAATATGTAAAGGTTAGTGATTATCTTGAGGTTGAATCTATCCATAGATTAGAGAGTTTAACTCAGTAACAAATGATTGTGTCATTAGTTTGTCAGGGAAGGGTCCACTCCACTTTTGCTTTTTCTTCTGTATATTTATTTTTCTCTAATTCTGTGCTTGATGCTTATTATCACAGATCATCGAAATTTGACAAAAGATGCAATCATCTGAAGGATTTTGACAACACTCACGTTTTTAAACTCCACATTCCCTACCCCTAGGAAAGAAACCTCAATAAATGCATCTTACATTTATTAAGGAATATGGAAAGGAATAAGGAAAGGTGCACTTTTTCTGAATTATTTGTGGGTTGGTAGATAAAATACAGCAATCAGCGTCCTGCCACCCGCCCCCACCCCTCAAGGATTCTCCGTGGTTAAAAAGCTGGTGCTGGTGGATTAGTCAGAAGTTGTGATTGCCTCATGAATCAGGGTGAAGCTTCTCACAGGTGGCAGTTAGTTTGATCTTCCTAGTCATTCAAGGAGGATATATATCTTTTGTGATTATCACTCACAAGGATATCCTTGAAGGAAAACGAGGCTGCCTCACCAAAGCACAACTAAATGAAACAAACAAAAAAGGAACAGTGACAATGTAAGGGAGCAACAGAGGATTATTTCAGAATCTACACAAATAAAAAGCTGTGTGTTAGTAAAGTCTCTCTGCTGTCACTCAAAGCCCTATTCCTAGATCTGTGCTGACCACATCAAAACAATGCTGCTGCATAAGCAAGGGAATAAACAAAGCAAAGACCCATTAGCTCTGTTTCCATTAGACACGCAGAGGGGGAAAAAATCAATAACAGGCAAACAGAAGATGAAATTGATAGGAAAGAAATGTTAATTTTAGAGCTTTAAAATGAGGTCTTACAAATAATGTCATGCAATAAAACCTTAAAAACTATTTTTAAAACTTTCAAAATCATTTACATGGGGAAAAGAATGCTAGCAGGAACATATAAGGCAAATTAAAGTTTAGCGCATTCTTAATGACTCATCTTAAACAAATTATGCATGAGATAGATTACACATCACTCACCCACTTAACAAAAAGGCATACACATGAACAAAAAACAAAACCAGGTGGCTTTTAAAAAGAAATTAAGTGTATACTTGGTGACTGATGGGTAGAAACACCAAATGATGTGAAAGACCTCATAAAATAGAGTTCTCTTGAAAGAACCTAGATTGATGGGTTCTTCGGCCACAGACCGTGGGCAGAGCAGGACAAACGACATCAGTCTCCACTTTCAGATTCCATCCTGTAAATACCCTCAGCAGACAGGCTAGGGGAGTAGAGAGAACAAGGACTCTGGAGTAACAAGTCCTAGATTTCAGTTCCAGCCTCACTGCCCACTAACTGTGCAATGGTGGACAGGTACTTCACCTGCCCTTCATTTCCTCATTCGTAAGATAGAGATGATAATAATGCTGTTTTATCCTCCTAAGTTGGACGAGCTTTATTCTTTTTCAGAAAAAGAGGCAGGGTCTCACCATGTTGCCCAGGCTGGTCTTGAACTCCTGGGCTCCAGCAATCCTCTTGTCTGGGCCTCCCAAAGTGCTAGGATTATAGAAATGAGTCACCACGTTTGGACTTGGTATTTTTTTTTCAAAGACCCAGCTCATTAGGCCTGGTTCAAAACCACTAGTTTAAAAGCATTGGTTCTCAAACTTCAGGATGCATCTGAATCACCTGGAAGGGTCTGTTAAAATGGGGACTGCTGTGCTCTGCCCTCAGAGTTTCTGATTTGTTAGGTCTGGGATGAGGCGTGAGAATTTACACCATGGTAGTTTTGATGCTGCTTTCAAGGACTACCCATTGAGAGCTTCTGGTTAAGTCCTGGGATTTTAGCATGGTCTGTGGGATTTTCACATGCTAAAATCAGCAGGGTCAGGATCACCCAGGATCCGGTTAGTCACTCAGACCCAACAGACCTTGTTAGAAATGCCAACCTATTTTACTCAACCAGAGGCAGCATTTAACAAGATCCCCAAGTGCTTTGTATGCACATTCCATTTTGAGCAGCACTGATCTAGAGCATCTTCAGGGGACATGGAGCCAATAAAAGATTGTGAAAAATCTGCTCTAGGGTGGTTGTAAGAAAAGCCCTTCAATCTGAATGACAAAAATCCAGGTCCTTGGCATTGGCATTCTCCCCAGGAAGTCCTGTTTGTGGACCCAACAATATATACCAATTGGAAACAGTTCTCCTCAGGCAAGACGCTTATAGCTACTGCAGCAGGTGCCAGATTGCTAAGTGTCCACGTGGGCAGTGAGGGCCAGGTTGAACAGTATCTTCTTGCTCTTCATAGGAATTTTGTTTCCTTAGATGATGATCTTTTCAGTACTTCCTTGTATTTTCCTCCTATTTTTCCCTGGAGAATTTCCTTGTGTTTCCAGTTTATATGTTTGATTCATGTATGATTATGGACTTAATGATATTAATTTTGGTCAGAAGCAAAGTAAGCTAAAAATGCCAAGTGTATTTGGCATATCCGAGAGTTCGTAACAGCTACAGAGTCACTGGGGTAAGCATCAATGATCTAATATCAGCCTAGCATTACAACAACCGCTTCATTCAAACAAGGCTCCTATTACTTGGAATACAAATTGGAGCACCAGCTTCACATTTGTAAGATTTATATGCCCATTTAGGGAAATTCCTCTTGTAGCTCCTCTGATAACATCACTGGCAATACAAAGCTGAATGGTTCAAATCAGATTTCATCTCTACTATGTAGTGGTTTAGTGTTGGAGGATGAACTTACAGACTATTAAATTTATAAAAAACAAAGACAAATATACAACATAAACAATTCAAGTTCCAAAATCCTTACATTAGCTTTTAGAAAAGGACAGCTACCAAAAATTAAAATTAAAATTAAAAATAAAAAAACAGTGAAGATTAAATCTTTTAAGATTCAATTTGTCTAGCCTGCCATATAAGGCCTAACCTTGCTGGAGACTTAGAATTATGGCTTTATTTTAGTCCACAACTAAGCCAGACAGCAGATATCCCTTCAATGATGTTTTACAGTAGAATCAATTAGAAAATATTCTGATTTTCAGAACTAGCCCCCAAAAGTGATATTACTAAGGCAGGTATCTATCATGCCAATAATGTCTATAGCACATTAACAATGTAAACACATGCATTGTTCCTTTTTATTTTCGTATCTGTGATTATTTTAAAGGAATGATTAAAAATATTAAGTAAACTATTAGAACCTAAGAAATGTCTTAGGATTTAATGATTTTTTTTTTAGCCTAACAATCTTTCTTCTTACCATCAAAAAAAAAAAAGTCATTATCTTTCTCAAACAAATAAATCAGAACTCTAAGCACTATCTCCCTCACAGGAGACATGGCTTCTGCTTCCAAAATCTCTGCCTTTCTAATCAAATATTTCTCTCTAGGTCTTTCCTTTTTCTTGATACTAGTTTGCTGCTATAAATAAGATTCCTTCTAACTTTATGGAAATTAAAGAATTCATGTTTTTTCATTGCAAGTGTTAGAAATCTTCCTGTTATCGACACTTCTCAAAAGAAGACATTTATGCAGCCAACAGACACATGAAAAAATGCTTATCACTGGCCACCAGAGAAATGCAAATCAAAACCACAATGAGATACCATCTCACACCAGTTAGAATGGTGATCATTAAAAAGTCAGGAAACAACAGGTGCTGGAGAGGATGTGGAGAAATAGGAACACTTTTACACTGTTGGTAGGACTGTAAACTAGTTCAACCATTGTGGAAGACAGTATGGTGATTCCTCAAGGATCTAGAACTAGAAATACCATTTGACCCAGCCATCCCATTACTGGGGATATAACCAAAGGATTATAAATTATGCTGCCATAAAGACATATGCACATGTATGTTTATTGCAGCACTATTCACAATAGCAAAGACTTGGAACCAACCCAAACGTCCATCAATGATAGACTGGATTAAGAAAATGTGGCACATATACACCATGGAATACGATGCAGCCATAAAAAAGGATGAGTTCGTGTCCTTTGTAGGGACATGGATGAAACTGGAAACCATCATTCTCAGCAAACTATCACAAGGACAGAAAACCAAACACCGCATGTTCTCACTCATAGGTGAGAACTGAACAATGAGAACACTTGGACACAGGAAGGGGAACATCACACACCAGGGCCTGTCGTGGAGTAGGGGGAGAGGGTAGAGATAGCGTTAGGAGATATACCTAATGTACATGACGAGTTAATGGGTGCAGCACACCAACATGGCACATGTATACATATGTAACAAACCTGCACATTGTGCACATGTACCCTAGAACTTAAGAGTATATTATTTTTAAAAAAAGAAATCTTCCTGTTATCTATTTTCAGGCAATGGGCTTTATTAAAAAATCACATTGCATATTCAACTACTGTGGAAAGAAGTCTGATGGCTCCAATTGAGCTACGTGTAGAACTTAAAGCAGCTCACTTATCCTATTTGGGTTCAATATATTTATCCCATAAATGACCCACTCCTGCATCAAGGAATGATTTATTTAAGAGATACCACATATCTTTGAAATATTTCTATTTACGCATTACACTGAGCCTTTAGGAATATTAGCTATTGTTAAATTAGTGTTGATCTAATGAACAAAATCTCCTAAGTCACAATGTGTTTAAAATACAGGATATATCTCGAATACCTATTCTCAGACATCAGGAGACACTGGAAGTACAGAACGGAATCTGCATCTCACCTAGATGTTAACCCCTTGAGGGCAGGAACTAGACTTGCTTGCCATCGGTCACCTGCAAAGGGCCCTGCACGTGGCAGACACTCTGCTTGTTGAGCGGATGTATAAAAGAACGTCCCCAGAGGTAACCACTTTGGTATACAAATGGAGAGGCTGCTTTCTGCTATGTTGAACGGTGAACACTGGCTAAGACACTTGTCCAAACAAAAAGAGGCTTTGAATTACAGAATAACCTCTGTTAACCCATACTAGGATGTTAAGCTGCTTTTGAAAGCAGGTTCCTTTGTTAACCACCCCCGGAGCCTAGTCCAGAGCCTGGCACACAGCAGTTGTTTGTTAAATTGAATTGACTCAGTAAAAGCCATTTAGTGTCGATAAAAATAAATGTATTAATGCAGTGCTCCAACCTGTTTTAAAAACTGCTTTCTAATTTCACATTATTTTTTAATTAGGTATTACATGCACATGATACAAAATCCAAAACGTATAAAGGGGAATATAGTTGTATTAGCCCATTCTCACACTGCTATAAAAATACTACCCAGGACAGGGTAACTTATAAAGGAAAGTGGTTTAAGTGACTCAGTTCAGCATGGCTGGGAAGGCCTCAGGAAACTTACAATCATGGCAGAAGACACAGGGGAAGCCAACACACCCTTCTTCACGAGGCTGCAGGAAGGCAAATGAATGCGGGGGGAGCTACCACGCACTTATAAAACCATCAGATCTTGCGAGAACTCACTCACTAACACGAGAGCAGCATGGGGGAAACTGCCCCCATGATTCAATTACCTCCACCTGCTCTCTCCCTTAACACGCGGGAATCATAGGGATTACAATTCAAGATGAGATTTTAGGTGAGGACTCAGCCAAACCACATCAATAGTGAGGAGTGAGTCTCCATTACCCTCAATCCCGGGTATCCAGAACTCATCCTAAGAGAGAAAACCTGGAAACACCGTTTTATAAAGAAAGTGTGTTTTGTCGTAGTTATTGTTGTTGTTACTGTTGTTGTCTTAAGCAGCAAGGAAAACTAATGCTTTTTCTTTCAGCACTTTTATCCTCAACTTTTTCTTAGTCTATTTAGATCTGTAAAATAATTTCTCTTGTAAGACAAATAAAATTATACAAACAGAAATCTGCAAACAATATTAATAAGACAGGCAGCAAATCTAAAAGCCATCCACCTGAGACCAAACGGGCCTACTGTGATTTCTCCTCCAAGATCCACAGGAATCACACTGCTATCAGTATCACTGTGGCTAGCTCTTACCTCTAACAACCATATACCAATTAGCTGTGATATAAATTTGCATTGGAAGTTTTCCATGTTTCCAAGGTTATTTGTCAGAGAAAGCATCAGATGTCTAGGACCTCTCTTAAGCAGTAGTTTAAGGACCTTTTCTTAAGCAGTAGTTTTAAAAAATTGTGAGTGGTTTGCTGCATTTTCTAATCTAGTAGGTAGGGATAAAAAACTCAGACTACGAATAAAGATTGAGGATTAAGATCAACAGCAGACATTTATATTGACAGCATTTCCTGGTGCTTCAAATCAGCTGCTCCTATTTTCTGTTTGTTTTGCTTTGTTTCATTAGATTTGAACTTTTCACCTATATATAGGAGAAAAATTTTACTAAAGCACAGAAGAAAATGTATGTTCTTGTCTGCTAAATAAACACAGACATACACACACACACACAAAAAAAATGTTTTTTGGCCCATGGGAAAACAGTAGCTTTACTAACACCATTTGTGATTTTACATTGAGTTTTAGTGACTTTAGTAAAATTCTATAGTGTTCCGTATACGTTCAGCAACCTTTAAGATGATTTTCAAGAAGGAAAACAGAAATGGAAAAGGAAGAAGTTAACATTAAAATATTTTGGAGACAATGACAAATGCATCTTATATGAAGATTTATGAAACATTTCATACCACGCCTGCCTGTTCCACACTACCCTGTAGCACTGGCCTCAACCAGAGATGATTATGTTTTAGGCATTAGATGGGCATTAAATTGTCTTTGGATGTATTTGAGGACCTGCGATTTCTCAGGTAACACTTCATGCTAAATTAAATAAGAGAATACTACAAGCAGATCATCTCAGACATTATGAGCTTGCAAATCAATTCTTCAACTCAGGGTGCTGTTTTGTTCTCTGAGCAGTTGGTGTAAAGTGCTACATAATGTGAACAATCACCTACTAAAACTTGCATGCACATGCCTAACGCAGATTTTTCCAAAATACGTGATAATGCATACTGTATATTAGAATGTAAGACAGAGCCTTTAACATTACCCCCGGGATCTCTCTCTCTTTTTCTTCTTTCTTTCAGACAGCAATGGTCTTTGCTTCAGGTTCTCTAGTTTTAAAATGTTTTATAAATTATTTCAACTTTGAGAAAGCGAATCAGATTAAATCCAAAAAGGAAAAAGGGAGATAGTTGCATTTACACATTTCTGGAAACTGGCAGCAAGATAAATCCAATGCGACAAATCTCTGTGGGCTATTAAGTGAATTTTGTTATGGAAAGCACACATAAGGCATGCCTAATGAGAATATGTAGGGTGCTGGGTTTTAAGAAACGGGCTATTATTTATGAATACTAGGTGGTATCCAAAAGAAATGCATTTAAGGATTTAAACACTGATTTCTCCAGGGCCTGGACTTTGCTTGAGGCATTACTCAAGTTGGAAAACAAGAGACAACATGGTATATGTGTGAGCCTTCAAATAATCACGCATTTTATAGAGGACGATCTATAAGTCTTTAAAGCCTCTGGGCTTTTCATTTTACTAAACAAGATCCTCCTTTGGGATTGTCAAGGAGAAAATCTGTGCCATAATGGAAAGAGCTCTATCCTGTGAGTCAGAAATTTTGAATGCAAATCCAGCTGCAGGGCCACAGTTTCTTTATCTATAAAATATGTACGATAATACTCATCCTGCTCACTTCACGATGTCCTTGTGAGGACCAATGTAATCATGCACTGGAAAGAGATTTTGGACCTTGAGTGCTTTAGACATGTAAAATGTTAGCAGTACTAATATCTGGGAAATCATTATGACCATTTAGGATTTCCTCTATGTCAAAATCACCACATGGCCAGAGTCTGGATGGGCAAGCTCTACTAGCCCAGGGGAAGCAGACAATCCAACTTCATGGATAAGAAGACCAATGGGGCAGAGCTGCCAGAATCATATTCATATGGAAGCTTTACTTGCTTCCACTAGATTGTCTGCAAATCAGATCCTACTTTGTTCATCTTCGTATCCCCCACGTCCAGCAGTTAACCCTCCCTCCAAATGACTGTGAATGAAGTTAGATGAGTGAGATGTCTGCTACGAGCTAAGAACTATGTTGGGTATTTTGATAGATATATGAATCAGAGTTCAAACAGAGAAGGAGAACCACTAGGAAACACATACATACTAAGGGATTTATACAGGGCTTTGGCTCTGCTTCATTGTGGGAGGATGTTAAACAGAACGCAGAGGCTGTTGCTTCTGTGTTTGGTGCTGAAGCCTGAAGTCGGCAGGACAGGTACACAGGAAGAAAAGACAGACAGCTGCAAAGAGGGGAACCGGGACAAAATGGAACCCATAAAGATGAGTGGAGTCTGCGAAGGTGGACCAGAAGCCATATCAGTGTCTCACCACCCCCAAGACTCCACCTTTAATGAGGAGGGTGTTCTGCGGGTGAAGCTTATCCTCATCCTGTAACTAAACACACACCTGCCTGGAAGAGAACGAAGTCAAAGAAGGAGACCCAGAAGACCCAAATATGCCCATGGCAACCAGGACGCCAAAAGGTAGGTGACAATGTGTGTGAGCTGCAACACCAGCCCCAAAAACATGACTGCAGTTTCACTTGTGTCTTCCAAATCTCATACAAAATGTCCCTCGAAGTCCACACACCATGCAGCGGAGGGAATTCTGGGAAGTAGGTGGGAAGCGTCTGCTAGTTGTCTGGCACTTTTAATACACCTTGGAATCCTACAACTCTGTAGAACTGTTGTTTTCTCTGTTTCAAAGGTGAAATCTCTATAATCCTGCTTAGGTAACCTTCCTGGAGCGCGGAGCACACCCATCTCTGGCTTTGCAGTTTATGCCCTTTTCCTACATTTCCATACCTACAGAGCAGCCAGAGTCTTCATACAAGTCCTCAGCTTGGCTTAAAGTAAAGAAACTGTAATACACACACACACGTGTGCGTATGATGGAATACTACTGAGACATAAAAAGGAAGGAATTAATGGCATTCACAGCAACCCGGATGGGACTAGAGACTATTATTCTAAGTGAAGTAACTCAGGAATGGAAAACCAAACATCACATGTTCTCACTCATAAGTGGGAGCTAAGCTATGAGGATGCAAAGGCATAAGAATGATAAAATGGTCTCTGTGGCCTCAGGGGAAAAGGAAAATAGGGGGTGAGGGATAAAAGGCTACCAGTTGGATTCAGTGTATAATACTCAGGTGACGGGTGCACCAAAATCTCACAAATCACCACTAAAGAACTTACTCATGTAACCAAATACCACCTGTTCCCTAAAAACCTATGGAAATTTTTTTAAAAGTATTGCTCAAGGCAGTGCTGAGGAAAATTCACAGCATCCAGAAAGAGTTTCTATCAGTTTCCCCATTCCCAACAGTGACATCGGGACAGAACTGACAACAGATTCTCGTTCACATTGTCCCTGCAGCAGTACCAGGGAGGAATGAATTAAGAGCCCTAGAGAGCACACCGTTGGAAGAGTGGAAAAAGGTGGAAACGGCTGATGGAGCCCTCCAAGCCTGCACTCTTAAAGCTGGGTTTTGATGTCTCACCTGAAAAGTTCTCAGTACACTCAAGAAACGGGTAATAAGGAGCCACTGTGTGCCTGCATTACCTGGCCATGTCTACACAGCAAGCAGGCTGCTGCCCCTTCGCAAGGTGAGCAGCAAGGCAGCATTATGTTATACCATCCAGAGGACACTTCTGCTTTACCTGGAGTCTCTCCAGCATGCTGCCTTCTGAGAACCAGCTCATTCTCCTTAGCATTCTAGTCACTCCTGCTGAGGCATTTTACAATTCCTGGGTTCTTCAAAGTACACCTGCTTCTACATCCATTTCCAGTGGCGATGCCTCTCTCAGGCATGCTCCTCTGGCATCTCCTTAGGCTAGCAGTTATTTCGGAAAGTCGCATTTAATTTCATCACAGAGTAGTTTTGTGGGTTTTTTGTTTTGTTTTTGTTTTTTGTTTTGTTTTGTTTTGTTTGAGACGGAGTCTCACTCTGTCGCCCAGGCTGGAGTGCTGTGGCGCTATCTCGGCTCACTGCAAGCTCCGCCTCCCGGGTTCACGTCATTCTCCTGCCTCAGCCTCCCGGGTAGCTGGGACTACAGGCGCCCGCCACAACGCCCGGCTAATTTTTTGTATTTTTAGTGGAGACGGGGTTTCACCGTGTTAGCCAGGATGGTCTCGATTTCCTGACCTCATGATTCACCCACCTTGGCCTCCCAAAGTGCTGGGATTACAGGCATGAGCCACTGCGCCCGGCCATCACAGAGTAGTTTTAAAGTTTGAATCTAACAATGAAGATAGAGAAGGTGCTGTGGGAAGAAAAATACATGAATCTGTGAATTTGAGGTTTATCAATTTTTCAGGAATTTTTTATTTTTAGATATATTTTGTACATTATATGTACAGATAGTATTCTACAAGAGTGTGAGTTTCAAAGTCTTTCACATACTTAAATCTAAGAAAATTAACTAAAATCTATGTCAATTTTTACATCTCTTTTTGCTGTTAATTGTGTGCATGAACTGAGTGAGAAATAGAATCAATTCTATTTCATTTTAGAATTACCATGTCTTCCTTCCATCCAAGACTGGCCTTGGGCAAATTGGGAAGTAGAGAAAGTTGAGTACTTCAGAGCTCTCCAAATCTGCATCCTGCCACAAGGCATTCTAGAACTCAAAAGCCAGAAACTTCCGAACCTAAATTTAATTTCTGCAGTGCCCAATCTCTCTGAGTCTCTCTATAACAGCAAAAAAATAGATTAATAAATTCATATATGAGAGTTTATAGTTACAAAAGCTGATAGCACAACTGCTTTAAACAGAAACTTACAAAGTCTTAACATAAGTAAGTGACTGGTAGAGGGTTTTCAAGATTTTCTGAAGAGCAAACGAGGCAAATGTTTTGTTAAAGGGGCCAAGGAAAGTCAGTCACCCAGACAAAAAAGAAATTTTGCATGTTTAATTAGGGCAAAAATGGAAATTATACAGAAAAGCATTGTGGTCATAAAGTAAATAAAATGCCTCTCATGGCAAAATGCACTTTTATGTTAGTCTCCTTTAGGTAAAACATTATTTCCATGCCGTAATATCTTTAGAGAAGGGTAGAAATCACCTTTTCCATTTCTATTCCTATTTCATGTTAGAGTTTTTTCCAAGGTCGTTAAAATGAAAGAATGACAGTAGACTTTCTTATCAACAGCTTGTTCCAACAGATACAATACATGGGTAGGGGATCAAAAAGAGCATGAGAAGCATTTTCTGCCAACATTGTAGAAAATATTGAACATCTGCTGTATCTGGGATCCTGGGAGTTGTAATTATAATTTTTTGAAATCTGTACACAAGAGTTATAAATATTAGAACTATAGCCTGTGAAAGCCATGAAATATTTAACTTGTTTGGCAGGCTTAAGCAAAACTCATAAACTTAATTTAAGCAAGCCAAACACTATAGTTTTACCCATTTTATATCTTTCATGTCATTAGTTAGATAAATTAAAGCAAGCTATAAAGCAGCATAGAAATTGCCAACTGGAAGTCCTGTGGGTATACCAAAAAAGATGTGTTTTAAGAACTAACTCATTTTACTAATAGTTTGCTTTTTACCTTTCCCAGTTATCCACCCATGCCCAAGACTTGACTCTTTGGTTTGGGGAAGCGGAAGGAGGAGCTGCTGGTAGGAAATGGCTTCCGGAGAAGTAAAGAGAAGTGCAGGCATCAGACACTTTAAGCAGGTTCACGACGGCCACAGTGAGACCCAAAGGCCACTGGTAATTTCTACATGTGTCAATTCAAATCTGTCAAAAACTCATATGCCAGCCTGAGTGAAAACCTTTCAAGCTCAAAAACAAAGGCCTGGTAAACAGCTCCATGCTGCTGCAGAAGGTATCTCGAGAGACCAAGGGAGCAGAGGGGAGCCAGGTTTCCATTGTGTTAGTTCTGTGGCCTGGGGATACCTCGGAGACTTGTCCTCAGAAAGGAATACAGGCTGGAATATATCAGGCTGTGTCCACCATACAGATAGATACCTTGATATTTACCTGGGACAGTGATAACCAAGCCAATTTCAGTGCCTATTTCAAAGTCAAGAGTACTATCCAATTAACCTCAAATTTCTCCATTTACACCCACACCATGCTCTCTATCCTATTCCCAACCCCAGGATGCTCCACAATGAGAAACTAAGGATAACAACATTCACATTTGTAGATTCTGCATGAGGAAAGTAATAGATGATGATACTATTTATTTTATATACTTTATTTATATATCTTTTTGCAATTGAACGTCAAAGCAACCCCTTTTATGTCTGTGCGTGTGACTTTTGCAGATTAAAAAAATAGTCACAGAAAAGTGACAAAGTATGCCCATGACCACACAGCTGACAATACTAAGCCTGGCCCTGAGGTCTCCTGAGACTTGGACCAACGTTTTGGCCACAAGGGAGGCAGTCAATTCACAGAACATCTGCTCTGACAGGAGACTGAAGAAAGAATGAGTTAAGGGACTCCAAGTCCAGAGTAAGCCTGTGGATGGATGGTGCTTCCAGGACTCACAGCTTCCCTTCCCTCTGGCCCTTCTTTATGCCCTGGTGTTTTTCAGATTCAGTATCTCTATTAAAACTTCCTACTCCTCTTTCCTGGCCTTGTCTCCCTCTCTTAACCCCTACAAAGGACTGAAACTGGCTGTCAGCTCTGGGGCTTGCCACCATCATAGCAGCCTTTGTTAACAAGTTAAGAATCTACAGGAATCCCCTCTTTGCTGTCTCTACAATCTGTACAAGAGAGCAATCAAATGGATCAGCTGGAAACCCCTAGCTGTGAATGAATAAAAGAGCAAATGAATAGGAAAGTTCAAAGGAAATATTTCACTGAAATATCCTGCTGGTCCCACTTTATTCTGCATTTAAGAAAATAATACCCATGCCCAAACAGCCTCTTTCTCCCTGAAGTAGAGGGTTGATATCACACAGACTGTCTACACAGGGGAACCAATTCAAGGCAGAACTGAAAGTTCTAATTCAATCCAATCAGCCCATGTCATGTGTCTGGGGCCAGTCCAACAGGGCTTAGAATGTGATTTGAAAGAGCCAATGTGAGTTGTCAGTGGCCACACAAGCAGGAATTGATGCCTCAGGTTTACTTGGATGGGGAGTGAGTATGAAGGTTTTGTGTCAGCCTCCTGTGTGCCAGGCATATATGTTTCTAAATTCACTTTGCAACAAACTCATGAGATAGATTTTGGTATTAGTATTCTCTTTTAAACAGACATTCACCCATTTCTTTAAGATGAAAAAACCAGTAAGTGGAAAATATAAATATTGTGTGCAAATCTACAGCAAACATAAATTTTAGGGTGAATCTACCTTTTTTTTTTTTTTTTTTTTTTTTTGAGATGGAGCCTTGCTCTGTCACCCGGGCTGGAGTGCAGTGGCATCATCTCGGCTCACAGCAACCTCCGTGTCCCAGGTTCAAGAGATTCTCCTGCCTCAGCCTCCTGAGTAGCTAGGATTATAGGCATACATCACCACACCCTGCTTATTTTTGTATTTTTAGTAGAGATGGGGTTTCCCCATGTTGGCCAGGCTGGTCTCGAACTCCTGACCTCAGGTGATCTTCCTGCCTCAGCCTCCCAAAGTGCTGGGATTACAGGTGTGAGCCACCACACCCGGCCTGAATCGATCTTTAACTCATTTTTGAGAATGGTGATTTTCTAGGCCTCCCTTAATCTGGACACAGAGCTGTGGAGAAGAATGAGCTAATGAGGCTGTCTAGTTCTTCCCATATTCCTGGGGCAGCCAGGAAGATGCTAAAAACAACCCGAGTTCTAGTTCTAAGGGAATGCCCTTGCAGGGGTAATGTGGGCTGGAGTTCCCTCTTCAGTTCCCCACTCCAGTCCTCAAAAAGACCCACATACCACGGAGTGCATGGTCCCCACTCTAGCAACCGAGTGACAGGGAGCATGATAAGGCCGGAAGAACAACAGCCCATATCTTTCATCTTCTTTCTCATGAATAAAGCCAAAGCAGAAGCAGAATCAAAGCTCAAAAATTGCTGTAACATGGAAATTAAAAGACATAAGTGATGCGATTTGACATTATTTTTCGTTCATAAAGAAAACTTTGGAATTTCCAAACATCGGAAATGCCAAAGCATTCAACTCAGTGCCCACTCCTAGTTGAAACTTCATGTCGGCTGCCTGGTACTGAGTCTTCTCGCCCACAGGAGGGTATCGCCTCTGATTAGACTGACAGGTAAAACGTCTTGAGGGTCAGAGCCATTGGCAAGCTCCAGGAACAAACAGGGCAGGAGTTTTTAACAAGACCTGCAGCTTGTGAGCAGGGAGGCTCCTGGGCGCTAACACCTCGCCACTTTCATTCTCTGGCTGCACACAGGCTGTGCAGACTCAGGGAATCTTTCCAGGGCAGTCGTATGAGAGGGAAAGCTGTTACCTCTCCAAGATTTCATAGTGACAGGAGGCAGCTCCACTAGGATTCCTGATCAAGCCACCAGGTCTGGTGGGAACTGCTTTTTCCACTAAGATTTCTGGGCTTGTTTACATGTGTTTTATTCAGAGCTACAGTAATCTGTTCACAAGAGACAGAAATCCTGGTAAATCAATCCTTAAAGCTTGTTGACATTTGTCCACTTGGCAGATCATAAAAGCCCCTTGAAAATCACAGGAGTAAATGTGTAAACCGCTTTACCAAATTATATGATGTAAACGCCAAGTGAAAGAGTTCTGCAGGATAAGATCGCTGAATTGTGACTGTCTTCCGAATGTAACTTTATTTTGGTCTCGGGTTACATGTGAGGTGTTGCCAAAATCAACTGAAAGAGAGACAAAGACATATGAATTCAGCCCAAAAGCTGGCTTTTAAGTTCTCTGTCTTCAAAAAGACTGGAGATTCTTTATGAGATGTAGTTTTGCATAAACAGTCTTTGTTAACAAAAGTTTTCCCCAAATATCAGTTAAATTTTAACTAGTTCCCTGTAAATGTTATATGAGTGCCAGAAATAACCTCGGCATTTTTGAAGAAAAAAGTAGAACTAGAGAAAACTTCATGGCATAAACACACAGATAAAATACACACTGCAATCGTTGCTGGTAATCAGACCATAGGGGCCTGAGAGTTCATGATTACTGGCAACGCTTTCCGAAGACTATCTCCAGAGAGATTTCTCAGAAGACTGGAAGAGGATTGTCATAGAATAATCATGCATGAAAGCAATTACAAGTGCTCAGTCCTTGTGACAGCACAGGTAAATCTGCACCTGAAGCTATTCTGTCTGATTTGAGGTTTATTCCAGCATCTTTGAGAAATCGGGTCCAAAGTTTAAAGCCCCTTTTAGATATCATAATCATCTCTATAGATTCCGCTTTAAACCTTTTACCTCCATTGCCTAACAATTGCTTGTATCTGAATCTTCCACAGAGACGGCACATTAG
Source organism: Macaca mulatta (assembly GCF_049350105.2). Classification (NCBI taxonomy): domain Eukaryota; kingdom Metazoa; phylum Chordata; class Mammalia; order Primates; family Cercopithecidae; genus Macaca; species Macaca mulatta. Next base: position 67,297,991 of record NC_133422.1, read on the forward strand.
TTTCCCTACATCTTTCTAATTTTACACAATGTACTGAATATTTCGCTGGAAGTGAGAAGTGAGATCCAAAGAGGAAAGCAGAGGAAAGGTGGTAGGGAACGGGAGAGGGAGGAAAAATGGAAATACATTTTACAATGTATAGCTAGGTAAGGAATTCCGTTAATATTCATGTGTAACAGTAAAGCTAATGGTGAGGAACAGCGCCAGGTCTCCAGGTGATCAAGAGCCCTTCACATGTGGAGAGCTTTTGTGGACAGGAGGAATGTGAGATTTCCCGTGAGAGGAGCCTGGATGGGGCTTCTGACGATTCCCTCTTTACTGGGGTGAGGGTTATAAATGTTCTTAGGAAGTACATTTAGACATCCCGGAGGGGATACTAAGGGTTCATAAGACCTGTGGCTCTGTTCTCCTACAATTTATGGACTGCAGGCACATGTCACAACACCACAGAATCTTACACTGATGAGGGGCCTTACGGGGGAAGCAGTTCAATATTCTATTGAGTACATACACCCTCTCCCAGCATTTTCACTCAAGCCTCCTTCAGCCTGTACTGTGGAGGTGGGGAACGCCCTTTGCCCAAAGCAGTCCTTTTTGTCTTGGATGGCTCGGACTCTCCTAAATCTATTTTTTTTCCTGAAATAATCATTGTATTTTCTACTTACTGGACTTCGTTCTATTTCCTCAAGAAACTGAAGAACAAATGCAATTCCTCTTCTTGCTGAAATGTAAAGCAGCAGACAGGGCTCTGTAACCAGCAGTCACGTATTATTTTGGTAGATTTTTCTTTGCCATTCTTTTCCATTAAGGAGAAGAGGGAACAGTGTGCATGTAGGGGACAGAGGGAGACAGTATGCATGTAGGGGACATGTATGCATGTAGGGGACATGCATGGGGACATGTATATATGCATGCATGTAGGGGACATGTATGCATTATGGGACATGTATGCATTAAAGAAGAGGGAACAGTATGCATGTAGGGGACAGAAAGAGGAGACGGAAAGAGGTTACCTAGGCACCTTGGTTTGGGGACTCTGTGTCATGTCTCAGCAATACCAAATCCCCAGGGGTCTTTATGGAGAAGAACCCTTTGCAGATTTCTAACATGTCAATTGCGCTACCTCTACTGACAGAAGAGATTTTTAATTTAGTCCAAATGATATGTTCCGCTTACCCTCCATTCACTCCACATGTTTGCAGGGTGCCAAATATGTGCCAGTGCAGTTCTATGCTGAGTTCAGGAAAGTTTAATGGTGATTGAGACACAACCCTTGTCTTCAAGGAGCTGACTGTCTAGAGCAAAATCTAGATGAGTTAACAGACAGGTCTAGTACATCATAGGACCATAAGAGCCCATGGATAAGGCTCCAATTCAGTCATGAGTAGGCCTAGAAGAACTGTTGTCTGAGAGGAGAACTAAGCAGTAGGCAAGCAAAAGGAACAGTAGTAGAATACCTCCCAACGAAAGAGCCAAGCTTTCATAAAAGGCCAGAGATGGCAGAGAGTGTGACATATCACAGGTACTGTGTAGACCATAAGGTAGGTAGGAACAAGGGTTTGCCAATACCATACAAATACATCTCCGCCTATAGGACATGTGTGTGGTGTTGTAGTCTACACACAAGATTTTATGTACTAAATTGTGTGCTTATGTTTAAGTTATACTTGTATATTAAGGACTAAAATAAAGTTCACACATTCAGAAATCTGATCACTAAGATACAAAGTAGAATAAAGTGTCCTTGACTGTGAAAGTCACAGTCCAGTGGAAACAATATTTTTAAACTTGCATGTTGTCAGAAGCTGGTTATCTAGGTTTGTGAGAGAGTTTTAAATTGTTTGGAGTAATTGGGTTGAGTAGATAGATTTCTGAGACAGAAACCCAAAATAGAAGTCTCTAGTAAAGGTCCGCAATGTTTTCTCTCCTCTTAATCAAAAATAGTAATTCCTATCCTTTAATGGTAATTTAAAATCAAAATTCATTTTGATCAGTGATTAGCTCAATGACCATTTCTTATATTGACCTTTCAGTCTCCACAGAGCTAAAAAAGATAAGGAGTTGAACTGGGTTGCAGGGGAGGCTGATGTGCTTAGAGTGTGGAAATGGCAAGGAATGGGCTGTAAGAAGCTCTGTGAGAAAATTCTGAAAAGGAAGCAAGCCATCACTGGCAGTTAAATGTTTACTAAGAAGGAAGGGCTAGTAGATTCAAATAAGGAAGTACATTTGATTAAAGAAAATTGTTCTGAATTCTACTTAAACTTCTGCCTGCTCCAATTCAAGGAATGTTTTCCTGAGATCCTCTTAATTCAAACCAAGGTTTCTCACCTTGGCACTATTGACATTTTGGGCTGGATAATTCTTTGTTTTGCGGGGTGGGAGAGGGAGCTGTCCTCTGCATTATAGGATGTGTAACATCCCTGGCCTCTAGCCACTAGATTCAAGTAGTACTCCTACACATATATCAGTTTCAACAAACAAAAATGCTTCAAACATAGCAGGATGTCCCATGGGGGTGAAAATTAACCCACTTTGAGAATCAGTGATTTTAACTAACAGGGATAAGGAGCCAGAACACAGTCAAAGAATTTAATGAGCTACTGAAGAAGATTCTTATTGCAAAAATTATTGTAATTCTGCTATGGTAAATTATAACTGTTTTCTAAAACTTTTAACATGAATAATCTACAATCTGTTTGACACACGCGCGCACACATACACACACGTGGATTTTTTCCTAGCCATCTTTATATTGTGTTAGTGCTAAAAAATAAGTTGTGCACTCTGTAATATAAGAGTTAAATGGATTTCCAAATCAGCTTCCTGGGGTTTCAGAATAATTTCATGTTACCATATCAGTGCAGAAAAAAAAAAAAATGTATCTCATCAAAACTATTCCAGAAGCACCTCATTTTGATAGGAAAGTACTTTGTGATGATTACCTAATAGGCAGCATTTGTTGAAACGCTTTTAATAGACCTTTTTTATCACATGCAAAAGAATTTCAATGCTAGTTCAGTCTCCTGTTTCATTCTGTCATGAATCAATTTGTAGAGACATTTAGAAGTCAATAATCCACTGCAGCTTTGATGACAGGTGATTAATTTCTACATTTTAGAGACATAATAAGATTTAGCAATAAAAAGGCCTTGAAGTAACCTACCGAACAGCTTTAATCTCAGTCTTGGGACTGTTGCTAAATATGAATGCTTGTACACAAATGTGAATGATTTAAGTTAGTAGGTTTTATTGCAGACTCCTTGTGTTTTCATATTAATCTTGCTTTACAATCAGGCTATCCATACAATCAATTCATGTTGGATATTTTTTCCCAACACAATGCTTGAAGGGAGGAGGGGGCTAACAAATTATTTACACACAAAGGGTTTGTTCTACAAAAGAAGTCATTTTACGTACTTATTGCTGAGTGGATGACTGATTTTATTGGTGTAGCATGGAAAAAGTAAAAAGAAGTGAAGGTGGCCTTCAAAAGATTCTGACAGATACGTTCAAGGAATGGCTGGTGATGAATGCTGAACCACAGCTAACACTTCCTTCCAAATAATCAGCTGCTCTCCCGTTCATAATGTCTTTCTTTTCATCTTTCTTATTTGAAAATTGACAGAGGCCTCAAAGTAGTTTCTAATTCTTATCAAACGATTTCTATGAATGTAAGCGCTCATAAAAAGAGTGAAGTTAATGTAATCTGAAAAGAAGGGTTTCTCTTCTGCTGCCACTGGGGGATGGTAAACACCCCAATGTGGAAGTTTATTTAAAAATAAATATATAAATCAAGGCAGATGAATTCAGTGTTCTACATAATTTATCACTCCTGACCAACAAATGGAATGTTCTTAGAAAACACTAAGTATTCCTAAGGCAGATGTTCCAGGTTCAGCCGGCTTGTGCCTGTGCTTGTTAAATCTTGGGAGCTTGAGGTTTTGCTTTGTTCTGACATGTTTTCGATGTCAGTGGAGGATCATTGCTAAAAGTCTTCGTGGAAGACATTTTTTCTTTCAGAAGAAAATGACAAAAGAAGAGGTGGCTGCTTGACACACGTACAAAAACAGAGAAGACAGCGTGCTTCTGGGGAAGATCCAAGAACAGGACATGGAGGCAAAAATGAGACTTCTCAGAAGACCACCCAACAGAACAGAAACCAGACTCACCTCCCAGCGCTGTGCCCTCTCTTTTCTCAACCACCATGATCACGATTTTACTTTTCTCATTATTCTCCTTTTTCAAACATTAGACATCTGTTATTATCCATCATTATTTTCTCTTTTTTAATTTAAATTTGGCATGTCTCCTATTCAAGTGTTTCTTAAAACAGTTCCTTCTTCCATATTCCCTGAGTTAGGGCACCAAGCTAGGTATCTAACTAGGGAATCTTCACAGCTCGCCAAGCGGGCTTTGCTGCCTCCAGTCTTACCCTGACCACCCCCCATCTACCCTCAATGCTGCTGCCAGACTAACCTTCCCACAGGACTCCATGCTTGTCTGTTTGCCTTTTGTGTGTGTTCACACATTCCAGGAGCAAATCTGAGCAATTAACACATGCTGGGCACTGTGGTAGGAACTGGGAGTTTGAAGATGAAGACATGGTGTCTTAAATTAAATAGCTCGAAATCTATCCAGATAGACAGACACATAAATAACTAGCAGAGTGGTAAGTGCTATAAGAGTTCTGTGAGTATGTACAGCTGAAGCTGTTATTAATACCTCCTAAGGAGAAGGCATCAGCCTGAAACCTGCCAAATTTTACCAGGAAGAGACGGACTATGCAGACAGAGCAAGCAATTCAATAAATACACAGAGTCATTCTTAAAATAGACAGAAGATAGATGATAGGTAGGTAGGTAGGTAGGTAGGTAGATAGATAGATAGATGATAGATAGAGAGATAGAGAGATAGAGATAAAGAATATCTTCTTGATTTGTTTTCTCTCTGTGTGTCTTCCTCTCTCATCCCATTTTATTCCTTATCTCTTGCAAATTTCGTGAAACACTACTCTCTCTGTTTGCTGCTTTCCCACTTACTCTCCAGTTACCACTTCACTAACACTCTTTCTCCACTTAGAAGGTAGGTAATCTCCTAGATGTCAAATCAAAAATATCCTTTTCCATTCTTATCTTCCTGAACTACTTTTGCATTTAAAACTCTTTATATATATGTGTGTGTGTGTGTGTTTGTGTGTGTGTGTGTGTGTCCTCATTTTTAAAACTCTACTTTCTTGGCTTTGACACACACTCAAGTTTTCTTATATGCCTTCTTCTACCTCTAAGGCTCCTTTATGGGCCTCTGCTTTTTTATCTACCTTTAAAGGTTGAGTTTATGAAGGATCTATTCTCATTGTACACACCTTACTTTGGAAGGGAGGGTGGACATCATTCTTTTGGTGATAAACAGTACTCATTACCATTCTCCATCAGTCTCCAACCCAGACCTCCCTCCTGAAGTAAGAATCATTTTATCTAACCACCTGGAGAACAGCTCATGATATTGTATCTACCTATCCATAGAACATCTGTCAATGGGCCACAACATATTGTTTCTAAAGGGAAGGGTAGAAAGACAAAAATAAAAAATAGCTATAAGCATGTTTCATCTAGACTAATCAGATCCAGTAAGCAAAAACGTGGTCTGTAAAGCAAGGAACACACTCAGGAGTTACACAGATGTTCCAATGAGATACACTAGTATATATATCTAACTATAGTGTGTGTCTATGTAATCTAGGTATCAATAATAATTTTATTTATTAGAGTATAGGATTAAAAAGGTCTGGAGCCCACTAAAATGAAACACAGTTTCTATAAAGACAAGGCTGTGGGTTCAGTTGAGGTGGAGGGAATTATTTTACTCCTTAAATGACAAGATCTTCTATTACTATGTTTTTTACTGCTCAAGAATCAAAAGCTCTAAATTCATATCCTAAACTTGACTGTTATCCTTTCTACATAAAACTTTATTTTTTTATTTCAGGATATCCTCTGAGTTGCAGAAACTAAATTGTAGAGATATCACAAAACTTGACAATCCCATGAGTATTTGATCCCAACACAAAATATTCAGGGTAACGCTCCACCTTCTCTCACTGGTCTTTCAACACTTCTTCTTGGCAAAAAAAAAAAAAAAAAAAAAAAAAAAAAAAAAAAAAAAAAAAAAAAAAGTCGCTTTAAAGATACACAAACAGACAAACACACACACACATACACACAATTGATTATTATTATCACAACAGTTTTAGAGGAAACAGAGGAACAGAGAAAATAAGTAATTTGCTCAAAGCTTGTCTGGATTCAGATCAGTCCACCAGATGTCTCAGCTTTTACACAATTAAGAGAGAGAAAGAAAACAGAAGCTATAAACATGAGAATATACATACACTAAATTTATTCTTCCTTGGGGCCCAGACTAAAATTACATCTCCACTGCCCTCCACCCCTTACCCCAACTCTAGGGGAAGATTTCTTCAATATTTCCCTACATTCAGTGTTCATTCCTAACCCCAATCCTTTGATCAATCTATTTCTACCACCCTCAAATGCCTTTTACCTTCTCTTCCCTGTCCAAATCCTTTCCTTGCTTCAAGCTAACTATACCTTGACTAGAAACTTCTTTGGCAATATGATAAATCTTACCATTTTTAGTTCCTTGTTCTTGAGTTATTTTCATGTATTCAGTTTTTCCCCAGTACAGTGCAATTATCATGAAGACAAACAGCTGTCTTATGTGTTTCTTCTTCTCCATGACTTCATGACTGGCTATCTAATATATTATCAAAAAAATACTTGTCTGAATGGATAACTAGATGGAGGACAGTAAGGAGTAGTAAAATAAATAAATAAAAAATAGTAAGAAATAAAGAATCTTATACAAGTCAATTTTGAACTTATGGGTTAAAGCATTTAAAAAGCTCATCACATACAGATAGAAATAGGACTCTTCTAATAGTTTCAAAAGCTTCATAAAATAGTTTTTTTAATTGTCCCAGCCTCCATGAAGCTGATATAAATAAAGAAGAGAAGTTAACTTTGATAGAGCACTTACTGTGTGCAAGGCCTCCACTGTGTACTTTGAAATACAATATCTCAGTCATGCTGTACAACAGTCCTGCAAAGCATTATTACCCCACTTCTACAAGTGATAGAACTAACATTCAGAGAGGATAGGATTGAACATCCCCAAGATTAGACAGCCATCAAGTAGAGGAGCTGTACTTTGAACTCAGGCCCAAATGAATCCCCAGCTTATCTTTTTCTGTTAGTCTTTCTTTATACATTATAAGGTAACGTTTTCATCCCTGGCTGTTTTGTAAAGCTACATCAACACTAGCTCTGCTTTTCTAAATGTATGTGAAGAGCAGAAGAACGACCACATGGTTCTTGTACTTCCTCTGGTGGTTTAACCATGAACAATCAGCATCAACATTCATTCCAATCTCTACAAATACCCAGAATCTCTGCACTCTGCACCTATCATTGTATATGCCAAGGTCCCACTCTGGAGGGTAAAATTGCCAAAAACGCATATACAATCCAGAGGTTACCGCTGCAGAGACACATTCTCCAATACTCAATATACAAACATAAGAAAATAGACTTTGTCTGAAGTTGCTTTAATGAAAGGGAGCATTGGAAACCATGCTGAGGCAGCTTCCTGAAAACCTTGGAAAGGGCCTCAATCCTGTGAGCCACTGTTTCCTCAGCTGTGACATGGGTAGAATAACTAAAGGTCAATCAAAATAATTTTTAAAAGGCAACTGGAAAATAGTAGGTATTTAATAAATATTATTTTCCATACTCATTGACAGAAATAATTCTCAATAGACATAATAAGAGTGCATAAGAAGAAAACCAACACAAATTATTTGGTTGGTGTAAAAGTAATTGTGGTTTGGGCAGTACTGTCAATGGCAAAATTGCAATTACTTTTGCACCAACTGTATTAGTCCATTCTCACACTGCTAAGAAAGACATACCCAAGACTGGGTAATTAATAAAGGAAAGAGGTTTAATTGACTCACAGTTCAGCATAACTGAGGAGGCCTCAGGAAACTTATAATCATGGTGTAAGGGGAAGCAAACATGTCCTTCTTCACATGGTGGCAGTAAGGAGAAGTGCAGGGGAACGGCCCTTTATAAAACCATCAGATCTCATGAGACCTATTCACTATCATGGGAAGAGCACAGGAGAAACGTGCCCCTTTGATTCAATTACCTCCCACTTGGTTCCTCCCATGACACATGGAGATTATGGGAGCTACAATTCAAGATGAGATTTGGGTGGGGACACAGCCAAACCATATCACCGACCTAATAGAATGCAGACATAATTTGACTAAGGTATAACTTTGACTGTTACTATAATAGATGAAAGGGCTGGGTGTGTTGGCTCACACCTGTAATCTCAGCTACTCAGGATGATGAGGTGGGAGCATGTCTCAAGTCCAGGAGTTTGAGGCTGTAATGAACTATGATCATGCCACTGCACTCCAGCCTGTGCAACAAAACGAAGCTCCTTCTCAAAAAAAAAAAAAAAAGAGATGAAAAAATCAGAACACGTATAAATATGATAGAATTATAGATTATCAAGAACTGTAAAGACAGAAAATTCTTAATTTGATGGGTATTGAAAGAATAAATTACTTGTTCCAACTTCTTGCTTTTATTCTTCAATTATGTGCTGTCATAAATGTATCATGTATAGATACAACATAGATAAGAGGCAAGGAAAATTATTTTAAAACATAACTAGCCTTATTGTCCACTCTTGCAATTTTTCCTGATTTTAGGTACCAAAAACATATAACAAAGATGAAAACGCCACTGAGACAAAAGGATAATTGTTTGCTGTGTTAACTTCAAAGAGCTATTGCAGCACAGCAACATCTGTAATAAAACGACGGATGCCTGTTTTTTCACCAATGTCAAATCATCATAAAATACTGAGGAGAAGGGAGGAATCAAATCTTGCAGTCCTCGAAATCTGATATGAAGTCTATAACCAACCCTGTGCAAGATGGGTAGCTTTTACAAGAGGACAAACACATTGTAAGGGAATGAATCAAAGCAAAGGATTAGATAATTGAAGAGGTGACAGCACATCAGATCGCAGGTGGCAGAGTGAGGTATGGAACAGGAGTTGCCTGCCCAGTAACACACAAGAAGAGTTACGACATTTATGCATTTTCATTTCTACAGGTGGGAACCTCAAATCATTCCATGGGCTAGCCTCTGAGTACCTCTAATCCAAGCCTGCCAAGGATCAGTTGATATACTCCTGTATCGTCAGAGATGGACCCAACATATTTCCAACAATATTTCTTTGGTCCTAACAAGGCACATTTTAAGTCTAAATAACCTGTAAATTCAAACCTTATTTTCTATGGTTAAGATACATGCCCTTGCAGGCTCTATTGTACACAGCCATACATCCAGGAAACATCATTTGACCACCTACTCTATGCCAGGCTGTGTAAGATAATTCTCCTATGATTTCCCATTCAATTTTAACAGGCATGCTCTGCTGTGCATGCTGTTGTCTATTTTTAGTAGATGAAGAACTAAGAATCAAAAACATTAAGAGACTTACCCAAGAAGATATACTTTAGAATGCTTTTCCCCCGTAAAATAGTAGGTTTGATTGCAACTGCAGCATCAAAAGGCAGCAGGGCTAGAATATGCTTACTTTGCACATGAGCTGAGAGCCCTAGAGCCAGAGCCTTCTCTTTCCTCCCATGCCTCTGGGTAAGGATCTCACGTGCTAGAAGTTCTCAGCCAACCCTGGCAGCTTTCGGCAACATTTTTCCCATGTTATTTCAGACAATGGGTTTGTCCTTTTTAAAGACAAAATCGAATTTCTTATTTTCCAACTTTATATTTTGCTATATTTTACAATTTTTCAAGTTTTTCTTTTCTTAGTCATTAGCAAATGAAATAGCAGCATATGGCTAAAAGGCCTAAGGATAAGCTTTCACCCCAAAGAAGGACAAATAATCCTAAAAAAAAAAAAAAAAGATTATTATCCCCTACTAACAGATCTCTATTCCAATTTTAAGTTATCTCCTTGACCTTAAAGACAATACTCTGTGGGAGTGAGAAACCTAAGACCACCGCTCTTCATAAGCCAGTTGAGTTATGAATTTAAAATTTCCCACAAAATGGCAATAAATCCAGATCTAAAGACAGTTTAAGAAAGTTACAGAAAATGTTACTCTCTCATACCAAAAGGTTTTCAGTCCTTAAATAATTTAATTGTTTAAAATCTAAAGTCTTCATATAATCCAGCAATCCCACTACTGGATAGATATCTACTCAAAGGAAACAAAATTCATATATCAAAAAGATGCCTGCACCTATATGTTTATTGCAGCACTATTCACAATAGCAAAGATATGGAATCAACTTAAGTGTCCATCAAGAGATGATTGGGTAAAGGAAATGTGTCATATATACACAACGGAATATTATTCAGCCATGAAAAACGAGTGAAATCATGTCTTTTGCATGGCCATTGTCTTAAGTGAAACCACTCAGAAACAGAAAGTCAAATACCACATGTTCTCATATATAAGTTGGAGCTAAACAATGTGTACACATGGGCATAGAGTGCAGAATGATAGATATTGGAGACCTGGATGGGTGGAAGCATGGTTTGGGTGTGTGGGATGAGAAATTATTTAATTGGTGCAATGAACTTCTTTTTTTTTTTTTTTTTTTTTTTGAGACAGTCTCACTCTGTCACCCAGGCTGGAATATAGCAGCACAAATCTCGGCTCACTGCAACCTCTGCCTCCCGGGTTCAAGCGATTCTCCTGCCTCAGCCTCCCAAGTAGCTGGGATTACAGGCGTGCACCATCACACCCAGCTAATTTTTGTGTTTTCAGTAGAGACGGGGTTTCACCATGTGGGCCAGGCTAGTCTCAAACTCCTGATCTCAAGTGACCTGCCTACCTCGGCCTCCCAAAGTGGTGGGATTACAGGCATGAGCCACTGCGCCCAGCCTAGCCAGTACAATGAACATTAGTTGGGCACATTAGCTGGGCGCAGCGGCTCACGCCGGTAATCCCAGCACTTTGGGAGGCCCAGGCGGGCAGGTCATTTGAGATCAGGAGTTCGAGACCAGCCTGGACCACATGGTGAAACCCCGTCTCTACTAAAAATACAAAAATTAGCTGGGTGTGATGGTGCACGCCTGTAATCCCAGCTACTTGGGAGGCTGAGGCAGGAGAATCACTTGAACCCGGGAGGCGGAGGTTGCAGTGAGCCGAGATTTGTGCCGCTATACTCCAGCCTGGGTGACAGAGTGAGACTGTCTCAAAAATAAAAAAAAATTTAAAAAAAAGAGAAGTTTATTGACTTCAAGAGGCATCTGGGAGCACCTCACTTAATCTTAAAAAGGCATAAAGGGAATCCTACTACAGACTTAATCTTAAAGACAAAGTGCTCCAAATTTTTGGTAGGATTCAATGTAGGAAGTCATGTTGAATAAGAACCAAATCTTGAAATAAATAAGATAAAATTAGTACCCCTTCTACCTCCAATCATGCAACCAAAGACCTGCCGCACATAACTGGGCACTTTGTAGTCTCACCTAAAAAAAACGTAAGATCCTTAACTGAGATATTTGAAAAATTCATGTCACGTTTTCACTTCAGAAGAAACCTTACTCAGCTTGTCCATCTTGGCTTCAGAACACATTTATCTAATAGTAAGCTCTTTTCAACTCATTTCATTCTGAAAGTCAGGTAGAAGTTGGCTGGAGTTAGGATAGTTTCTCCTTAGTCCTTAGGATTAATCTGGTCATTTTTCTGTTAGGAAAACATTCATTTCAATAGAACAGATTTTAGAACTTGATTCAACAACCCTAAAGCATGGCTGGAATTCCAAGATCCCTCTGGGGAAAAATGGGGCTTTATAATAATAACTTCAGAAGACAAGAGTAACTACTGTTTATCCATCACCTACGGGATGTTAGTGGGTGATAATATTGAATAGACTCACGGTGCAGTGAAAATGGGCCAATTTTGAAGCCAGTCAATAAGTGACTTTTTCTCTGCTATTTCCCGGAGAATAGAACAAAAATCTAACACATAGCAGGCCCTCAATACATATCTAAGAACAAATTAATGGATCTGTTTCAACCTCTTCATTTTACATACGACACACAGAAACTAAGAAATTTATCCTTGATTATTAACAAAGTGAAACTCAGAATCTCTAGATTTTCTTCTTTGTCACATTGTGACTTTACCTGTTTTTATTTGTGGGTTTGCTTGTTTTGTTTTTGACGTTTAGGAAATTTAAGCCTGTATTGATTTACCTCAAAGTGCCATAGCACAGAGCTTTCTAAATGTTTTGAATTACAGACGTACCTGGTGTGTGTATTAAAAATAAAGGTTCCCAGACTTCTACCTGGAGATTCTACTTCTGTATCTCTGACCAGGCAAGCCTGGGAAACACGACCTAGCCAGTTCTCTGGAGGAGAGGGCTCTCTGTTTGCTCATCACCAGCACACCTAGTTCAAGCCAGCGAGGAGAGGGTGAGGAGATACTCAGTCTGCTCAGCTGGATGTAGGAATACAGGATGCTTTGTTTATTACTGGTAAGTCAAAGGACACTGAAGAGAGCACCAAGAGAGGTGATTTTGAGGGCAGAAAGCACCTGGGAGATATAGCACTCACCTTTGATTCATTAATTAAATTTGCAGAAAGGCAACTGCCCAAGAGGTCCTGCAGCTGCACATGCTTCCCTCTACCTTTTCATGAGAAAGAAACAAATGACCTCAGGGCAGACTAATGGAGGGTTTGTCTTCTTCCAGAAACTAAGTTTCAGCACCACTGATCAGTATTCAGCCCGCTCTTTCTTTCCTTTTCTTCCTTTCTTCCTTTCTTCCTTTCTTTGTTTCTCTTTCTTTCTTTCTTTCTTTCTCTTTCTTTCTTTCTTTCTTCCTTCCTTCCTTCCTTCCTTTCTTTCTTTCTTTTTCTTTTCTTTCTTTTTTTAACAGAGTTTTACTATTGTTGCCCAGGCTGGCATGCAATGGTGCGATCATACCTCTTGCAATCTCCGCCTCCCGGGTTCAAGTAATTCTCCTGCCTCAGCCTCCCAAGTAGCTGGGATTACAGGCATGCAACACCATACCTGCCTAATTTTGTATTTTTAGTAGAGACGGGGTTTCTCCATGTTGGTCAAACTGGTCTCTTAACTCCTGACCTCAAGTGATCCACCTGCCTCAACCTCCCAAATTGCTGGGATTACAGGTGTGAGTCACCGCCCCCGGCCACATTCAGCCACTTCCATGTTCCCTACCACTGACATGGCCATGTTTTCCTAGCTACCATTGATCAGAAAAAGTTCAAATATAAATATTTATTCGTGCACGAATGAATGAGAAGGGTTCTGTCTTCTATCATTAGTACTATTGTATATGAATTCATTTTGATAGCCCTTTTCTGGAGTCAACATCCTTTCCTTTCTGAGATATGTATAATATAAGCTGAATTATTGTGGATATTAGAAGAGAAAAACAAGAAGAAACAGTGACAAAATAGGAGTAAATACAGGATTTTGCATGCAAAAATGCTAAAAAGCCCTGAAAAGAACAAAACATCGTGAGGAAAATTAAATCAGGCATTATAATTGCAATCTAGTCTCTATCAGTGAAGAAGGAGGTAGATGTAAAGCCAGCAGATGTACTTAAGAGGGATTATTATGTTTTTATGAACTAAGCTAATGTAATCCTGGATTGCAAATTCCATGAACACCATAATTGCTGAATGCAAGTTTCATAAGGGCAAAGTCGATGTCAGCCTGTCACATGGTGGACACTCAATAAATATTGGATGGATGAATGGATGGATGGATGGATGGATGGATGGATGGATGGATGATCTTGGATATTTGAGAGAAGGACAAGGACATCCCTGCAAATATTCTGAGCTCTTTCCATCTCCACAAGCCAAACTGTTTTAAGTCTCTGAAACCATGGTGAGATACAGAAGACAGTACTTACAAGGTGGAAGTCAGTATTCCTTTTCATAAAATCAACAATCAATAATACATTGGAAAACCAATGTATTATTCTATGAGGGCTGCTGTAGTAAAGTGCCAGAAACTTGGTGACTTAAACAACAGAAATGTATTGTCTCACAGTTCTGGAGATGAGAAGTCTGAGATCAAGCTGTTGGCAGAGTTGGTTCCTTATAAGGGCTATGGGGAAGAATCTGTCTGATGTCTCTTTTCTGGTGGCTTGCTGACAATCTTTGGCATTCCTTGGCTTATATACACATCACCCAATCTCTGAGTTTTCATATGGTGCTTTCCGTGTGTGTGTGTCTCCACCTTTCCCCTTTCTTATAAGGACACAAATCATATTGGATTAAGGCCCACCCTACAAGACCTCATTGTACCTTGATTACCTTTGTAAAGACCCTATCTGAGGTTCTGACAATTAGAACTTCAGTGTGTGAATAGGGGTGGGGGGACATAAATCCACCCATAGCAACCAGTTACCAAAATAAGTGCCACATAGAATGCATAGCATCTGCAACAAAACAAAAGTAAATTATTGTTTAAGCTTTTCACTGAAGGGGAGAGGATATTCCAGTAACAAAGAGAGAGTAAATAAAAATTAGTACAAATAACTCATTGTTACTTAGCCATTTCTAAAATGCAATTCAAATTCTCTTCATTTAATTACTATTAGTTTAGTGAGTGTACTTTTTAAGAATATAAACACACAGTTCTAGTGCAAAAATATTTCTTAGTAGAATTACTTCCCATATCACTTCCCTCTCATCTTCTTTTATATTTAACAACTAAATTCCTCCAACACAGTGGTTTTTAAGAAGCTAGCTGCCATGGTTGGAAAATAAATATCACATATAGTATTGCATGTATTTTGGAGAGATGTCAATCCAAAATAAATGGAAAGTTCTAGCTTTTGAAAAGATAATGTTCTAAGAAAATTTACTTACCCAAACAGTTCATTTCCTGACGATGATGAACAACTGAGATTGTGCTATTTATAGAAGTGGTTTAACTGAATATATACAAATGATAAAGTTCAGCTCATTTTATGTGAGAAAAAGTACCTTTAGGAAGAATAAAAAGGAAAATACTAAAATAATATCCAACAAATTTTTTAAAAACTTAGATCTTCTTTATAAGTTACATCCACTGGGAGTCTGGTAAACATCAAGAGTAAAAGATCAAATTCACTGTTATAGCAACAGTCATAGTATTTGGCATTTTTGCTCTATGAAAGGGGCATCGAACATATCCTCTGAGCATACTAGACTTGAAAAAGAGAAAATTAAGGGGGCTAAATGTTAAGTCCTACAGTTAGAAAGCTCAAGAGAAATATAGTTACATTCACACAGGCACAGATTCTAAAGGGGAAAACAGGCTCCAAATGTGAAGAAGCTTTAGGGAAAAAATTTATTTCACTGTTCAACAATTATAATTCTTCCTGAAGGGAAGGAAAGAAGTTTAAATCAAGAAGCCTTTGATATAAAAATCAAGAACTCATGTGTAGTTACACTAATAAATAGAATTCTACAGATAGATAACCAGACAAAGGATTATACTGAAACAGAAAATACTCCTTGACCCTTTCTGGGTCCTCACAACAGGGATGCCTCACACAGCCAGCAGCTCCCTACCCCTCATGGGAGGAGGAGCACACAGGTGAGCAGATGCAAGAGCCAGAACAAGCACTTCTGGGTTACAGCAGGAGCAAAACTCCATGCAGTCCAACAGCAGCATCTAGGGAGTTACCCACGACCCCTGAAGCCCCAGAGGACGTGTGTTACAGTGTGCTCCTTTACCTTTGCTCTCTGTAGACAGCTTAAGTGTTAACATCTCAGTGGAGTGTCAGTGTGACAGCCTTTTGTATCCACACCCGAGTCCTTGTCTGGCACCCAGGAGGAATGAGGTTGCATGAACAAATTAAAGGATGATGAATGCAAAGGATTTTATTGCCAATGAACATGGCTCTCAGTGGGAAGGGAAGCTGGAAGGGGGATGGAGCAGGAAGATGGTCTTCCCCTGGAGTCCAGTGAGGGACTCTTCTCCGAAGTCCGGATGTCAAGTCGCCCCTCCGAAGTCAAGCTGCTTCTCTCTGAGGTCCAGCTGCTTCTTGTCTTCTCTCTTTCTATGCCTTCTGCCAGTTGGGTCAGGGGTTTTTTGGGTACAGGATTGGGGGCAAGTCCAATTATTTTGGATGTAATATTATCTTGGTGATCCATGGCATACCAAAGTGAGTTTGAAAGTCAAAGATAATTCACAGGTATTCAATATTAAAGCAACTGGTGATAAAGAATAAAGAAGAATGGGTTTTATTTTTGTGTTCTCACTCATACGTGGAAGCTAAAAATTAAAACAATTGAACTCATGAAGATAGAGTAAAATGATGGTTTCCAGAGGCTGGGAAGGGCAAGGAATAAGAGAGAGTGGAGATAGCTAATGAGTGCAAAAATATAGTTAGAGTGAATAAGATCTGGTATTGGATAGCACAACAGGATGACTAAGTCAACCATAATTTATTATATATTTTAAAATAACTAAAAGAGTGAAATTGGAATGTTCCTAACACAAAGAAATGTTAAATGCTTGAGGTGATGGATACTCCAATTATCTCCATGGGATCACTATACATGTGTGCCTGTATCAAAACATTACATGCACCCCATAAATATATACACCAGCTATGTACCAATAAAAATCAAAAATTAAGGGGCCAGGCATGGTGGCTCACATGCCTGTAATCCCAGCACTTTGGGAGGCCAAGGAGGGCAGATCACGAGGTGAGGAGATCGAGACCATCCTGGCTAACACAGTGAAACCCTGTCTCTACTAAAAATACAAAAACTAAAATAAAATAAAATTAGCCAGGTGTGGTGGCACACACCTGTAGTCCCAGCTACTCGGGAGGCTGAGGCAGAAGAATCACTTGAACCTAGGAGGCAGAGGTTGCAGTGAGCCAAGATCGTGCCACTGCACTCCAGCCTGGGTGAAAGAGCAAGAGTCCATCTGAAAAATAAAAAATAAAAATTAAAAAAAAAACCACACACACAATAAACAGAATGAAGAAGGGTTTAGAGGGAAAGATTACAAGTTCAGTTGCTAGACCTTTATTTTGAGGGAAAAAATCTGCATTTTACATATTTGATATATTCATTACATAGTAGGGTTTACCACATGTATTAGCCCATTTTCACACTGCTGTAAAGACACAGCCAAGATTGGGTAATTTATAATATAAAGAAAAGAGGTTTAGTTGACTGGGTCCATGTAGCTGGGGAGGCCTCAGCAAACTTACAATCATGGCAGAAAGGGAAGAGGCACATCTTACATGGCAGCAGGTGAAAGAGTGAGCAAGAGCAGGAAAAGCTGCCTTTTAAAACCATCAGATCTCGTGAGAACTCACTCACTATCACGAAAACAGCATGGGGGAAAACGCCCCTATGATCCAATCATCCCCCATCTGGTCCCTCCCTCAACATGTGGGATTATGGGGATTGCAATTCGAGATGAGATTTGGGTGAGGACACAGAGTCAAACCATATCACCACATAACTCCATTTATAAGGATTCTTTAGCTTTAAAAAAGATTAAAAACATATGGATTTGAATGAAGGTTTTTGCATAGTTATTCCAATTCCATTTTTAAAAGGTGAAAAGGAGGTGCTTATACAGTTATGTGATTTTTATCTATATACCAAATCAGTGTCAAACATAGATATTTTAGGCTGTGGCTTGTGACCCTAGCCTTGTGCTCAGATCCCTTGAACACACATAGCAAAGAACATCATGAATCACTAAACTTCTAACCTGGTAAGGACCTTAAGTTTCTCCTAGTCCAAACCTTTGATTGTGCAAGAAACTGAGTCTCAGATTTTGCCATGGCTCCCATAGTTAGTGTGGTGACAGACGCCAGATTAGAATCTAAGAGGGAAAACCCTAATCTGGCATGAGGCCCACTGCTACAGCCCACCCCAACGTGGAATGCTAAATCTGGCAGTAAAATTGATAGCATCTGATGACACTTTGAAAATAAATTGCATTTTCTATTTTAAAAAATCAATTGTATTACTTTATTCAATCCTCACGACTTCATTAATTAGGAACAAGTTTCCCCCTGTACAGATAAGAAAACTAAAACTTACAGGAAAAAAGTAATCTGCCTAAAGTCACATAGCCAGTAAGTGTTAAACTTGAACTCAGACCTTGAAATTCCAAGGTCTTTTCTCTAATACCTCCAATTATAAGAGAAATAAAATTAAACAAACACACAGATATACTTCATTAATGCTATTTTTAGGAATTAAATGCTAAATTTCACATACGATCTTTTGCAAGACAGCAAAAAATAAACAAAATATACAAGGTTTGTATATCCTGGTAAAATCAGAATTTTAAAAACTGCTTACCTAATACATTTACCTTGACCTCATAGATTACCTTTAATACTACTCTTGCCCTGATATATTTGACCTCTATTCATAGAAAATGAAATGCAGCTATATGGATTGATTTTTAGATCTCTTTATTCAAAGTAAAAGATGAGCCAAAATCAAATTTTAGTATGTCTAATATTTATGCTTGCAAAGACAGTCTAGCAAGTGTCAACTTTGGGTGTATATTAGCATTATGGAAGATCAGCAGGTATTGGGTGAAAAGGCCATCATCAAGAAGACAGTCCCATATAACAATAAACATAGCTCCAGAGAAGCATCATTTTAAAAGTACACACAACACTCAGACTTTAATTATATTCACAGTATTCTTTAAGTTAATTTTTCTAAAATGTATAAAACTAATTATTTTTCAAAACCAAGTTTCAGACAACTTTCTTCTTATTCATAGGTTGAGGTAATCAGCCAATATGGTAGAAAGAAGAATGAATGATATTCTAAGCGACATGGCTCATGTTATCACAGGCAAAGACTTAACAGTTACTTGTCTCCTTCCAAATCTGGCTCTATCACTTGCTATCTGTGTGACAGTGGCCCTGTCACTCAGCTTCATTATGCCTCAGTTTCCTCATTTGTTAAATAGGGATAGTAATAGTTTCACCTACCTCATAGAGTTGTTATTAGGATCAAATTAATATTCATAAGGCAGGCAGAAAAATATTTAGTACAAAGTAAGTGTTTGACAAGTGTTTGTCAATGAAGCAAGCTATGCAAGTGTAGACAAGTTACTTAACTTGTCTGGGCCTAGATTACATTCTTTATAATATGAAGAGATTGCACAGCCTCTAATCTGCTGAAGTTAAATCCTGATTAGTCATATATCTGAAACTATTGACTATCTTTCTCTGAATGACTAGGCAAATTTTGCTTCCAACATATGTGGATGTCAAGTCACCTCTGGGGAATAATTAGAGGAGGAAACGGTGTAATGTAAAGAGAAAAAAGAGGTAAAGCCAAAGGGAAGAGTGGAGTTGTTGGAAATTAAATATTGGGAGGCTGGATTGTGGGGTTGTGCTTTGAAGCTTGAACTTTAGGGGCAGTTTGGCCTTGGCCAAATCCAGCTTCTAACCTGTATGACCACTGAGAGATTCCTTAATATCTCTGAGTCTCACAATCCACATGTCTATTATGGTACAATAGTAGTCCTTACTTCACAAGTAGTTGCTAATAAGAGTATGCGTATAAAGCATAAGGCTTGGAACTAGTAAAAATGTAATAACTTGTTTGGGTGGTGACTAAAATCATGATGATCATGATGTCTGTAAGAAAATTTAGCAATTTTCTAACTAATCTCCTATCAATTCACAAATTGTTATAAATATAAAAGTTATATCAAGTGTGAGAGGAGAGGCTTAGCTCCACTGAATTCCTATTTCAATGGTCAAGTTTACCACATTTAAGTTATGTAAATATAACATGAAAGTAAAAAAAAAAAAAAATGCTATCATGATTTATCGCTTTCATTTAAAACTCTTTCATTTAAATATCCACAATTTTAAAGTTTTCAAATGGAATTTTTAAAATAACCAATAAGGTATTCAGTGATTTCGTTTTAAGTTAAAGAGAAACAGAGCGTTATGAATCACTTGAGGACGTGTGATTGCACAGTGACAGGAATCTAGTGCAAGACATCCAGTTCTTCAGATGTGAAGATGCTTCTGCTAGGCATTATTATCAATGTGATTGGTGCAGCCCAAATAAATAGAATTACTAACAATTTTGCAAGCTGAAGAGATTTTACTAGGCCAAATAAGTTGTTTAACTATTTTCAAGGCTATCCATAAGCATTATATTAAATCCATAAGAATGTCTTTAGGGGAAAAAATTATGCTCAAAGCTAATTTTATATATTTATTTGTAATGCTTATGAAAGTTTTAATATTGTTTTCTATTTGGATTTAACTATATTACTCTTTTGGTAAAGTATGGTAAATGCTATTAAAAAATTAAATAATGTACAAAAGAAGATAAAAATTATTCCAAAACCTGACACACAGAAATAATCTGTTGACACTTTGAGAAATAATGTTATCTCTCTCTCAAACATATATGCACATATGAATTACGTGTGTATGGTTTTACATTACTTATATCATGCCAAATGGTATTCTTTAGCATGTTTTTCTCTCAAAAATATCATATGGTCCTTTTTCTTGTCACAATAAATATGAATCCATACCATCATTTTCTTTGCAATATTATAGCCACTAATACACATTAGCTACATTTTCTTAAATCGATCACTGATGAGCACTTAAAACATTCTTATGTAATCATTTTGTGGAACATGATTACCTTCTTTCTCTGGTAATCCTTCAGGCCAATTAAAAAGTATTTAAAGAAAATATTTAAAAAAAATAAAGATCCCATTCATAGCAGCAATTTAGACATTTAACATGTTATATATTCACATAATACATATTTTAAAATATTTTTATTCTCCAAAATATATACACAAAGAAATGTCTAGATCCTACAATAAGAAAACTATAAAACTCCACTACAGGACAATTCTTGAAAAAATGGAAAAGTAAACCTTGTCTTAGACATGAAGATTCAATGTTGTTATAAAGTCAGTTCTACCTAAATCAACTCATAAATTTAGTATGATCCCATTTTAAATCCCAGAGGACATTTTGGTGATTTGAAATGTTATCTAAAAAATAAAGATGCTGGAATATTGAGAATATTTAAGACAATTCTTAGGCCAGGCGCAGTGGCTCACACCTGTAATCCCAGCACTTTGGGAGGCTGAGGTGAGCAGACTACCTGAGATCAGAAGTTGGAGAGCAGCCTGGCCAACATGGTGAAACCCTGAATCTACTAAAAATACATATATATATAAAAAATTAGCCAGGCATGATGGTGGGCACCTATAATCACAGCTACCCCATAGGCTGATGCAGGAAAATTGCTTGAACCCGGGTGGCGGAGGTTGCAGTGAGCCAATATCTCGCTACTGCACTCCAGCCTGGGCAACAAGAGTGAAACTCTATCTCAAAAGAAAAAAAAAAAAGGAGTAGGAGGAAGAGAAGTAGGATGCAGACAGGAAAATGGGAGAAGAAAAAGCACAAGAACAAGAAGGATAAGGAGGAGGAAAATGTTTTATAAGATATTGGAATGCATTGTATAGTTATCGTGATTAAAACTATGTGCCATGTGGTACTGGCATAAGATTATGTGGTAAGATCAATGAAACAGAATACACATTCCAGGAAGTACATAAGTGATTTATTGTACAACAAAGGTGTCAATTCAAATCAAATCTGAACTATTCAATGAATAGGGAAAGTTGTAATTGTTTATAAAAAATTAAATTAAGGTAGATACCAACCTCATGCCATACGCTATAACACATTTCAGATAAATCAAATATTTGAATTTCTAGAATAAACCTACAAAAGTAAACTGTGATGAGCTATTACATAATTTTTAAATAGGAGACATCTTTTAAACATGTCACAACAGATGGAAATCGTAAAAGGAATGAATGTATCTGTTTGACCATGTAAAATTTAAATTTTCTGTATGACTTTTTAAAAAAACTAGCATTTATAATGTTGAAAGTCAAACCACAAGCTGATACCATTTGGACAGCATTTGTTCCTTTGAAAGAAGGCTTTTACCTACTACCATTGCCAAAAAGTTGTTTTATAGAGCCTCAAAAATCTCAATACAGGTGCACCCTTGACCCCACACCAACTATATCTGTTATTTTTTAAAACTGCTTGGTTTCTTCAGTTCTTCCAAATAAGCCATCACCTGTTGCCTGCTGTTAATGAATTGTTGTTTTAACAACTATATAACAATGTAAACCTATTTGATATAGTCTTATTTTATCATTTCAGTAAACCTAACATCTGACGCTGACATTCTAAAAAGGTATCTCTTTAGTCTCTTAAGAAATATTGAGAAAGGGTTTCTGTTTTACCTGAGATAAGCTTCCTTAAAGGTACAAGGGTCCCTGCTGTAGTTATTACTAACTGATACACAATTTCAGCACAAAACACTTCCTGGGCTGCCTCAACTCTAAGATAGAATGCATAATAGAAGAGAAAATAGAATAGCCTTTAATAATGGCTATCTATATTTTGTTCCCCCATCACTGACAGAAAAAAAAGTATGTCAATAATGTACATTAATATTTTCTATATTTTAAAGTTTGAGTGAATGCATGTAGATCATTTGAAACATTGTTAGCACCCTACAAGCATCCAATAAATGTGGGTTGTTAATATCATCATTAGTAATTATTATTTATCCAAATCAAGACAGAAGCACCATAGAGGCAAGAAACGATTACCTACGCCCTATCAAATGAACAGTATATGTGTATCCATCGGAGATCGGCACTGAAGTGAGGAAACAGACAATGGCTCTGAGCTGCAGGTGCCAGGGGACAATTAATGGTGTCTCACCAGTAATATCATGGCACTGTGCAAAGGATTTGGGGTGGGGGTGTCCACTGATGTTCTTACCAAAGCATGTTTAAATTGTTCTCTCATGTCACAGTGCAATGCTCGTCATGACCAAGGGAGAATACAAGGAAGAGAACAGGGGCGCTCCGGGTGTAGAAACAATGGGGCCCAGTAACTGATAAGGCGGGCAACTAGCATCTTTAGGGCAACCAAGAAGGATGCTATTTAGAGAGAACTTTGTGCAAGTGAAACAGGTGGTCCAGGGCAGAGGGTGTGAGGCAAGAGCCATCCTGGGCTTTCCAATGAGACCCCAGGCTAGACCAAAACAAAAGCTATGTTTATATAGTCCCTTACTATGTTTATAACCCCCTTACTATGTTGATATAGGGTTAAAGGTCCTCATCTGTTCTTTATGGTAGAGGGACCAGAAATGAATATTAGAACCTACCGTATTTCATTTAGTGTATGTTATATATTCCGTAGAACTTGGATGTTTTTCAGAATGTAGTTTCAGCCTATCTCAACAGATCAAAACACCCTGGTCTTTTTCAAAAATCCCTGAATTAAAAAACAAATACAAATCAAAACTCTGGTACCCTGAATGGACAAAATCGAAAACAAGGACATACTTCCAAATGATAAGTTAACAAACTTACTGCAACCTGGGTATGCTAATATTGGATAAGGATCTCTTAATGTAAGGCATCTGGAAATTCCTGATGACTTAATAGATTTGTCTGGTTTTGGTCATACATTTGCTTCAAACTGTTCTTCTGTACCACAGATAAAGGAAGATTCCAGACACAATATTTAATTAGTACCTAATTAAGAGCATCAACATGATAAGTGATGCAGGTTCTGGCCCCACTGTTTGTACCTGGATATGGGTAAACAGTTCTAGTGAATCTTGGCTGTCTGACAGCTCTCAGCTGTCACTGGCACTACATAACCCAGGGAAGGTGCTGACGCTCCTTGGCAAGTGTACACTAGTAAACATTCAAAGCAGTTGGAGAAATCCAATCACACCAAGTAAACCACTGAAGAGAAAATATGGGAGTCTGGATCCAGCAACATATTCCTACATATGTGCTTCATATTCAGCCTAAGTCATTATTCCAGTCATCTGAGTTAATCAATGCCTTTCCACATGTAACTGAGGCATCAACTATTCCAAGGGTATCTTTAAGAATATGTTCACCCAGATAGAGTCAGTACAACTGCCAAAAACCAAATGCTATGTTCAACTGATGCAAGTAGAATTCTTGATGAACTGCAATTATCAAATTGACTTGCCTCTGGGGAGCAACCTGCCTTATTCCAAGCCGCCAAGGGAATAACATCACTATGACACCTTGAAATATCTGGGATTATTAATTTTTTTTTTACCACTAACCAACTTTTTTAAAAAGGAAAACTGTGTGACTAAACTTCTTGTACTTTCTTACACACTAACCAATTGTGTGACCTTAGACTGGCCATCTAACCTTTCTGGACCTCAGTTTCTTCACCTATAAAATAAGAGAATTAGCCCGAGTACTTTCTATAAGCTCTTTCAGTTCTAAAATATGATTTGGTGCTACGTATTTATATAGCTTATTCTTTCTGCAGATTTCAAAATCTCTCCAGAGACTCTCATTAGTATTCTTAATATTGCGGTGAGGAAGGCAAGTGGCAAGGTTTATTATCCCCATTTTTTAAAAAAGAGACAATGAGACATTTTGCTGACACAGCACTCTTGACCAAGTAAGGACTACAAGTTAGGTGTCCTGATACTAATTAAGAACTCTGTTAAGCCACTTTGCTACTAAACTAAATAGAAAGGCTCTGATGAATAAAATATTCTGTGCTCATGGAAGGAAAATATAGTTTGATCATCTTACAGAGACGTAATGATTTAAAACAATGATTTCCAAACGGTAACCCATACAATATTCTGGGTAGTTTACTCAGGTCTCATTGCCATGTCGCTATACATATTTTCTCTTTTCTGAGACAAGTATCAAAATGTGAGTCTACTAACGTGGGAGCGTGTTAAAGAATATCTTCGAAAAAAAGTAAGAAGAGTGTCTGAGGTAATAATAATTAAATTTCCGATAGAATATTTGCAGAAAATAAGCTATATAGTCCATATTAATATATTGAAGTGTTAACTTAAACTCAATCATACATATCAATAGAATGAGATTATCATCCAATAAATAATTCAAAACATTTTTAATAATAGTATCTTTATTAAGAACTATGAAGAGTCTAAGATTTTACCATATTTGCATGCTAGCAAGTTAACCTGCCATCATTTCATAGATGCTGGCAGAAGACACAATACCCCTAGGTTAGAGACAAAGGATGTTACTATCAGTAACATCAATAGCCAGAGTATCATTATTTTTGCTTTGGTTTGCCAAATCCCAGTCCCCATAGAGTGATGCAAAGAGGGACAGGTGACCCTGCTCATGCATAACATTGCATTAGAGGAGAGAAGACCTCAGCTCAGGGATCCTGAATCATTTATTGTAATAAACAGCAAGCTTGTCTGCCCTTTTCTCCAGGAGGTGATACTATCTCTAACTCCTAAGGCTGTTCACCTATACAAACACGCCTGAAACGATAATCCAAAACAAAATCAGTCAACGCTTCTGTCTGCAAAAAGTGCAGAAGTACAAGAGACTCACAGAGAAAATCTCCTATTTTCTGATTTCATTGCACTATCTGTATATCTGAGAATTCTTAAGTACTCAACATAAATAATGTAAACAATATTGAGGAAGAATAGGATATCCCCCTCCCCTCCTCACCCCATACTCTTACTGGATGTTTCCTTGATTCTCCTCCATCCCGATAGTTCAAAAAATCCAAAGCCAAAAAGTAACTTCTTTGGTTCACACTTTTCTGCCTTACTTTCATTCATTTCCACTTATTAAAGTGGGAGCCACATGTGTGGTGGGTAAGCATGCCCTCTAGAGTCAGGTGTAGCAGAAAAATCCTGGAAATGCTGCCCACTAGTTGTAGGGCTTTGGCTTGGTTATTAAAGTCCTCCGTATCTCAGCTTTCTCATCTGTAAAAGGAGGGTGATAACATCTACTTCTTAAAGTTTGGGGGAAGATTAAATCAGTTCTTCTATAGGAAGCTCATAAAACAGTGCCTGGCACATACACATTTGATAAAGCTTCTGTTAATCAATAAACTTTTTTTAGGTTAGCTAGGAAAGCTTATTCATCAGCAAACTACTTACCAAATTGCCAAAGTTAACGATATATTACTAAATCATTGACAACATTAGGGGAAACATGTAGATAATGAATAGTGCACTTTTTTAGAATCTACATATCATTCCTAGTTTGTTCTTATGAACTGAGGGAGAAAGAAGGGAAAAAATTAATCTAATTCAAATATTATAAAGAAAATTATTTTAGAATAGTTTATTGTATTAGATATATCTCCTTAATAAATGAGCATTTTCTTCTGTGTTTGAGATTTAAAATTGCTAATTTTGTTTTTTAAAAGATTGTGAGATTATGATGCATAAGCCGTGACCTTCCTCTCTGTATAGAAAAAGTCTAGTTTCGTGGAAATATAAATTATTATTTTAAGTGGAAATGTGAACGCCTTAAATGTGGTACAATGAGGAGTTTTTATTTTTATACAAGGAAATAGAAAACAAGAAGTAAATAAATGGCAATGACATTTTGAAAATGACATTTCAGAATATTTAAAGGACCACAAGAACAGTAAGTACATCTTGTGTGCAACTGTCTTTGAAGTTCTAATCTCAGTTCATGCCACTAAATCATCAAGAAAGATTATTTTTAACTTGTTATATAAAGGCTTTAGAAAAAAAATCAGGAAGTGCTCTCTGAGTATGAAATGTGAAGCAGAAAGAAGTATTTGTACATTCTGAGTGTACCAAGGTGATATATGTGTGGATCATGGAGAATTAATTGGTCCCAAATTTTCCAAAAGAGTAAGAAGAGATTTACAGAACAGGAACGACACATTTTCCTAAACATTTTCTTTGAGATGCTTTGGAATATTTGCGTGTGGTTAAACCACAGTACAGATTTATCTAATCAACAAAATATTGTCACTGGAAACTCCACGTGAACCTGAGAAGAGGCCCCTCTGGGAAGAACACCAGCATCCCTATAGTCCCAGAGAAGAGCTTTAACACCAGACAGAGGAAGGACTCTGCAATCCCTCTGCAACCCCAATCGGTTTGCTCCTTTCTGCAAGTCTTTTTCCTCTCCCCTTTCTCTCCCACCTTTCTCTCATTTTCCTCTTGCCACCTCTCTCAAGAACACACACAGATCTCTATGTTCTTACCTCTCTTAATCTAATCTATCTCTTTGCCTACAATTAAAATTTTCAGGGTGCCTTCCTTTCACCTAAAATAAATAATAACATGTATAATAAGTACTTTCTCCACATACTGAATTTCATCAAATTATTGGTCAACATTTTGACTATAAACATTCCCTTACTTTGGGTCAGCGGTGAGATCCTGCATTCATCATCTTTCTTCCAAGAGAGTGAATTGCTCTTTCAGTAGTACACTGTCTACCTTTCTTTAATCATGTCTTGAAATTTTTATTTTTATAATGGGAAACATAAATGGTGCCATCTCTGCAGTTGGGGAGAAAATGGAAAGATCCAAATTTCTCTCACACTTTAATGTGGGTGAGCCATGATCTACTTGTTAAAATTCTTGGATTGCTAATAAAAGTCATAATATACCAAATGGTGGTAATTTGGATGAAACAAGCATATCAATCATTGAGGAATGGGCTCATGGCTCTTTATCTGGGCAGAATCATTAAGTAGAATTTATGATATATAATGTATACTATTAAGCAGCTTCCATTAAACTTGCCTGCCAAACTCATTCCATATAGAGACATTTCTGAAAGAAAGATGTATGCAAGAGCGCCACCTATAGTAAAACTTCCACATTTGTTTTACAATGTTAAAACCCACAAAAATACTAGATTTTGAAGAGAAGATTTTAAAGGCAAGAATAATATCCAAGAAATGAGATTTATGGTTTAAAGTATAAATAAAAAACCACCACAAAAAAAGAAATGGTAAAAAGTTTATTTCAATAAAAATATGAATAAGACAAGACTTTTTCTGTTTAAGGAAGAAATTGCTCTGATTTTCCAGATAATTTAAACCACAGGAATAGTCTTTCTTCTAATTTAAATAAATAATAATTCAAATACAAGCATTATAATTTTTACTATTTTTTAAATATTCTCTATTTTGCTTTGTAACTGTGCTTTTCGCAAACTGCTTTTTTTTGAAACCTGAAAACAATAGCTATTTAAAGCACAAGTAAACTTCTTTCTGACGTTTAATTTTTCAGAAAATACATCCCTTAAGTACTTTACTTCAGCATATATGTAAGAGAATGCTAAGGAAATGGTGACTAGAAGTACTGCTGGAGAAATGTCCTTTAGGAGTTGATATCCACAGAAATTTAATCTTAAATACTTGTTACTTTGACCTAAAAGCTAATTATGAGGGAGTTGAGCCAAAAAGTGAGATGAATAAAAAGAAATTTCATTGGTATTACAGAGATAGTTGCCAGAAACAGCTTACAAATCATGAATCTACGCAGAGATGAAAAGTTGAGTCTAAATTATTATTCGACTGGGTCCTTAAATCAATGGAGAGCAAAAAATGATTGCAGTGGACACTGAATTTTCAACTATAAAGAGTCAACATGGCGGCATGCCCAACGGTCTTTTACTGCGGGTCGTTGAGAGAGCGAGAGCTCTTTGCTTTTTCATCTCTAAAAAGAGTATGGTTTTTTGTTGTTGTTGTTTTTTTAAACAAACAACAACAACCAAAAAACACCTAAGCTAAAATAAATCGTTGCTGCAGATCACATAGAAAGCTGCTCAGCTCTCTGACCAAGTGTGGCTTGGCAGGAAGCAAACCACGAGGGGCCGATGCCCTGCAGGTCCCCCTCATTATCTCACACTTGGGCCCTTTGACTTTTCGTGGGCCCATTGTTCATTTTGGTGAGGCTGGATTTTAAGTAGATTCAGGGCTCATCAAGCAAGGTGCCAAACAGAGAACACTACAAACTGATGTCCTGTGTTTGCAGAGCTGGAGGAGCTGGGACAGCAGCCGCTTTCCCAGCATGCACTGAGACAGTGCTTCATCCTTGCCCTGGGAGGCCGCTTCCCAGGATGAGAGGATAATTCTCTCACTATAGCCCATTCAATCTTCAGCCTCTCGGCTGACGCTGCCAACAGAAGTGCCAATTAATGCCAATTACAATGGTGACTTTTCTGATATGGGCACCTACTCATATAGGCCATCAAACAGCCATCATATATTAATGACTGTCAGTCATTACCAATATGGGCGAAGTTTGAACTAGTGACCTAGAGGAGAACTGCTCTTTATCCTACTTCCAACTCCCTGAACCGTCCAATTCCCCTCCCCCTTTCTTGGCCAATGTTCTTAATTATGGTTTTGTACCTGAATAATGAATGTGCTACATTTTGACAGTGACAATTGCTGAAACTGTGACAGCAGAAATGCAGTTACTGTCTGCCATTTAGCTATCCCTGTCACAGCCTTCAGGCCAGCGAGGTCCAGCTCACACCTTCAGGGGGCACTACTATGTCCTTTGTCATTTAATCGAATGCATTTTTTATTTGTCTTTACTACTCCTTAGAAATAAGGAGAGCATTTTTATGCAGATAAATGTGTCATGAACTTCCATGCAGATGCTGCCATTAGTTGTTTCTTATCTGCTCATTATTTTGTATAGCCTTATGAGACAGAAACTCCCCGTACAATTAAATATGCTGCAAATTAATCTGGAAGTGCACCTTTCTGTTTCAAAAAGGAAAAGCAAGTTAAACACAATAAACATCCTAAATGATAGAAAAGTGTCCAGTTCCTTTTGTAAACACATCCCTTAACCTTTCTTTTCTTTAATCTCCTTTTAATCTAGTCTGGGGTGCAAACCCCTAAATGACCCATTGCTGTCTGCTGTCTGATGTGGGTGTTATCATGTTTTCAGAGACTCTGAGACTCACCTCATTTAATTCTCAGCACTGCAGCCTGCAGCAGTCAGGGCATCTATTTCATGTTTGCATTACTCCTAAATTTGGGGGGAAACATTTAGGAGAAAGAAACTGTTACTAAGCCCCTCACTCTACCTTCCAAGGAGCCAGAATGAAGACTCAGCAGTTGCCCACATACCTCACACGTCAGAAGAGCAAAAGAAGTAACCAAATGTAAAATACATCGTGTTTCCAACTCCTTACTCTTTCTCTGAAAGCAGCACCAAAAGAAAATTTGTGGAAAAATATTCTAGGATTATACTTAACTACTTTACATCCATCATATGTTTTTTAAAAAATAGTAATTCCTTTTAAAATATTTAATTCCAACACATCCATTTGGAGGTAAAGTTTAAGTAATCTGCCCTGTTCACCTAGTGAGGTAGTGGCAAATTTAAGATTAAAACTCAAACCCAAGGGCTTTTAACTCTTTTCTGAGGCCATTTATGTTTGCAATCCCAGCAAGCGCTTCTGGGTACCACACATACATAATTCCATGCAATTGGCAACTTGCAAAGAAAATATAATTAGCATCGTTCTGCAAAGAAGGAAAGGTAAACCCCAGGGAGATAAGGAAACTGCCCAAGAGACCACAGTGTTTAAGTGGCAGTACAAGGATTGGAAAACAGGCATGGCTGTCTCCAAGGAACAGGATTATTCGACATATCACGTGACTTTTAGTCTTATGGCGATTTATTTGAGAAGCAGCTCAAGGTTCCTTAGGCCAATTCAAATCACTGTGCAAAATCCTCAGGCAGCCTCTGAATCTTTGAGATGTAAAGTCACTCCAGGTTACCCTAAAGTAAATCAGGACAGGCAGCATCCAATACTAACCAGAGCGATGTGGTTGGGGCTGTGTCTCCACCAAAATCTCATCTTGCATTGTAGCTCCCATAATTCCCATGTGTCATGGGAGGAACCCAGTGGGAGATAATTGAATCATGGGGTCAGTTTACCCTATACTGTTCTTGTGGTAGTGAATAAGCCTCATGAAATCTGATTATTTTATAAGGGCTTTCCCCTTTCGCTTAGCTCTCAATCTCTTGTCTGCCACTGTGTAAGACATGCCTTCGCCTTCCGCCATGATTGTGAGGCCTCCCCAGTCACATGAAACTGTGAGTCCATTAAACCTCTTTTTATTTATAAACTACCCAGTTTCAGGTATGTCTTTATTATCAGCATTAAAGCGAACAAATACATACAGGTAGCAGAAAACACTCTGGTTTACATTTTTGCTCAGTGATGCTGATGCCATAAACAAAAGAGACTGAAAGGCAGGAAATGCAGTGTTGTGTTTTCCTTCAACACTCCAAGAACATAAATCCAAAAGGGCACCATCTAATAAGACTTTAACTAAAATATAGTCATATTATCACTATTATTAGAGACCATTCACTGTTGTCTACTGAGAGCTTTCCATACATTATATGCTATTAATTCTAACAAAATGTATTATTATCCTGTTTGATGGATGAGTAAACTGAGACTCAGCCAAATTCAGCAAGTTGGCCAAATATACTAAGCTTAAGTGAGGAGCTGGGCCCAGGATTCTCAAACTCCAAAGCTCTATTTCACTGCACTGCTTCCCAACAAGATTTTTGTTCACATAACTTTCTGCATTTATTTATTTTGGGGGAGAAGGGACAGAACAAAGTCCCAGGAGGGTGTTTCTAAATAGGCTAAGGAATCTATCTGCAGCTCAAGGGAATAACAGGTGGAAAAGTATACGGAAAAATATTCTTGAAAGCATCAACCACAGGAGAAAAAATATCAAAAATATCCTAAGATGACTCTTTTATCTTGGCAGCTTATTTTAAATGACAAAGACATTTCCAACCTTGAGAGAAGATTGGGTAAAAAAAAAAAAAAAAAATACCAGATACACACAGTAAACAGACTACAGAGGTCTAGAAAAATAAATAAATACAAGCAATCTCTGTCCAACCTCACCTGCTTCTCAAAATAGTAACTCCGTCAGCTTGCCTGCAAGATAGAAGAAACTTCCTCAAAGACAAGTCATTGGTTTTTGAAAACCACATGTTGAGCAGTCCCTTGTACCATGCAGAACAAGCCTAGACACAGCATTTCCTATAGGTGAAACATATTAAGACTCGAGAATCCCTCCAAGTATTGCATAAATATATATACATATGAAACTTTATAAATCATCCTGGAGATAACTTTTTCCTTAACACTAAAATGCTAATCCTTGATGAGGCAGAACTACTTCAAAGGGCACAGCATCATAGCACTATGAGACCATTCTGGACCAAATACAAAGAAGTTAGCCTGGAAGATAAGCAATTTTAAGGTCACAGTAGGAAAACATCTAAGAGTCCAGGGATCATAAATAGTACAGGGGTGGAAATGCAAAGTCATGAAAGATGAAAGGAAATAATAAAATGTTTGTGATTTCAGGAAATTTGACTTTGAGGAAATGTGCCACACCCTAAGGAATTCACTAATAAAAAATCCACTGCTGAAAAGCAGGCATTACTTGTTGGTACAACTGAAACCAAACAGCTTCTGACTTTGTGGGACACAATTTCAACAATTTCTGATATCTTCTCTTTAGCAATGACTAAAGATAGCTTTTAAAAGGACAAAAATTTTATTTTTATTTTTGCTTTCTTTTTTGTTTAGTGACAGTCTTGCTCTGTCACCCAGGCTGGTGTGCAGTGGCATGATCACAGCTCACTGCAACCTCAGACTCCTGGGCTCAAGTTATCCTCCAGTCTTAGCCTCCCAAGTAGCTAGGACTACTTGGCCTGGCTAATTTTTTAATTTTTTATAGAGACACAGTCTCACTATAACAACAAAATTTTAATGTCTCACTCTTGAAGCCAGACAAGAAAATAAATAAGGATGGGGATTTTTTTTAAAGAACATCATGAAAAGATGGGAACATTGAGAATGAAAAAGAAGACTAAATAAGGTGCCAAACAAACTAGTTTAAATTTAAGACAAAAAATAAAATGTAAAGATTGAGCTGTGTACATGAGTCTTCTCTGTTCCCACTCGTAGGAAAACTAGCAATCCCTCATCTTTTAAGACCTTCCCCTAACTACAAATCTTATCTCAAAGAGTTTTTTCTCATTGGCCTACATTTTTCTTTCTAAATTTGACTGTATTTTCCTTTCTCTGGCTACATTTGGAATGCTACTATTTCAATTTTAAACAGTTTGTATGCAAGATGTTGTTTTATGTAAAGAAGGAAAAAGATTGACAAATCTAAACCAAACAGGGAAGAATTATAAATATTTTGCCTCACTATTGCAGCTTTCTCCATATGCCTCAAATGAACATTTCTAATCAAGCTCTGCTTCTGCAGAAAGCTTACCAACAAAATACATCTTTATTTGTATGTAACATGTGTAAATGTAATTAGCTTTTTTAAAAGAAACAATTGAAATACGATGTTTATGGAAAGAAACTGATTTTTTTTTTTTCAAATGAAATCTGAAACTGCAGAGGATATTGACAGACTGAAGGCTGGGTCCGTTGCCAGAAGCTGGTTAGGAAGCTGGTATGAAGGTCACTAATTTCATTCTGTTTTATTTCAGTGGGACCTAGAAACAAAGAACACAGTTTTAAATAGACAGTGAGGAGGGATGGGTTATTAAACTAGTGCTTTACCATCAGTGTTGTGTAGTATTTAAAAATAGAAAACAGTATTTTACCAAAACATATGTTCTAAATTTTATCATAAAAGTATAATGGCTGAGAACAAGATAAGGAAATAGCATTTGTAGCAGTGACTGGTTTTTATTTTTGCAATGTTTCTTGCATTTTCCTATTTCCCAAAACGATTATAATTTGTAGCAAATCAGCTGATGTTTTTTGACCTGAATGTCTGGGTTGTGTAGAGGGTACTCTGGGAAATTTCTGTACTTTCTCCACTTACTTCAACAGCCTCTCTCAGATATTGTCTTTTGTTTTGTCAGGTTCATTTTTCTCATTAATTAACAATGGAATCACACTAAGGCAATCCATTTCTCCACAACAGTTACTCATAAGTGATTTTTTAATAAGATTAACTTGTTTAGAGAAGGGAAACAGTATTATACGTGATATAAATAACAACAAAACTATTTGTATTGTTTTTGTCTTTTATTAGAGCAAATAACTCGGAGTAAACTCATAAATGACCTGAGTTGTGTGATATGCATGAAATTACTACACACAGTAGAATTATAGTTTAAAGAGATGTCATTAAAATCTAAATACACAACCTTAGAACTTGTACTTAGTTTTCCTTTAAAAAATGCTTTTTTCAAACTGAGAATTCATTTTAAAACATACATTATCCTGCTGATACACATACACACCCACCCACCCACACACACACACACACACACACACACACAGGTGGACTGAGAGGATAAATCTAGTAAACAGCACAAAAGGAAATTAGCTGAAAAATAAATTAGTCAAAAAAAACAAAAGAAGTTCTAAAGTGTTCTAGTGAATAAACACAAATCCAAAAGATAAGAAAGAGGCGTAAATATCAAATAGGACCTCCAAAGCTCCATCAGTCTCAAGTTGCCATAGGTTCTCTGTTACCTGAGTTACCACCAGGCCCGGGCAACGTCAAGAACCCTCTCATATTACCAGGGCCAAACCCAACCTTTCAGAGACAGTATGGCCAGCTCGGGCTCTAAAACTACAATCCACTGAGGGCCTGTCTTCCCCAGAAGAGAGAAGAGAGTGCCTATGTTTCCTTTTTGTCTAGAAAACTCTTCACTAAACAACTGCTTTCAAAACCACCAGTCAGAGAACAGCATTACCTGGTCCTATGGACTGAATGTTTGTCCTCCCAAAACTCTTACGTTGAAACCCCAATCCCCATTGTCATGGTATTTCGAGGTGGGGTCTTCAGTAGGTAATTAGGTAACAAGGGTAATCACTCATGATGGGAGTGGTGCTCTTTTTTTATTTATTTATTTTTCTTTTTTTGAGACAGAGTCTCACTCTGTTGCCCAGGTTGGCGTGCAGTGGTGCAATCTCGGCTCACTGCAACCTCCACTTCCCAGGTTGAAGCGATTCTCCTGCCTCAGCCCCCTGAGTAGCTGGGATTACAGGCATGTGCCACCACACCCAGCTGATTTTTGTCCTTTTAGTAGAGATGGGGTTTCACCATGTTGGCCAGGCTGGTCTCAAACTCCTGACCTCAGGTGATCCACCCACCTGGGCCTCCCAAAGTGCTGGAATTATAGGCATGAGCCACTGAGCCCAGCCAGGAGTGGTGCTCTTAAAAGAAGATAACTTTGGCATGCTCTCTCTCTCTTTCACACACACACGTACACACACACACACACACTCTCTCTCTATTTTTCTCTCTGCTATGTGAGGCACAGCAAGAAGGTAGCTGTCTGTAAGCGAGGAAGGTAGTCCTCACCAAAACCCAACCATGCTGGCACTCTGATCTTGGTTCCCGTCTCCAGAACTGTGAGAAATAAATGTTAGTTGAGTATGTCACTCAGTTGATAGTATTCTTTTTCCAGCACCCTAAACTAAGATCTTTGGTTTGACACACCAGTGAAGGGTTAATTCTTAACCTATCTACACTATCCCCCACTACCAGCACTTTTTCAAATATTAGCTGAAAACTCCCTCTTGGCAGCTGCCAGACCTATGGGACATCTGGTGTTCTGGAGACTGAAGGCTAAGAATCACGGTTTCCCTTGTCCCTCACTGGGCTCAAGGCTGCGCTTGCTCCATGTTGTCCCAAGACTGTAACTGCAATTGCTGTAGCTTGCAGCAGTTCCTCTGACATAACTCCACCTTCCTGCTGTGTAGTTAGCAGAACTGAACAGTTCCTGGCACGACTCTTGCCACATAAGAGGGCTGGGTATATCTCTGTAGTGTTTGCTTTTTATGCTGATCCCACTGAAATCTTACATTCTCGTAGCTCCTTCTTTGTCCCCTCTTCTAATGACTCACTTCACAATGCCAGGATTTTTACTAGCCCAGATGAGGGGGCTTGCGGGGGGTGTTTCACTGCCTTGGAGGCAGCAGCAGAGAGAACAGCTCAGCAAGGCCTGCATGTGCAAGTTCTACCATCTTACTTCTTCTGGCTCTTAAAATCGTAAGGTACGATATTTACCAGCTTACTTTAAATAAGGACAAGCACCTATAAGCACTTTGGGAGGCCGAGGCAGGCAGATTGCTTGAGCCCAGGAGACCAGCCTGGGCAACATGGCAAAACTCCGTCTCTACCACAAAATACATAAAAGTACCCGGGTGTGGTGATGCACACCTGTAGTCCCAGCTACTAGGAAGGCTGAGGTAGCAGAATCACCTGAGCGCGGGAGGTCAAGGCTACAGTGAGCCAGGATCGCACCACTGTGCTTCAGCCTGGGTGACAGGATCAGACCCTGTCTCAAAAAATAATAAATAAATAAGGCTACCTTCCCCATCATATCTGTGGAGTACAAGGTCCCTTAGGCTTTCTTCTGCAAGCCCCTAAGCTTTTCTTGCTCCTGAAATACATTTTTATATGATCCCCAGAGCACCCCGTCACTAGCTTCGCTGCTCATCTAATCTAAGATAGCAGGCACATTCTGTAGGCCTCATAGCTCTGGGGTACCCAAAATAATTTATCTTCTCATTTTCTTCTGGTACCCACTTAGCTATCAGATTGCATGTTTTTACACAGGAATTTTAATCAATTTATTGTCCAAAATGTCCTTGCTGACAAGAAGAAAATGACCCTACCATAGGGGAAAAATTCATCAAAAATTTTAAAGGATCCCAGTGCTTTTATAACACAGTTATATAACAGCTTATAACCTCTTTGGAAATTTACACACATGCACACACACACGCACGCACACACAAGGAACCATCACAATGCCAGTGACTAGAATCTATAATCAGCATTGATAATCTCTTAAACTTTTTATTTGTTGTATATTAAATTCATGAAAGAATATTACAGTGGCACTGCATCTCATGATTTTAACATATGAGGCACTCACATATCTTGCTTTTCAGAATTTCTGATTAAATGTTTTAATTTAAATGGAAAATAATATTTAATGTAATATCCAGCCTAAAGTGTCCCTGAAGCTTCAATTGCAAACAATCATAATAAAGAATGTTCTTGTTTAATCTACAAAATAAGTACATTTGATTTTAATTACTTGGATAATGACCAAGCAAGTACATCAGGCACATCCCTTCCAAGAGATAATGAAAGACACAGAGGAGCAAACAATATTCCTGCGAACAGACCATCACATTCTGACTCTGAGGATGACTCTACTAATGAAAATCTGTCTTTACAAATGACTCATCTTCTGAAGACTGTTCTGAAGATGTTGGAAATCAGAATGATGCATGTGAAAATGAAATTAATCAATATGAAGATGGGGAACAGCAGTCTATCACAGAAGGGCTGTTTGATAATAATGAAATTGAGAAAACAGTCAGTGGTAGAGAAACAAATGAAAGCACAGGAAATGTCAATGATAATAATGAATGAGTAACTAATTCTTGAAATTCAAGAGGAAGAGTTAACAAACAAAGACAAATCATCATACAGGCAAATGACAAAGACATGAAACTACATTTGCTTTTGAGTTTATTCCAAGTTTCTAAGGATATCAAAACACTAATATGGTAGTAAATTTAACAGGAAGAGAGGTGTAAAATTTTCAGAACTTTATATCAACTGGAAAGCTACAAGAGTGTCCAGTTTGGCTGAAGCAACAGAGCATAAGACGCAGCAGTGGGAGATAAGACTAGAAAGTTCTACTGGATTTCCAGGAGGCATTTGAAATGTCAGTATGAATCCTCTTCTTTAATTGCCCTTGCTTGTTTTTAGATCACATTTGTTCCAAACCTACAGTCCTACCCTAGTCCGCTTTAGCTTGTCACAACAGTATGAGAATTCTGTCACTCTGTCTTCAGCTTCAGTTCTAAATGTAGAACTGAGTCTTTAAAATGAGTCTTTAAAACTTCAGTCTTTAAAATGTAGATTTTCAAGATCTCAATTGCATGGTGTTTATCAATTTCATCTCCATCATAAGTTCTATTATTTGTAATACAAATGGAAAATTCACACAACTATGTAATGGTACCTGGAGGAGTTATAGTTTCCCTGCACATCTGAAAGGCAGATGCCTTTGGACTGTTTTGAACGCTGTCTACTCGATTCTTACATACCATGTAAATAATCTGTTCTCTATGCCATAAATATTCCCTTTTCTCACTACAAAATTCTACACTTCAAAAGAATCATTTGAAACCAAGGCTGTTTAGCCTAGTAAGCTATGGTTTAACTCAGCCATGCCCTCTAAATCTTAGGTACACTGGCCAACAGTTCCTATTTGCTCATACTTTCACAATTGCATATAGCATAGACTTTAGTTTTTTGTTTATTTCTTTTGTTTTTGTTTTTGTTCTCCAAACCTAACACATTACATTTGGATGTCATTTCTTCTTGTCCTATGACTGATTTCCTCAGGCTAGACTTCACTCAACCTAAATCCCAGCATTTAACAAGTAACAAGTGTAAAAAAGTGAAGGGAAATTACACTGGATCCCAATCAACATAGGAACTGGGATGGAGAAGAGAGAAGAGCAGTAGATAACTACATTACTGTGTGCAAATATGACTTTAATTCAATTATTTTAATTCAATTTTTAAAATACATTGGAGGAGACATTTAAATTAAGAACTGAAACATCCAATTGGATTTGGCATTTAGATCATTTGTTAGATTTCCTAGGTCATTTCTGTGAAGTTGTAAAAGCATAAACCGGGTAGCAGTGTGTCCAAGCATGAATGAGAAGTGAAGGAGTAGGGATAGGAAGTATGGCCAACTGTTTCAGGACATTTCAAGACAAAGTAAAGAAGAGAGCTAAAACTGTCATTAGAAGATCAGGTGAGGACTTTCTACAGAATGAGAAATCATTGAAAGCATATATAAGCTGATAAGAAGAAGCAAACAGATAGAGAAATATTAAAGATACAAGGGAATGGTGAACCAGATGATGGAACACTTCCTCTGTACCAGTCCCTGGAAAGGGTACTGGATATTTAAGATGAATAAGCACTTAGCTGCCTCTAAGAAACTGAGGGGCTAAGAGTCGAGAAAGATGACATCTGTACAAGGTGTTACAAGAGCATGGAGGGCATTAGCACCGTCAAGAAGAGTCCGGAAATCTTCACAAAGGAAGTTAGACCAGTAGAGGACAAAAGTGAAGGAAAATTGTAGGCAAAGAAAATAGTAAGTGAAGGGTGGAGTGGAGTGAATGGATATAATATTTGGCGAATGTATTTAATAGAAAATAATCTATGTGGGTAAATGCTGAAAAAAATGGAGTGAAAAGATACATTGGGGCCAGAGAGTAAAAAAATGTGTACGTTGTTTTAAAGAGTTTGAAATCAAGCTTACATTCATTTATTCTTGAAACTTTCTGAGAAGGGGTACTTTCATGTTCCATTTTATTTGGCTTTGTGTAGTTTTAATGCTCACTTTGATCATGCAGTATTTATGTAATAAAATAGTTAAAAGAAAAATAAAATTAAAAGCATCTATCAAATTTCTACCATTTGCCAGGCATTGGGCAAAAAATATAAACAAAATGAAATCTTTACCTTCCAGAAAGAAACAATATGAAAGATAAATAGTCGGGCAGGACCAAGTGACTTGCTTTGGCCAATGAAATGTAGGTGGACAGGATATGTGACGTGTGCCCACGTGGAAGCATTTAATTGCCGCTGTTTCATTGTCCAGCCTACTCTTTCCTTGCCATAGAAAACAAGAGAGAGGGCTAGGCACAGTGGCTC
The DNA here is from genome assembly GCF_049350105.2 of Macaca mulatta. Classification (NCBI taxonomy): domain Eukaryota; kingdom Metazoa; phylum Chordata; class Mammalia; order Primates; family Cercopithecidae; genus Macaca; species Macaca mulatta. The sequence goes on from NC_133422.1 coordinate 67,337,767, forward strand.
ACGCCTGTAATCCCAACAGTTTGGGAGGCTGAGGTGGGCGGAATACCTGAAGTTGGGAGTTCCAGACCAGCCTGGCCAACATGGTGAAACCCCGTCTCTACTAAAAATACAAAAGAATTAGCTGGGCATGGTGGCACGCACCTGTAATCCCAGCTAATCAATCAGGAGGCTGAGGTAGGAGAATCGCTTGAACCTGGGAGGCAGAGGTTGCAGTGAGTCAAGATTGTGCCACTGCACTCCAGTCTGGGAGACAAGGCAAGATTATGTCTCAGAAAAAAAAAAAAAGAAAAGAAAAAGAAAAAGAAAACATGAGAGGACACTTAAATCGGGAAGAGATATAACATTAAAGCAGCCTGGAATGTTAGATCAACACTGGTAGAATGGCACACTTTGTATAAGTGAGAAAGAAACTATAGTGGATTAAGCCACAGAGATTTGGGGTTTGTTATTGCAGCATAACAATCTATCCTGATGGATACACTGGGGCAACATCTAAATCTTAGAGGTGATCTGTCCTATATTTTTGGCATGAAATTTGTTAAATGCTTCATTGGTTTTCACCAGTCATGAAGTACCCTGGATTTCTGGAAAATAAATATTGGAAACCAGTGTTTTTTCAATACATAAATCCTCAATTCATATAGAAGTTTACATTTTTTTCCAGACATACAAACTTACAGATATTGCCAGAGTTGATATTATTGTGAGATACGCAGGGAATACTCACTTTAACACCAACGCAGTCCTTAACCTTCCCTCTAACCTTATTTCTCACAACTCTCATCACAAACCTTGTGCTCCAGGAAACTAAACAAATGGATTTTACCACATACAGTTCCTTCCTCTGTTTGTTAATGTATACTATTTCTTTTGCCTAGAATGCCTTTTACCTATCATCTAATATCCAAAGCCAATAAATCACTTTTTTCATAAAGTATTTCCTTGCTCCTTTACACACATACACACACACACACACAGAGAGAGAGAGAGAGAGAGAGAGAGAGAGATTTCCCACAGGCAAAGGAAAGAAGAAATGATGAAATTAAATTTTATCCAATACCTCATTATATGCCTGGCACTATATGTGGTATTTGATGTACATCCTTGAACTCCTTGATCACTTTATCTGCTTCTTTTGTAGTATTTAAAACTCTATACCTAAATGTTATATATTTTTTTGTACCTTAATCACTTTCTTTTTTTTTTCTTTTGAGACAGAAGTCCCGCTCTGTCACCGAGGCTGAAGTGCAGTGGCGCAATCTTGGCTCACTGCGACCTCCAGCAATTCTCCTGCCTCAGCCTCTCTAGTAGCTGGGATTACAGGTGCACTCCACCACGCCCAGCTACTTTTTTTGGATTTTTAGTAGAGATGGGGTTTCACCATGTTGGCCAGCCTGGTCTCAAGCCCCTGACCTCAGGCAATCTGCCCACCTCGGCCTCCTAAAGTGCTGGGATTACAGACATGAGCCACTGCGCCCAGCCCTTAATCACTTTTAAGAATAAAATCAGTGTCATTTACAGAGACCAGAGTGAGAGCTGGCATATAGTAGACTCTCAATAACTTTTTTTAATGAATGAACTTCAAATATCTTTTTAAGGTCTTCTGCATATATTTATATGTAAGCTGGTTCTGAAAGGGAAGAAACCTGATTAGAAATTAATATAATCCTTTGCCTCTGCTATTATGCTTGATTTCCTGGCTTTCAAACATTCCAATGCCAGGCTGCAGGACTGATTTAAAACCCCATTGCCCAAAAAGAAGCAGAGGGAGCTGGGACCCAATAACCAAGGTCCCTTTTCCTTGTAAAGACATTTAGGGATTTTATCTGTTTCTCATATCTCAAGAACATGATTACTTAACTATCATAAAGTAAGACACACTGTACCAATGACCAATCAGAAGACATGGGTAAAATTGTGGGAGGAAGCCCAGGGAAACAGTCAAACAGCTTTAGGCTTCACAGGACACTAATTAATCATTTTGGCTAGAAAGCCCCTCTCCGCATGGAGCATAGTGTCTTCCAAAGAAGATTTGGATGAAACATTTCACCAGATGGATCCAGTACCTACATTAAGACTCTGCCACCCACACCCTTATGTATTCATTTATTTCTCCATAAAATATTTGAGAGTGTGTTGAGGTAGCAGAACCTGTACTAACAGTGGACTAAGAAATATGTTGTACGACAATTCGCCTCCAATTTTCATAGCTGAGTGTAAACGAAAATGGAGGCTCCTAATTAACGTTATGTCATCAAATAAACATCAAGCAATTCGGAGTGATTTAGATTTCACTTTTACTCTTTTTGACCTAAGAACTAGGGTGGCAGGATGACACTGGCACACTAATCCTGCAAAAACTCAGGGCCTGTTTTGCACTGAGTTACTCATGTTTAGAGAAATAGACATCTGCTTGACTTCAAAATCACAGGGTCAAAAAAAGTCTTTAGAGTACGCATTGCCTCTAGTCATTGCAGTGTAGTTAAATTATAAGTTACATAATAAGTATTGCCATTTTATAGACACCTACACTACAGGTATTATTTCCTCATTGCAGAGATGAGGAAAGTGAGGCTTAGAGAAGTTGAGTTACCCAAAGTTATTTGTCTTTTAGTGGGCAGAATTAATATTCAAATCCAGGTCTTCTATATCAAGAGCCCAGGCTCCTTCAAGAACTACACTTCAGCTTATAGCACAGTGCTGCATCCTAGGTTTTGTTTAGAAGTTACATACATATATAAATATTCAAGAAACAGGTTGGACTTATAAAGAAGACATACTTTTTTAAAAAAGATTTCAAAAACAACCTTCTGCTAAGAACAAACTGTGATAAAAGAACTCAGGCACAAAATTTTAGGGTTTTTTTTACCTTAAAAATTAATAAATATCAGCTTTGTTTTCAGGTCTTTATAGCAAAGGTTAAAATAAATGTTGATAAATTAAGACTATTAACACAGACTGGTAATAGCCTAGATAGCAATTTAGTGACATTACCATCTTACACTTTAATGAAATAAAAACTTGAATTGATTGTGTAAGGAAAGACTCTCTTGTTTATTCCAATCTTAATATTACGGTTGATAATTTCACCAGCAGCCCTGATGAAAATATACCTGATATAACAACACCACAGGAAACTAATGATTGTCATGAATCTGTTTGTCGCTGAAGTACAAAGATACAGACTCATCAATCTTTTAAAAATTACTAAAAGCAAACAAGTGATCAGGACAAATAAATTATTATGTTATCATTGTTTCTATGTCTTCTACTTTATTTTTATTACCTTATTTCCTGGGGAAAGTGGCCAAAATATCTTTCAAATATTTGTATTTAATTTTAACCTTTACTATCTTAACTCCACAGAAGATTTTAAAGACTAAATTTCAGAAAACTGTCTATTGTCATTGTGAAATAGCTCTTTAATCTTTTATTTTCCTCTTCATCAAAAGATAATCAGTAGTCACCTGATAAATAATACCAGTATTATTTATCATTTCTTAACACAATGTTTTGCCTATTTTTAGGACTTTAAAACTTGACTGTAAATTATTATTCAAATAGAAAACTATGCATATATGGCCATGTTTTTTTAAAATTTACTCCAGTAAATAATCCAGAAAGTTCTATTGCTCCCATCACCTCTGAAGAAAACAAAACTAAACAAAATCAAACAAAAACATCTTACTGAAAGATAGTTGCAGGCATTTAGCTAACTGCCTCTATTGTAAACGTTTCTTTTTTATGAATGCATAATCCAAATATAACCAATTTGTCGAAAACAGAAACTAAATCTATGCATGTTGCATTCAGATGAATAGGAGAGGCAGGTCATCAAACTACTGTTAAATGAAAATCAGAATATTTTTTATTTTATTACAATATTTATCCTTGTTGTTATAGAATTCAACATTTTCATAATCTTAGACTTGATCATGTTTCCTATACTCACGGGATAGAAAGCATTGAAATATACAGAATCTTCTCTAGTTCATTCAACTTCAATCACATTGGAACTAACAAGACTTCATAAGTAGAGTTACATAAAACATAGCATGACAGCAGTCACGAGTACAGATTTGGAGGTAGGGGACAGACTCCTCCCAATATGATATAGCATTTTAACATTTGGCTTCTAGTGTCAAATAAACAGGTTTGAAATCTAGTTATGGTAGTTAACAGCCAGGTTAAGTCACTTAACCTCTTTGCCCCTCGGCTTCCTGGTCTGTATCATGGGAATAGTAAAAGCATCAACCTCAAAGTCCTGTTGTGAAGATTAAAGGAGATAAGATGTGTAAGTGATTAGTCCAGGGCCTGGCAAATATGAAGCACCCAATACACATTAGTATTGTTGTTTCTAAAGACACAACCATGTGTGTGGACACAGTTAGAATTTCTTTTTCTTTTTTTTTTTTTTTTTTTTTTTTTTTGAGACAGGGTCTCACTCTGTCACCCAGGCTAGAGTGAAATGGTACAATCTTGGCTCACTGCAGCCTCTGCCTCCTGGGTTCAAGCAATTCTCCTGCCTCAGCCTCCCAAGTAGCTGGGATTACAGGTGCCCAACACCACGACCGGCTAGTTTTTGTATTTTTAGTAGAGACGGGGTTTCATCATGTTGGCCAGGCTGGTCCTGAACTCCTGACCTCAAGTGATCCACCCACCTCAGTCTCCCAGAGTGCTGGGATTCCTCCCAGAGTGCACAGTGGCATGAGCCACCATGCCTGGCCCAACACATTAAGAATTTCAAACTGGGATTAGAGCCATGAGAATTTCCCTAATCTTAGTAAATCTACATAACTAGGACAGTTAAAATTCTGGCTAATTGGAAAACTCAGGAAAGGATTCCAAATTAGTGACTTTTGCAGGATTATTGATAACCATAACATTGCTCAAGAATTTGAGCCAAAAATTTAGTATTCTTATTTTGACCCACAGTTGGATCCTTACTCATTCCCACTACTAGTCAACTGCCATTTGTCTCTCATTTTAAAATTAGTTGTTTGGCTGTTTTTCCTTGATCAATCCAATGTTCATTTTTGGTATGTGAGATCCTTAATACTTACCTCACTAATTCTCAATCTCAGGGCTGTGAGACCCTGGGAGACTACTAGGTCTCATAAGAGAGTAGAAATTCCATATGCCCACCCATGGTATTGTTCTTTAACTAAACAAATAGTATGTCTTCATATATAGGCACTATTTTTCAAATGTACATAGATGTTGCTTTGGTTGACGACGTATACTAATCCCTCTCTTGACAACAAAGTGGTCATGAATTCCTAAGAGTTTTAACTTTAGGAATGTCTCCTATTCTTCTGAACTTAACATGCATAGATTCAGTTTCTGTTCATGACAAATTGGTTGTATTTGGATTATGCATTAATAAAAAAGAAAAGTTTACAATAGAGGCAGTTAGCTAAATGTCTGCAACTATCTTTCAGTAAGGTATTTTTGCTTAATTTTGTTTAGTTTTGTTTTCTTCAGAGACATTAACTTTAGAGACATTAGAGTAATATCTCTAGAATCTTTCCTCAGTTTTCCATTCACACTGGTGCTGTCCTGAACCAGACCCTCACGTCCAAACTATACTTTTCCAGCATTCTTCCAACTGGTTCTCCAGACCTCAATATGGCTCAACTCTGGTGTGTTTCACATTGTCACTTAGTTCATGACTCAGTTCCTCCCTCTCAAAAATGAATTATAAATCTAGTCACTCACAAGATCATTGGGAGAATGTAATGAATGGATTGTGAAAGTGTTTTATATAAAAATCTCTGAAGATATTAATTATTGCTATGAGCAATTCTGATCTTAGCCAGGAGTGATTCATTTATTCAACGAAAATGTATCAATGCTTATTAGATATGTACAAAATGGTACGCAAAGTGCTAGTGACAAAAATATCAATGAAACACAGTCCCTAGCCTTGAAGAAGCACAAAATCAATGTAGTGGAAATCCTTTATAGTATATGTCCAGCCCAGGCACTGGTTTTCCCTGCCCTGAGAACTGTTCCACATTCACAGGGTGGTCCTGTACAGACAGATAGAGATTGTGTGACTCCGTTCCCCTGGACAAAGTGGACTGAACTGGGATAGACATCTGAAGCCTGATTGACCCACAAGCTGTGCTTTCTTTAGAGAATCTGAACTGAGATTCTGAGACAGCCAGTCAGTCACTGTCAGTGGTTAGAACAGCAAATCCTATAAATTTTGAGTTGTCATGTCTTGGGACAGAGAAGCCAAGAGGCTTCTTGGCAGAAAAAGAAGAATCAATCTAACAAGAAAAAAGATACCTGAGTTTCTGGAGATTTTTTATTACTTAGTTTGAAAGGCGGGACGCAGTGGCTCATGCCTGTAATCCCAGCACTTTGGGAGGCTGAGGCAGGCGGATCACAAGGTCAGGAGATCGAGACCATCCTGGTTAACATGGTGAAACCCCATCTCTACTAAAAATACAAAAAAATTAGCCAGGCATGGTGGTGGGTGCCTGTAGTCCCAGCTACTCAGGAGGCTAAGGCAGGAGAATGGCATGAACCTGGGAGGCAGAGCTTGCAGTGAGCCGAGATCGCGCCACTGCACTCCAGCCTGGGCGACAGAGCAAGACTCCATCTCAAAAGAAAAAAAAAAAAGCATATAATTAATTCCAATCCAACACTACTATAATAAAGGCATATAGAACAAGCTTTGGAAGCCCAGAGATGGCCGCCAATAGCTGACTTTAGGATTGTTTTACAGAGGAGATGAGATTTGAGTTGCTATCTATTGCCATATCTTCTAGATTATGTGATCTGCCCACCAAAAGAGCCTTTCTCCAGCTCCCACGCTTCACTCATGCCCCACTGTATTAGTCTGTTTTCATACTGCTATAAAGAACTGCCCAAGACTGGGTAATTTATAAAGGAAAGAGGTTTAATTAACTCACAGTGCAGCATGGCTAGGGAAGCCTCAGGAAACTTACAATCATAGCAAAAGATGAAGGTGAAGCAAATCACCTTCTTCACAAGGCAGCAAGAGGGAGAAGTGCCAAGCAAAGGGAAAAGAACCCTTTTTTAAACCATCTGATCTCATGAAAACTCACTCATTATCACGAGAACAGCATAGGGGAAGCTGCCCCCATGATTCAGTTACCTGCACCTGGTCTCTCCCTTGACTCATGAAGATTATGAGGATTGCAATTCCAGATGAGATTTGGGTGGGGACACAAAGCTCGACCATATCACCTACCCTCATGAAATGGATAGTTCCAAGCCCTGGCTCGAGCATGCATTGTCACAACTTTTTTAATTGGACCATATCAACTTGAACTCCAATATGCAACACTGTCAAAAGACTTCTGACAAGCAAGAGGACTAGGTCACCAGTTCTGTTTTAATTACTTGCCCAAGATCATACAATCTTTAAGAGGTTTTGAACATAAGCATTCTGATTCCAAATATACTTTTCCTGCCATTGTGGGGTAGTGCAGAGCTCCTGTGAGGAGGTCAAGTGGCTATGGAGACACAGATTGAAGAATCTTGCAGAGCCTCATTGTCTACAGACTCAAGTCCAAATGCTTTGGCATGGTGTTTAAAATCCTCCACAATCTGGTTTCGATCGGTCATTTCCATCTATCCCCACACATGTCCACCGCATCAGACGTTGGACAGCTTCTAAACTTGCCACCCATTTTCATGCCTGCCTTCATATTACTCTCTGAGAGCATGGCCTTTAACCCACTGCATGTATCTGCCAAGCCTTCTCCATCTACACACAGGCCTATTTCATTAGTCCCTACTCTGCCGACTTTGCACTTTAGTCATTCTTCTAAAATAGTAGTTAACCACAAGTTCTCATTCCTCATTAGATTGGGAACCTGTGCCAAATAAGCATCTCTCCAGAATCACAGTCAAACACATCTACCCAGGAAACAGATAAAAGCAGAGACAGCCTTATAGAGAAAGAAAATGGGCATGATCTGAGGTGTTCCTAAAGACCATGCCAGCAGCAAAATATTCTTCCCATTCGAGTAGCATGGTGCCTGAAAATCACACTATTAGGGATTTATTTCTTTGGGTCTAGCATTACTTGGTCTTCAATTAATAAGAAAATGTTTAAATAATCTAAGTATAAATTAATTTAGAATACATTTCCTCTGTGACAAAAGGAGCTAAGCCATAGGTGGAGCAGGTGCATAAGAAATGAGGTATAGAAAAGAGAGGAAAGGTCAAAGAAAGGGGACATTCAGATAGCAAAATAAAAATATACACTTGGCAGGGCTTAAGAGTCATACATTTAATTAATTAGAAAAGCAGCAACAGACATCACTATCACCGCTATCATGAGGATTTCGTTTCCTTCTCTCAAAGAATTTACTGCAATTGAAGGTTGAAATGTCATTTCAATTGATTTTTAATACATGACAACTTACATTTCCTTTTGCCATCTTGTTGTTGCAATTGAGAAGGCACTGGCAATAGCATTAATAGATGAGAAAGTCCAATATACCCATTTTGTAAAAATAATTTGATAACGTAATAGAAGTCAATTCAGTTTTTGGTCAGTTAGCACAAGAGACGCTAAATACCCATCACTTAGTTCCTCACGCTTGCAAACAGCCTACGGTTCTTTTTTACAGCAGCAACATGAAATGTGATAAAGCCTATGAGACCAAGGAGAGAAAGAAGCTCAACCCCAGTTTTGCTTTGCCATTAACCTGGGATAAAATATCAACCACATTGTTTAATCTGTAGGTAGGTTTCTTCATCTGCAAAATTGGGGTAATACTCCTGTTCCCCTTCAAATATCAGAAAGTGAGACATAGCTAGTTCAGTGTTTTAACACATAGAAACTGACCAATTTTATGATAAACAAGGTGAGTAAGATACATTCTTGGTTACAAAATGGCCTCATGACAAAAACTGTTTTATAAACAAATATGCATAATCTTTAATTTTCTAAAAGAAGGCATATCAAAAACAGTTTTAAAAGCAAATACTGGCAAACCTCCAGCGTGCTTGGGTCTGTGGTGACCTGTGCATTCCTACACTGCTCGACAGAACAGTATTGAAATAGTTGAGGGTTTGTCCTGCTCCATCCAGAGTAAGGTTATAGAAATTTCAGACAATTGCTTGAAAAAAATGGAAAAAAAAAAAAGAAAAGAAAAGAAAACACACTTCATGACTTCACATATAAAATAAAGATTTGTTTTTATTTTATCTTTTCTTCTGGAATCAATGCTGGTTTTTTGTTTGGGTTTGATTTGTTTTCTTTAGTCTTTTCTTTTTTAGAGACAGCACCTGTTGCCCAGGCTGGAGTGCATTGATGCTATCATGGCTCATGGTAGCGTCAAATTCCTGGGCTCAAGCAATCCTCCTACCTCATCCTCCCAAGTAGCTGGGACTACAGGCATGCAGTACCATGCTCAGCTAATGTTTCTTGTGTTTTCAATGGGTACAGGGTCTTGCTTGTTGCCCAAGCTGGCCTTGAACTCCTAGTCTCAAGGGATCTTACCATCTCAGCCTCAATTTCAAGTTTTAACAGTTTCAATTAACAGTATACCAGTAGTAAATTTGTTTCTAGGACTATAAAGATCTAGCCTCATTACAGCAACAATAATAATAACAACATCAGGAAACAAAACATGTACTTTTCTCACATGATTCCATTTAATTCACACAGTTAGTTTTACAGGTAAGGAAATGGGGAGTTAAAGAGTTTAAATAACTTGGTCACAGTCACACAGTCAGTGGAATCACAAAACTCAAAGCTATACTAAAGCCTCACTATGTCCAGCGTGGCCACAGTGTTTCTGTCATTGGTGGGCTTTCCTTCTGACCTAGGCTGTTAGAGAACACATATCTCAGCTAGACTCGTCATAGCAACTAAGATGTAGGCACCAGAGTACATAATACCAGACCAACCTGCCTTCCACTCCATGTTTTGTGGTGTTCAATTCCTAAGCTGACTGTGGGTCACATTATGAGCATTTTCTTCCAGAAACTACAGTTCTTCATTTCCAGGCACTATTCTTTTGGTATCTATTTCCAGCCTTTGTGTTGTAAAAGAATACCCCACTGCTGGCTGTGTGCAAAGGGAACTGTAAAATACATGATTACAGGTCTGAATATCAAACAAACTCCATGTGAAATACACTTTAAAGGAAAAATATGCACATATTAACCACATATACAGAATTACAACCTTCGTCTCTTTTACAATGTTGGCTATTATAATTGACCAGCTATATTGCAACAGTATTTAAATACTGTAACATTCCAAGAACAATTCCTTTTCCCTGTTAGGTCCCTCTAATTTTTTGTTTCTGCCAGCACATTCCATGTCAGTTAACAACTATACTCTCTACATAATTCTAAAATATTGAACTGTATGCTAAATAAGTAAAATATTTTAAGATAATGTCTTGAGGGAATAGTATTTCATATTATAACTCAATATGCCCTAAGGTAATTATTCAGATATCAATATGCAAAATAGCAGTATGCTGTAGCGCCCTATATTTCTTTTTATTTTGCTTCTTTGTAGCAAGCAATAAATTTAAAGATACAAAAAAAAAATTAAAGGAAAAGTTTGCAGTTGATTTTATTAACAAGATTGTTTGCCTAGGGAGAGAGAAATTTCACTTGGTCCTTTCCTAATTATTCATGTAAATTAAATTCTACAAGTGAAGAAAATTCATAAAAGTCATACTTACTCATCTGAGAGGGAGATATGGCATATGAATGGGGCCTATAACCTCGGAAGGTGAAATGTAGAAAATATCACAAGCAACTCCCACATTAAGTTAAGTGAACCAAAAAAAAGGAGATTCTTGGTGTGAAGGAGACTTCAAGGATATCCTCCCTAATCGCCGCTTAATAGTCTCAAATCTCTGACACAGGAAACAAATCAAGAATTCAGAGAACATGGAATTATAAGTCACTTATATTTGATATCAAATGTAAGCACTACTAGAAACATTTTAAATTGTTTAAAACTTTTAAATATAATTTTTGAAGAGAAAGCAAAAATTGTAATTTAAATTTTTAAGACATCTGTATGTTTCACATCCTACAAAAACTACGCATTTTTGTGTGTTTTCTGAAATTCACACTGTTTTTTCCTCCTAAACCTATGTTAGGATGAAATTAAACAATAAACTACTACAGACTTGTATGCTAACACTCAATACTCAAAATGAACTCAAATCATTCAACAAATATTTATTTAATGCCTTTTATGTGCAAGGCATTGTAGTAGAGAACACAATAGCATTTCTCACTTAGATATAAACAGTTTAATCAATCTTTTCACAAAGGACCTAATCATTAAATGGAAAGTATGTCCACCATTCATGAGAATTTCAGTTTACATCTTTTCAGGATACAGTTAACAACTGTGGGCTAGGTGCAGTGGCTCACACCTGTAATCCCAACACTTTGGGAGGCCGAGGTGGGCAGACCACGAGGTCAAGAGATCGAGACCATCCTGGCCAACATGGTGAAACCCAGTCTCTACTAAAAATACAAAAATTAGCCCAGGTGTGGTGGCACACACCTGTAGTCCCAGCTACTCAGGAGGATGAGGCAGGAGAATCACCTGAACCCAGGAGGCAGAGGTTGCAGTGAGCCAAGATCATGCCACTGCACTCCAGCCTGGGCAACAGAGCAAGACTCTGTCTCAGAAACAAACAAACAAAAAAAGTGCAGGAAGAACAAAGCAGAACTGGTGAGTAGTTGAATATAGAGAATAAAGATAGAGAAAACAAAGATAAAGCCAAAGATAAAGTCAAGGAAAAAACTGAGACAGGGACAGAAATTAGGAGACAGCAATGAGACCAAGATGACAATTTAAGCATCATATATGTTGAGCCTGAAGTAATAGCCAGCTATCCCAGGACAGAGGTATGAGAGGTAGCTGAAGGTATTTGACAATACTTTTAGATCTCTAAGAGATCGTCTTAAGATAGATAGTGAGAAAGAAAGTACAGAAGTACTTACAGCTAAAAGACCACCATTGACTCTGACTAGAAGGACAGGACTGGTAGCTTTATACCAATGTCCAATATGCACATGAAAAGATGCTCTTCAGTAATCAATAGGGAAATGCAAATTAAAACCACAATGAGATACCACCTCATACTCATTACGATGACAATTAGAAATATATATATATACACATACATACATATGTATATATAAAATTTTAAAAGAAAACAGAAAACAACAAGTGTAATGGCAAGGATGTGGAGAAATTGGAACCTCGTGCAATGCTCGTGGAAATGTAAAATGGTATATCTGCTGTGGAAAACAGTTTGGTGGTGGTTCCTCAAAAAATTAAACATACAATTATCATATAATCCAGCAATTCCACTACAAGGCAAATCCCCAAAAGAATTGAAAAAACAGGGACTTGAAAGATATGTGTATGCCAATGCTCATAGCAGCATTATTCACGATAGCAAAAAGGTAGAAAGTACCACTGACAGGTAAATAGATAAATAAAAGGTGATGTATACATACAATGCAATATTAACTACAAAAATGGAGTGGAATTCTGATACATGTTATGACATGAATGAACTCTCCAGGCATTGTGCTTAGTGAAGTAAACAAGATACAAAATGACAAATATTGTATAATTCCACTGATATGAGGTATTTAAAATAGGCAAATTCATAGAGACAGAAAGAATAGAGGTTGACAGTTGTGGGGAGAGTGGAATGGGAATGATTGTTTAATGAGGACAGAGATTTTTTTTCTTTTTGCTATGACAAAAAAGTTCTGGAAATGGATAGTGGTGATGGTTGCATAACACTGTGAATGGGCTTAATACCAAGAGAGTTGGGGGCTGCACGATGGAGGAAGAACAGATCAGCAAAGTTGTGAGAGAAGAAACTAGACTACAGGGATCATGAAGTGGATATGTAAGAATGAACTGGGGTTCACACATGGTACTCACTTGAGAAACTGGTATACTCAGTGAACCTAACAGGAAAACTACAAATATTGCCCTCAAACACAGCAAACTATATATAATAAATCTTGTGAATAGAAAATGAGCATGTCAGCTAAACCCCCTGCCTGGACTTGGAGATACAGAGTTAATATTTGTGGTCTCTGCACTTAAGCATTTACTGTCTGTTGGAGAATCCTGATCCCAGGGCCAATTTTATTTTTCCATTAATAATCAGCATTTACTGAGCACCTACTGTACATCAAGCCCACAGCTAGTCATTAGAGGTGATAGCGATTATGTATAAGGCAGATAACTATCAACAAGGCAAGACTTCAGGAGAACAGTAAGACTCCTTCCTCCTTGCCCAAATGGTATGGTCTGAATGTGTCCCCCCCAAAACTTATATGTTGAAACTTAATTGCCAATGTCATAGTATTATCAAGCGGTGGGGCCTTTAGGAGGTGATTAAGTCATGAGAGCAAAGCCCTTATGAACAGTATCTGTGACCTCATAAAAGAGATGTTATGGAGCCATTTGCCCCTTCTGCTAGTAAGGATGCAACAAAGCACCATCTACAAAGCAGAGAGCAGACCCTTACCAGACACCAAACCTGCCAGCACCTTGATCTTGGACTTCCCAGCCTCCAGAACTATGAGCAATAAATTTCTGTTGCTTATAAATTACCCAGCCTAAGGTATTTCGTTATAGCAGCCAAAATGGACTAAGACATCAAGCCTCCTCAAAAGATAATTAAAGCCCTCAAATTATTAAGACTTTTAGACCACAATCATAATAAAAACTCAAAATTCGGCTGGGCATGGTAGCTCATACCTGTAATCCCACAACTTTGGGAGGCCGAGGTGGTACTTCACTTGAACCTAGGAGCTGAAGACCAGCCTGGGGAACATGGAAAAATCCCATCTCTACAAAATATACAAAAATTAGCCAAGTGTGGTAGCATGCACCTGTAGTCCCAGCTACTTGGGAGGCTGAGGTGGAAGGGTTGTTTGAGCCTGGAAGGTCAAGGCTGCAGTGAGCCACGATTGTGCCTCTGTACTCTAGCCTGGGTGACAGAGTGACACTTTATCTCGATAAAATAGCAATAATAAATAATTTTTAAATTTTCTCCTGAGTTACAAATGTCAGATATCAGGCTTCCTGAAAAACAAAAAAATTCAGAAGATTCTACTTTTCACTTTTACCCAAGGGTGGCAAAATGATTCAGCAATGTTTAAACAGTCTAAAAATTAAATGGCCGTGAAAGAAACTAAATTAACTATGCTAAATACTTTCTACATAATACCTCCTTTGATCCCTACAACAATCCTATGAGGTAGATAGCTCAAATTTTCAAAATATCAAATTCAACACAATAATAAATAGCAGACAGCTACTAAAACATGTATTTTTCTTTGAAGAGTATTCAGCAGTTTCATGGATCAGAAGGGAACCATAATCTCAGCTCTCGTGTTTTGGTGTGCCACTAATTTCTTTCATACTCTACAACCTACTTGTTTTCAAAACTCAAACAACTGATATTTTTATAAAACCTTTCATTTTAGGTAAAAATGTAAGAGAATTATACTTGTTCTTTTTTCCTTTTTTTTTTTTTTTTTTTGCATCCTATGTTTGCATTATTTCTTGAAAGTTTAGTGATAGACACTGCCTCTTAAAATTTACTTATTCATTCAGTAAATTGTTTCTAAATAATTACTATTTATTTTTTCAAGGAACTTTCATTTCTTGAGCATCTACTATATACCAAGCACCGTATTTGATGCTTGGTAAGAGGAAATTAAGGGAGAGAAGAAAAGGCAATAGAGACAAAAAGAAAAGGCCCAGTCTTTCTTCCCTTAAGGATCTACCAGTTTAGTAAGAAAAATAGGTATGTATAACTAGTTATAATACAATGTGACATGAGCTGGAGCATAGAAATGTAAGCGATTATGGGAGCCCAGGGATAAAGTAATTAATGATCTCTATGAGAAAGGCATACTACTAGATATTGGGAGCTTCAAGGATGTAAAAGAATATGTCCCTGCTTTCCAAAAGCTTATAACTCTGTAATAAAATTAAATACATACACAAATAACTACTTCAAGTTGGTAGTTCTAAGAACCTTTAGAGTGATTAAAAAATAGAAGGTCCTAGGATTGCCCTCACATCTGGTGAGGAGGAATAATAATACTGCCCTTTATGGAATACAAGCATCAGGCATCTTGCTGAAATCTTCATACACATAATTTTCAAATTGTGGGGGTTGACAACTGTAGCAGATAGCTTCTAATATGGCTGCTCAATTATCCCCACCTTCTGAAACTCCATATTCTGGTGTGATTCTCCTCTGCCTGAGTGCAGGCAGTATCTGAGACTTTCTTCTAGTCATTAGAATATGGCAGAAGTGGAACGTCATTTCCCCAATCATAACATGTAAGATTGTAATATCGGTCTTGCTAGGAGAGCCTTTCCACCTTGCTGACTTTGAAGAAACAAGAGGCCACATGGTAAAGGAGCTGAGGGTAGCCTTCAGCCTCCACCAAGCAAGAAACTGATGGTCCTCAGGCCAAAAGGAACTGAATTCTGCCAACAATCATGTGAGCTTAGAGACAGATCCTCCCCCTGTCAAGCCTTGAGTGAGACCACAGCCCTAGCTGGCCCTTTGATTGTGGCTTTCAGAAGAGTTCCCAAAGCACAAAACTTAGCAATGCTATGTCTGGACTCCTGACCCAGAGAAGCCATGACCTAATGGACATTTGTCGTTTTAAGCCATGAAGTTTGTGGTAATATTTCTATATAGCAATAGACATTAATACAGTACTGTTATGCCCTTTCTCTTCATTTTTTTTTGAGGTTATGCCCTTTTTCAAATGGAGGAACAAGTTTTGAGCGGCTGAGATCACAAAGAATCAGAAATCAAGCCCAAATCCATTCTGAGACAAACCCTATTATATAGCCTTACAGAAAATGTTATGAAAAAGCAGATATGTGCCCTAAGTCGTAAAGCAGGTAAAGATGGGGGAGGCCATTTCTGGTTGATGGAATGTTTTAAGTGAAGGTCAGAGACAAGGGCATATGTGCCATGTTTCACAATGAATGTTCCCTTTTACCAGAACAAAATACATCTATGTAACCATGGTTTCCCAGATTTCCCCAGTCTGTGGATAAAAAGGTGTTACTTTATCAGTAATAATACAAATATCACTGACTCTTGTCTACATATGCTGGACACTAAGCCTCCAGTTCACAGCCAAGTGTTTCTAGAACAACCAAGGGAATGTCCTCTTATGTTTTATATGTGCTTGTCTCTGAGAGTCACAGGGTCTTTCTAGCCACTGTTGGTACTCCACAGCAAGTGCTAAACAAAAGAAAAGAATGAATATAAAACACATTTCAAAGGAAGTGTAATTATGAATACGAACAGATTGAATATACAAAAACATGAAAAAAGGAAAAAGATCATTCAGATTTCAAGACTGGTGATGAAGAAGACAGTCAAGAGGAGAAGCTGGATGGAAAGGAAAGGTTCCAGCAGGATTGAGGTTCCAGCAGAATTGAGGTTCCAGCAGGAAATTCACAGAGAACCATAAGCCAGTAATTGGATCTAGGGCAAAGAAGTGAGAACTACTCCAAAAGGTTGATAGTTTTCTCAGTGTATGGGATCAACAAGGAAATGAGTTTAAAGAAGAGAAAACTATAAACTATAAATAATATGAGTCTATATATGCATATGTACATATGCATACACACACACACACACACACACATATAACCATAGGAAGATGAAAGAGAAAAAGATTTAGATTCCTGATATCTGTAATAAACAGGAACATTATGGTTAACTCTTCAACATCCCTTCCATCCCAGATGATTAATCGAGGCCACACGGACTAATGAATTCCCCTGGTAACTAATATACATTTTCTATATTGACTCAATCATGTTGAAGGGAAGAATTTATATTTCTAAGTTGGGAGAGGTTTTCTAGATAAGCCCAAAGCTACATGCAGCAACAATTATCATTAGAAGCCACCTTGCAACCATGAGTGCAGCAGGTACAAGCAAAAAGCCAACTCAAGTGGGAAGGAGAAAATACGAGTTTATGAGAAAGCAAAGTCACAGCTCTAACATGCTCTGTCTAGATTCTAGCCTCCTCTGGGCTTTTTCTTATATAAAATGATATGTTTTCTTATCATTTAAAACCATTTTCTGAAGACAAAATCTTTCTGACCAATAAAATTGTGCAATTAAAAGAATTCAAATATTGTAGACAAGGCCAACTATAAGAAAATTGGCTTTCACCAGTTGAGTAGACCGTATCCTGATTCATCATTATTTACCCCTGCTCCTCCTGAAAGAAGATTACATTTTCCTAGACCTTGGCATGTGACTGCCCATGCCTCCTGCAACAGAAATACACATCCTACCTTGGATGTGAGTGGACAATGAAATGTCAGTGGATGGGCATATGTTACAAATGAGTAGGTACCTTAAGAGTCATCACAAGTTTTCCATGGTTTTCCTTATCCTTTCCACCTGCCACATCCCAAATTGGGGCTGTCTATCACCTAAGTTCTGAATGAGAAGACAAATAGCGAGAGCCCAACAGAGCTGAGGAGACAGAGCCATAGAAGTAGCACCCCACCCACAAGTGACAATACATTACATGTGTAAAAAATAAATATTCTTTTTTTATGTGACTGATACTTTTAGGTGGTTTGTCACTGCAGCAAAGCTGCTAATGCACCAATAACAGACCCATAAGGCAGTCTTTCTATATTGGCTATGCCAAAAGGCAGATCCAAAGGGATTAAGAAATGATGGAGTGGGGAGGAGGGGGGATAGTTCCTCTTCCACTTAGAATGTTGAAAGCCCCAGAGCATGTCATTCACCCTAACAAAGAGAAAATCTTGACTAACATACAAAAGACATAACTTTCCTTGGGTCCATCAGAGAATCACAGGGCAATAATGTAAACTAGATTCCAAAGGTTTACAGCCTCCTCCAATAAGAGACATGACCCACAAAAATTTGGCAGAGCAGGAGAGGAAGCAAGCAATAAGTGGGAGGTAGTAATGAGCTCCCCCAATTAACAATGGTAAGAGGAAAGCCAAGGCTCAGATGAGGAAAGCAATTGAAGCAAGCACCTCACTGCTCTACCATGTTCAGTTTCCTAATACAGAGTAATTGTACTCAAGCATATTGAGAGAACTTGCAAATGGGATTTCCCAGCCACTGACAGGAATCTTTGCAAACAGATATATCTTAAAAGAAGACATACTAATGGTCAACAAGCATATGAAAAAATGCTTAACATCATTAATCATCAGAGAAATGCAAATTAAAACGACATGAAGATATCATCTTATACCAGAGTAGCTATTACTAAAAAGACAAAAAACAACACATATTGGCATGGATGCAGGGAAAGGGAATTGCTTATCCACTGTTGGTGGGAATGTAAATTAGTAAACCATCTATAGAAAACAGTATGGCAATTTCTCAAAGAAATAAAAAGAGAACTACCATTCAAGCTAGCAATCCCACTAGTGGACATCTACCCAAAGAAAAAGAAATCATTATATCAAAAAGACACCTGCACTCATATGTTTATTTCAGCACTATTCACAGCAGCAAAGTTATGGAATCAACCTAAGTGTCCACTAATGCTTGACTGGATAAAGAAAATGTGGTATATATACACCCTGGAATACTAAACAGCCATAAAGAGTGAAATCGTGTCTTTTGCAGCAGCATGGATGGAACTGGATGCCATTACCCTAAGAGAAATAACTCAAAAACAGAAAATTATATACTGCATGTTCTCATTTATAAGTAGGAGCTAAACAATAGCTACATATGAACATAAAGATGGAAATAATAGACTCTGAGGACTCCAAAAGGGAGGAGGGAAGAAGGAGAGTGAGGGTTAAAAAATTACTTGTAGGGACAATGTTCACTATTTGACTGATAGGCACACTGGAACCCAAACCTCGCCATTATGCAATAATATATTACAAATCTGAACATGTATTCCCTGAATCTAAATTTTTTAAAAGTTTAAAACAGAGAAGTTTAAAACAAAAGACAGTGTGACTTTGAATAATCAGAGAGAATGGAAAAGAGAATGTTCACAGAGCAGAGATGCAGATGCAAAATGGGGTACAATTATCAAAAAGAAAGGCAAATTCTGCAAACACTACAACATGAAGCATGACAACAAATCTAGGCAAGAAGCTACAGCAAGTGACTAAAAGGCTGTCTGAGAGTTCCTAGGATACAATTTGAGTTAACCAAGAATATATAATACTTACATCATTTCTTTATTGAATAAGATATACTAGTGGGTCAGCAAAATTCATTGATATACTTGAACTTTAAGGAAAGCATGTGACAAATTCTTTCCTGAAATTCACATACACAAGATGGACCTATATGAACTAGAATAAGAAGAGTATAAGAGCTTCAAGAAACAGATTATAAGAGTTTGAAAGAAAGAGTGGTTCCTATTTAAAAAAAAAAAAAAAAGATTCCAGGGAAGTAACTATGTATGGGGAGACGCCAGTCAATTAGGGCAAGAAATTAGTGTAATCACTATCAGGATAACCTTAATAACAATAGCAATAATGTGTTGAGCACTTATTACATGCCAGTTCTGGTGCTAAGCATTTCTTTCATACATTAGCTTGTTTAGTCTTCACCACAATCTTTTTAGGTAAATTTATTTTCCCTTTTACAAACAAGGAAACTGAGGCTCAGAGAGGTTAAATAATCTGCCCAAAATAATACAGCTAGTAGCTGCAAGAATGGAGGCTATATGCTGGGTCTTAGCCAAACAGTGTGCTATTAAATGTCATGCCATACTTTAGATAATGCTAGGCACATATTCCAAATAAGACAGAATAGTGCCAGGCAATGTGGAGAAACCAACATAGACCTGATCTGAAAAGGAAGAAGCCTAGAGAAACAGGAAGCAGTGGAAAGCCTCTTGTATAACAGGCAGAAGGGGTGGATGACAAGACTGAAATAAGCAAGGAAACAGGAGACAAGTTGTAGGGACTTTTTAGTGTGAGAATAGAGACAGAACGTAGTGGTTTGAATTGTGGTTAATAAGGCAGATTAAAAGAATGGTGTGACTTAATTTTCTTCTAACAAATACATTTGAAATTGTACCTCCAGGCTGGGCATGGTGGCTCATGTCTGTAATCCCAGCACTTTGGGAGACCAAGGTGGGTGGATCACTTGAGGTCAGGAGTTCAAGACCAGCCCAGCCAACAGGGTGAAACCCCGACTTTATTGAAAACACAAAAAATTAGCCAGGCATGGTGGTGCACACCTGTAATCCCAGCTACTGGGGAGGCTAAGGAAGGAGAATCACTTGAACCCGGGAGGCAGAGGTTGCAGTGAGTCAAGATTGGACCATTGCTCTCCAGCCTGGGCAACAAGAGCAAAACTCTGTCTCAAAAAAAAAAAAAAAAAAAAGTAATTGCATCTCTATGGAAGTTTGTACCAATCCAGTTGGCACCCTCAGTATTGCTGGAGGAAATAAACAGACTGGTTGGCAAAGAGTCTTCCAAGGCTGGTGGCATAGACATTTCTGCAGCCTTTCCTTTAAGAACTTTATGACGCTTACCAACCTCCTGATTAAACATTTGGTGTTCTTCACAAATCTCAAATTTTCTTCATCGATCAAACAAGGCAAAATATCATACAAAGGTTAACATTTTTCAATGTGTACTCTATTAATCTTATTTCTTTCATTTATACCATTTAAACAGTGGCAATTTATTTGTATAAACTTTAAACTGTAAAAGATACTGCTACTATGTGTTGTGAAACATCGCAGTAACCTAAGCATAGAATTTTTTTCCAAACTTAATGTACAGCAATATATGCTATTTAAATAACAAATCTGGAATTTGAGGAAGCAATTAAAGTTTATGAGAGCAAATAAGAAAAAGTTCAAAAGCAACAGAGCTTTTTAAGTTTCTGTGGCAAATACACACAGATATTAATATGGTCAAATAATCCGAAGATAGCACTATAAATGGAGAGGTAATATTATATGCTTGTATACAATATAATGTGTGTGTGCTTTACAAATTTTGGGTTCAAACAGTGCAAAGGAAATGCTATTTTTATCTAAACCTATGGAAACAGTCGGTCACCTGCTGTGTCCAAGGAGAGCCTAAAGTTTTCTGTCATTTATAAGCAGTCTCTTGACTTAAATATAAAATCATTGGCTTACACAGTGAATCATTATAAATCTCTCACAAGCTTTTAAACCAATCAGTCAAGCTTAGAATGCGGTGATTTGGAGAATCATAGCTCTGAGGCTTTGGGGCCTCACTGTGCAAGGGTAATAAATGTAAATGATTTTGTAACTTGTAGAAACATAGGTTAGTTCGCTCCTTACCTCCCAAGGAGCAACTGGGTTTGACTAAGGAGGTTTACTGTGATCCCAGGGAAAAAAAAAAATCTATTATGTCATTTTCTTTCCTGAATCCTGGGGAAAAGAATAACATGAAAAGCAGTTAATCTGTTAAGCACACAAAGCTTACTATGTAGAAAACTGCCACTCAAAAAAATCTGGATTCCTTATGTAATTTCTGCCCTACCCAGTAAGAAAGGAGACTTTCTAAAGCACCGGTCTGTCAGCAGTGCTGTTTACCCAGTTTTTCCTGCTCCGGGCAACAGAATCTAAACTCCAACAATTAGAGACTATTCAAGTGTCAGCTCCATTCTCAACAACAACAACAACAAAATTATCTTGTAGTCTTCATGAAATAAAAGTCAAAAATTTGAAAATAAATCATATGCAGAGTTTGGATGATTAGTTTTTTCAATTTGAAGCTGAATTTCATGGGCACAGCAAAAGGATTTACTGAGAATAATAAAACCATTTAAAAATGAGAATTAGATACATACTATCATATAATTAACTAAAGCTTCAGTATATACAACAAAACTATAAATGATGTAGAGTGAGGTTTTGATTGTACTTATTTCTCCTCACTAGAGACCTGGTAAAATCTCTTTATCCAAAACGGATAATAAAATATAGCCTTTGCAGGTCTGGTCGGGATTTGTCATCTGGTGTTGTTTTATTGCTGTTATTGGTCTTTGTGTCCATGGTCGTGCTCGGCTAGTGTCATCTGCAAGGTCATACTGTCATCGTGCAGAACACTTATTACTTAGCCTTTGTTTCCTTTCTCAATGTTCAGGTTTCAAACAAACACATTTCTCACACAGGCTTTGCCAAATTTTTTTCTACGCATCACCTCTGCCTTCACTAGTCCATCTGAGCCCTCAGGTGCCCACTCCTGCCTTCTGCATGCTTTATCTTCATGCAATGCTGAAGCAAAGAAGGCAGTTCTAATATCCTTTTAGTAGGATACCTAACTGAAGTCCAAATGGCAAGGAGGAAAAAAAAAGTCTGGAGACTCACAGTGGGGAAAAATATGGGTAACATAAGACGTTCTAATATAAAATGTCTTTCCCCACCCTTCACCTTCTCCTTGGCTCCTGCTGTACTTGTTTGGAGAATACTCCTGTTTAACTATTTTGTGTCCAATATCATGTAAGGTAAGCTCACAAATGGCAAAGTCTAAAAGGTGTATCGTGCTTTATTTCATCAATGATTTCTACTTTAACTGGGAGAAGAACGTTTGGAGAGGGTAGGTCCTGAACCAGCTGAAAAGGAGCATTTCAGGACAGTGTATGAACGACGTTTAAAGATAGACATGTATGGTCATGGTGTGTGAATATACAACACCCTCTCCAGTTAATACATTTTTCTTGATTTGCTTTTAAAACTATAATGGAACTTCTTATATTCAAGGCACAGAAGCTAGCATGACATACAATAAATCTTCATTCCTATAGAAAAATCAATATTGCCTATATCAAAATAAATTTTTTTCTTTAAAAAGTTGTTATAATGGTAGATTAAAAGTGATTACTACTAGAATACAAGTAATTAAAAACAAGCAGAAGTTGAATGAAAATTGGTTCAAGAAAACAATTTAGCAAGGGAATTTAAGAATAAGATAGAACATTTGGGATACAGTCTTACAGTTTGACCTCATTTCCCTATTTTATCATCCCAAATGAAATAAAAAAATAAAAACTACGTATATTGGTGAAAACATTTATTGGCATATGAATGGTTGTCAGTTTCATTGTTTATTGGAACCCTGAAACTTTGAAAAATGTTTTCTTAAGCTGCATAGATTACTTATATAAAATATTGATAATAGTAAACTTATTAGGTACTGAAAAGTCTATTAATGCTGCTTTTCCATCTATGCAAATATATTTCAAGAGAAAGTGGGTCCAAACAAGATCTTATGACAGATTCTCATTGAATAAGCAAAAAATAAATTGTCACTATGGTAAAACAATGGAATGAGCTTATAAGAAATTATGGAATGCCTTGTCTTAGAAATCTTTTCCCAAAGTCAATTTTTGTTTATTTTTTAAAAAAGAATAATTAATTTTCTGGAATTAAAAAATGCCTGAGCAAATGATTGCTCCAAGATCCCTCAGAAATAATTCTAGCATTGCCTTCTTTTTTGTTTTTGTTTTTATTTTGTGTATGTGTATGTGTACAGACATGGAGTAAATGAGCCCTAGTGTTTTTCAGTAGTTACATTATTACTAAAAGTTATATATATACTAAATATCCCACTAAGGTTTTATGTCTGTGAATTGAGCTTTACATTTCTTGGTCAAGTTTCCAACCATTATTATGTACAATGATCCAGTTACATAGTTTATGAGTTAATTTATTAACATTAATTATTGTTCATGTAAAGCTAGAAAATGCAATCTTTAAAAAAACTAAGTTTAAATATAATATTACAGAGCCAATATTTTAACAGTAACATGAATCAGGTAATAAATAGCTCCCTTTGATCATTGTTTTTAAAGTCTCTTGAACCACGCTTTGATTAGTTCTATTTAATATTTAACATCTGGTTAGTCAATTTCAATCTGCAGGAAACACTGCTGGAAAAATTCTATGCTGACTAAATACATTTATAATACTACAAAGCTGACATGTAATTGATTTTAGTTCCCATAAAAGGATTATGTTAACTTTCCTTAATCTATATGTTTGTATTTTGTACAATCTAGTGAATTCACACCAGGGATGCTAAGTTTTTATTTCTTATCAATATTTTATGTAAAACTGATAGGATTATACTTTAGTCTAAGTATCACTCTCCAATTTTTTCCTTGAAAACAAAATAACATTATAAAAAATATTACTTCACAGCTATAGCACTAATGCAATAGTGGTTTACTGGCCACTGCAGTACCTCAATTCCTTGAAAGGAATACCACAGTGAAACATTTCTTATAGGCTATCAAACCCCAGAAACATTTTTACATTTAAAAACAAATGTTAAAGTTGTATTTCCCACAGCTTTGGGTTTGTTTGTTTGTTTGTTCAGTTAAGTATCGTGCAATGGGAAATTGAGGCTTTTGTCATCATTAAATAAAGCAATGTTTGGAAATATTTGTTTAAGTCCATGTTTTGGCCATTAGTCATTTAATATTATTTTATATATTGCATACTTAGGTGTGTAAGTATGCCAAATTTCTAATGAATAGCCATTTCTAAGTAAGCTATTAATTTTATAAGAAAGAAATTGTGGTTTTATCATTGTAACATTGACCCTACTGTCAGAGGAGGTTTATTTTTTAGATAAGCAAAACCTACTTTTAGTCATTAGTTTTAAATGCCCATGTGTTGAAATTGGTGGGTTTTCTTTCAGTTTCTTTTGTGTGAGTGAAAGGTGGGTAAAAACAAAATGTAATACAGAAATTGTGAAGACAAAGTCCAAATCTCAACTTTCTCTCTAATGTTTTCTACATATGATCTCATTATAGCCATAACAAGTTTGAAAGACACTAACTATGGAAAGAAGGATTATATGAAGCAACATTAAAAGTGTAATAAAACATTCCATTCTAAAGAAAACATCAGCAGGGCACAGTGGCTCATGCCTGTAATCCCAGCACTTTGGGAGGCCAAGTCGGGTGGATCACTGAAGTCAGGAGTTTCAGATCGGCCTGGCCAACATGCAGAAACTCTGTCTCTACTAAAAATACAAAAATTAGCCAGGCATGGTGGCGTGCACCTGTAATCCCAGTTATTTGGGAGGCTGAGACAGGAAAATCACTTGAACCCAAGAGGCGGAGGTTGCAGTGAGCCAAGATCGTGCCACTGAACTCTAGCCTGGGCAATAGAGCAAGACTCTGCCTCAAAAAAAAAAAAAGAAAGGAAGAGAGAGTGAGAGGAAAGAAGGAAGGAAGGAAGGAAAGAAGGAAGGAAGGAAGGAAGGAAGGAAGGAAGGAAGGAAGGAAGGAAGGAAGGAAGGAAGGAAGGAGGGAAGGAAGGAAGGAAGGGTGGGTCACCAAAAATTGCAATATCTCGCATTAAATACAACAAGAGAAATAAAGATCTTTTGGCAATCACAGTGGTTGGCTTTCCCAACTCTACCCAGGTTTCAAACCATAGGTCTGCAATAAACCATGTGTTCTACAGTGTCTTGGATACTTACAGTGTTTGAACCAGTACTGAGCAAGGGCTTGATTAATAACTAACAAATATTATACTTGATAAATATTAATGGACAGGGTGCAGTGAAAGCTTGTATATACCAAGTAATTGTTTTTTAATGCACAGAGTAAAAGATAATTTAAGGTCAATAAATATTATTTATCTAAATTCAATATTTGCTTTCTTCTAATACAATTATAATATGTTGCTAAAATAAAATTGGTTATATTGCTGAAATAAAATCATTTTTTGTTGTAAGGACTTTGGCTTTTATTCTGGATGAAATAGAAAGTATTGGAGAGTATTGGAGAGCCAAGTAATGACATTATCTGGTAAATATTTTTTCACCATGGCCACTATATTGAGGATAGACCAAATGAGGCAAAAGTAGTAGAGAGACAAGTTAGGAGGCTATTGAAATGATCTGGGAAAAAGATGATCTTGAACTGGACCAGGGATGAAGTAAAAGAACTAAAACGTAGTTAGACCAAGGGTGAACCCTAATGTAAATTATGAACTTTGCATGATAATGATGTGTCAATGTAAGTTCATCAGTTGTAACAAATGCACCACTCTGGTAGTGGATGTTGATAACGGGGGAGCTACGCAGTTGTGGGAGCTGGGAGTATATGAGAAATCCCTCCACCTTCCATTCAGTTTTGCTGTAAACCTAAATCTGTGTTAAAAGCTAAAGGCCATTTTTTAAAAAGTGGTTAGACTCTGCATACATACTTTGCAGACAGCAGTGAAATATTTGGTCAGAGAGAAGACATAGATCAAAAGAGAGAGAGGAGCTCAGGCTGACTCTGAGGACTTTGAACACACAGGAAGATTGAAATTGAGGTGTCTGGTAGGCATCAAGTAGACTGAGAAGGCAGTTGGACATACAGGTCTGGAGTCCGGGAAGCCACTACCAACTGTAAGAACTGCTGAACGTGACAGATCTGTGAAGTCTCACCCTTCTGGAAAGTTTACCAATATGTCTGGGGCCAAGGTCATTCCATACATCTAGAAAGCTTATACAATTGGTTAAAACATGGAGATATGGGTGGATACTATATTCACCTTAAACTATAATGACTGTCAATTCAAGTCCTAATTCAACTGTCACCTAATGTGTTGGTGTTCAGGAACCTCAAAACAGGAAAGCAAAAGAGAGCCTTTATTTATTTCCTTACTTATTCATTTGTTTTTAATTGACAAATTAAAATTATATGTATTTATCATGTACAACAAGATAATACTGTTTTAAAATATGTGTAAATTGTGAAATAGCTAAATTGAGCTAATTAACATCTGCATTACTTCCCATACTTAACATTTGTGGGGTGAGAACACTTAAAATCTATTCTCACAGCAATTTTCAAGAATATAATGAGAGCAGACATTTTTACACAGTTACATTCCTTCTGACATCTTGTGGGATTTTCTGGAAGTATATAAAATGGCAAATACATTTGAGGTAATTCCATTCTATTTTAACAATATTTATTGAGCATTTGTGATGGGATGGTTGCCAAGAGACCTACAAATTAAATAGAAATCCCATAAATTTTGCAAAAATATAAAATATTATAGCTCTCAAGATACCTATAGTCTAAAGGGGAAATACACACAAAATAAGGAGATATGCTTCAAAGGCAGTGGTTTTTAAACTTTAATGTGCATAAGCATCTCTGCGTCCAACCCCAGAGATTCTTTTGGTGGATCTGGAGAGAGGCCTAGTAATTTAACAAAATTCCATGTGATTCTAATGAAGATAGTCTGTGGCTGTAAATAATAGGACCAACTTTCAAATGTATCCAATGAAAACTATCCTTATTAATTTATAATGTTATATGTCTAACCCAGATACAAAGTGGGGGTACCTTATATTGGAGATCTCAGTAAGGTTGGCTCAAATTCCAAAGCCTGGCCCTATGAAAGTCTAAGACCCCCTTAAAGATCTCCATATATTCTAAGGAAGTAAATTTTCACTCTTATGCTCAATTCTCCCTCTCAGAAATCTGACTCTATCTGTAGATGACCCTTGAACAACAGGGGTTTGAATTGCACTGGTCCAATTACAGGCAGATTTTCTTTTGCCTCTGCCACCCCTAAGACAGTAAGATACCAACTCCTCTTTTTCTTCCTCCTCCTCAGCCTATTCAATATGAAGACAGCAAGGATGAAGACATTCATGATGATCTACTTCCAGTTCATGCATAGTAAATATATTTTCCTTATGATTTTCTTAATAATATTTTCTTTTCTCTAGGTTACTTTATCGTAAGAATGCAATATATAATAGATATAAATAATATCCAAAATATGTGTTAATCAACTATGTGTTTGGTAAGACTTCCAGTCAAAGGTTGGTTATTAGTATTTAAGTTTGGGGAGGTTTAAAATTTGCATTCGGATTTTTGACTATGGCAGTGGCAGAGGTGGTAGTTGGCATCCCTAATCCTTGTTTTGTTCAAGGGTTAATTGTATACTGTTTCTTTTCTGCACCGTTTTTACAAAAACGTGAGCCTCCCTCCCGTATCACCCTGAAATACACACACACACACACACACACACACACACACACACACACACACAGTGTTAAAAGGCAGAATAGACTTTACTAAAATGTTGGGGGAAATGTTGAGACAAAAAAAGAGTGGACTGTAAAAATGGTATTAACTTCCAATTCAGCATTAGATATCAGAAACTGGCTCCAAGCTTTACTAGAATTACATGATGTAATAGCTCTAAACCAGAAGTGAGTAATATTTTAAATTAATGTTTTATGGAGATATAGAAATATCAGGCTATTCTCTGGAATTATCTCTTACTAAGCTAATAGAAACAGAAATTACTGTGACTCCTTGGTCTTGAAGGACAGGTGACATTTTAGGACTTTTCTATTCTTCATCAGCATCTATGAATCTATGGGTAGTTACTACTGTTTGCTTAGAACTTTTCTCTAAGGCTCCCTAAAACAATATATTTACATATGATATGCCCTGAGCTTGAAACTTGCAGCAGTAAGCAGTTCATTTAAAATTTGGGGACCTAAGAGACTAAACAGGAAGTCAGAGGAGCCGTATGCTATGGAACTGCTAAACCAACAAAGGATAATTTCAGGAGCTTGTCAGAGAACTCTGTACATATGATACCCATTCCAGCCTAATTTACAGTACCCAGGGCAAGAGAGAAAAGGTCTCCAGGCTCCTCTCTTTGGTATGGATATTGCCTCACCCTGATACAAAAAGCAATATAAAGTTATACTGCACATAAAAATATAAACACACCAACTACATAATCAAATTCAGTTATCCATTAGTGATCTACACAATGTGCTGATGTGTTATTGTTCTTCAAATGATTAGACAAATCAGGAGAGAGAGAATCCTTGGGAAGAGCTCCAGAGAGGAACAGAAATCTGAAGCAGAGAAAAGATGGGCATACATTTATAAGGAGAAATGGAGACTAAAACTGGAAGTTGATGATACACTGGTGAAGAATGACAGGGATATTTACCTGATTGAAGCAGCATGCCCACCTGTGTATTATTGACAATGAGGTTGGATAATTTGTAGAGATGCAAGTGGTTCTTCAAGAACGTTAGAGATTTCATTTCAAGCACATAATTAGGAGACAGAAGATGATCATTTTAGAGCTTGGGGAGGATTCAATTCAAAATATAAAAGTGAGTAACTTAATTTTTAAAAGAAAGCTGCATTGTGTTGTAAAGGTGGACTAGTGGAATATGCTAGTGCCTCAATGAGACTAATGAACAATAAATGAATACACAATTATTATAGTTGTCCATATAATGATAATAGCTAATGTCTACTGAGAGTGTATTATGTGCCAGGCAAAGTTATAAATAGCTTTACGTGTATCACCTTGCTTATTTCCCTCTATGACCTGTTCAGATAGGCAGCATTATTGTAACTTTTTTACTGATGAGGAAATTGAGGCATGAGGTCATTAAATCACATACCTAAGTTTGCATAGTAAATGAAAGAACTGGGATTTGAACCCAAGCAGTCAGGCTCGTAAGTCTTATCTATTAGCTACTATAACTCACTGCAGGGTGCATAGCAAAATATAAAGAGATAAAAAAAAATAGAGCTCATAAGCATTACCAACAAGAACTGTAAATATTTACGGGTCAAATGAGAGAAAGGAGCTGAAGATGACTCCAAAGTTTCCTGTGTAAAGAACAGGAAAGATTGACAGTGTGTTTGATTACTATTTAAGTTTTAAAAGAGTATTAGTGACACAATAATAGAGAGAACTGATGATGTATTTGTCAATCAATAGATGAAGATCATTTCTTTTAATGTAAAAATTTTTCCACATTGAGAAAAAAAAATAGATGAGGAGTTGATTGTGCCTCTTAGTAGGTATATTTAACGTACTGTAGCTATTTTTCATGTGAGATAATACTCTGTATTTATGTAACACCCTTCTTCTAAGGAGCTCAAAGCATTTTACCACAATGCATTACCTTATTCATCCTCATAACATCCCCTTTTAAGAAAGGAAGTGTCAAGTATAATGACCACAATTTTACAGATGGGAACACTAAGACAAATGAAGTTTCTGACTTGCCAAGATCACAGACAACCCTGTAGCAAAACTAAGTATAGGATTTGTGCTTCTTGAAATTTAAAATTCTTTCCAATCTCTTCTCAATGGTATATCTTAAATTTGCCTTAACATTTAGCATTACTTTATAAATTCACATATTTGGAATCATGTTATAGTCTCGTATTATATGAGTAGTGTGCGTCATGAATTTGGTAATTAAATTGAATAACTCTATAAAATGCAAAAAATCAATGCTTCATCCTTTTACAAAATCAAAACTTTCCTTCTCAATTAGGCATTTAATATGCCTGGTTTAAACTCTAAAGAAGTTTTGATATGTATAAGAACCCTTTCTGAGAAAATGCTGTCTTTTTCTTGAAGAAATTTTGGCATTTAGAAGCCCAAAATTATCAATAAATAATAAAGATAAGATGATACACACAAACACACATACACACACACACACACACACACAGGTAATGGAGCAAAAAATTCAGTGGTTTGTTTAAAGGAACTTCCATATTTTCTCCAGATATAGGAGGACAAACACCAATGCCCTTAAATCTTAGGAAAATTTTTTAACTAAAAAATTATGTTACAGTACACTTCTATATCAATGAAGATTTCTATCTCTTTTTAAATTTACTTCATTATGAATATAATGCAAAAGCAATTTATAATTATATATTTAGATGTTCAAGTCTTAAAAAAAGAGAGAAAAGAAAAAAGTGTCAACTTAATTTTTTTTAAAGCTGATAGAATATGTTCATTTTCAAAGTCCTTTAAAAACAATCCTTACATACACTAGTGAGTGGTAAACATGGTGTGTGGTTCAAGGTGAACTACATCCGCAAGACTACCTAAGATCAAAAGCTCAATCATTGGCTTACACAATTTAAGGCAGTTATGCATTTTACTTTTCCTCCTTCAGTTGCAGAAGCTCCACCCTTGAGATGTGTAAAGGCTTTGTTTATTTATTTTATTTTATTTTTTAACCAGCAAATACATATTCATAGGGTGCATAATGATGTTTTGATACATGTAATGTAAAGCTATCAGATCTCTATCAGTTCAAAAAATGAACTGGAATAGCTTTTTCAGTGACAACCTATGAAAAGAACAAAAATGATGAAAAACAGAAGATGTACAACTATGTGCTGAAAATTATGTCAAACCAGATTCACCATTATCCCCAAAGACAGAGGACTATTTGGGGAGCTAAGCTGTATTTCAGGTTTATACCATCTTCTATAACAAGCACAAGGCCCTATAGATAAATACCTCATATCTTTTTCTACTGTAAGACTGACATCAGGAACTCCAATTAACATTTATGACTAATGGCCAACCATTTCCTAAATCAAACTAAAAATTCTAAATAATCAATGTGAGTTTTCTGAATGAATCAAATTATTATTACATGCTTTGGGTTTTATAAAATGCCAAACTCAATAGTCTCAAAATTGGCCCTACATAATAGGAACTTCGTTTAATAACACAAACAACATAATGTAAATTCACTTATTTATCCAACAAATATGTGTTGAACACTTGCTACATGTCAAGCATCACTGAGAGCAATGAGGATAAAGCAATGAACAAAAATGAAGTCACTAATTTCTTGGTGCTCACACTCTAGAGAACGAAGATAGAAAATAATTAACAATTAAGTAATAATAATATGTAATATGTCTAGTGGTGACAATAGTTGAAAAGAAAAGCACACAGCTAAGGAATCAGGGTAGCAGAGGATGGAAATGGACATAACATCCTCGTGTTGCTTGAGTTAGGTCAACTCTGGAAACAATCTAAGGAAACCTAAGTTATTCAAAGAAACATTTTGTATTATACCTTGCCCTATTAGACAGCTCAGGAAAATACAGAATAGTTGGAAAAACACAACTGTTCTGCCATGTTGTTTGCTTCCAAAATTTCTTCCCTTCTTCCCCATGAAGATGATAACCATTCTGTCCTTTCATTCATTCTGTAAAAGCTTATTGAGGACCTACTATATTTGAGACCTATGTACAAGGCCGTGTGTTCAGGACTGTGTATGTTGAATGAGATCCAGATTTTGTCCTCAAGGCAATTGTACTTTCATGGGAAAAAAAAAAAAAAAAAAAGACACAAAACTAATTTGATCTAGATATGTGACATAACTGCTACAAGAAATATAAAGAATTCAATAATTAATCTCACCTAAAGGATTCAAGAAAAGTTTCAGAGACAAAGTGACATCTGCATGGGGCCATGGAAGATGAGAAGGATTTAGGGCACATAAACAGCACAAGTAGAGATGTGAGAAAGACTGTGTGACCCTCGTTGGGACCAGAAGCACCGGAAATCGCTGGAGATTGGCCTGAGAAAGTAAGTTGAGGACAGATCCTGAAAGGACTCCAGTGAATCAATTTAAACTTTATCCAGTTGGCAATTGGTGATCCACCAACTATTTTTGAGCCAACAAAAGACACTGAGATAGATGTCTCTGGCAGCAAGGCAGTAGCGGCATAGAAGAAAGAAAACAATACAGTGAAATCGAGTGTTCGCTCTTGCAGGGGAAATGATAAAGGACTAAATGGAAACAGTGGAAATAGGAATTGAAAGGATGGAATGACTGAGACTGAAACAAGTTGGTGACAAACATGGAACAGGGGAAATGTCTTTTTATACATGCAACAAAATATTCCAAATCAGAAGTGGAAACAAGTAAGAACCTCAAATTTTTTCTGGAATCAATTCAAATATAAACACGCTGCTTGGAAAGCAAACATAGCTTTCCACTTAATGAAGTATATATTGAGATCCTAATGGGATCAACCAGCGTTGAGATCCAACACTGGTAACCTCTGTTTGGAATGAAAATATAAAGCCTCAAGCCAACCATTTCCTCCAAAATAAAATATAATAAACTGCTGAAGTCAGTATAAAATGCAGAGATTAATTATGTAGCACAATCTAAAAATGTTATGGGGCACTCGTGATTAACATGAGCTCTTGAATAATTGGTGGACACTACTTAGCCCATCTTAGATTTAATATCTTTGACTTTTCTGTTCACGGAAATAGATGGAGAGTCAAATGACGGGATCAGTCTTTCCACTTACCTGAAAACAACTACTCAGTCAAGAATCATTTTCTCTCTAGTTTCAAATTCTCAGAAAGAATAGGTATTTTTAACTTCCTATTAGAAGAGTTTCCCAAAAACTAATGATTTTCAATGTCAAAGAGTTCTTCTGCCTAAATTACTCCTGGTAACTTACTCTTTTATATCATTTTAAATAATTCCACTATCACCTTTTTAACTTTCAAATATTTGTAGAATCTTATAATATAGTCCGTAGTCATTACTTGCTGAGCTATATATTTGTCTACTTAAATCTTTACTTATAACTTAATCCTTTCCTTCTCTTAATCATCACAATTGCTTTCTCCTGGGCTAGCTCCAATTTTTCTTCAAAGTATTGGTACTGGAATGCCTAAAGTCTAACAAAGTATTTCAGGCTTAGACTGTATCTAGACATTTCCTTTTTATTTATTTATCATTTTGCCTATGTATATGATTTGTTGTATACTGTTGCCCCTATACTCACTTGACCAGGGACAAATATACTTCATACCTTAAAGATAATCATGACTCCCAAATTTAATAAAGATGTTTATTTCTATACAGGACTTACTATTATGAGCCTTAAACCATCCACCATCTGCATTAGTGAAGTAAGTTAGTTGAACTTATTTTGTTTTTGTTTTCCTTCAATTTTATTTTAGCATCATATTTTCCTTCTTGGTCTTTGTAAAAATTGACTCAACTGAATTATTTTGTTTCCTAAAGTCTGTATCACCTGGTAGAAATGCATATGTTCCCAAAATTATTTTGTATGTTTTTCCTTTCATAGTGTATTCTGCCTAAATTAGTATATTGTGTCTGTTATGCTAGTTATTGTGGTTTAAAAATAATAGTATTTATTCAAGTTTTAACAAAATATTTGGATCTATTGCCAGCATTATTATTAATATACGCTATTATTTCAAATAGCAACCTATGCAAAGATGAAGACAGCATTTTCAGAAGGAATTTTTAAAAGAAAAAAAGCAGCCTTTATTTAGATAGTAAAACTTTCACACTTTCTTTTCTTTATTATTTTTCTTTCCATTTTCTCTGACTGCCAGGAATTTCATGTGTGTTAATGCACATTTCTAAAATTGCTAGCCATTTGATAGTAGTAAATTTCAGACAGCAGTTAGCCAATTGGTGAAATTTGAATTGAATAAGCTCTGTAAATTAGATAATAGTGCTGTACTAACCGTTAACTTCCTGATTGTGCTAGTATACTGTGACTATGTAAGATAATGTTTTTGTTTTTAGGAAATACATACAGAAGCATTTAGGGAGAAAAAAGTATTATGCCTACAACTTATTCCCAAATGGTTTTGAATAAAACACATACATACATATATGTAGAGAGACAGAGAGAGCTATAAAAAGAAACAGGGAGGTCACAGTGGCTCAGGCCTGCAATCCCAGCACTTTGGGAGGCCAAGGTGGGCAGATCACAAAGCCAAGAGATCAAGACCACCCTGGCCAACATAGTGAAACCCCATCTCTACTAAAAATACAAAAATTGGCCAGGCGTGGTGGCATGTGCCTGTAGCCCCAGCTGCTCGGGAGGCTAAGGCAGGAGAATCGCTTGAGCCCAGAAGGCAGAGGTTGTAGCGAGCCAAGATCATGCCACTGTACTCCAGCCTGGCGACAGAGTGAGACTATGTCTCAAAAAATAAATAAATAAATAAATAAATAAATAAATAAATAAATAGACAGGGAATGGAGAGAATGATTAAGCAAATGCAGAAAAATGTGAACATTACAGAAATATGAGAATTCCTTATACTAATGTATGCAACTTTTCTGAAAGTCTGAAATCATTTACTATTATTTCAAAGATAACTTTTTTAAATAGTTGTATTTTGTTAGTAAGTTGTATTTATACAATGTTTTCATGTACTACACTATCTCACTAAGTCCTTCTCATAGACTTTTTCTTTCTCTTTTTCCTAATAAAGGAAACAGACTCAGAGAGTGTCAGAACTGGAAATAAAAGACTTCTAACTTGAAGTACATGGTTCTACACACCACTACGATTCTCTTTAATTAAAAAAATACTCAAATCAATTACCTTGAGGCATTTTAAGTGTTTTACATCATTAAGAAACATTTTGTAAATAATTCTTCAAATAAATGAATTCAGCCTTGTTTCTCCACATCCGAAGTCATCAGAGATTAAAAGCTTATCGAAAGCCTGTGGAAACTATCACAGTCTCATTAGATCCCTCCACTCTGCTACTCATCTCCCCTCACTCTCATCCACATCCCCTTCCTGATCACTGTTTCCTGGACTGGGATCACAAAGATGCAAATATTCAGATTCTCCATCTAATCAAAAAGCAACTTGCAGGAAGAGTGAAATACAACAGGTCCTTGCATAATGTCGTTTCCCCCAATGTTGTTTTGTTATAACCTTGATGAGGGAAAAAAAAAACAAAATCAGTTTCCAACCAGGGCCACTGTCTGTGTAGAGTTTCATGTTCTTTCAATGTCTGCATGGGTTTTTCTCCAGGTACTCCGGTTTCCTCCCACATCTCAAAGATGTGCCCGTTAGGTGTACTGGCCTGTCTACCTGGTCTCAATCTGAGTGAGTGTGGGTGCGCATGTAAGTGCACCTGCTGTGATGGGATGGTGTCCTGTCCAGGGCTGGTGCCCACCTTGTGCTCTGAGCTTACAGGATGGGCTCTGGCCACCTCTCCCCTGAACTGGAGTAAGTGGTTTGAAAAACGAATTAATGAATACATACAAATTATTATAAAATAAATATTCATCGTGTTCACAGTAATCATACAAATGCACGACAATAAACAAGGTGATACGAAAGCACTCAGCGAGCCCTCCATCGCATATTAATGTTTGTTTGTGAATTGTGTAGAGGGAGGAGGTGCGCCTGACAATGTTCTCTTTGCAAACATTTATTTCTTGTTTTAACCCACCACCAAGACCACCACCACGACTCACTGATTCACCAAAAATGGGATAAATAATTATCTTACTTGTTTTTATTATTTTTTAAAAACCTATGTATGGCTCACATACATTTCAATGTTTAATTTTAGAAGTGTTCCGGGTCTTTATTTAGAAGTTTGGTGATGTTTCTGTGACCAGAAATATGATGTAGCAACTTAACTCTTGTTACATCAATTAGCCTTTGGTAAGTAAGTCATTCTGCTTAAAGTCGCAGTTTCCAAGTACCTATGGGCAACATCAAGTGAGGGCTTACTGTATATTAAATTGAGGAAGTGGCATTCTTCTGGTTTCTTTCTGACCCTAACATGACTGAATGGCATCCTAGTTTCTTGAAAGAATAGGGACTGTCCCAAGAGTGATCTCATCCAGGCTACTTCATACCCTTTAATTAACTCTGAGCTTCAGTGGCCTGAAAAAGTAACCACAACTCCACACGTCTCTCCAGGATTCATTTACACGCTGGAAGAATACATATAAATAGACTTTTACTCAGACTTACTGACTTTGGCATGTCATGCCTTAGTTTCAATAATTATTTTCATCTCTTTTTCCTGAGTTTTTCTATACTTTTTCTTTAACAATTTAACCACTTCCCAATCATTTCTTTTTTCTTTTTTTCTTTTTTTTTTTTTTCTGTTCACTTTTTACCCAGTACACACTGATTCCAATAAGCTCAACTATCTTGGCATTTTACACACTTTGGAGGCAGAATAAATGATTAGTCCTGACAGATTGGATTTTATTACAAAGAAAACTACTTTTCTTCTGTTTAAAAACTACTCACCAGTTAACTAGTTAAAGCTCTTTCCTTTTCTCTCTAGAAGATTGACCCCGAACTGACAACAAAAACGTAGGTGAGATATTTAGATCTTAAGTGAGTGGTCAGTTAAGTGTCTGGAGAAGTAAAAGGACAGAGAGCATATTTGGTATGCTAATGAATCTATTTACTTCAGAGAAAGTGACAAAAACATCAATCAAATCAGAAGAGGCTATTAAGGACTGTTAACTCCCTTTCAGATGAGCAATGATTTCCACTGGGATTTAAATAAATATTCATGAAAAGGACCAATGACAAAAATTTCACCAAAAATCACACCATAGTAAGGTTTCTACACAGCTGATGACCTGACTTGCTTGGCTCCCAATTTTGTAAGAGTTTTGAATATTTCTAGCATGTTCTTCTTTAAAAAAAAAAAAAAAAAAAAAAAAAAAAAAAAAAAAGGAGATTGGCATTCTTTTTATATCTTAAACCTAAAATACCTTTACCTAAAATTATGCTCTTGTGGTATCTCTAATTCTCAAAAACTTGAACAGCATCTTCTCCAAACATAAAAATTGCACTATTGCTAATGCATTAGTATTAATCAGAGTGTACTATAATTTAAAAAACAAAACCTGGAGAAGAATAAGAAAAATAAGGAAGCAGTATAAAGCCATAATTTAAATTCATATGCAAATTATGTAAAGAGGAATTTTATTGAACAAGTCAAGGGTTGGGTGCCTTTTCCGTGTTTACCACCACCTGGTGACAGCTCTGTGCAAGTTTACTATAAATACCCCGAAATAAAATCCCATTAGTAAAGTCCAGTTCAATTCAGTTTATTGTAGTAAATATCTACTGAGGTACTACTATATTTTTAGGACTGGTGTAGACTGTTAAGAACACAAGAATATTGCATAGGGACCTTATCTTAAAAGGGCTTATAATCAAGATGGAAAGGCAAACAAATAAAAGAAGCAATTCTTAGGCAACATAGACCAACATTAAGTAAACACTAAATGTAAAAGAAAAAGAAAGAAACCAAATGTAGGCCTGAAGTTTCAAGTGTCTAGATGAAGAGGAACTTGAGATAGAGTTTAGAACAATTGGAAGAAGGTAGATTATAAAGGTAAATTAAAATCAAGAAGATGTTAGACTTGTTGTATGAGGTATTGGGAAGCCTGGAGATGTATTAGTCACATGATTAACATAATAAAAGTAGGATTTTAGGATGATTCATCCAAAAGTTTCCAATGTGGACAAGACCAAAGAAATGGAGACCGTTTCAGAACTAGTACTCCAACTATGAAATCCTGAGGTTTGCTTTTCAGAAGTTAGTTGTTAACTGATGATAGCATTATATAGTACTTCTCTATTTTTAGTTCTCTACAAAAGAGTAGTTTCACCTCAAAGAAATCCTCATGAAAATTAGTCTTGATAAGAATTCATATTCAACTAATTGAGTTCCTTCTAACTGCCAGTCACTGTGGTAGACACTTTCACATACATTATCACATTTAATTCTCATAGCAACTGCGTGAAGTTGTTTATCTAGAAATTCTCATTAATTATATTGTAATGAAAATGCAACTGCCAAATATTAATCAAGTATTCATTGAATTAATTAGACATATATTGTTTGATTTCTAATCCTATATTGCTCCACTGCCCAGATTCCAATTTTCCTTTTAATAGACATTAATAGCACAAAGTAACAAAAAGAGTATTCAATGTCAAATAATGCACATGAATAAAATGTCTCCGTGAAAACAGAAATATATTGGGGGATGGAAGAACCAAGTTACAAACTGAGCTCAACCTCAAGCAAATCACTAAATTTTCTTGAGGCTTAGTTACTTTATCTGTCACATGAATTAATTATTTTCATCAAGTCTATCTTTTGGGGTTGTCGTAGAGGTCAAACAAAGTATTGGTAAAAGTTATTTACTAAACAGAAGGATGCAAATTAGAGGTGGGACACTGTGGCTCATACCTGTAATCCCAGCACTTTGGGAGACTGAGGCAGGCAGATCACTTGAGCTCAGCCTGGGCAAAATGGCAAAACCCCATCTCTACTAAAAATACAAAAATTACTCAGGCATGGTAGCACGTCCTGTAATCCCAGCTACTTGGGAGGCTGAGGCACAGGAATTGCTTGAACCCGGAGGCAGATGTTGCAGTGAGCTGAGATTATACCACTGTACTCCAGCAAGACTGTCTCAGAAAAGAAGAATGCAAATCAAAGGTTTAAAAGAAGGGAAAGATGATATTTTTCTCTGGGTCCCTCTTCTTCTCCTTTCATTTTTAAAATATTTGCCTAAGAAGGCTCAGAGGATAAAGAGAGGTGGCAGGAAGAGGGACTCTCAGTTTCCATCACCTGGGAGACCCTATGGTCCTCATCAGTGTCCACCATCCATCCATTTTCTTCTTAGTTCCCCTAAGTCTATGCCCAGATACATCCCCGCACCTAAAACTGTCAACTTGCTATTAATGACTGTTTAATAGCAACTTGCTATTCATGATTGCTTAGTCATTAATAGCAAGTTGGCAGTCTTAGTTGCAGGGATGTATCACTATTATAACTCTTGGCTTTAGCCTTTAGTCACTGAAACTTGTCAGTGAATTGAGAAGTCCTTTAAACAGGCAGAAAAACATAGATTGAGCATATACCAGGATATTAACTGCAAATGTGAGTTGAGTTTACCTGTAAAGTCTACTTCTTTCAAAACAGGATCTTAACAAAAAGCTGTAAAGTCATTTGGAACAAAACCCACAAAGAGCTTACCTAACAGTTAATTGTACATGTCTATATCATTAAAAGTTAACCCAAGCATCACCAGAGCGTGGGTGTGATATTAAAGACCAACCCTTCATTTCTGGGAAACCAGTGAAGCAGTAACCAGCAGAAGCTCAGGTTATATCTCTGTCCTTGAACCTGGTCCTCTTTTTTTTTTTTTTTTTTTTTTTTCCCGAGATGGAGTCTTGCTCTGTCACCCAGGCTGGAGTGCAATGCGCAATCTCGGCTCACTGCAACCTCCACCTCAGGGGTTCAAGCAATTCTCCTGCCTCAGTCACTCAAGTAGCTGGGATTACAGGCACCTGCCACCACACCTGGCTAATGTTGGCCAAGCTGATCTCAAACTCCTGACCTCTTGATCTACCCACCTCGGCCTCCCAAAGTGCTGGGATTACAGGCATGAGCCACCGTGCCCGGCCTGGTCCTCTTCTTCCAAGTCTTACTCTTGCTTATTTACCTAGTACTGTTCCCTTCTTCATTTCATTCTGGACAGCTCACTTCCATCTTGATGCTGGCATGTTAAAATTGGAGAGGTGTCAGTCTTTCTATGTGCAATTGCTCACAAATTTTTCTCTCTGAACCACACAAAGTTACTAATTGTATTTCACTGTTACTTCTGTTCAAATTCAATCTAATGAATCTGTGCAGTACAAGAACTATATAAGTTTCACCTCCCCTTGTTATTCTTTCAGTATAAATGCATATAAATGGTCCTTAAGATAACCTTTGGCCATCATGTTGCTGGGTGAGAAAGCTTGGGAGACCTCTGTAGCTTTAGGTATGCTAAGAAATATCTCATCAGAGGTTCTCATCTACCATTCAAGGTTTCCATCCAAGACTGTATGCTCCCCCATTCCATACAAGGGTTGCCCTGCACCTTCCAACTTGCTATGATCTGCTAACCACTGAATGTTGCCTCAATTTGGCCTATAGCCAGGGTGAACTGTTCTATTTCACATGGATTGAACTATATAAAGGTTTTATGTATTTGGAACTGTGAAGTAGACCCCTTATCTTCCTCAACTTTATGTGACCCCTCCCACTGTCACTATAACAAATGCCATTTATGAAGCCAACACCTATGGTACTGTGCTTAAACCTTCCAAATATGAGATTGAACAACGTGGAATAATCATCTTATAGGCCAAATAGAGGCAATTTATTATGATCAACGTAATTTCTTTTATTCAAAACCCTCAACAACCATAAAAAGTAGCATAATCATCCCCATTTTAGAGCTGGAAAAACTAGAACCCAGACTGATAAGTAACTAGGCCATGATCAGACCCCTGGGGAAGTAGTGGAGCCCAGTTTAGAAATAACTACAGAGATTAAGATGACAGATAGGAGGTAGGACTAGCTTGCAGCTCCCCAGCAGACAGAGAGAGCAGTGTGTGAAGACTCACACTGTGAACTTTTGCTTCAAGAACTACTGTAGGAACATACCAGGAAAGCCTAGAGAATCTACAGACCCTTTGAAGGAACTGGACCACTTCTGCAGGCTTCCTGAGACGCAAAAAACAATCTGTGAGTCTGCTTGCCTTCTCAGCAGGGAGGCTGGTGGTCTGGGGCAAGTTTTCAGCCCTGGTCACCAGCTGCCTGGAAATAGACTTGGTGCTGTTGGGAGGGCACAGTGGAAGTGATACTGGACTTTGAGGACTGTGGGCTGTGTGGGAGCAGGGTGAGGCCTGTGACTGCCAGCTTTCCCCTACTTCCCTGGTGACCCGTAGAACTCAGCAGAGGCAGCCATAATTCTCCTGGGAATATAACTCCACCGGACTGGGAGTCACACACCCATCCCCCACAGCAGCCACAGCAAGACCCACCCAGGGAGATTCTGAGTTCAGACATGCCTAGCCCTGCCCCCACCTGGTGATCTTTCTCTAGTTGTGCTGGTAGCCAAAGACAAAGGTCATAATCTCTTGGGAGCTCTATGGCCCTGTCCACCACCTAAGAAACCTGATTGATTACCTAACCAGGTGTCCCTAGGGCAAGTCTGCATCCTCCCTATAGGACTGCAGCTGATGCGCTCTTGAAAGTGCCACCTCCTGGCTGGAGGACAATCAACACAAAACTGGACCACTAAACAAAAACACAACCAAGGACACTCACAGAGTCCACTTCACCCCCTGTTACCTCCACTGGAACAGGTGCTGGTATCCACGGCTGCAAGACCTAAAGACAGATCACACCACAGGACTCTTTGCCATCACTCCCCAGTGCCAGCCAGAAGCTCGGTAGCTCCACTGGGTGGCTAGACCTACAAGAGCAAAACAATCACTGCAGGTCAGCTCACAGGAAGCCCTATTCCTAGGAGAAGGGGAAGAGCACCACATTAGGGAGCACCCCATGGGACAAAATAATCTGAACAGCAGCCCTTGAATCCCAGATCTTCCCTCTGACAGTCTCCCCAAATGAGAAGGAACCAGAAAAACAATTCTAGTAAAATGACAAAACAAGGTTCTTTACCACCCCGAAAAGATGATACCAGCTCACCAACAATGGAACCAAACCAAGGTAAAATCTCTGAATTGCCAGAAAAAGAATTCAGAAGATTGATTATTAAGCTAAAAGGAGACACCAGGGAAAGAGAAGTCTAACTTAAATCAAAAACATGCCTGGGTGCAGTGGCTCACACCTGTAATCCCAGCACTTTGAGAGGCTGAGGCGTGTGGATCACCTGAGGTCAGGAGTTCAAGACCAGCCTGGCCGACATGGTGAAACTCCAACTCTACTAAAAATACAAAAATTAGCTGGGTGTGGTGGTGCATGCCTGTAGTCTCAGCTACTCAGGAGGCTGAGGCAGGAGAATCACTTGAACCAGGGAAGCAGAGGTTGCAGTGAGCCAAGATTGTGAGACTGCACTCCAGCCTGGGTGACAGAGCAATACTTCATCTCATAAAAAAAAAAAAGAAATCAAAAACATGATACAGGATATGCAATGAAAATTCTTCAGTGAAATAGATAACATAAATAAAAAACAATCACAACTTCTGGAAATCAAGAACACACTTAGAGAAATGCAAAATGCACTGGAAATTCTCAGCAATCGAATCTAACAAACAGAAGAAAGAACGTCTGAGCTCAAAGACTCGACTTTCAAATTAACCCAATCCATCAAAGACAAAGAAAAATGAATTTAAAAAAATGAACAAAGCCTCCAAGAAGTTTGGAACTGTGTTAAAGGTCCAAATCTAAGAATAATTGGTATTCTCAAGGAAGAAGAGAAATCTAAAAGTTTGGAAAACATATTTGAGGGAATAATCAAGGAAAACTTCCCTGGCCTTGCTAGAGATCTAGATGTGCAAATACAAGAAGCTCAAAGAAGACCTGAGAAATTCATCACAAAAAAGATAATCGCCTGGGCAAATAGTCAGCAGGTTATCTAAAGTCAAGAAAAAGGAAAGAATCTTAAAAGCTGTGAAGCAAAAGCATCAGGTAACCTACAAAAGAAAACCTATTAGATTAATGGCAGATTTCTAAGCATAAACTCTACAAGCTAGAAGGGTTTGGGGTCCTATTGTTAGCCTCCTTAAACAAAACAATTATCAGCCAAGAATTTTGCATCCAGCAAAACTAAGCTTCCAAAATGAAGAAAAGATAGTCTTTTTCAGAGAAAGACTGAGAGAATTCGCCACTACCAAGCCAGCACTACAAAAACTGCTAAAAGGAGCTCTAAATCTTAAAACAAATCCTTGAAATACACCAAAATAGATTTATGCTCCTTAAAGCATAAATCTCACAGGGCCTATAAAATAGTAATACAATGAAGAAAAAAAAGGTATTCAGGAAACAAATAGTACAATGAATAGAATAGTACCTCACATCTCATAACTAACATTGAATGTAAATGGCCT
The DNA here is from genome assembly GCF_049350105.2 of Macaca mulatta. Lineage (NCBI taxonomy): Eukaryota > Metazoa > Chordata > Mammalia > Primates > Cercopithecidae > Macaca > Macaca mulatta. Next base: position 67,381,322 of record NC_133422.1, read on the forward strand.
AAATTCTCCACTTAAAACATGCAGAATGGCAGAATGGATAAGAATTCACCAAACATTTATCTATCTGCTGTTTTCAAGAGACTCAGCTGACACATAAGGACTCAAATAAACTTAAGGTGAAGGAGTAGAAAAATGTATTCCATGCAAACATGAGCAGGAGTAGCTATTCTTATATGAGACAAAACAAACTTTAAAACAACGGCAGTTAAAAAGGACAAAGAGGGACATTATATAATGATAAAAGGAATAGTCCAAAAGAACAATAACACAATTCTAAACATACATGCACCTAACACTGGAGCACCCAAATTTATAAAACAATTACTACAGCAACACAATAATAGTGGGGAACTTTAATACTTCACTGACAGCACTAGGCAGGTCATCAAGACAGAAAGTCAACAAAGAAACAATGGACTTAAACTATATCCCACAACAAAAGGATTCAACAGATATGTATAGAACATTTTACCCAACAACTGCAGAATATACATTCTACTCATCAGCACATGGAACATTCTTCAAGATAGACTATGTGATAGGCCACAAAACAAGTCTTAGTAAATTTTAAAAATCAAAATTATATCAAGTACTCTCTCAGACCACAGTGATATAAAATTGGAAACCAACTTTAAAAGGAATGCTCAAAACCATGCAAATACATGGAAATTAAATACCTGCTCATGAATGATCATTCAGTCAACAATGAAATCGAGATGGAAATTTAAAAATTCTTTCAACTGAACGATAATAGTCACACAACTTATCAAAACCCCTGAAATACAACAAAAGCAGTGCTAAGAGGAAAGTTCATAGCATTAAATGCCTACATCAAAAAGTCTGAAAGAGCAAAAATATACAATCTAAGGTAACACCTCACAGAACTGGAAAAACAAGAACAATCCAAACCCAAACCCAGTAGAAGAAAAGAAATAACAAAGATCAGAGCAGAACTAAATGAAATTGAAACAAACAAACAAACAGATAAAAGCAATACAAAATATAAATAAAACAAAAAGCTGGTTCTTCAAAAAGATAAATCAAATTGATAGACCATTAGCAAGATTAACCAAGAAAAGGAAAGAGAAGATCCAAATAAGCTCAATTAGAAAAGAAATGAGAGACATTACAACTGATACCACATAAATAAAAATGATTATTCAAGGATACTGTGAACAGCTTTACACATATAAACTAGAAAACTTAGAGGTGATAAATTCCTGGAAATATACAACCCTCCTAGATTAAACCAGAAAGATATAGAATCTCTGAAGAGACCAATAACTATCAGTGAGATTGAAACGGTAATTTTTCAAAAATGCCAACAAAAAAGTCCAGGATCAGATGGATTCACAGCTGAATTATATCAAACATACAAGGAAGAATTGGTACCAATCCTATTGACACTACTCCAGAAGATACAGAAAGAGGGAATTCTCCCTAAATCATTCTATGAAGCCAGTGTCATGATAATACTAAAGCCAGGGAAAGACATAACAAAAAAAGAAAACTACAGACCAATATTCCTGATGAACATAGATGCAAAAATCTTCAATAAAATACTAGTGAACTGAATCCAACAGCATAACAAAAAGATAATCCACCATGATCAAGTGGCTTTCATACCAGGGATGCAGGGACGATCTAACATAAGTCAACAAATGTGATACACAGCATAAAGAGAATTAAAAACAAAAAATCACATGATCATCTCAATAGATGCAGAAAAAGCATTTGACAAAATCCAGCATCCCTTTATTACTAAAACACTTAGCAAAATAGGCATAGAAGGGACATACCTTAAGGTAATAAAAGCCATTTATGACAAACCCACAGCCAACATCATACTGAATGGGGAAAAGTTGAAAGCATTCCTCCTGAGAAATGGAATAAGACAAAGATTCCCACTTTCACCACATCTATTCAACATAGTACTGAAAGTCCTAGCCAGAGCAATCAGACAAGAGAAGAAATAAAGGGCATCTAAGTCAGTAAACAGGAAGTCAAACTGTCGGTATTTGCTGATATGATTGCATACCTAGAAAACCCTAAAGACTCATCCAAAAAGCTCCTAGAACTGGTCAATAAATTCAGCAAAGTTTCAGGACACAAAATTAGTGCACAAATCAGTAACTCTGCTACACACCAACAGTGTGAAAACTGAGAATCAAATCAAGAACTCAACACACTATAGCTGCAAAAAATATAAAATATTTAGGAATATACCTAACCAAGGAAGTCAAAGTCCTCTACAAGGAAAACTACAAAATGCTGCTGAAAGAAATTACTGATGACACATACATCAGTACGGAAACATATCCCATGTCCATGGGTGAATAGAATCAATACTGTGAAAATGACCATACTGCCAAAAACAATCTACAAATTCAATGCAATTCCCATCAAAATATCACCATCATTCTTCACAGAACTACAAAAAAAATCCTAAAATTCATATGGAACCAAAAAAGAGCCTGCATAGCCAAAGCAAGACTAAACAAAAAGAACAAATATGGAAGCATCACATTACCCAACTTCAAACTATACTATAAGGCCTTAGTCACCAAAACATGAGTATGGTACTGGTATACAAATAGGTACAAAGACCAATGGAACAGAATAGAGAATCTAGAAATAAAGACAAATACTTACAGCCAACTGCTCTTCAACAAAGCAAACAAAAAGATAAAGTGGGGAAAGGATACCCTATTTAACAGATGGTGCTGGGATAATTGGCGAGCCATATGTAGAAGAATGAAACTAGATCCTCATGTCTCACCTTATACAAAAATCAACTCAAGATGGATCAAGGACTTCAACCTAAGACCTGAAATCATAAAGATTCTAGAAGATAACTTCAGAAAAACCCTTCTAGACATTGGCTTAGGCAAAGAATGCGTGACCAAGAACCCAAAAGCAAATGCAACAAAAACAAAGATAAATAGAGGAGACTTAAATAAACTAAAAGACTTCTGCACAGCATATGGCCAACAAGCGTATGGAAAAATGTTCATCACTAATTATCAGGGAAATGCAAATCAAAACCACAATGCACTATCACGTCACTCTTGAAAGAATGGCCATAATCAAAAAATCAAAAAATAATACATGTTGGCATAGATGTGGTGAAAAGGGAACACTTATACATTGTTAGTGGGAATGTAAACTAGTACGACCACTATGAAAAACAGTGTGGAGCTTCCTTAAACAACTGAAAGTAGATCTACCATTTGATCCAGCAATCTCACTACTAGGTATCTACCCAGAGGAAAAGAAGTCATTATACAAAAATGAAGTCATTGTACAAAAAAAAAAAAAAAAAACTGCACACATATGTTTATAGCAGCACAACTTGCAATTGTGAAAATATAGAACCAGCCCAAATGTCCATCAATCAACAAGTGGATAAAGAAAATGGAATACCACTCAGCCATAAAAAGGAGTGACATAATGGCATTTGCAGCAAGCTGAATGGAACTGGAATCTGTTATTCTAAGTGAAGTAACTCAAGAATGGAAAACCAGACATCATATGTTCTCACTCATATATGGGAGCTAAGCTATGAGGACGCAAAAGCATGAGAATGATACACTGGACTTTGGGGACTCAGGGAAAAGGGTGGGGTCGTGAGGGATAAAAGACTACACATCAGGTACAGTGTATATTGCCCAGGTGATGGGTGCACTATAATCTCGCAAATCACAACTAAAGAACTTATTCATGTAACAAAATATCACCTGTTTCCCAAAAACCTATTGAAATAAAAAACTAAAAATATTCTTTATATTTAAAATAAAAAAAATAGCTAAAAATCTAAAATAACTACCAAAGCAGCAGCATCACACCTAAACCTAGAAAGATAGATTTTGCAGGTAGATGAAGGTGTAGGGAAATCCCTGAGAGTAACTATATGTAAAGAACATAAACCATATACTGAAAAATGAAACTGGACCACTACCTACCACCATGTACAAAAATTAACTCAAGATGTATTAAAGAATTCAATGTAAGATCTCAAACTATAGAAATCCTAGAAGAGGCCGGGCGCGGTGGCTCAAGCCTGTAATCCCAGCACTTTGGGAGGCCGAGACGGGTGGATCATGAGGTCAGGAGATCGAGACCATCCTGGTGAACATGGTGAAACCCCGTCTCTACTAAAAAATACAAAAAACTAGCCGGGCGAGGTGGCGGCGCCTGTAGTCCCAGCTACTCGGGAGGCTGAGGCAGGAGAATGGCGTAAACCCGGGAGGCGGAGCTTGCAGTGAGCTGAGATCCGGCCACTGCACTCCAGCCTGGGCGACAGAGCCAGACTCAGTCTCAAAAAAAAAAAAAAAAAAGAAATCCTAGAAGAAAACCTAGGAAATACCCTTCTCAAAATTGGTCTTGGCAAAGAACTTATGGTTCAGTCCTCAAAAGCAATTGCAACAAAAACAAAAATTGATAAATGGGACCTAATTAAACTAAAGAACTTCTGCACAGCAAGAGAAACAGACAACCTACAGAATGGGAGAGAATATTCAAACTATGCATCTGACAAAGGCCTAATTCCAGAACCTATAAGGAACTTAAACAATTAACAAGGAAAAAACAAATAACTCTATTAAAAATGGGCAAATGGCATGAACAGACACATTTCAAAAGAAGATATATAAGTGACCAATAAATATATGAAAAAATGCTCATCTTCACTAATCATCAGAGAAACGCAGATCAAAACCACAATGAGATACCATCTCACTCCAGTCAAAATGGCTTTTGTTAAAAGGTAAAAACATAACAGATGTTGGCAAGGTTACAGAGTAAAGGAGACACATACATTGCTGGTGGGAATGTAAATTAGTCCAGCCATTGTATGGAGCAGTTTCAATATTTCTCAAAGAACTAAGAGTTTAACTACCATTTGATCCAGAAATCCCATTACTGGGTATATATATAAAGGAAAATAAATCATTCTACCAAAAGGGCACTGCACCTGTATGTTCATCACAGTGCTATTCACAATGGCAAAAACATGGAATCAACTGAGGAACCCATCAACGGTTGATGAGACAAAGAAAATGTGGTACATTTACACCATGGAATACTATGCAGCCATAAGAAAGGATGAAATAATGTCCTTTGCAGCTACACAGTTGCCATTGGAGGCCATTATCCTAAGAGAACCAATGTAGAAACAGAAAACCAAATGCTGCATGTTCTCACTAATAAGTGGGAGCTAAACATCATGTACTCATGGGCATAAAGATGGCAGCAATAGACACTGAGAACTACCAGAGGAAGGAGAGAGGAAGGAGGGATAGGGCTGGAAAACTACCTATGCTCACTACCTGGGTGATGGGTTCAATCATACCCCAAGCCTCAGCATCATGCAATATACCTTTGTGACAAATCTGCACATGTAACTCCTGATTCTAAAATAAAAGCTGAAAAATAAAGAATACAGGCTAAAAACCAACACGAAGATGATAACACAGAGACAAGTAATAACAAACCTTAAGAACTCTTCTATGAATGACAAAAATACACTCTTCTTCCTCTCCACCTAAGACAGAACAGAAAGAAAAAGGAATAGATTACATTACAAAATTAGCTTGAAAATAAAGAAAAATATCCTAGCAATTTAGTTTTTTTTTTTTTTTTTGGAAACAGAGTCTCGCACTGTTGCCTGAGTTAGAGTGCCATGACGCAATCTCAGCTCACTGCAACCTCTGCCTCCCAGGTTCAAGCAATTCTCCTGCCTCAGCCTCCTGAGTAGCTGGGATTACAGGCACCCACCACCACACCTGGCTAATTTTTTGTATTTCTAGTAGATACAGGGTTTCACTATGTTGACCAAGCTGGTCTCGAACTCCTGACCTCATGAGGAAAGTCTTCTTTATGAAATTAGTTGACTCATACTCTTTTTCCTTTAAAATGGGTAATATCAGGAAACCTAAATAGAAATAAATAACCAAATGACTTTTTAAAATCTTAATAGGCTGGCTTCCCAATACAACTCATAAGTTGGGACAGCAGAATGGGAAAATGTAGAGAGCCTGGGAACCTGGTGGCATTGCTGAGGTGCCATTCTGATCCTAACTTGTCCGTCCCATGACTGCCCCTAATAGAGAACTTACAATTGAGCGGTGCAACTCTGGGGCAAAGGCAGAAGAAAAGAATTGGGTAAGTTAAGTCTATGCTGTGGGAGAAAACAGAACCCAAAAAGAGGAACATCAAGGTTAGAAAATGTAAAGGACGAATATCTGATAAGACTGAATGAAAGTATAATATCTTGATAATGTCTAAATTCAGTGAAATGCTGGGCCAGTCTTCAGTAAGAGAGAAAGCAGAACATTTGACCCAGGCACTATGCTATGAAGGGCACAGGATTCTTTCTCAAAGCTACTATTAATACACTGAAGGCCACTGTCATGATGTCAATGATGAACTGCACACAAACACATTTCCATCTAATGAGATACTACACTTTCATTCATTCACTGTGCTTCATTCACTGAGCTTTCTCTTTTTTTTTTTTTTGAAAACCATAGAGATAAATTCAATTTTTTTTCTTTTTTTGAGATGGAGTCTTGCTCTGTCTCCCAGATTGGGGTGCAGTGTCATGATCTCGGCTCACTGCAACCTCCGCCTCCCAGGTTCAAGGGAGCTCCCAAGTAGCTGGGATTATAGGCGCCCACCACCATGCCTGGCTAATTTTTGTATTTTTAGTAAAGACTGGGTTTCACCCTGCTGGCCAGGCTGGTCTCAAACTCCTGACCTCAAGTGATCCACCCGCCTTGGCCTCCCAAAGTGCTGGGGTTACAGGCATGAGCCAACATGCCTGGCCAAATTCAAGATATTTTTTAAATGAAAAATCATCTATAAACATTCTGATCTAAACTAAAATAACTATTTTCATATTCTAAATTTCCTTTCCATAGTTAATTTGGGTCATTGTGACCATTGTGAACATAAAGCTTTCTTTCTACGTTTTTCTACTTATACCATAAACATATCTGTATGTTTATAATTGTCACTTTAAATGTTGTCATCTGCAAGGTTTTAAACTAGAAACTAGGGTTTATTCTGAATACTCAGCTGAACAATTGAAAGCATTTTTTTTTTATTTTTTTAAAGCTCTGAATCCCAGTAAAGAGATCTGTGGTAGGCATTTGCTCAGGATTCATTTGCCCTTCTGCAAGGACCATAGTACAAGAGCCATCTCCTTTTGGAACACCGACCTGCTCCTACCTAAGCCCATTTGGTTGAGGTAGGGTTGACCCCGGCCTAGGAGTTGGGTAGTGACTGGATTGGATGAACTGACTGCATGGGGGAAAAAAATCATGTGACCCTACTCAGTCCAGTGAGAAACAATCTTTTGGAAGAAAAGTTCTTTATCTGCTGGATTTGAAGCTAGTGGAGTATAGGCCTGAATTTACTAAGGGTCACCACAGGCAAGTTTTTGTCTGGCATTCCAGTTAACATAAAAGAGTAGATTTGGACAAGGGATACGGAAAAGGAGAAGAAAAAAAGGCCAACCTCTATTTGACCTTTTTTGAGTCACTGAATGCAGCTGTGCCTGATTTTTCAAATATTTGAGCCAACAAATTCCCTTTAAGGTTTAAGCTAATTTGAGTTAGACTTCTATTACTTGGAGCCAAAATAGTCTTGAATGATACTATATTTAAGAAACTAGACATGAAAACAATAATGAAGAGGCTATCTAAGCTTAGAGTCTTTCATGTAGGGAATATATAACAACCTTCTCTGTTCATACATTCATTTCACCTTTCACCAAGGACTATAGTTTGGATATTCATCCCCTCCAAAACTCATGTTGAAATTCAATCCCCAATGTTGGAGATAGGGCCTAATGAGAGGTGTTTGGGTGATGGGGGCAGATCCCTTGTGAATAGATGAATGCCCTCCCTGAGGTGGGAGAGAGTGAGTGAGTTCTCTATTAGTTACCACAAGAACTGGTTGTTGAAAAGAGTGTGCCTGGCACCACCTCCTTCTCTTTCTTGCTTCCCTTGTGATCCCTGCACATGCTGGCTCCCCTTTACCTTCCACCATGAGTGGAGGCAGCCTGAGGCCCTCACCAAAGGCAAATACTGGTGCCGTACTTCTTCTACAGTCTGCAGAACTGTGAGCCAGACAAACTTCTCTTTATAAATCGCCCAGCCTCAGGTACTCCTTTATAGCAACACTAAATGGAATAAGGCACCCAGATATAAATTAAATATGATAAATGGGTTCTAAAACTTGAAATTTATCAAATGCAGAGTTGTGTTATCTTGAGGTTCATCAAGTGACTAAGTGAGACTGCAGAGCTAGCTGGGCTATTCCAGGGTTTGGCTGCAGAATCCAAATCCAACCTTTTTCTAGCTGCTGCTTGCTGCTCCCTGCTCCCTGATAGGAGTTGTCCACTCTCCCTTACATATTGCGGGGACAGGATAAGTGGCAGTGATTTGAGGGTTCTGCTGCTTAGTTGGAAACTTTTGTTGATCTGATCCAAGATGCATGGGTTAGAAGAATACTGGGGATGCAGGGACCTGTCTAAGGACTCTCCTCCCTGACCCAGGCCTCTCCTCCCCTCCCTCCCTTTCTCCCTTATTAGAAAAGAATTTTAGTTGAGAACAGGACTGGACAGAAGAATACACCCAATTGGCTCTATCTCAGGGTTTTTCTGCTGTTGAATTTGTTATCTCTTATCCTGTTGCAGACATATTAAAAATATATATGTGTGTGTGTACATATATATGTATGCATGTATATGTGTGTGTGTGTATGATCTAATTTAGTCCTAAGTTGATATAAGGCAAGTCCTATTCATATGACCATTTTATAGATGAGAAAATTATTGAACATCAATAGAAATGACCCCGGATGCTCCACTTTGAGCCCCTCATTTTACACATGAGGACTGGGAGCCATGAGTGGTCACAGCTGGTCCAAAAACATCCAGCGAGTTGGTAACAAGCTCAGAGATTGAGCTCAGCCCCAGGAATCTGTTCTTCTTTCCTTCCCTAATGCTCACTATGGTCTTTGTTTTTCTGACTCATAGCTTAAAAACAGATATAGAAATTGGGGAAAATTAATATTTGACAATGAAAAATAGAGATAGCATGCAAACTTCAAAAACAGTGAGGAAGGAATAAGAAATTGGGGGAACAGGCCATTTTGGAGTTCGGCAAAAGACAGGAGAGAGAAGATCCAGACAGACCCTCCTTGGAAAGGAGAAGAAACAGAGCTCATGTTCTTACTTTTGACTGCCATATTTATGATCTCCCCTTCCAGGTTCAAAAATAACCTTGATGGAGAAAATAACCACGAAAAAACAAACTCAAAGATGGTTAGGAAATGAAATTTTTACCATTGAAAGAAATGAGAATAAATGTCAAAAGAGGTAGTATTTTCCTGATTATTAAATAACTTCTAGCAAGACAGTCGGAAATAGGTAAGTGCAAGCAGTGGACTTACGACTGGGTAGAAATCAGGGATTATGAGATGAACGTGATTTTGAAAATCAAAATAACAGAGATAGTGGGTAATTTACTCACCTAATTAAGGCTCAAGTTAAGCTCAAGCCAGTACTTGCATGATGCCTACGGTGAGTGACTGGGGTCAATCTGTGTGCTCTCCTACTCCATCCCATCATAAGGAAATGCATTAAAAGAAAGAAATGGTCAGTTTCTCATCTTTCTTAATGCATCACACGGATCAGATCCAAGCACAAATCTCTCTTAAAGAGCTTGGGTAAGCACCACAGGGTGCCGAGTAAAACAGACACAAAGAACCCCAAGGTGGCTTATTTAACTCACTAATTGTTAACTGGTGGGAGGTGGGCAATGGCAGGGAGTGGGAATGGGCCCGCCTTCTGCATGAATGAATTCAGCACATGGAATTCATGTTCATATTTACATTTATAGCTTACAGAATTTCTATGTCATTGACCCCAAGCTGATAAACATAATTACAAAGTTCATTTTAATTTCACAGACTTGGCCAATCTCATCAGTCTCCCCATTAGGTTTTCATATTAAAAGAAAGAGGAGAAAAATGAGAAAGCATATGTTTATAGCCAAGAATAAATATAACAATAATAAAGGAAATAAAAAAGGAAAACGAATCTTGGCACAGTTACTTCAATTTTTCCACCTTTCTCATATGGATGGTTTCCAAGTTCTACCATTTCAAAGAAAACACCTCATCGAAGAACATGTAATTGCATGTTGTTTCCATTCTTTAAATGGGGGAAATGAAGCCTTTTCACATTCACATCATCAGCTGTGCCCCAGGAAACCTTCCATTCTTTCCAAATTAGTTTTTGTATCATTAAACCAATCAGCATTAGGTGCTTAGGATTATTTTCTGGAATAAACCCTGAATCATTACCTATATCATGCATGTAATAAAATCAAATAATGACATCATTATTAGCACATGAGCACTGACCCTAAGTGACCAGGACCAAAAGAAATCAGGGCAGTCCTAATAAGAATCAGGCAGGATGCCTAATGAAAATCAAACAGCAAGCCTAATAAGAAACAATGTATTTTGCCTCTCTTTCAAATTCACTTTTGATTTGCTTTTCATGAGAATCCCTGTTTGAAGTGGAGCTCCCACAGGCTAGAATTCTCAGGGCTAACTCTGAGATGAGTAACTCCCAGGTGGTTCTCTGGGCCATTTGATCTAAGACAAGAACCACTCACTCATGCAGCAAGTATTTGTTGGGCATTTACCATAACCATAGGATTCATCGTGGCTGTTTTTTATTCAACAAACTTTTATTGAGCGCCTAGTACAAGCAGGGGAGGGCGCTAGGCTCAAAAGCAGAAAGAATAAGAGATGTCATAGACGTTACTTACAGCGTATTCATTGTATGCCAAACACAAATACATATTCATTACTGATTAATAATTTAATATTCCCAGCAGCTCCGTGAGGAAGTGCATGCTTTACCCCATTTTACAAGTATAGAAAATAAGGTTCATACAGATTAACAGACTTACCTCAGGTCATACTGCTAGGGAAGGGAGAAGGTGGTGGGGAAAATCCAATCTGTCACCATCTCAACCAGTACCTTAGATTCAGCTTGAATCATTTGTGATTGCTGATATTCCGCCTGTTTTGGACCTACAGATGACAATTGTATTCCCTCTCACCCAGAACAACTCAGAGTATGGTAGGGAAGATAGAAACGTAAACAAAAGCACCAGAATAAAGGATGGCTTGCAGTCTGATGATCATCCATATCACCATATGCATGCACCAGCCCTCTCCACTATCCTGTGGCCTTATCTGCAAGGCCAAATATCTTCACTTTCTGTCCCCACCTAAAATCCAGCCATGATAAGAGAGCACATAATGCGCTCATCTGTGCTTGTCTTTATCCTATTCTAACTAAGACTGCAACCACCCTTGTCATAACTCTCATAGGCTAGGTACAGAAAAGGTGCAGGTTTGTCAGTATTTGCCCTGCCCAAGAACAAGATGCAAATATCCCAGACAGTAAAGACCTGGTGTGTGTCAAAGGAAACCAAGGATAAGCACATGGAAGATACCAAATAGAATTTTTGCAATATTATTTTATACAGAATGTTAAAAGCTTGATCATATGATCAGACTCCAGGTTCATGCCATTAAAAGTAATGGCAAAAACCACAGTTACTTTTGCACCAACCTAACTAAAAATGCATGAACCCTGAGGGAAAATCAGGAACTTATTTCTCTCTGAGGATGATTCCCTATATATGTTACGTGTGTAAAAATCGATAGAATTGGTTGATTACCATAATTATTGCAGAGACTTCATCTTTTGCTTTCAAGACTATCAGCCCCTTGAAAGCAAGGGCCATACCTTTTAATTCTGAATTTTTCACACATTAATTGCACATACTGAAAGTTGCTTGGTTGGTTTGAGTCTCTAACAGTATTTGTAACTACTAGAGAGATAAACCAAGTAAGAAGTTGTGCCTGTAGCCTTGATGTTTGTTAATCAAAAAAGGGCTGAGTTGCAGGAAACAATGTTTTATCAGTCAACCATTAAAAATATTCCACACAGTATTAGACCTATGCAGAGGCACAACTGACCAACATGAAATACTTCATCTCTTTGGACAACATATCCCGTAAATTATGGAAAGAAAATGGTATTTTATGAGAGCCAGGCAACCTCATTTTCTAGGCAGCACATTTCATTCGTATTGCAGTTATTAATAGGTCACTTACAGGATTCATAACTGGTGCCACTGAGTGAAGGTACCCACACATGAACAATCACCGTGGCAAAGAGTAGTATATCTCTGTTCTTTCCAGAGCAGTAACTTTATCAAAACTATCACAGATGTCCTTTGAACTCCACTCTGACATTCGCTAATTGGATTTTAGGTTGTGTTCGCCAGAGTTCCTATAAGACTTTTTTTTAACTTGAAAACTTTCAAAATCTCCTTTTCAACTAATGAATTTTGCCTACCGACATTAGCATTTCCTCCATGGACTATTGCATGTAAAAGTGCCTGGTGGTGCTTTTGTAACTCTCACATCAGCTAGTCTCTTGCATGAGCAAACATATTCAATATGTTTAAAATTAGAAGTTGAAGAATACACAGGATGAGATGTCACTATAAAGTGAGCTAGGACAGATAATTAAGGATTAAAATCTAAACCATTACCTCTCGTGGAAGGTAGAGCAAGAAGCATGGATGTCTCATCTCCTTAGAGAAATACAGATACAATATATCAGATAAGGTATTCTGTAGTTTTCATTACAAAGTTAATATTTATTTTACAGCATTGAGTTTATCTTACCAACATATCTCATTCAGAAATAGAAGAATTTCTTGATTTACCACATGAAAGTAAATATTGCTGTGAGATACGTGTTAAATTTTTAATAAAACCACCCTATCTTTGTTGGATCAAAGAAAGCTGCTTCAGCTGAGATACAAACAAAACCAAACAAAAATACATAATTTCAAATACTGAGCATCACCACACATGTTGACCAGCCTGCCCAGGACAATTGCAGTTTTATGTGGCTGAGCATTTTAGAGCTTCAACTAAGTTTATTATAAGTCATAATCTCAGAGCTAAAAACTTCCAATCACCTGTGCCTGTAATGCTGACCCACAGGAGAGCACTTCAGAACTGCATGTTCCTCGTGCCTGAACCATGCCCCCAAAAAGGTACAAAAGTGAAATTCAATTTAATTAGATTTACAAATATCATCCTTTGCCTGTGTGGGTATATTTGTAATACAGAAGATTTATTAGCATGGTGTGTTTTCTCTCTACAGGATAGAGTTAGATGTAAAAACTTAGTTTGTTTTCACCGATCCATATTCCTTTAAGTTAGCAATAAAAATTCTATTACCAAAAAGCAAAAATAACTGATATAGTGATCCTGATTCTTCTCCTTGTATCAAGGAGAATGACAAGTCAGCAAGCCTAGGAAAGGCAATTATCCCCCTTTCCACCTCTTCATGAAGTGGTTCTCCAGCAGCCTGTAGTTAAGTCTCATGGAATCTCTTTCTCATCCTGAAATATGGATAGAGGGTAGGTACAGCACATGACAAAATGATCGCAGAAAAGAAGATTGCTTCAAATCTTCAGGTTTAGAAGAATAAAGTCAAATCTTCAAAATTACAGCACATAAATCAAATAAGTACATTTGGGACAATATAACACCTTGGCCTGGCCTCATCTCTACTGCTCCCTACAATAGAAAAGCACCATGACCTAAAACTACACACTTTGCCTCCAGACTACCATGCATTTGCACCTCAGCTCTGTCATTTATTAGCTGTGTGACCTTGAGGAAATTGTATAACCTCTCTGTGCCAGAATTTTCTCATCTATAAAATGGAGATAATAATCATATCTATCTCCAAGGGTTAATATAATAATTAAATAAGTTAACGTTTGGTAAGCTCCTAGACAGAGTCTGGCACATAATAAATGACACTGTATGAGTTTTATTAAATAAAGTAAAATATTGGTTCTGCTGGCTCTCTTTATTTATATGACCAGAGAAATTCAAATATTGCCTCTTCCTCTAACTCCATGATTTTTCTGTCCCCCTTTGTCCAACTCATTAACCTTTTAATCACAAGCAGAGATATTTTTTCTCTTAATTAAAAGAAAAGCTAACATTTTGTAAACATTCCATATGTGCCAGGCAATTATCTGTTAATTATCTCATTCAGTCCTCATAAAATCCAATGAAGTGGATGCTGTTATTATCCCCATTTGACAGATGAAGAAATGAAGGCACTGAAAAACTAGGTAAAGTGTGTATGATAACATACTTATTACGGAGCAGAATCAGGATTTGAATCCAGGCAGTGTTGAAATTTGTTTCACAGAAAGAATATATGCCACAGTACAAAAATATTCCCTAATGAATTTATGGTTTAAAGAATTACAAAAAATGTTTTAAAAATATCCCTTCTACACCAGTCAAGCTCACTGTGTATCAGCTAACACCCAGACAACCTGCAAATCCATTAGAATGATTGATCGTTGTGTTAAAACCACTGAATTTGGGGATGGCTTCTTTTACAGTATGCTTATAGCAACAGTTCATAAATACAGGATTTGTGTGTGTGTATATATACATATGTGTGTGTGTGTGTGTGTGTATAAATATATAATTTTTTTTTTTTTTTTTTTTTGAGATGGAGTCTCATTCTGTCGCCTAGGCTGGAGTGCAGTGGAGCAATCTCGGCTCACTGCAACCTCCACCTCCCAGGTTCAAGCAATTCTCCTGCCTCAGCCTGCTGAATAGCTGGGATCACAGGCGCACGCCGCCATGCCCGGCTAATTTTTGTATTTTAGTAGAGACGTGTTGCCCAAGTTGGTCTCAAACTCCTGAGCTCAGGTAATCCACCCTCCTCAGCCTCCCAAAGTGCTGGGATTACAGGCATGTAAACCTTTTGTATACTTTTGATAAATGAAACCAAAACCAAATTTGAAAATGTCTTGAAACAATGAAACAAAGAAATATTGAATGCTTACATAATTTTGGTAGCAAGAGAGAGATGTTATGTTGACTGAATGCAACACAAAGCTTTTCCTTAAAAAAAAAAAAAATCCTTTTCCTCTTTAATGTCTAGTTCTGTATTTCAGTTAACACACTTTTGTAATCAACAACAAAGTAAAACTGCATATCTTACATAAGATCCAGAATTCCATGAAGTCAAAGAAAGTGCTTTGATAAAACTGTTCATACAGGTATGCAAAGACAGTAACCAAAACAAAGTTAAACCAGTCAACAATTGGAGAGGAGAAACATCAATAAGTATGATGACACAAGTGTTTCCAAGGAGACACATTCAAATGTCAAAGGCTTAAGGGATACTCTTGCAAAAACTGATAAAACTCTTGAGTAATTTTACAAAGATGACTTTTTTCATGATTGCACTATGCAAATAAACCAAGACAGCAACTCCTCCTCCAGGGGGCAGAGCGGAGCTATCTAAGCACAAGTAGAATTCTGTCCAAAACAGGGAAAAATTTGATTCATCTTTTGATATTTAGTTGAAAATAAAATTTATATTTGGTTAAATATAAGAACAATTGTGCATATTTTTATAATTCTTAATTTTCTTTTTTAAGATAAAGCCTCACTCAAGTCATTTTTTCCTAATCTGACTTTTGCCAGGATGTGTTTTTTTGTTTGTTTGTTTGTTTGTTTTTCAGGATGGAGTGTGATGGTGTGATCTCAGCTCACTGTAGCCTCAAACTCCTGGCCTCAAGTGATCCTCCCACCTCAGCCTGTCTAGTAGCTAGGACTTTAGGTGCACGTCATGACACTTGGCTAATTTTTTTTTTTTTTTTTTTTTTTTTGTAGAGATGGGGGTCTTGTTATGTTGCTCAGGCTGGTCTCGAACTCCTGGGCTCAAGCAATCTGCCCACCTCGGCCTTCCAAAGTGTTGGCCTTAGAGACACGAGCTGCTGTGCGTGACTAACCAGCATTTTTAAATGGATTAACTTTCAGAAGACTTTTTCTCTCCAGTATCAATCATCCTCAGACAATGAGGTAAGGAGAACTTTCTACATTTCTTTGAGAGCTTCCAATAAGTAAGCCCATCTAAGTCACAAAAAGATTAAAACAAGAGTAATTCTGCTATCTGGTGGCAAAACAGATAAACAACAAGAGCAACAAGGGATTGGATACCAAAGAAGGGGTCTAAGTCTTTATTACATTTCTTTAAAATGACACAGTTTCTGATTTCAGCTAAAAAGAAACAACTTACATTTTGTCAAAGAATTATTAACATTAGGGATAAAGGATAGAAACTGAAAGGCTAGAATATTATTAAATACTATGTGCTATGTACTCTGGAAACTTTGCATTCCATTTAAGAATAAATTTGAATCATTAAGACCTTCCTTCACCAATCAAGAACTCTCCAAACCAATTCAATTGCCACAAAGATAAACTGGTCAATTTTCCATTGTTATATAAGTATTTCTTCTGACTTAGAACCATACAAAATGAATTTTAGAGGAGGAAGAGATCTTAAACATCATCTAGGACATTCTTGTTTTACAGACGACAAGACAGAATCCAGAGTTAAGTGACTTGTCTAAGACCATACAACCTGTCAGAGTCAATGTAGGGTCTAGAATCTACGTCTCTCAACCAAAGGCCAACAGCATTCTTCCCTTTCTGTACGCTGAGAAATAGTACTATTGTTACCAAAGAGAATTCAACCAAAGCCCATTTCACCTCACCTGTTCTCCTCAATGAGCCTATTTCTTCCATTTGAAAAGGGGTGGAATAGATATGTCAATGGTGAGTTTCATACTGTTTTCCATACTTAACAGAAGAGTGCCTTAAACCCACAGAGCAGGGCTGCAGGGAAAGCAGTCTGTGGATTTCATCCGCCTCTCACTGCCACAGCCAGCACTCCGGTGCTGAACGCAGACTACACAATGGTTCTCAAAGTGTGGTCCCTGGACCAGCATCATTAACACCAACGAGAATGTGTTAGAAATGCACATTCTTGGGTCCTATCTCTAAACTACTGGATGAGAGACTCTGAGAGTGGGACCCCTAACAATGTGTGTTTTAACAAGCCCTTTGGGTAATTCTGAGGCATTAAAACCTGAGAACTACTAGTGTATATAACCAATATAGTGGCTACCTAACTAGAGTCTGGTGGTGTTCCACCTGAGAGGTGGTGGCTGTGATATAGAAGTGCTGGCTTGCTTGGCAAGTGTGTTTTGTTACTTAAATTTTGAAGCACTCACACAAAACTTCCCTGATAGCAGTTGTTTCGATTTGCTAGTGGGAGCCCATTCCTGCTTTTATTCAAGATTTGGGGGATTTTTTTGTTTTGTTTTGCCTTATTCTCCACAGAATATGTGTCTTCCTATCAATGCAGAAATAGATGATCAGAAGGGAGGAGAAATGTCATAGGAGCGCAGAGACCAGTACAAAAGGCATCTCTGTTGCCTTCTCTTTCTCTCCTTTTTCTACCTCCTCCACCTCTGGTTCCATCTCTGCCCTCTGAGCCACGACCATCTCTTCAACCACAATTGACTCTCTTGTCTCCATAAATGCTGCTTATGTGCCCCTGTTCCTTCAGCTCCCATGACCGCCACCTCTGCCCCTTTTCACTTCACTTTTTCACTGCCGTAATATCCACATTTTGGCTGCCAATTTGACTACACAATCACTTAGCTTCAGAAGATCGAGTAATCTCATTACCTACAAGAGACTTAAGCCTAGTCAGGTCCATCTATTACAGATCAGAAGACACCCAGGTTTGAGAAAGTTAAACAAATTATTTAGTATTATTCAGCTCTTCCAATTAGATAGATAAGGTTATATTTTTTTCACTTATGTAGATGTTTTACTTGAATCCAGCACTTTAGCACCTCAGTAGCATGTTAAAGCTTGGTTTTGTCCTTATATAGGTATTCTTCCTAGCTTAGATTCATCAAAAAATTTTTCTAAGCCTGCCTTTTATATTTTCAACCAGGATTTATTACGAATAGTCAGAAGCCTAAAGTACTTAGTCCGCCTGAGACTTTTTTTGAGGCCGAGGTGGGTGGATCACCTGAGGCCAGGAGTTTGAGAACAGCCTGACCAACATGGAGAATCCCCGTCTCTACTAAAAACACAAAAATTAGCTGGGCATGGTGGCAAGCACCTGTAATCCCAGCTACTCGGGAGGCTGAGGCAGGAGAATCGCTTGAACCTGGGATGTGGAGGTTGCAGTGAGCCGAGATCACTCCTCTGTCTGCACTCCAGCCTGGGCAACAGAGTGAGACTCTCTGTCTCAAAAAAAAAAAAAAAAAAAAAAAAAGAAGGAAGGAAAAACGTAAAATAACATGTCAGATACCAGTAAGCACCATGGAGAAACTGAAGCAGGGAAGGAGAATACAGAGTGTTAGGGAAGATTACAGTTTTAAGTAGGGTGGTCGAGAAAGGTCATTAAGAGGGGTCATCAAGATATTTTAATATCTTTGGAAGCTCTCATGTGTTTTGCTAAAACGTCAAGCATGTGTTTGACAGCACTAACCTCTTAGGTAATTTTTGTTGAGGAGTCACTAAAAACCATTTGTTTAGCCATACGTTCTGGAATTTTCTAGAATTTAATATCACACTTATTGGCTTGTACTTTCCTAAATTTGCCCTTTATTTTCTCAGCATCTGTGGTAATATCAGAGATGCCAGTAAGAAAACACAACTACTGGCGTATAAAAATAGATAGAAAACGTAGTGTCACTTCAGAACTATTTGTTTCCCAATGCAGAAAAATACCATGGAAGTTACCATTTAGAAAACATGTTTTGCCCTTCTATGCCCTTATCTACTGAAAGAAAATATATCAGTGTTTATTATTATTATAGCCAGCTTCACAATCTACTAAAAACTCAGCAATAAACTGTGAAATGGCCACATGGATAGAAGAGAAAAATTGTGGGAGGAAAACAGGCTGAACCTTCATAACATCCTTTACAGAGAACTGTATTCACCTTTTTGTCCCAGCCTCAACCAGTAAAGGCATAATTTATTTATCTGGAGCACCTCAAGTCAGATATAGTGTCTGCATCGTCCGGGAGATATCTTTTTATGCCGTTTTATGGCTTGGTTCACACAGGAACAATGAGTTCAAGTAATCTGGCCAAGGTCATATGCCGAGAGTTTCTGGTTTTGTCTATTTTGAAACAGGAGAACTTAATGGTTTCTTCTTTTTATTGTACTCACCAGAATCCATTGTCTCTCTCTTTACTTCTCTGCCCGATTTTACAGAAAAAAAGAAGAAAAGAAGTCTTGAAATCCTTAACTGCTTTAACTGTTTTGGTCATTTTAGTTCTTCCAAATTTGGCAGTAACACAAATTGCTTGACATCTAATATCACTTAGTCACTGTAAAATGTTTATAAAAATGAGGCATCATTGTTTCCAGAAAAAAAAAAAAAAGCGGGCGGTGGGGGGGAATGCTGTGGGGATGCTTGGTAAAACAAAAAAAAAAGTCCTGTAGAATAAACAGTATCTTTGAGTCAGATTTCCCAGGGATTTATGCAAAATTTGATGATGTAGCTTTGTTTGGAGAAGATTTCTGGTGATGAGCCAAAAAACTTCCAACTGTGCAATAGAAAATCTTATTTTTTGCTTTCTTTCTATTTAGCGATTTTTCAAAATGATTGCTTCTGATTCCTAATTGTCTAATTGTCTTACTGCACCAAATTAGAACCTTACTTCTAGAGTTCTTTCTCCAGTCCAAAATTCTCTCCTTTATTTTTTCCTGGTTTTTTAGAACTAGTCCTGGATTCAAACCCTGTCTTCTTTAGTTATGTGCTGGGTGCCGTGTGTGACATGAGCCAGTTATTTACCTCTCTGAAACTTACTTTCTGCTAAAATAGCCACAGATAGTACAAAAACTCTTTATATGGGTTATTTTGAGAATCAGATAATAAATATGACATTACTGACAGTAATTGTTAAATCAGTGTTAGTTTCTTTCTCACCAAAAATTTGCCTCGTTTGCTTAAAACAATGTTTCCTGTTACAAAAGTATTATGAGATAATTGTCAGAAATCTAGAAAATAGAAATAAGTAAAATGAATAAAATTTAAATTATTCATATTCCTAATAACCAAGGATAATCAGGTTAACAGATTGGGTGTATCTTTCCAACCTTTTCTTCTACAGGTACATATAGTACTTACTTTTTTATTATCACTACCTTAACTCATTATTAAAGTATAACATACATACAAAAAGTGAATAAAGCAATGACTTTTCACAGTGAACACACCCAATATCACTAGTTTTTGATGTGCTTTTGGACTTAATGCATGGGGGCCATGATGGTGTAGCAGAGGGTTGGAGCCAGGCTCTGAAGCCATAGGCCTGAGGTTGAATACTGCCCAGCAATTTCCTAGTGATGTGACCCAGGATACATTATTTAACTGTTCTAGGTCTCCGTTACCTCATCTGTTGAATAATCATCATTTCCCCCATTATGAAGATTAAATGAGTTAATGTAAATAATTTCCTTAAAATAATGTGAGACATATAGCACACATCCAATAGGGAGAGTAATTATTAATACTGTGCAATATCTGGAGAACTTTTTCTCTCACAATAATTAAACTTTCCCTCATGTGCATGAGAGTCATTTTTTTTCTTTAGGAATTTGGTTAGCTCCCTAAATATCTTCCCTGCTTTCCTCATTTGCAGTTAGCTAAATAGAAAGCAATCGTGATCTCACCATAAGCCTCATGTTTACATTTGAGATCAGACGCCCTCACCCGGTACAAAGACCTCAAAGCAGCCCCAAATACACCCTAACCCATCTTTCCAAGCATAAATCCTTTTGTTGCCTTCTATAAGCGCTCCTAAATCAAATTGCTCACTTACCTTTAAATACATCTTGTTCTCTTCCATCTCTGGCTTTTAGGGCTTCCATCTCCCTGCCTCCTGGAAATGCCTTTTTCGATCATGTTTTCCAAACTCCCCACATCCCTTTAGGTAGAGCTTCCTCTCGCCTCTGAATTTAGTGTTGCCCCCAGTTGGCAATCCCCATGCACTGCCATATTAATATCGTAGCAGTTCACATGTGTATTTGGCACTTATAAAACACCTTCACATACAGAGTCTCTTTTGATCTGCCCAATAATCTGATGGGATAAATAAAGCTGTGATTATTATCCTCACTTTAGCATCAAGGAAACTGACTCTTTGTCATGAAAACATATCCAGCCTAGAATGAAAGTTCCTCCAGACTGAAGACATTATATTTCTCTTCGTTTTCTTGACCACAAGACATATTTACTCAGGAACTGATGATCTCCTACCCAAATAATTGTTATCAATACAAATAGCAAATTTTTTGTGTCTTCTGCACATCTCTGGGCTAAACACATATGGTTATCATTTATTTATTCAACAAGATGTTAAATGTCTACTATGCGCCAAGCACTGCATTCCATCTGTGTGTGCTAGGGGCTTGTTTGTGTGCCTGTCTTCCGGTTATGTGAAAGAGTACTGGATTACATGCTAAAAGAACCAAATTCAACTACTACCTCTCTGACATACATACACGCAGACTTCCCTTGTTCATTTCTGGACCTCAATTTCCTCATCTACAATAGGAAGATAATAATCTCTGATCTGACTACATTGCAAGATTATTATGAAGATTATTATTATTATGAAGATTAAATAAGGTGTGCAAGTGCTTCAAACACTTTATAAAATATAATAGCATCAGTGTTATGCATTTGTTATGACATGGTCCAAAAATCCAGTTAAGAAGACAAGAAATGTACATAAGAAGACAAGTTACAACATAAAATGGCCTGTGCAAATGTTTAATAGAATGGTGGAAGGTGTAAATATATAACAACTTGGAAAATGAGAAGGTAACAACTGTGCCTTTAAATTCGGAAGATTAAAACATTTTTCCAAATCTTAGTTTGTCCTCCATTTTATTAATGTTTAAATCATGAAAATATTAATTATTCTTGTGGGAATTAACTGTCAACCAGAAATAAGATTGTCTATTTGGATTTTTTAAATGTTTCTAATACCCTGTATTACTGTGGCAGTACTTCACCCAGGCTCATTTCATTCTTCTACACCTATTCCAATGGAATTGCAAGAGTTATTGTCCCCCCGGACTTCCGAGGTGGAAAGAATAGGAGAAAATGTAAGGAAGCTGCTCTTTGATCTCCTCGTACATCAATTACAGGTAATAAATCCCCCAGCAGTTGAAGCTAAGACAGAATCTCAAAAGCACGTGGACTTTTCCTATTAGAAAATATAAACCAAATAGTGACTATTTGTTGTTTAGATTTATTTTGTGAGTAATGTAACTGAAGAAACAACCCAGCATTGAAGGATGTATCATTTTTAATCTCAGCACTTTTAGCTACTGCCAACACCAGATAGAGTATCTTATTGCAATAATTCAAGGATTTCTCTATTAGTTTCTCTAAGTCCTTAAAGCAAATGAAGCTCTTATGATATAAAACACCTTCTTTCGCTATTTTTTTTTCTCAGCTCTCAAGCCTAAATGCATTTCAGGGTAGAATTTTAAATGAACTAGATAAATGAAATTCTATCTAACTGTATTAATTTTTGACACTCTTTTTATGATTCTTTTAAAAAGAACATAGAAACGAATTGCAGCTCAGGCTGCTGTACAGTCATGATGAATAGCATGCTACAAATAATTTTTTTTTCAAACTTTTGAAAGAACAATTTAGATTTTTAATCTCTTAGGTGGGTTTACAAACACCCTACATCGATAACTGACCAAGGAGCTATGAATGAGGTTTCTTAAACAAAGAAAAGCATTCGTCTACTAAAGGAAGCATTTTCATACTTTTTCTCCCTATTGTTTAACCTTTTGTTCCCATCACAAATATCTACACGTAGTTTTATCTCTGACCTTGAGGGACTGTGTAGTTTTATCGAGGCTTCCTTTTAGATCATAGATGACCTTCAGCTGGTATCATTGAGCTCTGACCTGCCTCAGTGATCTGCTCACACAAAATACATATGCTGAGCAGTGCTGGTGTGTGCAGTAGGGGTAAGTGAATTATTTACAAAAATTTGAGTTGACACCTTTTATCAAATGTGGAAAGATGAAGACAAAACAGCTGCTATTGCTGTCGTAAGCAATCTGCTGGTGATTGAATAAAAGTGTCAAGAAAATGGCTGCTTGATGGCCTTTTGTTCTCCCTCATCCAGCTTGATGTTAGTTTGAGCTGTCAGTTAGGAATCACGGCAGTGTGATTTATCAATAGACTGAGTGACCTTCTATTTTAGCTTGTGATAGAACTAGAAGACAGCACCCTCTACTGCGAATACACAGCACTTCCTCTTAGTGTGCCATTAGTCCGAGTGGTTGGTTTGCACTTGCTAGAAGCAACTTATCCTTATGATAATTACGGCTTTTAAATTTTTGTTCTGTTTCAATTGCCTCCACACATTTATTAAAAATTAGTAAAATCCAAAAAACCTTCAAGCATATTTCTATACCTTCCAGCAAACTAATTTAGAAAATCAGTATTTGAGATAAAATGCTTCCTCCTCGCTAATTAAACTGCAGAATAAGGAAACATTATCTTTGATAGCAAACTGAATCTTTAAACAGTGTTTGGATTATATTGATATTAATAACCCATTTGCATTAACTCAAATTGTTTTATAGTCTCTATATAAAGAAGGATTTAGACTTGGTTTTTTGCCATAATATTGTGAACTCCTCAGGGAAAAAAGATATTATTACCAATCAGAGCTTTGTGGATCCTTGAGTGATATGAAATCATAGTGGACCAAAATCTTATAAATGAACATTTCTTCTGCCATCATGTAGAATATCATTATGCATTTTTAAAGTAGGCTTTTCTGTTTCGTAGATATTTATTTGTTCCCAACCTCAAATAAAGTGAAAGTAAATTACGAGAAAAAGAATATTATAGCAGCTATTGAAAAGGAAGTATTGAGCATATTTAAATGAATTAAAACAGTCTTGTCTGATTTCCAATAGCACATAATCTTTTAATGTTCAGATCTAATTTGCTACAATGTGTAGCAAATTTTAGTTCTTTAAAAAACTGTTTATATATTTACATACATGCTATTTCACATGCAGTTTTTTTAACATTTCATAGTAACTTTGTATTTTAACTTCTCATCTTATATTTTTAAATTAAATGTGAAAATCACTGTTAGTATTATTTTGTTGGCTGTGAAACACACTTAACTACTTAAAGATACAATATGGGACCATGTCTTTCTCCAGTCTGTCTGAGATGTAGTTTGCATTGCACCATAGATTAGAGCACACCAGGTTAGGAATATACAAAAATACATACCTAACTAGTTCACAAAATTTTCACTTTGTATTCAATGCCTTTCCTTCCCTGATTCAATTCAGACCATTAGGTATTTACCTCATTCTCACTTAAATCCACAGAAGCACTACAAACAGATCCAAACTTAGGGTTCAGACCTCAATTCTTCGCCTGAGCTTTGACTTTTTCTTTTCCACCCTGATATACATACACACCGTGACTTGTTCGTAAAAGCTCTGCAGCAAAGTTGAATAATATGTAAATTTTATGTTGTAATGAATTAGGTCCTAAGATCTCTAAAGGTCAGACACCTGGTATAATACATCACATTCTTTAATATCAACTACAAAATAACTGTAATAAATTTTTCCAACACCACATCCTCACACACTGTTACCCACAAGGAAGCACCAAAGGAAATGTGTCATTTGTCAAAACATGCAGAAAAACTGGCATGTGTACAAGTCACTTTAAAAGTAATGTTCAGGTTAGAAATAGCTTTCCAAATGACTGTTTTGTGGTTAAACAAAGAAAAACACATTAATACTTAACTAAAATTATCTCCTGATACGCAAAAAGAAAAATAAATAAATAACAATCTGGGATACACGATAAAATGGTTTTAATTAGTTACAGAATAATGTATAATTCACAGGCAAAGAGCCTTATTTGATTATCCTTAAGGAAAAATTTAACAGGCCTGGAAATTTAAGCATGGATGAGTGAGTGAGCTATTATAAAAATGTATAGCTATCTGAGTTATAGAAATTTGATAGTTGCTATTAAAATAAAAATATTTATTTCTTTTATAATGCTATTTGCAAGCTTTAATTACAAGTCTCTATTATAAGAACATGTCCATTATCAAGAGAAGGAAAAAAGATTTACCTGCAAATAAAACAGACTTTGGGGATTTAAAAAAATACAAACTCATATCACTTCATGTTCTCATTCCCATCCACACCATGTCTGTATTCTCCAGTAGTGTATTTTGTTAACTTAAGATACAAGTGAAATGGGTGTGTATGCAGAAATGTCCCACTAGGATTTCTAGAGTGGATCCAGCTAGGTCTCTGATATGTTATTTTTAATGTTATTTAAGGTATGTCCTTAAAATATACACTGTAAGTGATTATTTTACATATACCCTCTGGTTTGGCAATAAGTTTTTTGATAGAGATTAAAACTGTATTTGCAAAACCACTGAATATATTTATCAATTTAAATAATATGAGTGCTTTAAACTTAAATATGCTTAGGGAAAGACTGTGACCACTTTAACAACCAGTTTCATTTTTTCCATTATATTCGATAATAGTTTTGTTAGCATGTACATATGGTATCAGTCAATAGTCACAAAATGAAGTGGAAATGTTGTCAAGATCATTAACAGGCACCCCATAAGTTAAAAAAAAAAAAATGAAACCAGCAGTTTTAGTATTTGAAAGTTCTGGAAAATTGCCAAAATCCCACCCTTTTTAGTGCATATACATAAAGTCAGCCAAAATATTCATAACCTTTATTGCCAAATCTAAAATGGACTTTCTGAGCTGGGGCAAATGTGTTGGCATGAACTCCCCCAACAAACAGCTGAACACCTGTTTTCTTGCTCCAAACAAACCCAAGGTAAATCTCATTAGACAAACTGAAGAAAGTAAAGAGATCAAGAGCGAACCTTCCGGTGTTTTAATTAATTTGTTCAAAATGGGCAAAGAACAAAGGAGCAATTTAAGGAAAAGAAACATATAGTAATCACAGGAAGGTAATTTAAAGTACATTGACCCCCCAAACATGTTTTAGACCATAACACATAACGCTCATGAAGCTGTAGTAAGAAGGACATGCTCATAGTCCGCTGGTAGAAGTATACATTTCTTTACCTTTCTGGAATGATTTAGTAGTAGGTATCTGCTAGGCAATTTGTCAGTAAGAGCCGTTCGTTCTTTCATTCAACAAAGGATTATTAAGTGCTTGATTTGTGCCTGACAGTGAAGAAAACAGGCAAAAACTCCTGCCCTCGTGGAGGTGATATTCTGATGAGGAGATGCAGACAATTAACAAGCAAATAATTAAATAGCCAGCATGCCAGATGATGGTAAGAGGTATGGAGAAATTATTTGTATTTGCAGGGGAGGTGGCATAGATGTCTGGCTACTTCAAATAGAATGATTAAGGGTAGAATCAACCAAAAAGGTGTAATCTGAGCAAAGACTAGAAAGAAGTGAAGGTTATATTGAGGGGAGGAGCCCCAGCTACGGTTGATCTCAGAACCCTGCCTATACTATAGTCCACGCGATCAGCTGGGCGCATTGCTAGTCAGTATTGTCAGGGAGACCCCCAACCATCATGCTTTCTGCTCTGATGACCATATGGCAGATCTGCTACCTTAAATGTCCCTCTACTAGGGAACCCAATCCCACCTCAGTGGGGCAGGCATCCTGTCCCGGGGATGTCAGCCGTCCTCAGTGCTGACAGGTAGCCAGGCCACAGGGGTGGGGCAGATAGCAGGACATAGATAGCCATTTGTCAGCCTCTGGGCAGAGGGATCCCTGCCCACGATGACATCCCCATGAGACTGCAACTTGTCCTCACCCTTCCTATCATGGCTCTAGTGCTCTCGGAAAAAAAGTCACATTAGTGCTCTTCATCTATCCTAGTGAATTAAGCAGGAATCAAAACCAAATATGTTTGAAGTTATTAATCAGTTGTTTATACTGTAATAGAAATATTCAGTGAAAAGGCAGGATTGCAATTTGTATTTACATATACAGATGTGCACGGAAAACAGATACAATAGAATGACACTAATGTATGAGCAATAGTTACGAAGCACGGGTCAGCAAACTATGGCCCAAGGCACCAAATCTGACCCAGTGTCTGTTTTTGTGCATAAAGTTTTATTGAAAGACAGCCCATTCATGTAACTGCTTTCGCGCAACCACAGAGTTGAATTGTTGCAGCAGAGACCATATGGCTTACCAAGTCTAAAATACTATCTGGCCTCAAAAAAAGCTTGCAGGTCCCTGGTCTGTAGATTTGGATTACAGACATTTTAATTTCCTCCCTATGTCTCTGTCTTTTCTGTCTTTTCTGCAGATAAAAATATATGGTGGTTATAGTCAGAAACAAAAGGTATATAAATAATTCTGTTCATTTCCATTGTTCTGGGAATATGCTATTAAAGAATGAATGGTTACTATCAGATCCAGTTTGGTCATCATCCATAGTTAAATAGCTCATAATGCGGGCTATAAAATTACCATTTATGTCACAAACATTTGTGGTTAGCATTACTACGTTTCAGGCACTGCTCTAAGTGCCTTACAACTGTAAACTTATCCAATCCTCGTAACAATTCTATGAGATAGAAATTATTATTATTTTTTAATTTATTTATTATTATTATACTTTAAGTTCTAGGGTACATGTGCGTAACGTGCAGGTTTGTTACATATGTATACTTATGCCATGTTGCTGTGCTGCACCCATCAACTCGTCAGCACCCATCAACTCGTCATTTACATCAGGTATAACTCCCAATGCAATCCCTCCCCCCTACCCCCTCCCCATGATAGGCCCCGGTGTGTGATGTTCCCCTTCCTGAGTCCAAGTGATCTCATTGTTCAGTTCCCACCTATGAGTGAGAACATGCGGTGTTTGGTTTTCTGTTCTTGTGATAGTTTGCTAAGAATGATGGTTTCCAGCTGCATCCATGTCCCTACAAAGGACACAAACTCATCCTTTTTTATGGCTGCATAGTATTCCATGGTGTATATGTGCCACATTTTCTTAATCCAGTCTGTCACTGATGGACATTTGGGTTGATTCCAAGTCTTTGCTATTGTGAATAGTGCTGCAATAAACATACGTGTGCATGTGTCTTTATAGCAGCATGATTTATAATCCTTTGGGTATATACCCAGTAATGGGATGTCTGGGTCAACTGGCACAAGACAGGGGTCCCCTCTCTCACCACTCCTATTCAACATAGTGTTGGAAGTTCTGGCTAGGGCAATTAGGCAAGAGAAAGAAATCAAGGGTATTCAGTTAGGAAAAGAAGAAGTCAAATTGTCCCTCTTTGCAGATGACATGATTGTATATTTAGAAAACCCCATTGTCTCAGCCCAAAATCTCCTTAAGCTGATAAGCAACTTCAGAAATTATTATTATCCTCACTCACAGATGAGGAAACTGAGAAACAGGGGAGTTAAATAATTCACCCCTGGACACAGAACACATGCCCATTCATTGGAGCCAGTGTTCAAATCCAAGCCGTCTGGAGCCAAGTCTACACTACACCTTGTGACTGTTTAATTCTTGCATCACTTTCTTACAAGGAAGATGTTCTTTGTTTAGGGTAAAAATTAGTTTTCTCAAGTTAATAGCAAAAGTTCAAAAACTTTTGCGGAGGCTGAAAGGGGGAAGAGGTGAGTGGGAGAGAGAACAGAAGGAAGAATGTAGGAGATTACATTTTCATAGTTCAGACTTTATTTATTTATTTATTCTTTTATTTATTTATTTATTTATTTATTTATTTATTTATTTGTGAGAAGGAGTTTCGCTCTTGTTGCCCAGGCTGGAGTGCAATGGCGCGATCTCAGCTCACGGCAACCTCTGCCTCCCAGGTTCAAATGATCCTCCTGCCTCATACTCCCAAGTAGCTGGGATTACAGGCATGCACAACCACGCCTGGCTAATTTTGTATTTTAGTAGGGACGGGGTTTCTCCATGTTGGTCAGGCTGGTCTCGAACTCCCGACCTCAGCTGATCCACCCGCCTCAGCCTTCCAAAGTGCTGGGATTACAGGCGTAAGCCACCACGCCCAGCCAGTTCACACTATTTTTAGGATAAGTCATGAAAAGGAGTCTGCTAAGTGTTCCCTAAAGTAAAAGAACCAATAGGATATGTGTGGAAAGACAGAGAGAGAGAGAGATACAGAGAGGGAGAAAAGAAATGAAGGAATTGACTCATACGATTATGGAGGAGACTGTCAGGTCTGAATTCTACAGGGTAGGCCAGCAGACTGGAAACCCAGGGAAAAGCTGATGCAGCTTGAATCCAAAAGCAGTCTGGAGGCAGAATTGCTTCTTTTTCCAGTGACCTCAGTCTTTTTCTCTTAAGGCCTTCAACTGATTGGACAAGGCCACCACATGATGCAGGGTAGTCTGCTTAGTAAAGTCTATTGACTTATGTGTTAATTGCATGTAAAACAACACCTTCACAGCAACACCTACACTGATGTTCGACCAAATATCTGCCTGCCATGACCTAGCTAAGTTTATACAAAAGTAACCATCACATCTGGGTAAACAAACCGGAGAAAGGGAAAGAAAAGAAAGAGGACAAAGGCAGACAGCTGTAGTGCAATGTGGGATTCGGGAAAGAAGCACACACTCCTCTTCCCTCAAGGAGTCTACAGGCTATTAGGAGGAACAGACAAGCTGGCAGGAAAGGTACAGCTGTAGGTGGGGTCATGCCGTGACTCTAAACTGGGATGTGGACACATCTGAGTATAGGTAGCCAGTGGGTGGACAGGCAGCCTGGGGAATTGGCTTGAGGATTTAGCTTAGAGGTGAGGGGAGATGGTGGGTGGGGGAGAAGTTGGGAAGAGCAACAAGGAGGCCATAATCTAATCCCTGATCTTGTGCTGCAGGCAAAAGCAGAAAGCCCTGTCTCCAGAAGGCATTCCATGACCCTCCACAGCACCAGCCATGCCACTTTGGTGAACAGAGGTCCACGTCATGCAGAAGAGGAACCCGGGGGGCCCTTGCTTCAGCTCCCACGGTGAAGATTCCGAAGACCTAAACCACTTTTAGGTCTTAAGGGCTTGTAGCTTGGGGAGGTTTAGGAAACAAGACGCACTGCATTCTCACAGTAATACCAGTGGGGTCTCAAACGAGTGTCAAATAGGGGTTTAAGCAACAGACGTGGCTGAGATCAGATGGGAGGTTACTGAACATGAGCACATGTCAGACTTACCTGGAAAATGTCCACAACAACTGATGAGCCTGTATGGAGTTTATTAGGGATTTGGGGTTGGTTTAATGCTCCTATCACCCCATTAGTACACATAGGCTTAGAAAACTTTGGTGATAGAGCACTCTGTGATACCTGTTTCTGTTTTGTCTTATTTTGTTTTGTTGTGGAGGTTTTGTTTGTTTGGTTCGTTCTGGGGTTTTTTGAGTCAAGGTCTTGCTCTGTCACCCAGGCTAGAGTGCAGTGGCGTAATCATGGCTCACTGCAGCCTCAACCTCTTGGGCTCGAGTAATCTTCCCACTTCGGCCTCCTGAGTAGCCAAGACTACAGATGAGTGCCACCACTCTCGGCTAATTATTTTATTTTTTTTGTAGAGACAGGGTCTTGCTATGTTGCCCAGGCTGGTCTCAAACTCTTGGCTGCAAGTAGTCCTCCAATCTCAGCTTCCCAAAGCCTTGCAATTCCAGATGTGAGCTACCACACCTGACCTGTGATGCCTGTTTTGATGAACTCATGCACAGTGTGGAGCAGAGGCAAGGTGCCCTGAGAGGCCTTTGGAGTTTGGACAACTGCATGTAATTCTGGGGAACTTGAGCATGGAACATGCAGGGGAGTGAAGGTTGAGAGACAATCATTGCTTTTCTGGGTTTGTAGACCTTTTCAGATTGAGTTTTTGTATTAGTCCGTTTTCACACTGCTGATAAAAACATATCCGAGGCTGGACAATTTACAAAAGAAAGAGGCTTATTGGACTTACAGTTCCATGTGGCTGGGGAAGCCTCACAATCATGGCAGAAGGCAAGGAGAAGCAAGTCACATCTTACGTGGATGATGGCAGGCAAAGAGAGAGAGAGCTTGTGCAGGGGAACTCCTCTTTTTAAAACCAACAGATCTCATGAGACTTATTCACCATCATGAGTACGGCATGGGAAAGACTTGCTGCCACAATTCAATTACCTCCCACCAGGCCCCTGCCACAACACGGGGGAATTCAAGATGAGAGCTAGGTGGGGACACAGCCAAACCATACCCATCTTTTTCAGATTGAATCAACGAACTACAATGATTCTTCCTTCCCTCTCCTTCCACCCACTACTCTCCCCATTCCGTCACTGCAAATTTGTATTCCTTAATGTTCGTCCTACTCCCAGAGACAATTTCTGTATTCATTTGCAGATCAGTAATTACCAAATGTGTTTGATTGGAAACAAAAGTAGAATGTAAGCACCATGTTGGTCAGGCTGGTCTCGAACTCCCGACCTCAGGTGATCCGCCCACCTCGGCCTCCCAAAGTGCTGGGATTAAAGGTGTGTGCGTCAGGGCAGGGATTTTGTTTTCTGTTGCTCACTATTTTACCCCGGGTTCTTGACAGAGAGTAGGCAGACAAGATACGTTGCAAAGACAAAAGAAAATAAAAGTGAGCTCAGTCTCCTTTTATGTTGGATATCAGTAACTACTTATCACACAGAGGGAAACCCAGAAGATGTAAAATTGCTTATCAGAGTGCCTGGCACATGATAAGGTATCAGCAAATGCCAGCTGTTTTTACTTATATAAAGAAAAATAAAATCCAGAAAAAATATTAAGTTGCTAGGAATGTAGTAGGGGCCAGATTATGAGGGGTCTCTGTATTAAGATGTTTAAATTTTATCCAAAGGCATAAAGTGTTACTTTCAGAGAACTTTAAGCAAAGGAATACATGGTATGAGTTACATTTTAAGGTGACTTTTCTTGTAGCAATATGAAGACCAAACTGAAGTGGAATTTTGAAAAGTCAGGACAATAGAAAGACAGCAGATTGGAGAGGCATTGGGGAGGTAAAATCAGCAGGCGTTGTTAAGCAATTCAAGGAAAAGAAGAAAAAAGGCTCAGTGAGAGAAAATGCAGCATGAGCACTTTAGGCTTAAGAGAGAATTTCCGGGAGGCTGAGGCAGGAGAATCGCTTGAGCCCAGGTGGTGGAGGTTGCAGTGAATTGAGATGGCACCGCTGCACTCCAGCCTGGACAACAGAGTGAGTGTCCATCTCCAGAGAAAAAAGAAAAAGAGAATTTCCACAAATATATAAACGGTTTACCAAGAAAGCTCATGCAATCTTCTTTCCTGAAGTTCTCTAAAAATGAGATGAAGCCCTCTTTCTTCCATACCTGAAGGCTTGGGCTTCATCCAAAGTTGATGCACTCTTTTGATGCTATGATTTCAACAAAAAAAATCAAAAAGCAGGTATAACAGTGTATAGAAATAATGTGTAGTATTTGTAAGGCTTTAATGATATACACATTTTTTCTTTACATCTCCATATATTGTTTTTATTTACTTACAGAACTTTTCCCATTCACCTTTAAGTATGCTATCATTCTCTGCCCGTGATTTCTTTCCAATCATGTTCTCATTATATCTCATCACTTTACAACAATGACATTGCTGCACAGTGACTTCATTACTGTAAAGAAACAATATGAGTTTACAGCTGAAAAAATATATAATTAAAAGCATAAATTACGGCTGCTGTCAAGAAAACAGACATTAACACTGAAACTTAGAACATAATGCAGAAATAGGTTAGGTTCATGCTACCTGAAATCATTGTGAACCTTGAATGTTTTGTCTACAAATAACTCACCCAAAAGTTATTTCATCTTTTTAAACAATGAAACTGGGTGAATCACCCTATATTGCCTCTTTTCAGGTCTTTTCTCCTCCTAATACATGCCACACTGATATTAAAATATGTTATGAGAATTATGGAAGGCCACTGAAAGAGATTTTAGTATAAACTAGCTTGCATTAAAAACCAAAGCAATTATAAATACATACACTAATAGAAGTCTTTAACCTTGTAAAAAGTCCAAGGAAACTTATCCAACATCTAAAATATATGATGTTTTAACTGCCATCTGCTAGGTAAAATTACAACCATATCAACTTTTTAATTGGGTACAATTTTAGTCCTGGGAATCTCTTAACAGACATATTTTTGCCTGGAATGATGGGCCTCAGAGACAGAGATCCAGGAGAGAGCTGTGTACAAATAAAGGGTGCTTGGCCATTTTATTGGGGATATTGGAGTGGAAATCTATAATTAATTCAAGGAGCTAGAATAGATGAGCTCAAAGATTACCTATCACTTAGAGATTTCCAAATCTATAGAAAACACACACACATACACACCCTGAAAACACCGACACTCCAAAATAACCTTCCTTCCCAAAACTTCAATGTTTTCTTCTGTGTGTATCTGTGTGTTTGTATCTATATCTACATATCTATATTTAGGTAGATACATGTAAGGACATATATATCTATATGACTTCTAGATTCTTGAGTACTTTAATTATACATCTATATGTATAAATAGATATACACATAATAAAATTAGGCACACTGACTCATCAATATTTCAGAGCTTTTATCTACATATAATCCTATAGGAAAATAAAATTATATAAAGAAAATGTATCTAAGAGCATGTATTCCTAAATATATTAGCAAGATCAAGTCTCCTCTGCTCTCTGAGAACTGCAATAGGACAATCACTCTGGTGTGGTTCCAATATAAGAAAACACAACATTTTTCCATTGTTTTCTTTTTATTTGTATATAGTAATCTACTACATATTTCCTAATTATTGACGATTTTTGCAGACAGAAAACTAAGAGGATCATGGCTATCAGATACAAAGAAATATTTTCCTAATATCAAATACAGACTATTGTTCCTATATTTCATTATTTCACTGCTAAAGGATCTGCATATGTGATAAACAAGCAGACTCTTTGAAGAGTGATTTGTCATGTTTACCAAAACGTGAGGTCTAATTTCTGTTAAAATATTTTTCAATATTTTTAATGAATTTTAATAAAGGTTTATCAGGCGCTTGTTATGGTGCAGAACTTTTATTAAATTCTGTGATCCATAAAATGTTTTTTTGAATGACACATAGTTTAGTTTTTCATTTAGAGGCTATAAAAGTGTTCACAAAAGTTATGTTGAAAAAAAGTGATTGAAAGTGCTAAAACACTGTACAGAATATAAAATCCTTTCATAGACTTTTTATGACACATGAAACATGAGTCTTAAAGGTTTAATGTTACTGACTTTTATACAAGGCTTTTTAATTCTTGATTCCAGTTATGGTTCTGCAAATGAACTGTGACATTAAAAGGAATCAGGCTGGAACTGCCTGGGCTCACTTTCTAGATGAGCTCTGACTGGCCATGAGGGGTTTGCTCTAGGACCCACCACCCACAACTGATTAACACCCACTTGCTTTTGTGGAGCAGAGGAGTGAGTCTGCTTAACAGATTCCCTCCTACCTAAATTCAGTATTAATGTTGGGGAGGGCTCGTAGGTTACTATTAGCAAATACGAAGTGTGAAGGATGACCATGTCTTGATCCTTGTTTCTTTAATTCTGTACACTATTTACTGCTATCATTGTAATGTTGTCTTGGTGAAATATGGAACCGATATTGCTGTCTGTCCCGTTATAATAATGAATAGAAATTCAGTTTGGCTCTACCTTTGGGAGTTTCAAGTCAAGGTACTGACTGGTCCAGTACAGAAGACAAATTTACCATGTTCTGTTCATTTAAAGCATTGTATTCAACCAAATGAAGTTGCCATTTTTATAGTTAAAACAATTAAAACCTTCAATTTCTTATGACTCACTTTAATTTTCCAACACTGAAAAACTACTGTTTCAAAAGCCACAGTGGTGGTTTGTGCTAAGATAAGAATAGAACAATGTGTGATGAATCAAATCACTATAAGAAGTTGATTTTGATCATTTAGATTAGATTTCAGAATAATATGCTTGACTTAAATTATCTGGAGTAGGAACTCAACATAACCCATCATTTTGTATATATAGACACTGTCCTTGTTGGTTAATTTCCTAAAGGAATCACAGAAACCCCCAGGTTCTATCTGTTGATATTGTACTGCAAAAGTCACTTAGGCAAGAGCTTGAATATATCGAAAAGAATGAAAAAAGTATGGTATTGAATAAGTCCATACCATAGAAACTCTAGACAGCAATAGTAGTTCTACAGTTCACCAAAACAAGATTGCAATGATAGAAGTAAACAGTGTTGATCATGAAGGAAACAAGGATCAAGGCATGGTAATCCTTCACACTTTGTATCTGCTAATAGTAATCTATGTGCCCTCCCCAAAATCAATCATCAATGGTCTACACTAAAAGACTGAAATAAAATATCTGTGCCATATATGTTATTCATTATTCATCTGTTTGTTTTGATTTTTCCCTTTCTTATTTCAGAATTATTTTAATATGAAAAGGACTAGACATTGGATTTCTCAAAATGAGTCATAACTTAATATCCTGAATGTAACCAAAAGAATGATCAAATATAATAAAAATTTCTACTTCTTTGTAATCCGTGATGTTTCTAATACGAAGCATGTGATTCTAATTTAGCAAAATTTATAAAATAATTTCTTTCTCTCTACATCTTAGCAATAGACATTTAAAACCAAAGGCTTACACATTTTATAATACTTTTAGTGTACTTCAAAAATTATTGAAAGACATATTTTTGATACATTACTATATAGTGCATTAAAGACCTATTTTTTCATTAACTTACATGATTTTATGTATTATCCATTTGTAGCCCAGTTTATTATATATACTGTGTCTGTAAGATATTAAAACTGCATTTCAGCTAGAATATTCTGCATTAAGACTATACCTTAAGACAGATTTGCTGTTCTCTCAGGTATTCTAAATTAATATATGTTTACTAAATTGCCAAATGATTTCTATACTGTATGATCTTTGAGTATTCCTTTCTGTCTATTGCCCTAAAGATGCACAATATAAAATTCAAAATACTTAGTCCACTAAAGCCAATAGCTAACAAACAAACATCCTTCCTGACAGTCAAGAAACCATAAGAAAGCTGTCCAGAAGGAGAGAAGCTTCTGAGGTATGTGGATAGAACTTTAAGCAAGCCAAAGGGAGCAGGGAGGAGACTTTACAAGTTTCAGACATATTAAAGCAATTTTAGAGCCATCAAACATTGCTAATTTAGAAATGAAAAAGGATAAGCTAAATAAATGAAGAAGCTAACTTTTTGAAAAACAGTTTCCAAACAGATATTTTCTCAAAATCATATTTTAATCATTCAGTAGCTATTGTATGTATTTCTTCTTTTAGGATATTTTTATATGGCTACTGTTGGCTGTCACTGGATTTTAATATTATGAGTAGGGTGGCTACAAGAGACCTGTGTTACTTTCAATTGGAGGCAGCAAGAGCAGATATGTGATCCTATGTGGCCATTCCCCATCAGCAGTTGTTTAGAAGCCACAGTTGATATGGCAGAGCTAACCAATGGAAGAACTCTGGTTCCTTGGGCCACTGCATGGCAAAGAACTGCTCAGAAGAGTCACCTGACCTGCTTTGCAATTTGCATGAGAAAGAAATAAACCCTGTTATATGAAATCACTAATAGTTCAGGATTTGTTTCTTCTACAAAGCCTAGTTTATCTTGACAATACTCTCATACAAGCTAGATAACACCATCTTCAATTTCTTCCTCTTATTCACTCACTACATCACATCAGTCCACACATGCATTTAGCTTCTCTAACTACTGAGCTAAGTTCAACTATTGCTATTATAAACCTGGATAACGTAGCAAGACCCCACTGCTACAAATAATTAAAAATTAGCCAGGCATGGAGGTGCACGCCTGTAGTCCTAGCTACTTGGGAGGCTGAGGTGGAAGGATCACCTGAGCTAAGGAGTTTAAGGCTGCAGTGAGCTATGATCACGCCACTGACCTCCAAGAGAAAGACCGTGTCTCAAAAAATATACTTTATTTTAATTTTTAAGAAATTGTCTTTATTTCTAAGTTGCTGTTATAATACTGAGACCTGTTATAATAGCCTCCTAATTGGTTTCTCTGCTTGCAGACATCTCTTGCCCTCCATTACCCTCCATTTCAATCCCTCTAAGTGTCAACTAGGTTATCCTTCTAAAGTTCAAAACTAATTGAGCCATTCACCTGCTTAAAAACATTCCTGAGTTTACCTTTCTACCTCATTTCCTACAACATTGCCTTTTGTGCTCACCATGGAAAACTCCTCATCTTCCACAAACACGCCAAACTTTTCACACTTCTCTGGTTAGTGTCTACTCCCTCTAAACTGATGGCCCACCTCACTCTCCTTT
This sequence comes from Macaca mulatta, assembly GCF_049350105.2. NCBI lineage: Eukaryota > Metazoa > Chordata > Mammalia > Primates > Cercopithecidae > Macaca > Macaca mulatta. The sequence continues at coordinate 67,418,805 of NC_133422.1, forward strand.
TCTCAGCTTGGCAGCCTCCCACGATAAAGCATTTGTTGGCACAAATCGGTGGAATGAATCACACCTTCTGCTTGTGCTCTGCAAATCGCTCTGCTATAACAGTAGTAATAACTAATATTTATTGAAGACTTACTTTTTATCAGGCACTTAAACACTTTCTACATAGAGTGTTGCATTTAATTCTCACAAAAAGCCTATGAGGTGGCTATTACTATTATGCCCATTTTACAAATGAGGAAACTAAGGATTGGACTGAGTAGCCAACCCATGTTTTTACACAGCTAGTAGGTGATAGAACTGGCATAAGAACTTATCTCAGTTGGACACATGAATATCAGATTTATGCACTTAACCACTATGCTTCTTGGTCCCCATTCAAGACCAAAATGTCTTGGCCCAGTACACCGCCTCTAATCTCTTTTCCTACCTTTCCTCCCGTATACCCAGTAATTTAGCTGTATTAAGCATTCACGTGCTTAGCATATTATTTCCTCATCCCCTTTTCTCAATTCCTCGTGTTGAATGAATGCCTCCCTCACTGCTTCCTACACACATCTGTTGGAGCATGGACTACCCTGTGCCCTAACCATTGGTGCAATTTTCTCTTTTGCTCTCATCACCAAAGAGCTACTTGAGGGCTGACATTATGCTTAGTCTCTATCCCAAGCACCTGCCTTGTCTGGCTTGCAGCAAGCTCTCAATAAATGCGTTTGAGTGAATGAATGAATGAATGAATGAATGATGTAGATTTTAATATTCACATTTTATCATTATTAAAAACTTGGTCTTCCAAGTTGTTAACTTTTTATTTTTGAGTAAAGGACATTTTTGTCCCTTTTAAATAACTTCCTGATGAAAGATTTCATTTGTGAGTTATATTACAATTCCATTCAATGTTGTATTTCTTAATTCATTATTTATTTCACTCATATATGAATGAGCAGATATATATTACAGAAAATTAAAGCCCCGTAGTGAGAATGAAACTGAAATTTTCTCCTAAACTTTTGATTAGAAAACTTAAATTTCAAAACTTAATCTTGAAATATAACATTTTCAATTTTATCATTTCTCTTGTAGTTTCCCAAAGGATCTAATAGTCACCTGAGAAAACAATAATCATCGTGATCTAAATGTATTGAGCTTATTATATGTGCCAATCTCCGTTTTCATGTTTTACATTAAGTAGTTCATATATTCCCCATAGCAACTCTACAAGATTGATGTTATTATTATCTCCATTTTACAGATGAAGAAACTGAGTAACTTTGAGATTAAGTAACTAATTTAATGTCACACAGCTAGTGAAAACAGAATGTGAAGGTTATTTTCAAATTCGAAGTCATCTTAGATGAGTATTTCAAAGATGAAGTTTTTCATGTTAATGCCTATACTTCCAAACTAATAAGAATGATAAAATGTAAGTAGCCCATATTTAAGCTATGAGAGAATTATAGGGGAGATAGATAAAAGATTCTCACATATTGCATTTGGTCCTGATTGCATATCCTATGATGTCTTGGTGTAGTGCACTCCATGAACTCCCCTCTCCTACAGTACACATATGAAAAGATAGATTTGTAAAGAGATTTCTTTCTTATTCCAGCCTCAATATTCACATTGCTGAAGCTTTTGACTAGTTGGCTGAGTTGATAGAGCTCGTATTCAGAGATTCAGGAGGACTAAAACCTTACGATTAATTTTATTATTTTGTGGATCACTCAAAATTATGGTGATTTGCTGATCATGCATTGTATATAAATACTGCCTCTGATCCTGTCTTTAAAGATCTTATGATCTAGCATGAAAAATAAATAATCAGAATGCAAGACACTAAAAGATATAGGGTACAAGTAGAATTTCAGTTAGACCCTCAAGTAGAAGAGAAATTTCAACAAGTAACCATAGGGAATATAAATCTGGCCAAGGGCAATAAGGTGGAGGCTAGACACTTGAGGGAGAGCCAGAGAACAGATGGGCTGATACATGGAGTATGTGAAGGGAAAGACTGGAAATCAAGAAGGGAAGATCTTTGAGTCCCATTATATAGGGCCTTGAATAAGAAGCTAAGAAGTTAATGGGACTCTTTAGGAATTGGAAAGTTGACGAAGGTTTCAGAAAGATATTTTCTGGCAAAACTATCTAATAGAAGAGTAAAAAGAGAAGCAAGAGACTAGAAATTATGAGGCTGTTGCAATACATCAAATTGTTCAATAATAAGGACTTAAAGGAGATGGGGAGAATAATCAAACTTACAACATGGTGTGAAAATAGAAGCTATAGGCCTTGTAACAAATCATGTGTGAGGGAGAACACTCAAAGTTTCAAGTCTTGTTGATCTTGGGACTATTGATGGCTTTATTCAGAATAGAAAACACAACAGCAGAAAAAAGCTCCACGTGAAGGATGACTTCCATATCTGGACATGTTATGTTCTGTGGGGCAGGGACTGTCCAGTGGAGATGCCTAAGTGGCAGGACCAGACTTCAGAAGAGAGTCCGTGCTAAAAATATACGTTTCTAGGAAGTGACTTGAAACCACAAGACCCTAACAGATGCCCAATAAAGAAAAGGCAGCTGATAGAACGCAAATGTTAAGGAAGTGACGAAGAAGCCTCCAGAAAAAGAGCAGGCAGCAGGGAGAAGACTAAAATGAAAGGAACAGAGTCACAGAAAACAAGGCAGTAGAAAGTTTACATAAGAGCAAACAGGGCACCATGGCTAACACCTGTAATCCTAGCACTTTAGGAGGCTGAGGTGGACAAAGCACTTGAACCCAGGAGTTTGAGAAAGTTTACATAAGAGAGTTAAATTTTGCAAAAACATCTAGGGAGAATTATAAGGAAGATGTGAGTGAAATGAAGTGCGGATCAGATGGAACATGAGGACAAGATATAATCTGGGACTGCCTGGGCAAACCAAGGCATAGGGTCAGCCTTATTATAATTGAACAAGTAATTGGTGAATTGCAAGAGACTTTCAACTTGACAAAATCAACCGAAGTGCGATGTTTCTGGCAGCACTGGGTATCCAGGCTCTCTTGCAGAGCTCCTTCCCATTTCATGTCCCTCAAAGAAGAAGAAGATCTGGAAACAGAAAAATAAGGTAAAAACTAAGAAGTTGATATGAACTATTCTTTAAAGAAAAAGAAAATAAGAAATTTATCGCTTCAACAGGAATTTATTGAGTGGTTGTCCTACGTAAGACTGTAGACAATACAAATTAGAATAAAAAGTGGTCTCTGTCCTTGGAGAACTAATTACCTATTTAGGGAAAGAATGTGCTTATAGTTAGAAATATAAGAGTCATTTAAATAAAATTCAGAAAACTAAAATCAATACAGAAAATGAATGAAAGAGAAAAGAGAGTTTTTAAATTATTATTATTATTATTATTATTATTATTATTGAGATGGAATTTCGCTCTTATTGCCCAGGCTAGAGTGCAATGGCACAATCTCGGCTCACCACAACCTCCACCTCCTGGGTTCAAGCAATTCTTCTGCCTCAGCCTCCCAAGTAGTTGGGATTACAGGCATGCATCACCATGCCTGGCTAATTTTGTATTTTTAGTACAGACAGGGTTTCTCCATGTTGGTCAGGCTGGTCTCAAACTCCCAACCTCAAGTGATCCACCCGCCTTGGCCTCCCAAAGTGCTGGGATTACAGGCATGAGCCACCGGGCCCGGCTTAAAAATTTTTTAAGAATTTCAAAATCATCCAAGCAGAATTAAAGAACATGTTTGAGAGAAAAATGAACAGGCCCCCCAGGGCACAGTGACTCACACCTGTAATCCCAGCACTTTGGGAGGCTAAGGCGGTCGGATAAGGAAGTCGGGAGATCAAGACCATCCTGGCTAACTCGGTGAAACCCCGTCTTCACTAAAAATACAAAAAATTAGCCAGGTGTGGAGGCACGCACCTGTAGTCCTGGCTACTCAGGAGGCTGAGGAAGGAGAATGGCTTGAACCCGGGAGGCGGAAGTTGCAGTGAGCCGAGATCATGCCACTGCACTCCAGCCTGGGTGACAAAGCGAGACTCCGTCTCAAAAAAAAAAAGAAAAAAAAAGTAACTTGAGCCAGATAGATAACATGCATAAAGGAATTTTAGAAGATAGATATGCCACATTATCTTGAGTTGCCATGTTATCATATTGTCCTCATTAACAGCAAAAACAATAGCATGAGCACCTACCACCTGCTGTAACAAGGGCACTTGGTATGTGACATAATTAACTAACTGAACATTAAATTGCATAGAACCGTTAAACCTAAAATATGATTTGGGAATGTTAGGATCTTTATATTTAAAGTAAAATCCTCTGCAAATGATTTAGTCTATAAGCTAGTCATGAATGTTCAACTGTTCATATCACACAACTGACTAGGTTTTAGAATATGTCAATGAAGTTTGCATATCCACGGGAGGTAAAAAGTAATAATCCCTCAATTACTAGAGATACCTAATGAAAAATGAAAAAAAAAAATTGGTGGTGTTAAGTCAGAAAAATGCTTCCAACTTTCTAGACTTATTTTGGCAAAGGGCAAATAAATAAATTAAATGGTTAGTAAATATATCTGGGATGCAAAGCAGCAATGCAAATAACAATCCATTTTTTATAATTAAAGCTTAGCTAAACTATCATTTGGTCACAATGAAAATTTTTTATAGAACTATAAATACCAACAGGGGATTTGTAGAGAAAAATTGCCTTGCAGCGTTTTTGAAAAAAATTAATGCATATTCAATATTGATCTTGAATTGTGCATGTTAAACTGTGCCTCTCAAGTAAAATATTCTTGAAGAAGTCAATAATATGCCATAATTTCATATGACACTAATAAAATAACGAAAATGACAATTCATTTTTGTTTACTTGTCTATGACTTAATGGATGGATAAATTTTGTTAAAAGAGGAAGCACAAACTTGGTGCATAGTAGGCATATTTATAAAACAATTGTGATTGATTTTTGGGGTCACTTTCCTAAGAGAGAACATGAAACAATCAATCTCTTGGAATTCCTTCCTGAAAAGTGTTTTTATAGCCATTGATATATGCGATGAATTTCAGAGGACCAAAGCCACATATATTAAGTAGTTTGTTTGTTCCCTAAGATATAATAGAATAATGGTGTTGCAAATAAAGTCCAAGGAAGCTAAAAATATGCAAAACAGTGCCATTATAATGACTTTATATGTAACACTACTAATTCTATTAACTCAAAATTGCTGAAATTAGTAACACTAAAGCTGTTTTCTTGTACTCAAGGGACACTTGTAAGGGAAAAAAAATTATTGAACAGTGAGATAGCCAAGTGAAGTTTTAGATTCAAAAAAAAACGCAGAGCAAATAAGAACTATTTTCCATCTAATCCAATTTTGCTGTTCATCCATTATGAGAATGCAATGAATCAAGGACTTAGGTTTACTCAATACGCCAATGAGATTTGCAGTAACTAGTTTGCACAAGAAAATACAAACAACATATCTTAAGAAAATAAATCTGAACTTGATTCTCCCTGGTGTCTGTTATTTTCTAGTCATCATTCAAATTCTTAGAAAGGCATGTTAACCCTTTCAAGACACTGATAATCCATTTAGACTATAGTAGAAACAGTTAAGGTGCCACTTAAACCCACAAACTTGCAGCCCAGGAATTCCTTAGATGGTGAGAATTCCTCTGAGGCACATATTTTCTGGAGAAAATACTGTTTGTCCACAGTGTGAGTTTAACTATGAAGTATAGAGAGCTGGAATGTTAAACAGAATAGTAACTTAGGTTAAAAAATATATATACTAATTAAAAAAAAATTAGAGTTGGTTCATCTATGGAAAACTAGGACTTAAAAGCAAAAGGAAGATCTAGCCCCTTCTTGCTTTATTGGAGTCTTCCCAAAAAAACCAAAATCCAAGTTAGTAAATCTTTTCCATTACCATGTTAAAAAAATTTTTTAACTCAAAATGGAGCATAGAACTAAATGTGAAAACTAAAACTATAAAACATCCAAAAGAAAATTTAGGGGGAAAAATCTCTGTGACCCTAGCTTAGGCAAAGATTTTTTAGATATGACACAAAAGGCAGGATCTGTAAAAGAAAAAGAAAAATAATAAATCAGACTTCATTAATATTAAAATTTTCTGCTCTTTAAAAGATGCTGTAAAGAGACAGAAAAGACAGATCAACATTCATCTGGAGAAAATATTTGCAAAACATAATTTGATAAAGAAGAACTCATTTCCAGATATATAAAAAACTCTTGGCCGGGCGCGGTGGCTCAAGCCTGTAATCCCAGCACTTTGGGAGGCCGAGACGGGCGGATCACGAGGTCAGGAGATCGAGAGACGATCCCGGCTAACACGGTGAAACCCCGTCTCTACTAAAAAATACAAAAAAATAGCCGGGCGAGGTGGCGGGCGCCTGCAGTCCCAGCTACTCGGGAGGCTGAGGCAGGAGAATGGCGTAAACCCGGGAGGCGGAGCTTGCAGTGAGCTGAGATCCGGCCACTGCACTCCAGCCTGGGTGACAGAGCAAGACTCCGTCTCAAAAAAAAAAAAAAAAAAAAAAAAAAAAAAAAAAAAAAAAACAACTCTTGAAAAGAGAAAACAATGTAGTTTTTAAATAGGCAAAAGATTTGAATAGACATTCACCAGAGAAGATATACTTACTGCAAATAAGCACATAAAAAGATGGTAATTATTATTAGTCGCTAGAGAAATCCAAACTAAAACCACAATAAGATACCACTAGATACCTATTAGAATGTCTAAAATTTTAAAGACTAACCATACCAAGTGTCAACAAAATTACGGAGTAACTGGAACTTTCATACACTGCCAACAGGAATAGGAAATGGTACAACCACTTCAGATATAGTTTGGTAGTCTGTTAAAATGTTAAATAGACACCTGCCATATGATCCAGCCATTGTATCCTTCTATTTACCAAAGAGAAATTAAAACTTATGTCTGTACAAAAACTTGTACATGAGTGTTCATAGTTGTATTTGTAATTGCAAATATGTCATTATTATCATTTCTATGTTACCACAGAGGAAACTTGAATTCACATGGATTAAGTAAAGTGCTCAAAATTCAAAACAACCCAAATGTCCCCCAATAGGATAATATATTCATACAATACAAACCTGCCACAAAGAGATATACTGCCGATGCACAGAATGACACGGATAAATCTCAAAATGATTATGTTGTGTCAAAGAACCCAGATAAAAAAAGAGTATGTGCTGTGTGATCCCATTTATATAAAACTCCAGAAAATGCAAGCTAATCTAGAGTGACAGAAAGTAGATCAGCCGTTTCTGGCACAGAGCTAAAGACAGTAGGAGAGTTTGGGAGAAAAGATATGAGGAGAAAGTACAAAAGGGGATAAGGAAATATTTGGGTATGATTGACATGATCATCATCTTGATTGTGATGATGACTCCACAGGTCAAAACTTTTCCAGTAGTATACTTTAAATATATGTAGTATATTGTATACTAATTATATCTCAATAAAGCCTTTTCTTTTTTTTTTTTTTTCTTTTTTTTTTTTTTTTTTTTGGAGATGGAGTCTGGCTCTGTTGCCCAGGCTGGAGTGCAGTGGCGTGATCTCGGCTAACTGCAAGCTCCGCCTCCTGGGTTCACGCCATTCTCCTGCCTCAGTCTCCCTAATAGCTGGGACTACAGGCGCCAGCCACCATGCCCAGCTAATTTTTTTGTATTTTTAGTACAGATGGGGTTTCACCATGTTAACCAGGATGGTCTCCATCTCCTGACCTGGAGATCCGCCCGTCTCGGCCTCCCAAAGTGTTGGGATTACAGGCGTGAGCCACCGTGCCCAGCCAATAAAGCCATTTTTTAATGAAGTTCTAATTCCTTTTTTGCTTTACTGGAATCTTTCAGACCAAGGAAAATACAAATAAGTAGAAAATATTTTCATCATAAACTACTGAGTTTAGTCTGTTTAATGGAATCTGAATTCACAGCATCTTACTTTCAAATTTCTTGGTACATATGGCACTCCCATTACTGATCTCACATTCTCAAGTGAATTTTACAGTTCTTGTTTGTGCACCTAGGAATCTTAACTGGTTTTTAAAAGCTAATCTTTAAAGCTAATTTAAATGTTTGATTTGCACTATTTCAATTAAGTCTCATGATAATGCCATGAAGTACACATCATCACTATTATTTCTATTTTACAATACAGGAAATTGGGACTTATAAGTTAATTGCTCAAGGTCACATAGCCAGTAGTTCCTAGAGCCAGGATTTGAATTCAAGTCATGGGAAACTAGAGTTGCATGTGCCTAAACCCAATGTTATGTTACTTCAGTGTAGTCCAAGACTGTGTGGTCATGTGATCATTGATTTGCCACTAGGAAGAAGTAGAGAAAAGGAATGTTAATTTCCTATATCTGCCAAAATAAAATAAGAAAAACTAGGTACCTCAAAACAATAGAAATTTATTGTCTCACAGTTCTGGAAGCTAGAAGTCTGAAGCGAAGGTGTTAGCAGAGCACGCTGTGTTTCTGATGACTCTAGGGAGGATCTTTCCTTGCCTCCTCTACTTTCTGGAGTTTGCTGGCAATCCTTAACATTCCTTGGCATGTAGACTCATTATTCCAGTCACATAGGCATCTTCTCCTTGTGCCTCTTCACATCATCTTCTCTGTATGCAATATCTCTTTCCCAGTCCAAATTTCCCTCTTTTTAAGGACCTTAGTCATAGAGGATTAGGCCCCACCCTAATAACTTCATTTTGACTACCTCTGCAAAGACCCTATTTCCAAATAAGGTCGTATTCTGAGCTACTGAGTATTAGGACTTCAACATTTCTATCTGGAAGAACATACTTCAACCTATAACAAGAGGTAACAGAAAACAGAGCTAAAGGATGTGAGAAAACTGTAAGATTTGCTTTATAACAATGAACTGGTTCCTGATCTTAAACACTGGTAGAACCTATTGTGGATCCATAAAACTGTAAGAATGAGTTTGCAATCAACCAGCTACCTGGAAATTTATAGGAAAAGAATGCATCATAGGCGACTTTCTTACTTAAAGCCCTAGTTTTCTGTACAATGTTCTGATTTTTACAAATGATAATATCACTAGTTGGGCGTATAGTGGCTTCATTCTTTTATTAATTCTGTAGATAGTAACTGAGCCCTTTATTATATGCCAGGAATAGTGCTGGCTACTGGGGATAGAGTTGAGACATCAGAGTCTAGCAGAAAGGCAGATAAGTCTATCAAGTGCAATAGTGTGAAAAAGGCCGTCATAGAGATTTACATAGAATGCTATTGGGTCCAAAATAAAACAAATTACTCTACTTGAAAAGGAGGTAATTAATGATGAAGGAAAACCTGCGACAATTTTTAAAAGACTTGGAGCAGCCTTCCAGGCAGCAAAAGTTGGAAGGGGCATTTCAGAATGTGTAAAGTTAACATGGCCCAAACAACCCTTATTCTTTCCCCTAAACCCTCCCCACATCAGTCAACAGCAACTTCATCTTTCCAATTGCTCAGAACAGAAGACTTGGACTCATTTTTGCCTCCTCTCCTTCTCTCATACCTTTATCCAACCCATCAGGAAAGACAGTTGTCTCTGCCTTCGAAATTTATCCACAATCTGACGACTTTTCACCAACACTGCTGTTCAAAGCTACTATCATCTTGCATTTGGAATTGAAGCCTTCCTAGCCTTGCTGCTTCTAGTTTTGCCACCCTCTATAGTCCTTTCTCAACACAGCATCCCACATTACCACTTCAAAATGTAAGTCAGATCATGGTGGTCCTCTGCAATGACTCCCCATTTCACTGAGACTAAAAGCCAAAGCCCTTACAATGGTCTAGAAGGCTTTCAAGATTAGGCCCTTCTACCTTCCTGTCTCCCTTCCCTGCCACCATTGTTTCTTAGACTCCTTCATCCTACTCATTGCTATCCAGTCACATGGGTCTCCTTGCTATTCCTAGGACAGGACAAGCATATTCCCATACCAGGGTCTGTGCACTGGCTGTTCCTCTGCTGGAATACTTTTCTTCCAGATACCCACGTGGCTAATTCCCTCTCCTTCTTCAAGTCTTACTCAAATGTCACCTACCCCAAATACCCTATACGAAATTGCATCTCACCTTTACCACCAAACTACCACCTCACATTCTCAATTCCTGCTGTAACCTCATCGTAGTACTTATTATTATTATTATTTATTTTTTTTTTTTAAAGACTGAGTCTCACTCTGTCACCCAGGCTGGACTGTAGTGGCATGATCTCAGCTCACTGCAACCTCCACTCCCCGGGAACAAGTGATTCTCCCACCTCAACCTCCTGAGTAGCTGGGATTACAGGCGTGTGCCACCACGCCTGGCTAATTTTTGCATTTTTGGTAGAGACGGGGTTTCACCATGTTGGCCAGGCTGGTCTCAAACTCCTGACCTCAGGTGATCTGCCCACCTTGGCCTCCAAAAGGGCTGCGATTACAGGCATGAGCCACTGTACCCAGCCTCCTTCTAACATGCTGTAATTTATTTATCAATGACGCTCATTGCTAGTCAATCTTCCTTCAGCAGAATATAATCCCCATGAGGGTAGAGATCTTTGCTCTTTTCATAGATGTCTTCTAGAAACAGAGGCTGTTACATAATAAATATTCACCTTTTTCAAAATAAATGAAAATCTCATTGAAGTGAGAAAGAAAGGAATTCCATTGACTGCAAATAATTGTTGTCACCAGAGCATTAGGAGCATGCAGGATAAGTGCAGAAGGGAAAATTGGATTTGCAGAGGATCCTTCTGTGATCTGTTAACAAGAACCATTGATTAGATTTATACAGAGAATGAACATGCTCATATTTGCATATTATATCACTCTGACAATCATGTAAATTAACCATCCCCCACTTTCAATGTTCACCAAAATCAAATTTCTAAAATGGTTTTTATGGTATCATAAACCTGTCCCTTTCTGAGTGCAATAGAAGCATAATTCTTCAGAGTACACACCCTGGAAGAGACCGCCTGGGTTTAAATCCATTTCCACCAATAGCTATAGGACCTGGAGCAAATTACTCAGCTTCTTTTGCCTCATCTGTAATTAAAATATGTTGTTTTAAGGCTTAAAGAGTCTAAATAAGTAAAACACTTAGAACAGTAACCTGGACAGAGTAAGAACTGTATAGTTTATTTTTTAACATAGTGTAACTCTGCAGTGGCTAGAAGCAAGATTTTTGTTCTCTCAATAGTCTCTACAACAAGTAATATTTAAGTTAATCCGGCCAGCAAACCTGTCATAGATAATAGATATTTTTTAATACTAAAAGAATAAAAAAAGTTGGCAGAGTTAAAGTTTTAAAAAAGAAAAAAAATTCATAGATCTTTTATAAAGGATTTTTTATAAAAATATAATTGCATCTTTCCTTCAATAGTTTTGAATTTTCTAAATTGAGTCAGCCTTTTATTCTTAAGTATTTGTGGTATTTTCATATATTTTAAATTAGAAAAACTTAAAGACACTATTATTGAAATTAACACTTCAAAGAGTAAGTATTCTGTTGTGTTTTGATTTTACTTTTGTCTCAGATTTCCACAAATTCCAATCTCGATTAGCAATATTCATTAAAGTACCCACTGCTTGTTTTATTATTTATAATTTAGTGTCTTTCCGTTCAACAAAGAGGCACATTGTCTTCTAGCTGAGACACCTGGAAAGGTGGGTGAAGTACAAAGACCATGATTCAAAAGTCTGCAGTGCAGTCAACAAGCAATTACTTTCGCATGTGATAGGAGACTGTCAGCTTCAAACACAGGACATTCTTTGGGAAGATTAGTCCAAATTACATTTTATTACCTTGGCCCACTTGAATGGCCTAAACTTCATCTATTTCTTATTTTAATGGAATTCCAACTGGGGCATTAATATATTGTTTATGACATGTTTGGAGTTCTTGTGTTATCAGCATGCATTCATGAGAGAAGCTTCAAACAGTATCAGATAACAGTGAGCTGGATGTTGGATGTTGTACAGCACAGGGGATTTTATCATCTTGTTGAACCAGTGGCAGTGATTAAATTAAACTGTCTGAACAAAGCTTTTGCATGTCAGACTGTTGAATGGCAAAATGAAAGAGTGACACACTTCAAAGATCAGAAGAAGGAAGAGAGGGCTAGAAAGACATAGTTATGTAACCCCTTATTGAGGAACATTCAGAAACAACATCAACAATTAAGAACAGTTTCCATTTTACTTCATCTTTAAATTTTTCAGTGTCATTTCATTCATCTTCCAAGTACATTTCCCCACCTCCTTTCTCACATTACATATTTAATTTAATTTGGAACGTTGGCTGAATAATGAGATAGTTTCAGGGTTTTCGCTTATTCTGTTTCTTTGTGAAAGGAGGGTTTTTAATCCGTTTTAATTTCTAATTTTTCCCTAAATATTTCCAAATGATATATTATCAGAAGAAAATCTCAAGGAGATTATGATGTTTCCATAATTTACAAGCACAATTTTTATTCACAGCTAAAAGTACATGGGTGATTTTTTCCCGCACTTCAAAAACAAAATAATTTGAAATAAAAAATTAATGGATGGAACTAAGATTGTTTTTATAAACTGAAATATTGTGATATGTAAACTCTCTGAAGAAGTTCATGAACAGAAAGTTTTCATACATCTGGGGTACAAAGTAACCTTATAGAAATCCACATGTTTCCCATCCACGAGATTTTTAAATCAACAAACAGTTCTGACATTTATTTATTATTATCTTTGCTAGTTTAAAAAAATGGTTTGTTAGTATTAAGAAAAATGTCATTTCCTCTCAAACAAAATAAAACTGGGAAAAAATCCAGGAAAAGTAAATTACGTTTCAGTGCTGTTTCCATTACAAAGTCTACATAGCTTCATTTCTGAATTATTGGCTAGATTGGTGGTTTCCTCTTTATTTAAGTCTCTAAGTAAAGCACTCAGAAATATTTAACTAACTTAAGTGTGCCATAGTACTTACAAAAGATAGGTTTTCAGATGCTATTACCCCATTGTAAATGTATCCACTTCCACTTTTACTTCAATTGTGATTTATACAATTCTCAGAACTGTAAAATAATGTCCATTTTGAAATAAATCCTGGTTCTTAGTAATGTATCTTTGCAGTTCAGTTTTTATTTATTTATTTATTTATTTTTGACGGAGTCTCCTTCTGTCACCCAGGCTGGAGTGCAGTGGCACGATCTCAGTTCACTGCAAGCTCCGCCTCCCAGGTTCATGGGATTCTCCTGTCTCAGCCTCAAGTAGCTGGGACTACAGTTGTTGCACCACCGTGCCCCACTAATTTTTTTGTATTTTTAGTAGAGATGGGGTTTCACCATGTTAGCCAGGCTGGTCTCGAACTCCTGACATCAAATGATCCATCTGCCTTGGCCTCCCAAACTGCTGGGATTACAGGTGTGAGCCACCACACCTGGCCAAAAACGCATAAGTACAATATTATTCAGCATAAAAAGGAATGAAGTTCTGACACATGCTACAATAGAGTGAACCTGGAAAAGCTTATGCTAAGTAAAATAAGCCAGACACCAAAAGATACACATTGTATGATTCCGCTTATTTGAAATATCTACAATAAGCAAATTCACAGAGACAAAAAAATAGATTAGAAGTTATCAAGGACTATACAGTATGGGAGAATAGTTATCAGAGACTATTGATTGGAATAAGCAATAATGGGGAGTTATTGTTTAATGGCTACCGAATTTCTCTTTGGAAAGATGGACACATCTGGAAATAATTAGTGATGATGACTGCACAGAGTTGTGAATGTAATTAATGCCAGGGAATTGTACACTTAAAAGTGATTCAAGTGGAATATTTTGTTGTATATATTTTACCACAATAAAAATTTACAGGCCAGGAACAGTGGCTCACACCTGTAATCCCAATACTTTAGGAGGCCGAGGCGGGTGGATCACCTGAAGTCAGGAGTTCGAGACCAACGTGACCAACATGGAGAAATCTCATCTCTACTAAAAATACAAAATTAGCCAGGCATGGTGGCATGCACCTGTTATCCTGGCTACTCGGAAGGCTGAGGCAAGAGAATCACTTGAACCTGGGAGGTGGAGGTTGTGGTGAGCCGAGGTCACGCTGTTACACTCCAGCTTAGGGAAAAAATAAATAAATAAAAAATAAAAAACAATTGTAGTCCACAATTACTTATCCACAATTCCAAAATCTAAAAAATTCTGAGATCAGACTTGTTTTTTGGAACTCATTTGATGGCAGAATTTGACTTGATCTGAATTCATTTGGCTGAAAAACATGACCTACATTGAAGTGAGCCTATTTAATGTCATTTTATTGTATTTGGTGCTAATATCCATTTGTTTTGCTCCATAAACATTAACATGTTTGATTATAGGATGCTACCCCGGACCCCACTGAGATGTTTCATAATATATGGCATATATTCCTTTTTACCTTTCTACAATTTAAAATATTTAGAATTCCAAAGCTCAAAAGATTTTGAACCGGTAGAAGTTTTTGTGCTCTCCACTCATCAAAAATCACCATTTATGATGGCTAAAATATTTTTCCCCCAAACTGTAATATCATCCTGGAGGGATCATTTTTCTTAAAGGTTTTAAAAGTTCAACTTGGCAAGGAAATGACAGTTACTAAATATTTCACTGACTATCTCAGGAAAGTTATTAGAGATGATGGAAGAGAAGGTGGGTATGTTTCTACAGAGGTAGCAAGAGGAAGGTCCTTGTGGTGATGGAAGAGTTCTTTACCTTGATTGTGGTGGTGGTTACAAGAACCTACACACGTGATAAAATGGCTATAGAACTATCTGTAGATAACATAGAACTATACACACACATTGTACCAATGTCAGTTTCCTGGTTTCGATATTGAACTATAGATATATAAGATGTAGTCATTGGGGGAAACTGGGTGAAGGATGCATAGAAACCCTCTTTTCTTAGTCCATTTGGGCTTCTATAACAAAATATCATAAACTGGGTGGCTTATAAACAAAAGTTATTTATTTCTCACTGTTCTGGAGGCTGGCAAATCCAAAATCAAGGCACAGTAGATCTGGCGTCCATTGAGGGCCTGCTTTCTGGTCTGTAGATGGTAACTTTTACTGTGTTCTCAAGTGGCAGAAGGGGTGAACAAGCTTTCTGGGGACTCTTTTAAAAGGGCATTAATCCTATTCATGAAGGCTCTGCTCCCATGACCTAATCACCTCCCAAAGGCCCCACCCGCTAATGCCATCTCAGGGGTTGAGATTTCAACATACGAATTCAGAGAACACAAACTTTCAGATTGTAACAACTCTGTACTATCTTTGCAACTTTGTAATTTTTTTCAAAATAAAAGGTAAGAAAAAAAAATCCACAAGGCAAGGAAATGACAGCTCACTTTTCAATGAGTCTGAACGCTTTGCTTACTGTCTCAAAATGCTTTGCTTACTGTCTTCACTTTCTCAGCTCCCCCAGGCATCCTGAGGGGAAGATGTAAAGAATCAGAGCCAGAGGATAAATGGTGACTCTGCGGGTCCCAGAAACCCTTCAAGATCTTTGAAAATAAGGCCTATTATATCATTCACCATGTGTAGCCCTATTCCTATACTACAGGTAATCTATAGGCTAGCCCTTTGGATAATTTCAGTATCAAGGTCTTAAAAGAGTCTCCAACTCTGCAGTACAGGGACTTCCTGTATTAATTATACCGAGACAACTTGTTGCTGTGATTTACCCTTGGCTCTACCCTCCATATTTAACTTGAGTCTAAACTGTGTGAAGACTTCCATCCAAGAAATTAGGTATTTTTAATGTTTGCATAGCTACCAAACTTGTTTTTTTCCTCTGAAATACCACTTTCCTATGAAAAGGTATGCTTTTTTTGTTTTTATCACATTAGTTATACCAAAACTTTGTGTATCATCTACTTATTATATTTACATTCTTTATTAAATTTCTCTGATTACTCTTCTTTCAAAAAGCTAAGAATCCCTTAAAAATTCTAAATTGTATAATTTTATTTAAAATAATTTAATATTAAAAATAAGAAGGAAAAAATCTAACAGCATAAAGAATGAGGAAGGAGTGGCAAGTGAAAAAGAATGAAACTCTCAAAGAACTCTAAAAGGATTTTCTAAAATAAAAGATTAGCAAGTTCATCTAAAGACTTCCCAGTCTCCACATGGGAGTGCCTATAAGATTCTACAGCCAAAAGAATCACCCCAAACACAACTAAAAAACAAATTGACAAATAGTAGTATCATTGTCAGTGAATTAAATAAGTAATACAGTGCAGTTCAGTTTTTAATTCTTTAAACTCTAAATTTTTTTGTTTATATTTTCTTTGGAAAAAAAAATCAGCATAGGACTAATTATTAGTTTCCATAAGAAAAAGAGCCAAGTCCAATGATATGCAAACTGGAACCAAAAATTGCAAACCATATCATTACCACAATATTTAATGCACCATTATTTGGAATGTAGAAAAATTATAATCAACCTAAATGTCCATCAAAGCGGATAGAATATTGTTTAGCAGTTCAGAAAGAAAAAGTTCCATATATACTTATGAACATGGAGAGATGTCCGTGGCTTATTACAGGACTAAACACAATTTTTCAATAAATATGTATCATATAATCCTATTCTTGCAAGAAAAAAGAGGATTTTATGATGTGTGTGTATTTGTGCGTATATACATACATTTAATTATGGCATATGAATAGACAAAAGGGCAGAATGATAAGCACCCTGTTGTTAACATTGATTGTCTCTGTGCATTGAAATTGGAGAGTACATTAGTTATTGATTGTTGTAAAAAAATTATCCCCAAATACTGTAGCTAAAAACAACAAACATTTATTATCTCACAGTTTCTGTGGATCAGAAACCAGGCAGTCGCTTAGCTGGGTGGTTCGAGGCAGAGTTGCTCACAGAATGCATACAAGGTGTTGGCTGTGTCACTTCAAGGCTCC
The DNA here is from genome assembly GCF_049350105.2 of Macaca mulatta. Classification (NCBI taxonomy): domain Eukaryota; kingdom Metazoa; phylum Chordata; class Mammalia; order Primates; family Cercopithecidae; genus Macaca; species Macaca mulatta. The sequence continues at coordinate 67,435,813 of NC_133422.1, forward strand.
CCTTCCCAGAGGAGGCCCCACTGTTGGTCAGCTTCAGAAGATCTACTTCCAAGCTCATTCCCCAGGGCTGCCTCAGTTCTCCACATGGCCCCTTATCTCCCAGGATCTCTCTTCTCCATGTGGACTCTTCAGAGCATAGTGAGAGCCAGGTGTGGTGGCTCACATCTGTAATACCAACACTTTGGGATGCCAAGGCAGGCGGGTAACTTGAGGCCAGGAGTTCAAGACCAGCCTGGGAAACATGACAAAACCCCGTCTCTACTGAAAACACAAAAATTAGCCCCACACATGTAGTCCCAGCTACTCGGGAGGCTGAGGCAGGAGAATCCACTTTAACATCCCCCACCAAAGTGATACACTTGTTACAACTGATGAACCTACATTGACACATCATCATCACCCCAAATCCATAGTTTACATTATACTTCACCCTTGGGGCTATACATTTTATGGGTTTGGACAAATGTACCACATGTATCCAGCAGTACAGTATCATACAGAATAGTTTCACTGTCCTAAAAATCCTCTTCCCTTCTTCCTAATTTCTTTGGGATTTTTTTGTTTTGTTTTGAGGCAAAGTCTCACTCTGTCACCCAGGATGGAGTGCAGTGGTGTGATCTCGGCTCACTGCAACCTCTGACTCCCAGGTTCAAGCGATTCTCCTGCCTCAGCCTCCCTAATAGCTGGTAACACAGGTGCATACCACCATGCCCAGCTAATTTTTGTATTTTTAGTAGACACGGGTTTTCACCATGTTGGGCAGGATGGTCTCAAACTCCTGACCTCAGGTGATCTGCCTGCCTAAGCCTCCCAAAGTGCTGGGTAATTACAGGTGTGAGCCACGGCATCCAGCCCCTTCTTCCTAATTTCTGACAGTCACTGATCTTTTTTACTGGCTCCATAGTTTTGCCTTTTCCAGAATGCCATATAGGTGGAATCCTAAGTATGTAGACTTTTCAGATTAGAGCCAGACTTTTACTTAGTAATAGGCATTTAAGTTTCCTCCATGTCTTTTCATGACTTGATAGCTCATTCCTTTTCAGCACTGAACAACATTCCACTATTTGTCCATTCACCTCCTGAAGGTCATCTCAGTTGTTTCCAAGTTTTGGGAATTATAAATAAAGCTGCTATAAACATCTGTGTGTAGTTTTTTTGTGTGTATACATACATTTTCAACATTTTGGGGTAAATAACAAGGAGGAAGATTGCTTGATTGTATATATGATATACGTATGTTTAATTTTGTAAGAAACTTCCTTCCAAAGTGTCTGTAACACTTTACATTTATATGGTCAACTAGACTTATATACTTATACAGGATTAAAAAAAAATTCAACACCAATTTAAAAGAATCTGATGCAAATATTTTGTGTAATACCCAAATAGTTCAATTGATAATATTTTTTGTTAGCAGTTTTCATTACTCCAGGGCAAATTGAGATGAATGAACATCTAGTAAGTAATGAGTGATGTGTATGAATAAATCAATTCAGGAGAGACTTTTTAATCATTTTAACTATTGAAAGAAATTTATGTTATTATTAGCAATCATTATTAGGGATATAACAACACACAAACAGAAGTTTTCATCTTTCTGGGGACTTAGAAACATTTAATATCTAATCCTCCCTGTGTCTACTAGAGTTTACTCTTTATACTTGGTGTTTTCATCAATATAATATTTTGTCACAGTGCTATTCTTTAGTCAGCAATGACTTTTCTGGAGGGGCAGTTCAAAGTGGTGCTTAGGAGCATAGACTCTGGAGTCAGATTGCATGAGTTTAAATCCCAGCCCGGTCATTTCCCTTAGGCAAGTTATTTAACCTGCCTGTGTCAGTTTTCTCATTCATAAACATGGGGGAATTAGAATAACAATATATACTCTCGTAAGATTTTTTTAAGGACTAAATTATTTAATACACCCAAAACTCATAGAATAATGCCTTGCATATAGTTGTAACTCAATAGTTGTCACTCAATAGTTGTCAGACATTATAGTTATAATTATTACCTACATCAAACTTATGAGAAGCGTTAACGTAAGCAGATTTAACATGAAAACACTTTGTTACAAATTAGAAGCATGGCCCCTGATATGGTTTACTCTGTGTCCTCACCCAAATCTCATCTCGAACTGTAATCTCCACATGTCAAGGGAGGGACTTGGTGGGAGGTGATTGGATCATGGGGGCGGTTTCATGATAGTGAGGGAATTCTCATGAGATCTGATGGTTTAAAAGTGGCAGTTTCTCCCACCCTGTCTCTCCTGCGGCTATGTAAGAAGTGCCTTGCTTCCTCTTCACTTTCTGCCATGATTGTAAGTTTCCTGAGGCCTTTCCAGTCATGCAAAACTGTGAGTCAGTTAAACCTCTTTTGACAACAGAAGTCTTGAAACAGTGTTATGAATGGAAGTAAAAGGAGGGAGAGTCCAACGAGCTTTTAGTTTTGGCACTCTGTCTCCCTTAATTACAAGTTGATGTGCCCTGAACATTGTACCTATTGGCTTCTTCATTTTTCTCCAACATTTTGAGGAAGAAGCCTTCATAGACCAAAAGGAAATACAATGAAGTTTAAAGATGAAAAGGCATATGGACCTTTACACATGTTGTTTCCTCTATTTGGACGCTCCCTTTTTTTTAACCAAAGCTCTATGTATATGGCAAACTTGATTTTCAGGTCTTATTTAAAATTCACTGGCTCCAGAAAAAAACTTTCCAGATCCCTCCAAAATAGATATGTGTTCACTTCTCTTATGGCAGTTATACACATATGTGTTGCTATAAAGAATGCCTGAGGTGGAGTAATTTATTTTTTTTTAAAAAAAGACGTTTATTGACTTGTGGTTCTGCAAACTATACAAGAAGCAGGGTGCTGGCATCTACTTCTGATGAGCGCTTCAGCCGCTTTCACTCACAGAGGAAGGTAAAGGGGACCCAGTGTGTGCAGAGATCACATTACGAGAAAGGCGGTGAGAGAGATAAGGGGATGCCAAGCTCTTTTTAACAACCAGTTCTCACAGGAACTAATAGAGTGAGAACTTAACTCATTGCTATGAGGATGGCACCAAGACATTCCTGAAAGATCTGCCTCCATGGCTCCACCACCTCCCAACAGGCCCCACCTCCAATATTGGAGACCAAATTTCAACATGAGGTTTTGCGGGACAGACATCCAAACTATAGCACACACTGAATTGGAATAGCTTATTTTTAGTCTTTACTAGTTTGTGAGCTCCTCCGGAATAAAAGTTTCTACTCCTCTTTGTATCTGCACTGACATCTGTCATGCCTTGCACACTGAAGGAACTCAATAAATACTGGTCAAATGTATGAATGAACAAAAGCAAGGACTTCAAGGAGGCAAAAAGATGATTCTTCAGTCCTTTCTTGTTCTTTTTGTTTTGCTTTGACTTAGAACTGAGCACACCCTGATCCTTTGTCCCTTAGAAGTAGAGCTAATGTTAGGTCCAGAGAAAAAGGTGGTACGAAGCTGGCTGTAAAGAGCCCTTCTGGTCCAGGCAACCTGGAAGAGAGTTCTCAGCAGAACCCAACCATGCTGGCACCCTGATCTCAGACTTCCAGCCTCTAGATCTGTGAGAAATACATTTGTGTTGTGTATAAGCCACCAAGTCTATGGTATTCTGTTCTAGCAGCCCAAACAGACTAAGACAGCAGGTGAACAGGTATAGATCAAATAGAGGAATGAAAACTCCAACCATGGACACTCAATTAAAGCTCACTTTTACAGAGAGAAGATCTGTCCTCTACTGCCACAGTGGATAAGGGCAAATTAGGAATAAGAAAGGAACAATCTTTAGAGCAGAAAGAAAGCTGGGCTGTCCACTGGGTAAGTTCTTTTCCTGCCTGCCAAGCAGGCCAATCTGTGAGACCAGTCTGAAAATACACAGGCAAAATGGCAGAGAAGCTGTCCATCCCTTGTTATCATTGTTATTGCTGTTAAAAAAGCTTTCAGTCATTCAGCATATTTATGGAAGGAGTTGGTTTCCGAATTAGAGATAAGCAAATACCACTATATTCCATTTATGGAAATCAGAGCCGAGCAGTTAAATGCACTGAAAGAGACCATTTTCTTGCTCAATAGATCTAAAGAATTCTTAGCTTTTAAATTCAGTTTTATCAGATTGAAGGAAGTATTATTGGAGAATAGAGGAGATTAAATGTCAAGACTAAGGCCATATCTACATACAGCAATTAAGTTAGCCAAAGTGAAGTGAACCCAATATGCTTTGTTGTTTCCATGATGAAGCTGTGCAGTGATCAACCATGTCAACTGTTCATTGATCCAACTTAGTCTCTTAGAAACAATCCAGTCAGCTCTGTAGTAATCCAGTGACTTTGGTTATAATTCTAAATTTGTTGTCTTTGGTTTTCCTTTAAAACTTCATAAGGAAACACAATTCAGTTAAAATGGCCAAATCTCTTGAAGACTGAAAACTAACTTAAAATACAGGATTTCTGCAAACTACAGATGCTTTCCAGAAATGACTGGTTACTTAAACATACTCATTAAGGTTCACATTTTTGTTTTAATTACTGAACTTTTCTTATGTTATGTATTTTTCTTTGCGTATATAGTTTTATCATGTTTGTCAAATTGCCTAATGAGCAAAATGGGTTTTGGCAACATTTTGCCGACCTTTTTATATAGCATGATGAACATACAGTTCTCACACATAGCATAACAGTAGAAACAAGTGTCCAACAACTAATAACATGTATGACCATAGTTATGAATAGACCACATAAATTGACTGTCCATTTTCCTGTTCCCATTTTTGAATGTATAGTTTAATTTTACTGCCTTTGATGTCAACCCTTAATTTCTCCTCTAGTCTTCTCTACTCCACATCATCTTGCTTTTCCCATTTTCTCACTTGCCTACATGCATGCAAAAGAAATTCATAATAAGAGCCAGCATTTACGTTCTTTATGCTACAGGAACTGTGTTATTTTCTTTATAGACCATATCTTTTTCCCCAGTAACCCTAAAGAGAGCTAATATTATTATCATATCTATGTAAGACATGAAGACGCTAGGACTGACTAAGATTTAGCTATTTATTCAAGTTTGCACAGGCAGGGTGTTTAGATTATTGTTCAGCAAATCCTCTCTTCCCTTCCCACTGTTACAGAGTAGACATCTCTGCATTATTGATGTTGTACTTGACCATAGAATTTGCTTGGGTCCACGCAATGTTAGCAGACATGATGTGAGCAGAGGCCTTAAATATGCGTCATGAGTTTGGCTTGTCTCTTTCATTCTGGAAGATCTGTCATGAGAGGATCATGTTTCACGTGAATGCTGCTTCTTCATTGTAAGCCACATAATGAAATATAGACAGCAGAACTCGTTCCCTAGGAAGTCAATGATCCCAGGAGTATCAAGACTCATAGTGTAAACCTGAGTTAAACCCTGTAGCCTAGAAACCAGAGCCTAGCTGAGCCAAGTTGCCACTGACTTGCAGTCCTGTGAGCAAGGGAATCAGTGTCAGTTGTTTGATGTTGTTAAAATTAGGGTCATTTTGTCGCTAGGAACTGAACATTTGTCTACCCACAAAACTCATATGTGAAAGCCTTAATCTCCAATGTGATGGTACTTCGAGGTGGGGGCTTTTGGAGATAACTTGGTAATGATGGTGGAGCCCTCATGACTGGGATTTGTGCATTTATAATAACACAAGTAAAGTGATCTCTCTATCTCCACCATGTGAGGATGCAGCAAGAAGGCTGCTATCTGCAAACCAAGAAGAGAGCCCTCACCAGGAACTACATTGGTCCACACCTTGATCTTGGACGTCCCAGCCTTCAGGACCATAAGAAATAAATCTCTGTTGCTTAAGCCGCAGTCTATGGTATTTTGTTATAACAGCCCAACTGACTAAAACACTAGTGGTGCAGCATTTTTGAGGAGATATTAGATAGTAAGTTGTAGAGCAGGGATGCAAACTGTATCTATCAGATACCAAAACAGAAGCACTCACATCTTGCTTGATACTGCCTATGTGTGAAATGATAGAATAGGGAATTGAACACAAGATATATAGCTTCAAAGTCTGAGGATTATAGGTTAAGTGATTTTTAATAGTAAAAAGGAACCTAACCCAAGACAATGATTAGGGAAGATCCTGGCCTTAAAAGCATCTTGGGAAAGGAGATAATATCTATGATGAAGGGCCTCCCATGCTCAGACTTCACACCCACACCTCTTCTTCCACCCTCCTGACCCAACCTGCACCTGTGGATACCACTGAGAGGACAGAACCGATATATATCGGTTCTGGCCCAAGGAAAGCACACTGCTCTAGAAAAATCCTGGAGTCACTATTTTGCATATTTTTTTCATCTTTCACTTTGAAGGACTAAAGAATACTTCTGCACATATTTCCACTGGTTGCAAGGATCCAGAAAACCACTTATGAGTCAGTATTTTACAAATGTTCAAATGTAAGTGGATTCTTTTTGATAGCAACATCACTTTCTGATGGGATAGGGACCCAGAAATTCACAACAGTGGTTTTCATTAAAGAGCATTCTTGGCACTTTTTATGGCAAAAATTATTAGCACTTGTCTTGTGACAAAATTCCAAGCCAAGAAATGATATCATACCTGTTTATGCTCCTCCCACGATTTCAATGTCATTCTTCTTGCTTTCTTCCTTGAAACAATGTGATATTACTATGAATGCCTAATTCACTTCCAAAGTCAGTGAGCCATGGTTTCTGTTTTCTTAATACCAAGGCTTTTAGAGTTTTAATTAACTAATCATTATAAAGCAATTGTATGAAAGGAAATATAGTATTTATAACATTGATATCAACTGATTTTATAATACTTAAAGTCAGTAAGATCAGTAAAAGAGACAAATTAGGAAACCTGCTAGTTCTGCTGCAGTTCCAACACTTATGATATTTTAAATAGTTTTTGCCAGGATTGAGGCTTCTCTAAGGAAGACTTACTGCTTAATCTAGATTTTAGTTTCACTTGATTAAAGACAGAAGCACTTTAGAGCAAGAATGAGTAAGCCTAGATTTTATTTTACTTTGGGCTGCTAAATTTATTAATATCATGCATGAACCTGGGATTTATTATAATGCCTGAAATCATACCTTCCCAGAGGGTGAAAGTCCTCCCTAACTCATATTAGTCATCGTGTGTGTGTGTGTGTATGTGTGTGCCCGCCCGCATGTGTAGACAGTGAGACAGAGACAGAGATAGAGAAGTAGAGAGAGAGAAAGACAGAGATTTTAAGAAATTAGCTCGAGAAATTGTGGTGGTTGGGAAGCCAGAAGTCGTCAGATCAGGCTGGCAGGTTGCGGACTCTAGTAGGAGTTGATGTTGAAGTCTTCAGTCTGAAAGCAGTCTGGAGGTAGAATTCTTTTCTCTTTGAGGTATTTCAGTTTTTCTCTTAAGGCCTTCACCTAATTGGATGAGGTTTACCCACTTTATAGAGGGTAATCTCGTTCACTCAAAGTGTAGTGATTTAAATGTTAATAACATCTAAAAGAATCTTCACAGCAATATCTAGACTTGTGTTCGACAAAATTATTGGGTGCCATAGGCTAGGCAAGTTGACATATAAAATTAACCATCATTCTCATCGATCACCAAAGTGGGATAAATGTATTACAGGAGGTGCTCTGGACAATCACATAACATGGAGAAAAAAAAATCCTTTTTACATTTATTTTTGTCCAAAAAATTTATTTTCACCAATATTTAATGCATAGATTGACACTAATACTTTGCTCAATCCACATATGAGATGTTACATGTCATTATCAGCATTTAGGGTGTCCTATAAGAACAACGTGGGAGTTCAAGGCAGAGTCTACTTTTCAAGTTTATCTAGGACACCGTGGCAGACTGTATAATGGCCCCTCAAAGACATTGATGTCCTAATCCCTAGAACCTGTGAATATATTACTTCATATGGTATATTATTCAGAATTCTCCAGATAAACAAAACCAACTGGTTATAGATATAGATATAGATACATTTACGATGAGGAACTGGCTCATGTGATTATGGAGGCTGAGAAGTTCCATGATCTGCAGTCTGCAAGCTGGAGACCCAGGAAAGCCAGTGGTATAAATCAGTCTGAGCCCCGAGGCTTGAGAACCAGGGTAGTTGATGGTGGAAATCCCAGTCTGAGAGCAGGAGAAGTTGAAATGAGATGTCCCATCTCAAGTGTTTAGGCATAAAAAAGGGGGCAGATTCGTTGATCTTCCACCTTTTGTTCTTTCCAGGCCCTCAATAGATTGGATGATGACACCCACACTGAGGAGGACAATCTACTTTACCCAGTCCACCAATTCAAGTGTTAACCTTATTTGGAAACACTTTCATAGAAACACTCAGAAATACTATTCAATCTGGGCACCTCATGTCCCAGTGAAGTTGGCACATAAAATTAACTATCACACATGGCAAAAGGAATTTTGGAAATATGACTGAGTTAAAATTTTTGAAATGGGGAGATATTCCTGCATTACTTGGGTAAGCCCAATGTAATCACAATTCATTGTAAAAGGAGTGCAGGAGGATACAGAATCAGGAAAGAATGGTGACAGTGGAAGTGGAAATTGGAGTGATATCATTTAAAAACAGAAGAAGAAGCCACAAGCCAAGAAATACAGGTGGCCTTTAGAAGCTGTAAAAGGCAGGGAAACACAGCCTCTCCTAGAGCTTCTAGAAAAGCTGCAGCTCTGTTAGCACCTTGATTTTAGCCCAGTTTGATCCATGTCTTTAAAAGCAGTGTATTAACAATAGAAAAAGTAGATATTTCTTGCAAAATTTTAGTGCAACCTCTACATCATTTTTTACTGGGATTTAAAAACATATACCATGATTTTAAATAAGCACTACACATCTGCAGTTACTAGCTAGTATCTCTGTGAGTTATTTCAGTTATGGTAGCCATTAATCACGTATCAAAAAAACTTCAGGCTCTTGCCCTCTCATCATGTGATGCCCTCTGACAAGTTATGATGCAACATGAAGGTCCTCACCAGATGCTGTTGCCATGGTAGTGGACTCCCATAATTGTGAGCTAAATTATGAGCTCTTTTCTTTAAAAAGCAAAAATCAAAAGACTTCAGAATCATTTCTTCAAATTATTTAATTACAAATGGGTAAGTCAAATTTCAAAAATAATATTACATATCCATTTGCATTGACAACCTGTCTTAGTCAATTTGTGCTGCTATAAAGAAATAACTGAGGCTGCATAATTTATAAAGAAAAGAGGTTTATTTGGCTCACTGTTCTGCAGGCTATACAAGAAGCATAGCAATGGCATCTCCTCAGCCTTTGGTGAGGACTTCAGGCTGCATCCACTCACAGCAGAAGGGAGCCAGTGTCTGCAGAGATCATGTAGAGAGAGGCGGAAGATAACAGGCTCTTATTAACAAACAGTTCTTGAGTGAACTAATAGAGTAAGAACTCACTTATTACCACGAGGATGGCACCAGCCATTCATGAGAAATATGCCCCCATGATTGAAACACCTCCCAAAAGGTCCCCACCTCCAACACTGGGATCAAATTTCAACACGAGGTTTGTCAGGGTCAAACAAACCAAACTGTAGCAGAGCCTAACTCTATTAGTCCATTTTCACTCTGCTATGAAGAAATACCTGAGACTGGGTAATTTTAAAGGAAAGAGGTTTAATTGACTTACAGTTCCTCATGGCTGGGGAGTCCTCAGGAAACTTATAATTACGGCAGAAGGCACCTCTTCACAGGGCAGCAGTAGAGAGAATAAGTGCTGAGTGAAGGGGGAAGCCCTTTATAAAACCATCAGATCTTGTAAGAACTCACTCACTATAATGAGAACAGTATGGGGAAAACCACCCCTATGATTCAATTATCTCCACCTGGTCCTGCCCTTGATATGTGGGAATTATTACAATTCAAGGTAAAATTTGGGTGGGGACACAGAGCCAAACTAAATAACTAACACACCACAAAACCATCGCTAAGAATACTGGTTGATGTAGTTTGTATATTTGTCCCTGCCCAAATCTCATGTTGAATTGTAATCCCCAGTGTTGTAGGTGGGGTCTTCTGGGAGTGATTGAATCATGGCTGTGGATTTCTCATAAACGGTTTAGTACCATCCCCTTGGTGCTGGCCTCATGATAGTGAGTGAGTTCTTGAGACATCTGGTTGTTTAAAAGTGTGTGGCACTTCCTTCCACCTCTCTTGCTCCTGCTCCGGCCATGTGATGTGCCTGCCTCCCTTTTACCTTCTTCTATCATTGTAAACTTCCTGAGGCCTCTGCAGAAGCTAAGCAGGTGCCAGCACCATGCTTCCTGTAAAGCCTGCAGAACCATGAGCCAATTAAATCTCTTTTCTTTGTAAATTACCCAGTCTCAGGTATTTCTTTATAGCAATACAAGAATGGCATAATACAGAAAATTGGTACCCAGGAGTGGGGCCTTGCTATGAAGATGCCTGAAAATGTGGAAGCAACTTTGGAACCAGGTAACAAGTAGAGGTTGGAAGAGTGTGGAGGCCTTAGAAGAAGACAGGAAATTGAGGGAGAGTTTGGACTTTCTGAGACTGGTTAAATGATTGTAAACAAAATGTTGATAGTTATATCAAGAGTGAAGTCCAAGCTGCTGAAGTCTCAAATGGAAATGAGGAACTTGTTGGGAACTAGAACAAAGGTCACCCTTGTTATGCCTTAGCAAAGAACCTGGTTGTGTTGTGTTCATGCCCTAGGGATCTGTGAAAGTTTGAACTAAAGAGTGATGATTTATAGCATCTGGCAGAAGAAATTTCCAAGCAGCAAAATATTTAACATGGGGCCCGGCTCCTTCTAATCACCTATACTCAGATGTCGGAGCAAAGAAATGACTTAAAGTTGGAATTTATAGTTAAACAGAAAGCAGAGCATAAAAGCTTGGAAAATTTGCAGCCTAGTCACACGGCAGAGAAAGAAAAAGCATTTTTGGGAGAGGAATTCAAGCTGGCTGTGAAGCAAGCACTTGCTAGAGAAATCTGCATAGCTAAAAGGAAGCCAAGTGCTAACAGCCAAGACAATGGGAAAAACGTCTGGAAGGCATTTTGGAGATTTGCATGGCAGCCCCTCCTATCACAGGCCCTGAGGCCTAAGAGGAAAGAATGGTTTTGTGGGCCAGACCCAGGGCCTCACTGCCCTGCAAAGCCTTAGGACACTGCTCCCTGCATCCTGGCCCCTTGGCTCAATTCAGGGCTCAAAGGTTCCCAGATACAGCTCAGGCTGCTGCTTCAGAGGGTGTGAGCTATTTGCCTTGATGGCTTCTGTGTGATGTTGTCTGTAGGCATACAGTGCAAGAGTGAATGAGGCTCAGCAGCCTCCATGTACATTTCAGAAGATGTATGAAAAAGCCCACCTGCCCAGGCAGAAGCCTGCTGCAGGGGCACAACCCTCATGGAGAACCTCCACTAGGGCACTGTGGAGGGGAAATGGAGGCCCTACACAGAGTCCCCACTGGGGCACTGCTTAGGGGAGATGTGAGAAGGGGACCACTGTCCTCCAGACCCCAGAATGGTAGATCCACTGGCAGCTTGCCCCCTGCACCCAGAAAAGCTTCAGGCACTCAACAACCTATGAGAGCAGCTGAACCCTGCAAAGCCACAGGGGCAAAGCTGCCCAAGGCTTGACAGCCCACTTTTTGCACCAGCGTGCCCTGGATGTGGAACATGGAGTGAAAGAAGATTATTTTGGAGCTTTAAGATTTAATGATGAACCTGCTAGTTTCATACTTGCATGGGGTGTGTATCTCTTGTCTTTTGGCTGATTTCTCCCTTTTGGAATGAAAATGGTTACTCAATGCCTATACCCCCATTATATCTTGGAAGTAAATAACTTGGTTTTGATTCTACAGGCTCAGAGATGGAAGGGACTTGCCTTGTCTCAGAAGGGACTTTGGACTTCTGAGTTAGTGCTGAAATGAATTAAGACTTTGGGAGATTATTTGGAGGATGTGATTGTATTTTGCCATTTGAGAAAATCATGAGATTTGAGGTTGGTTCAGGGCAAAATGATATAGTTTGGGTGTTTGTCCCTACTCAAATCTCATGTTAAAAGGTAATCCCCAGTATTGGATATGGGGCCTGATAGGAGGTGTTTGGATCATGGAGGCAGATCCCTCATGGATGGCTTGGACCATCCCCTTGGTAATCAGTGAACTCTTACTCTGAGTTGAGATGAGATCTGGTCATTTAAAGGTGTGTGACAGCTCCCCCTGAGCCCCCGCACTCTCTCTTGCTCCTCCTTTCACCACATGACATGAAAGCTCTTGCTTTACCTTCTTCCAGGAGTAAAAGCTCCCTGAGGCCTCCCCAGAAGCTGAGCAGATGCCACACCATGCTTGTAAAGCCTGCAGAACCATAAGGCAATTAAACTTCTTTTTAAAAATAAATTATCCAGTCTCAGGTATTTCTTTATAGCAATGCAAGAATGGCTTAACACACTGGCTTAATGTCACCCACCAAGCAGTTCCTCTGGTCAGGGCAGAATTGGGGGCAAATATTCTCACAATTAGAGACCCAGAAGCCTTTAGAATGTGCCAGGGGAGGAATGAGGAGTGAATGACCAAAGGCTGGTTGGTACATACCTAATTTTATTTTGACCTACAGATTATCACCCCTGGGTATGAGTGGTCCTGGCTGTGGCTGCTGATTTCCATGGAAAATGGGCAAATTATGATTATACCAAGGCAATGTGACAAGGAGAAAAGAAAGTAAACCAACACCCTCAGACTCCCCTAACATACATACACTTGTTAAGATCATCTTCCCCCTCCTTCGGCCTTTCTCAGTTAGTTGGTGCTATGATCTGAATGTGTTCTCCAAAACTAATATGTTAAATCCTAACCTCCAAGATGATGGTATTAAGAGGTTGGGCCTTTGGGAGGTGATTAGGTCATGAGGGATGTGCCCTCATTATTGAAATTAGTACCCCCATAAAACAGGCCTGAGGGAACTCATTTACTCCTCCATCCTGTGAGGACACAGGGAGAAGAGGGCCCTCATCAGACTCCAGAATCTGTTGGCACCTTGATCTTGGACTTCGTAGCCTCCAGAAGTGTGAGAAATAAATTTCTGCTTTTTATGAGCCACCAGTCTATGATATTCTATTATAGAAGCCTGAGTAGACTAAAACAGGAAGGAAGGCTTCTAATTGCTTCTTAATATCCAAATCAAAAGCCTCTATTCCTTTCTTCCATGAGCCAAATAAAGATTTGATACCTGTACTGTATAACTCCTTTCTTGGCTACACCACCCAGATTTACTTGCTACCTTTTAACCATCTTTAGTTTTCCTCAGCATCTTTTGTGTCCTGAGGCAGAGAGTCTCAAACTTTAATGATTATGAGAAAAATATTGGCAGCTTATTAAAAATATAGAATCCTTATTCCAAAACTCTGATTCAGTAGATGTGATGGTTAATACTGTCAACTTGATTGGATTGAAGGATGTAAAGTATTGATCCTGGGCGTGTCTGTGAGGGTGTTGCCAAAGGAGGTTAGCATTTGAGTCAGTGGGCTAGGAAAGGCAGACCCACCCTTACTCTGGGTAGGTACCATCTAATCAACTGCCACTGTAGCTAGAATATAAAGCAGGCAGAAAAACATGAAAAGACTAGACTGGCCTAGCCTTCCAGCCTACATCTTTCTCACGTGCTGGATCCTTCTGCCCTCAAATATCAGACACCAGGCTCTTCAGTTTTGGAACTTGGACTGGCTCTCCTTGCTCCTCAGCTTGCAGACAGCCTATTGCAGGAACTTGTGATCGTGTAAATTAATACTTAATAAACTCTCCTTTATATATATCTATCTACCCTATTACTTCTGTCCCTCTAGAGAACCCTGACTAATACAATCTGTATGAATAGGGTTCAGGAATCTATATTTTCAGCATTTCCTTTCCTGCTATGGTCTTCAAGCCTAGATTTTCACTCGGTAAAAATACTTCTGTAATTTTATCTATGTTTTTGACCTCAACTTCTATTAAGATGAATCCTAATTCTATATTTACATTTACGTTAGAGCTCTAAATCTGCATTTCCAACCGTTAAACTCTCCTTCTCTAATTTTAAAGCTAACACCTCACACTCATGCGGTTTCAGAAAGAAACCCATTGGCCTCCCCCAAAACCTGTTTTTATTCCTATCTGCCTTAACTCTGCTAATTCTTTCCAATTACTTGTGCTCCAAAACCTCAGAAAATCTCAGTCATTACTGTTTTTCGACCCAAGTGAATGTTTGTAACCATTCTCTCCTTTCCATTTCCAGGAGAGGCTAAAACTATCTTTCACCTGATCTTGCCAGCATCCTAGTCTTTACTAGTCTTTATTCTCCAGCCAACCCACTATGCAGCTACCAGATTAATCTTCCTTAGGAACAATACTGGTTCTCGAAAACTTCGATGAGTCTTTTTCATCAGATTAAATTCAAACACCTAAGCTTGTAATCAACCTCTTCCTCTGGGGCTCTAAAGTTTCCCTCCAACTTCTCCCAAGTATGTATCCTCTTCCTAATTGTCCTACAAGCAGGACATTAACCATTTGTCAGCCATAAGTATGACAAGTATTTTTTCTTCTGTTTTGCTTTCTGTAGATTTTTATGACACTTTTGTGTCTGCCCAGAAGTTTGAAACTGTTATATTGTCAAATTTGTCAACCTTTACTTTTTCTTTTTTTGCTTCAAGCTTTTTGTTTGTTTGTTCAAGGTTTTTGTAGGCCATCCTGGGGAATATTATCTTGTTTTATATTATTCTTGTATGTGTCCTGTGTTAGACCTTAGATGATACCTTTCTTTGTTTTCTTTTTCTTCTTCTTTTTTTTTTTTTGTAACAGAGTCTTCCTCTGTTGCCCAGTCTGAAGTGAAGTAGGGTTATCTCAGCTCACTGCAACCTCCACCTCCTGAGTTCAAGCAATTCTCATGCCTCAGCCTCCCAAGCTGGGATTGCAGGCGTGTGCCACCGTACTTGGCTAATTTTTGTATTTTTAGTAAAGACAGGGTTTCACCATGTTGGCCAGGCTGGTCTCAAATTCCTGGCCTCAAGTGATCCACCTGCCTCAGCCTCCCAAAATGCTGAGATTACAGGTGTGAGCCACTGCATCTGGCCTAAATTTCTCAATGGTAATAATGTTCTTATTTACAGATATAGTGGATGTATTAATGAACACCTACTGTGAGCCATTATTATTTTTATTCATGTTAACATCACACAACAAAAATCACACAGCTAGTCATCCTGGTGGAGCCAGGGCTATTATCTAGGCAGTTTGACTCCAGAAACCTGGCTCCAAACCACTACCTTACGCTGCCCTCTCATGTGTGGAAAAATAATGGGCACTCAACAAGTACTTGTTGAATAAGTGAAATTTAATCCAGGCAAGGAGGGTTAGTATTTCTGACCTAAACACAGTTTCTCAGAAGACTGCACAGTGTTTAAGAGGTCACGAGAAATGGCTGGCTAACCATAAAAAACAAAAAACAAACAAACAAAAAACCACGAAAGAACCCCAAACTGAGACTCCAAGTCGGAAGGCTCATCGAGCGCACCAGTTTTCACGCACCTGGTTGGCTAAGAGGGAAATCTCAGATGATGAATGGAGGGGAACACACAAAAAAAGTGGGATCCAAAGCAATGGGCAGTTTTCCACATCATTATAGCCGTATTTTGTAACAATTTCTTTGGCAACTGACAGCAGGCATTTAAATCAGCTATTTCCTCCTCAGAATTCCTCTCCAAAGAATAATAATGGCCTCTGCAACTCTGAAGGAAATGTAGCCCTTACTCGGATACAATCTTATCTGGGAAATTGCCATGGTATTCGTCACAGCTGTCACTGCACTGAGCCCATTAAGGATGTGCTGAGTGTAGATCCACAGGGTCCTGTGCTCGAAGGAGCCCTGCTACACATTCTTCCCAGGTTTCAGCAGGAAGACAAAAACCACTCAGTGTGCTGGGGGCAGAGGCTCCTCAGAGCTGGGTCAGCACGAGAGAGCCATTCATATAGCCCTAAAGAAGTTACTCTATGGCTCAGGTTGTAGATATAGAAAGAAACTTGCAGTGACACCATTGAGAAGGGCAGAACACAAGAAATAATTTACTCAAAAAGCCCAGATTTTTATTTCTTTATTTGGAGAGCAAAAGGAGAGGTGAAGACCTAAAACGTTGGGGTGAGGGCGTTGGCCTTGAGACTTTGCACCGGAGTTCTTTTCAGTTGGTTTTAGTTGAATAATGAGCTGCTGCAACCTCCATTCTTTACAGTGTTAAAGCTGAAAGTCTAATCCTTGATGACATATCATTTAAGAAACTGGAGCACAGACTGACCGGGGTCCCACATTTAGCATCCAGTAGGACCTGAGGTGCCGGAAGTAAGACCAGTAGGACTTTCTAAAATTTGGTTCTGCAAGGAAATAATGCTCCTGCAAATCCAATGTAATGTTTCTTCATACAAAGTACCCCAGATCGGATTCTCTTTCATTCTAACATTTATATTTGTTTTTAACCCACAGTTGCCTTTACAAAGAAACAGGCATGAAAAATAGCCTTCCACTCAATATGCCAAGGAAGATAATTTACTCAGAAATTACATTGTCCTGAAAACTAATTTACTGCGCAGCTTAAATGTGAGCAGCTTATTCCCAGAAAGTTATTGTCTCACCTTGACTCAAAATAAGATCAAGTATCTTTGCCATCCACAGCACAGAGTTTTCTAAGCTAGAGACCCCGGGACTGCGTATAACTTACTCTCGAAGATGGCAAGCCACTTAGAAGTCACTGTGGATGTGCTTTACATCCACCCTTCTCAGACCACAAGACCCTCCCTAGATCCCTGAGGATTGTGGGCATTCCCGGCACACTCCTGAGTTTTACTTTTTTGTTTTGCTGGGGAGGAGGCAGTTAGGCAAAGGTAGGAGAGAAGCGAGTTCAGGTAACACCACCACCATGATAACTATCATGAAATTTCATCAATTCTTTCACTGCTTTCTGTTTGCTCACCTAAATCTCCCTGTCTCTCTCTATTGTACTTGCATTGTAAGAGAAGAAGCCATGTCTGTGTTCCCACCACCATTCCTGACCTGGAGAGAACATTCAACGAATGTTTGTGGACTGAATGAATGATGGGACTTTCCTCCATTTTATCACTTCCCATTTTCCATTCTCCATTTTCCCCCCTTTTTTTGCTGATGGTTCACTCTTTATTTTTTTGAAAGCCAGTTCTAAGATAAACAGTAGCAAAAGCAATAGCTGATATAAAAAGACTTAGTTTCTTTGAACTGGTTTTTATTCTACAATCTAATATTACGTTATTAAATTATGTTACTGTTTCCTAACACATTTTCCTTTGTGTAACTAACTTATTACCATTTTGCTCCTTGTAGGAGAAAAGATAATTTTCTCTTTGATTGTAATAAACTAGAGTAAGGGTACGATTGTCTATGCAGCTCTACTCAAATTCCTAGTAAAGTTGTGTAATTACAAATGTCTCTGAAGAATGACTGTTGATAAATGACAATGGCACACAAATGCAATGGAAAAAAAAACATATTAGAATTACTGGCATGCTAAGAAAAGCTATATACTGTATTTAATTTTGTGCTATATTTACCTAGTCCTCACAGTTTTTATCTTTCTTTTTTTTTAAAGAGAACATTTTGAGTTTACAGCCATGATTTTATCACTTTTTAAACTTATATTATTATCCCTACCTGCAATATGTCATAGTTAAGTATATTTCAATTGTACCCCCAGTTAAATCCATGTGTAACATAAAAAATAATTCTGTATTAATTTTAAAGTATATTAAATACTACCTTTTATGTAAAGATCTGCATTAAAAGAGAGTATAGCAGTATTCTAAAGCCAATGAAACTCCATCATTTATATCTTAATTGAGCTGTTTGGACATAGATGTACTTATATAAACACAAACTAATTTAAAGTTTTCTTTTTAATTTTAAGCTTAATATGATTAAATTAGTTATGGAATAATCAGTTGTACTATAATCATATTCTACTGTTCAAACTGAAATGAAATATACCTCCCTTTATTAAAAAAAGTCTGCAGAATTGATTAAATAGATGACAATGTAATTTCCATTACAAGTGCTTTTTCTGCCATCTAGTGGAAAAATGAAATCTATGAGGATTCATAATTTATACTTTTTAATTCTATTGTCTCTTAAACTATTTAGGAACGGCTTATTGGAAATCTCAAGAAAAGAAAACAAAATGTTGCACTCCCTCTCTGTTTCTGATTTGGTCTGCAGGTAGCCCAGCTGTGGATCACCTTGAGCATTCCTCATGTTGCCAAATAAACTAAATACAGAAAAAGGTAGAGGGAACTCTCTTTTAGTTAATTAGTTGTGGGGAGGTGAGTTGTTTATTTTTAAAGACTATGCATTTGCCCAGGCTTTTTCAAGGGCTGCCTTACTCTCTGTTTTCTGCCTGTGGAAATATTTTTTTAACCATTTAAATACCAGCTCAAAGGAAATTCCCTTGCAAAAAACTCCCTTGGTTCCCGGTGGAATGAACTCCCATGGCTTGCTAACTATAACTCCAGTTCCTATTCAACGATTACACCATCCTGCCAAGTTCTATGTTGTAATTTGGTGAGTCTGTCTCACTCGATGGTGAACATCTTGAGGACAGGGAACATGTGCTGTTCATCTGTCTAGTCTGTGGCACTATTCCAGGTGATGAATATATGAACACACTTGTTGCATATATCATTTTAAATACAAAGAACTGGAGCCTACTAAAAGCCATTTCTAATACAGGTCAGCCAGGTCTTATATGGGCTATTCTGGCGTGTATACATAGATTTCAGAGCTGGGATTTGGCTAAACTTCCTAGCTCGGATTATCGGTTCACTTTATCAACCCTTTTTTCCTCCAGTATGTACTAGGTAATATATGCTGTTGACAATTCCAAGAAGTGGAAAAGCTAGCTGCCATCCTCATATATGAAGGCCCTGATGGGTGCCTTTCTCTCTATGTTCCTGGAATGATCTGTACTTTCTTCTATCATGGTGCTTACTCCTGTACTGCATGTATTGTCTCCATGAGCTCCTTGAGGATGAGAAGACTGTCTTATTCATTTGTATTTTCAGCAACTAATATACTGTCTGCATATAGCAGAGGCTCAGTAAATATTTGTTGAATAAAGAATCATGAAAGATACAAAGAATTGTAAAGGATAAAAAAAGAAGTATTAGATAGTGTGTTGTCTTAAAGGAGCTTAGGCATCATTTAGGGAAATAATTACTTAAATATTCTGACCAGAATGTTCTATAGTTAATAGACATTAAATACATTTTTGTTAAATTAATGAAATGAAAGTCACCTTCTATTTCCAGGAAAAATGCTAAACACTTATGCTCTATCCTCTGGAAGAGCATAATCAAGTGTGAAGCAATGAAAATGTTCACCAGTACTTACATTATTCAGCATGTTGTGTTTCCTGCCAATGTATTAGACATCCCACCATAAACTGGTGTAGTTAGAAATGGCTTCCCACAGGAGGAAGATCTTTGTCAAGAACAAAGATAGTAAGTAGTAAGCTTAAAGGTAGTAAGCTGAAAGGTTAGATTGCCACATTTTCATAGATGCTGGCGAAGAAGGCGAGATTCCTGGGTCAGAAACAAAAGACTTTATTACTCACAGCACAACAAGCGCCATGAGCTTCATGTTCACAATTTTTTCTCCTTGTCCTCCAAGTCCCATAGGGGTGATAAAAAGCAGCCTCCAAGATGTTGCACATGCTGAGTTTGTATCACAGCAGAGGAACCCCAACCCAAGGAAACCCCAGTTCTCTAAAGGGAGCTTTTAGAAAACCTGTCCAATCTTTGTCCTGGAGGGAGCCATTATACCAGTATCCTGGTCAGAAAACAAATCTGCCCTACGCCCTGGTGAAAGACACTATCTCTGTGTTTCAAGGTTGTTTGCTACACAAACATCCTTGAAAAGATAGCCCAGGACAAAAGCTATCAACATCTTCTCAGAAGATGGATAGAAATACAAGAGATCCATGGAGAACTTTCTCTTGACAGTTTTAATTTGGTTCTTGAAGGCTGAGTTTGATTTGGTCAAGTAATAGGAAAAGAACAGATGTTCTAAGAGGGAGATATTTTTTTCTTTTCTTTTCTTTTCTTTCTTTTTTTTTTTTTTTGAAACAGAGTCTCACTCTGTCGCCCAGGTTGGAGTGTAGAGGTGCGCTCTCGGCTCATTGCAACCTCTGTCTCCAAGGTTCAAGCGATTCTTCTGCCTCAGCCTACAGGCATGCACCACCACACCCAGCTAACTTTCTTGTATTTTTAGTATAGACGGAGTTTCACCATGTTGGCCAGGCTGCTCTTGAACTTTTGACCTCAAATGATCCACCTGTCTCAGCCTCCCAAAGTGCTAGGATTACAGGCGTTAGCCACTGCACCCAGCTGGAAGAATTTTATGTGCGCATATTTATTTCGTGACAGATCTCTTTGGGCCTCAATTTCTTCATCTGTGAAAATAGAATATTAATACCTACTTTATAAGGTTGCTATGAAAACTATATGAGGTAATGTGTGTAACGTACGTATAGCATCCAGCCTGGTGGCTGGAATGTAGCAGATGTCAAATTGTTAGTTCTCTTCCATTTTTACCTGAACATATGGAATGTGACTCTGCAGACTTCCCTGATATTAATAAAAAGGGAGAGATGGGAGGCATTTAACTAGACCTTTCACAAATTTTTTAACTGAGCATCTACTATGTGCCAGGTGCCAGGCTAGACATCACGACTGCCCTCTTGAAGCTTATCGTATGCTTTATGGGAGAAATAGAGGAGGACAGAATTGTCTTGCTTCTAGCACATAAACTTGTAGAGAGCACACCTCCAAAGTTTTATGACAATCCATGTGATAGAAAGCTAGGGAATTACAAAGACATAGGGAAAGCATTAACCTAAAATAGTAAGTCAACAATATGCTTTCCCAGATCACACTGAGAAAAGGGATACTAGTAATTGCAGCAGGAATTGTTCATGTGAACATTATTGCTACCAATATATGATTGTTTAGCCATCCATTTGATAAATATTTATTATGATGACATGTTGTACTTTGTTGTAGTGAATACTCAATACATCTTTTTTAAGGATGTTGTGCATTGTGAGAGGTGCTGGAATTCCCTTGAGGGTGAGTTGGCTCCGGGGATAAGGAATTAATTTTGCACAAGTTGGTGTCAATGTTCATCTTTATACGGATGAAGAGAGGTGTGAGAATCTGGGAGATACTGTGAATAAGATGTGTGATTTCAAGATGATTAGAGTATTGATTTATGGGATGATCCTAAATTAGACCATGAATAAGGAAAGTTGTTAAAATTTTTTATTTGTGAAGAAGGTACACAATTATTTGCTTTATTATAGACTATGTTTATGCTTCAAATATTTTATGGAAATAAAATAGTAATTTGTTTTGTTTTGAAGACAGGTTCTTGCTCTGTTGCCCAGGCTGGAGTGCCGTGGCGTGATCATAGCTCACTGTATCCTCCAACTCCTAGGCTCAAGCGATCCTTGTGCTTCAGCCTCTCAAGTAGCTGGGACTACAGACACACAACACTGTGCCCGGCTAATTTTTTTGTACTTTTTGTAGAGATGGATTCTTACTTTGTTGTGCAGGCTGGTTTGAACTGGCTTCAAGCAATCATCCCATCTTGGCCTCCCAAGTGTTGGGATTACAGGCATGAGCCATCCCATTCAGTCTGTAATTTTTCTGAGAGAAAATAGTTAGAAGGACTATCCGTGCTTTGAGGGTGAGACTTGATCATATGACTGCTGTGTTAAATTAGATGCATTAGAATAGATATGAAAAGGCAATTCTAATTGGTTTTTCTAGAAGAACTATGGTAATAGCACCGTTTTCCTACCTCATTTCCAGCACAGTGCAGACTTAATTCGTTATTTGTTTAGAATCTACACTCTGGGCTAGATTGTGAAAAATGCACAGGCTGCCTGACAGCTGAGTGATGGAGGCTAACCAGGAGGGAAAGCAAATAACCTTTGAAATGGGAAGCTGAAGACAAGCTGCAAACTAAACCAAAGACAGGAGTGCTTCCTCTATAGTTCCTATTATTCAGGGATCATGAGATGGGCTTTAGTCAATGCTAAGATCTGGCTTCTTGTTAGGTGGCTTAGAGGAGTGATGGGACCAGCAAACAATTCAAAGGACCTCACCCCCCACCCCGCACCGCCACCCCCGACCATTGCTCTCTCCCCCTCCCCTACTACGCTGTGCTGTCTATGGGCTGCATTCCTTCAAGTTAAATGGTACCTGTGGGACTTACATCTCTCCAGAGTGATGGGGGCTAACGAGAAGGGGAAGTAACGTCTCAGTATGTCTGATCTGCATTTATGAGAAACAAAGCTTGGCACATAGTGCTGAAAGTGGGAGAAGACCTGAGAAATCCCAAGTGAGAAAGCATCTTCTGGCTGGGCACGGTGCCTCACGCCTGTAATCCCAGCACTTGGGAGGCGGAGGCAGATGGATCACCTGAGGTCAGGAGTTCAAGACCAGACTGGCCAACATGCTGAAACTCCGTCTCTACTAAAAATACAAAAAGTAGCCAGGTGTGGTGGCTCATATCTGTAATCCCAGCTACTTGAGAGACTGAGACAGGAGAATAACTTGAACCCAGGAAGCGGAGGCTGCAGTGAGCCAAGATCGTGCCATTGCACTCCAGCCTGGGCGACAGAGTAACACACTGTCTCAAAAAAAAAAAAAAAAAAAAAAAAAAAAAAGAATCTCTTGAACCTGGGAGGCAGAGGTAGAAGTAAGCTGAGACTGCGCCACTGCACTCCAGCCTGGGCGACCGAGCAAGACTCCTCTCAAAAAAAAAAAAAAAAAAAAACCCTCTTCTGTCTCCCATAAATTAGTTCCCCTAGGGGCTCCCTAGTTAACCAGATTTACTGCTAAATCTCATCATAGATTCTCAAACCTTTCCAAACTGATGAAAGTAACAACGCAGGGATCATCATAATTCATCACAATTATTTATATCTAAGTCATGCTAATGTCTGTTACCTTGAAAGGTCAGGTTAATACCAGTTTTCCCTAAAATCCTAGGGCTCCCAGGGTCTTGCATTTTAACGTGAGTGGTATTTTTGTGAACTTAAAACACTTTTGTCTTTGTTCTATGCAAAATGCCTCCCTCCCTCCCTCTGTCTGTCTCTGAACTTGGCCTTGATTGATAAAATCCATTTCTATTAGGTAAAGCTGGTGAAAGCAGGAATGGTGTTTATCCAGGGCTTAAATTAAATCTTACAGCGCTCTTTCTCTGACCGCCCCTAGCTCCCTACAGTTTTCCATAGGTGGACTTCCAAGGAAGCTTTCATTTAGTCAGTTGTTTGCTCCTGTTTTACATGATGGTTCTCGGTGTTCAGAAGGAACAAAGATCACGGATATTCCCATTTGGGTTTATCAGAAGCAACTGAGAACGAGCTCGTTTTATGTTGAAAATAGAGATTTAAAATTTATTCATAATCTTTACTTTTTCTCCCAACACATTCTCATCCCTGTGGGCTCCTTTCTCTAATTAGCTATGCAAGTCTTGACACTAAAATTTAGCTACATATTAATCTTTCATTTTTATTAGTATGGTGTCTTTATCTTCCTTCCTATATAAGCACAGTATATGCTTATATTTAAATACATTATATACATTATGTTTCCAAAAATGAGTACATTAACGTGACAACCTAAAAAACATTGTCTAATTCTATTGATAAGAAAAAAAAAAAGTACATCTTAAATATGTCACTTCACAACCACTAAGCCACTCCTGAAATGAAGTTACTAGGTAGGTCTAATTTATACAAAACAAAAAGGAGTTGAACATTTATGAAGCTCCTGCTATGTGCCAAGTGGTATACTATGGATTTTACATCCATCGTCTCCATTTAATCTTCACATGCTGTGAGCTGTTATGCTGTTATTGTCAGACTTGGAGAGGGCACGAGTTCAAGCCTCCTGTCTGGCACCAAAGCCTGAGCTGCCTACTAAATTATATTAGAGTCGACAGGATTCTTGGGGATTATCTAAGATAGTGGTTTTCCAAAGTATGGGATTGGTATGAAATGAGGTGGTACACAGGGACATTGCATTTAAAATGCATTAAATACCATAGTGAAGAAGTTGATTTCAATCCTCTTCTCATCCTTCTGGTAACATCTAGAGGAAATGCAGTTCTGTGTTCTGACACTCGCTCATCTGCTTTACTTTTTTTTTTTTTTGAGACAGAGTCTCTGTCACCCAGGCTGGAGTGCAGTGGCATGATCTCAGATCACTGCAACCTCCGCCTCCCAGGTTCAAGTGATTCTCCTGCCTCAGCCTCCTGAGTAGCCAGGATTACAGCTGTGCCCCACGATGCCTGGCTAATTTTTGTATTTTTAGTAGGTGGGGTTTCACCATGTTGGTCAGGCTGGTCTCAAACTCCTGACCTCAGGTGATCCACCCGCCTCAGCCTCCCAAAGTGATGGGATTACAGGTATGAACCACCACGCCCGGTACTCATCTGCTTTTCTATAGAAGGAAAAGTAGGTGTTAGGATCATAGCTTTAAAAGACAATACCTAGCAAAGATATAATTCCATATTTAATTGTAATTATTTTTATAGCTATGGGGAAATAATGCTGGTTTTCCACTTAAGTAGTCATGGATATTTTAATTCTCAAAGTGCATGCAAAATAAAGGTATTGCTGTTACAATAAAAAGGTGGTTTGCTAGTAGGAGAGTAGGTAGATTCACTTCTAAAAAAACAGGTGAAATATATATGTGAAAGTAAAACTATCTGAACAACCTCTTTAAAGGCTTTTGATAAAACTTTCCAAGTGTACATCTGGTGATTTACTGCTTTAGGTAATCAGAGGTCACAGTGTGGACTGCTTCTGATATAACATGCATGAATGTTCCCTCAGCTACTGGGGAGCCATAAAATACCTCAATATTCTGGCCTTTTGGCTGGAACCGCCATCTTTCAATAATTCGCCAAAATGACAAACACAAAGGGAAAGAGGAGAGGCACCTGATATATGTTCTCCAGGCCTTTTAGAAAACAAGGAGTTGCCCCTTTGGCCAGGTATATGCGAAATCTACAAGAAAGGTGATGTTGTAGACATCAAGGGAATGGTTACTCTTCAGGTGTTACCATGGCAAAACTGGAAGAGTCTGTAGTGTTATCCAGCAGGCTCCTGACAGTGTTATCAACAAACAAGTTAAGGGCAAGATTCTTGCCAAGAGAACTAAGAACACATTAAGTACTCTAAGAGCTGAGACAGCTTCCTGAAACATGTGAAGGAAGATTATCAGAAAAAGAAGTCAAAGAGAAAGGTACTTAGGTGCAACTGAAGCACCAGCCTGCTCCACCCGGAGAAGCACTTTGTGAGAACCAGTGGGAAGGAGTCTGAGCTGCTGGAACCTATTCCCAATGAATTCAAGGCATAATAGGTGTTAAAATAAAAGACCTCTGAACTGTTAAAAAAAAAAAAAAAATCTGCCCTATTCTAATGGACAGTGTCACTTGTTAACAGATTTCCTGAGACTGCTATTTAGGGCTGTCACATGCATCATCTTTTTTACAACATTTACAATACTCCAATCTGGTATATATGAGCCCCAAGAGGGAATTTCATAAGAGATGCTGTTGTTGTTAGAACTGGGTTTCTCTAGTATAGCACCTCTGGAAAGGGAATGACTTTAACCTGTTATTTCTTTACATTGTTGTAATTAAAAAGCAGTAATATAGATCTGCTGAGATGCTACAAAACTTCACCAGCCTACCATCATCAATGATATATTCCGTAAGAATGGGACCATCCTGGGAAAGAGAAGCATCTGTCACTAGTCTTCTATTAAATTCTCAGCATCTACATCCAGCGCTTCAACTACCACTTTGGCCATCTGATTTTCAATCTCCTTCATCTCCTTTGCCAACTACGCCTCTTCATCCCATGAGATGATGTATAGTAACAGGCACTAAGGTGTGTGGGCTCCAGACTCAGTTTGCCAGCATTCAAATCCTGGCTCTACCACTTCTGAGATTTAAGTTATATACCACTTCGTGCCTCAGCTTCCTGACCTATAATAGGATGATGCTATCTATCCCTTGTGGTTGCTGTAAGCCTAAAGGTTAAACAATTTGATCTATTAAAAGACCAAAACCAGTGCCTTGCATGCAGCAAGTTCTCAATGTTAGTTATTTTCCAACCACGTGGTACATGTTGTTTCCTGGATGCCCAGTCTATCCATTCATTCAGCCAACATGTATTTATTGAGCATTTATTACGTGCTAAGCACTGTTCAAGATACTTAAGCTACACCGATGGAAACAACACAGAAAAATCCCCGCCCTTGTGGGACTTTTGGGTAGTGGTGTATTTGCTTATATTAATAGATATAACTAAGCAAATTGTATACTATGTTAGAGAGTGGTAATGCTGTAGGACAAAAAATGGAGATGGGCAATGCTCTTTGGAAGATTGGCAAGGTTTAAGATTTAATATATATGTTAAACACAATATTCTTTAAATAAAAATCATTTTTTCCAGGAAAATTATATTCCCTTCTTGATTTCTGTTTGCTGCTATCTTTGTTACCCAGGTTTAGAAACTCAGTCACCTTATTTTCTTCTCTATTTTCCCCATAACCTGCCATTAAGTCCCATGTTTTTTATTTTTTGTAGTGTCTCTTGAACCTACTCAGATGTGAGCATTGAGGCCTGGGTTACTGTCATAGTGTTCTAACTAGTCTCTGCTTCTAACCTCTCCCTGCTCAAATCAAGCCTACATGTCACTAGCGAAACAACTCCCAAAACAAGCTTGACCATGTCTCCTTCTTTCTCTAATGCCTAAGGAATTAAAGTCAAACTTTAAAAAAACAGTTTAAAAGCTGGCAATTCCACTTCTGTGTGTACACTCCGAAGAACTGACAAGGACCTGAACAGTTATTTGTATACGAATGTCCATAACATTGTGGCTATTGTGAATAGCCTTTTCAGAATAGACAAAAGGTAGAAACAACCCAAATGTCCACCATATATATAAAAGAATACCATCCTTAAAGAGGAAATCTGGATACATGTTATAACATGGACAGATCTTGAAGACATGCTGTATAAAATAAGACAAACACAAAAGGACAAATATGATTCCACTTAGATGAGGTATCTAGAATAGTCAAATTCATTGACAAAAAAGTAGGAAACTGTTTATCAGGGGCTGGGAGGAGGAAGCAATGGGGAGTTATTGCTAAATAGGTACAGAGTTTCAGTTTAGGATAATAAGAACGTTCTAGAGATGGACAATAGTGACAGTTACAATACAGTATGAATATTCTGGATGTCACTGAACTATGAAACTTAAAAACGGTTAAAAAGGGCTGGGCATTGTAGCTCATGCCTATAATCCCAGCACTTTGGGAAGTTGAAGTGGGCAGATCACCTGAGGTCAGGAGTTTGAGACCAGCCTGGCCAACATGGTGAAACTCCGCCTCTACTAAAAACACAAAAAATTAGCCAGGTGTGGTGGCAGGTGCCTGTAATCCCAGCTACTCGGGAGGCTGAGGCAGGAGAATAGTTTGAACCCAGGAGGCAGAGGCTGCAGTGAGCCAAGATCATGCCACTGCACTCCAGCCTGGGCGACAGAGTGAGACTCCACCTCAAAAAAAAAAAAAAAAAGGTTAAAATGGTAAATTTTATGTTCTGTATCTTTTGTCCTATAGAAACACAAGTTGAATTAACAAAAGCATATATTAAAACAAAAGTACAGGCCAATACCACCAAAATGGTTTTATTTTTGTCACTGACAACAAGCACAACACTGCAATTGTATCATTATTTTGTTTAGTTTCTTAAATATTACTTAAGTGTGCATTAAAAATATATGTTTACTTTTTAAAATGTGACACATTAAAGAAGTCCTCTGTAAACACGATCCCTTCACAATGTATTTTCCTGCTTTGTTTCATTCATAAATAACTTAATCTACAAAGTCATAAATAATACTATCAACTCTTATGGTCTGGAAGTATATACAAATTTTGGAGTTTGACAAAAGTATTATTTATGATTTTATAAATAACACATAGTATTTGTAGTGTTTATTATCAATCAAATGACTTTTTACAAATTCCTACTGTCTCCTCAACCTGTTTCACCAGTAACAGACCTTCCAAGTTTACTTGGTAAAGATGCCAGACATTTAAAGAGTCAAAATGGTCAAAATTCTAGATTAAAAAAAAAAATAGCAGAGAAGGTTGCTATTTAAGTATTACTAAATCTTAATAAAACCTCTTCAGCTTGTCTGAAAAACAAAAAATGCTACTAAAGAGTGAATGCTTGTACAATCATATAAATGGTACCCAACAAAATCTAAAATTTAAGAAATAATAACATCAGATTAAATCCATATTAGTTTTGCAAAAAAAACTCCACTGAGATTCTGTTACAGGAACAGAATCAATACTATTCTACATTTTATAAAATTTGTTTTTGAATCTTCACTTGATGAGTTAAAATTTTAAGGGCAAAAATAATGACAAACAAAAACCCATACTTAAGATTCCTAATACAGAACATTTGATTGTTTAGTTTTGTTTAATGACTGCAAATCCTTATTTCTTCAAAAAATAGCAAATATCTTTTGAAACACATCACCCATCTAATAATTTATTAAATAACCATTCAAGATTTATTAGGTAAGCACTAAAATGACTTTTATGTAATAAAAGTAACTAGGAATTTTGCATGTTTGCTATGTTTCATTTTACAAGTTATTTTTTTAGTCCTCTATAGGGTATAAAACTTTAAGAAACATTCTCAACTAACATTCTCATTAGATGTAAATGACTCAAATTACAAATAATACTAACCTAAGCATTGTCATTACTTTTAAAATCCAAGTTTCTCAAAGTTTAATTTTTTACTCAATACAAAAATGACCTGGTTCACATTATTAGCTGCCCAACAAACTGTTTAAAAAACTAAAAATTCTTTGTTAAGGAGCAGATTACAAGAAATGTTTTCCATGCTCTTATTTTAAAAAACAAGATTCTGATATAATAATGAATCTAAATCAAAATTCACGAATGGTGGCTGAAATCCTGTCAGCTTTCAGCCCAATACAATATAAATCCACAGTTATAATGCATAAACAATTCAAAATTAAAGTTTATAATGGAAATGTCAACAAGTCATAACTACTACACATTACTACTGATGGGTTCTACTATACTTCAACCAGGCACAGCAGATGTGCACATCTGATAGACAGACTGCTTAGAAAATTAAAGCCATCAGAGCTATAAATAAGGAATATATAAATATGAACATAGCAATGCCAAAGCATTAGAGCCATTAAAAAAAAGTGAATAAGATGTGATGTAAACACATCTGATAGTTCTCTCTGTAAGTCACTTTCCACTGATTTATAAAGCTACGGTTTTATAATTCTTTTAAAAAGGAAAATTTTTCTACACTGCTGCATGCAGTAATTTCATTGTACATTCTCAACTACAATGCCATCTTCAAATCCTCTCGCACAGCTTGACATATCTCATCAGAATTTCTCCAGAAAGTCAGCTTGTCATATTTTCAGCAGCCTAGAACAAGAAAGTAAGATTCATTACAATAAAACCATGCAAAAAGAGGCATCATGAAGATAAATTTGTCAATACTGCACTGTCATTAACAAACAACTATTCGCCATATAACAGAACCACTTTTATCATGGTAATGCAGTGCTTTTCATGTTTTGCTATACATCAGGACTACCTTTTGAATGTACAGCTAACAGTCCACAGGCTAACAGTGGAATAAAATAATGGTTAAAAGCATATAAAACATAATGCTACTTGAAACATTAACCTATGGCAGACCTGTTCCCACAGACTTCATTAGTTTGTCTGTTTCTGTATGTTTCATTTTAGTAAAAGGGATTAAGAATGAAAAAGACCTTTTATGCTACAAGGCGGAGAGAACAAGAGCAAAAGATGAATAATGAACATCTTATCTAATCCTGTCTCATCTACACCCTAACTACTATTCTTTCCTAGGTGATTCTGAAGAAATTCCAAGATACCATATCATCAATAAATGCTTTGATACGTTATTTCTAGAGACTTAAACAAATCACCATACTATTTATTATCCTACCTAAAAAATTTCTTAATGTCAATACAAAAAGATATAATTTTAAATAAGTTTAAGTTTAGAAATACGTATTAGTCTTTTAATTCATTTACCTTTCCAACTCCTTTTTATAAGACCTACTTACACAGAGACACATCACAGATTTACACTAAAGTATTAGTATTTTACTAACAGTCCAGGACACCTATAAGAGAAAGGGCAAGGGTTAGTCCACAGGACTCCACCATAATGGTATAACTTAAGACAATGGGGTACTAAAATAGAAGATACAGGAAAGTAGGTTGTGCTCAGAACTGCTCAAATTAAAATATGTAGATGATGCTTACACATAAATCCTAGCACTACGGAGATAATATAAAAATTCAATGTCAATAAAGAATCACTAATGAAATGCACTTAATTAACAGTCCTATTTATGCTGCGGGAGATGCGCATAAGGAGATGCTCATTACTGCTGTTGAGTAACTTATGTAATTAGGGAGATACATAGCTAGCTACTTTTACTATAAATGACTTAGACCACATCAATATACAAATCTGTGAAAGTAAAAAGCAAAAAAATTAACAAAAAAGTTACTATTTTCTACACAGTCAACCAAAGAGGAAAAGAAAAAAGCAATGTCTGAGACTAACAGTTTTTTGCAACATTTCAAGATACCCTTGATTTGTTATTCTACATATTCCAAAAAAGAGACAATAAATACCATACAGTGAAATTCTAAATACCAGGAATTCTAGATAAAAATAGAACACAGCAGGAACAATTTCTCTTTACCTTAATTTTAAAACCAAAAGAAATTAACAAAAAAAAAAAAAAAAAAAAAAGAGAGAGAGAGAGAAGTTCATGAGCAGCAATCACACAAGGCAAGGAGAAGAACCTTATGGGTGTAAAGCCAATAAAAGGGTGGTCAAGGAAAGGCAGATGTGGCTCAGCGTAGCTCTAAATCCACCAGCTCCCCAAGTCTGTCCCAAATGGCAATAAGAGAGAACAGACTTTAATCCAGGGAGAAGCAAACTGATGAGTTATTCTTTTTCAATTCACTGAAATCACGTATAACACTTTTACTTTTAAAATAGCATGATGGGCCGGGCGCGGTGGCTCAAGCCTGTAATCCCAGCACTTTGGGAGGCCGAGACGGGCGGATCACGAGGTCAGGAGATCGAGACCATCCTGGCTAACACGGTGAAACCCCGTCTCTACTAAAAATACAAAAAACTAGCCGGGCGAGGCGGCGGGCGCCTGTAGTCCCAGCTACTCGGGAGGCTGAGGCAGGAGAATGGCGTGAACCTGGGAGGCGGAGCTTGCAGTGAGCTGAGATCCGGCCACTGCACTCCAGCCTGGGCGACAGAGTGAGACTCCGTCTCAAAAAAAAAAAAAAAAAAAAAAATAGCATGATACTATCTGGAATGATGTTCACCAAACATTATTGCAGGTTATCTCTTTGGTAATCTTGAGTGATTTCTTTTTATTTTTTGTATTTTCTGAATTAAGTATCTTAAAATTATAAGGATGCATTACTTTCATAAAAATTATACAGATTATGTAAATTACTTCAAAAAAAAAAAGTTCTAATAAACACTTGTTTGCTAGAAACTCCCTAGTTGTTGCTGTTGTTATTTTTCACTCTGTTGCCCAGGCTAGAATGCAGTGGCACAATCAAAGCTTACTGCAGCCTCAAATGCCTGAGCTCAGGCCATCCTGAATAACCAGAACTACAGGTGTGTACCACCATATCCAGCTAATTAAAATAAATGTTTTGTAGAGACGGAGTCTCGCCATGTTGCCCAAGGCAGTCTTAAACTCCTGGTTTCAAGTGATCCTTCTGCTTTGGCCTCCCAAAGTGCTGGTATTACAGGTGTGAGCCAGCACGCCTAGCTGAAACACCCTGGTTTTATTGAGATGTTGCTATACTGTTTCTAGATCATAGGAGAAATGCATTTTAAGAGGCTTCGTGTATATAAGAGACAGATTTTCCATTCAAATAGTCAACACTTTCTGATTCTGTGTATCTTAATTACTGATTTTTACCTCCCACATCTCATTATGGCCTACTGGATGCAGAATAACCAGTATGCTAAAAGCTGAAAAAGCTGTGTTAAATTGGCATTTCTGAACTGCCTATCCTAATATCTCAGCTTATATTTTTGCCTAAGAAAATGCTATGCCAAAGCACTTGTCAGTCACCTGCCTCAGATAGGTTTATTTGACTCTGTTTCTCTTACACGCACTCAAACTGTAGTACAAAAGTATCTTCCTATTATATTAATTCCCTTTCAAACTCAAGCACAGTAAAACAAAAACTCTTACAGTTGTGGCAGATGTGTACTAAATAATTCCTTCCCTCAAAAATTTTGGAAATACACTGATAAAATACTATAATACTCTTTTTTATTTTTATTAAAAGAGTTATTAGATAATATTAAGTCAGGGAATGTGCCCATGCTAAAGCCCAATGACTGTTTTGTTTCTAACAACAACTTCATCTTTTCCTAAACTGCTGGCTCAGGTATTCTTGAGATTTTACTGGAGGAGAAAACTTAGTAGTTAAGTAAACAGCTCTGAAGTCAGAGAGCCCAAGTTCAAATCTCAAGTCAATCACTAACTGTAAAGCTCTTGAGGTAAGTAAATTAGTCACCATAAGCTGCAGTTTCCTTAGCAGTAAACTACTAACAGTAGCATAGGATGAGTATCCCTTGTTGGAAATGCTTGGGACCAGAACTGTTTCTGATTTCAGATGTCCTGAAATTTTGGAAAATTTGCATTAAAGTTGTCCCTTGGTATCCATGGTGAATTACTAGTTTCAGGACTCCCCATGTCACCCACCACATAGATACTAAAGTCCGCAGATGCTCAAATGCTTTATATAAAAGGGCATAGTATTTGCATATAACCCACACGTATACTCCCATATACTTTACATCATCTCTGGATTCGTTGTGATACCTAATACAATGTAAACGCTATGTAAATAGTTGTTATCCTGTATTGTTTAGGGAGTCATGACAAGAAAAAAAGTCTGTACATTTTTAGTACAGACACAACCATCTTTCCCCTTGTTCCCCAAATACTTTTGATCCACAGCTGGTTGAATCCATGGATACAGAACCCACAAATATAAGAGGACTGACTGTACTTGTTGACTGAGCATCCCTAATTAGAAAATCTGAAATGCTCCAATAAGGATTTCCTTTGAGTGTCATGTTGGTACTCAAAGTATGTCAGATTTTGGAGCATGTTGGATTTTCAGATTACGAATGCTCAAACTGTAGTAGTTATCACTGTTGTAATGATAGAGATAATGCCAGTAAAGCCTGTAGAACATACGGTCTAGCATGAGAAAAGTATTCATATAAATATCAGCTATTCTTGTTATTCAGTTATTTTTCTTTCTGCCATATGAAAGCCATAGCTTTGAGTTAAAAAAGAAACTTCTGTATCTAAATAGGGGACAAGTGCTGATAGCCAAGATAATGGGTAAAAGGCCTAGACAGCATTTCAGAGACCTAAGAGGCAGCCCTTCTCATGACAGGCTCCGAGGTCTAGTATCAGGACCTAGAGCAAAGGTCATGCATGTTATGCTTTAGCAAAGAACTTGGCTGCATTGTGTCCATGTCTTAGGGTTCTGTGGAAGTCTGGACTTGAGAGTGATTTAGAGTATCTGGTGGAAGAAATTTCTAAGCAGCAAAGTGTTCAATATGTCACATGGCTGCTTCTGACAGCATATGCTCAGCTGCATGAGCAAAGAAATAACCTAAGGCTGGAACTTATACTTAAAGGGGAAGCGGAGCATAAAAGTTTAGAAAATGTGCAACCTGTCCATGTGGTAGAAAAGAAAAGCCCATTTTCAGGAGAACTCAAGGGGGTTGCAAAGTAACCACTTGCTAGAGAAATTTCCGAATCTAAATAGGAGACAAGTGCTGACAGCCAAGATAATGGGTAAAAGGCCTAGACAACATTTCTGAGACCTAAGAGGCAGCCCTTGCCATTACAGGCCCTGAGACCTAGGATAGAATGGTTTTATGGACCAGGCTCAGGGCCCTGCAGCCCTCCACAGCCTTGGGACATTGTTCCTTGCATCCCAGACACTCCAGCTCCAGCCATGACTCAAAGTGGCCCAGGTATAGCTCAGGACTCTGCTTCAGAGGATCCAAGCCATAAGCCCTGGTGACTTCCATGTGGTGTCAAGCCTGTGGGTGCACAGAGTACAAGGGCTGAGGCTTGGCAGCCTCCACCTAGATTTCAGAGGATGTATGGAAAAGCCTGGGTATCTAAGCATAAGTCTGCTTCAGGGGTGGAGCCCTCATGGAGAACCTCTACTAGGGTAGTGCAGAGGGGAAATATGGAGTTGGAGCCCCCACACGAAGTCCTCACTGGGGCATTGCCTAATGGAGCTGTGAGAAGAGGGCCACCATCCTCCAACCCCAGAATGGTAGATCCACTGACAGCTTGTACCCTGAGCCATGAAAAGCTGTAGGCACTCAACAATGCCAGCCCATAAGAGCAGTTGTGGGGGCTTAACCCTGTAAAGCTACAGGGGCAGAGCTTCTTAAGGCCTTGGGAGCACACCCCTCCCACCAGTGTGTCCTGCATGTGAGACACAGAGTCAAAGGAGATTGTTTTGGAGCTTTAAGATTTAATGACTGCCCTGCCGGGTTTGGAACTTGTTTGGGGCCTGTAGTCTCTTTCATTTGGCTAATTTCCGCCGCTTTGGGGATGGAAATGTTTACCCAATGTCTATAATCCCATTGTATCTTGGAAGTAAATAACTTGTTTTAGATTTTATAGGCTCATAGGTGGAAGGGACTTGCCTTGTCTCAGAACTTTGGACTTTTGAGTTATTGTTGGAATGAGTTAAGACTTTGGGGGACTGTTGGGAAGGCATGATTGTATGTTGCAATGTGAGAAGAACACATGAGATCTGGGAAGGGCCAGCGAGGGAATGATAGTTTGGATGTGCGTCCCCACCCAAATTTCACTTTGAAATGTAATCCCCAATGTTGGAGGTGGGGCATGGTGGGAGTTGACTGATTCATGGGGGCAGATCCCTCATGAATGGTTTAGCACCATTCGCTTGGTGCTGTACTCACTATAGTGAGTGAATTCTTAAGAGTTCTGATTACATAAAGCTATGTGGCACCTCACTCTCTCGCTCCTGCTTTTGCAACATGACGTGCCTTCTCCCCCTTTGCCTTCCACAATGATTGTAACCTTCCTGAGGCCTCCCCAGAAGCAGATGCCACTATGCTTTCTATGCAGCCTGTAAAACCATGAGCCAATTACACTTCTTTTCTTTACAAATTATCTGGTCTCAGGTTTGTTTATTTATTTATTTATTTTAAGACAAAGTCTTCCTAGGTCGCCCAGGATGGAGTGCAGTGGCGCGAATCTCGGCTCACTGCCACCTCCACCTCTTGGGTTCAAGTGATTCTCTTGCCTCAGCCTTCTGAGCAGCTGGGATTACAGGTGCCTGCCATAATGCCTGGCTAATTTTTATATTTTTAGTAGAGATGGGTTTCACTATGCTGGCCAGGCTGGTCTTGAACTCTTGACCTCAAGTGCTCTGCCCAACTCAGCCTCCCAAAGTAATGGGTGTCAAGCCTGTACTGGCTTGAGCTACCAAGCCCAGCAGGTATTTCTTTATATCAATTCAAGAATGGACTAATACAGAGTCTACCATAAAAGTGAGGATAGTAGTTACTAGAGGGGAGTGCAAGAGGGAAAGGTTAGTGATTGGGGAGGGGGCAGAAGGGGGATTATCTGGTGCTGGCAGTGATGGTTGCATAGATATTCTCTATATGATACATTTTAGCTCTATAAATGTGGTTTACCCTTTTTAGTTAGATTCAATAATCAAGAGATTTTAAAAAGCACAAAAACAAACCTAAAGAACTCATTGGAAAATAATCAGAAAGATATGTAAATTGCATGTTTTAAATAGTTGTTTTCTTAAAGGTAAGAAAAAAGAGAATTCACTTTGTATCAGGTATCAGAAGGTTTTGTTTGTTTGTTTTCCCCTCCATTGACTGTCTTTTCTGTGAGCCCACATTTTGGACAAGTTTTAAGATGAACTAACTTAAAGTTTCAGTATTCAAAGTGAGTTAGTGCTAAATAAAAAGGGAAATAAAATCACAAGCTTTTAAATCAGAAAGTCTGTGCAAGAGAGAATAGGATATGTTTTTAGTTGCCAGTCTGAGCAATTAAAAGGTGGTTAATTTGAATTTGAAAAAAGGTGGCCCTCTGGGAGCCTGGTGGCAGCAGCAGCCCTCTGGTCCCTGAGGCACTCTTGGAGTCACTTTTTCCTTTTCTTGAAGGATAACACATGGGCTCACAGCTGAGCAGCTCTATCAGCCACTTTCCTGTCTGAGGAATCCCAGTAATCTGGCAGCCTTCTTTCACTTCATCCTGTCCAAGCTGGTAGTGTTTGTGCTGAGATGGCTGACTGGCTCTATCACATACCTAATCTCTTCACAAAAGTCTAGCCACACTCTTAGCCCTGTCTCCAGAACATGTTATTCAGAGAGGCTGAGAATTTTCTAAATTCTCAAATGCTAGTTCCTTTTCTCTTAGCAGGTCCTTACTCAATTGCTCATTTGTGTCACATTATTAAGCAACAAAAAGAAATCAGGCTACACCTTCCACAATTTGCTTGGAAATTTCCTCAAAGAAATATCCAAGTTCATTTTTACATATTCTATTTTCCTTCCAACAGTAGAACATAATTCAGCCACATTTTGTCACTTTCTTTTTTTTTTTTTTTTTTTTGAGATGGAGTTTCGCTCTTGTTGCCCAGGTTGGAGTGCAATGTTGCAATCTTGGCTCACTGCAAACTCTGCCTCCCGGGTTCAAGTGATTCTCCTGCTTCGGCCACCCAAGTAGCTGGGATTACAGGCATGTGCCACCACAACTGGCTAATTTTGTATTTTTAGTAGAGACAGAGTTTCATTATGTTGGTCAGGCTGGTTTTGAACTCCTGACATCAGGTGATCCACCCACCCTGGCCTCCCATAGTGCTGGGATTACAGGCGTAAGCCACTGTGCCTGGCCCATTCTGTCACTTTCTAACAAAGATCACCTTTCTTTTAGTGTCCAATAAATGTTCCCCATTTCCATCTGTGTCTTCACTAAAAGTGCTTTTAACATTTATATTTCTAGCAACATTCTGATCCTAATGTTAGTCTCAAAAAAGCCCTGAAGCTTTCTCTATAGCTCTCTTCTCTTCTTTCTGAGCCCTCACCAGAATTGCCTGAACATTCCCAGTTCTACAAACAGTTCCTCTTCAAGGAAATCTAGTCTTTTTCTATCAAGCACCTTAAAACTGTCCAGTCTCTATCCAATACCTAATTCCAAAGCCACATCCTCACTTTTAAGTATTTGTTACAGCAACACCCCACTTCCCAGTACCAAAATCTGTATCAGATTTCTGGGACTGCCATAACAAAGTAACCACATTAGGTGGGTTAAAACAACAAAAATCTATTTACAGTTTGAAGGCCAGAAATGCATACATATTATACATAATTAATCAAGGTATTAGCTGGGTCATGCTCTCGGACAGTTTTAGGGGAGTATCCTTCCTTGCCTCTTTCTAGCTTCTTGTGGCCACAGAAAATCCTTAACTTTCCTTGGCTATTTGTGTCCAGATTTCTCTTGTCTTATAAGGCTACCAATCATTGGGTTGGGATCTACACTAATCCAGGATGACCTCATCTTAATTTGATTATATCTGCAAAGGCATTATTTCTAACTAAGGTCATATGCATTGGGACCAGGGGTTAGGACTTGAATATACCTCTTCTGGAGCAGGCACAATTTTACTCAACAAATAGCACAATTCTAAAAACAGAGACTTCTAGGAAAATGTAACATGGTCCATGGTAGTAGTAATTTCTTTTTTGAGATGGAGTCTCGCTCTGTCACCCAGGCTGGAGTGCAGTGGCGCCATCCCGGGTCACTGCAAGCTCCGCCTCCCAGGTTCATGCCATTCTCC
Organism: Macaca mulatta; assembly: GCF_049350105.2. Classification (NCBI taxonomy): domain Eukaryota; kingdom Metazoa; phylum Chordata; class Mammalia; order Primates; family Cercopithecidae; genus Macaca; species Macaca mulatta. The sequence continues at coordinate 67,474,014 of NC_133422.1, forward strand.
TGCCTCAGCCTCCTGAGAGCTGGGACTACAAGCGCCCATCACTATGCCCGCCTAACTTTTTTGTATTTTTAGTTGAGACGGGGTTTCACCATGTTAGCCAGGATGTTCTCGATCTCCTGACCTTGTGATTTGCCAGCCTCAGCCTCCCAAAGTGCTGGGATTACAGGCGTGCGCCACCGTGCTCAGACTGGTAGTAGTAATTTTTATGATATGAACATACGCTATTAAGCTCCTGGTCTCCTGGTGGTGTTGGATGTTAGTTTAACCTTGTTTAGCCAGGATGTTTCCCATAACTTCATCATTAATCATTTTTCTAAATAAAAACATCTTTATTTAGAATGAAGTAATAGGAATCTCCAACCTTTAGTGCTTCAGTAGCCTTGCGAAGCTCCTTAATAACCGACGATAAAGCTTCTGGGTTAATTCCTTGTTCACAAAGCCGTACACAAATAGACAGAGTTTCCATATCTAAGCCAGTATTCAAAATTCTTGAAATCTCAAGCAGAACTGAAAAAAGAAACAAAAAGAAACTTTTTAAAAAAGGCTTACATCATTTAAAAATATGCATATAGTACTTTCATTAATTTACATATCACTGCACAATACCAAGGAATTAGCATAGCATCCCAGATTTTGGAAATCTGCATGTAATACTTTCTTGCCTTTACTTAGTTTTAGAAACTTAAATATAAACTTAGACTTCCCTTCACATAACTGCCTTTTACATCTTAGTATATATTCTGGCACTCATTTAATATCTAACACATATCTACCATACTTAGGATAATTCTGAACGCTTGCTTATTTTTTAGTATTCTTTTAAAATGCAGTTTAACTAGTTAGTTGCATATTGTGCCATTTTATGGAAACGCTACATTTAACTGCTCTGTTACTTTAAAAGTTAGGCTGCTCTCATGTTTCCCCCATTCAAATATTGATAAGAATCTGTACATACTAAATTTTATTTCATTAGGATACATTTCTAGAAGTACAACTCTTCAGTCAGTAATATACATATTTGCTCAACTGACGTACAATAGTCAAAAAAAAGTAATGTACATATTTAAGGCTTTAAAAGTGTTTAGAAACTTTTATGACAATTTGACAGCGTAAACCATGTCTGTTGAATCTAATAATAAAAATGAAACTTTATATTTTTTTAAACTTCATTTGTATAGTACTACATTTTATTGTAGTTGATAGAACTCTTTGTCTTTTTTTTTTTTTTTTTTTTTTGAGATGGAGTCTCGCTCTGTCACCGAGGCTGGAGTGCAGTGGCCCGATCTCAGCTCACTGCAAGCTCCGCCTCCCGGGTTTACGCCATTCTCCTGCCTCAGCCTCCCGAGTAGCTGGGACTACAGGGGCCCGCCACCTCGCCTGGCTAGCTTTTGTATTTTTTAGTACAGACGGGGTTTCACCGTGTTAGTCAGGATGGTCTCGATCTCCTGACCTCGTGGCCTCCCAAAGTGCTGGGATTACAGGCTTGAGCCACCGCGCCCGGCCAGAACTCTTTAACATGAGAAGCACAAACAGAGAAAGTTGGTTTCCAAAGTGATTTTCTGAATCCCTTCCATTACAGGTTGTAAGTACACCGGTTCCACTGAATTTTGTTTTATGATTGCTTCCCGGAGAGTATTTAGAATATTTTAAGTCAACTGTCAACATATTATTTACTGTTTCCTATATCATTTCCCCTTGGCATTATGCTTAGAAAGTTATTCCTCACGCAAAGATTATATCCACCAGTATTCTCTTCCAGCACTTGAAAGTTTATTTCTCAATACCCCCCATAAGTATTTATCTCCCTGGAGTTTGGGTGGAAAATAGGACCTAACTTTTCCTCCCAGAAATGAGCCAGTTGCCCCAGTAAAATTTATTGAATGACCTAAGTTTTCCCTACCCAATTGAGATGCCACCTTTATCCATAGTAAATTCCCATATACCTACAAATTTGTTACATGTCTATCTTTTGTAAAGGCAACCATTTAATTACTAACTTTATATTGCATGTAGTAGGGTAAACATTCCATTATCTTTCATTTATATAAGCCCTTTTATTCTTTGGATGAACTTAAAATTTTTCATCAATTCTAAAAACAAATTCAAATTGGATTCTGATTAACTGTATAAAAACTACATATTATTTTGGGAGAATGGACAAGTTATCAATATTTAGTCACCCATTAATTTAAGTCTAAGTCTTTCTGAAAATTCTTACAGTATTTATCATGTTCATGAGATAGGTCCCTCCCATTTTTTTCATATCAGATATTCACTTTCATCCCTAGAAGTTCAATTTGAATCGGGCGCAGTGGCTCACATCTGTAATCCCAACACTTTGGGAGGCCAAGGTGGGCAGATCACCTGAGGTCGGGAGTTTGAGACCAGCCTGATCAACATGGAGAAACCCCGTCTCTACTAAAAATACAAAATTAGCCGGGCAAGGTGGTACATGTCTTTAATCCCAGCTACTTGTGAGACTGAGGCAGGAGACTTGCTCGAACCCGGAAAGTAAAGGCTGCGGTGAGCCGAGATTGCGCCATTGCACTCCAGCCTGGGTAACAAGAGCAACTCTGTCTCAAAAGAAAAACAAACAAAGAAAGTAGTTCAATTTGAGTGTTAAAAAAAAATGTCTTCCATGCGTCTGCTAAACTGTTTGGAGATATAGAATATAGTTCTGATGCCCTTGTCTGCTAATTCTAACATCTGTGTGATTGGGGGGATGTTTATTACAATTGACTGAATTTTTCACATCATGGGTCACACTGTTCTGCCTTGCATACCTGGTAATCTTTGACTAGATGCCATGTACTCAGAATTTTACTTAGGTACAGGATATTTTTGTATTTCTATATTCTTGAGCTTTAGAATGAGATACCGTTATCTGGAAATGGTTTGATTCTTTCAGGTATTACTTCTTAGATCTGTTAGGCAGGACCAGAGCCCTGTTTAGCATAGGACTAATTATTCCCCTTACGACTGAGGTAAGAATTCTGAGTACTCTATCCAATGTCTCATGAATTACAGATTTCCATTCTGGCTGGTAGTTACAGGTACTATCCTCAGCCCTGTGTAAGCATGGTGCACTGTTCACTCCAGTCGTTCTAGATGGTACCCTCCCAGTTTTCTGAGTACTTTCCTCACACATCTGCTAATCAGTGCTCTGAATACTTAAGGGGCACACTTCTACAGATCTCCAGCATTTTTTCTGTGCAGTTCTCCCCTCTCAGGTACTGTTATTCAAACTCTACCTGCCTTGGTCTCCTGGGTCTTCTAAACTCCTTCAGTCTTCTAAATTCACTTTAGTGTGTCCACTGGGTTCCGCCTGGGTTCTCCCTGCTATACTGAGGCCTGGAACTCTCTGAAGGCAGTGAGCTGGGGCAACCCAAGAAATCACTTTGCTTGTTTCCTGTCTCTAAGGGATCACTGTACTCTGATGGCTGATGTCCAGTGTCCTGAAAACCATTGTTCTGTATGCTTATGAGTTTACTTGGTTGTTTCAAGCAGAAGCATAAATCTAATCTCTGTTACTCCATCTTGGCTGGAAGATGACAGCCCTTCCCATTTTCATTTCTTCAGTTCTGATATTCCGGTTTACTGATACTTTGCTCTTCAGCTGTATCCAGCTGGTTATTCACATTATCTGCTGAATTTATTTCAATACCTTTTAAGATTTCCAATTTCTCCCCATAATCACTTGTTTTATAACTAAATGCTTATTTATAGTGACTAATTTCACAGCTGTTGATCCTGCCTTCATCTATTTAAGGCTATATTCTTAAACTGTATTTGAGATTGCTCTATTATCTCTATTTCTTGAAGTATAAGCAAGCAGCAAAAGACAGTGGTTAGGAGTGTGATCTCCAGAGCCAGACTACCTGTGTTCAAATTCTAGCTGTAGTATTTAGTAGGCAAGTTACTCTCTCTGTGCCTTATTTCACCATTCTCTAAAGTGAGGATAAGAGTACCTATTTTAAAGGATTAGTGTGAGAATTAAAGGATACACTGAGAATGGTATCCGTTTGTTTTGCTGAAACTGCCTTGCGGTCCTTTGGAATGATGCTTGACATACGGTAGGGCTCAATAAAGAGTTCCCTGTTACTACCACTTTCCCTCTTTTTCATTTTCCACGTTAGTTGCTCATGGTTTTCATCTACCTTACGTGCTTTGTCATTCTTGGCTGAAAACTCATCCTCCATAGATTTATTTTAGGTGTCCTGGACTGGTGACACATTCTAAGATAGGACACTGTACCCTAGCCTTAGGCCTCTAGATCAGGCCTTGTAGTATTTTTGGTTCAGATCCAAAAAACACATGGACGGTGCTTCTCAATCTCTGGCTGTGACAAATGGCACATTTCTGACTCCCAGCTTCCGTGAGGCAGGGTAGCATGCTTTGTCAGGTTCTATTCCCGACAATTCCCTGTTGTGGTTCCCATGTGCTCCTTTCTTTTGGGGGAAACCTCTCTTTTCCTAATCAACGGGGACTTCCCTTCTTGCTTTTGAACAGGTCTATCCTGATACATTTTCTTACTATTTCCTATTATTTTTATATTCTTAGAGTTTCAGCAAGTGCTCAATCTACCATACTGAATCTTCACTTTATTTTTGACTGTCTTCATAAATGGATTCTACTTAGCCCTTGTACATTCTAAGTGGTTACCATCAGTATACTGGAACATTACATATTACACTTTTTAATCACCAGTCACCTTGATGAATTCTATGATGCTTCTAACAGTTTTTCAGTTGATTCTCTCCCTTCTCTGTCCAGTTTGTTCTCTTCATGGTAGACCCCCCACCTATAAAGGCTATGCTTATTCCTGACTTCACGCCTTTGTTCATGCTTTTCTCCTCTGCCTTTTCTCCTCCCTTCGTATAACTCAATGCTGTTTTCTTAGTTCATCTCATCTCCGGTATTTCTTCTTTAAGCCTTCTTTTCAAATGGACACCTATTTTTACTTCCTATTTTCACAAATCACCTGTAATCAAAAACTATTTCTTTAGTGCCCACTATATGATTAGTACAGGTTGAACACTCCTAATCCCAAAATCTGAAATGTGAAATGCTCCAAAATCCAAAACTTCTTAAGTACTGACATAACACCATAGTGGAAAATTCCACAGCTCATATAATGGATCAAAGTCAAAATGCAGGTGCTCAATACACAGCTCATCGGCATCCCTGAGGGAATAAAACAAAATTACCTTCAGGCTATGTGTATAAGGCATATATAAAACATAAATGAATTCTGTGTTTGGACTTGGGTCCCATCCCCAAGATATCTCATTATGTATGTGAAAATATTAAAAAAAAAAATCTGAAATCCAAAACATGTCCCAAGGTTTTTGGATGAGGGATAATCAACCTGCAACTGTATGTATTTTGTGCCTATTATGCTACTGCTGCAAATACAGTTACGAACAAGGTAGATATGGTCCCGGTCCTCACAGATATTAGTCCAGGAGGAGAGATAGACATTAAAGTAATAACTGATTCCAGATATAAGTAAAATAAAGAAAAAGAGTGGAATACTTCTGAAACAAATTACAAGGGCATCTTACCAAGTTTGGAAGGACACAGTGTTTAGCAAAGACTTGTCTGAAGAAGTTACAATTTCACTTAGACATCAAAGGTGAGAAGAAATCAACCAGACTAATACAGAGGCAGGAGGAAGGGTGATGGGTGAGAGCAAAGAAAACAGCTTGTGTGATGGTTCCTACACTAGAGGGAACTTAATAAATTCACAGACCTGAACTGCTATTGTGAAGGCAATGTAATTAATGGGGTGAATGGGTATAAAATATGAGATAAGTCCTAGTGAAGATCTTAGAACTGTGGAAAGCTATTGGAAGATATAAAATAGGAACATGAATAGATCAAATTTGCAATTTAAGGACTTTTTGGCTGAGTATCAAATGAATCTTTAAAAAGTCCAGTTATATCACAATTTTGATAAAAGACGGGTGGGTAGTATGATCAGGAGATATTTAGCCAACCTGAAATGAGTCAAGAATTGAAAGAGCTTAGTGAAGAACAGGAGGCAGAGGAGGTGAGAAAGCAAGACAGACTTCCAGATTTCTTTCTCAAATGTGCAACTGGATTGATGGTGGTAGCATGGACTACCTGTTTCTTTTGCTGGCACTGCCTTGCAGTGCTAGTCAAATGGAATATATATACCATAGATTCTCTTAACTCCTTTCTCTATAATGTGTTTCCTTTTTTTTTTTTTTTTTTTTTTGAGATGGAGTCTAGCTCTGTCACCCAGTCTGCAGTGCAGTGGCGCAATCTCGGCTCACGGCAACCTTTGCCTCCCAGGTTCAAGCGATTCTCCTGCCTCAGCCTCCCAAGCAGCTGGGAATACAGGTGCCTGAGCTTACTACTACAAATATATATACTACTATATATATATGCACACACTACTATATGTATGTATAGATATATATACTATATATGGTAGTGTATATGTATATAGTACTACTATATATATACTAAAGTACTGTATATATATAGTACTACTATATATATACTATATATAAGTACTAAAGTATAGTACTACTTTATATATATATTTAAAGTAGTGCTACAGGCCGGGCACAGTGGCTCAAGTCTATAATCCCAGCACTTTGGAAGGCCGAGGCGGGTGGATCACCTGAGGTGAGGAGTTCGAGACCAGCCTGGCCAACATGGTGAAACCCTGTGTCTACTAAAAATACAAAAATTAGCCAGGCATGGTGGCGGGCGCCTATAATCCCAGTTACTCCAGAGACTGAGGCAGGAGAATTGGGTCCTATCCCCAGCTTGAACCTGGGAGGCAGAGGTTGCAGTAAGCCAAGATCACGCCACTACACTCCAGCCAGACTCAGTCTCAAAAAAAAAAGTAAGTGTTATGATAAAGACTCTCGTAAGGAATAACTATCAAAATTAAAATTCAGATGCATAGGATGATTTGAGAGGAAAACAAAAATTAAAGTATAAAGCAATCAACAGAGAATACCTAACATATCAAAAAACTGAAAAGCAAAGGAGGCAACCATACACAGTGGGTTGGGCGGGGGGTGTTGTTGAAAAGGCACGACTATTTTAAGAGAATGCAGAATTTTAAGGATATAAGGATGAAAGCAAAGATCTCATGCAGACCGTATTCTAAATAGGCAGGGATAGTTCTTTTCAGAGTGAGCTACACAGATAACTGATTAATACAAAGTCAGCCTGCTGCCTCCCATGTCTTTAACAAAATCCTTCCATTTCATGATCAAAATGCAAATGTAGCCAAGAGTTCTGCAATTCATATGACTTAAAGGGGGGGTTCACAAATCCTGCCATTGAGAGGAGAAATGGTACTCAAAGTTTTGAAAATTTCACTTTTGATCTCATGGGTTGATTTAAATACTGTGAAACACCACATCCCCTCTCCTTCATTTTTTGTTTTACTTCACTTTTTCATGCTCTTATTCTCTCTATAATCTTCATTTTACACCAGGTTTTCTCAGAAAAGATCTTGATGATGTAGCCAACACAAATCATCAGTTCTCAATTGTACATCAGTGGTTCCACCAGAGAGAAAATGTGAGTTTTCTATTCAAATAGGATCCTACGACCATATACATAAGGAACCTAAGTACAGCTAACATAAGAAAACAGGCTAGAAGTGAGGTCTTTTACTCTACCTTTTTCCAAGGAAACATACAAGATAGTAAATTTTTATACACACAGACACACACACACACACACACACACACATACACATGCATAAATTCACTTACAAAATAAAACTAGTAAGTGTTGATACATCGAAAAGGATAGAAAAATAGGCTGAATATTAACATTCTCAGAAAAACAGCAAGGTAGATACTGAACAAGTGAAAAATTAGATGCAAAGTCTCTAAAAATGTTAATTCTTTGAAAAAGGAACGAGCAGCCAGTGCAGAAAAAGCCAGCAGCCCTTCTGCAGGGGCTATGTAAGAAAATGAGGCCGGGTGTGGTGGCTCACACCTGTAATCCTAGCACTTTGGGAGCCCAGGTGGGTGGATCACCTGAAGTCAAGAGTTCGAGACCAACCTGGCCAACATGGCGAAACTCCGTCTCTACTAAAAATAAAAAAAAAATTAGCCAGGTGTGGTAGCGGGCACCTGTAATACCAGCTACTCTGGAGGCTGAGGGTGGGAAGAGTTGCCTGAACACAGGAGGCGGAGGTTGCAGTGAGCTGAGGTTGCGCCACTGCACTCCAGCCTGGGCAACCACAGCATGACTCCATCTCAAAAAAAAAAAAAAAAAAAAAAGCCTACAGTGAAGGAGAAAGAGATACAGGAGTTAGAATTTCATAGGGTTATCTTTTAACAGAGAGGGAAGCTGACTTAAGTAGCCTCTGGAAAACGTCTAGGCCCACTGCAAATGACATTTAACATCGATCAAACACTCATAATACAGGTGGATGTGAGTAAAAAGGAGACAAAGGAGACTACAAGAGAGATGACATCGGAAATAATATAAAAATAATTGATCATCTTTGATATATTTTTACATGGTTGTCTTATTTAAATATTCACAACTCTTGGAGGCAGGATTTTATTTTAAACAAACAGGCTCAATGTTTAAGTATCTAGTCCAAGCTCACCACAGGGTTATAAAGTGGCATTAGAGAGTAGAGAGAAGGTAATCGGCAAGACACTAATTTCGTGTTCTGCAACGCTTGTGTAGGCTCCAGAGCTTGTGTAGGCTCCAGGGCCGAAAACAGGCGACACCCATAGCACTTGGGCACTGGCGTCACCCGCTTCAAGAGGAAACTAGGATAATTCTGACGAAGGGGGGAACTTAATCATTCGCAGGATATTAAAGGCCGCCTACTTAAGTGCGAAGAACACGAGGCATAGCGGTGACCAAACACCTGGCCCCTGTCCCCGCCAGGATCCCAACCTTGGGGATCCCAACCTTGGGGACCCCCGAAGCGCCCTGCGCGGGAATCCGGTGGGACGCGGCGCGCAGGAGGGAACGGGTGTACTGGGTGGGGTGGGCGTGGCGCTGTCACCGCAGGAGATCGGGCGGGTAGGGCGGACCTGGGACGCGGGATAGAAGGGGCGCGGCATTCGCGCGAGAAGGACGCGGTGCGCAACCGGCTGACTAGGGGGCCGCAACGTCTGGCGCGCGCGACAAACTACGCAGCGGCGGAGACAACTCTCAAGGGATAGGGCCATCAGTCCTGCGGCCCTGGCAGGTCCCTTCCAAAGATCTTCGAAGATGCCGTTTGGGGCACGAAGGGGACCTGAAGTCCTCCCCAGGCTCAGCTCCGCCTGGGGGCCTTGGCTCTGGGAAGGCAGGCAACGTAAAAGGAGCGCAACTGACACTCACCGTCCATGGTCTCCCGCACCGCATTCAGATTCGCCGCCGCGGCCGCCGCCGCCCCCCCAGCGCCGCTGCTACTCGCCATGGCTAAGGCCGAGGGAGGCGGGAGAAGGGCCTGACCCGGAACTGGAGCGCCTTCCTCTCTCCCGGGCAATCACACGGCGCGTCTCCGCTCACGCCGGGCAGGCTCCGCCCCTCGCGCTCGCCGCCGGCGTGAGGCTGCGTTGATTTGAATTTGGAGCCTCGTTCCTCTGCGCGGAACGTGGAGCCAGGAGTTGCTATTCGAATTTTCTACGCGGCCTCCGTGCAATTGGTTGGTTCGCGGATGGCGGGACGACGCGATTGGCCAGTCGCTCACAAGCCCCGTGCCCTGGTTGGCCCAAGACAGCGCGGAAGCGGGGAGTTAAAGAGTCTGTGCCTGACGTGGAAGCTGGCTTGGCCCCCGGGAGCTCCCTGTAGTCGGTATTGGGGGCTTCGTTTTCTACGCACCGGTAGGTAGGTTTTTTATGGTCCCTGACCTTTCCTCCTGTCCGAATGGAGAGGTTTCTTTTCCCAGCTCCTGACTTGCCTGCCCGCTGGCCCCTGGTGAATGGGAGCAGTCAGGGAGTAGGTGTGGAAGACAGGGGCACCAGAAAGAGTGGCCACGTAGGGTGGGGGGCGACGCCTCCTCGGCGCTCCGTCCGAGGAAGCCGGCTGCATCTCAACCTTACAGAAGTAGACTCTTCTCCACCCCACCCCGCCAAGTTGTAGCCTCCTTTGATTGGAAATAATGCAGAGTCGCTTTCTATCCTGGGAGGGGTGAGGGGGAGGTCTTGGCGAAAGGAGGATTTTTGGAGGAAAGGGGATTCAAGGCAGTTAATTTCCTAGCCCCTGTCAATCATACTTCTCTGGCTAGGACTCATGTGTAAGAAAGGCACAAGCTTCTGCATCTCTTACCTGCTTGCTACAAAGAATTGTTTAATAGCAACTGTAGTTGGATGGGGTATCCGAAGAATGTTCATAGTGTTGAGACGTGAGATGATGAATTTTAAAAAAATTGTAGCTATAAGTCCTTTAGTTGAGAAGAGATTTGTGCCTGTTGTAACCTTTAGATCTGAATTCATATTTGATTGCTGCGTATAAGCCACTTCACTTCTCTGAGCTTGTTAATTCTTTCACAGAATAATATCACTAATAACTTACTGCTATAGCTTTCAAGGTTATTTCGAGGATCAGTTGAGAACATTTATATGTGATACTTTTTTCATAAGCTGTATCATAGCCCCAAGAGTGTTAGGTTTTGAGTTGTTTTTGTGACACATTTGTCGAATACATTTTAATAGGTAAAATTAATATCTATGGGACTTTGTAATTTTAACATATGTACTCTTGATTTCTCTTTAGTTTTCTCTCTGTGCTATGGGAGATGTCAAGGAATCTAAAATGCAAATAACACCAGAAACTCCAGGAAGGATCCCTGTTTTAAATCCTTTTGAAAGTCCTAGTGATTATTCTAATCTCCATGAACAAACTCTCGCCAGTCCTTCTGTTTTTAAATCAACAAAATTACCAGTAAGTTATTCCTGACTAGTGTTTACAACTAATTTTAAATGTAAATAATTACAAATAATTTTAAATGTAAACATCTGTCTTTACAAGGTAAGGAGGAAATACATGATGGAGCATATATAACTGCAATGTACTTTTAAAAATTGTAGTGTTCATTATAATCTAGTGGTTAGGTTAATAAGTTAGCTAGAAGTTTTTTTTTTTTTTAAGTTCAAGAACAACATATGTTAGCTTCCTGCAGTTGTGGGTGTAGCTACATTCTGTGGTTGATGATATAGCTGCTAATACGTTAGAGAAGAAGCTGCATCATCTAATATTCTGTTCTCACTTACCTGGCAAACATTATTTGAGTGTTGCTATGTGTCAGATACAATGCTAAGCAGGGATTACGCTGTGAACAAGTTAGGATCATTAGGCACAAATCCTTAAGGAGGTTATACTCCAATGTAGGAGTCACAAACTTTCTGTTAGGGGCCAGACAGTAAATATTTAAGCTTTACTGATCATTTGATCTCTGTCACAACTACTCACTTCTGTCTTGAATCACAAAAGCAGCCATAGGCAATGTGTAAAGAGATAAATGTTACTCTGTTCCAATACAGCTTTATTTATGGACACATTTGAATTTCATATAATTTTCACATGTCACAAGATTTTTTTTTTGTTTTTTTCTCCAACCATTTAAAACTGTCAAAATAATTCTTAGCTTGCAATCTATTATAAAAAGAAACTAACCCCTATTTTAATGTGTTAGACTAGACTATTACTCATCTAATACTAGACGAGTAATATCAGGACAGTGTGATAGGTGATTAGTGCTTAGCACAATAGTAATATGAAGGAAAAGTGTTTTTCGGGATATTAGAAAAGGCTTCATCACTTTATCTTTTTTTTTTTTTTTTGGTAGAGATGGGATTTCACCATGTTGGCCAGGCTGATCTCGAACTCCTGGCCTCATGTGATCCACCCACCTCAGCCTCCCAAAGTGCTGGGATTACAGGCATGAGCCACCGTGCCCGGGTCACTTTATCTTATTTTACTGTTACTTGCTACACTGGATAAGTTCTTTTGACCTTGGATCTTTCAACCTACCAAGTTACTTAGAAAAACTGCAAATAGGGTGGCTGTTTCTGCTACACTTTCGTATAAGTTTTACAATGAGCAGGTATGTACTAGTGGAAGGTCGAGCAGTTTATATTGAGTCATTTCATCAATCTGACCTTATGATTTCTAATTGAATCATATTAAAATTTATCTCTTGGTCTTACTAACAATAAATAATAGATTTACGGCAGCTTAATTCTCAAAGTTGGAATGTATGGCATCTTGCATTTTTAGGACTGAATTTGCCTAGAATATATTTCTAATTACAGATTAGGATTTGGATAAACCTTTGATTCAGTTGGATGGTTGAGTACAGAAAGGCAGCACTGGTTGCCATTCATAATTATTTTAAGAATCAACTATGTTATGAGCTTTTGCAGCCATCTCCAAAGTGACTAAGGACTTTGTTTAATTCCAGTTCCTTCTTAGTGAAAGTAAAGATTTTTGATAACTGTAAGAGATTTTTAGTTTTATATGGGCTTAGTGTATCACACTGATGAGTGTTAATTATGAAAGTTTTGTATCTTCATTACTCTGTTGTGATTTTTTCTAGTATTATGTAATTCCAACCCAGGTGGAATATTTTGTTATTTTAAAAGACATACAGACTGGGTGCTGTGGCTCATGCTGTAATCCCAGCACTACCAAGGTGGGCTGATGACTTGAAGTCAGGAGTTTGAGACCAGCCTGGCCAACATGTTGAAATCCTGTCTCTACTGAAAAAAAAAACCCAAAAATTAGCTGGGCATGGTGGCGGGCGCCTGTAATCGCAGCTACTCAGGAGGTTGAGGCAGGAGAATTGCTTGAACACGGGAGGTGGAGGTTACAGTGAGCTGAGATTACACCATTGCACTCCAACCTGGGTGACAGAACAAGACTCTATCTTAAAAAAAGAGAGAGAGAGATACAATTAAGTCAGTTGATCTAATATGATATGATTACCCTTTGCCATTTAATTTCATGGTAAAGTCAAATTTTAAAATACAAGCTTTAAAATATTTTTGTATTATAAACACATTGGTTAGCATTTTGATGAACTATTTTAGTTTGCCTTTACTCATAAGCTCACTTTCTTTTGTTAAGACTCCAGGGAAATTTAGATGGTCTATTGATCAACTAGCTGTAATAAATCCTGTAGAAATAGACCCAGAAGATATTCATCGTCAAGCTTTATACTTAAGTCATTCTCGGTAAGTTTTCCTTTCTTGCACTTAAGTGTAATAACACTCTCAAGTGAAGAGAGGTAGGAAATTCTAAATGTTGAGTATTTTTCTATGTAAAGATACCAGGGAGAAAAAATTTTGATGCAGATTTCTCCTATCTAAATGAATGAGTTCAAAGAACTACATTCAGAAAGATTTTCTTGCCAACAGTTCGAGATCTGGGTAGATACCTTTTTCTTTTACAGGTTACCTTTTCCCTCTGCTACTGAGGGGACAGCTCTATACCCCTAGCACTCAGTAAAGAGAAGAGCATTTTGAAATTTGCACTTTTCTACATGGTTGTGGCTTCTGCCATTAACTTGTTTTAGTTTGTCTTTTTGATGGTTTGGGGTGAAGCAAAATGCTGTTTCATTGTTATCTATGTTTGGGGAAACCTAAAATCCCCTTAAAGAGTTAAGTAGGCTTTGAGTGGAAGGGTATCCATTAGCAACAGAGCGGTTTTTAGACATCATCCAACTGTAACAATTCACTTGGAATCTGAATTACATTTTCTAGAATTCTGCATATCACCCAGTGCAGTCTTACTTGTCACTGTGTTGTTTAGGTTTCAAAGCACTAAGGTACTGCAGATTTAGTTTTTTATTACAAAGTATAAGGTCATATTATTCATTTGTAGTTTTAGGGACTCTTGTTTATATGTCTTATAGTCTGATTTTTTAATATTTGAAAAAAATCAAATACATGGTATGACCAGATTTTAATTTGCTGTCCTAAGGTAGACACGTTGTTAGTCCAAAATAAAGGATAATCCTTTTCCCTTTGACTTAAGAATTCAGTCACACAAAGTTGCACACATATTGAAATGTTCTGGTGAATACTTACTGGCTTTTCTCCTCCATCTTTTTGCTTGGTAACATGATGACCATTCATTCATAAAATTAATGTCCATCCAGAGTGTTAATAGGAAGGGAACAGAATGAGGATAAAGCATGAAAGAATTTTAACTTCAATTTAAATAATACCTTTGAGGCTGGATGTAGTGGCTCACATCTGTAATCCCAGCACGTTGGGAGGCTGAGGCAGGCAGATCACTTGAGGTCAGGAGTCCAAGACCAGCCTGGCCAACATGGTGAAACCCCATCTCTACTAAACATACAAAAACATTTAGCCGGGCGCAGTGGTACACACCTGTAGTCCCAGCTACTCGGGGGACTAAGGCAGGCGAATCGCTTGAACCTGGGATGAAAAGGTTGCAGTGAGCTGAGATTGTGCCATTGTACTCTAGCCTGGGGGACAGAGCAAGACTCCATCTCAAAAAATAAATAAATAAATAAATAAATAAATAAATAATACCTTTGAAAGAGAAAGTGAGAATATCTAAAAACAAAGTCCAAATTGGTGACTAATTTTTTGTTTCACACGAACTTAATTATGCTTAATTATTTTGTCTCATTTTTTCAATATATTGAATGATGGACAATTATTATATTGATCAGTCAAGAGATATTGAGTACTGTGAGGGACTGTAAGAAACACTGAAGAAGTGCAGGATGTTAAGAGTCAAGAGTCAAAAATATAATTAGAACAAAGTTGTAACACAACGCTTCTGTACTTACTACTAAATGATATATTGTCTGCAAAGGTTTATAAAGATAATCTTGGTGTCTCTTAGTACATAGATTTATTATATAGAAGAAGGGAAAAGAGTGGGAAAATATTCTAATTTAATTTAATTTATTAATATAATTCAATGAATGGTTATGGCTTCTACCAAGGATTGTCAATATATTCTTAACAGAGCATCTTGTTTCATCCTTAGAAACAGGCAATGTCTTTCAGTATTTCTTCTTACATATTAGCCCTCTACTTCAATTTTTCCCATCCTATTCATGCCACCATCCACACAGAAAATTATAACTGTAAAGCATACCAGTGTAAGCCAGTGAGTCTTGGCCACGTAGGTGACCAGTCCGGAGGTCCCCTTTCCTTTGCCACCCTGCAAAGGCTCAACATTCAGGCCACACCTGTACCCATATGCATCATACTGGTGTATGCTGGTCAGGGTGCTCTCCCCTGGATGGCTTCTTAGAATCCTCTTTGATCTGACTCTAGAATATTTGGCCACATTGATTTTTACTGTTTCCAGCAATCACCTGAGTATTTCAGGTTCTCAAAGTCCCTCTGATGAAGTAGCAAAAGGTTTCTGAACGCAGTAATCCTAGTTCAGAGCTTACTTGCTATTTGCTAAGCTTATTATGTGCTGCCATTTTGACCTGGTTAAGACCATGACAAGATCAAGAGAACCATTGATAAGATGAAGAGCCATAAGATGAAGAGCCATTTTGTTATCCTCAAAATGGCTACTGTTCAAGCTGGGATGTGTGGGTTGATACTGTAGTTTATTTTCTCATAATTCTCCCACTTGAAAAATCTACTTAATTTCTGAAATGTGTACATTCTCATATGAGCTTTATTAAGCCATGTGCAAGTTTATATGTAAAAAAAAATTCACACCCTGGAATACTGTGTAGCCACGAAAAGAATGAGATCGTGTCCTTTGCATGGACATGGATGCAGCTGGAGGCCATTATTCTTAGCAAACTAACACAGGAACAGAAAACCAAACACCTCATGTTCTCACTTAGAAGTGGGAGCTAAATGATGAGAGCACGTGGACATATAGAGGAGAACAGTACACACGGGGGCTGGTGGAGGGTGGAGGGTGGGAGGAGGGAGATCAGGAAAAATAACTGATGGATTCTAGGCTTAATACCTGGGTGATGAAATAATCTGTACAACAGACCCCCATGACACAAGTTTACCTGTATAAGAAACCTGTATTTGTACCCCTGAACTTAAAGAAAAAATTCTGAGACAAAATAATTGTAAATTATAACAAAAATATGTCTTACCAATTTATTGATGGAAGGCAAGCATTCTTTCCTGTAATAGAATAAAGAATTGGTCCTGGAAGGCTAACTGCTGAGTCCTTGGCAAGTATATGCTTTGTGCTTGGGACCCGAAATTTTATATTAAATCTTGTAGCTGAGAAGTTTATGTTGCAGTAATTGCAGATTGTATCAAAGTGAAAAAAAAGAATTCATTTGGAAAAAATGTTATATTGTCAATGTTTTATTTCAGATTTAATATTTTTGACTGTTTAGAACTGTGATAACTATCCTCATCTATTTTACAATAAAAGTTGATTCTAAAATTATTGCCATGATAAACTTGTTATAATTGAAGAGAAAAAATTTGGACAATTTTTAGATGTATGTTGAATTAAATACTTCTTAACTTGTATTAAGGGACAAAGTTTATCAAATTTATATTTTTAAAAGCAATTTAATATCAATGTAAGTCTTTTGAAATAAAGCATCATTCCATTCAAACTTTGAATGGAAAAGAGGGATGTAAGCCTAATAGCTAACTGTTGAATTTCAGAATACTGCTATTTACTAAATGTTACAAGATACCACCAGTATTTATTATAAAGTGAGCTTAACATTTGCCAGTTTGCAGTGGAGGGAGATTATTTCTTTGAAAGGTTATTATTTTAAATGTTCATAAGCTTAAGTAATAGCATGGTTATTTTTCTTCTTTATCTTTGTATAGAATAGATAAAGATGTGGAAGACAAAAGACAAAAAGCCATTGAAGAGGTAACTTAAACTGTTACTGATCATTAAACCAGTTAAGCATCAATTCTGCATGTACATCACTTCTTTTAGGAAGACATTCTTCAAATCCTTCACTGTCCCATCTCCCCACAAAGCCCTTCACAGTCCCAACTATATAAAGCACCCTTCTGTACTGTCCTAAGACCTATAATTTCCAGCTGTCCCAGTATCTTGCATAGTACTTGTATACTATTGTAATGATCAGTTTAGTGTTTCTCTCCCCTAGATGCAATCTTTTTTGGCCAATACTGTACTTCATCCTTTCATTCTCAGGACCTAGCACAATCTGTCTTCCTTGTGCCTTCAAAATATTGATTAGCACAAATTTGTTTCAAGTTGGAGTTTACGTAGAGGAAGTTGAATATTCTCAGGCCTTCAGAGTCTAGATTGGCATTGGGAATGGCTTTATCTTTTTTTGTTAATACTTTGGATTTTTAAGACATTCATGAAATAAAATCTCTTACTGTTAAGCAGGAAAGGTATAGGTAGGCTTTTAAAAAAATAAAAATAAGTTTTTTGCTTTTTTTCTGTCTGTTCAACTGCCTCTCTTAGGATCTAAATAAGGGTTATTATTATTATTTTTCATTTTTGAGATGGAGTTTCACTCTTGTTGCCCAGGCTGGAGTGCAATGGTGTGATCTCGGTTCACCGCAACCTCCGCCTCCCAGGCTCAAGTGATTCTCCTGCCTCAGTCTCCCGAGTAGCTGGGATTACAGGCATGCACCACCACACCTGGCTAATTTTGTATTTTTAGTAGGGGCGGGGTTTCTCCATCTTGATCAGGCTGGTCTCAAACTCCCAACCTCAGATGATTTGCCTGCCTTGGCCTCCCAAAGTGCTGGGATTACAGGCGTGAGCCACTGTGCCTGGCCCAGCATCTAAGTAAGGGTTATTTACCTAGTTCTTTCCTCAGAAAGTCTTTATGTGATGGCAGCATTTCTGATTTTTCCTTTTCCGCCCCTCTAGCCCCCTCAACCCTCCTCTATTCCTTAGCCATACTTGGCTCTTCTGTACCCCAAAAGACTGTTTACTCCTGCCAAACATTACCTACTTATTTATCTATCTAGTAACTGCACAGTTTTCATTCTGACTCAATCACTTGGTTCTTCCCCACCTGAATATTCTCAGACTCTCGAAATTTCCAACATTTTAGAAAAATGCTTTCTTTAAGAATCCTTAATTTTAAAGGGAAACCCAGCAGGTAAACTTAAGAAAATATGTTTCTTTTCAATATATATTTTTGAAAATAGAATAAACATATGCTTATAGTAAAAACAAAAAGAAAAAATATAAAAAGCCTCCTGTTTCCCCATCCCACTTCATGAGGGTAATGACTATAACATTCCTTATGTATACTTTCAGATTAATTTTGTGTATTTAATAGCATATGTCCTTAAAATATTTTTGACAAATAGGATTATCATTCTCATACTGCATCGTCCTTTTTTTGCTTCATGATTTTTCTTAGAAATTTTTGATAACCAGCATATACAGATTTTTACATTCTCTTAGCAACAGCATAGTAACCTAGCCCCTATTGGCAGATGTTTAAATTGTGTTGATTATTTTTCTGTCACAAATAATGCTGCAGTGATTTGAATATATATCTTTATATTCTTGAAATGGACTTAGTAAGTCAGAGGCTTTGTGAATTTTCAGTTTCAGTAGATTTTACCATATTACCTCCTAAAAGGTTATACCACTTTATACTCCTGATTACAGTGTGACGCTGCTCAATTTTCCATATCTCCAATATTGATTATTATCAGAGTTCTTAATTTATTCTACTCTTATTACTTTAAAAATGATCTTTTTTGTGTTTGTATTTCTTTACTTTTGAGTTAATTTATGCATCACTTTGTAAGTTTATCTGTCCTTTAATTTTTTTTCTGGTAATTGTCTTTGTCTGCCCCGGTCCACCTTTTTTTTTTTTTTTTTTAATCGTCGTAGATTCATGGGTAATTTAGTTAAGAAAATTGGCTCTTTGTCATATGTGTAGCAAAATATGAAGAAAATGTGTTTGGTTACTTGCAAAACCTAGGGAAGGGAAAATACTGCGTTAGAAATGAAAGAGGAAAGAAAAGTATCCAAATGCTCTATCTCCATTTGAATATACTGGCCAGTAGTGTGCTGGTAAATGTTTAACAACTGGCTCTCTGGTCATGGAAGGAGTATGATTTATAGCGACTGCTGCTATCCGTAGTGTAAGTACTCCAACCATGGCCAATTTCAAGCTACTGGTGTGACATCACTGAATGGAAAAGGAAGAATAGTGTGGCACACCATTATATTTAGGAATTCCACCATATAGCTACAAAAGACATTATTAACCTCAAGAGCACAGATGTTGATAAATGTATAAAATAATTAGCAAGTGGTGAGTTTTGAATATTTGTTACCTTTATTTTTAATATATTTAATTGAAAGTTTACATAATTTTATTTTTAATATTGGTTTTAACAACTGGTGCACAGAATTCTTGAAAATTTAATAATTAGATCTTGAGAGCCAGAACAAACAAGCCAGCTTCAGTGCCACCATTCATACTGGCCTCCTTGCATATGTCTGTCTTAATATATTCCTTCCCTTTTCATCCTTTTTTTTGTAACCCCATCAAAAAAAACCTGGGAAAGAAATTTAAAATACTTTGTCTATGATTAATCCTCTTAGTTTAGTTTGCAAGTTTCAAATTTAACTGGTTGATTTGAAATATTAAGATTCCTCTTCTTATATACTTTAAATTTCTTCCATTTTCCCTTTGGTCATTTGTGCTTTTAAGTATTAAAATTTTTGCATACAATTATAAAGTTAGTATATAACATGTTTAATAGTTATTTGGAAAAACACAGGTACTTTCTCACATTTTGGAGGAATTTATGCCTAATTGTATGACTTTAATTTTCCTAGTTTTTCACTAAAGATGTCATCGTACCCTCTCCTTGGACTGATCATGAAGGGAAACAGCTTTCACAATATCATTCCAATAAATGTGAGTGTACTAAAAATGATATGAATAAAAATCAAAGTGCCAGTGTATCTGCTTTGTAAGGAGCTTGCTTTAAAATTCTGGATAACATAGAATTTAACTCCATTTAGGGTTGGAATTAAAAATTTGACTAAAATTTATTGAATTTTTTTTTAGCTGTTCTATTCTGAATTTAACTTTTTCTTCATGACTATTGTGAATGTCAGTTAAAATGATGGTTATAGAGAATCCATAGATGAAGAAATAGTTGGTATTGAATATAGAGATGAGTTGTTAATGACTTTAGCAGTATTTTGAAGGTTAATATTTTAAATAAAACCCTAAATTGTGTTACCTTTTGCTAATTTGCTGATTTCTTATAAAGGTAAAGAAAGGATGAAGACTTAATATGACCTCTGGGACAGTGTATTATTGCTGAGTATTTGCAAAATTACTAAGGAAATTAAAGGGAAGCCTGTAAGCTTATCAAATATCTTTCTACCTCTAGGCATTGGTTGTCATATATTTGTTCTCACTGCTCTTCGGGTTCTAAGGCAGTATTCAGGCATCACTTGTATATATGCATCCCTCATCACAGTGGAATTACACTGTCTATTGTAGTACACCTTAATTATGCTCTCAGTATAAAAGGAAATATTTGTTCCATTCTTTATCCAAAAAAAAAAGCATAATAATACAACAATAATAGGTAAGCTGGGTTAGTACTTTCTCTATGCCTGGACAGTGCTAAGTGCTTTCAGTAATTTCTTATAACTCATATGAACTAGGTGCAGTTATTGGCCCCATTTTATAGATAAGAAAACCTAGTTTTAGAAAGGTGAGAGCATTTGTCCAGGGTTACAGAGATGATAAAAGTGAGAAAACGTGGATTCAAAATGAGGCATTCTCATCAGATACTGTATTCTTAGCCATTATGAATTAATGGTAGCATGCAGTAGTAGATGGAAATCTGGATTGTAAAACTTCCCACTTATATAAACCAAACAGGTGACTTTGATCAAATTATTCAATCTCTTTGTAAAATAAAAGGATTGAACTAGAGTTGTCCGTTGTCATCCCTCCTAGCTCTAAAATTTGTGTGTCCAAGGTGACATTCTCATAGATACTAGTTTTTCACCCCCAGATTCTTTACTACTGGATTTTTTCAACAGATGAATCAACCTTCTTAAGTGATTTTTTAAATAACATTTTGTATTCCAAGTATCCTGTTTTAGTTCAAGTGATGCAAGATCTGGAAGATGCTAAAAATACTTTAGACTCTTTGAAACCTAATCAAGCCCACAATAACAGTGCAGTGGTTAATAGGATAGGCTCCAGAGCTGTGCTGTTTACTGTGTTGTTGGGAGACAATTCTCCATAGGTCTCACATTTCTGCACACCTTTCATGGGGCGGCAGGGACAGGTTCTGTTCCGAACTATCTTTTCAAGGGTGTTCGTCTTGTGAACATCCTTGGAAGGCAGAGATACCGTGTCCCACCAGGGCAGAGGGTAAGTTTGTTTTGCTGTCCAGTATAAGAAAGATGATGTCTCCCTCTAGAGCAGATTTGTTTGCAGTCTCTTACAAAAGAATGGGATTTCCTAAGCTGTGTGTGAAAACCCACTGTGTGTCCACCAGCCACCTGGGTATTTTAATTTAGAATCTGTTAAGAGAGCACCCCTCCCATGATTAGGAGAGACACAAGATGGAAATAAAAATTTTATTACTTACAAGTCCTAGGAGTACACAGCATGCCTGAACACGACACATGGAGGTCAGGGAGAGAGAGAAAGGGACCCATGGACCAACGCCTTTATTGGGTCCAGGGCATTATCCAAACAGGGTTTTAGTTGGTGGGTTTAAAGCAAGCAGTCTTGCATTGAGGAGGTCACACAGTGACGGAGAGGTAGTCACTGTGGCATGTCTGTATAGTCCATGTGAGGTATGAGGGTCGGGGGGTCAGTCAGGTAGACCGTATGTAGCTGTCCCGTAGGGAGGTGGTTAGCAGGAGAAATTTATATAAGGCGGATATCTGGATCAACCACATTGAGGTATAGAACTGGGAACTGTGTCAGGGGTGAATGAGCCCTGCTTTTTGTATGAGACAGTCCAACTTGTATGCACAATACAAGAATTCACTGCCCTGGGCTGTTTCATGTCACCTTCTTGGCACTCGTGGGCAAAGGGAATTAATAGGAACGTTAAGTTCATGCTGCCTGCTGTGCTGAAAATAATGAAGTCCTTTGTCTTTGCCCCCAGAAGCCTCATGTCTGTAGCCAGCACCAGTGGAACTTTGACATGTTCACCTGTTAGTTGGCAAGTTGGGTAGAATCTTAGACCCTTCATAGTTCTTGACAGTTGTGGCCACGTGTGACTATTTAAATTTAAAGTTAAATTTAAAAATGGAGTTCCCCATTCACAATATTCACATTTCAGGTGCTCAATAGCCGTGTGGATATCGAGTAGTATACATAGAGAACATTTCCATCGTCCCAGAAAACGTTCTATTGGGTGCTACTTTAGGGCCAAGGTTGGCAGCCCTTAACTGTAAAGGACTCAATAATAAATACTTAAGCCTTTACTGACCACACAATTTCTATTGGAACCACTCCACTCTACTGCTGTACCACAGAAGCAGTCGCTGACAATATGTAAATGAATGTAAGTGTGTACTGGTAAAACCGTATTTACAAAAATAGGTGAAAGGCCAGATTTGTACCGTGAAGCATAGTTTGCTGACCCTTACTCTAGTGTAGTATTATCTATGTTCGAATTGTACCCAGAAAAGCTCACTAGCTGTGTGACTTTAGGTGAGTTACTTAGCTTTTCTGTGCCTCAGTTTCCTTATCTATAAAGTGATGGTTACTGTGGTGCCTCTAAGATCATGTACCTAGCACATGGTAAGTGTTTGGTTATTTACCTAAAGATTAACAAAGAAAATGATGAATGAGGGGAAAAGTGGTTTTGTTTATACATGTTAGCTTGTGCTGGTAGCATTTACTATTATTAATATTTATGCAGCAAGGTGCTTCAGCGCATATACTCATGTGTTTTTTTTATGGACTTGAGTGAGAATTTCCCTGGGATATATATGCAGGTAGAGGATTTCTGAGTTATAGGATATATCTTTACCTAATCTGACTACATAGTATTAGAGTGCTCTCTAGAATATCTGCACAGTCTGCACAGCCCCAGCAGTCCCTAGGGTTCCTGTGTCCCAGCATCCCTGCCTGCCCTTGGCATTATCCAGCTTTTACATCTTTGCCTTTCCTATAGGTTATTTGACATTCTAAATGATTGTTTCAGTTTTCCTTCTGTCTTCATAGACTAATGACCTTTGAAATTTCATAGAAAATGTCTATTTGTATTTCATTGATATGTTTCAGTTGGAGTTGTTAACCTTTTTTTTTCCTGTTAATTTCTAAGATATCATATATATTGCAGTTATATTGGTCTTAAACATTTCAAATGTTATCTCCCATTCTGTCATATGTATATTAATGTTTGTTCTTGATATCCTGGGTTGCACAGAAATTCTTATTTTGGTGCAATCAAATCCATCGATTTTTTTTCCTCATTTGATTGTGGTCTTAAATTTGTCTAAGCCCTTCTAGGGGAAACAACCAAAACACTTGGAATAGAGTTGAAAAGTGATATGATAATGTTGCTGTAGGTGTCTTTCTGGTCTGAAGAGGGCAAGGAAGGCATGCTGACAGAAGATAAAATTTAAGCTGAGATTTGAGTCAGACTCTTGAAATGCAGGGGAGAAAAGGCAGGGAGGACAGAGCATAAGATAATACCTAGAGATGAGAGAGACACCTGTTTCTGGTTTGTTTGTTTTAGGTACTCAAATAACATTTAGTTAGATGGCAACCATGCTAAAGAAATAGATATGGTTTCGAAGGGCTTTGTAAGCCATTGAAGCGTTTAGATTTTATCCTAAAGACTATTGCAGGGTTTTAGGCAGAGAGAGTATTAATTACATCTGTCTTGTAGAAGGTCACTCTGCATGCGATGACAAAGTCATCTGCATCCAAAATTTTCTTTATTTACCCATTTTGATAGTATTTAACAGGGAACTTTAACTTATTCAGCAACCCACTTACCCATTTTAAAATTTAGGATTGTTAGGTTACTGTACTCTATTTTGTTGTTTTATTTTAGAATTCCTGAGTTGTTTCTGGTTTTGGGGGCGGGGGGGGGGCGATTGTTTAGTCCCCTTGCTTTTTCTTCCTTTTTATCTTGCTTATATTAGTCTTTTTTGACATGGTTTTAGTTTTTGAGTTTTTTTAATCTGGAGATTTTTCACCTTATAAAACTTTAGAGTTAAAATAATTTGCACCCGTATTTTTAACTCTTGCTGTGAAAGAAACTGTATGGTTTTATGGATGAAATTTCAGGTTTTGTCCAAATAATCTGGCATTTTAATCTGTTGAGGACATTGAGGATAGATAAAAGGTATCCCTGACCTTTTAAGGTTGACATCATGAAGAGTAACCATCATTTCCTTAAAAAAAATATATTACTTTGGGATTCATCAGTCCTACTATTGCATATCTATCCAAAGGAACTGAAATTAGTATTTCAAAGAGATATCTGCACTCTCATATTTATTGCTGCACATTAATCACAACAGCCAAGATATGGAATCAACTTAAGTGTCCATCAACAGATGAATGGATCTTTTAAAATGTATATATACACACATATATATGTGTGTATATATGTGTGTGTATATATGTATATACACACACACACACACAGTGGAATACTATTCAGCCTTATAAAAGGAAGTTTTGTCATTTGTGACAACATATCTGAATCTAGAGGGCATTATGCTAAGTGAAAAAAGCCAGGCACAGAAAGACAAATACTGAATGATTTCATTTATATGTAGAATCTAAAAAAGTCAGACTCTTAGAAGTAGAGAATAGAGGGGTGGTTACCAGACAGTAGGGAGGAGGGGTTGTGGGGGAGATATTGGTCAAAGGGTACAAAGTTTCAGTTAGACAGGAGGAATAAGTTCTGGTGATCTGTTGGCACAGGCAGGTAACTATAGCTGCTAATGAGGTGTCATACATTTCAAAATTGCTGAAACTGGATTTTAATTGTTCCCACTACAAAGAAATGAAAAATGTTTGAGGCAATGGATATGTTAATTAGCCTGATTTTCTCTTGTCACAGTGTATACATGTATTGAAACATCACATTGTACCCCATAAATATATACAATTATTTAAAGAAAAATGTAAAAAAAGTATTGCTTGGTGCCTCCTTATTTGCTGTGGTAATCCTTTAGTTTTATCCTTGTATTCCCTCAAAGGTAAAAAGATAATAGAAACATGCCAAAATATATACTTATATATGCAGATTTTTTTTAATGTTGCAAAGTAAGTTCCCACTTTCTTAATTTTTTACTCTGGAAAAAGTCATGCTAAAGCAAATGAAGAGTATAAAATGTAGGATTTTTCACTTAAAATATCTTACAGGCACTAACGTAAATAGTGACTCTCCAGTTGGAAACAAGCTGACCATTCATTCTGAGAAAAGCAATGGTGAGTATGAATACAATTTGAAAAGAAGTATGTTCCACATTAAGCTAAATTGGATTGTAAACCCAGTTCAGGTTGTAACACTTTACTCTGGAATTGAATTGTTTCCTTTTTTTTTTTAAATTTATTTTTATTTTTTTGAGACAGGGTCTTACTATCACCCTGGCTGGAGTGCAATGGTACAATCAAGAGCTCACTGCAACCTTGACCTCCCGAGCTCCAGTGATCCTCCCACCTCAGCCTCCTCAGTAGCTAGGACTACAGGCGCCCGCCACCACACCTGGCTAATTTTTGTATTTTTTGTAGGAGACAGCGTTTTGCCATGTTGCCCAGGCTGGTCTCGAACTCCTGAGCTCAAGCGATCCACCCGCTTTGGCTCCCCGAAGTGCTAGGATTACAGGCGTGAGCCAGCAAGCCTGGCCTGTTTGGATTTTTTGAATGAGCTGCATAATAACCATATGAGAGCTGACCTTTACAAATAAGTATAGTAGAACAGGTGCATCCAGCCGTGTTTTAGAAATGGCTGTAGTGTTTTGTTTTCTTGTTCAAAGCATGTGAATTGATTTCTGGTCTTGGAAAGCATTCTTTTGAAAATTGGTTAATGTGAGAAATCTCCCCCCAGATATAGGCTGGCTTCCTTTTCAAGTGCCAGTACCAGAGCCAGGAGTTAACTTTTACTATTAACACGTTTACACTAGTGGCAGAGAGTGTGGGAAACCACTTCTAGAAAGATGTGGCAGGGTATGTAATAGAATGCAGAAATAGAATAATTCCATAATTCCGTGTGGCTCGAACATCACGGGGAGATGGTTGACTGGGCAGCACATGCTGAATTGCATATCGTATACTTCCATTGATTTATCCCATGTTTGAATTTATTTATTTATTTTCTTGTTTCCAGCTGCTTGTCAGACATTGCTGTCTCTTCCTGTGGATTTTAATTTAGAAAATATATTAGGTAAATACTGTATTTGTTTAAACCTTTAATAACTTGAACCAAAGGTTTCGTTTGGCTGGCTTTTTGTAAATGGTAACATGGGAAATATGTGGCAGTACCTCTTTCTAAAGAAGTGGGGAAACTGTCCTGAAATTTCTCTTTTTCTTGAACATGGTTTGAATTAGCCTTATTATCATAATGAACTTTATTACTATAAGTAATATATAGACAGAAACTATAAACAGAAACTATAAACATTTGATTGGTATTATACTCACAATGTAGCACTTAAAAACTAAGGAATAATTTAAGATGTAAAACATCACATATGCAATTAAACTCCCTCTTTTGGGGAAAAAATTCAAACATGAAGTGCATGCTGGCTTCTGAAAAGTTGAGTAACAGAAGTATAATTGCTCTTTAAAATGACTAGCTTTGCCTTTTCTCCTATTATTAAATATAGGTGACTATTTTAGAGCTGATGAATTTGCAGATCAATCTCCTGGAAACCTCAGTTCTTCATCCCTCAGAAGAAAGCTGTTTTTAGATGGGAACGGAAGCATCTCTGACTCCTTACCTTCAGCTTCTCCCAGAAGTCCTCATAGTGGTGTTCAAACATCACTTGAGATGTTTTATTCAATAGATTTGTCTCCTGTAAAGTGTAGGAGCCCCTTGCAGACACCAAGTTCGGTGAGAAGTATACTAAAAAGCAGTTGGGTAATTTGCTGTCAAGCTTGTCCAACCCACATTATTTTGTTGTTGTTCTATCTTAGGCTTTCCGCAGCCTGAAGCCATGGTTTTTGGTTTCTGTCTCTAGTAATAAGTGGAAAAGAGGGAAGAGGAAGGGCCTTTACTGGCCCAACCAGAAACAGAAACTAAGAACTCATGACTGTATTCTCTCCCCTGGACACCCCTGTGAGATGTAGTTGGACCGAGCTGCCCAGATTGCTTTCAGAAGGAGGGATGGTTGTCTTTTGAGTATTATGCTTCACAGAAACTAACTCTAGTTCATATGTTATCATTAGTCATAGGGATGTTTAGGTCAGACTCTCCAATTTTGTATTTAGATGTGTACAGGATGACTGGATTTATCATGAGTCTCAAGGAAATTCAGCATAGGTTATTTACTAACGTATGTGAGATTTACAGTATATTACAACTGGCTTGGCATTAACAGTAAATTATTTAAACGTTTTTCACAGATGGTTGTTTAGTGTGAAACTTAATGGTTTGTTCAAATACAATGTGTTTGTATTTTGACTAACATATTCAGTACTATTTCAGAATTTTTGTAGCAATCTTCTTAGTTGTCCTTGTTGCAAGGTGTCTTTTGGTGGTTCTTGTGAACTCTTCCTAGTTTATAAGTGTGTTTTGAAGACCATGATAAATAGCATGCAGCATAAGAGTTAAGGAAGAGAACCATACACATTTATTTACTATCTAATTTTATTACAGGGGCAGTTTTCTTCTAGCCCTATTCAGGCTAGTGCAAAAAAATACAGCTTGGGAAGCATAACTAGTCCTTCACCTGTTTCTTCACCCACTTTCTCACCAATTGAATTTCAGATAGGAAAGACCCCACTCTCAGGTATGTCTCATACTGAAATACCTAGTTAAAAGTTTTATACTATCAATATTTGTTATTACAGAGATTCTTTTAATTTGTCATAATGATAGAGCTCAAAATGATCACTAACCTTCTAATATTTAGAAACTTTAAATTTTAAATAAAAGACCAATTTACCTTCAAAGGCTGAAATTCTCAACCAATTTCTACTGTAGTGTTAAATACGGTTACTTTAATTAGCAATATATACATCAAACACTATCAAAAGAAATATAGCAATTTTAGAGACAAGTTGGTTTCATATGCCTTCTGACCTGTAGGTTTAGACTTTGGTAATATTCACATTTTGTATAGGTATATTTGATTAAGGTTTTTAATGTAAACATGATGTGTGGAAATTTACACATTTCTCTCTGCAATACATGAATTTCTCTTTGAAAAAATTATAGCACTTTTTGAAAACTACTCACAGTTTTTAAAAACTTCTTAGTACAAAAAATTGGAAAAGTGAAAACTCTGTTTTGCTTGTCTTTGTGTATATATGCATATACACATACGGTTGCATACATGTACATACATGTATATAGATGGTTCTAGATCCTGCTGTTTTCACAAAGCATTCTATGAGTATTTTCATAGATTGTTCAAGTCATTTATAATTGTCTCAAAGCACAACTTTGAATTGCTATATATTTCATATGAATGCATCATTTGTTTTCAACCACTGATAAACATTTAAATTTTTCTAAGTTTTCTTTGTCACAAAACTAATATCTTTATGTATACATGATATTATACATGTTTATATCCTTAGATTAAATTCTCAGAAGTGAACTTATTTGGTCAAAGTGGGTGAATGTTTTTAAGGCTTTTGATGAATCTTGCCAAAGTTTCCTCATAAAAGTTTGTACCAATTGAAATTTTCATCAGTGGTTTGTAAGAAAGTCATTTTTTCCCAGCGAGAATCACTGCTATGATTTTTGATGTTTACAAATTTGGCATATTACAAAAAGATCTCTCACTGCTTTAAATTTTGTATTTTTGGTCACTAATGACATTAAGCTCTTCCCAAATATTTATTGTCATTTATGGTTTTTAGGGGGAATTGTTAGTTCAAACCAATGTTACTATTAAATGAATGACCTTCCTTTGCTTTAACTTTCATATTTTTATTATTTTATGTGGCTGAACACTTTTCATTTGCATGTTTACCATTGGAAAGGTTGTTTATGTGCTTCTGTCCATTTTTAAAACTTTTTATTAAGCTAATTAAGTTACAAAAAGTATTTTTTAAAGTTTTAAAGCATTTTTATCATTCTGATTATCATTGTTAGGCTCTTTATTGTTGCAGATATTTTCCAGTTTTTTGTTTGTTTTTTCGTGTTGCTTATGGCATTTTACATAAACACATGTATTTTCACATTTTTCATTTGCCAGGTACAGCTGTTAAGTTGTAGGTTTCAGCTGATTTGCTAGGGATTTTCATTGTATATGAACAATTTTAGTACAATAGCAATATACTCATAAGCAAATAATTCTCAGTGAGTAAAATAATTTAATTAAAAGAGAAAGTGACCAGATGCGATGGCTCACACCTGTAATCCCAGCACTTTGGGAGGCTGAAGCCAGTGAATTGCTTGAGCCCAGGAGTTCAAGACAAGCCTGGGCAACATGGTGAAACCCCATCTCTACAAAAAAAAAAACAAAAAACAAAACAGAAATTAGCCAGGCATGGTGGAACGCCTGTAGTTCCAGCTAACTTGGGGCTGAGGTGGGAGGATCACCTCAGAGTGAGCCTGGGTGACAGAGTGAGACCATATTTTTAAAAAAGAAGAAAAAAAAGACAGTGCCAAAGAAATTATTTTTTAAGAGCCTCATCCTGCTTATTAAGACACATCCATTTGTGCTATTGTTTTTGACATCAGAATTTCACTTTGGTAAACAATACAACTGTTAGAGAAATAGTTTTTCCTGGCATGAAACATGATTACCATTTAGTACTGACTTTTCCATTTTCATGTTTTTATGACATGATTTTTTTCCCTTCCCACCTTTCAGAACAACGGAAGTTTACTGTTCATTCTCCTGATGCTTCATCTGGAACAAATTCTAATGGGATTACTAATCCGTGTATCAGAAGTCCTTATATAGATGGCTGCTCGCCAATTAAAAATTGGTCTCCTATGAGACTTGAGATGTATAGAGGTGGTACTCAGTATCGGACCTCACTGATTCAGATACCTTTTACTCTTGAGACTCAAGGTGAAGATGAGGAAGATAAAGAGACTATTCCTTCCACAGATGTCTCATCACCAGCCATGGATGCTGCGGGAATACACCTACAGCAGTTTAGTAGTGAGGCTTCTACACATGGTACACATTTGGTTGTGACTGCCGTGTCTGTTACACAAAATCAGTCCAGTGTTTCCGAGAAAGAATTAGCACTGTTGCAGGATGTTGAAAGGGAAAAAGACAATAACACTGTGGAAATGGTTGATCCTATAGAGATAGCAGATGAGAACACTTGGATTAAGGAGCCGGTTGATAATGGCAGTTTACCCATGACTGATTTTGTGAGTGGCATTGCCTTCAGTATTGAAAACTCTCATATGTGCATGTCACCTCTTGCTGAAAGCAGTGTCATTCCTTGTGAAAGCAGTAACATTCAGGTAAGGTATTTAGTATTCTATAGCCCCTTCCTCACTGCCTTGGTGTTCTTTATCCTTTCTTTTGTAAGATTATAGTGTAAGAAAGATAATGGATTAAACATGAGGACTATTATATAATATTTTTTAAAAATATCAATACCAAGTGATATGAGTAAATTTATTTTAATATGACTGATAAGTCATATTTTATATTCACATTAACTGATATTTATATGGAGTAGGAAAAGATGATGGCAGAAAAGGAATTAGCCTGCTCTAGAGAAATAATTCCTGCTAGCATCAGGCAGAATTCATCACTGTTTTATGTGGATCCAGTCCCCCAAAACATGCAAGGTCTGGTATAGTATTTGTATTCTAAAACTAAAATCATTTTTGTTTTTCCTTTATGTGATTTAGGGGGGATAAACAGAGTTTAGAGCCCCTTTTTTTTGGTGGGGGGGTTTGAGATGGGGTCTCACTCTGTCACCCGGGCTGGAGTGCAGTGGCGTGAACTTGGCTCAGTGCAGCCTCCACCTTCCGGGTTCAAGGGATTCTCCTGCCTCAGCCATCTGAGTAGTTGGGATTACAGGCGTGAGCCACCGTGCCCGACCTTAGAGTTTTTTTATGTATGCATTTTTGTACCTTTCTTTTAGAAATGTGATTTATAGCAACATTTTTCATGAAATTATACATTTCCAATTTTGCAATGTCTCCAACAACTGGAAAACCTGATTCATTTGACAGATACATATACTTCATAATCAGCACTTTGGAAAGGCATTTGTTCCATTCATTTTTGTGTTCTTTGAGCTGAGAATTTTGAAGGAACTTCAAATATCAGAAGGGGATAGCAATAACATCTAACACTGATGTAGCATTACTATATGCCAAGTCCTATTCTGAGACCTTTACATGTTTTAATTTGTTGAATCTTTACAGCAATCTTGTGAGGTATGTATACTGTTATCCCTGTTTTACAGATGAGGAAACTGAGGGTCAGAGAGGTTAAGTAAATTACCTAAAGTTTCTATACAAGTAGTAAGTGGAAGAGCTGAGATTTGATCCTGGCAGTCTGGCTTTAGAGTCCATGTTGTTTAATCCAAAAGTTAATACTGACTCATAATAATAGCTAATACTCACATGGTATTTTGATATACCAGGCATTCTTCTAACTACTTTATTAATTCATTTAATTCTCACACCAACCCTATAAGGCTTTGGTGGTGTCAGTTTTGGCATGCTGAAGTTAAAACTCCGGGAAGGATTCTAAATGACCCAAAATTAAATATAGTATTTTGCTCATATTTTTATGCTTCTGTTGCCTATCCTGACTTACAGCTTCATTGCTCAAAAAAGATTATACTAGAATCACTTTTACATATTTTTGCTTCTCTGAAGTTGGTTTCATAAATAGAAAAAAGCACATACAGGCTTAAAAGTATATGCCTTAAAGGCATTGTTTGCTTCTTTTACTCTCTGCCTTTTTTTCACTTTCTCTCTCTCTTTTTTAGCAGAGCATTTATAGAGGAATTACAAAAATACTTTTGTTGAAATACACCTTAATCATCATCCAATCCAACTAACCTTTGGAAGCTGTGGGTAGCATATTCTCCCATAATTGTCACTACTAACTTGTCAAACAATCTATACTTGATTACACTTGCAGGGATATTCCATTCATTTTTTAACTTCTCTTACTAGATAATAGATATCGTCATCTGTCAAATTGTGATCTGTTTTATAATTGAGGGAACTGAGGCATGCAAGAGGGGGTAGAATCTGAGCCCTGATAGGAGTACCCACAGTAACTCCTCCATGTTTAAAGGCCAGGGTGCCAGGATGGGTGTGGGTGCAAATGTATTTAGTTGAGGGGCGAGCATGGCATTAAAGAACATGGGCTTGGGAAACCGTAGTGGCAGATTTCAGTTTATAGCCCAGCTCCATTAGCTTTATAAATCCCAGAAAGTGACAGTTTCTTTCAGCTTGTTTACTCTTCTTTAAATGGGGATAATAATAGGATTACAGGATATTAGCATGATCATTGTGATTAATATAATAGTAAACAGTGCCTGAACACTGTTGGTGGGAATATGAATTAGTACAACTATTATGGAAGTTCCTCAAAAAACTAAAAATAGAACTACCATGTGATCTAGCAATCCCACTAGTAGGTATATATCCAAAGGAAAGGAAATCAGTATGTCAAAGAGATACCTGCACTCCAGTGTTTATTGCTGCACTATTCATAATAGCCAGAATATGGAATCAACCTAAGTGTCCATTAATAGGTGAATGGATAAAGAAAATGTGGTATACACAATGGAATACTACTCAGCCATAAAAAAGAATGAAATCCTTACATTTGCAGCAACACGGATGAACTGGAGGACATTAAGTGAAATAAGCCAGGCGCAGAAAGATAAATACCACATGTTCTCACTTCTATATGAGGAAGCTAAAAAGGTTGATTTCATAGAAGAGTGTAGAATAGTGGTGGGTAGTAGAGGATGAGAAGGGTAGGGGGAGCAGGGATAGGGAGAGGTTGGTTAATGGATACAAAAGTACAGCTTGATAGGAGTACATTCTAGTGTTCTATAACACTATAGGGTGAGTGTAATTAACAATTTATGGTATATTTTCAAATAGCTTGAAGAGCAGATTTTGAAAGTTCCCAACACAATGATAAATGTTTGAGTTAATGGATATGCTAATTACCCCAATTTGATCATTACACATTGTAAACATATCAAACTATCACATACATCATAAATGTGTGTAATTGTGTGTCAGTTTAAAATAATAATGAAAGCAAAAACGTAAGTAGTAACGGGAGGCAAGGTCCTCTGAATGGTAACAAACAAGGGGGACTGAGAATGATGAGGGAAGGGCTAAAGTGCTGGGCCCAGATGTCAAGGAATGTTATCACAGGGCACAACTGTTGCCAATTAAATGTTTTAAAAGACAATAACGTCTGATTTATGTGGTAGAAAAATAAATTTAGTAACAAAGTGCATGTTAGATGACTGACATAGAGACACCATTTAAAGGCACCATTGCCCAACTGGAATGTAAAGTTTGCAATGAGAACCAAGTTTGAATTCGAGTTCTTTTATTTCCAGGCTGTGGGATCTTAAGGCAAGATTTACATAGCAGTGAATAGAACAGGACTTCTTAATTTGTATCCCCTCATCCTTCTTAGCTATAAAGTGAGATTGATGCCTACCTTGATGCCTGTGGGGGATAACAAGGTATCTGTTGCCTGGTTGGTACGCATTAGGCACTGACATTAGCAGAAGTCTAGATGAGAGACAGTGAAGTCAGCCACCATCTCAACTTGGCTCCCATGGATCCTGCTCTTCCCATAGTGTGGGACAAACTCCCTACATGCCTTACTTCTGCTGTACTAATGAGTAACTTTTCCTTCCATATATATCCAGTTACATATTAGTATTGCATTATAAGCCAGCTATTTGGCAGTGATGAATATTAGAAGGAAGAACTATTGGCAGAATCTCTGGGAGCAATCTGACATTTATGTTTTTGATCAAGTAGCTATTGAATGATAGCAGAACAAGGCTTTCCCCCAAAAATGCTATACGTCACAAGACTTTTGTTCTAATGGAACATGACCTCCAGTAGTAAGCAGATGTGTATCCAGATATGTATCAGGATTATAACTGATAGACTGCATTTTCTCGGCTAGTCTGTACCTTTGTGAGGGAAACAAAATGAGAGTCAGCTTTTTCCTTCCCTCTGATGCTAACTTGCAGGGAGGGCTTAAATGCAAAGTGATTCCCTTGTGGATTGCTTTCTTTGGTGCTCAGCATTATACAGGTAAATGGAGTGTTGTGCAGTGAACAGAACCTGGACTGAGGTCTCACATCTTCATCACCTCATCACTGGATGACACTGTGAAAGTTAACCTTTCTAAGCCTTAATTTCCTTCTCTAGTAAAGTAATAGGGTTGTCGAAAGGAGAAAAAGATATTAAATATATACAGATAGTGCCTGGCCTTTTTAGAGACACTCAATAAGTGTTATATATGTCAAGCTGGAAATTGGCTAGAATCTTTCTTTTTTGTTCTTTTGCACTGAAAAAGTGTATCTTAGGATGCTACAATTTTTATTAATATGAAAAACTGAATTAACATCTAGAGCCATTATATATGTGGCATGATTGTGAACAACTAGGTGTGAATATAGTATAACCTTTTTAAAGGCAGCATGCCTTTTTGGTAGATTTTATTTAGAGCTGCGTCCAAGCCATTTAGAGACAAGCCTGGAAAATGCCTTGGAAGGTGAAGTTAGTTGTAATACTCACTGTCGTCTACTAGGTATGATCACAAAGTAACAGGAAAGCATTTTGTCAGTAGACTATTCACTGATTCTTAAGGAAGTTACAAGATATATTTCATTGGAAGGAATTATAAAATGACTACAATAATCAGTACTATGCAGAACTACCTTTTATAGTTGTGCATTACTTTTGAATTTTGTTCAACATGATCATGTTAGGATCGTTCAGATGTAGTGAGTGACAGTTTATAGTGGTTTACTTATTTAAATATTTGACTTTTAAGTTCCTCACAATATATTTTTTTCTTTTTTCTCCTGTCAGATGGATAGTGGCTATAATACGCAGAATTGTGGAAGCAATATTACGGATACAATTGGTGCAGAAAGTTACTGCAAAGAAAGTGATGCACAAACCTGTGAAGTTGAGAGTATATCTCAAGCATTTAATATGAAGGTACAGAGAAAATATAGAGAAAACCTAATATTGTTTAGATTAGAAATATAAAATTTCAATTATTAGACAATAGTACTATTGAGAAACTATATGAAATTTAAAACACTAAAAGGTAAAGCCTATTTTCTTGAAATCCAATAGCCTTGAAATATTTTGTTTACTCTGAATATAGTAACACAAGTATCTTACATACTACAGAGTGTGCAAAGGTAGCATATATTTGATGAGGGCATTCACTGAACCCTCCAGATGAAGGTTATATATTCCTACTTGAAGAAACTCATAATTTCAGGCACTAGTCAGGACAGTCTTTAATTTTATATTCCAATTTCTTTTGTATTTTATTTTTTTGTAGAGACACAGCCTACTGTGTTGCCCAGGCTGGTCTCAAACTCCTGGTGTCAAGCAGCCTTCCTGCCTCAGCCTCTCAAAGTGCTGGGATTACAGGCATGAGCCAACATGCACAGCCTTGTATGCCATTTCTTCTTTTTCTTTTTTTCTTTGAGACAGGGTCTTATTCTAAGTCACCCAGGCTGGAGTGCAGTCGTAGAATCATAGATCACTGCAGCCTTGAACTGCTGGGTTCAAGCAATCCTCCTGCCTCACCCTCCTGAGTAGCTAGAACTACCGGTGTGAACCACCTCGCACTGCTGTTGTATGCCAGTTTCTTATAAAATACTATAAATATCAGCAAAATGTGCAACCAAAGTTTGATAGGGAGGCCACCTTAGTTTTCCCTTCTGTTGTATGTAGTACGAGCAAATTGCCTTTCTGTTGTAAGTAGTCTCAGAGAAGGTCTCTTCTAATATTAACCTGAACAAAATCCATCCTGTTTCAGATGTAGTTATCTATCTAAACATAAGTAGAGATACATGGAGGATTTTTTAAAATTTTATTATTATTATTATTTTTTGAGACGGGGTCTCATTCTGTCACCCAGGCTAGAGTGTAGTGGCATGACCACAGCCCACTCCCAGACTCAAGCAGTCTTACCACCTAAGCCTACCGACTAGCTTGGGACTACAGGCATGTGCCACCACACCCAGCTTTTAAAAATTTTTTGTAGGGACAGGGTCTCACTATGTTGCCAGGGCTAGTCTCAAACTCCTGGGCTCATGCGATCCTCCCACCTTGGCCTCTCGAAGCGTTGGAATTCTTTTTGATACAGAATATTGATTTATAAAATACTGCATCTTTACTGTACCTTCAGAGTTCAGCTAAAGAAACGTGCTTTTAGGTTTTAAAAACAGTTCCGATAATTGCATCCTTGAGTGGTCCTACTTAAACTGAAAACGAGGTGTTGTCTTCTTTTTCACAGGAAGACCACACAACACAGAGGTGTTGGATGAAAACAGCAAGTCCTTTTCAGTGCAGCAGTCCATAGAATAAGAATCAAAGACTAAGCTTAAGAGTTCCTCACATATATCGTTGTGCACAGGATCAATGTGATGGTGACTGGGGAAAAAATTACTTCAAGTAACATTTTTCGCTTTCCCTCCGTAATGTGAAAAATCAAGGGCTTACTGACATAGGAACAACGGAAATGCTCCTGGAACTTCAAGTTGCTGAATTATAAATTTATTTTTTATCAATAAATATTTTTATACTTTACATTGAGTGATGTGTTTAACAACAAATTGTGACAGAGCTGAGTGCTCCTATCTGACAGGGTCAATGAACTACTTATTAAGCCTTCCTGATAGCACTGAATTTAGCAGTTCTGAGAACATGTGAAGAAACTATGTTAAAACTGAAGGCCCTATATATTTTTACATAAAAGCTTGAACATACAGATGAATTATAACCCAGAAATCTTAGATATAAAACTTATCGAAGATACACAAAAGGAAATTAAACAGGTTTCCTGAAATGTTAGTTCTTAAACTGTTCACCTCTGTGGGGAAAATTCTTAGTTCCTGTGATAACTGTTCTAGTTACTACTTTTAAATATGTAAATACTGGAAAGGTAGTACTAGCGACATCATCACATGTATTGTTATCTATGGGGCAAATGTGTGGTGCCCAGAATAATATACCTCATGCCTAGGGTAGGGACATCCTTTCCAGCTCAAACGTGGGTAGGGATGTGGGAGAATAAGAGTGTGGGAGAACGAAGAGAAAAAGTGGGGCTCGGAGAGTGGAGTTCCTGTAGGGCATAGGCCTGTGAAGTAACACTGGGGCAGATATGTATGTTATATACAACTATTTTTTTAAAAAAAACTTATATCCATGTTGGGAGTAGATGCGTATATAAGAGTTTGGAAATACTATCTTTGGAGAATGTATTTTTGTATTTATAAATCAACTTTTAAAAACTGTCTCATTCAAAAAGGAATAATTCATATGTACCCCTAGGAAATAAAGACCTATGTTATCAATGTGTCATTTTCTTCTTTCCTCCTCAACTGTACCCTGAAATATTACTGCTGACCTGCAGAAAATGTGCCGCGTTATGTACCTGGCTCATCTTCAACACACTAACCATGAACACCACAAGAGTCTCACTCTTGTCGCTCAGGCTGAACTGCAGTGGTGCGATCTCGGCTCACTGCAACGTCCGCCTCCCAGGTTAAAGTGATTCTCCTGCCTCAGCCTCCCAAGTAGCTGGGATTACAGGCGTCTGCCACTACACCCAGCTAAGTTTTTGTATTTTTAGTAGAGATGGGGTTTTACCATGTTGGCCAGGCTGGTCTCGAACTCCTGATATCAGGTGATCCACCCATCTCGGCCTCCCAAAATGCTAGGATTACAGGCGTGAGCCACTGCACCTAGCCGGCAAAGTTTTTTAAATGGTTGGCAGGGGTGGGGAGAATCAAATGAGTAATGTTTTGTGACATCAAAATTATAATGACGTGCTGCATAACTTTTGGTCAACAATGGCCAAATATATCATGATGATCCCGTAAGATTTCAATGGAGCTGAAAAATTCCTATTGCCTGGGGACACAGCCATGGTAACATCATAGTGAAATTACGTAGCCTAAGTGTATAGTGTTTATAAGAGCCTACAGTAGTGCACAGTAATATAGGCCTTCACATTCACTAACCACTTACTGACTCACCCAGAGCCAGCTTCCAGTCCTGCCAACTTGTTCATGGTAAATGTCCTAAATAGGTATACCATTTTATATCTTACATATACCTATATTTTTTTTTTACTGTACCTTTTCTATGTTTAGATATGTTTAGATATACAAATACTTAGCACTGTGTTACAACTGCCTACAGCAATCAGTACAGTAATATGCCATATAGGTTTATAGGTTAGGAGCCATAGGTTGTCCCATATAGGATACCAGAGGGTATACCATCTAGGTTTGTGTAATTACATCATGATTTTCACACAATGATGTAATTGCCGAGTGACATGTCTCAGAACGTATCCCCGTCATTAAGTGACACATGACTATATATGAAACTTAACAAATCAGGCTTTGTTGGAACACAGTCATGTTGATTTGTTTATGTATTGTATATGGCTCCTTACACACTATCAACGGCAGAGTTGTGTACTATAGTTGCAATACAGACCATAGCCAACAAAGTCTAAAATGTTCCAGCACTCACAGAAAAGGTTTTTTGACTCCTACTCTTAGTGTCATTGACCCATTTTACTTGGACCAAAGACTACTCAAGTCTATTTTCCTCCAACTGACACAAGTTTCTGTCTCAATGTATGGAGGTTTTCCTCAGTAATAGGAAACTGGAAAAATTAGTCAACATTTACTGAGTGCGTAAATGACTACCTATTTGGTATACCTGCTGATTTACTTGCCAGGCTTTTCTCACTATACTGCAAGCTCCTTGAAGACAGAGTTTACTTGAGTGGAACCTGACACACCGTAAGTGCTTTAGAAATTGAATAAATAAGCCAAGTAAAACGTTTTAAGGCAACCCTATCCCAAAATATTCCTGAAGGCATTAATTTAATCATTACCAATCTCTGTGATTAGCGAAGGAAGTAGTTTGGCACACCAAATTTTATTAATAATACTTATTTTAATCTGTTCCCTTTAGTATGCCTTTATACAGTTCCCCTCGTGTACACACACTGATACAACTACAATTTAAAAGCCACTAATTATCTGTTTTTTATTTTGTAAGTAACAAGATACAGACATTTGAATGCCAATGTCTTATTCTGGAGAGACACTGGAGCTGAAGTTCAACAATGATGATCACACTTATTACCTGGTAATAAAAACAACCATCTTTCCAGTCAGGTCAAAATATACTACTTCTTGCCTTTCTACCAATTCCCAAACATTCACAGTTGTTCAAGGACCACTAATACAGGAAGCTTTTAAAGACAGTAAGAGAATACTTAGTGTAAATTAGGTGAATTAAAGATGGCAAAGGAGATTACATCCTCAACACTGACAGCTTCCAAGACTTAGAAAAGAAGATTGTTCCTTGCTTCTAAGATTGTTCTATTTTCCTCTGTAGGAAAATGAAAGTTTTTTCCTACAAATATTAAATAATCAAAGTACTTATGCAAAATTAATCTGCTCCTCAATGAGATGAGCACTCCATTTAAACGATCTTTACAGATCCCTGAAGTTGCTATCCTGTCACTGTATTTAAGTGATGGATATTCAATTGAATTATTCTGCATAAATAATTCTGTTCAACCCAGAAGTAAAGCAGTATGATGGGACAGATACAGTCAACCATTCAATAAAAATGCAAATGTCTGAAATTATTAAAATGTACTTAAAAGTAACAAACTATATCACACACTTAGGCTTAGAAGTGTTCTTTCAAGTTTTTTCTTTTAAAAATAAAACCAGTCTTTGAAGATTTCTGTTGAATATAGCTATTTTCCAAGCTTTATCTTCTTTTTCTCTGGTCCATTAAGGTCTGTGTTTGAAGTATCGGTAGGAATGCTTATTCCTGGTATCTAAGATAATGCAAATGGGGGGAAATAAGGTGATTTAAAGGATAAAATACATCTCATCCTCATCTTCCCCTTCCCCACTGCCAGTTTCAAATTTAAAAGGATGTAGTGGTAGGGAGGGGAAAGGGGGCTAATTAAAGGTTTTATACACAGAATGTATTTTACAAAATAACAGTGGTTCAAAAATGCAGAAGGTAGACATGGTCTCAATAGGTGAGAAGCATGTCATTTAGGAAGTGTTCTTTTAAACTATAAAACAGCCTTCCCCATGGGGAGCCACTGTGATCGACAGAATCAGAGGTTTCAAGTGTGTTGGGGAAGGACAAAGGTTAAGAACCAGTATCTTAGGTGAAAAACCTACACTTCATCTTCAAAGTGCAGAGTTCAAAACTTCTAGACAGAAAAGACTAGGCAGGAGAATGGAAGATCTTTTTATTTTGCCACCAAAGACCTGAGCAGAATCTCAGATGTCTAGAATCCCGTGGCCTAAAGAAATCAATGAGAAAACAGGATTTGCTATGCAAATATTTGGTTTCTACACTACTTATAGGGTTCCCTCTAACATTAAACAGAAATAACTATGTCCCTCTCTCTGACAAAATATGTACTGTTTGTTCCATTACAACAAGGAAATATTAAGTTTGGCCTTACCTGTGGTTCTACCAGGGACATTCGGATTTTCTGATGCTGAAGATTAGATGAGTCTAACATGATTTTCACTTTAACTTTATCAAATACATGGAACACTGTATCTTCTATTTTAAGTGAAGGTATCTAAACAAAACACATTTTATCATTCTTAGTTGCTTCCTTACATTTGAGGCTTTGTTCTAACCCTTTACAATTTATCTTACATAGTGAAAAGTTTAAATATAAAAATTAGTAAGCATCTACGTGTTCAACATAACAAAGGCCAGAAACCTAGTAGTCTCACATAAATATGACCTATTTATGTGCATACTTTCTCCTTCATTAAGATAGTTCTAATATATATATATGTTCATTAAAATCTTGGTGATTAATTTATCAACTCACTAATAAATAGGAAATTTTTAGTTTAGTAGAGGAACACAAAGGTACTTTGGCCAGTTTATTGTTCAAATATTCTCTCAGGGCTGTGGTTCTCCTAAGGTGAATAGGGAGTATGTGTGTCACATAAGAAACACTGGAAGTAAGTTAAAAAAAAAAAAAAAGTTTCTTCCCTGAGTTGTAAATAGTCATTTATTCCTTTACTTTATTGGTGCATGTAGGGCAAAACTTTACATGGTATAAAAGAAAAAATCAAAGACAACAATTGCATATGAGAAGATATATAGTGGTGGGAAATTGGGAGTAAAACCATAGCTTAGTTGGCAAAATTAAATGTAGATTTCCTGGCATGTATTTGGAGATCTGGATAAATTCTTCAGGGTACAAAAAATAATTTTATGCTTTATGGGTGCCATTTATGAACTCCCAAAGAAAAAGTGCCCCCAGAAAAGAAAACAAACATGAGAAATACTGTACCTCATCATCATAAATAAGCCGTGGGTTTGGTTTGTCCTTTTCTTCAAAAAAGACTGTCCCTTCTAAACCATACTTTGGAATTAATACCACAATGGCATTCTTTCTTACAAATAAAATATAGGCTTCTTCACTTACTATTCCTTTGCTTTTGAAAAATAACTGTAAAATAACATACAACTTATTTAGTCTTAAAATATTTTGAAATTAACAAAGAAATTGAAATTAAATTAAAAATGAACAAAACTTCATCTTTTCTAGCAGTATCGACAGAAGGCAAATACCTGGGTATGAAAAGCCACTGATGCACGTTGGGCATATTGAGCCATTTTGTGCCGGAAATTTAGATTTTTACATATATCTGCAAGCTTGTGTTTGTCTGTCAACTCTGGATAAGTACAGTCAGCCCCAACAGCCACAGCCAAAAGCCGATGAACGATGACATCTGCGTATCTAGACAGATGAAGGAGAAATAAGAACCGTAGTATGTCAGTACTAATATGTGCTTTTAAAATTCAAAATTAACTATTTTCTATCTCCTTTAATTTCATAAAAAAATACCTTCTGATGGGTGAAGTAAAATGTGTGTATATTGGAGATGCTAAGCCATAGTGATGAAAATCATTATCCATTCCAGAACAGAAGTACACAGCCTGCATCATACAGCGAGTGGCCAATATTCTCAACAGAGTGTTTAGATATGGAAAAGTAGGAGATTCGGCCCGATCCAAAGACTCAGCCAAAGACTTGGCTGTATCAGTCTTGATTTCCAAATTCTGTAAACAAAAAGAAAGGAAGAGCACCATATTAAACATTTCTAAGTCAGTATCATTATGTCTTCAAAATATAACTGATCTGACTGAACAAACATCATGTTTTCGTTATTTTCCTTCCCTTCAAAGTAGAAGTAATAGCCAGAAACAAAACTGTACTGGTCACTACAGTTCCATTAGAACAACGTTGGGATTCATCAAATTTAGCTGCCTTGTTCTACCCTAGGAAGATGAGTCAAATATACATCTCTTCTCTTAGGTCTTTGGAAGAAGTAAGATAATGAAGGAAAAAAAATTCCTATTTACAGAGTAAGCCTTGGAGCAGAGGAGTGAAAAGCTGATTCAATTCCTATGAATCTGGAGAAGCTGGGCATGCATGCCATAAAGGTCTGATCCAAAAATCAGAAACCAATGCCATCGTGTTAGACTAATGCTCTGCAGTCCAACATTACTGCTCCCTCTCTTCTAGATGAGAAAGATAGGGCCTAACTAGGTAATCCAAGGAAAAGCAATGTAAGCCATAGTCACCCAAGGGGTAAGCACCCATAAATGAAAATCTACTAACAAGAAGCAGTGGGTATATAGGGCTGAAAAAATGTGCTCTTTCTATAGTTTCCTCTTTTCCATGTATGGAATAAATATACTTTTCTTACGAACATGAAATGTAAAGGATTTAACTGAGTTGAAGTAAAAAAACCCAAAAAAACCCAAAAACAAAAACAAAAACAAAATACATTATTTGTAAAGTTAAGCGGTTGACAGGAGCCATGAAGCAACATAGACATATGAAACATGCATAAAGGCAAGGAAATATGGAAGAGTTTTATATGACCAGGACGCTACATATATCTTAGTCTAAACATCTGGCTTTAGCATACGGTGAAAAACATTAGGCTGGGTGCGATGGCTCATACCTGTAATCCCAGCACAGCACTTTCGGAGGCCGAGATGAGACAATTACTTGAGTCCAGGAGTTTGAGACCAGCCTGGGCAACATAGTGAAAACCTATCTCTACCACAAAAATACAAAAAATTAGCCACTCATGGTGGTGTGCGCCTGCAGTCCCAGCTCCTCCAGAGGCTGAGGCAGGAGGAGGGCTTAGGACTGGGAGATGGAGGGTGCAGTGAGCTGAGATCGTGCCACCGTACTGCAGTCTGGGTGACAGTGAGACCCTGTCCCCCCCAAAAAAAAAACAAAAGAAAAAAGAACTGTTGGCATATTCTTGTTATTAACAAACAATAAAACCTTTATGGAAATATGAATGTAAATTATTTAGAACAACAGGTAGATGAAAACACAAATAGATGATTTTTCAAACTATAGGACCTTACCCTTGACCTAGCTGCCTTAACAAGAATTTCATAATTTGACGGAGGTGGAGCAGGATGTTTTCGAAGCAGAGCATGTTCAGAAAATTCCTCGTGAATTTTTTTTGCAACAGAAATATTGGCAAGTAACATAAATTCTTCAACCATGGAATTTGTTTCCCTGCCAATGGAAAAAGCATTAAACAAAACAAAAAAAGAATGAGACTTCTATATATCATATTTTTTCACAGGTTACCTTTGTTACAAAGAAGATAATAAGAGCATTTCCTATGTAAACATTCATATGTCTGTGTACATCTGTATTTTAAATAACTTATGATTCTTTCATCTCTCAGTTACTCTGCTAACAATCTCTTATTATGCAACTACTGCATGAGTAAACCTTACATGCTAGAGCAAATCTTACATGCTAGAGGAGACTATACAAATTGCACTCAACCAGTTGCAGTGGCTCACACCTGTAATCCCAGCACTTTGGGAGGCTGAGGCGGGCAAATTATTTGAGCCCAGGAGTTCGAGACCAGTCATGCCAACATGGCGAAACCCCGACTCTACTAAAAATATAAAAAAATTAGCCAGGTCTGGTGGCACATGCCTGTAGTCCCAGGTACTCAAGAGGCCGAGGCATGAGAATCACTTGAACTCAGGAGGTGGAGGTTGCAGTGAGCCGAGATTGCATCACTGCACTCCAGCCTCGGTGACAGAGCAAGGCTCTGTGTCAAAAAACAACAACAAAATTGCACTCAAAAACAGAAGCTTTACTACTCTATTTATATATAAAATGAAAACAAGCATTTTTACTAGGTCCAAAAATATTTTTATTTAATTGTAAATCAATAAAGTTTACAAGAATTAAAAGCTATTTAGATCATATAAATTTTGGCTTAAAAACCAAAATTTTTAACAATAAATTACTCAAATGAAGAGGCCATATTTATAATAGCTAATTTCGATACTTCTAATGGGTCAGTCAGTGTGCTATAAGTACATCCCGCCCTCAACACACACACACCCCCCTACACACTGTTTTACAGATGAGAAAACTGAGGATATGTTCATTATTCTCTTGCTCAAGGTAAGAGTTATTAGCAGTATGAGAATTTGAGTTCACACAATCTGACTTCAAAACTCTCAACCAA
The DNA here is from genome assembly GCF_049350105.2 of Macaca mulatta. Lineage (NCBI taxonomy): Eukaryota > Metazoa > Chordata > Mammalia > Primates > Cercopithecidae > Macaca > Macaca mulatta. The sequence goes on from NC_133422.1 coordinate 67,518,907, forward strand.
TCTGATACTGCTGTCATTCTCTATATAGTTATTCACATCCATTTTCAGGTTAGTTTAGAAAATGATCCATCTTCTGTCGATACAGTGCTTTCTGCCTTGCAAGTCAATGAACACATAGTATTAACCTTTCATTCAGGTTTCATCTTGTAAATTCTTAACAATATTTCTAAACTATATTCATTTAAAAAATATTAGAAAGACCTCCAATCATATGGGGACATCTTAGAAATGTGTTCTTTCTTCTTCTTGGTAAGAAGAAATGACTGGCGTTTTACTTTGGCAAAGCTAGTGTCAACCTTTTGCTCATAAAAGCTCTTAGTACTGGGCTCATTATTAGCATTAACATTAGACATACATAGAAGTTCTACTATAAGGGATTTTTAGATATTATAATAGCACTAAAGCACATATTGGTTCTAAGTAAAAAATTTGAGTATATTCCCATTTTTAACCCTTGGTCATCTATTAGAAAAGTGCATATGCATGTTGAATTCCAGAATTATCTTAATATAAATAAGAGGCAGGGAAAGAGGCCTAAACTCTGATTTAACAAAAAAATTCTTGTTTCCTACATCTTAACTAAATCAATAAACAACAATAGCTAATATCACCCTCACAGCACCCTATGAGGTAGGTGCCATTATCAGTCATAGGCAATTTACAGACAAATAAATTGTGGCATACAGAGGTCATATAACTACTTTAGTTCGCGATATAATAGTAGTAACAGCAGAGGCATCCAAACCTAGGGAGTCTGGCTTCAGAGCCCACGATCTTCACCGTTATTCTACCCTACTATCTATCCTACTATCCATTATTCTATCCTACCCCCCATCTTTCTGGCACCAGGGACTGGTTTCATGGAAAACAATTCTTCTATGCGACGAGGGGAGGAAAGGATGGTTTCATCAGGCATTAGATTCTCATAAGAAGTGTGCAACCTAGATCCCTCCTATGCACAGTTCACAGTAGGGCTGGCGCTCCAATGAGAATCCAATGCTGCCACTGATCTGACAGAAGGCGGATCTCAGGTGGTAATGCTCATACCCCAGGGGCTGGGAACCCCTGCACTATAGTATATTCTACTTTAGAAATTAATCAGGGTAATCTTTTTTTATCTTACTATAACTATTACTAGTCAAGTTCTAATACATCACACATCAAAGCAAACAAATTCAAATTGAAAGTTCTTATATTACACGACTAAACGCAGTTTTACAGAAGAAAAACCGAGCTTAAATTTACTTTTCTGTCCTTCGTAAGCCAAATAATGTAGAAATCATGACCCTAATCGTTATTTTGTATATAAATGTTTTAGTTATTAGTACTTATAGTAGACATGACATTTAAAATAAAAAATCTTATCTACTGCCCATCAAAAAAAATTACAAACCTAAGTTCCTTGGTCTGCAGATCTATAGGATCATGAGTTTCACTGTCCATGTGGAATCGAACTTCAGGAGAAGATAGAGTCAAAGCCCTAAATAAAAATTAAAGAGAAAAATTATAGTCAAGCAAGCCAATAAAAGACAAAATTATAGAAATACTCTTTTAAAAAAGACAACGACTACAGCAAGTATGTAATAGTTGCTCTTCTGAAGGCTTTATGACATCTGCTGTTTCATGTTCTATTTTCATGAACAGCTCAGTAGATTTAAAATGCATTTAACAAGAGAGGACAATAGCAACACAAGGAAATCTGAATCCCTGTGCTTCTAAGGGCTTATGTATCTTCTGTATCCAAACAATGAGTTCTTATTGAGCTACATAGGTTTTTAATCACTTTTATATATAAAGAAGGGGATTTGGCTGTATTTAATTTACTACAGAGAACAGTTATTGGGGCAGGGGACAATAAAGAGGGGCAAAAGGGAAGCTGCTGTGGGTAGCTTAATAACACCAGGAGATCCACAGTTCAAAAGTATCCTCCACAAAGATTCCTCCACAAAGATTACACCAACAGAGAAGCAACTGATAACCTACTATCACTAATATGTTACAAGTAGCGATGGCTATTAATATTTGAGTGCTAAGTGTCAGATAAACAATTCATGCTCAGGACTTTACACACATGGTTCATTTAATGAGCTGGCAAGCTCTCCTTTGGAAAGTAAATCCCCATATGGCAAGGCAAGTCTAATGTTTCTTATACCTTGACATAACTTTCATGAGGTCCGCTCTAAGTCAACCTAAAACTAAAAATTTTAATGAGGCTGGGCAACCTTGAACAATCATGGAGAAGGAAAAGAAGGGGAGGAGAAAAATTAAAATAAGATGGAGCAAGTTAAGTGAAATACAAAGTCTAAGTCCTTGTCTTCCTCAATTCCTCACCTGTATTAAAAGAACTATAGTAGGAATACATACTAAAAAGAGAATCTCAAAAATATTCCTTTCTTGCCTTGTAGCAGGCAAGAAATAAGGCTCTACATCAGGTCTATGATATGTATTTATTAATGTATCTTGACATAAAAAGGTATACTTATCACATTTTGATCATTTTTCCTCATAGAACACCTAAAATGTTTTGTCTACCCATGAGTATTAATACTTTAAGAAGGCAAAAGATAGTTTTCTTTTTTTTTTCAATTCTCCCTAAGACTAAAATGATTCAATGATGTTTTCCCAGTAGGAAACCATCTACTAACCAAATTAAAAATACAGACTGTTGAAATTTAAAAAATCCTTTCCAGTTTTAAAAAGCTATGTTACAAATGCGAATTCTTACTTTAAAACTATTAAAATAAATACAGCTTCAATTTACATTTTACATTGCTTAAAAAAAAAACTCTGTGTTTTGTGTCACACACAAAAAATTAATTATCTTCTTCTTGTATCCAAGTGACTAGCTTGTGTGAAAGTTTTGCTCAAATTTAATACCATCCACTGGGTTTTAGCACACTCAAATGATCCTTCCAGTTTCAAGTTGCATATTTAAGATCACATAAAAAATTCCCTGAAAACGGAGGTGTTAGTAGACATAGGTACATAACTACCTCAAACACTATCCAACAGAACATTCGACAGTGATGGAAATGTTCTATGTGTGCCCTGTCCAATACGATAGTCATTAGTCACATGTGGCTACCGATCACTTGAAATATGGCTGGTAGGACCAGAGCAAGATGGCCAAATAGGAGCAGCTCCAGCCTCCAGCTCCCGGCGCGAGCGACACAGAGGACAGGTGATTTCTGCATTTTCAACTGAGGTACTGGGTTCATCTCACTGGGGAGTCTGGAAAATCAGTGCTGGTCAGCTGGTGCAGCCCCAACAGCGAGAGCTGAAGCAGGGCGAGCCATCACCTCACCTGGGAAGCACAAGGGGGAAGGGAATCTCTTTTCCTAGCCAAGGGAAACTGAGACACACAACACCTGGAAAACTAGGGAACTCCCACCCTAATACTGTGCTTCACCAAAGGTCTTAGCAAACAGCACACCAGGAGATTATATCCCACACCTGGACGGGAGGGTCCCACACCCACGGAGCCTCCCTCGTTGCTAGCACAGCAGTCTGAGATCTAACTGCAAGACAGCAGCGAGGCTGGGGGAGAGGCGCCTGCCATTGCTGAGGCTTAAGTAGGTAAACAAAGCCATGGGGAAGCTCAAACTGGGTGGAGCCCACCGCAGCTCAAGGGGGCCTGCCTGTCTTTGTCGACTCCATCTCTGGGGACTCAACAAAAAGCAGTAGAAACCTCGGCAGAGGTAAATGACCCTATCTGACAGTTTTGGAGAGAGCAGTGGATCTCCCAGCACAGAGGCTGAGATTTGAGAATGGACAGACTGCCTGCTCAAGTGGGTCCCTGATCCCTGAGTAGCCTAACTGGGAGACATCCCCCACTAGGTGCAGACCGACACCTCACACCTCACACGGCAGGGTACACCCCTGAGACGAAGCTTCCAGAGCAAGAATCAGACAGCAACATTCGCTGTTCAGCAATATTCTATCTTCTGTAGCCTCCACTGCTGATACCCAGGCAAACAGCGTCTGGAGTGGACCTCAAGCAATCTCCAACAGACCTACAGCTGAGGCTCCTGACTGTTAGAAGGAAAACTAACAAACAGAAAGGACACCCACACCAAAACCCCATCAGTTGGTCACCATCATCAAAGACCAAAGGCAGATAAAACCACAAAGATGGGGAAAAAGCAGGGCAGAAAAGCTGGAAATTCAAAATTCAGAGCGCATCTCCCCCTCCAAAGGAACGCAGCTCATTGCCAGCAACGGATCAAAGCTGGACGGAGAATGACTTTGACGAGCTGAGAGAAGAAGGCTTCAGTCGATCAAACTTCTCAGAGCTAAAGGAGGAACTACACAACCAGCACAAAGAAACTAAAAATCTTGAAAAAAGAATGGAAGAATGGATAACTAGAATAATCAATGCAGAGAAGGCCATAAACGAACTGACAGAGATAAAAACCATGACACGAGAAATAGGTGACAAATGCACAAGCTTCACTAACCGATCGATCAATTGGAAGAAAGAGTATCAATGATTGAAGATCAAATGAATGAAATGAAGTGAGAAGAGAAGTCTAGAGAAAAAAGAGGAAAAAGAAATGAACAAAGCCTCCAAGAAATATGGGATGATATGTGAAAAGACCAAATCTACATCTGATTGGTGTGCCTGAAAGTGAGGGGGAAAATGGAACCAAGTTGGAAAACACTCTTCAGGATATCATCCAGGAGAACTTCCCCAACCTAGTAAGGCAGGCCAACATTCAAATTCAGGAAATACAGAGAACGCCACAAAGATACTCCTCGAGAAGAGCAACTGCAAGACACATAATTGTCAGATTCACCAAAGCTGAAATGAAAGAAAAAATGTTAAGGGCAGCCACAGAGAAAGGTCAGGTTACTCACAAAGGGAGCCCATCAGACTAACAGCAGATCTCTCGGCAGAAACTCTCCAAACCAGAAGAGAGTGGGGGCCGATATTCAACATTCTTAAAGAAAAGAATTTTCAACCCAGAATTTCATATTCAGCCAAACTAAGTTTCATAAGTGAAGGAGAAATAAAATCCTTTACAGACAAGCAAATGCTTAGAAATTTTATTACAACCAGGCCTGCCCTACAAGAGACCCTGAAGGAAGCACTAAACATGGAAAGGAACAACCAGTACCAGCCATTGCAAAAACATGCCAAAATGTAAAGACCATCGATGCTAGGAAAAAACTGCATCAACTAATGAGCGAAATAACCAGTTAATATCACAATGACAGGATCAAGTTCACACATAACAATATTAACCTTAAATGTAAATGGACTAAATGCTCCAATTAAAAGACACAGACTGGCAAATTGGATAAAGAGTCAAGACCCATCAGTTTGCTGTATTCAGGAGACCCATATCACATGCAGAGACACACATAGGCTCAAAATAAAGGGATGGAGGAAGATCTACCAAGCAAATGGAGAACAAAAAAAGGCAGGGGTTGCAATACTAGTCTCTGATAAAACAGACTTCAAGCCATCAAAGATCAAAAGAGACAAAGAAGGCCATTACATAATGGTAAAGGGATCAATTCAACAGGAAGAGCTAACTATCCTAAATATATATGCACCCAATACAGGAGCACCCAGATTCATAAAGCAAGTCCTTAGAGACTTACAAAGAGACTTAGACTCCCATACAATAATAATGGGAGACTTCAACACCCCACTGTCAACATTAGACAGATCAACAAGACAGAAAGTTAACAAGGATATCCAGGAATTGAACTCAACTCTGCACCAAGAGGACCTAATAGACATCCACAGAACTCTCCACCCCAAATCAACAGAATATACATTCTTCTCAGCACCACATCACACTTATTCCAAAATTGACCACATAGCTGGAAGGAAAGCACTCCTCAGCAAATGTAAAAGAACAGAAATTATAACAAACTGTGTCTCTCAGACCACAGTGCAACCAAACTAGAACTCAGGACTAAGAAACTCAATCAAAACTGCTCAATTACATGGAAACTGAACAAGCTGCTCCTGAATGACTACTGGGTACATAATGAAATGAAGGCAGAAATAAAGATGTTCTTTGAAACCAATGAGAACAAAGATACAACATACCAGAATCTCTGGGACACATTTAAAGCAGTGTGTAGAGGGAAATTTATAGCACTAAACTCCCACAAAAGAAAGCAGGAAAGATCTAAAATTGACACCCTAACATCACAATTAAAAGAACTAGAGAAGCAAGAGCAAACACATTCAAAAGCTAGCAGAAGGCAAGAAATAACTAAGATCAGAGCAGAACCGAAGGAGACAGAGACACAAAAAAACCCTCAAAAAAATCAATGAATCCAGGAACTGGTTTTTCGAAAAGATCAACAAAATTGACAGACCGCTAGCAAGACTAATAAAGAAGAAAACACAGAAGAATCAAATAGACGCAATCAAAAATGATAAAGGGGATATCACCACCAACCCCACAGAAATACAAACTACCACCAGAGAATACTATAAACACCTCTGCGCAAATCAACTAGAAAACCTAGAAGAAATGGATAATTTCCTGGACACTTACACTCTCTAAGACTAAACCAAGAAGAAGCTGAATCCCTGAACAGACCAATAGCAGGCTCTGAAATTGAGGCAATAATTAATAGCCTACCAACCTTTAAAAAGTCCAGGACCAGACGGATTCACAGCCGGATTCTACCAGAGGTACAAGGAGGAGCTGGTACCATTCCTTCTGAAACTATTCCAATCAATAGAAAAAAAGGGAATCCTCCCTAATTCATTTTATGAGGCCAACATCATCCTGATACCAAAGCCTGGCAGAGACACAACAAAAAAAGAGAATTTCATACCAATATCCCTGATGAACATCGATGCAAAAATCCTCAATAAAATACTGGCAAACCAAATCCAGCAGCATATCAAAAAGCTTATCCACCATGATCAAGTGGGCTTCATCCCTGGGATGCAAGGCTGGTTCAACATACGCAAATCAATAAACGTAATCCAGCATATAAACAGAACCAAAGACAAAAACCACGATTATCTCAATAGACGCAGAAAAGGCCTTTGACAAAATTCAACAGCCCTTCATGCTAAAAACTCTCAATAAATTCGGTATTGATAGAACGTACCTCAAAATAATAAGAGCTATTTATGACAAACCCACAGCCAATATCATACTGAATGGGCAAAAACTGGAAACATTCCCTTTGAAAACTGGCACAAGACAGGGGTCCCCTCTCTCACCACTCCTATTCAACATAGTGTTGGAAGTTCTGGCTAGGGCAATCAGGCAAGAGAAAAAAATCAAGGGTATTCAGTTAGGAAAAGAAGTCAAATTGTCCCTGTTTGCAGATGACATGATTGTATATTTAGAAAACCCTATTGTCTCAGTCCAAAATCTCCTTAAGCTGATAAGCAACTTCAGCAAAGTCTCAGGATACAAAATTAATGTGCAAAAATCACAAGCATTCTTATACACCAGTAACAGCCAAACAGAGAGCCAAACCATGAATGAACTTCCATTCACAATTGTTTCAAAGAGAATAAAAGACCTAGGAATCGAACTTACAAGGGATGTAAAGGACCTCTTCAAGGAGAACTACAAACCACTGCTCAGTGAAATAAAAGAGGACACAAACAAATGGAAGAACATACCATGCTCATGGATAGGAAGAATCAATATCGTGAAAATGGCCATACTGCCCAAGGTAATTTATAGATTCAATGCCATCCCCCATCAAGCTACCAATTACTTTCTTAACAGAATTGGAAAAAACTGCTTTAAAGTTCATATGGAACCAAAAAAGAGCCTGCATTGCCAAGACAATCCTAAGTCAAAAGAACAAAGCTGGAGGCATCATGTTACCTGACTTCAAACTATACTACAAGGCTACAGTAACCAAAACAGCATGCTACTGGTACCAAAACAGAGATATAGACCAATGGAACAGAACAGAGCCCTCAGAAATAATACCACACATCTACAGCCATCTGATCTTTGACAAACCTGAGAAAAACAAGAAATGGGGAAAGGATTGCCTATTTAATAAACGGTGCTGGGAAAATTGGCTACCATAAGTAGAAAGCTGAAACTGGATCCTTTCCTTACTCCTTACACGAAAATTAATTCAAGATGGATTAGAGACTTAAATGTTAGACCTAATACCATAAAAACTCTAGAAGAAAACCTAGGTAATACCATTCAGGACATAGGAATAGGTAAGGACTTCATGTCTAAAACACCCAAAGCAATGGCAACAAAAGCCAAAATTGACAAATGGGATCTAACTAAACTAAAGAGCTTCTGCAGAGCAAAAGAAACTACCATCAGAGTGAACAGGCAACCTACAGAATGGGAGAAAATTTTTGCAATCTACTCATCTGACAAAGGGCTAATATCCAGAACCTACAAAGAACTCAAACAAATTTACAAGAAAAAAACAAACAACCCCATCAAAAAGTGGGCAAAGGATATGAACAGACACTTCGCAAAAGAAGACTTTCATACAGCCAACAGACACATGAAAAAATGCTCATCATCACTCGCCATCAGAGAAATGCAAATCAAAACCACAATGAGATACCATCTCACACAAGTTAGCATGGCAATCATTAAAAAATCAGGAAGCAACAGGTGCTGGAGAGGATGTGGAGAAATAGGAACACTTTTACACTGTTGGTGGGATTGTAAACTAGTTCAACCATTGTGGAAAACAGTATGGCGATTCCTCAAGGATCTAGAACTAGAAATACCATTTGACCCAGCCATCGCATTACTGGGTATATACCCAAAGGATTATAAATCATGCTGCTATAAAGACACATGCACACGTATGTTTATTGCGGCACTATTCACAATAGCAAAGACTTGGAATCAACCCAAATGTCCATCAGTGACAGACTGGACTAAGAAAATGTGGCACATATACACCATGGAATCCTATGCAGTCATAAAAAAGGATGAGTTCGTGTCCTTTGTAGGGACATGGGTGCAGCTGGAAACCATCATTCTCAGCAAACTTTCGCAAGAACAGAAAACCAAACACCACATGTTCTCACTCATAGGTGGGAAGTGAACAATGAGATCACTTGGACATGGGAAGGGGAACATCACACATTGGGGCCTATTATGGGGAGCAGGGAGGAAGGAGGGATGGCATTGGGAGTTACTGATGTAAATGACCAGTTGATGGGTGCTCACGAGTTGGGTGCAGCACACCAACATGGCACATGTATACATATGTAGCAAACCTGCACGTTGTGCATATGTACCCTAGAACTTAAATAAAAAAAAAAAAAAAAAAGAAAGAAATATGGCTAGTAAGGCTAAGGAACTAAGTTGTTAATTTTATTCATTTTAATGAATTTAAATAGGCGCATCTTATGAAATGACACAAAGGTACAATCCGCACTCACCACACCTTTAGTAACTGCTTGTGACCCTATCCTAGGTGGACTTGGGAACTCTGAGACGAACATCTGGAAGAGTCATGTACTTGGTTTCCTCTGATAATCAACATCATCTTTTAAGAGTCAAATTTCTCTTAACTGTTTTCCTTCAATATGCCTGAGTTAATACTCTATACCTTATGCCTTTTGTAGTTAGGCAAAAGCCATGCCCTAACAGCTTAAAGACTCAGATCTGTTACTAGTCAGACCTTTGGGAAGACTCCTTTTATGCACTTTTAATTGCCTAAAAAATGAGGAGGCGGAATTAAATAATTTCTAAAATTTAAAGTGCAAGGAGGACCTAATCTCCATTTATTTAAACCTCTGAAACCCAATGTCCAATCTGGAAACTTATTTCTAATTAAAATTAGAAACAATTTACAGAGTCTTAGGGAGTTCTTGCCTTCCTGGAATTTCTTCAGTATCTTTAACTCAAACACAATTTTTTAACACAACAAATTACAAGGATGGAACTCTTGAACAAACATCAGTCCAGAATCAAGTTGCTAACACTTAAAAGGAAGCTAGAGGCTGGGCACAGTGGCCCACACCTGTAATCCCAACACTTTGGGAGGCCAAGGCGGGTGGATCACCTGAGGTCACAAGTTCAAGACTAGCCTAGCCAACAAGGCGAAACTCCGGCTCCACTAAAAATACAAAAATTAGCTGGGCGTGGTGATGGGCACCTGTAATCCCAGCTACTCGGGAGGCTGAGACAGGAGAATCACTTGAATTCGGGAGGTGGAGGTTACAGTGAGCCGAGATTGTGCCACTGCACTCCAGCGTGGGTGACAGAGTGAAACTCCGTTTCAAATAAATAAATGAATGAATGAATGAATGAATGAATGGAAGCTAGAAGAAACAGAAGTCTCTATTCACCCTTTTAAATAATTCATTATTGCCTATGATCAAACAATGTAAAGAGTATAAAAATTATCTTAATACTATGAAAAACAAAATATACCCTTTTTCAATCCTTCTTTTCTTCAGAATTTTGGCCAGTTTATTCAGTCCACGGAGACTAGTGGTAATATCATCATTCATGTTTGCTGAATCAATTCTCAACTGAGCTTCAGCATATGTCAGAGATGCCTAAAAAAGAAATTGTATGTTATATAATTCTTATAAATGATAGAAAAATGGTTTTCAATATGTCCTCCTACTTTAACTACATAAAATCCATGATTTCAGAAAACCTAAAATCAGTAACGAAATAGAAATTCTTAGCTATGATACAATACTTCACATTGATGATTTCTGGTTCATTAATTCTTATCTGAGGCATTATACAACATAAACAAACATATTTTAAAAGGTAAAATGGCAATGTTGTTAGCAAATAAACTTTAAACTTTACTTGTATATTCCAGTTACTGTATAAATACCCAGATAATGCTAAAACATAAAGGTTAGATGGATTCTTCCTCTGATAACAAATGTGAAATCCTTTCCAGATGATCATTATTCTCCCGCAAATAATTAAGACTGCAGGAAGTGAGACATCATGTTTTACAGGAAATCTAATAAATACCCAAATTAAGCTTGTAAAAACCAGACAAATAATAGTAGAAAAGAGTTAAATCCCCAATGATAAACAATGCAAATATACAAATAACTGCTTCTGTTCCTATTTCTCTCAGAGAAATCCACCATTTTTTTCTTTTTTTTTTTTTTTTTCTTGCTTAAAAAGTAGCTTCATAAGTGAAAAGAAGAAAGAGCATAACAGAGTTAGATAACGCAGGTCCGGTCAGATTCCTGGGATAGCCAACTCATCTACTAAGAGTTTCCCCTCTGAAAGAGGTTTTATGTTACATGTTCACCAGGTTTGTTTTCTTATCATTTTGTTATACCGACCAAGTCTTAAAGAACTAAAAGTCTTTCTTACTTAAAAGTACAAACTGTGATGGCTTAAATAATTCACACATCACTCTTTATCAGTCTAACAGTTTTCTTTGCAACCACTAGCTAGCAGAACAGCAAGGATGCCAAAGGGCCAGAAAAAACAGGTTAAGTTTGGAAAACAGATCATTAGAAGATAAGCGGCTTGGCAAACCTTGAAGAAACATGTAGGGCAAAATAAGACAGAACATAAAGGATTCTTGGGAGAAGTACAAAAAAAAAAGGAAAAGGACAAGAAAGACAACCTGGCTCCATTCCGAAGAAACAAGATCTCAGGCTCGTTCTACTGAAATCCAACAGTGAATTAAACATCGTTTCTGTGAGAAAATGTGAAGAAAGAAGCAGTGTACCTGCTAACTTTTAAAACACTAACTATTTATAAGTAGGAACAGCTTCAATTACTAAGGTTCTTGACTTAAGGCATAAAACCACCAGTTGGTCTTCTCAAGTATATATACTTTGTAAGTTTCTGAATATAGGACAACTGCAACATGAACTAGTTTCTGAATCATATTAAAAATTAAGCAGATAACTGGGAAAAAAAAAAAAAAAAACCTTCTTAATTTTGCTATAACAATGCCCCCATTCTATCCTGAGGGCACAGACCTAGCACTTGTTTTTCTGCCTACAAAGACTCTTCCTCCCCCATTCAAACTGAAATACATTTATCTGTACCCACTTTACATGTTCAAAAGAGCATCTAGCTTGATTGAAAAATTCTCAAGAAGTGGGCAGCAATCTCAAATTTAGGTGATGGCACCGGGGCTGGGGCTGGTTACTTTGGCCTGGTATTAGCTAGGTCAAGAAAGCTGGCAATAAGACTCTGGTGGCCTGTTCCGCATTCTTCTCCGAGAGTAGGTAGCAAAAGAGCCAAATGAGTTTTAGTGTAAATTTAAGTGCATCTGTACGTGTGTAAGCACGTGCCTGCAGCTGTGAACTTTTTTAGACCATGTTTATATCACAGGCATTTATATGTATACATTTTTTCTATTTTAGGTTAAGTAAATATACATATAAACTATTATACATAACATCCCTTTTCAAATATATATTTTTACATATGTGTATATATACATACACACGAATCTTTTAAAAATTTAACTTTAGTTTTCAAAAAAGTACCAAAAAGTTTAAAAATTAGAGATTATTAGCCATGAAACGAACCTTTGAATTAATAACACTTTTGGTAAACTTCGTTTTTAAGATTTCAGCGTTGTGATTCATTTCCCAAATACATGAAAATGCCAGCCTATGAAGGAAAATACAGAGTATTTCTTAATGGGAATTGGGTTAAAGTAGTAAATACAATGTCTTCAAGGAAAAACAAACATGCAGAAATACCTGTCAACATCACATTTTAAGGAACACAAGTTAGAGCTAAGCAACTCTGGAACCATGTCAATCCTCTGCAAAAGATAAAAATAGAACCACAGATTACTTAGCTGTATCCATACATTTATTTGAGGTTCTATTCTCAAATAATATTAATTAAACAAGGAAAGAAAAGTGTTCTGGTTGTTTATAAATAGGATAATTGAGAAAAGATCAAATAAAAGGAATGTTTCTATAAAAGTACTTACACAAAATTGTTAAGGAAGGAAAGCTATGAAGGAAAATTGGACTTCATGCCAATTAATCTAAGTTTAAGTCCTCTATACTAACGACCCAGCTGTCCTCTGAAAGTTTTAAATCTCTGGTCTGTGTAAGTTTATACTTGATAACTGACTCTCTATGACTGGACCTTTCTCCAATGCTTAATACAAACTACAAGGTGTTTTTAAAATACCAAAAAAAGAAAAGAGAAACTAAACTTTTATGGAAATCACTGAGACTAAGTTTAACCTTCCCCTTGACTTTCACAATACTTTACTTGTTATTTGAACCACTTGGTAACAAAAATTTTCTATATATTTAGTGATTTAAAGCCACCTTATTCCATGTATTTTTCTTAGCTAATTCATGGCTGTTTAAAAATCCTTAGGTGTCCATGATTGCTAAATGTTTTAATTCAATACATTTACCTTTTCACAAAGATACACAGTTGTTCCTCTTCTGGCTGATTCTTGATCCAAGGCATTTCCTGGCCTAATAAAATGGCTCACATCAGCAATATGAACACCAACCTTAAAAAGATAAAAATAAAAGGATGTCAATATGCTTGACTGGGTAAATGTACCTCATGGGAGTTTCAGTAAGATAAAGTTTAGCTAAATTCAAAAAAGACTCAGTCACCTCTGCCATTTCAACTTCTGACACATGGCCAATAGTCTGCAGCTATAATTACACTTCACAAGAGTAATTAACAAGCAAATTCTATTCTAGGTCAAAAGAAAATGAACTCAGAACAGAACTACATTTAGGTAAGGACACGATTACATATTTATACCTCCAAATTTCCATTTTCGAGTTCTCTACAATGTAGAGCGTCGTCTATATCAGTACATCCTGGTGGGTCTACACTACAAATACACAGATGCCTCAGGTCTTCTCGGTTTTTCATGTCCTAGAAGACGTGAAATTATAAACAAATAAATTATTTCCAAAGCACAACTACAACATATTAATAGCTCTTGTGAAACCAGTAATACTTATACAAAAACAATTTAGCTGTATTTTCTTGATGACAATCACATTTCTTTTTCCTGCACTGGAGCAGAGAGACGCCACATATGATTTGTAACTAATGGTTTCCTTCCCTTTGAAACATTTAACATATGCAAGTGTCTGTCCCATAGACAAACTTACCTTTCAATGAAGAAGCAAACGACTTCTTCTGTAATTCCTAAAAATGCTAGACCCAACAAAATGCAGGGAAAGAGGGCCCGTGATGTCTACATATTTAAAAACACATACAGAAATTAAACAAAACTAGGGAAGATATAATAATTTATAAAGTCACTACAAATTACTTTCAACTTACCTTTTCAGTAATGCTCCAGGGCATCTTTGGCAGAAAACTAAGAACAGCCTGTGAAAAAGGCTGGTGGGGAACATCGTGTTCAAGTAACAGAACTTCTGTTTCAGTCTCTTTCTCTCCAACATCGCCTAAATTTCTCACAAAGTGTCCCTGAAACCAAGAGGCATTGTTAGAAATGCCTATGTTATAGTAAATTTACATCTCATCATATTAAATTCTTCAGCATTTACATATCATCTCAGTATTCCTAAATATTTCCATAACGACTTCTGAAAAATGACTCTTTGGCACATTAGACAAGACTTCTCAACTGATTTATGATGGGAACTTCGTAAGGGTCCAGCTCTTACACTCTAAAGCATCTATTTCTCATTAACGTTCAAATTTAAAATGTGCTTCCAATATAATCTTTTCAAAATTTGTTGATTAGAATCTGTATAGAACTCAGTTTTCATAGCCATGATTAATAAAAGTCATTGGTTTAAAAATTTACATAAAAGAGGCCAGGCACAGTGGCTAACGCCTGTAATCTCAGCATTCTGGGAGGCTAAGGCGGGTGGATCACTTGAGGCCAGTTCAAGACCAGCCTGGCCAACAGGACGAAACCCCGTCTTCCCTAAAAATTAGCTGGGTGCGGCAGCGCACACCTGTAGTCCCACCTGAGAGGCTGAGACACAAGAATCACTTGAACCTGGGAGGTGGAGGGTGCAGTGGGCCGAGATCACGCCACTGCACTCCAGCCGGGGCAACAGGGTGAGACTCTCTCTCAAAAAGAAGAAATTTACATAGAAGTAACCACATGATTTACACTGGAATTTCATAAAATTAATTTGCAAAGTAAATATGCTACTTACCAGGTCACTTTGTGAAATATCTCTAAATTTCAGTACAAATCCTACATAGAAGTGATTCCATTTTTATTAAAAGCAGAAATACTATTCACAAAATTTGAATTAAACATCCGCAAATAAAATTAATACTTTAAGCTTACATTTGGATATCTGGAATTTCTGGGCCAACCATCAATAGCAACAATGATTCTCCGTCCTTCTAATGCAGAAGCCTGTCTGGTTTCTATGCGAATTCGAGGGATTCTCTTATCAGCGGGTGTAAAGAGATGTCTTCTTGACTAGCAAAAATTAGGAATCAAGATTTTACACACAAAAAATCTGAGGATGGAGGCAAAAGAAAGGCTGTAAGGCCGGGCGCGGTGGCTCAAGCCTGTAATCCCAGCACTTTGGGAGGCCGAGGCGGGTGGATCACGAGGTCAGGAGATCGAGACTATCCTGGCTAACACGGTGAAACCCCGTCTCTACTAAAAATACAAAAAACTAGCCGGGCGAGGTAGCGGGCGCCTGTAGTCTCAGCTACTCGGGAGGCTGAGGCGGGAGAATGGCGTGAACCCGGGAGGCGGAGCTTGCAGTGAGCCAAGATCACGCCACTGCACTCCAGCCTGGGAGACACAGCGAGACTCCGTCTCAAAAAAAAAAAAAAAAAAAAAAAAAAAAAGAAAGGCTGTAAGTTCTACTAAATGTTTATCCTTTTTTTTATTACACAGTAAATGCTCTTTACTCACCTCCTTAATGTCAGACTTGGAAAGCATGCCACAATATGGTCTCCAGTTCCTTTTTATTATTCCTACAACTCTGCCTGTAGGCTTCAACATTTTCTCGCTTACAGCAGTCTTAAGCTGAGATATAAAAGTAATAATGTTCAGTTATATTCCTCTAAGTGTTAGGCAATTTCCTTTCAAAATCAAAATACATACACGGATACTAATCCATTCAGGCAGTAAATTATGACATAAGACTACAGAATGCTGATGTTTCAAAATTCTAGACAAGAACATGCCAAACCAAACCACAGACATTCTCTCTTGATAATAAAGCACTACAAAACAATCAAAAAGCAAAAACAAATAAATAAATATAACTGAATACATATGTTAGAACTCAGCACTTTTCAGGATTAACATGAGGATTTACTGACTAAAATAGACACACAGGTCTGCGAATTAGACTAGGCTTTGAGTACTAGTTTGCGTAAATTAGCTATGTGGTATGGTGACTAGTTCCCTTTGGACCTTTATTTGTTCATTCTAAAGGTTCTTCCTTATACAAAATAAAAACCCAAATAAAGAGTGTCTGCTATTAGAAATAACAAAAGTTCCTATGGTATTTCACCTCTTAATACTATCCAAAGGCCTGGACTCTCCATGGATAATTATACAATGAGACTCCAGAGCAATGAATATAAATGATGGAAAAAGAAGAATATAAAAACTATTATATGTATTCCAACTATTTATATTACTGTAATTATAAAATACAGAAATAAAAAGGTCGTATCAAGTAGACTTAGTTCATATCATAAGAAAAAACTGAAAGTATTCTCTTCATAATAAATATGGTACCAGATAAGTTGCCCAAATATAATGGCCCAGAAGTACATCTATTATGTTAAGGGAATTTCACCTAAAGCATTTCTAAAACATTTCCTAAAACATTACTTAAAGCATTTCAGAAAATTTTAAATTTGTATTTGCTTAAACCTCACTAAGTCAAATAATATACTTGAATGTTATAAATTTTCAGTTTCATACTTGTATTAACTCATACTCGTATTAACAGTCTGTTTACATTTAAACCCATTTATTTGAGCAAATTAAGACAATAAAACTACATAGAAGAGAAAAAAAACATGTATATGACATGTGTTAAATATCAAAACTATAATTTTATGCAATAAATCTGAAAGCAATGAAACCTGTTGTCTTCCAAAGCTGACATATTAATACAAAGCTGCACAGACAAAAAAAAATCCTGCTTAGATTCATACCATTCGTTCTCTCTCTTCTTCTTTCTCCACATCTTCTTCATTTTGACCTTCATCTTGTAAAACAACAGAAGATGGTGCTACCCACTGACTCTTGGGGAGAAGCTCCACAGCCACAATATCTTCGTGAACAGCTCTGTTTAAATGTTTCAGTCCCTGTAAGATTATCTGTTTAAAACAACAGAGGGCATGAGCCCAAATATTTTTAATGGCAATATATTAAAGGGAAGATCATCTAACAGATATTTACATACATTCTGAATGCCTCCATGGAATCTCTATTCCTCCTTTATAGATTTTCTTTCTCTATTGTGTCCCTAATTTCACAACCTTAATTTCTCAATAGCAGGTAGAAAAAACGTAAGTCAGAATATACAGCTTGTGTTCATGGCTCCATCATTAACTTACGCTGGTACCAAGAGACTTTGGAAAAATTATTTATGCTCTCTAAATCTCAAGGTCCTGATTGGTCAAATAAGAGTACGCTACCTAGTTTTTTATAGGTTGGGTTGAACATTAAATGAAATGCCATGCGCAAAGATTTTAAAAACTACCTGACAAATCATGAGCACTGTTAAAAAAAAAAAAAAAGAAAGAAAAAAGTTACCATTTGCTTTAGAGTATGTGAAGCCTCATATGTTATGCAAATAGTATTTACCATTAACTGGTCATAATATATAAAATAGCATCTTTATTTTAGTGTATAAGAAATTTATTTATATACTTGCCTCTTTATTTTCTTCATTGTCACCATGAATCCATACTGTAGCTTCTAAGTAATTTTCCCTGCTGGCTCTAAATGTTCCTTGAAGGTATGTACCAGATTTTATGCCTTGCTGTAGCTTACTTAAGGGAAGATGCTCTGAAAATATTATTTTTCCATTTTCTATTTCATTCTATGAAATAAGCAAACCAAAAGATGCCGCTAATAAGTCTTCTGTTCACTCAATACACAACTATTATTAATATCAGAGAATTTTTGAAATCTACATTATGGTATACACAACTCTGAATAGGAGAAAATATAGTAGCTTTTCTCATAGGTCAGTGCTAACAAAAACAGCTTTCTATGATGAAGTATTCATTTTGTGATCTCTAATATGGTAGCCACTAGACATAAGTTTCTCTTGGGCACTTGAAAGATAGATAGTACCACCAAGAAATTGAATTTTTAATACATATTAAATTTAAACAGTCACAAATAACTAAGTGGCTACGTATTAGGGCAATACTTAATCTGTATTTCAAAAATCAAACTCAACTTTTATCTTCTCATTTCCTTTTGGTTTCATAAAGTATTATAAAAGTCAGAAGGGATGACAGAAATGTAAAGATTGGATTTACATATAATGTCCTATCACTTAAAACCTATTTCTGTAACAAGGGCTACCATTTATACTTACCATACCTATGTGCCAGGCACTGAGATGAAAATTGTATTAATGCCACAGTTATCATCTTATTTGATCCTTACAACAATATTATGAAGTCATTATTGCTAAACATTACATATTTATATATAAGAAAATGAAGGCTCAGAATTTAATTATTCCCTTAGCACTCCTTCTCACATCAGCTATTGCAATGACTCCTTTACTCACTTCTCTGCCTCTAATCTTTCCTGGATAAAACGCATAATCTTACATATTGACACGAGAGTGGTCTTACAAATAAATACCATTTCTGATCATTCTCTCCTGCTCCACCAATCCACATTCATATACCCTTGCTTTTTCTTAGCCTGACATATAAGAAAGGGATCTCAGAATCCTTTCCTCTTCATAGCAGCCCTTCTGAGAGATCTTTATAAATCAATTGAAAAATTACTAACCTACAGAATAAGTTATAGGTCTTTACTACACTCCCCTCCCTCTTCTTTTCTCTGCCTGCAGCGCCTGCCACTTCTGTATTTGTCAACAGCTACTCTTTATTCACAAATCAGCCATGGATTCCATTCATTTTTTCCTCAACCAAACAGTGCTACCATGTACCAGGCCCTACTCAGGTTAAAGGAAATATATCTATTTTAGAAAGTTGTCTTTTAGGAATGGCATTTCAATAAGCCTATGACATCCACTCTTGTTTATAACACAACTATTCCAAATCCAGCTTACCCACCGACATTCCAATTTTTAAAATTGGTATCTATGTGCCTAATATTCCAAAGTGGCTATTTTAATATTTTTACTTTTCAAAAACAAAACAAAACAAAAACATACCACTTCTTCAGATAAACAAGCAAGACGATCTATGAGTTCAGGGTTAGCAGTTAGGCTCTTTACATATTCTTCACCTGAAAAAATAAGTTTATGTTGTTTTTGATAGTGTTTTTTTCCTTAGATACGAAAAAGATGGATAGTCTTGTTTGCGACAGTATACGTGTCATTCTTTCATTCATTAAAAGACAGTCTCACTCTGTCTCTCAGGCTGGAGTGCAGCAGTGCAATGACACATCACTACAGCCTAGAATCCCTGGGCTCAAGCTATCTTCATGCCTTAGCCTCCTGAGTAGCTGGGACTATAGTTACACACTACCATGCATGGCTCTCTCTTTTTTTTTTTTTCTGTAGAGACATAGTCTTCCTATGTTGCCCAGGCTGGTCTTGAACGCCTGGTCTCAAGCAAGCCTCTTGCCCTGACCTCCCAAAGTGTTGGGATTACAGCACCTGGCCTCAATTTATTTAAGAAACAAAATCCAAAAATCTGTTGATGTGATCATGCCTAAAGCAGAGGCAGGCGTTCCAGTGTATTTATGAGATTTCATCGCTAAACCAGTTGCAAATACTGAGGGGAAAATTAACAACCACTGGGCACCACAACATATTTAGCTTAAAAACTATGTGAAATTTAAAAATACAAAAATATCACATGAAGTTACATAGGACTACGAAAATACTAAAGTGAACATCTGACTATAGGTCTGATGATTATTTTTCCACGTATTTGCAAACATGCACTAAGTACTTCTACATCTAGACTTACAAGTGAAAGCTGGTATTCCTTCTTCTACAGCTTTCTCTTTGTTTTTCCTGTCATTTGTTATGAAGATAACTTGCAGGTGGTTGTCTGCTGACATTTTCTTCAAATGTTCATTGTACCATTTTGCTGCTACTCGAATAGCTCTATCATTCCTGTCATTAGCATTTTCTCCCTGCTCTTGTTCTACATAGGTTTCTCTAAATGGAAAGGAAAGGAAAAAACGAAACAAAAGGAAATCAGTAGACACAAGGATATGTGAAAACTCTTAGCACATATATGCTTAACCACTAACCCAGAAAAAGTCAATGGTATATCTTTTCTCTGGAATGTATTCAGATGTACACCTCAGAGAAGAAATTAAGATTCCTATAATTAAGTTTTTAAGAAACAATTTGCTTGGAAAAGAAGAAAATTATGTTATTAATGGGACAAGAAAAAGACTAATAGAATTTCTTTTCCTAAAAAGAAAAATTCAAGATCAGAATTTATACTTTAGGTTGAGACACTAAATAAGTTTGTTGAGATAAAATTATAATACAATTTCACAGGTCTGATAATCAGATTTCACTCACACTGTAGGTTAATAGCAATTTCTAAAAGCTACAAATAGTATAATTAGATCATTTATAATCAGAATTCTACAGTCATTAATAAATAATGCATGTAAATTATCCATGGTAAACACTAATAGCTGAAGTTATGTAGAGACTGAAAAGCCAGGTATATTAATAGATATTACATATTTCTTCTATCTAAACTCCCAAATGTCAATACATTCATCTATTTCTTTAAATCTGTTCATCAATGCCAGGTTTAAGTACAACAGCAAAGTTCACTACAATAGCTTCCAGTACTTTATGGTAATAGATTTCAATTTTATAATTTGATTGATTTATATTAATAGTTTTAGAATTATTTTATTCCTCATCGTTGAATGCACTTGCTAATGCTTTTTTTTTTTTTTTTTTTTGAAACGGAGTCTTGCTCTGCAGCTCAGGCTGGAGTGCAGTGGCACGATCTCAGCTTACTGCAACCTCTACCTCCGAGTTCAAGCGATCCTCCCAAATCAGCCTCGCAAGCAGCTGGGACTAGAAGCACGTACCACCACAACCAGCTAATTTGGCTAGGCTGGTCTGGAACTCCTGGCCTCAAGTGATCTGCCCATCTCAACCTCCCAAAGTGCCAGGATTACAGACATAAGCCACCACGCCCAGCTGCTAATGCTTAAAGCTTATCAGTGAAAGACAGAGTCATCAATTTTTGAATTGGTTTTAAAGGTGGGTCTTTCTGCACTGAAAAACAAGTGATGTTCCTATTTCTGGATTTCAAGGAAGTACTAACAATAAGAAGCCTACAAGGGCTTTACTGGTATTCTTTACAAGGACATTGAAGTTTGAAATATAAGAATCAAGAAAGTTGATAAATTAAGGTTTTTAAAAATGTGCATAATCTGATGGAATTTCATTACCAGAATCCTACACACTAATCCAATGGTTCTCAATTGAGTGAATTCGCTCCCCCAGGGCATTTTGCATCATTACAACTGAGTGGTGGTGGTGGTGGGGGTAAGGGGTGGTGATTCTGCCAAAGAGGCTAGGAACACTGTTAAACATCCTACAATGTATAAAACAGCCTTCCCACCACACACAAAAAAATTCAGTTCAAAATATCTATAATGCCAAGATTGAGAAGCCCTGATCCAATCCAATAAAAGTACCATAAATACCCATCATAGATTATTTACGTAATATAACATAATAGGCAATATCTTATTTTCTGAGACCACACACTGAGTTCAAAGGTCTTGAATCTAAAAGCACAACAAAGAATTCTATTCCTGGCCAGGCATGGTGGCTCATGCCTGTAATCCCAGGACTTTGGGAGGCTGCAGTGGGCAGATCACGAGGTCAGGAATTTGAGACCCGCCTGACCAACATGGTGAAACCCTGTCTCTACTAAAAAAACAAAAATTAGCCGGGCATAGTGGTACCTGCCTGTAATCCCAGCTACTCAGGAGACTGAGGAAGGAGAAACGCTTGAACTTGGGAGGTGGAGGTTGCAGTGAGCCGAGATCATGCCATGCACTCCAGCCTAGGCGGCAGAGTGAGACTGTGTCTCAAAAAAAAAAAAAAAAAAAGAATTATATTCCTTAACCTAATCTTGCTCAATGTAATCTGCTGCAAAGTATTAAACTTTTTAAAAGACCATTAAGAATAAATATACTTTCTATTTCTAAACAAAATAGAAACTTCACAAACTCATACATTTTATTGCCCTGTTCTTCACATTATATGGCATTCCAGGAACTTAGGCAAATCTCATCTTCCAAGATTCTACGGTCTAACTCAAGCTAAAACCAATTCAAAATGAAAACATTTTGGAAATAAAATTACCTACTGTAGTCTAGGAGTCAGCAGGCCTTGGTTTTAGGCTTGAGCCCATCAATGCCTGTGTGACCTTAGAGATTCACTTAGCATTATCTTCTGCACAGCGATGTAAGAATCAAATAGGGTATGAAATCTATCACTTATCTACTGACAATGTCACAAATTACTCACAGGAACCCTCTTTCCAATTTAGCTAATTCTGTGGTTTCCTGATATTTAACTTAGCAATATTCCTCCTACCTATGGTGCTCATTAGTGAAAGTATAGAAATGCTTCTCTTGGTTATTAGTCACATCTCGGATACGTTTATACACGGGGGCACTGCGATTTCTCACTTCTTGAAGAACTGTTTGTAGCACAATTACATTCCTGATGGCAGGGTCCTCAAGAACATCAATCTTAAAAAAAAGAAAGTAAGTTAATTTTTCCTATATTCATTTGTAAGTAGTTTCTGTCAAACACAAAATCCCGTTTTATGTTGGGCATAAATACTTTATGTTTTAAATACACTGAATAAGTTAAGCCAAGAAGCTATTTGGCTATAGAAAACAATAGTCACTAAATCCTTCAGATCTATTTAAAAAGCACACTTAAACAGACCAATCCAAGACTTCGTAGAATTAAGGGTATTAATAAAGAAATACGTTGGCTCACATAGTTTTTGTTCGTAGGCACTTACAAGCTGCCTGGGAGTCGCAGGCTGGAGGCCACAGAAGCCCAGGTCCCCAGCCTCCAGGCACTTACAATCTAAGGCAGAAGAGACACCAGGAGTTAGAAAAATAACGTGTCTAAAATACGACTCCAAGAACTACATTTTTTAAAGCACAAGGAAAAGAACCTCGGCCTGCGGAACAGGCAGCTTGGGTCCCCAGGGGGTTTCCCTTCCCCTAGATCTGAGACACTGCCAAAGACCCTCCTCCCTGAGCCTCAGTTTCCCTACGTGTCATATCCCCTTGTCCCGGTGGGGCCTCGCTGTCCGCGGTTCGCCCGCCCACGCACCTGGTGCAGTAACACATTAGTGTCAGGCAGCAAGTAGTGCGGCTGCGGGCAGAGGCTGCTCGCCGGGTCCTGGGGCTGCGGCTCCAGGGCCGGCCCCTCGTGCGCCCCGCCACACGCTGCGCACCCGGACGCACCGCAGCCGATGTCGTCTCGCAGGTAGTGCTCGCGCACGATCTTCATCACGCCGCCCGCCCGGGTCTTTTTTAAGAACGTCTTGGACTTGAGCATCTTGCCTCGCCGCGCAGAATCCTAACCCCAGCAGTGCTCTTCCAGCAAAAGGCTTCAAGCTAGGACACAACTATGCCTCATCCAGAAGTCCTCTCTTTTCCGTTCCTGGATATTAGTAACACTTCTCGCGGGAAATGTCGAGACAAAAGTTGATTGGCTCTCTGACGGCCGCGATTGGGCGAAAGTGAGGAGGGGCGACAAAGCAAGGCGAGGAGCCATTTCCGCCCGTAGCCTAGGCGGGGCTCGCTTCTGGACTCCACCTCCCATCGTGTATTGCTTTCCGCGCCTCGGAACATCCGGGAGAGCTGACTTCCGGCGGCTTGTGGGAGTGCTGCTTCTATCGTCCTTACGGGTGCGGAGATGGTTGTCTTGGTTACTGGTCCTAACGGTCCCCTGTCCTGAAATCCCTTGTTGAGGGCCTGCAACCTTGAGCTTCCGACTGGAGACGCCTTTGGTCCCTCGAAGTATCTGCACTGGCCGCTGGTCAAGCGTTCAGTGTGGAGTAATTGACTCTTTCGAGGTAACTAGCGACTATCATCCCTTTGCCGCGTGGGGCAAGGAATCCCCCGACCTGCCAAGTTTGGGGCTTAATTTTCGCGCTGAGTGTGTAGGCAGTCCCCGTTTCGGGTCCTTTGTAATCGAGGAGACGATTTGCCTTTGAATTCACTTTTTCTTACCCATTTCCCTTCAAAAAGGAGGGAGGCCGATCTTAGTATAGTTCTCGCTGTTTCCACTCCATACACCTTTCCTTATCATTCAGTTTAGAAAAACTGAAATATTTAATAGCATAATTTGTTATATCATGAGGTATTAAAACAAGGTAGTTGCTAACATTCTTATGAAAGAGTAAGAAGTTATATTTAGAATTTCTTTAACTTTTGTTATACCCTGTTGTTTTCATTCTGCTATCTATAAAAAATGTTTTTGTCTCCCTGTTTTCCCTATTTAAAAAACTTTCAGTGATGACTCATTGCCTATAGAATAAAATCCAACCATATTTTGACATTATGAGGCCCTCCAGTCTTGATCGTTGAGGGTGTGTGTGTGTGTGTGTGTGTGTGTGTGTGTGTGTTTGTTTTGGGGGTGGGGGGCAATGGAAGGAGTAACTATTCCAAGACTTGGCTTTATTTTTTTACTTCCACTCACGTATCGTTAATAACTGCATGATTTCTCCTCTTTACTATGCCTGTCCAAGTCTTTCAAGAGTCTAAGTGCTACCTCCGTGTAACCTTTCCCTGACCAACTCAGTCGTGATTTCTGTTATCTTTGAGCATGTGTTGCTCTTAGTAGTGCCATTCTTGATTATAATGGGCTTTTTTCTTCATCTTGTACATTTCTTTGTTTCGTCCAAATAAGATTCCTCCCCCCAGGAACTGTTGTTTTTTGTTTGTTTGTTTTGTTTCTTTAAAGTTCCTCGAAGACTGAGTTCGTAGTAGGAATTAATGTGTTTGATTTGAGCACTAACTTGCTGCAATAATCTGTTCTAGATTAGGGGTGCACTAAATTGCCTAATATTTATTTAAGGAACCCTTAGTCTCTCTTCAATACCGTCCATGATTTCTGCAGTTAATTTTTAAATTAATGTTGTTTTTTAACCTACAGAATACTAAAATCGAATTAGAGAAGAAAACTGATCCATAATAATAAAAATGTCTCGAAAAATTTCAAAGGAGTCAAAAAAAGTGAACATCTCTAGTTCTCTAGAATCTGAAGATATTAGTTTAGAAACAACAGTTCCTACGGACGATATTTCCTCATCAGAAGAGCGAGAGGGTAAAGTCAAAATCACCAGGCAGCTAATTGAACGAAAAGAACTACTTCATAATATTCAGTTACTAAAAATTGAGCTATCCCAGAAAACTATGATGATCGACAATTTGAAAGTGGATTATCTTACAAAGGTAAGATCAGGTTTAAATTTTGTTTTCTGTATGCTTTATTGTCTTCAAATGGCAGGTAAATAAGAATTAAATACATACACACATTATCTGAACTTGAAATGATACATTTATATTTCTTGACAAGTATAGCCTTTAAATAATTTTGGTGTTCATAGAAGTAGAGAATAGAATGGTGGTTACCAAGGGCTGATGTGGTTGGGGTAAAGGAGGATTGGGGAGATGTTGGTCAAAGGATACATTATTACAGTTGAATAGGAGGAATACATTCAAGAGATCTATTGTGCAGCGTGGTGACTATAGTTAATGACATTGTAATCTTAACACATCAGATGTTAAGTGTTCTCATTACTAAAATAACTATGTGAGGTAGAACATTTGTTAATTAGCTAGAGTTAACCATTTCACAATGTACATATATTTCAAAACATTATGTTGTACCTGACAAATACAGTTTTATCTGTCAGTTGGATCACCTGAGGTCAGCAGTTTGAGACCAACCTGGCCAACATTGTGAAACCCCAGCTCTACTGAAAAAAAAAAAAAAGCCAGCCGTGATGGCAGGTGCCTGTAATCCCAGCTGCTCAGGAGTCTTGAGGCGGGAGGCTGAGGCAGGAGAATCGCTTGAGCCCAGGAGGTGGAGTTTGCAGTGAGCCACGATCGCGCCGCTGCACTTCAGCCTGGGCAACAGAGCAAGACTATCTCAAAAACTAATAATAATAATAATAATTGGAGGCCAGGTGCAGTGGCCAACACCGGTAATCCCAGCACTTTGGATGCTGAGGCCAGTGGATTGCTGTCAAGCTCAGGAGTTCGAGACCACCCTGGGCAACATGGTAGACCACCTTGCTACTAAAAAAATAAAATAAAATAAAATAAAATAAAATAGCCCTGCGTGGTGGTGCTCCACCTATGGGTCCCGCTACTCCCGAGGCTGAGGCAGGAGAATCACTTGAATCCAGGGGCAGAGATTACAGTGAGCTGAGGTCGTGTCACTGCACTCCAGCCTGAGTGACAGAGCAAGACCCTAGCTCAAAATGATAATAATTTGAATATTGAAATATGGAGTGATTTAAAGGTAGATATGGATTAATTACTTTTGTAGACTCAGTTTTAAAAATCTAGCACATATGAGGTATATTTTCTCTTTTTTTTTTTTTTTTTGAGACAGTCTTGCTCTGTCGCCCAGGCTGGAGTGCAGTGGCGCAATCTGGGCTCATTGCAACCTCTGCCTCTTGGGTTCAAGCAATTCTCCTGCCTCAGCCTCCCACATAGCTGGGATTACAGGTGCTCACCACCACGCCCGGGTAATTTTTTTTGTATTTTTAGTAGGGATGGAGTTTCACCATGTTGGCCAGGCTGGTCTGGAACTCCTGACCTCAGGTGATCCACCCATCTCGGCCTCCCAAAGTGGAAGTATATTTCCTTAGATGTATTTTCTTACCATGTTGTTTGCTACTTCATTTAGCACTAACAGATATGACTGATTTGATAGGGAGAATCAAAATTACAAATTTTTTTTTTTTCCTGAGATAGAGTCTAATTCTGTTGCCCAGGTTGGAGTGCAGTGGTGTGACCTCGGCTCGCTGCAACCTCCTCCTCCCAGATTCAAGTGATTCTCCTGCCTCAGCCTCCTGAGTAGCTGGGATTACAGGCGCCTGCCACCATGCCTGGCTAATTTTTGTATTTTTAATAGAGACAGGGTTTTTTGCCGTGTCGGCCAGGCTGATCTCGAACTCCTGGCTTTACGTGATCCGCCTCCCTCTGCCTTCCAAAGTGCTGGGATTACAGGCGTGAGCCACCGCACCTGACCAGCCAAAATTATAATTATCTTTGCTCTGGAAATTTGGTTTCTTTGGTACATTTCTTTTGCTACATACTGTGTCTGTCTATTTTATAGTTACTTTGTCATAATAAGATGCATAAATTCAGATTCCATAATCATTAGCAAACGATGTTTGCCATACAAATTAAAGATGTTCTAGTCATTGTTTTTTGTCCTTGTGTGGTTATCGACAGTTATAGGATTTGATGTAAGATTTATAAAGTTGTCACTAGCTATGAGAACTTTACAGCTATTTCAGAAAGACCAAAGAGTTCTTTCCTACTGTCACTGAGAACATCTTTGCTTTCCCATGGTAAACCCATCATCTTTCCTCTTGGTCCAGCTCTTTCTACCTGCACATTTTATTGTTTCACTTAGACTATCTCACTTGATAAGTCTGTCTCCTATTTTAGTTCTTGACTATGTATGCCAACTTACTTCAGTATCCTGCCACTGAAAAATTTCTTGATCATGCCTCTCATAGTTATCCAAAGCCTCAATCTTGATGAAGTAAAGGACCAGTTTAGGTAAACTTTTAAAAAATACACGAATGACTAACATTTATTGAGTGCTTATGCTGTGCCAGACATTGTTCTAAGAACCTTTAAGTGTTGCCTCATTTAAGCCTCATAGCAACCCTGTGAAAGATAGGTACTTTTAGGGGAGGAGGCTTTCCCTGAACCATTATATTAAATGAATCATACAGTAAGTTAGATAGTACCGGTTACTTAGTGTCTTAGTCCATTTGGTCAGCTATAACAAAATACCATAGACTGGGTAGCTTATAAACAACAAAAATTTATTTTGCACAGATCTGGAAGCAAGACAGTCCAAGATAAGGGTGCTCATATGGTAAGGTTCTGATGGGGGCACTCTCCCAGGTTGCATACTTCTTACTGTGTCCTCCTATGGCACAAAGGTAAGCTGGCTCTCTGGGATCACTTTTATAAGGGCACTAATCCCAACAATGAGGGTTCTACCCTTATAACCTAATCATCCCAAAGGCCCCCACTTCCTGCTACTCACATTTGTGATTAGGTTTCAATATATGAATTTTGAGGGGACACAGAAAATAAGCCCACAGTAAGTATTAGCTGTTGTTGTTATCAACTAACATAGTATCCTTATCTGTTTCATCCCTTTCATTTTCTGTGCCTTTTATGGCCATCAGACTGAATTTGTTTGTTATTTGTGAATAGACTATGAGGTCCGTGAGGACAAGGATGTTTTTGTATTCATGGTTGTATTTCCAGCACTTAGAACAGCGCCTGCCACAAAATAAGTGCCCAGCTGTTTTTTAAATGAATGACTGAACCCCATTTTGCTCAGATAAAACAAAACCACTAGGTGGTTAATAGCATACCCAAGGCCATTCAGATGAAAGTGATAGAACCAGATAGGATTCAAACCTAGGAGGTCTAAAGCCTATACTCTACACAAGTGAAGCTCCAAACACTTTCTTTTAGGTACCATATACAGTCACCTCCCTAGTCTCGGTCACTTGGTAGTTTATCCATGCATCCAGTGGTTTCCCATCCGTATTCCCTTACTCTTTTTGCATTTCACGTGAACTCCATCTACCGTCACCTCTCCAGATCTTTGGTGCAACTCATTGAATCAACCTGAGGTTATCTCCCGCTCATTAATTCACCCACTCAGTCAGCAAATATTTTATTAAGTGCTGCCTATATGCCATATCTAGACTTACATTTTATTCGGCCACCTCTTTTATTATTTGTCTTCAGCTTGCATTATGCTTGGTTGTCAACGGCTTTGCTTCTTTTTAGGTGTAAGCTTTATATTATAGAAATGTTGGCTGATTCGTGACAGGCTCTCTAGTGTAACAAATCCAAATTACAGTTCTAGGTGCACACAGTTTGGGTTTTGAATTCCAGCCTTACTAAATTCCTTAACTTGTTTATTCCCTGAATTCCTATAAACTGATAATAGTATTTATTCCATGGAATTATTGGGAGGATTTATCAATGTATGTAAGCTCATACATGCCTGGTATATACTAATAATATACTTACTATTTACATATTATTTTATTTGTAGCTGTACTTACTCAGCACAGTATTATTATTTTTCTACTTCCATGGTGCTTAATGTAGTTTTGTTGTGGTTTTCTAGTTTGGCTGAAAATGAGGAAGATTAAATTAGTCATTTTCCTGAGTTTGACACATAATCATCATTGATCCCTGGAAGGCCACTGTTTATCTAATGTATTTATTCTTTTTATTCCTATAGCTCATTCCCTTCTGTTTCTTAATGCAAACATTTTAATGTTTTGTTTACGTGTATTGAGAATGTGTATCTTTTATTTTAACTTTACAGAAAGGTAAATTGTATGCTTTGTTTTTGTTCTCATCTCTTTTTCTACTCAGCACTGTTTTTGAAATTATCTGTTACTTTGTGTACATCTAGTCCTTTGCTTCCAACTGTTATATAATTTTTGTGTGCATCTACCAGTCTATCTACTCCTACATTGCTAGGCATCCAGATTGCCTCCAGCTCCTTGCCAACACATGCAGCATTAGACATTTCTCTTCTGGACCTCTGTGAGCATGTTTTGACATATATAAACGTCTGCTTCATTTAAGTGTACTGCCAGGTTCTCTCCAAAATAGCTATCCTGCTGTATATTAGTGGAGTTTTTTCTCTATCAAATGAGCACTCAGGATTTTCTGCTTGAAGACCCCTTAGGAATAAGATGTTTGCTCTCAAATATATCAAGAAATACCTATTGTAGAGTTAGCCTTCCATAATTTATTGAACCTAAAGCACCTCTATTGTAAGATTCATCATTACATGCATTGCTAAGGTTAAAAACTGCCAGTTGAATTATTAAGTGCCTTAGATTGTAAAATGCATTCCAATTTTAGAGATGTTACAATGTGAGAAAGTGTAGGTCTAGAGTTGATGAAAGTATTTAAAAAATATTAAAGAATATGTATATGTGCATTGTGTGTGTGTGTGTGTGTGTGTGTGTGTGTGTGTATATATATATATATATATATAAACAACCCCTGGGAATACCACCTTAGGCAAACAGCACTACACACATTACATATATATTTTTCACTTATTTATGTATAAATGAGTATGTGACATATTTCTTTTTATGTTTTGAAATAACACCTTTATTCGTATGTGTTATTATATGTTTAGTTATGTCTTGTCTTTTGTCTGTATGTGTGAAGCACTCCAGATGAACAGAAAGTGCTACACTGTTTCTTGTGAGCCTTGATTCTAAAGCTAGTACACTCCACTGCATTTTGTCTCTCTGGTCGATTGTGAGGACTCAGAAGTATATTGGACTTCTGGTGTTAGACCTATTTGTTTTTTGGTGTTTCAGTGAGGTCCAGCTCTAGAAGAAAGCAAAGAAAGTTCATGGGATATTTTGAAATGAACAGGACCCCCAAAATCCTAATGGATCTGGTAACACCATGTGGTCTTTGGTTCAAATCTGTCTGGTCACAGCCTCTCTGAATTTTTAAGCAAAGAAGAAAGGGGCTCAATTTGGTAGTGCCGCCATATACTTTTTTCTTTTAATTTTTTTTTTTTTTTGAGACGGAGGCTCACTCTATCGCCCAGGCTGGAGTGCAGTGACATGATAGCAGCTCACTACAACCTTCACCTCCTGTGTTCAAGCGATTCTTGTGCCTCAGCCTCCCGAGTAACTGGGACTGCAGGCCCGCACCACCACGCCCAGCTAATTTTTGTATTTTTGGTAGAGATGGGGGTTTCACTATGTTGGCCAGGCTGGTCTTGAACTCCTGGCCTCAAGCGATCCACCCTCTTCGGCTTCCCAAAGTGCAGGTGTGAAGCCACTGCACCCAGCCATGCCATACACTTTTTAGCCTGGGCAGGAAACCTAAAGCCTAGGTCTTGAAAGAATGGTATTTTTAGTTGGTCATTCATTCACCAAAGCTTATTGAGCATCATTTGCTAACATTATGAAAAATACATTTTCCTCACTAGACTATAACTCCATGATAATGGTTGGAAGTCACAGGAAAGGTAGATTTCTGCTCAACGTAAGCCTGTTACTGCTATTAACATTGAAATGGCCTTATCTTAAGTTTCTGAGCTTCCTGTCATTGGAAGCATTTAAGTAGTCCTGAATAGTCAACTGTTAATAAATAATATAGATATTTCTATTTTGGAAAGAGATTGAACCAACTGCCCAGGGCTTCAGGGATTAAGTTCAGCAGTTAATACCAGAGACTTGGAAAATGGTGATTGCTGGTAACAGAGACCTAGAAACCACGGCTTAAGCAAGAGAAGGATTTTGTTTCTTTGGTATAACAAAAATCCAAAAATAGGTAATTTAGTAGACCTCATATGATTACTCCTTGATCACATTAGGAACCCAGGCTCATTTCAACCTCAGCTATTTTTAACACGCGCTTTTCACCTGAAATCATAAGATAGCTCATCTGCCTCCAATAGTGTGTACATGTAACAGACAATAATAAGGAGAAGAGTAGTGGAAAAGGGGGCATGTGCCAAATGAGTCAATCCTCTTTAAAGAGTTCTTCCAGAAGTTCAAGCCAGTGGCCTCAAATGACTAATATTAAATAGCATGACCACCCCTTCCTACACAGGATGGGAAGCTTACTGGACATGTTGTTACTAATAAAAACCAGAGTATGTTAGAAAGAAGGGAAGGTTTGATGTTGGGCGGCAAGTAAGTTTTTTCTTCCACCCATCAAAATCTTTTCAGTTAGAAAATATTTGAATCTAATGTGTCCCACTCCATTATGGCAGCAATACAAATGTTTATGGATACATGGCTTTATGTACTAGGAATAGTCTTGGCCATATTCATTTGATTTCTCCATGTCTAAAAACAGAACAAGCAGATCCAGGAAAACTTTAAAAGCACTTCCCACTCAGCTGCTTGTTAACTGAAAGAATGTAAAAAAGCTACTCAGAAGAGTAGCTATTCGGGCCAAACTTCCTGATACTAGAGAATTGTTAGCTTTGCACTTTTATTTCCATCTATTGCTGCCTAGATTTCCTTCCTTATTGTACTTCTTTATTCCTTTCCTCTTCTCTGTTCTTGCCTTTCAAATTTTTAGACAGGGTCTCACTGTGTTACCCAGGCTGGAGTGTGGTGGCATGATCACAGCTAACTGCAGCCTCAAATTCCTGGGCTCAAGCAATCCTCTCATCTCAGTCTTTTGAGCAGCTGAGACTATAGGCGTGCACCACCACACCCAGCTAATTTTTTTTATTTTTTGTAGAAATAGGGTCTCACTATGTTGCACAGGCTAGTCTCAAACTCCTGGCTTCAAGCAGTCCTCCCACGTTGGCCCCCCAAAGTGCTAAGTTTACAGCTTGAGCCACAGAATTGAGTTCTTTCAATTTTTTAAATGCCCCAAACTCTTTTTGTTTATGTCATTAGAGATCTGTGGGTTCCTTATTACCTGGGAAATGGATGCATTTCCCAGCTTGTCCCTGAGGTATGGGAGTTAATTTAGAAGTTAATTGAAATTGTAAAAGTTGAAACCCTGAAAAAAATGTGGTTTTTTTTGTTTTGTTTTTTGTTTTTTTTTCCTTGTGATACAGGTTGTTTCTTATCTGAAATGCTTGGGACCAGAAGTATTTCAGATTTTTGAATTTCTTTTTTTTAATTTGGGAATATTTGTGTTACACCAGTTGAGCATCCCAGATCTGAAAATCTGAAATCCAAAATGGCCCACTGAGCATTTCCTTTGAGTGTCATAGTGACGCTCAAAAAGTTTCAGACTTTGGAGCATTTTGAATTTCAGATTTTAGGGTTTGGGATGCTCAACATATAGCAGTATCCTTGATTTGGGAAATAGTAATTATGAAGAATGTGTTTATTTTATATTTTATTTTGATTTAAGTTATTTATGGAGATGTTGCTGGATGTATGCCAATGAATATGACAGAGGTCCTCTTTTTTATGGCCAAGACAGAAAATATTTTACGCTTTATAGGCTACCTATGCCCCATCAGATTTTCCTCATGGGCTGGATTTAGCCCATCACCATTTTTTAACTCTTGCTTTAGACTATAGTCAGAAAAGCTATTGGCAAATTTTAGCAGTTAGAGTTACATGTCCTGATTTCTGTATTCAAAATGGCACTAAAATAATAGACTAAGGGCAGACAAGACAGAAGCAGAAGAGTTATTAGGTTGTTGCCTAATGTTAGATTCCTGTTTTTGGCTTATTTAACTGGGGCCATTTATAAGAATGGAAGGCTGGGAGAAAACTGATCTGGGAGGGAAAATACATTAATAAGTTCAGTTTTGAAGATGTAACTTATAGATTCCTAAATGTAATTGTCAGTTAGAGTTTAGGAGGCATCCATCACACACACACACAAACTCACACAGATAGGAGTCCATCACATACACACTCGTAGGTAGGTAGGTAGGTAGGTAGGTAGGTAGGTAGATAGATAGATAGATAGGTAGATAGATAGATAGATAGATAGATAGATAGATAGATAGATAGATAGAAAGAAATATACATCAGCATATAGGTGACACCTCAAGCCATGGGTTTGTATGATATTTCCTAGGGAGAATAGAGGGCTATAAAGTAAGTCAAAGGGGTAGTCCAACATTCAGAAATGATGTAGCGGAAGAGAAACCAGCTGAGGAGCCTAGAAAGCTTAAGAGTATTTAGTGAGTTAATAAAATTAGAGAAGAGTATCATAGAAGCTAAAAGAGAGTGCAAGCCATGCTGTCAAATAAGATAAATATGTAGGAAAAAACAATGGACAGGGCATTATGGATTCTAACAAGAATAGTTTCACTGGAATAGTATGGGGTAAAAACTATATTGCACTTTTGCTCTGAAGACCAACAGAGAAATGGTGCTGTAGCAAAGAGAATGATGTGATCAAGGGAGCATTTGCTGGCGATAGAATGATTCGGTAGAGAAGAGGGACTTGACGATGCAAGAGGAGGGGTTCACTTGCATATATTATGGGTTGGCTGTGAAATTCATCTATTTTTGTTTGTTTGTTCATTTGTTTTAGACAGAGTCTCGCTCTGTTGCCCAGGCTGGAGTGCAGTGGCACCATCTCGGCTCACTGGAAGCTCCACCGCCCGGGTTCAAGTGATTCTCCTGCCTCAGCCTCCCGAGTAGCTAGGACTCCACCTCGCCCGGCTAATTTTTTGTATTTTTAGTAGAGACAGGGTTTTACCATGTTAGCCAGGATGGTCTCGGTCTCCTGACCTCATGATCCGCCCACCTCAGCCTCCCAAAGTGCTGGGATTGCAGGTGTGAGTCACCGCACCCGGCCCGAAATTCATGTATTTTAAGGGGCAAACAGTAATTGTCTTGGTTGAAGCAAAGGGAATAAGGAATTTTCTAAATAGACTAAGGGCAAAATCCAAGTGCTTGAGAAAGCACAGCATACTTGGGGGATGGCAAACACTTATTTGGGCTGAAATGGAGTTTCCTTTTAAGCTCACGACAAAAGTGGTTGACTAGATCAAGAAATACCACAGTATTACGCCACTGTGTTTAGAATTTATTCTGAAGACAGGATCCTCTGAAGAATTTAAAACTAGGAAAATAATTTGTTTTTTTGAAACGGAGTCTTGCTCTGTCACCCAGGCTAGAGCGCAGTGGTGCCATCTCGGCTCACTACAACTTCCGTCTCCCAGCTTCAAGTGATTCTCCTGCCTCAGCCTCCTGAGTAGATGGAGCTACAGGGGCCCACCACCACACCCAGCTAATTTTTGTATTTTTTTTAGTAGAGATGGAGTTTCACCATGCTGGCCAGTCTGATCTTGAACTCCTGACCTCAAGTGATCCGCCCACCTTGGCCTCCCAAAGTGCTGGGATTACAGGCCTGAGCCACCGCACCCAGCAGAAAATAAATTTTTGAGCATTTTTTAAACATAAGATAAAGGAATATAGATTTAGAGACTGACAAAACTGGTGGCAGGAGGCCGGGCGCGGTGGCTCACGCCTGTAATCCCAGCACTTTGGGAGGGTAAGGTGGACTGATCACTTGAGGTCAGGAGTTCGAGCTTGGCCAACATGGCAAAATCCCTTCTCTACTAAAAATACAAATATTAACTGGGTGTGGTGGGGCCTGGCTGTAATCCCGGCACTGGGGAGGCTGTAGCAGGAGAATCACTTGAGCCTGGCAGGAGGAGGTGGCAGTGAGCCAAAGTTGTACCACTGCACTCTTGCCTGGGTGACAGAGTGAGACTCCATCTCAAAAAACAAACACAAAAACTGAAGGCAGGAAAACCAATGAAGAAGCTCTTATAATAGTCCAGGTGAGAGATGATAAGGGTCTAACTGAAGACTTTTCAGTAGGTATTAAAGAGGATGATACTGTTTTGACAGCTATTCATGAAGTAAACTCAACAACAAAATACTGATTTCTGATCAGAATCAGGAGTTAGGGAGAACTAAGGTATCAAACACGAGTCAGGTTTTTTTGTGCTTTTTGTTGTTGTTGTTGTTGTTGTTGTTGCTTTAGAGGCCGGAGATACGGGGAATACAGGATTAGGTGAGGTTGATTATTCCTTTTGTTTTGGATGTTTATAGCATCACCTTTGTGATGATCCATTGAAGATGTGCAGTAGTCAGATACATAGATCTGGAATATAAATTCAGTGCCTGCCCTGGAAATAATTACTCGAGCAAGGCACCAACATGAAATCCCAGTGGTCAGTGAGCTTCTCAGTGAGAATGAATTAAGAGAGAGGAAAAAAAAAAGTCTTAATGACAGCTTGACCAAAAAAAAAATTTGTGAGGCAGCAGTTTCAAACTATAGCATAACAGTCTTTGTGGATACAACCATTTTTTAAAAATCTCAACCCTATTTTGTGTTCTGTTATTGTTGTTTTGAGATAGGGCCTCTCTCTGTTGTCTAGGCTGTAGTGCAGTGGCAAGATTATGGCTCACTGCAGCCTCAATCTCCTGGGCTCAAGCAATCCTCATACCTCAGCCTCTGAAGTAGTTGGGACTATAGGCACACACCACCACATGCAGCTAATTTTAAAAAATTGTTTTGTAGAGATGAGGTCTCACATTGTTGCCCAGGCTGGTCTCGAACTCCTGGGCTCAAGTAAGCCTCTCATCTTGGCCTCCCGAAGTGCTGGAATTATAGGCGTGAGCCCCTGTGCCTGGTGCGTTTATCCATTTTTAGCCTGTTTCTTTTAAGTGTCTTTAAAATATGTTTATTATTGAAACTGAAATTTTTTCTTTATGACAAATTTGAAAATTGAACATGTAATTGATCTTTTTCTCTTTATTAAGATTGAAGAGTTGGAGGAGAAACTTAATGACGCACTTCACCAGAAGCAGCTACTAACATTGAGATTAGACAACCAATTGGCTTTTCAACAGAAAGATGCCAGGTAAGAAACGTTTTTTTAAAAAAACGATATCTAGTTAGCAATTAAAAGTAATTTTATTGCCTGTTCATGTTTGTGATTGTAAGCTAAAATAGAGAAATTTTAAGTCAGAGATAGCAATAATTTTTACACCTAGACCACAAAAAAAGTAGGATACTTGATACAATACATAAAATACAAAAAGTCAAAATTCAACATTCATTCAACAAACAATTGGTTAGTATAAACCATATATGATAAAGGAAGCTCTCTGAACTGACCACTATTAACCTTTCTTCTTTTACTCAACATACTGATTGATTCTCATGGCCCTTTGGACTTTCCTGGCTTGAAGTACTTTCTATTATTCCTGCATACTTTCTCTAGCTCAGTTGTGGGCTTATCAAGCTTAAATATGCCTATGGCAATTATACTTATGTAATGTAATTAAAAATTATATAAACAATCAAATTCTTTGGAAAGGTTCAATAAAAGGAACTAAAAAAATTATGAAATTAAATATGGCTGGGCGCGGTGGCTCAAGCCTGTAATCTCAGCACTTTGGGAGGCTGAGACGGGTGGATCACGAGGTCAGGAGATTGAGACCATCCTGGCTAACACGGTGAAACCCTGTCTCTACTAAAAAATACAAAAAACTAGCCGTGCGAGGTGGCGGGCGCCTGTAGTCCCAGCTACTCGGGAGGCTGAGACAGGAGAATGGCGTGAACCCGGGAGGCGGAGCTTGCAGTGAACCGAGATTGCGCCACTGTACTCCAGCCTGGGCGACAGAGCGAGACTCCGTCTCAAAAAAAAAAAAAAAAAAAAAAAAGAAATTAAATATAAGCAACACAAGTTTTAAGATTGAGAGCAAATATCAAATCCATAAAAGATACCTTCGTTGGTTTCTTCCTAAGTATCTTTTAGGATCTCATGCCATTGTAAAGAAATTGAACTTGGATTTACACAAAATCAAAGCATACCTCTGTATTCAAAGTATCTGGATCCTATGTAAAAATGTGAATGTTTAGTTCTATGTTTTAGTTACAGGTAAATGTGTAAAATAGGTATATTTTCCCTTTTTAAGATTTTACTAAACTGATATTGTAAAAAATTATCAGACCTTTTTATCAGCCACTATTACATTAGATTAGTGGACCTCAAACTTTAGTATGTATCAGAAACACTTGGAGGGCTTGTTAAAAAAGACTACTGGATCCCACCTTCAGAGTTTCTGATTTGGGAGGGGTCCTGAGAATTTGCATTTTTACCGGGTTCCCAGGTGATGCGGATGGTGCTGGTCCAGGAACAATACTTTGAGAACCACTGTATTCGATTATAGGTCTTCTACTCTAATTCTATAAGACACCTATCAGATTCAGTGATGCTGTTGAGAGGGCAGTTAGGAGTCTATTGTAATAAGATATCTGATGGTGGTTAAAAAAAAAAAAAAAGGTTGGATTCTGAATATATTTTGGAGGCAGAGCTGATGGATTCAATGTGAGGCTTAAGAGAAAAGGGGGAATCAAGGATTACATCAAAAATTTTGGCCTGAACAAATGAAAAAATGGAATTTCTGTCAGCTAAGAAGGAGGAAATCATGGTAGAAAAAGTTTTTGTGAGTAAAAAGCAGGAGTTCAGTTTGGGACATGTTAAGTTAGAGTTTTCTTGTTAGAAATCCATGTGGAGGTATATGAAAAGTCTGGTCTAGAGGTACAAATCTGGGGATCATTAGGGTATAGACAGTATTCAAGTCATGAGACTAGATGAATTCCCCACGGAAGAGTGCATACAGACAGAGGACCAAGTACTCCAACATTAAGACAGAGCAGAAAAGGAGACTGAGAAGGAACCACAGTAAAATAGAAGAAAAATGAACAATATGGTGTCTTGGAAGCCAAGTGATGAAAATGTGTCAAGGAAAGAAAAATGAATTGTATCAAACTCTATCATTAGATCATGGATGAAAAGAGCTAAGAACTGATCATTTGCAATTTAGATGTCATTGTGATTTCATTAGAGACAGTAAAAATATGATCATCATGGGTTTAAGAGGAAAGGCTTTGGAGACAATAAGTATAGACAACTTTTGAGCAAGTTTGCTCCAAGGGGTGGCTAACAAAGGGGAAAGTGCAATGAGGTCAAGAGTTGTGGTTGTGTTTGTTCATTTGTTTTAAGATTGAAATAACAGCATGTTTGTTAATGGGATTGATACAGTAGGGAAGGGGAAAATCAGTGATGTGATTTGACTGTGTCCCTACCCAAATCTCATCTTGAATTATAGCTCCCACAATTCCTACATGTCATGGGAGGGACCTGATGGGAGGTAATTGAATCATGGAGGTGGTCTTTCCCATGCTGTTCTCGTGATAGTGAATAAGTCTCACAAGATCTGATGGTTTTATAAATGGGAGTTCCCCTGCACAAGCACTCTTGTCTGCCACCATGTAAGATGTGCCTTTGCTTCTCCTTTGCCTTCCGCCATGATTGTGAGGCCTCCCCTGCCACGTGGAACTCTGAGTCCATTAAACCTCTTTCCTTTATAAATTACCCAGTCTTGGGTATGTCTTTATTAGCAGCATGAGAACAGATTAATAATATCAGATTGTCCCTTCATGATCACAGTCTTTCAGTAGACAACTAACAATAATATCTGCTACATGTATTCTTTGAGAATGATGAGTATGTGCAGATTACTGTTTTCATTACCTCATTGGTTGAGTGAATACTTTATGGTGGTTCAGTGTTACCATCTTAAAGAGGTATCCTTGAAGCATCAGGATAAAAGGGAAATGAAAATTAGTAAGTAAAGTCCTTGATGTTTAACATTAAACCTTAAGCAGAAAAAATGCATAATTTTATGATTTGAATTTCTAAAGTTATTCTTTTTTTTTTTTTTTTTTTTGAGACGGAGTCTCACGCTGTTGCCCAGGCTGGAGTGCAGTGGCGCGATCTCGGCTCACTGCAAGCTCCGCCTCCCGGGTTCCCGCCATTCTCCTGCCTCAGCCTCCTGAGTAGCTGGGACTACAGGCGCCCGCCACCGCGCCCGGCTAATTTTTTGTATTTTTTTTTAGTAGAGACGGGGTTTCACTGTGGTCTTGATCTCCTGACCTTGTGATCCGCCCGCCTCGGCCTCCCAAAGTGCTGGGATTACAGGCTTGAGCCACCGCGCCCGGCTCTAAAGTTATTCTTTAAGAATATCAATTCTCTGTTTAGTAATTTATATGGCTACACATTTAATAATTAGTATGGAATTGTCATTTCATATTTAACTGGTTACTATGAGTAAGCATTTTGCTGGAGTAAGTAAATAATACTGTCAGGCTTCTCATTTCCTAATTTTATGTTGATATAAATAGGAAACTGTGAGAAAATTAAATCTCAAAGACTTTTTCAAAGCCTGCCATAAATTCTCTCTAATGTAGCAAATATCAAGAATTAATGAAACAAGAAATGGAAACCATTTTGTTGAGACAGAAACAACTGGAAGAGACAAATCTTCAGCTAAGAGAAAAAGCTGGAGATGTTCGTCGAAACCTGCGTGACTTTGAGTTGACAGAAGACCAATATATTAAATTAAAAGCTTTTCCTGAAGATCAGCTTTCTATTCCTGAATATGTATCTGTAAGTATTATCCATTTTTAACTACAGCATATATTTTCAGACTAAAATTTACCATTTATGTAGTAGCAATTACTTTTGAAGTACCCAATTGATACATTATTTTATGGCTATGGATGGTGAATGGTCTTGAGATCCAAATTTTAAAGGATCATGACCATTGATCTCCAAAGTCAAGCATAAATAGGTTTTGAAGTTAATGACTGAATAGTCCATAGAAATGAATTATCATGAACTGGTGGTTTCTTACATTCTCAAAATGAAAAATTATAAACAACAGAGTAGTTATTGCCAGGGGTTGGTTGGGGATAGTGGGAGAGAGGAGTTGGCGTGATTATAAAGGGATAGGATGAGAAAGAACTTTGTGGTGAGAGATTGGCTCAAGATATTGAGCTGGTTACACAAATCTGAAACAGCTAAGATTAATCAATGGCAGTGGTCTCAAATATTTTGGTGTCAGCATTCATTTACACACTAAAAATTATTGAGGACCCCAATGTGTGTTTTTTTATATGAGCTGTGTCTATTAGTATTTACCATACTAGAATTTTAAACTAATAAATTTTTTAAACACAAGAATATAGAAGTACACAATTCCATTGGCCTTAAGAG
This sequence comes from Macaca mulatta, assembly GCF_049350105.2. Classification (NCBI taxonomy): domain Eukaryota; kingdom Metazoa; phylum Chordata; class Mammalia; order Primates; family Cercopithecidae; genus Macaca; species Macaca mulatta. Next base: position 67,559,858 of record NC_133422.1, read on the forward strand.
TGATAATGTCATCATATATCATGTAGCCACTGGCAAACTCCACTGAACAGTCATGAGAGAATGAAAATGAAACAGGGAAAAAATCTTAATAATTACTAGGAAAGTTGTTTTGATCTTGTGAATTCCCTGAAAGGATCTCAGAGTGGCGGGCGGGCCAGAGTCCAGAAGTCCCAAAACCATATATTGAGAACTGCTGCTTTTTAATATATAGATGTCATTTTACCCTAAGAGGCTTGAATTTTTTCATCTGTAAAAAGGAATAACAGTGCCTTTCTGTTGGGGATAATTGTAAAGACTATGACTGTGTATGTAAAATGTTTATGAGCATAGTGCTTATAAGATAGTAAACACATAAAAATGTTACCTATTGTTTTTCCTCTAGTGGTGGTTGCTATTCTTAGTTCTCATTGGGAAAAGATTTTCAGATTAGTGATGTCTGATAAAATGAAGTTCCTTTTTTGTTCAGCTGTTTTTTTTCTTTTTAAGGCTCAAATACAGTTTTTCTATCCAAAGTGTACTGTCCAAAACAAATACCTCAAATTCTGTTTTTGAGGCTTCATTTACAGTAGATATAAAGTATCACACTGGTGGCAGTTACACATATTTTTGCTGTTTGTTTTCTTAATATTCCTTCTTACATGTTTTCTTTTCACAAACAATATTATCGTTAACTAATTTAATTATATGCAGATTCTTTTTGTTGAAGGCTAATATTAAGATTTGCCTCTTACCAAATAATGGTATTCTTGTAATACAGTCATATGTTAAGGAGTTTCGGACGGCATGCCTGTATGAGAAATAGCCCCTAATTACTCTCTCCTAATTTGCTGATGATTTCTTAGTTTTATAGGACCTTGTCAGATGGAACACTTTTTTTTCCTGAGATAGGGCAGGAAAATTCCTCTGAGAGAAGTATGTGTGGAAAGAGAGACCTGAATTAAATGGAAGTAGTGACGTGAAAGATACTTCTTGATCCATTCTGATTAGACTTCCACTGCAGGGACAGCAGTAAATAAAGCTTTGCCAAGAGCCTGGGATGAAAATAAAGAAAATGGTTTACCTCTTCATCAAGTATTTATTGAGTGCTTATCATATTTTTGGGCACTGGAAATAGAGCAGTGTATAAACCAGACAGAAATCCCTGCCCTCATGAAGCTTATGTCGAAGTGGAGCAACACAGCCATTAACTTAAAAGTTAAATAGGTAGAATATCTGTTTGTCAAAGGTGCTATAGAGAAAAGAGCATGGGTGAGAAATAGGGAGTGCTACTTTAAATTTGGTAGGGAAATCAGGGAGGGCTTTAATAGTAAGGTGATATTTGGTCAGAGACCTATAGGGAGACAAGGCATGAGCCATGCATTTATATGGGGGAAGAACTTCTCTAGCAGAAGAAACAGCAAGAGCAAGACTCCTGAATATTTGTGATATGTTCCGGAAGTTTACAAGCAGATAGTGTGGAGTGAGCAGTAGTAGATGAGTAGTAATGGAGTGTCAGTAGAAGGGAGGAAGGACTGTCAAAGATAGGAAGTTATAAATCCCTGGCCCTTGAGGGAAGTTAATTGAACATTAAGGCTTGATAGAAAGTATTAGTGGCTAGGTTCCATTAATGACTGTCTTGTTGTAGTTTTGTAAGCATGTCTCTTTATTACTGATAAGTGAGAGCACTACAAATTAGCAAATTTTAATCGTAATTTGGATTTAAGACTGCTTATTAATTTAATTTCTTTTTCAAGGTTCGGTTCTATGAACTAATGAATCCATTAAGAAAGGAAATCTGTGAACTACAAGTGAAAAAGAATATCCTAGCAGAAGAATTAAGTGCAAACAAAAGCCAGCTGAAACAGCTGACAGAGGTTCGTATGGTTTTGATTGCTAGTGGGAAGAAGCTTCAACTTTTTCTATAGAGTCCCTCAAGATTTGTGATAAGGAATATAAAAGTCAGTGATTGAAAAATGGGACTATGGGATGGTGACTGCTACAGTTCTTAAGTAATGGGAAGGAGGTTAAATTGGAAGTAGTCATCTTAAAAATTGACAAGACAAGTCTATGATATTGACATATCCCATAGTTGAGCTTTTATTGTTGCAAGTCATTTTTATAATCAACTGCTTTTGAAATCCTAATATGGGCTATACCTGAAAATTGCTGTATATACTCCGATGATGCATATGCACATAAGTATTTAATAATTTGTCTCTATTTTTAACATCACTTTGTCAGGAAATTTAGGCAAGAAACAAGAAATGTAGGCCAATGTATGCAGGGGATCTCTTGCAGGTGCCATAAGAAAGAAGAAAAAGAGAATACTTTTACTTTGAACTAAAGTGCCTCATAGGTTCTGGTTTGCCTAAGACAGCTGCCATTATTCCTGTGAATAAATATTAATAGCACCCCTTTATTTTCAAAAGTATCTCAGCCTAGACAATGAATATAGTAATCATAAATCAACATTTACATAGAAGGGTGGACTAATCATTAACTTGATTATATTATTGACCAGATATCCTAGATTACTCTTGTATTTATAGTCTGCTAACAAAAAAATAATGGTAGATTGATTCATTCTACCATGTAACAGTTGGAAATGGGTGGCTGTTTTTCTTCAAAGATTTCATTCTTCTAAAAGGAAAACACTTGTAGTTTACAAATGAGGTCTGCTGTAGTTCTCCATTACAAGTTAGCCTTGTTTGTGATATGAGATGGAGCTATTGTCCTTTTATTACTTACGTGGCTTCTTTGTCAAGTGCAGTTAACTTTCATAATATTTATTCTGAGCATGTGTACTGATACTAGCATTAACCCCAGTGATATGCATGGTGCTGTGCTAGGTGCTTGCAGTGAACCCAAGAGAGGCAATGCCTGCCCTTCTAGAGTTTACTTTCTAGCAGGTTAGAATTAGAACATTAGATGATATTTTGACACTCTCATTTACTGTGTGACCATAACCAGGTCATATAATGTTAACTGTTCTATCAAATGGATAAAATAATACTGTTTGTTCATTTATTTAATTGCATTGCCTGTGTTTCCCTTTCAGAGTAAAAACGTGATTTTAGCAAAGTTGCATACAAACATTTATGTCCTATTTTAAGGGCAGTTTTTATCAATGATATTATCCAGAAATAGATAATTATAATTTAATTTGTATTTTTAATGCTCTACTTTGCTGCACTATTAGTCCTAGAGAGAATTTACTTAAGTCTTGCCATAGAATCAATATTACAGACCAAACAAGAAGGCTCAGCTTCCTTCCTCTCCTCTGAGGAGCTGTGATATCAGCAGGAGCAATTAGAGGGGCAGATGTGCCCCCCACTCCAAACTTCAGTTGTTTTCCTTTCTTCTCTTAGCATGTCATATTGTGCAGGTAAACTGTTTTGCACATTTAGAAAGATAGTTCAATTTTTTTAAAAAATTCAACTGTAGTCAAAATAGTAGAGAACAGAGAAGGCCTCAGTTTGGCCACTTTCTAATTTTGCAGCCTTGGGCAAATCATTTATACTCTATTGCAGGATGGTTTTGGTGGTACAGGGGTTATTGGGGAAGAGGCAGTTAGACGAGGTTTTAGAGTTGGTTCTACACACCTTATAGTACCTCAGCATCCCTCAAGGACTTCTTATTGTGTAGTAGGAGGGCTGGAGGAGCTCTCTATCCTTGTTTTTATCAAGCCACCCTTTTTAAAATAACTTTAATATTTGGAATTTCTCAGCGTGATTTCTCTTGAACACAGATAACTCAGACCATCCTTAGAGTTTGTGGTTTTTCTGCTCTGTCAAGGACCTGGTACAGGTCAACTTGCCAAACACTAGGAAAAAGGTAAATATTTTTAAATAAAAATATTTTTAAATAAAAAGCAAAGCCAGTATCATTAAACAGCTTTATTTATTTATTTAAACAGGAGTCTTGCTCTGTCACCCCCGCTGGAGTGCAGTGGTGCCATCTCTGCTCATTGCAACCTCCACCTCCTGGGTTCAAGTGATTCTTGTGCTTCAGCCTCCCAAGTAGCTGGGCTTACAGGCATGTGTCACCACGCCTGGCTAATTTATGTATTTTTAGTAGAGATAGAATTTCACCATTTTGGCCAGACGGGTCTGGAACTCCTGGCCTCAAGAGATCCACCGCCTCAAGAGATTGGCCTCCCAAAGTGCTGGGATTACAGGCGTGAGCCACCGCACCTGGCCAAACAGGATGTAGTAAACAATAAATAGTAGTACTCAATATTAAAATAAATGTCACATATTCTGGAGTTTATTTTTTGAAATGGTTCATTAAATTATTTACTGCTATTTATTTGAGGAATTAAAAGACAGTTTCTCGTCTCTGCAACATAACAATTAAAAAAAAAATTCAACTGTAGTCAAAATAGTAGAGAACACAGTCCTGTCTCCCATCTTAACAGCTTCTCCCTCCGTAAAATAGGGATGATAACACGTAATACCTACCACACGTCATTATTATAAAGAATGAAATTCTTTCAATAAATGTTTATCCTGCATTTACTATACGGCATGCATTATTCTTGGTACTTGGGATACCTTGTTAAACAAAGCAGTAATCCCTGCTATAATGGAGTTTATATTTTTAAAGGATATCTGTGAGATGTGTATTGTATTTTAAAAGGGAAAGCAAACAATAGCAAATCATGTAGTGTGACAGAAGTTGATAAATGCAATAGAAAAAAGAAAAAAATAGTTCAAGATAAGGTGAATTGAGTGCTATATGGAGAGCAGGGAAGAGAGCATTGTCAGAATTGTATAAGGTTGGCTAGTAGGTCTCATTAAGCAGCGTGTAGAAGTTTACAAAGCCTTGAGGAAGTGAGAGAGAGAACAAGGCTGTCTTCCTTGAGACAGCTCAGGGAAGAGCTTCTAGATAGCAGGAACAGCCAATGCAAAGGCAAGAGGGTACTTTGGTATTTGTGGAAGATTGAGGAGCGTAATATGACTGGTATGCTTGAAGGGAGGAGGAGAATAGTTGTAGTTAAGATCAGAGAGGTAATGAGTCTGTTGAGGTCATCATACAGACTTCGATTTTAACCTTAAAAGAAATGAAAAGTTGCAGGATTTTGGAAAGAGGTCTGACATAATCTGACATATACAGTTGACTGTTGAACAACATGGGTTTGAACTGTGTAGATTTATTTACACATTTTTTTTTCAATAGATATACTGGAAAATTTTTTGGAAGTTTGTGACAATTTGAAAAAACTCACATATGAACTATGTAGCCTAGAAATATAGAAAAAATTTAAGAAAAAGTTATGTAATGAATGCATAAAATACATGTAGGTACTATATTTTATCATTTACTACCATAAAATTTACACAGATCTATTATCAAAAGTTAAAATTTATCAAAGCATGCATACAAACACACCTTACATGGTGCTATTTTCAGTAGAAACAAATGAAACAAATGTAAAGATGCAGTATTAAATCATAACTGCATAAAATTAACTGTAGTACATACTTTACTACTGTAATAATTTCTTAGCATCCTCCTGGCTATTCTGGTAGACTCAAGGGTTTGGGATATCCGCTTAAAACACTGTATGATGCTAATCATCCCCACGTGAGCAGTTCTCCAGTAAAATGTGAATCACAATAAAAAGTGATTTCTTGCAGTTCTGGCATATTATTTTTCGTCATGTTTAGTGCAGGACTGTAAGCCTTGGATAACACCATGGGAACCATATGAAGTGTCACCAGTGATGCTGGAAGAGCTCTCAAGCAGCAGAGAAAATTTATGACATTGTAAGAAAAAGTTAAATTGCTTAAATTGCAGATTGAGGTCTGCACCTCTTGGGTTGCCCTTTGGACAGACCATTAATCTTGTAAACAGATTATGTAAAACTTAGAGCATCCATAATACAGTACAGTTCTGTAAATGTATTTTCTGAGGATTTTTAAAAAATATTCTTTCTCTAGCTTTTATTGTAAGAATACAGTATATAATACATATAATATAGAAAATATTTGCTAATAGACTATATTATAGTAAGACTTCCAGTCAACAGTAGGCTATTTGTAGTTAAGTTTTCAGTGAGTTAAAAGTTACACATGGATTTTTTTTTGACTGTATGGGAGTTGGTACCCCAACCCCTATATCGTTCAAGAGTCAAGTCTATTTAAAGTATCATTCTAGTTGGTACATAGTAGACCGTCAACAAATGTTTCATTTATTGAATTTCTTTTAATGAGTATTTTAAAACTTTCCTATTGTCCTGGATAATGTTTTTTAAAGAAAGTTCTCTCCTGAGAATAGACTGTAGAGCTGTAAGTATGGAAACAGAGAAACTTGTTAAGAGGTTGTTGTAATCTAGGTGAGAGATTATTGTGTTTCAGATCCAGATGGTAGCAAGGGAAGTGGTAGATTCTGGATTTATATTAAAAGTGGAGCCAATAGAAAAAAGGTAGAGTCATGAATTGGATGGAGGATGTTAAAGAAAGATAGGAGTCAAATTAACTCTGAAAAATGTTGGTTTGAATAACTGGAAGGATAGATTTCTGTTCAGCTGAGATGGGTAGATTGTGAATGAGGCTGACTTGAGTGCAAAAGAGTGTGGATCTTAGACATGTTGAGTTTGAGAGATCTGTTAGATGTACAGTCAAAGATATGTGGATGTACAGATGGTGAACTTTAGAAGATAAACATTCAAGAGTCATCAGCATAAAGATGACATTTAAAGCCAAGATGAGATTACCAAAGGAGAGTGAGTGCAGAGAAGAGAAGACGACCACAGCTTGAGCTCCAGGGCACTTCAACATTGCAATGTGGGAGAGAGAAGGAGGAGTTACCAGTGAAATAGGGAAATTAAGAGAATTTTATGTCCGGGAAATCAAAGGGCAAAAGTTTGTCAAGGAAAAGAGAGTGACTAGCTGTTTCAAATGCTGTTGATAGGTACAGTTAGATGAAGACTAAGAATTGACACTGTGTTTAACAAGGTCATTGAAAACCTTGTCAGGAGTAGTTCTGGAGGAGGGATAGGGTCAACAGTTTGATTACAGTGTTTGAGAGTGAATGGAGGAAATGAATTGGACATAGAGTATAGACAACTCTTTCTGAGTAACACTACTGTGTAGAGGAACAAAGAGAGTTGGCAATTACAGGAAACATGGAGTCAGGGAAGGCTTGCTTTTTGTTTTTTTGTTTTTTTCCTTAAGATAGGAGAGATCACAACTGATGTATTTAAAATCACATTGTAACCGTAAGAATTTTCTCATTGTCCACAACAGCAGAAGGACATTCATGTAATTGTTAACCAATAATGTAGGCAGTACTGTTGGATACCCAGTTATAACTATGTTTAAGGCTCCCCACTTTAGTATCCATGTAATAAAAAGAGTCTTTTTTTATTATAATACATGTTTCTGTAATTATGATATTTGGGGAAACTATTAGAACACAGGGGTGTTTGTTGATTGAATTACTCCTGATTAATTCTGTGGGACTTTCTTAATATCTAGATAGTGGTTTAAAAAATAATAATTTAGTGAAGTGAGATAATTTATCTCTTAATAGCTAGAGTTTTAATTATGTCACAAAAAGTTGAATTTCGATTTAAAAAACAACTGAAGAATATATTTGTAAGTGGGTAAGGAAGATAGAGAATGTTATGATCACTAGAGGAGAGTTTACAAAAAGATCTGGGTTATTTAAATGGGGCTGGGGGAAGTTGAAGAGGTGATTGGACACTGTCAGGTTACTGAGGTTCAGTTGTCATCAGTGAGAACCATTGTCTCTAGGACTTTTAAAACTAATCACAAACCCCTAATTTATGAAAGTGCTAAATGAAATTGTCAGTTTTTCAGTTGAAGGTTTCTGTTTTTTCTCTTGTTACTTGGAATGTTCTTATCTGAGTGTTTTTTACCCAGTGGTATTTCATGTTTCTTTCCTCTTCAGTCTGTGGGCTGTGTATATATACTTACTGTTGGCCTGAAGCAGACAATAAAAACACAGAAATGCCCATTATATCCAAAGGAAGTAGCAAGAAAATTTCGACTTTTCCAATGGTGTCATTAATTTTAAGTTTCTTGACCCAAAAGAGTAAATTTTCCTTTTAACTATAATAGGAGAAAAAGTAATATATTTTCCTCACCCATTGCGAGGTTTATGGCTGAGACCCCAATAATAAAAGAGTAACAAGAGAAAAGCATAACAAATGTATATATAAATTTATATGTATAATTTAATATAAATTTTACGTGACATGGGAGCCTTCAGAAATGAGAATTAAAAGACCCGGGGAAAATGTATTTTTGTGGATAGTCATGCATAAGTATGATTGGAAGACAAAAGAGTATGATCTGATGGTAATCAACTGGGAGAATTTAGCAAGGCTTGTTTGTTCACATTCTTCTTGGCCTGTGTGTGTGACATTCCTTCCCATTGGGTATAGGGCGGGACACCTGTCACCTTAGGGGAGAGGGGAGGGAGGAAGAGAGTGACCTTCCTAGGTTTGATGACCTGCCTCAAGGGAGAAAGGGGAAAGGGAAATTTTCATTTCTGTGGCCCACTTCAAGAGAGATGGGTTGGGAGAAGGTCAGGGAGACCACCCTGTTTCTGCAGTTTTCTTAATTTTCCTTCAGGTTAAAATACTCAGTATGCCAGGGTGCCATGTTTCAAGGTGTCTGTTCTAAGTCCTTACAGAGGAATGAATATTTTATTTCGTAGTGAGTAAATCGAAAATATATCCAGTGAAAATGTGTTCACTGATTCTAAGTTTTCCTAAATTTGACAAATAAAAGGAAGTGTTACGTTGTTCAATAAGCGGTAAGATACACTGCCATAGTATGTTTTGGGAGAAGGTCCATGATATTAGTAGCTGCAACCACTATAAAGTTGCTAGATTTTTTTTTTTTTTGAGTCAGACTCACGCTCTTGTCACCTAGGCTGCAGTGCAGTGGTATAATCACGCCTCACTGCAACCTTTGCTTTCCGGGTTCAAGCGATTCTCCTGCCTCAGCCTCCCAAGTAGCTGGGATTACAGGCGCCCGCCACCACACCCGGCTGTTTTTTTTGAGATGGAGTCTTGCTCTGTCGCCCAGGCTGGCGTACAGTGGCACAATCTCGGCTCACTGCAAACTCTGCCTCCCAGGTTCACGCCATTCTCCTACCTCGACCTCCTGAGTACCTGGGACGACAGGCACAGGCCACCATGCCCGGCTAATTTTTTGTATTTTTAGTAGAGACGGAGTTTCACCATGTTAGCCTGGATGGTCTCGATCTCCTGACCTCGTGATCCGCCTGCCTCGGCCTCCCAAAGTGTTGGAATTACAGGTGTGAGCCAACACGCCCGGTGTGAAGTTACTAATTTTTAATAAGACATGATCCACATTTTTCATATGACATTCAAAAGATCTTCATAAAGTGATTCAACAAATATTTTATTCTTCAGCTTATACTTATCTAAGGTTGGATATCTTAAGATAAGCAACATTATTCTTATTAATGACTTTATGTAATTTTAAAGTTGGATACAACATACGCTTTTGGAAAAAAACATGACTGGATGGTATTCACCCAAGAATTCTAAGGGACTTAAAGGATGAACCTGAAACTGCAGCACATGTGTAATACTGTTACCAAATATAGCACTTGAAGTAGGTGTAATTGCTTGAAAGCTGGTAAATTGCCTGCCTGACTCTAGAAACTAAGGACCTCCACATTTACAAACTGATAAAGCACACTTTTATGCTTACTGAGCTTGTGTAATGCATGAAGATTAGGATCAGTGAATACTTAGGCAAGTTAAACCTGCAGGGGAAGGTCAACAGAGTAGTATAAATGGACAAATTATATTTCACCTGTATATAAAGAGAAAATAGAGAACAAATTACATGGACTTTCAAAAAGCCATTGACAGGGTTTTTAATTCTAGTTTTTAAAAATTGGCAGACTTTAAAAATTACAGTGAATAACGTAACATTAAATTTACTACATTAACCATTTTCATGTATACAATTCAGTAGTGTTAAGTATACTGACATTGTTGTGCAACAGATCTTCAGTACTTTTGTACGTTGCAACACTGAAAACTGTACCCACTAGACACTAATTCTCCTTCTCCCCTCTCCATAGTCATTGGTAACCATTTTTTAACTTTGTTTCTATGATTTTGATTATATTCTTCATATGAGTAGGATCCTAGAGTGTTTGCCCCTTTGTGATTGGTTTCAATTAGCATAATGTCCTCAAGGTTTATCCATGTTGTAGCATGTGACAGAATTTTCTTTCTTTTTTTTTTATTGTACTTTAAGTTCTGGGGTACATATGCACAACGTGCAGGTATTGTTACGTAGGTGTACTCCTGCCATGGTGGTTTGCTGCACCCATCAACCTGTCATCTACATTAGGTATTTCCCTTGATGCTATCCCTCCCGTAGCCCCCCACCCATTGGCAGGCCCCAGTATGTGATGTTCCCCTCCCTGTGTCCAAGTGTTCTCATTGTTCAACTCCCACTTATGAGTAAGGACATGTAGTGTTTGGTTTTCTGTCCTTGGGATGGTTTGCTAAGAATAATGGTTTCTAGCTTCATCCATGTCCCTGCAAAGGACATGAACTCATCGTTTTTTATGGCTGCATAGTATTCCGTGGCATATATGTGCCACATTTTCTTTAGTCTATCATTGATGGGCATATGGGTTGGTTCCAAGTCTTTGCTATTGTGAACCAGTGCCGCAGTAAACATACGTGTGCACGTGTCTTTATAGTAGCATGATTTATAATCCTTTGGGTATATACCCAGTAATGGAATTGCTGGGTCAGGTGGTATTTCTAGTTCTAGATCCTTGAGGAATCACCACGCTGTCTTCCACAATTGTCTGTCACAATTAGGTTGAACTAATTTATGCTCTTTTTTTTTTCTTCTTTTTTAAGTTTGCATAATGTTCCATTGTGTGTATATACCACATTTGCTTTATCCATTCATCTATAAATAGATGTCTGAATTGCTTCTACCTCTTGGGAGAAATGGACAGACTTTGTAAGAAGTGTTACCATGAATTCTCAGGGAATTGTTTTCTCTTTAGTAGTTGAAGGATAAGAGCCAAAAAAAAAAAAAAAGGAATAAAAAAGAACTAAATGAAAAACAAAAATAGAAGTATTCTTCAGATATAACTGTTAAGTCCAATCTTATTCATTATTTAACATTTTAATACATTTATTGGGCTGGGCACAGTGGCTCTCGCCTGTAATCTCAGCACTTTGAGAGGCCAAGGTGGGCAGATCACCTGATGTCAAGAGTTTGAGACTAGCCTGGTTAATATGGTAAAACTCTGTCTCTCCTAAAAATACATAAATTAGTCAGGTGTGGTGGCAAACACGTGTAGTCCCAGCTACTCAGGAGACTAAGGCAGGAGAATCGCTTGATCCCAGGAGGCGGAGGTTGCAGTGAGCCAAGATTGTGCCACTGCACTCCAACCTAGGCAACAGAGCAAGACTCTGTCTCCAAAAAAAAAAAAAAAAAAAAAAAAATTTAATACATTTATTGATGAGGAAGCACAAAGTATAATCTCAAGTTTGTAAAGTTTTTCTGAGCAGTAGAACAACAGACTAGTAGGGCAAATTGGAGGAAGATCTCAAAAGGTAAGTGGACTGATTATAAATGAATGTGTTTTCTTTTTAATAACTATCAGTCAGCTTATATTCCCTAAATTAGCATGTTCAAAATTGATCACCTGCCCCAGAGTGTAATTTTTTTGCCATTTTATTATAGAAATTTTCAAATATAACTTGAATTTTACAATGACACCAGTACATTTATCACTAAATTTCTGCCATTAACATTTTTATTGTATTTGTTTTATCAAACATCTCTCCATCTAGCCATCTGCCAGTCACATTTAATTTTATGAGAAAATGCTGAACTTTTTTTCCATTTGTCAGTAATTTCTTCGTTTTAATTACTGAGTGATGTTACATTGAATGGCTCTAGTTATTTACCGTTTGATGGGCATTTTGAGTTATTTCCAATTCAGAGACTTTACAAACAAAGCTCTGAGAACATTTGAGTAGGGTTTTTTGTGTGGACATGTTTTTGTTTCTCTTAAGTACTTAAGTGTGGAATTTTTTACTTCTAGAATTTCAGTTTGGTTATTTATTACAGCTTTTATTTATCTGCTATTTGTTTACTTATTATGAACATATTTTCCTTTATACCACTGAGAATTGTTAAAATAGGAGCTTTAAAATTCTTGTCTGCTAATTCCAAACACTGGGTCACCTTGGAGTTGATCTCTGTTGATTGCCTTTTCTTTGAGAAATGAGTCACATGTTCCTCTTTCCTCAGATGTCAAGTAACTTAAAATTGTTCAGACCATTAAGTAAATGTAGATGAGAACATTGTGACTATTATGTTGTTGAGACGCTGCATTTTATGTACCTCTAAACAGTGGTGATGTTTTTGTTTTAGCAGGAAATTACTTCGTTGTACTCAAACAGCATACATACTCTGTCTATTGGGCAGCAGTTCAAATTTCAGTTCAATTTTTTTGATCTTAGTAGGGCTGCTTAGAGTCTGTCCTACACATGTGTTGTTTAGAGGGTAGCCAGATACGCAGGCAGAAATTACCCAAAGAATTCAGTTTCCCCTCTCTGGCTGTCTCTGAAATTTCCTCCTCATTTAGAGCAGCTGCAGTTCCCGTAAACTCTGTCTTCTGATTCTCCAACCTAGAAAGACCAAAGATTTTCTGATGCACCTTGATCCATCCAACCTGGCACAGAATGGGACTGGCCTCAGGCTAAGCGCTACTAAACAAAAACAAAAAATACTAGGAAACTCACCTAAATGCTGAAAATGATAGCAATAATGACAATTCCATAGTGGTTTACTAAGAGAAACTAAGGTATTTGTTAGGCATATCTCAGAGTTTTGAGACCGGCAATTAAGAAAACAAACTTTCCATTTTGCTTTAAAAGTTTATTCTCTACAGAAAGTTCATGAATCTGGGAAAAAAAAAATTATTCTCAATCTTTCCATTTTACTTTATGGATCTCTTATCCAAAATGGTCTTAATTTTTTTCACCACTTGGTGGCAGTGTATGTCCATCTTTTTTTTTTTTTTTTTTTTTTTTAATTAAACCTGTTGGGGGCTATTTGGAAATTCTGGTTATTTTTGACCTAGAGACCCAAAGCTTTACATTTAGTTACCTTATTTTAATTTATATTCATTATTTCATATAAAATGCCTGCAATCAACCAGATAGTATCTTTTTCTAGTAAAATTTAATATATTTAGAACTTGGAGAATGGAGTATCAAAACAAAAATTTGTGTTCCATAATATGTATTCAGATATATCTCAGTTATTGCACTAATTTCATAATTATGCCTACCAGAAATGTTGAGAATTTTAAATTCTGTTTAAACCAAAAACATTCAGGATTTTAAATTCTGTTAAAGCCACATTAAATCATTAAAGCCACACAATTACACAATTAATTTGACTCTGCTTTTGTTTGTGTGAGATGAAAACTGTTAAAGAAATTTAATAGAAGGTTTTTTTTTGGAGGGGTGGGGGTTGGGGGGAGACGGAGTTTCGCTCTTGCCCAGGCTGGAGTGCAATGGCATGATTTTGGCTCACTGCAACCTCTGCCTCCCGGGTTTAAGCGATTCTCCTGCCTCAGCCTCCTGAGTAGCTGGGAGTACAGGCATGCGCTACCATGCCTGGCTAATTTTTGTATTTTTAGTAGAGGGGATTTCACCATGTTGGTCAGGCTGGTCTTGAACTCCTAACCTCAAGCGATCCTCCCACCTTGGCCTCTCTAAGTATTGGGATTACAGGCGTGAGCCACTGCACTTGGCCAGAATGTGATTCTTGACCTTTAAAAAGAAATTACTCTTTCTGAAGTGGCAGTTTTAGTGGATTTCTGGGATTTCCTTTTGTAATTTTTTCCAGATCTTTAGTTAGTTGGAAATAAAGTCTAGATACTATTATAACACTGGAAAATAGGGCTCATCTTTTACTTCAAGTCTGGAGTTTATTTACAAGTGCCAGTAATGTAGTTTAATTCTAGCATATTTTGAGCTATATTATGTATATGATCTTGTGTATGGTACTTTATGTTTGTAAAAGTGCTTATAGATAACTTTATTTCCTACTTATGAATTTTCTCTATTAGCAGGTCAAAATTTTGGTTGATCACATGCAACTCAGCTGTGTGTTGCTGTTTTGCCATTATAGAGTTAGTTCAGTATGCTTTTTCATTTCAAAAAGATGTCATGTTAGAGATATAGTGTAAGGCATTAGTGAGTCCACACTTAATAAAATTATTACATTTCATGAGGAAATGGTGAAATATTTTTCTCTTATGAGAACTTTAGTAACTAGGAAGCAAGAAGAGTTTTGTCAAGATAACTTCCTTGTTTTGAAACTTACATTCTTTAAAAAATTCTGCAAGATTATCTTGAGGTTCATCTTAAGTATTCATGCGTAATTCAGTGAATTTTATTTGCATGAAAATCAGTTATTTCATTGATGAAACATTTGTTTATTAAAATTTTTATATTTTAGGGGGTATTAACTGTTTTCTGAGATTTCTTTTTATCTTATCCAAGTGATGAGCTTAAAGTTTCTTTATAAGGTACATCTTTATGAAGATACCCATCAGTTATAATTATACTAGAATGCTTAACAGATTTATTAGTAAACGGTGATAGATTTGCCTCTTTATATTAAATCTAAAGTGCATAAGCACTGCTTAAAATTTAGATTCATAGCCACCGACATGGGTTCTATTTTGGTCTGAGGTGGAACTAAAAACATCAATTTTTTTTTTTTTGAGACAGAGTCTCGTTCTGTTGCCCAGGCTGGAGTGCAGTGGCATGATCTCAGCTCACTGCAAGCGCCGCCTCCCGGGTTCACGCCATTCTCCTGCCTCAGCCTCTCGATTAGCTGGGACTACAGGTGCCCGCCACCATGCCCGGCTAATTTTTTGTATTTTTTTAGTAGAGATGGGGTTTCACTGTGTTAGCCGGGATAGTATTGATCTCCTGACCTCGTGCTCCACCTGCCTCGGCCTCCCAAAGTGCTGGGATTACAGGTGTGAGCCACTGCTTTCTGGCCAGAACCTCCATTTTTAATAAACAACCCAAGATTCTAATGTGGCAGGTTCATGGATCATGACTACAAATCATTTTTTAAAGTTATTTTTGTTAACTTATTGAGATTTAAAAATAACCTTAAATTTTTAATTATATTTCACGATTTGAAATTTGTATATTGACTGGGCTCCATGAGTCATGCCTGTAATCCCAGCACTCTGGGAGCCTGACGTGGGTGGATCGCCTGAGGTCAGGAGATCAAAAACAGCCTGAACATCGTGAAACTCCATCTCTACTAAAATAGAAAAGTCACCTGGGTGTGGTGGCAGGCACCTGTAGTCCCAGCTACTTGGGAGGCTGAGGCAGGAGAATCACTTGAACCCAGGAGGTGGAGATTCAGTGAGCCGAGATCGCACCATTGCCCTCCAGCCTGGGTGACAGAACGAAACTCCGTCTCAAAAAAAAAAGAGAGAGAGAAATGTATATATTAATGCCATTTCTTGCCTCCAATATAAAATTAATATATTTTAATGTATTTAACAAATTCAAGAATATAATTGGAGTCATACACTATTATGTTACAACTTGGACTTACTAAAATCCATCTCTTGCCTATACCTCTAAAATCTCTAAAAAATTGCTGCTTCACAAACCTGTTAAGTTTTTACAAATAACACAAATGACTTATGGATAAAAGTGCATGAGGGGAAAAAATTCATGGGAAAGCTAAAATGAATGCAATTTTAAGTATGACATTATTGGGAAGAAGCTTCATTTAGTTGATTGTTTTATACATGCCGTATGAAGAGACATAATCTTTTAAAGAGTAATGAGACTTTTTTTGTCCTTTGCTACTGTGTGTATAATCTTTAGTAAATCTAGGAGCTTTTAAATTTTAGGGGCAAGTTTTGAAGGGCTTATTGGGTTTTGAGATGAAATTTTGAACCCAGTGGCCAAAAGGGTGTATCACTACATTATGGCAGGGGAAAACTCAGGAGGAAACTTAACCAAATACCTTGGTTTAAATCCAGAGATACCATGATAACTTCGTTCTCTTGATCTGCATAGTGTTTCTCAAGCCAGATTCCACAGATATGTTTTGGAGTACCTAAGAGTTCTTTCTGATAATTTTTAATTTTATGATTTAATTTTTTTAATGACCTCAGAAATTAATAGATGCATATGATGGTTCATCACGATGAGTAATTTATAATAGAGTACTATCACTATGATGTCATTGCCCATGTTTGCATTTAATTTTGTCACGGCATTAGCACCACAGATGACAGTTTAAAAAAACAGTAGTCAACTGTCCAGGCACAGTAGCTCACGGCTGTAATCCTAGCACTTTGGGAGGCGGAGTCAGGAGGGTTGCTTGAGCTCAGGAGTTCTAGACCACCCTGCCCAACCTGGTGAAACCCTGTCTCTACCAAAAATACAAAATCTCCAGCCTGACCAACATGGTGAAACCCTATCTGTATTGAAAAATACAAAAAACTAGCTGGGTGTGGTGGTGCAGGCCTGTAGTCCGAGCTACTCGGGAGGATGAGGTGAGAGAATTGCTTGAACCTGGGAGGATGAGGTGAGAGAATTGCTTGAACCTGGGAGGCAGAGGTTGCAGTGAGCCAAGATTGTGCCACTGCACTCCAGCCTGGGTGACAGAATGAGACCCTGTCTCAAAAAACTACCAAAAAAAAAAAACCCAAAACCAAAAACTTCGCCCGGTGTCGTGGCTCACATCTGTGATCCCAGGTAGGAGGATTGCTTGAGCCTGGGGTAGGGGTGGGGGAGCAGAGGTTGCAGTGAGCCAAGATTGCACCACTGTATTCCAGCCTGTGTGACAAGGTGAGACTCCACCTCAAAAAAAAGAAAAAGAAAAGAAAAAAAGAAAAATAAGAAAGAAATAGCCATCAACTTAATTTGTAGGTTAGGTATTTCAGCCAGATAAAGGCCAGGTGCTATCATGCATTACTATGAATAAAAGTTTCACAGTTCAAATAGAGAAAAATGATGGCAATATAGTCATCACACTACTGAGCATAGTCTTGCCAAACTCAAAATTAAATGAACTCCTGCTAATTTTACTGTTTTAATGTTAAATTATATAGTCAACATTACTGAATAGAATAAGATTGCTGTTTAGGCTTAGTTGAAAGGAGGAAGTAAAGGAATTCTAGGGGATGAAAATGTGAATGCATTTCATTTTTTCTTTCTTTTCCAGTTCAAATTATCCCTCTCTCAGCTGTCTTCTGGCAGGCAGCTGGATCTGAGTGGAAGTCTTGGGCTTTGGGAAAGCTAGTGTTCCAGTTACATATTGCTGCATAACAAAATCACCCTAAAACTTGCTGTCTCAAAATAATTTATTTGTCACAGCTCTGAAGGTTGTTAGGTTCAGCTGAGTTTTTCTTACTTCACTGAGACTGGGGTCATCTGAAGTCTTCTTTAGTCACCGGTTTGGAGCCAGGATGATATGACCAAAACATCACTCCCTTTCCATTTGACCTCTTCATGTGATCAGTTTGGGCGTCCTTCAACATGGCAGTCTCAGGGCATGGCGGCTGGCCTCCTCCAAAGCAAGCATTCAAGAAACTCAGACGAAACTTAAAGACTTCTTAGGATGTAACTTCAAAATCCCAGAAAATTGCTTCTCCCACATTCTTTTGGTTAAGCAGATCATTAAGAGGAATAGACACACTTCTTAATTAGAAAATAGCTTCCTGCATACAAGGGAAGAAGTCGATAGAGACCGTCTTGGAGATAGGCTACCAAAATTTGAGATTTCTCTCCCCTGACTTGAGTGAAAGCCTAGAAAATGTGAGAGAGCCCCAAGCAAGGGCAGAACAGATTGTCAGCAGAGCTCGGCCTATACAAATCTGTGGATTACTCCCTTTACTCCTCACCCCAAATAAGGTGGATAAAGTCTCCTTTGCCTCCACTAGGTGAGGGAATGGATGTACAGTGTTCTGTTAAAAGAAGGACTCTCACATTGACCTTCAAACCAAGCCCATCTCTATTTGTTTATAGGAAATATGCTTAATGCAAATTGATAAAGATTGAAAAATGGGCCAGGTGCGGTGGCTCACGCCTGTAATCCCAGCACTCTGGGAGGCTGAGGCGGATGGATCACCTGAGGTCTGGAGTTCGAGACCAACCTGGCCAACATGGTGAACCCCGTCTCTACTAAAAATACAAAAATTAGCTGGGCGTGGTGGCAGGCGCCTGTAATCCCAGCTACTTGGGAGGCTGAGGCAGGAGAATTGCTTGAACCCAGGAGGTGGAGGTTGCATTGGGCTGAGATTGCACCACTGCACTCCAGCCTAGGTGACAAAGCAAGACTCTGTCTCAAAAAAAAAAAAAAAAAGAAAAGAAAAATAATTACTTAAATAATTTTAAGAAAAAAATTATATAATAAATTTTAAGAACAGATTATATAGTTTCTATTTTTTATCATAATTTAGTGAAACCAGAGATAAAAGGTGAGGAGGAATAAACTTACGTGGCAATTAGAAACCTATCTTTTGGATCAAACAGGAAAGAAAAACTGAAAGCAATTAAAATGAGAACATTTTTGGATCAAAATTCTTAGACACATTTAAAGGAAAGGAAATCTTTAAAAAGATTTAAAGGAAAGGAAATCTTTAGATTTGCCAAAGGAAAATCTATAGCCTTGAAATGCCTTTATTATTTAAAAACAGATAAAAAATAAAGACATGTAGTACTCATCTTGAGAAAGCTGGAAAAAGATAAGTAGAAGTAAGGTGTTTGGAATTAATTGACATGAAGTAAGGGAAAATACATACAATTCTGTGGCAATAAGCTTGAAAACAGAAAGGAAAGTGATTGTGCCAACAAAATATAGTTTACTAAAATTGACAGAAGTGAGAACTTGAATTAGAACAGTTACCATAGAGGTATTACAAAAATGAGTAAAAGTGTACAACTGATAAAATTACCAGCAGGTTCACAGATAGATTACCCCAAATGGGTTCACAGTTGATTTAAAAAGAGACAGCTAGTTCCACTTACTTATACTCTACCAACTATTGAAAAAGAAATTTCTGAGAAAGAGACTACAACAGCAAAATAAAACATTAAGGCCAATTTTACTGACTACTACAGATGTAAAAATTTGAAATAAAATGTTAACAAATGAACTTTACCGTTGTATCAAAAGAATAATACTTATGATTAAACAGAATATATTCCAGCACAGAAAGCATAATCCATTGCATCAGCAAATTAAGGGGGAATAGCTTCATGAACATATGGACATATCAGATGCAAGCAATTAGTGTTGAACACTTAAGATTTTATCGCTTTCTTCATATGAGCTTGTTACCTTATGAATGAAATATTTCCCCCCACATTCATCTCTAGCAAGAAAATAAATTGATTCATATGAAGAAAACTAAAATCTTGAAACATGGAAGCATCATACCTTAAGTAAGACAAGCTCATTAAAATAGCAATTTTTATGATTAACATATTAATCAAATGTAGTTAAGTTATAGTCTCATTTTTTTCCTGATAATTTGTAGGCGTTGTTGGAGGGAAGAAGTGTGGTATAGGACTTTATCCTTTCTATCAACTTTGTTAATACTTTTTAATTTTTATTGATCTGTATTTCCAGACAAGCTCTCAGTCTGTCATTCAGGCGGGAGTGCAGTGGCATGATTACACCTCACTGCAGCCTTGAACTACTGGGCTTAAGCCATTCTCCCACATCAGCCGCTTGAGTAGCTGGGACTACAGGCATGCACCATCACACTGTTACTACTGTTAAGGCTTATCTCAGTTACTCAAAAGGCATGGGAAACCATACTTTTCTTGCATTGATAAATTTGGGGGTTAATAAGTGATACTTTTAAGATAGTTTAGCAACTTGGTCTCTTTAACATTAAGACTTAAATTTGTTTGGTTCAAACATATTTGGGTCAATGCCTGTTGAGAAGCCAGTATTTCAAATTTGTTATGGTAGTTTGCTGAATAAAATGTTGGCTATAAAAGTTGCCTCCCAGTACATCAGTGTAGCATTTTGCAGTGGTGGAGTCTGCTAGACCCATGAGCTAGGGGGTGATGTCTTAATACTCGTAATAGAGTGTGTAATACAATAATGACCACATAAAAATAAATGAGCCAGTGAATCAGTGTACACACTCTGCAGAAGCATCAGGTAAATCCAGAAAAGTTGACTTGCTAGAGCAATAAGTAGGAGAGACAGAATCTGAACCCATGTTTGTTATTCCAATCTAGGGTCCACCACATGTGATGAAAGTTACCTTTCTTCATTCTTGAGTTTTGTTGGGCGTGGTGGCTCACGCCTATAATCCCACTTTGGGAGGCTGTAATCGCAGCACTTTCAGGGCTGAGGCGGGCGGATTCCTTGAGTCCAGGAGTTCAAGACTACTCTGGACAACATGGCAAAACCCTTTCTCTACTAAAAATACAAAAAACTAACCGAGCATGGTGGCATGCCTGTAGTCCCAGCTACTCGGGAGGCTGAGGTGGGAGGATCATCTGAGCTTGGGAGGTTGAGGCTGCAGTAAGCCGAGATTGTGCCAGTGCCCTCCAGCCTGGGCAACAGAGTGAGACCCTGTCTCAAAAAAAAAAAAAAAATTACGGAATTATTTTTTTCTTTAAAAAAAAAAAAAAAGCCTCGGCCAGGCGCAGTGGCTCACGCTTGTAATCCTAACACTTTGGGAGGCCGAGGCGGGTGGATCACGAGGTCAGGAGACCGAGGAGACCATCCTGGCT
The DNA here is from genome assembly GCF_049350105.2 of Macaca mulatta. Taxonomy (NCBI): domain Eukaryota; kingdom Metazoa; phylum Chordata; class Mammalia; order Primates; family Cercopithecidae; genus Macaca; species Macaca mulatta. Next base: position 67,580,649 of record NC_133422.1, read on the forward strand.
AACACGGTGAAACCCTGTCTCTACTAAAATAGAAAACATTAGCCGGGCGTGGTGTCAGGCACCTGTAGTAATCGGGAGGCTGAGGCAGGAGAATGGCATGAACCCGGGAGGCGGAGCTTGCACTGAACCGAGATCACGCCACCGCACTCCAGCCTGAGCGACAGAGCAAGACTCTGTCTCAAAAAAAAAGGCCTTAAATATTTATTTGAATTCACATTTATTCAAATGGATATAGTTGAAATTTTAGCATGTAATAGAAATTGTTAAGATTTTCATTTTAACGCATAGTAGACTTTACCACTTCAGATTTTGCCTGTCGTTAGAAGTCAAAATTCTTTTTGAAAAATTTCTTGAAGATCTCAACTATGACAAGAGTTGTCTCTGGCAGCAAAACAGACTTCATTGTGACTTCAAGGGACAGCCTATAGCAGTCAAAACTTAATTAGGTTTCTTGTTCTTTTGAGTATTTAATTGCTTGGATTAGATTATTGATAATGTGAAACTTGAGGGAATTCTGACAAGTGAATTCTTAGTTTTCCAGAATAGCTAACCAACTCTTTCTTACCATTCACTGAACTGTTGTCCAATGTAAACTGCTTCAGATTTGAACCTTAAGGTAAATGTCACTATATCCTATTTCCAATTTCCGTAGTTGTCCTCCACACAGGCAGGAGTTCTTCATTTATTAAAGATTTATTTTGAGACATAGGTTACTGCTTTCTTCTCAGTTTACATCATGGGAGAGACAAAAGACTTCAATGAAGTTTAGAAATTCATTACATCCATAGTAATTGCCTTTTATTGAGAACAGACATTGAGACTTGACTGTTATTGGCCCATTTACTATGATGTAGAAATTTTCTGTTAGAAAGGGCTGATGACTGGAAATTTTATGTGTCCATTTCTTTATGTTTGAAAAGTTTACTTTTTTTGCTTCTTTTGTTTTAGTCTATTTAATGTCCTCTTTTGTTCCTCTTCTTCCGCAGACATTAATTGCAAACCTTCTATGTAATAGGCAGAGTATTAGTTACTAGGATTATAGAAAACTTCCTTAAAGTTTTCCTTATGATGTGGGAGACAAGTAATGGCTGCCCACAGCACATGTGATACATTTTTCTGACAGGTAAGAATCAGGTGTTGTGAAAAAAATAGGATAAACTCTAAGTTAGAGCTGGAGCTTAGTCTTCCCACAAACGTTGATGCTAAGCTCAAGCCACGGAAGGATGCAGAGGAGGATACAAAATAGTCTTTTCTACTCTATAGCTTTAACCACGGTTCTACGCAGTCATGGGGTTTATTTTGAGGGAAGATGCTAGTTTTCCTGTTTCCAATGCTATGTCTTACTCTATTTTAATTGCTCACAATAAGTGCAGGAGATTTTTAAATTCAAAATACAAAAGTCATAATTTAAGGGGAAATTTTCCAGTTGAAAAATTGTAAATAAAGTGCTGGTCGAATATATGCATTTCTATACTGCGCTTATACTTGCTTCTGTTTATACTTGCACATGGTATTTATATTTAAAGAAGATTTATAAATATATACATATACGATATATATGCTATATATAATATGAATAATAAATACTACACTCTGTATATTCTCCTATGGAACTGCTCTCTGAATATCCTGAATATTTCAGGATCAGATTATCTTTATCGTTTTAGATCTTTGCAGTTGCACTCACAGAAAACACTGCTTCTTTGGGAACTCGTCATCTGGATACCCCACCTTACAGTATTTCTCATTTGCAGACCACTGGGACATTCCTCTTTGTTTAATGAAAGCCTTGCTCTAGATTTAGTCTTCCTTTCCACTTCAGCTGCTACCTAGGTTACTTATGTGATTAATTCATCTGTAGCCTTGGCCTTGAATTTTATTGATCTCATCTCTAGTGATTGCCTTTTCTCCACTTTAACACTCAGTCTTATAGCCCACATTTGGTTCCTTGTCACCCAGAACTGAGTTACTTCTGAAGTTATCAATTCACTTTGATCCACTAAACATCCTATTTCCTATATTTTTATGTTTTCCCATTGTCTGCTTTCAACTTGTCTTTAACAATTTCCAATCCATATTATTTATTTATCAATCCTTTCCTAAATTTATTTTCTTCCCTCACCACGTTATCAGTCTTAAACTTTTTTTTTTTTTTTTTTTTTGCCAGTATCCTCTAATTCCTCTCCCAGCTTTCTTTTTATCAAACCAGACTGAAAAACTCTCAACTCTTTATTTTTCTAGCTGAGCACTACTGGCAAAAATCACACAAGCAGTAACAAGCACTATCAGTTTATTGTTATCAGCCTCAAATGGACCCACACAATTGGTCATAATTCTGTTATTTCTAGTTCTCTCATTTTTCGCAGAGGTTACTAAGGCAACCAGCCACTCTTCTTACATCTCCAGTTTTCCAGATTTCTTGTCACATTCAGCAGATGACTTGGCATTTCATTTCACAGAGAAAGTGGAAATCCTCAGATGAGAACTCCCACAGTGTCCTTCCACCAAATCTACTCACATCTGCACTCATTCTGGTTTGTTTGTTCTTACTGTTTATAATGGAAATAGTCTTGCCCTCAAGGGGTGGGAAAATCGTATGCCTTTAGAAACCAGGTGGATAATATAAATTTGTGAAGCCTTAGGGTAAGAGTAGGCTGTGGCCTGTAGCAAATTGATAAGAGCTATCTAAAATATTCAAGTTGTTAATACTCTGTATCAGCTGGAAAAAGCCTGCCTTGATGAACATGGCCTCTGATCTAAGACTAATCTCCACATCTAAGCTGTGGATCCCATATCCTGAAGCCTTTTTCAGGAGTATGCTTCATTCCCCTGAATATGCCCCCTTTTCTCCAACAGTAATTCATCTTTTGCTATTAGTTGTTTCTTATCAATATTTGAATATTGTCAAGCTTGTTTCATCTTTTAAAACCTTCATTGACCCTGTTTTCTTCTCTAGCTACTAGATTTTCTCCACTTTTACTGTTAAACTGTAGAAAGAGTTGCCTACTGATTTGGATTTGACAAGCTTAGGTTAGAGTCCTCACTCTACTGCTTAGGAGCTCTGAGACTTTCCAAGCCTCAGTTTTTTTCATCTGTGAAGCTGGGGATAATTTTTACATCCCATCATAAATTTAAGTATTATGTCAGACAATGTATATAAAATAGCCAAAAACAAGCACATACTGAGTATTTAGATATATTTTTTTTAGTCCCTGGCACTCCACCTTCTGCCCCTACCCCTGAATACTCTAAAGGCTTTTTGTTGGTTCTCAGTAGTATTTCTTAGTACCAATCAGTAGTGTTTCTCAACATTATTGACTGCTTCAAAGCACTGTCTTCCACTGTTTTTCCTGACACACACCCCTGGTTTACCCATTGTTTCTGCGAATACTCCTTTGGGTTTTTTGGGATATCTGTTTTTTGCCCATCCTTTAATGTTTATATTCCTTGTATTTATTTTCCTCCAAATTCTGTCATGGCGTTTGTACAGTTATTAAAGTTGAACTATTAATTTGGCTGTGATCTCTTTGGAAGCCAAAGCAAAGAGGAAGCATTCTAACAATATTAATTTATAGTTAATCAGCATTTACTATGTTAGGCATTTTTATAAGTACTTTACATGTATTACTTGATATATGCCTCACGAGAACTCTGAGGTAGGAGACCAGAATAAAGAGGTAAACTAACATGCGCAGAGTCTTACTGCAGGAATTCAATTTTAGACCGTTGAATTCTGGAGCTTGCCTTCCTAGCCATAACACTATACTCTCTTCCAAAACAGTGACCTGATTAATGGTGTTTAGAAGGGTAACGCGTTCTTCAGAAGAACTAGAGATTCTTGTAGGACTTAGGTCCGAAATGATGTATGTGATGATCCTTCAGGAGGTGATAGCGTATCCTCAGCTGTAATCCCATAATAAGTACCATGGTAACATTCCATTCTCATGTAAAACTTCAGTGTAGAACAAGAACATAATACCATACCAAAGCAAAACACACTGAATATAGTTTTTCCATAATTACTTCTCTTAAATAGCCCTTCGATAGAAATTTGGGGACTGAAATATCAAAGTTATATTTAGTAGTTTAAAAAGGACAGAATTGTCTTACTCATCTTTGTATCTGTAGTGCCTCACCCAGAACCAATCACACAGAAATGATCCAGTCAGTATGTGTGGAGTGAATAGGACCTGATTTAGCTGGTCAGCTACTTAAGCAGTAATGACTTAACACAGGATGCATTTAACATGCCAGCTTCTGAAGGTGGAGCTGATTTGTTGCAAGATTTGATGAGTTCAAAGAAAGAAATTAAGTAGGAATTTAGTCCCATCTCCTTCCCTTCCCAGCTTCCCATATTTAATCATTTCTTTATTGGCCTTTATTTCATTCTTATTATATACCTGGCAATGTTTAAAGTGGTGGAGGTCCAGCAGTGAGCAAGACAAAATCCCCACCCTTAAGATGTTTACACTTTGGTGAGATAAAGAGAAAACTAATATGATGGTAATGATACAGTGAGATCAGTGCTCTGAAGAGACAACATTTAGATTATATGCAGGTATTCAGGCAGTGGGAACAGGTTAGAAGCAGCATTAGTGGGTTCAGAGAACTTCAGATCTCCATTAGGGTTGGAAGGTGAAGTGTGAATATTAGGAATGGTGAGAAATGGGGCTTGTAGTAAGCAGCACCAGATTGTAAAGAACCTTGTGACCAACTTTAAGGTTTTTACTTCCATTGCTCTTCCCATATCAGCAATGCCTTTCTTACATGCTGCTGGCATGGGGAGAGTAGAGGGAAGAACAGTGTAAAGATGTGTTTCCAGGGTCACACGATTCCTTTTTTGATGAATACCAAAATTGGAACTGCGTGATTAATCTCTTCAGTAATGATTTTTCATTGTAGATACTGATATCCATATGACTTTTCATCTCTAAATTGTAAACTCAAGAAGAGGAAGTGTATTTTATTCGCTTCTGTATCTTTAGCATCTGATAGTAGTAACTCAGTAAATGTTTTTTAAAAGCCATTTAATATTTGTAGTCATTTATGTTTTAGCCTAGTAACTAAAACATAGTTGTTGTATTTTTTAATTTGAAAAACAGTTTAAGTTTTAAACAACTGAGTTTACAGACCACTGTGAACTTAAGATTGCTTGCCTTTGAGTAGGGAAAAATTACTAAATTTAAAAATCGAGGAATTTTTTTGTTGTTTAATTACAAGGACGATCACAGCTTGACAGAAGACTTCAATACAGAATTTGGTCAACTATTTTAAGTGTTTAGTCTGAAATGTGTTATTATTCTTTTGATTTATAGACATATGAGGAAGATAGAAAAAACTACTCTGAAGTTCAAATTAGATGTCAACGTTTGGCCTTAGAATTAGCAGACACAAAACAGTTAATTCAGCAAGGTGACTACCGCCAAGAGAACTATGATAAAGTCAAGAGGTAAGTAGTTAAAATGGCTGTGGTAGTAGTTCTCCATTTTAACGTGCATCAAAGTCACCTGAGTTTTTACCAACAATCGTTAATTTTACTTTTTACCTTATTCTTCTTTACACAAGTGCATGCAGTTTTAGCAGTTTGTTGGGTTTATGTTGTATTTTTATATTGGTTGTTTTTGTTTTATTTAGGTGTCACTGCTGTCTTAAAATGTAAACAAAGATAGAAACCCAGTAAAATCACACGTGTGTAAATATTTTTTCAGGGTTGTTTGATGATTGTTTTTATGTAATGGAATCAATTTAAATGCTTAACAGTTTTCCCGGAAGTTTTTTTCAGCTGTTCCTTCCTGACAGAAGACACATACTCTCTCAAAAAAAAAAAAAAAAACAAAAGACACTTTCTGAGAATATATTTCCTAATATTTGCTACTAGGTAGCCATAACAAATACCTTTGTTTAACGAATATTCTTTTCTGTTGTTTGTTTGGTAATTTAATGAGCTCCTACTTAGCTGTGTGTCCCTGGTACATCTCTTTTCATTCTGAGCCTAAGTTTCATCTTTTATGAGATGTTGCTAATACAGATAGCTGCACTATATAAACTAAGATCAAATAAATATTTATGAAAGCCTTTAAATATATATGTACTGTGTATGTAATATAAATGGAATGACCTTACCTTAATTGTTCACTCCACCTGAAATAATTCTTAAAATGTGGTAGTCACTCAGTGAATATTTGTTAAATGAATGAATGATTTAAATTGCATAATTTAAATTATAAATTACATAATATATGTGAATTTGCAAAGATTTGTGCATAGAAGATTGGCATTTCTACTCCCATTATGATTGACACATGGTATTTCTTATATATGTGGTGTTATGCCAAAATATGATAATTATTGGAGCTTTAAATCCTTGAGAGCTCTGCTCAGTGGGCTCTGGAATAAAGCTGGAGTTCAAAAGAAGCATTTAAAAATAAAGTAGAGGCATGGTGGCACATGCCTTTAGTCCCAGGTTGAGGTGGGAGGACTGCTTAAGCCCAGAAGTTCATGGCTGCAGTGAGCTATGATCATGCCACTGCTCTCCAGCATGGTGGCAGAGTGAAACCCCATCTTTTAAAAATATAAAATAAAAAAGAATAAAAATTAAATAGATTGTGATGCTAAGATGATACCAGTTGGTATTTTGATGTCCCCACTGCCGCTATCAATGACTGATACAATACAAAAAGGGAAAACTAAAATGCGCAGTCATCAGAATAATCCACCAGGGCCATGGATGCTCAAGGAAACAAGATGAGTCATGAGTTGTTAATTACTGAATTTGGGTGATGGGAGCATGGGTGTTCATTATATCACCTCTATTTTTACATACGTTTTCATTTACTATAATAAAAGCTTAGGAAGGAAAAATGTAGCCTTGATCAAAAAGGTTGATAAACATCTTTATGGTAGAAATTTAATAGGAAAACAAGAAAGGACTCAAACTATCACCCTTTTTAGTTCACTCAGTAGAAGAAATGAGTTTAAAAACAGACAGGTCATGAAATACAAGATAAACTGGGGAAGAAAAAACAAGCCTTTTATGCCCTGGGTAAATTCTCACAAATGTGCAAAAGAAACAGGTGTGTGGATGTTAATTGTGTCATTATTAAAATAAATTCAAATGCTTTTCAGAAACAGAATGGAAAATAAATTGAGATTTATCCTGCAATATAGTTTTTTGTAGCAGTTAAAATCATTAAATCAGATGTGAATGTATCACTTTTTTTACTAGCAGTTCCTTATTTTCTGGCATAACATAATGTTCCTAGTTTTGGTTTTTGTTTGTTCATTTTGTAATTTCATTGCCTCAGCTTTTTCTCTAAGAAATCTTGATCTCTTTTAGTGGGGAATGCTATTTAGAAATTAAGATTTGGATGCTGTGGTCATGGCTACATTGGTCATTATTTCTAGGCCCTTTGAGTAGGCAGAGACAGTGGAGGGAGAATGAGGAGGAGGCTTAACACACTATGGATGAGATCATACTGATACTTCTTTTTTTTTTGAGACGGAGTCTCACTTTGTCACCCAGGCTGGAGTGCAGTGGCATGATCTTGGCTCACTGCAACCTCTGCCTCCCAGGTTCAAGTGATTCTCCTGCCTCAGCCTCCCGAGTAGCTGGGACTACAGGTGTGCACCACCATGCCCAGCTAATATATATTTTTTGTTTGTTTGTTTGTTTGTTTTTGTTAGTAGAGACACGGTTTCACCATGTTGGCCATGGTTGGCCAGACTGGCCTTGAACTCCTGACCTCAGGTAATCTGCCCACCTTGGGCTCCTAAAGTGCTGATATTACAGGCATGAGCCACTGCACCCAGCCCACGTTGATACTTCTAATTCCAATTCAACACTGCAACAGCCAGTTTGAAGAGGTGCCAACTGGCTAAATATGGCAAACTTGAATATCACAATAAATAGTGACAATGATGAATTATAGTCCATTGAACAGAATAAGAGTTTTTAAGTGCAGGCTAATAATAAATACAGAAAGGGATCTTAAAATTTTTTTTAATATATCATCTTTACCACTTTTTAAGTGTACAGTTCAGTGGTAATAAATATATTTATATCCTTTTTGGGAAAGAGGATCTTTATGGTTGAATGCCAACCAATAAATGTATATGCATGTAAGAATGACCATTTTGTAGCCGCATAATAATATTGATTCAGAATCATCATTGGAACATAAAACCATCAAGTAAAAGTATGTTAGGGAATAGGATATTTACACAAAGCATCTCTTCACAATTATTAATTTTAAAGGGCAAAAGGATACCTTTATAGTTAAACTCTGGCAGATGCTACCTTAACCTAGTGATCAAAGTTACTATCACCAATAATGGGATAAACTGACATCACATACCTCAGTACATCTTCATATAATACACTGAGAATGCATTTCTCTATCTGAGAATCATTTCTGTAGTATTCCTGCCCAAGTGCCTAACCTGAATCTAATAGTAAAGAAACTTCTGACAAGTGAAAATTAAGGAACATTCTATGATGCAGTTAGCCTGTGCTCTATAAAAAGTCATAAAACACCAGGAAAACTAAGAACTCTTAAAGGTTAAAGGAGACGAAAACCACATGACATCTAGCTGCATGGTAATAGATTACAATGTTATGATAATAGATGCTTGGATTACCATTATGGTGATAGATCCTTGGCTCAGGGAAAAAAATATTTCACAAAGGGCATTTTGGGAGATAATTGACAAAATTTGAAAATGGATTATATATTAGATAATAATATTGTCTTAGGGCTAAGTCTCCTGAGTGTGATAATTATACTGTGATTATATAAGAGGCTATCTTTAACCTTAGTAAATTCACACTGATTTATTTAAGGATAAAGGGACCTAATGTCTCAGTTGAGGAAACAAGTGCACATGTATGAGTATGTGTGTGTCGGTATGTATACACATGTAGATACATGACCCTTGGCCAACACGGGGTCCACTTATATTCAGGTTTTTATCAGCGTAACACCAGCTGAAAATACAATTTTCATGGGATGTGAAACCTGAATATACAGAGGACTGACTGACTGACTGGTGGGATCTGCAACAACTGCAGGACTTCAGCGTGTACAGATTTGCGTATTCAGGTTGTGGGGGTGGGTCTGGCACCCATTCTCTACATATACCATTAGACAGCTGCACATATTCACATATATTAACAAGAGAGAGGAATTGAAGAAATATAACAAAGTAATATTTAGTTAATATTACAAAACAAATACAACAGTATTAATGATTGGTAAGTAAAAGTATTAAGAAGAACCAGGCTGAGTACAGCGTGTCATGTCTATAATCCTAGTGCTTTCAGAAGCGCAGGCAGGAGGGTCACTTGAGCCCAGGATTTTAAGACTAGCCACAGCAAGTCAGCAAGACCGTCTTTCCAAAAACAAAAACAAAAAAATTAAATTAGTCAGGCACATGGTGGCATGAACCTGTAGTCCTGGCTATCTGGCAGGCTGAGGCAGGAGGATCACTTGAGTGCAGTAGTTCCAGTCCAGCCTGGGTGACAACAGTGAGACCCCCATCTCATTAAAAAAAAAATGTATAAAAAATGGTTTTTTTTTAAATTGCATGTAAAAGCACAAAATGAAATTTTAATTTTTTAAATTAAAAATAATCTAAACATTCTAAAAATAAAAAAGCACAAAATACTTGTAGTAATATGTATCAGAATAGAAATACTGATAGTCATCTTTACTTATTGGGTTTGTATGTGATTGTTATTTTGTGCTTTGCTCAGCTTTTCTTCAATAAATATAATATTTTGTTAACTAGAGGAAAAGAAAGCTTTCTAAACGTTTTTGAAAAGCTGATGCAAAGGAAAACAATTCCTAACAGCCCTCTCTTTGGAAATACCAGGTGGGTCAGTGAAATAAAGTGCAAAGGCACTACTGACTGCAGGGAAGTAGTTAAGAGTTAGTAAATCGATTTCTCTGCTCATTTTTAAAAATGTCTGTTGTAGGTTTTAGTCCAATTCTTGCTATAACTTTTTTGGGGAACTTGTCTTAAAATGGAAATTAAAATTTAGGTAATCATAAACAGTTTGTGAATGAAATAGTCACAATAATGCCTGCCTACGTATCTACTATGCAATCGGAATGATAAGTTGTGTTTTTTTACCTTAACTGAACTGAAAGCCTAGAGCCATGTATACATTCTTTAAAAGTTTTGACCTCAAGATAAGATTGAAGATGACTAATGAAAAAATACCAAATGTATGTTAGTAAGTTTTATTATTATGTAGTTTATATATTTATTCCTTAAAGGTAATAAATTGATTTTTATGTATTTGAATAAGGTCTGAAACAGAGTCCCTTCTAAATCTGAAAAGTAGATACTTTATAGTTCATGGAATTACACTCAAGCCCCATTGCTAGTGTCTCTATTCAGCATCCTCATGCATAGTCAACCCTTTTAAAGTGTTAACTGTAAAAGGGGATGTAACATTTACATGTCTGTTGGAATTTTTTAATAGTGAACGTGATGCACTTGAGCAGGAAGTAATTGAGCTTAGGAGAAAACATGAAATACTTGAAGCCTCTCACATAATTCAAACAAAAGAACGAAGTGAATTATCAAAAGAGGTAAGCTTATGAATAGAGTCACTTATATTGAATTGTATAGTATTAGTGAAAAAAATAGCCCGGAGTAGATTTGAGGCAGAGACTTTTTTTTGTTATGTAGTTCCTCCCAAAAAGAGACTTTTTTTTTTATTTTTTAACTTTTACTTTTTTTTTTTTTTTTTTGACCGGAGTCTTACCCTGTTGGCCAGGCTGTAGTACAGTGGTGTGATCTTAAGAGGCTCACTGCAACCTCTGCCTCCCAGGTTCAAACGATTCTCCTGCCTCAGCCTCCTGAGTAGCTGGGATTGCAGGCATGTGCCACGATGCCCTGCTAATTTTTGCATTTTTAGTAGAGACAGGGTTTCATCATGTTGGGCAGGCTGGTCTCAAACTCCTGACCTCAAATGATCTACCTGCCTTGGCCTCCCAAAGTGCTGGGATTACAGGCATGAGCAACCATGCCCAGCCCCAAAAAGAGACTTTTAGTAGCTATTTTTATATTTTTAAAAAGTTGCATGCCAAGAATTAGCCCTTTTTAAAAGGAAAATTTTCATGGAATGAAAACATGAAGGAAAGAAATTAATACAGTCAACATTGAAAAGTAAGATGGTATCACTCTGGATACTTTTTGTTTCTACATGTATGTAGGTAGCCACGTTACAGCAGACTGTTACTCTACTACAAAAGGATAAAGAATATCTCAATCGCCAAAATATGGAGCTTAGCGTTCGCTGTGCTCACGAAGAGGATCGCCTTGAAAGACTTCAAACTCAACTTGAAGAAACCAAAAAGGCTAGAGAAGAGATGTATGAAAAATACATAGCATCCAGGCAAGATTTACATTATTTCCCACATAAATAGATATCACTTAACACATTTTCTTTGAGGGAGCTCTTGGCTTTGGGGAAGATTAGTGATTTTTTTTTAAGGTCTATAGGAAAATATTAAGATAAGACCTAATTTTATTTTATTTTATTTTATTTTATTTTTTGATTTTGACATTTCTGCTTTCTGTTTGCATATATTTACGTGGTGTAATTTTCCCATGTGCCTTTATTTTAAAACTTTGTCATTTGGTTTTAGGCACGTTTCTTGAATATAGTAACGAGCTGATGTATCTGTTAGGATAATTTGGATTGCAAATAATGCAGAAGAATTTAAAAAATGAAGTGAGATATGTTTGCTTTTTTTCTTTTTTAATTATACTTTACGTTCTGGGGTGCATGTGCAAAATGTGCAGTTTTGTTACATAGGTATACACGTGTCATGGTGGTTTGCTGCACCCATCCACCCGTCACCTACGTTAGGTATTTCTCCTAATGTTATCCCTCCCCTAGTCCCCCACTCCCCAACAGGCCCCAGTGTGTGATGTTCCCCTCCCTGTGTCCATGTGTTCTCATTGATCGACTCCCAGTTATGAGTGAGAACAAGACAGTGTTTGGTTTTCTGTTCTTGTGATAGTTTGCTGAGAATGATGTTTTCCAGCTTCATCCATGTCCCTACAAAGGACATGAACTCATCCTTTTTTATGGCTGTATAGTATTCCATGGTGTATATGTGCCACATTTTCTTTATCCAGTCTATTATTGAAGGACATTTGCGTCAGTTCCAAGTCTTTGCTATTGTGAACAGTGCTGCAATAAACGTACGTGTGCATGTGTCTTTATAGTAGAATGACTTATAATCCTTTGGACATATACCCAGTAATGGGATTGCTGGGTCAAATGATAGTTCTAGTTCTAGATCCTTGAAGAATTGCCATACTGTCTTCCACAATGGTTGAACTAATGTACGCTCCCACCAACACTGTAAAAGCATTCCTGTTTCTCCACATGCTCTCCAGCATCTCTGTTTCCCGACTTTTTAATGATTGCCATTCCAACTGGAATGAGATGGTATCTCATTGTGGTTTTGATTTGCATTTCTTTAATGATCAGTGATGATGAGCATTTGTTCATATGTCTGTTGGCTACGTAAATGTTTTCTTTTGAGAAGTGTCTATATCCTTTGCCCACTTTTTGATGGGATTGGTTTTTTCTTGTAAATTTATTTAAGTTCTTTGTAGATTCAGGATATTAGCCCTTTGTCAGATGGATAGATTGCAAGAATTTTCTCCCGTTCTGGAGTTTCCCTGTTCACTCTGATGATAGTTTCTTTCACTGTGCATAAGCTCTTTAGTTTAATTAGATCCCATTTATCAATTTTGGCTTTTGGGGCCGTTGCTTTTGGTGTTTTAGACATGAAGTCTTCGCCCATGCCTACATCCTGAATGGTATTGCCCAGGTTTTCTTGTAGGATTTTTATAATCCTAAGTCTTATGTTTAAGTCTGATTCATCTTGAGTTGATTTTTGTTTAAGGTGTGAGGAAGGGGTCAGTTTCAGTTTTCTGCATATGGCTAGCCAGTTTTCCCAACAACATTTATTAAATAGGGAATCTTTTCCCCATTGCTTGTTTGTGTCAGATTTGTCAAAGATCAGATGGTTATAGATGTGTGGTGTTATTTTTGAGGCCTTTGTTCTGTTCCATTGGTCTATATATCTGTTTTGGTACCAGTACCATGCTGTTTTTGTTACTGTAGCCTTGTAGTGTAGTTTGAAGTCAGGTAACGTGATGCCTCCAGCTTTGTTCTTCTTGCCCAGAATTGTCTTGGCTATGTGGGCTCTTTTTTGGTTCCATATGAACTTTAAAGTAGTTTTTCCCAATTCTGTGGAGAAAGTCATTGGTAGTTTGATGGGGATAGCATTGAATGTATAAATTTGGGCGTTATGGCCATTTTCACAATATTGATTCTTCCCATCCATGAGCATGGAATGTTTTTCCATTTGTCCCCTCGTATTTCTTTCGGCAGTGGTTTGTAGTTCTCCTTGAAAAGGTCCTTCATATCCCTTGTAAGTTGTATTCCTAGGTATTTTATTCTCTTAGTAGCAATTGTGAATGGGAATTTACTCATGATTTGGCTCGCGGTCTGTTATTGGTGCATAGGAATGCTTGTGATTTTTGCACATTAATTTTGTATCCTGAGACTTTGCTGAAGTCGCTTATCAGCATACATAGATTTTAGACTGAGACGATGGGGTTTTCCAAATATACAATCGTGTCATCTGCAAACAGAGACAATTTGACTTTCTCTCTTCCTAGTCGAATACCCTTTATTTCTTTCTCTTTCCTGATGGCCCTGGCCAGAACTTCCAATACTGTGTTGAATAGGAGGGGTGAGAGAGGGCATCCTTGTCTCGTGCCAGTTTTCAAAGGGAATGCTTCCAGTTTTTGCCCATTCGATATGATACTGGCTGTAGGTTTGTCATAAATAGCTCTTATTATTTTGAGATACATTCCATCGATACCCAGTTTATTGAGAGTTTTTAGCATGAAGGGGTGGTAAATTTTGTCAAAGGCCTTTTCTGCATCTATTGAGATAATCGTGGTTTTTGTGATTGGTTCTGTTTATGTGATGGATTACGTTTATTGATTTGTGTATGTTGAACCAGCCTTGCATCCCAGGTATGAAGCCAACTTGATCGTGGTGGATAAGCTTTTTGATATGCTGCTGGATTTGGTTTGCCAGTATTTTATTGAGGATTTTTGCATCAATGTTCATCAGGGATATTGGCCTGAAATTTTCTTTTTTTGTTGTGTCTCTGCCAGGTTTTGGTATCAGGATGATGCTGGCCTCATAAAATGAGTTGGGGAGGATTCCCTCTTTTTCTGTTGTTTGGAATAGTTTCAGAAGGAATGGTACCAGCTCCTCCTTGTACCTCTGGTAGAATTCGTCTGGGAATCCGTGTCATTCTGGTTTTTTTTTTTTTTTTTTTCGGTTGGTAGGCTGTTACTGCCTCCATTTCGGAACTTGTTATTAGTTTATTCAGGGATTCGACTTCTTCCTGGTTTAGACTTGGGAGGGTGTATGTGTCCAGGAATTTATCCATTTCTTTTAGATTTTCTAGTTTATTTGCATAGTGGTGTTTATAGTATTCTCTGATGGTAGTTTTTATTTCTGTGGTATCAGTGGTGATCTCCCCTTTTTCATTTTTTATTGTGTCCATTTGGTTCTTCTCTCCCTTCTTCTTTATTAGTCTAGCTAGTGGTCTGTCTATTTTGTTGGTCTTTACAAAAAAAAACAGCTCCTGGATTCATTGATTTTTTGAAGGGTTTTTCGTGTCTCTATCTCCTTCAGTTCTGCTCTGATCTTAGTTATTTCTTGTCTTCTGCTAGATTTTGAGTTTGTTTGCTCTTGCTTCTCTAGTCCTTTTAATTTTGATGTTAGGGTGTCAATTTTAGATCTTTCCTGCCTTCTTTTGTGGGCATTTAGTGCTATAAATTTCCCTCTACACACTGCTTTACATGTGGCCCAGAGATTCTGGTACATTGTGTCTTCGTTCTCATTGGTTTTAAAGAACATCTTTATTTTTGCCTTCATTTTGTTGTTTACCCAGTAGTCATTCAGGAGCAGATTGTTCAGTTTCCATGTAGTTGTGCGCTTTTGAGTGAGTTTATTAATCCTGAGTTCTAGTTTGATTGCACTGTGGTCTGAGAGACAGTTTGTTATGATTTCCATTCTTTTGCATTGCTGAGGAGTGTTTTACTTCCAATTATGTGGTCAATTTTAGAGTAAGTATGATGTGGTGCTGAGAAGAATGTATATTCTGTTGATTTGGGGTGGAGAGTTCTGTAGATGTCTATTAGGTCTGCTTGGTCCAGATCTGAGTTCAAGTCCTGAATATCCTTGTTAATTTTCTGTCTCATTGATCAATCTAATATTGATGGTGGGGTGTTAAAGTCTCCCACCATTGTTGCATGGGAATCTAGGTCTGTTTGTAGGTCTCTAAGAACTTCCTTTATGAATCTGGGTGCTCCTGTATTGGGTGCATATATATTTAGGATAGTTAGCTCTTCTAGCTGCATTGATCTCTTTACTATTATGTAATGCCCTTCTTTGTCTCTTTTGATCTTTGTTGGTTTAGAGTCTGTTTTATCAGAGATTAGAATGGCAATTCCTGCTTTTTTTTTTTTTTTTCCTGCTTTCCATTCGCTTGGTAAATATTCCTCCATCCCTTTATTTTGAGCCTTTATGTGTCTTTGCACGTGAGATGTGTCTCCTGAATACAGCATACTCATAGGTCTTGACTCTTTATCCAATTTGCCAGTCTGTGTCTTTTAATTGGGGCATTTAGCCTGTTTACGTTTAAGGATAATATTGTTATGTGTGAATTTGATCCTGTCATGATGCTAGCTGGTTGTATTGCCCGTTAGTTGATGCAGTTTCTTCATAGTGTTGATGGTCTTTACAATTTGGTTATGTTTTTGCAGTGGCTGGTACCAGTTGTTCCTTTCCATGTTTAGTGCTTCCTCCAGGAGCTCTTATAAGGCAGGCCTGGTGGTGACAGAATCTCTCAGGATTTGCTTGTCTGTAAAGGATTTTATTTCTCCTTCCCTTACAAAGCTTAGTTTGGCTGGATATGAAATTCTGGGCTGAAAATTCTTTTCTTTAAAAATGTGGAATATTGGCCCCCACTCTCTTCTGGCTTGTAGGGTTTCTGCAGAGAGATCCCCTGTTAGTCTGATGGGCTTCCTTCCCTTTGTGGGTAACCCGACCTTTCTGTCTGGCTGCTCTTAACATTTTTTCCTTCATTTCAACCTTGGTGAATCTGACGATTATGTGTGTTGGGGCTGCTCTTCTCAAGGAGTATCTTTGTGTATCTTGGGGTTGCTCTTCTCAAGGAATATCTTTGTGATGTTCTCTGTATTTCCTAGATTTGAGTGTTGGCCTGTCTTGCTAGGTTGGGGAAGTTCCCTTGGATAATATCCTGAAGTGTTTTCCAACTTGGTTCCATTCTCCCCATCACTTTCGGGTACACCAATCAAACGTCGATTTGGGCTTTTCAAGTAGTCCCATATTTCTTGGAGGCTTTGTTCATTCCTTTTTATTATTTTGTCTCTAATTTTGTCTTCTCTTCTTATTTCATTAAGTTGATCTTCAGTCACTGATATCCTTTCTTCCACTTGATCGATTTGGCTATTGAAACTTGTGTGTGCTGCATGAAGTTCTCATGCTGTGTTTTTCAGCTCCATCAGGTTATTTATGTTCTTCTCTACACTGGTTATTCTAGTTAGCAATTTGTCTATCCTTTTTTTCAAGGTCCTTAGCTTCCTTGCATTGGGTTAGAACATGCTCCTTTAGCTCGGAGGAGTTTGTTATTACCCACCTTCTGAAGCCTACTTCTGTCAATTCGTGAAACTCATTCACTGTCCAGTTTTGTTCCCCTGTTAGCGATGAGTTGTTATCCTTTGGAGGAAAAGAGGCATTCTGGTTTTTTTCGGCCTTTTTGCACTGGTGTTCCCTGTCTTTGTGGATTTATCTACCATTGGTCTTTGATGTTGGTAACCTTCAGATGGGTCTTTGAGTGTCTTTGAGTAGACGTGCTATTCCTTTCTGTTTGTTAATTTTCCTTCTGACAGGCCCCTTTGCTGCTGACCTGCTGGAGTTTGCTGAAGGTCCACTGCCAACCCTGTTTGCCTGGGTATCACCAGCAGAGGATGCAGAACAGCAAAGATTGTTGCCTGATCTTTCCTCTGGAAGCTTCTTCCCAGAGGGGCACCTGCCAGATGCCAGCCAGAGTGCTCCTATATGAGGTGTCTGCTGGCCCCTACTGGGAGGTGTCTCCCAGTTGGGATACATGGGGATCAGGGACCCACTTGAGGAGGCAGTCTGACCCTTAGCGAGCTTGATTGCTGTGCCGGGACATCCACTGCTCTCTTCAGAAACTGTTGGGTAGGGACATTTAAGTCTGCTGAAGCTGCACCCACAGGCACCCCTTTCCCCAGGTGCTCTGTCCCAGGGAGATGGGGGTTTTATCTGTCTATTTTATTTTCTTACATGATATTCCTTTCTAGTTGGTTTTTTAAAAGACACTGTGGCTTTTTTCAGCAATACCAAAAGCCTATTTCTTTTAGATAGATAAATATATGCTATGACTGTTTTTTTATTTGTGACATAATTTTTTAAATTCCTATGACTAATATCTCTATGGAAGTATGTTTTAAAGGAAAGTATGAAAGTATCTCTATAGAAGTATATTTTGGAAGAAAATCTCAGTATGCTAATGATTTCCTATGTGAAATGTAAAAGAATTATGAGGAGGTAGTATCACATTCTGTTTTAACTTATATGCCCTTCAGTGAGACTCCCTATGTTTTGGTCCTGCCTTCTTTCTTCTACTAGATGTGTAGAAGTTACTAAAGTACCTTAATACTAATAACTTTTATAACCCTTGAATTATTCTTATCAACATACCAAAAACAAATATGCTGGGTGCAGCGGCTCACACCTGTAATCCCAGCACTTTGTGAGGCCAAGGCCGGAGGATTGCTCGAGGCCAGAAGTTTGAGACCAGCCTGGGCAACATAGAAAATCCTGTCTCTATAAAAAAAGTTTTTAAATTAGCAAGGCACAATGTCAAGCACCTGTAGTCCTGCTTACTCGGGAGGCTGGGGCAGAAAGATGGCTTGAGCCCAGGAGATCAGGGTTACATGATTAATGTGCCACTGTACTTCATCCTGAGTTACAGAGCAAGGCATTATCTCTTTAAGAAAAAAAGAAAAAATACTAAAACACAACAAATTTTACCTTAAAGGTAAAGGTAAATTTTACTTTTAAAGAGTTCACAGATTCATAATTTTTTCCTAGCCTGTAGTAGTTTTTCATACCCTATATAATACTTTGACTTGGCTAAAAGATCCTGGTGTGGCTGTGGTTGTCATGCTTGGAAGCAAAGGATTCATAGACTCAGAGTCATTTCATTTTTATATTTTTGTAATATTATTCATCTCTCAACATCATCCTACCAGATTATTATTTTTAAATGAAGGACATTCTCAATTTTAAAATAAGCTTCAACCATATGCATTAAAACTACTAGAAAAGTGTTTTGGAAGATGAATAGTTATCCCACATGAATTACTAAGTTTTCATATAGTAATTAAGTCTTTTGGAAAATAATGTTTAACAGGTTGAAATCTTAGATCATACTAGTTAGGAACAGTATTTTTAGGAATTATAAAATTTTATACTTAATAGTTAAGTTTTTCAGGTAACATAGTTTATAGAGCATACTCGATGAAAGGTATTAAAATCTTATATAGAGTACAGAAGCCTATCTGTTTCAAAAGAAAATTTATGGTTGTTCCTTTTGTCTCCTTCAGAGACCATTATAAAACAGAATATGAAAATAAACTACATGATGAACTAGAACAAATCAGATTGAAAACCAACCAAGAAATTGATCAACTTCGAAATGCCTCTAGGGAAATGTATGAACGAGAAAACAGGTAAAAAACAAAATGTGGTATCTTATTTATCTTGGGAGGTTATAGAAGCTTTATTGAAATTAAATGCTATTTCTATTATATAATGTCTTTTGAATACATTAAAGAAAACTTGTCATAAATAGAAATCTAAATAGAATGAGAACATGAAAGTTGTAAAGTCTTAGAACAAGATTTACTAGACTAACCTTTTTGCTCTGTTATTCCTGTTATGTCTTTTTTTTTTTTTTTTTAAGATGGAGTCTCACTGCACTGGAGTGCAGTGGTGTGATCTCGGCTCACTGCAAGCTCCGCCTCCTGGGTTCACACCATTCTCCTGCCTCAGTCTCCTGAGTAGCTGGGATTACAGGCGCCTGCCAGTACACCCGGCTATTTTTTGTATTTTTAGTAGAGATGGGGTTTCACTGTGTTAGTCAGGATGATCTCGATCTCCTGACCTCATGATCCACCTGCCTCGGCCTCCCAAAGTGCTGGGATTACAGGCATGAGCCACCGTGCTCGGCCTCCTGTTATGTCTTTTTTTTACACTAGTGACTTCTGTTTTTGCATTTGCTTCAGTTCAGATTGAAGACAGATGAAAAGGAAAGAGTACTGAGATACCAGTTCTTCCTGTATTATACCAACAATTTCTCCTGGAAACTTTTTAAAACTAGAATAGTAATTTGAAATATACACATGCCTCATGCCTCATTTAGCTGCTGGCTGTGAAAGATGTCATATTAGGTAATCCTGAAGTAATATCATTTTCATTCATGCAGTTACTTTTAGATCAGTAAATATTAGGCTCACCTGGTTAGTGATTGGCAGAATTCGGGAAAAATAAATACTATTTATTTCAGTGGCAGATATTTTTATGCATTGTTATAGAGTGGTTTTTGAAAGTTTATATTTTAATAAGAAAATTATTTTGAAATTGACTTGTGATACTAGTTTATCAGCACTGATTTGCTTATATGATATTTTGATTGTTGTCGGCAAGGCTTTAAATCAGACTTAATCTGTAATAGCATTGTAACATGTCATTTCTACTAGGAATATAGTAGCAGAAAATTTGGTACGTCCACCCCTCAATTCCAGAGAAAAAAGCTGCTGTATTATAGTATTTATAAGTTGGCTACTACTATAAAAACTATATATGTAGAATCATCCTTTGGTAATAAATTAGCAAAGATATTTTTTAAATTACTGTTAAATTGTTATTTAATGTAGCAGGTTGGTAGAGATGTTTATGCTATTGCCTCTGAGGGGTATGATTTTGTTCTTGGGTTTCTTTGTTCTTGGGTAAAAATGTTTGTGAAAGAGAGTAGATATACAGTTTATGACAGAACTTTTTTAGGATTTTTGCTAAATATGACTTAGTAGAAAGTCATAAAAATGACTTTCCTGAAAATCAGATTATTATTTTCCTCATAAATTTGGCTTGCATAGATCTTTTCTACCTGTTTGATCTTTTTTGAAAGTCTGCATTAGAAGTATATGCCAAAGGAAATTAACATGAACTTCACTGAATGCAAAATAAATCATTCATTTGTGCATTCAACAAATACTTTGTGATTATACTCTTCTGTTTTTTCTTGTTCTTCTCTTATTTGAGCTTTAAAATAATTATGTCATTTATAATCTAGGATTATATTTTCAATGAAAATAGCAAAGAATTTCAAAATATGAAAATTCTAAGTGATCATTCAGTACTATCTTAGCAGTAGACAAACTAAAAATATGCTTTGGGCACCAGCAAATACGTACGCATACCAGGAGAAAGTATACATGTTCTTAAAAAATGTTTTGACATATTAATTTTTTAAATAACATTTTTTATCTTGGAAAAAATAACACTTCTGCATTTGTTTACACTTAGTTTATATTTTAATATTTGAATATCCAATTACTAGTAGGAGCACCATAGTCTTTTCTGTGAATAAGGCTTTTGAAGTCCTAAGCTAGCCTTCATATGTTGAATCCTGAGAAAATAATTGTTCCAAGTAGCTCAAAGAAATATTGGACCAGTCTTTAAATAGCATTATTTTTTACTTTAGTTACTATGTTATGATTGTTCTGTTTTTTGACCATATATGTTTGTATGTATGTGTATAAAATAAAAGATGTTCAGAGAAAATTTCCTAATGTTCATTAAATAAATAATTATAAAGAAGGAGAATAATGCAGCACTACAGAAATGTCCTTGAGACTCTTTCTGCTTAACTCCTTTCTTCCATAACTGCTATTCTGTTATGCTAATAACTTCCTTGCTTCTCCTTATACTTTTATTATCTGTGTTTCCAGTAAATAAACATCTCCGCACAATATAGTTTAGTTTTTCATATTATATTAGTATCTTATATAAATGGAATTATGCTGTATACATATATATTTTTTGTGGCTTCTTCACGTAACCTTATGATTTTAAGATTCATTTGCTCTTGCACTTAGTTGTCCCTTCATGTTCATAACAAAAGTATGACAGTTTTATGAATGTACATGCTTAGGGCAGTAGAGTTATTAAGAGATTGGAGAGAGAATTCCAAAGACATTCTTTATCTTTGGCAAAATTTTACTTCATCCCAGCCCTACATTAGAAAGGAGGATCCTGTACCTTGTGATTTACTTGCTCTTAGAGTTCAAAATGCAGACTAAAAGAAGAGGTATTTACCTATTATATGCTAAGCTTTATGTTGGAAAGTTTTACATTTGCACCCTCATGTAATTTCCAGAGCAACAAATTAATGTATTTTGCAAATATTTATTGAAACCTACCATATGCCAGCTAAATGCTAGACATCATAGATAGTGGTGACCTTTGTCTTCACAAAGCTGGTAGTCTAATGGAGGGTAAAGACAAATAGAGAAACAATTATCCTAAGTTATGATGATGGTGGACAAAATGATAGGATGAAAGATGAGACCATCTGTGTATCTAACCTAGTATTGGAAGGAATTGGGGAAGACTTCACAAATGAAGAACTGCCCCTTTTGACTGAAACTACTATTAAAAGTAAAACTTCAGACACATTAAATGTAAAGTTTAATTGAGCAATGAATGATTTGCAAATCAGGCAGCCTCCAGAATCACAGCAGATTCAGAGAGACTCCAGGGGTGCCTCGTGGTCACAACAAATTTGTAGACAAAAAAAGTAAAGTGACATACAGAAATCAGAAGTGAGATACAGAAACAGCTGGATTGGTTATAGGTTGATGTTTAACTTATTTGAACACTCAGCAGTGTATGAATGGTTGAAGTATGGCTGCTGGGGTTGGCCAAGATTCAGCCGTTGTTCCAGGAACATACCCCCAAGTTAGGTTTTCTATCTTGTCTGCCTATTAAGTTAGATTGCAGTTCATCAGTAAAGACTCAAATATAGAAGTACAGAATCTTTCTTAAGGCCATATTTAGTTTGCTTTAACACTATGAATTAAGGAAGGAAAGGGAATTGGGAGAATCAATATATAGCATATATAAAAGCCGGAAAGTAGGATAAAATTAAGCTTTTTGAACAAATTAATTCGGTATGGCTGAAGGATAGACTGAGAGGCAGGGAGTTAAAAGAGATGAAAGAGAAGCAGCAAATGGGCCCAAAGAATGCATTTGGACCATTATGTAAGACCTATGGAGAACAATTAAAAGATTTTAAGAAGAGGCATGAAATGATCTGATTTTATATCCAGAGATCACTGTAATGTAGAGAATAGATTGGAATGGCATAAGCCTGTTAGAGAGGCTCTACTTTTAGAGGTTATTTCCATTATCCAGATGAAAGGTGATAATGGAACTGGATTAGTAGCAGTAAAGATGAGAGAAATGGGCCAGGTTGGGAAATTATCTAGGAGATAGAGCCAACAGGACTCAGTGACTAGATAGGATTGGTGGGATGAGAACTCATTAAGGATGTCAGCGAGGTTTCTGAATTAAACAGCTGCATAGGTAGTGATACAGTTTTTAAAACACTAGAAAATACAAAGCTTTAATAGGAAAACATGATCAATTTAGTTGTTTCACTTGAAGTGTCTGTGGGATATACAAATAAAAGAGTTGACTGTAGAAGAATCTAAACCTCAAGAGAAAGATCTGGGGATTAGAGAGGCCTGTGATATAGACAGTATTATTTCTATTTTACAAATAAGTACTGTTGGTTCTGTGGTTCAATTCTGTTGTGGATTTAATAGGCTTTTGTTGACTGATACAATAACTTTAAAATGTATGGGAACTTTCTATGGTTATTCCTAAGCAATCCACATAGCCATATAAACTTTGGTATGTAATCTTCTTGAAAATTTCCTAATTTTTTTAGGTTTTTGCTGTTCTTTAAAAAAAAATCTTTAAAGTTTATCCCATTGTAACATAAATGTGGTTGGTAGGGGTAGGTTGGTAAGGCTGTGTGGGGAAACAACCAACAGAGCCGTTTCTGGAAGTAGGAAAACTGAAAGCAGATGTCCTTGTCTCCAGTGTTCTTCTGGCCCCCTATCCACATCAGAATGGACACTACCTAACCAGGGGATTCCTGGGATTGGGACTGCCCTGTGGAGTCCCAGCCAGCCAAGGACTCAGAACTGATCGGATGTACACTGAGGCTAGAGTGGACAGTTGCCACCAGGTGGTGCCAAATTGCAGCCTGAGCCCAGATGAACTTGAATTGCCCAAGACACCTAACTAACTAGTTGTACAGGCTTGCCTTTATCGTTTTAATCTCACAGTAATCCAACCCTTTGTTTTATGTTACTGAATCTTTGGGGATCATAGTTTCTTCATTACGGGAGATTTAACTGTAGTTAGAGCTTGTATCATACTAATCTTCCACACAGTAAAAAATAAATTGTAATTTATTTCTTTTGAAATCGTTGAACTTAAAATGGCTAAAGAACGAATTTTAATATTTCCTGTTATAAAACATGAAATTCATAAGTTTACACATTTAGGGTTGTGTGTGTGTGTTTAGGTAAATTAATCTTTTGCTTTGGCCTGAGATGTATGATTGTGTTAATTACTGGTATTGTGCTGTTACAATGAGTTGAAATGGATGAAGTACTTACACTTGCATATTTATATTTGGTCTCCTTATCTCTCCCCCAATAAACTTTTTTTTTTTTTTTTTTTTGACGGAGTCTTGCTCTGTCACCCAGGCTGGAGTACAGTGATGTGATCTCAGCTCACTGCAAACTTCGCCTCCTGGGTTCAAGCGATTCTTCTGTCTCAGCCTCCTAAGTAGCTGGGATCACAAGTGCACACCACCACGCCCGGCTAATTTTCATATTTTTAGTATTGATGGGGTTTCACCATGTGTTGGCCAGGCTGGTCTCAAATGCCTAATCTCAGGTAGTCTGCCTGCCTCGGCCTCCCAAAGTGCTGTGATTACAGGCGTGAGCCACCATGCCCAGCCCCAATAAACATTTTCTAAAGAAACTGAAATGATGATTAGTGAAATGTATTTTAATTTTCTTTCTATACATCAGAGAATGTTAAAAGAATACTTTTTCTTTTCTATTTTTTAATATGGAAAAGGCACATGGAACTTACTCTATCCAATCTTGGTATCTGACCTGTAGTCATTCCAGTAGTTCTTGAAGTTAAAGTATTGAGAGAAAAGAAAGAGAGTAGAAGATATAAAGACTAAAAAAGGGCAATTATAAACCAATAGGGAACTTGGATATTTAGATATATCAAACATACTGTAGCTGAAATTATAATATGTATGAATGCTTTGGTCCAGTTTGTGAATTAGGCTCTTTGTCTTTTCTGTATATTCTAGTTACCTAAAATTCCACTTTGGAGCTGTGGGAAATGAATGAAAGGTACTACTACAGTGCTGAGATGTATTATATTAATAACTTATTGCTTAGTAGGTATTATGTGACAGAAATGTTATGGGCCCTCTTATGCATTTGGAAATAAGACATTATTCCATGAGTGGGAGTGTATTACGAAAGAGATTTGGATCAAAAGACTGAACTTGATCCTGATTCTACCACTTATTAGCTCAGCGGATAAGTCACTTAATATTCCTGAAGTTTAATTTCTTCTTTTATAAAATGAGCTAATAGGCCAGGCGTGGTGGCTAACACCTGTAACACCAACACTTTGGGAGGCTCAGGCAGATGGATTGCTTGAGTCCAGGAGTTTGAGACCAGGCTGGGCAAAATGGCAGAACCCCATCTCTAGTGAAAATACAAAAAAATTAGCCAGGCATGGTGGCACAGGCCTGTAGTCCTACTAAGGAGGTTGAGGTGGGAGGATCACCTGGGCCTGGGAGGTCAAGGTTGCACTGAGCCAAGATCATGCCATTTGCACTCCAGCCTGGGCAACTGAAGTGAGACCCTGTCTCAAAAAATAATAATAACTACTACTAATACTTCTTAGGGTGGCCCGTGAGGTCTAAATGAGATAATATATGCAAAAAGTACATTATAAATTATAGACATAAATGAGTTATTTTGGTACCTTGTGCCTATGTAGAATACTTGAAGAAAATGTTTTTATCTATTAGGTTGACAATTTAAGGAAAATCACCATTATATAAAAGTCAACTGATAATATTATGGGATTATTTATCATTAGAAGATACTAATACAAAATACATATTCTTAAGTGTTTATCTCCATAGCATTTAACAAGTTTTCTTAAATGACGTGATATAGACGTAGAGGGTCTACATGCCATTCTTTTCTGTCTAAATTTCTGCATAAGATGGCTAGCTTATGTTTCCTAATTAGGTTATGAGATAATAAGGTAAAGGGAGATAAATTCAGCTGATAAAGTTTTTCCATAAAGTAAAACTACTTTTATTTAAGGTGGTCTTGTTACTGTAAACACAGAAAGAGCTATTGTGAGTGGTGCTATAAAAAAGATAAGATTAGAGGCATTCATTATGCTCTCAGTGCAGTACGGACTCTGGAAACTGAAATAGCTTTACAATTGTTTGAAAAGGGGTAGGCAGTAGAGAAAAAGAGATTGAAAAGATGTTTTAAGTGCAACAATTAGTATTGCTTTAGTGATTTTATTTTCCTGCCATATCAATAAAAACCATCTTGACCACAATTTATCTTCCAAAAGTACTCAAGAAGAAACTTTAATGATATAAACTTGAAATTTGTGTAGAATCTTAGAGTGATATTAAACAACTTTGAATCTTGAATCTATTTACAAAGGTTCTTTGAGTATATGTAACATATTACAATGGTGAATTTAACTATTGTTCAGAGGTTCCATTCATCATTTTAAAGGTGTATGTCCTCATTAGTGCTTAAGCACATAAACAAACCTCTTTTGTTCATATCTTATCAGATAGCTCTCTAATGTTTTAAGTTCTTCTAGGGAAAAATTTAAATAATTACTTTGTCTTTTCAGTTAGATAATTCTTGAAGTGTATGGCTCTGCAGACAACTCTCTCAGCATCTTCTCAAATATTTTAAATTAATTTTTATTAGTAGTTATCTTTTATTGTTAACTATATTCTTTACTCCTGTAGATGTTTACAACATGTGTTCACTGCTTGGTTAATAATACTTAAAATTTTCAAGCTCTGTAGGGTTCCAGATATGAAGCAAGGTAAGTTCAGGTTGCATAGGAATTTAGATTTACCTTTGTGGTGTAGTTCGTTGTGTGGTGGGAGAGGCTGGTAAAGTAAGATTGGGCCAGATTTTAAAGGTTCTGGTGTCAGTGGAGAATGTCCAGAGGTTTTATAGTAGGACGGAAACATGACTTACTCATTTTTTATGACTACGGTTGCAATGCGGGGTGGATTATAGTTGAAGAAAGCCTAGAAGCAGGGAGATCACGTAGGAGGCTATTGCACAGTTTAGGTGATGAAAATAAGAAATAGAAAGAGAAAGACGGTTGAATGTAAAGAATAGGTAGGAGAATTGGCAAGATCTGGTGATTGACAAGAAGTGAACCCCAGGAATGACTCCATCTTTTCTACCTCAGTAGTCTCGGAGTGATTGGTGATAAGGCATGGCCATTAGCTCCAGATTGCAGACTTTTTGAGACAGAGTTTCACTCTTGTCGTCCAGGCTGGAGTGCAATGGCATGATCTCGGCTCATTGCAACCTCTGCCTCCCGGGATCAAGTGATTCTCCTGCCTCAGCCTCCCAAGTAACTGGGATTACAGACATGCGCCACTACGCCCAGCTAATTTTTGTACTTTTAGTAGAGACAGGATTTCGCCATGTTGGTCAGGCTGGTCTGGAACTCCTGACCTCGGGAGTTCACCCACCTCAGCCTCCCACAGCCTCCCAAAGTGCTGGGATTACAGGCATGAGCTACCGCGCCTGGCCTAATTTCTGATCTTTTACAGATGTGGCAGCCCTGACCAAGCTCAAAAGTGCTTATCTGAGATCACACAGCTTTTTACTAGAGATGTTTCTCTGCTGTGCCCCAGATTTCACTCCCCTTAGCCCTCACAGTAGTAGAAGGAACCCTAAGCTGCTGAAGGCCCTCCAACAGTCTTCTGTGTTTTCACTAGGATGCCATTAAAAATAGTATCACTTTCATTTTATACAATAAAAAATTTGAGGAAACATTGCTGTAATTATCAACCTTTAAATGAACATTACATTTTAATTTACATTTTCATATTTAGGTAGCATACTAACCATAGCTATTATTTATTGAGTACTTATGCATCAAGCATTGTACTCAACACTTCACATACATTGTAGAAAAGAATCAAACACATTTTATGAAGTTTAGGTATTAATATCCCTATTTTACAAGTAAGGAAATTGAGACATCAACTGTGACTTTTCTGTGATTATTACAAATGTTTTGTTGGTAAAAACTAGATACATTTGACTGCAATGCAGTGCACACTCCCATTTAACTGGTTAGGGCTATGTAAACAGATCAAAGATTTCCTATCAGAACTATAATTTTTGAATGTAATTTACTTAAAATAGAAATTCTGTCTTTTTTATTATTATACTTAAGGTTCCAGAATACATGTGCAGAACATGCAGGTTTTTTACATAGGTATACACATGCCATGGTGGTTTGCTGCACCCATTAACCCGTCATCTACATTACGTATTTCTCCTAATGCTCTCCCTCCCCTAGCCCTTCACCCCCTGACAGGCCCCCAGTGTGTGATGTTTCCTTCCCTGTTTCCATGTGTTCTCATTGTTTGGCTCCCACTTATGAGTGAGAACATGCAGTGTTTTGGTTTTCTGTTCCTGTGTTAGTTTGCTGAGAACAGTGAAGAAACTCTGTCTTTTAAGAGAATTTGTAAACCATATTCCATGCTTGAGGGCTGAGTATGGATCATTAGAGCTTTATAAAAGCATTTATAATTTTATGTATACACATACACACACACACATACACACACACACACACACACACACACACACACACACACGAAGTCTTACTGTTTTGCCCAGGCTGAGTCTTGAACTCCTGAGCTCAGGTGATCCTCCCCCCAACCTCAGCCTCCCAAAGTGCTAGGATTACAGGTGTGAGCCACCATTCTCAGACAAGCATTTATAATTTTTGAAGTTGGCAAAGAGGCCTTTATTTTTCTTTTCTTTTTTAAGTTTATTTTACTTTAAGTTCTGTGACACAAGTGCAGAATGTGTAGGCTTGTTGCATAGGTATACAGGTGCCATGGTAGTTTGCCACACCTATCAGTGGGTCATCTAGGTTTTAAGCCCCACATGCATTAGCTATTTGTCCTAATGCTTTCCCTCCCCTTGCCGCCTAACCCCCAATTGGCCCCAGTGTGTGGTGTTCCCCTCCCTGTGTCTGTGTGTTCTCATTGTTCAACTCCCATTTATGAGTGAGAATATGTAGTGTTTGGTTTTCTGTTCCTGTATTAGTTTGCTGAGGATGGTTTCTAGCTTCATATCCATGTCTCTGCAAAGGACATGATCTCATTCCTTTTTATGGCTGCATAGTATTCCATGGTGTATATGTACCACATTTTCGTTATCCAGTCTATCATTGATGGGCATTTGGATTGGTTCCATGCCTTTGCTATTGTAAATAGTGCTGCAATAAATATACGTGTCCATGTGTCTTTTTATAGTAGAGTGACTTATATTCCTTTTAGTATACTCCTAGTAATGGGATTGCTGGGTCAAGTGGTATTTCTTGTTGTAGATCCTTGAGGAATTGCTACACTGTTTTCCACAATGGCTGAACTAATTTACATTCCCACCAACAGTGTGGAAGCATTCCTGCTTCTCACCAGCATCTATGGTTTCTTGATTTTTTAATGATCACCATTCTGACTGGCGTGAGATGGTATCATTGTGGTTTTGATTTGCATTTCTCTAATGATCAGTGATGATGAGCTTTTTTCATGTTTGTTGGCCATATAAATGTCTTCTTTTGAGAAGTGTCTGTTCATATCCACTATCAAGCCTTTGCCCCGCTCCCCAATACTACTCCAACAAAGATGTTTTTACCAAAGCCCCTAAGATCTTCATGTTGCCCAAATCCAGTAGTCATATTCTGTTCTTACTGTTCTTGACCTTACTAGCAGTATGTAACACAGTTGATCACTCCCTACTCCTGGGAACACATTCTTTAGCTTCCATAGTGTCACACACTATAAATTTTTCTCTTCCTCATTAGCTGTACCTACTCATTCTCTTTGTTGATTCCTCCTCATCTTCTTGACAACTTTTGCAGCTGCCTCCATGGCATTTCCACTTGGTTATCTATTAATAATATGCATCCTAATATGTTCAGAAGCAAATTTCTGTTCCATTCTACCTCCTAATTGTGCTCCACCTTCAGTCTCACCCAGCTCAGTTAAAGACAGCTCTATTCTTCCACTTGCCCAGACCAAAAACCTGAAGTCATCTTTTTTCACATTCCATATTCTGTTTATTAGCAAATCCTTTTGGATTTATGATATCTATCTCATGCATATTACCTTGGTTCAAGTCACCATTATCTCTTGCCTAAAAATTACTGCAGTAGCCTCTTAAGCGGTCCCCAGCTTTCTTCCTTGCCTTCTTCAGTCTCTTAGCACAGTTCTTGTTAAATGATAAGTCAAGTTGGATCACTCCTCTACTCAAATAAAAAGGCTCCCCATCATTAAACTTAGTAAAACTTTAAATGATTACATTGGCCTGTGATACTACCTGATCAGTATTCAGTTACCCTATCCTCATTTAGGACTTTCTTCTGGTTACTCGCATAGTCATGCTGGCCTCCTGTTCTTTTACCTGTAGGCGTGCTCCTACCTCAGGTCCTTTGTATTCACAGTTTCCACTACTTAACCATCTACTCCTGATGATACACCTGTTCTTGTGGTCTTTTCTGACTTTGTTCTGTGTTGTCTTTGCTTTGTTTTTCCTTAAAGCGCTTACAATCTATCAAAATACTACGTAGTCATTTACTTTGCAGTTTTTTTCCTACTACAATGTGATCTCCATGAGAGTAGGAGTTTTCATGTATCCTTCAGTCCTGGACTCCCAAGTACCAGTGCCTGGTATGCAGTAAATGCTCAGTATACATAATATTTATTGAATGAAAGAATGAATTGGTACTACTTTTTAGAAATTAGGTGGCTGTAGGTGAAAACCTATTCAAAGGTTTATAATGGATTTGATCAGGACTGAGTGTAGTGACAGATATATAGTAGTCACTCAGTTAACCATCTACCAGATTCATTCTGTTTCATTTTGATATGTTACCTTTTATCCTGTCAGCTACTTTGTAAACCTTAACACGTTAATGGATTTAAGCAAATATTTTGCATTTTTGTACTTAAATTTTTTTATAATTTTTCAACCATAATTTGGATTTGGTGTTTACTTTGTGCCTAAGTTTTCATATCTAGAAACAAACAAACAGAAATCTGCTTGAGCACCAACTGTCTTCAGTCCATTTTATGCTGCTATAATAGGATACCTGAGACTGGGTAATTTATAGTGAACAGAAGTTTATTGGCTCACAGGTCTGGAGGCTGGTAAGTGCAATATCTACGTGCTGGCATCTGGCAAGAGCTTTCTTACTACATTATCACATGGTGTAAGGCAAGAAGGTGGAAGATAGAGCTGGGGGAGCCAAACCCACCCTTTTATAATGGCACCAGTCCTACTCTCATGGCCTAATCACCATTATCAGGTCCTACCTCTTAATACTGTTAGAATGCCAGTTAAATTTCAACTTGAGTTTTGGAGGACACAAACTTTTAAACCAAGGCACCAACTATAATAAAAGGATAGGAAAGTGTAGCATTTTCAGTCAACAATGATCTCAAAAAGTTTCTACTCTTAAAATGTGTAGCTTCTCCCAAGAAATTTTATTAAATAAGATTTCCACTTTGTTTATTTCATTTTTATGTCCTACTTATTAACTTTTCAGTCATCTATGATAAAGGTAAAACTACCAGTCATTGAATAGAAACAACATAATGTACATGCAACCCTTCTATTTTATGCCATCTTAAAATCAAAGGCATCAGATATGGAAATGAGCAGTTTTATGTTGTCTCCAGGAAGACACTGGAGATAGAGACAGTAAATTCAAACACTTTTCCTATAAATAAGCCTGTCATATAAAACAGCCTATTTTAATCCTTTGTTGTTCTAACTAGAAAAATATATTTACTTCTATTAGCCAAAAATATTTTTACATGAAGACAGAAGGAAGAGTTCAGATTGCTTAGTTACACCTACTGAGCTCTTCTGACAGCCATGGTTTTTTGTTTGTTTGTTTGTTTTTGTCTTTTCACTATTTATGTTTGGTAAATTTTAAGTTCTGAGGCATTAGGGATGTTTATTCAGGCTGAGACGTACTCCTCGCATTGCCAAACTTTGATTTGATACTGTTCGATTTTCAAAGATTCCTAAAGTTTTTCTCATGACATTTTTCTTACCACTTTTCAGATATAAATATAGATTTAGCCTATTGGTACTGTGAAATTTATCATCTAGTAGCAGGAAAATACATTCTACCCTGTTGTTATGAATGTATTATAATGAGGTTTTCAAGTTTCAGTTGTGAGCTACTGTTGAATAAACTTCTGTATATTAAATTATCTGCTGTACAAAGGGCACTATATTGTGTATGAACTATGTCTATTTTATTAGAATATTAAAACCTTTAAGTAAATGATTAAGAAGCGGTGGCTCACGCCTGTAATCCCAGCACTTTGGGAGGCCGAGGCGGGCGGATCACAAGGTCAGGAGATCGAGACCATGGTGAAACCCCGTCTCTACTAAAAATAGAAAAAATTAGCCGGGCGCAGTGGCGGGCGCCTGTAGTCCCAGCTACTCGGGAGGCTGAGGCAGGAGAATGGCGTGAACCCGGGAGGCGGAGCTTGCAGTGAGCCGAGATTGCGCCACTGCACTCCAGCCTGGGCGACACAGCAAGACTCCGTCTCAAAAAATAAAAAAAGAAAAAAAAAAAAAAAAAAGAACTTAACTCTTTAAGTTTCTCATTTGAATGTTACAATTTAATTAACCATATTTCTTGGTTTGTCTAAGAAAGTACTGATTTATGCCTGTTCTGGCATAATTTTTAGTAGCACCCTCTTTTATTCTAAAAAGTGCCCCAGGTTGAAAAATACATTATTTGAACACTCTAGTTATAAAAGTAGGATACTCACTTTCCCTTTGCATTTCACACAGTATTAAGATTTCTTTTCTTCAGTCTTTCCTCTCAGTATGTCTCCAAAACAACATAGGGTGGATGGGAGAAATACGTATGTGAATATGGGAGATACATAGAGTTGCTAGGAAACAACATGAAAGAATGATGAAAAACACAGTGTTGGAATCTAATGTTAACTTTATACAGGTATTTTAAGGATGATATATTCAGATTTTTGTATTTTGAAACATTTTCTTTGTTATAATTACATTTGATTATACACTTGGTTTGGACTTCTAAAACTTGAGCTTCATTAGCTTGTACATGCTGCAGATAGCTTCTATCAATTTTTCAAGTTTCTCTTTTGAAGAACATTTGAATTCCTGTAATTTGTTCCATAATTGTATTTCTGTTATATTTTCTAATGCATTTAACATTTAGAAACGGATTATTTATTAGTTATATGAAAGTTACTGTCTTACCTGTGGAAGGAATACATCTAGCTTTTTATCAAATAGTTTATTTTTAAAAAAGCATGTTACATACTGTGGGCCATAAAAGCTAATGTATAATATATTCACAATTCTTTCAAGGCTTATTTTGATTTCACATCTATTGGTGCCTTGAGGTGGTCATATAATATAAATCTAATAGTGTCAGAATTTCTCAAGGAGAAAACATCTGTGAAGCAAAGGAAATTTTAAGAGGCAGCGTAGTATGATTCACACCACAGACTCTGGAGCCAAATTGTTTGGGTGCACATTTGGGCTCCGTAGCATACTTCTTGTGTGACTTTAAGCTAATACTTAACCTCTTTGTGTTTTAGTCTTATCATTTGTAAAATGGAGGTAATGATACAACTGCTTTGTGGGATTGTTGAGACAGTTAAATGAGTTATGATATGTAAAGTGCTTAGAACGGCTTCTGGCACATGGTAAACAGTATGCTATTGCTATTATTGTCAGTGGAAGAATACATTCAGTTTATCTCTCTCAGACTTCATATGAAACCTGTGAATTGGTAATATTAAAGGAAGTATTTGTTATAAGGAATTATGCTGCTTTTTGCTAAAGAATGCAGGTTATGGACTGGATATGGAAGGTGTGGTACTTGATAAGGAGATTGGGATTACACAGAAATGTTACCCACAAACACCCGTGAGAGGACCTGTTGGTAGAAGCCTTAGCTTCTTCTGGTCCATTCCCCATTTCTGTTTTCTCTTTCTGAATTGCTTTACCTATTTGTCCTTCAAGGCCCAACTTACATGTCACTTTTTAAAAGTGTTTCACTTTATTCACCTACCTCTCTTACTCCAGAAAAGAATAATCAACTCCTCTTTGTGGCCATAGAATTTTGTTTATGCCTTAACATAGCACTTCACATAGTACCCTCTAATCATACTTCAACATGCCTTAACATAGTACCCTCTAATCATACCTCCTTTCACAAGCCCTGATGTTAGCTTGTTCTAGGTTTTATTTCATTCCGTGTGTCTTGTTTTCATTTCTAATGTCCATTGTTGCAAGAAAGGAAATGTCAGGGACTGAAGCGTCTCCATCTACCAATTGAGCATTCGTGATTCATTAGTCCTGTAAATGTGATCTACTTGTAATTCTGCTGCCAAAATAACATATAGAATAATGAGGCTATATTTGAGAAATGAACATTGAAACCAGTTTGTGGTGATTTACTGACTAAAATATTTAGATCATTTAGAAATGAAAAATGTATAAATGTTTAATATAGTTTGAGAATTTTATTCTATCTTTAACATTAATTTTTCATGTTTCAGTTTGAGAATAGATTATTTTTGAAGGTTGTTGCAATCAGGATGGCATCAGAAAATAACAATATGTCATTTTTTGACAGCTACTTTAGAATGTACTTCTGCTTATATAATAACCCACAAAAGTAGTTTATTTTCTTTTCAATAAGAGTTACCTGTCCTCCAACAAGAAACTGTTTTATTTCTGGCTTATAAACTGTTTTACTGACAAATCTCTAATGGTTGACATTTTTAAATTTTTAAATTTGTTAATATTGATGGCAGCAGTGGCCTATCTGGAGCAACTGCTGTAAAGATGCCAGCTGCAGTGGGGCAGGCGCGGCTGGGGCTGCATGCTCCACTGAGCCGGCAGGAGCCAGAAACAGGCAGAAACCCAGACCCCTTCGAGTTGGAGAGGTGGGAGCCCTCCCAGGCGCTGCTGCAGCGGCCCAGCCACAGCTACGGACCCAGGCATTCCTTCACTCTCGTCGGCCTAGGGAGCCCTCTTCCCCTGCAGGCTCAGAAAGGCCTGTTCCCGCTGCCTGGCCTATCCCTACTCCCAGCGCCCACTGTGATTTCGGAGCAAAGTTGAGGCCAAGCCTGGGAACTGTTGCAGGTGTGCCTGCTCTTGGGGCAGTGCTGACACCCCAGCCCTCTGCCACCTCGGCGTCCTCCAGACTTTGGACACTGACAAGCACGGGAGGGAGACCAGCCAAAGTGGGGGATGAGGGCGGCTTGGTGCAGGCCTGCAGGTGCCCTTTGGCACTCCAGCCCAGGCGCCGGGTTACAGCTGGTTGATGGTGGCAGGAGGCAGGCAGGTTCCTGGACAGAAAGGAGTGTGTCCCCGGTGAAGCCCCACCTCAAGCCAGGGGTGGCCTGGAGCATGGGAGCTGTGCCGCCAGTTTCACAGAACAGAGTGAGAACTTACGGTACTTTTTTCCCCCGGCCTACCTATTGTCACCTATGTACTTCCTCCCCACTGAAGCCCACAAAAACCTCGGGCTCTGGCAGACGTCTGGACTTCAGAGAGGAGCTACCAACTGTGGGTCTCCTCTCAGTCAGGAGCTGAGCAGACATTGGGATGGCCTGCCTGCAGATAGGAGCCACCCACTCTGGATCTCCTGAGAGCTGTACTGCCGCTCAATAAAGCACCTCTTTGCCTTACTCATGCTCCAGTTGTCTCTGTACCTCATTCTTCCTGGACACAGGACAAGAACTTGGGACCTGCTTAATGGTGGGACTGAAAGAGCCGTAACACAAACAGGGCTGAAACACGCCCCTCACTTACCACATTGCAACAAGACGAGAAGTGGGAAGGAGAGAAGAGCTGCAGCCCTTTGGGGAGCCCAGACCTAGGAGCTCCCTGAGCAAGGGCTCTGACACCTGTTTGGGCTCTGCAGTTCCTGGCATCTCCAGGCTTCCGGGCACTACTGCATTCCCCGGTGCCAGCAGTGGAAGCAACTTTCAGTATGCCTGTCCGTTCACAGCCTCACAGGGAGCCTGGAGCCAGCGCCTGGAGCTGCCTACCCCACTACAGCCTGTGTGCCCGGCTGTGCGCAGTGGTTGAACCCTGCACTCACTCACTTGCTCACGCACCCCTTGCTGCTCTGCACTTGGCTTGCCCTCGGCAGGTGTGGGATCCCGGCTGGTAGAGCATAAGCCGAGTACAGTCTGTGAGGCCGAGTGGGTGGAAAAAGCCCAGTGGGCCTGAGCATAACTCGGACAAAGGCGCCACTGGCCACAAAGGTTTCCAGCTGACAAAGCGACACCCCAAGGATCCTGTGACAACATCACCATGCGAAAGACTAGATTGAGTACTGGTACAGCAAGTATAAGTACTGAGCATTTCTATCCAATATTCAGTAGATAAGTTTATTAAAACTTTATGGCTTTCACGACTCCCTACTCACATTCTATATGAATAATAAAAAATAATAATTTCCAATCCCGTTTTTCATGAGAATAGTGTGGCATGATGTAAAAAGCCCTGGCTTTGGAGTAAGAAATAACTGGATTCAAATTATGGTCCTCTTAGACTGTGTGACTTGAGGGCTAGGTACATGAGCTCTCTAAACTTCAGTTTACTCAGCTATAAAGTAGGTTATAAAATACAACATAAGGGCTTTGTAGGGATTAGTTGAGCAAAATCATTTGTATTACATTCTTGTTATTTATGTTGTAACTGCTAGAGAAGGAGATTTTTAAAAAAATAGGTGACTATCTGAAAGAAACTTACGGTTGGTGTTTTTCTTGATTCAAAGTTTCATATTGATTAAAAGGCAAACATTTTGATCTTTGGAAGCTCATGGCTAGCTGTGTAATTTCCCAACTAGTCATTGTTATCTTCCAGCTTCCCTTAACTGACACTAAATGTATTTTTTCTATCAATTTCAGTTCCTTCCTACTGTCCTCACAACTGTTAAATAGATGACTTTTCCAATACCCTAGCCTCGTACTTCCTTGAGCCCTACATAAATATTGACCTTCATCTCAACTCTACTTAATTTAGCCATACTGATTTTCATACACTATCTTGTTAGCCACCAAAATTCTGCCACTGAAAAGTTCTGTTCTACCTCCAAATCACCATTCTCCAGTCTTCCATCTTCCATGTTGGAAGTTACAACAGTCTTCCAAGTTGTACTTGCTTGTACAACTATTACACTTTGACTTAATCTGTCATATCTTATCAGGACCTCTAATTCTTTGTCCCTTCTGCTTTATCCTATCTGTCAACCTGTGTTTCCTTCCTTTTCCTTCCTATATAACTGAGACTTCAAAGTTCTTCATTTCAACGATTCTTTTGCTCATATCCCAAACCGCACTTGTATTTTGATTATCCACAATATATCTTTTACTTAAAATATTTTGTGGGACATTTATTAACCTTCCAAAACCTCAGTTTTCTAGTGGATAATATATGAGTAATTACACCTATCTCATTGGCTTCTGGTAAGTAATACATAAATTATATACAAACTGCTTAGCCTATCCTTTGACACATGCTGAGAAGGGTGGTGTGATATCGAGATAGACCATATTTGCACCTACACTGGTGTATCTCGCACTTCAAGACACTCAATCAAGCCAGGCAGATTTATATAGTTTTGGGTCCCCAACTTCTCAGATGGGTCCTTAAGATTGTCAGATAGTCCATCTTTAAGAAAGAACATGGATAAATCACACATTTGAAGTAACTGAAATGCATGTTTAAATTTTAGAAATCTCCGAGAAGCAAGGGATAATGCTGTAACTGAAAAGGAACGAGCAGTGATGGCTGAAAAGGATGCTTTAGAAAAACATGATCAGCTCTTAGACAGGTAAGCATCATGAAAATAGAAATGTTAAAACTCGAACCATTATTGTTTCTGTTATATATTCATTTAGAAAATGTATTTTAAAGAGAATAATTTTCATTTCAGTTGAGGTATAATTTATATGCTTTATTTTTTCAATATGCAATTATTGTATATGTTGACAATGAGGTATAGAATAGTTCAGTTACTCCAGAGAGTGTCCTTATGGCCCTTCAGTCCTTCTTAATCACTACTACTTAAGAGGCACCACTTTCTGATTTCTGTCACCACAGGTTAGTTTTGCTCCTCTTAGACTAAAAATACTCTGTGTCCAGGTTCTTTCATTCCACTTTGTTGTTGTATCAGTAGTTCATTCCTTATTATTGCTGAGTATGAATATATTTTATTCACTTGTCAATGGTCATTTTGGTGGTTTCCAGTTTGTTACTATCATGCATAAAGCTGCCATATAATTTTTTGAAAGTGTGTTTTTATTTATCTTGGCTAAATACC
Source organism: Macaca mulatta (assembly GCF_049350105.2). Classification (NCBI taxonomy): domain Eukaryota; kingdom Metazoa; phylum Chordata; class Mammalia; order Primates; family Cercopithecidae; genus Macaca; species Macaca mulatta. The sequence continues at coordinate 67,618,654 of NC_133422.1, forward strand.
TAGGAGTGGCATTGTTAATCATCGGGTTGATAAATGTTTTACTTTTTAAAAACCTGCCAGTGGTAACACCAAAGTGATTGTACCATTGTATAATTCCTAGTTGTTTGTTTGTTTGTTTGTTTGTTTTTTCAAAATCTGTATGTTCTAAAGTATGTGTGTTGGAAGGAGAGTATCAGAGAGAATGATATATCTTTAATTTACCAATAGAAAATGATATTTATTTTTAGTAGCCTTGTTAAGAGTAAAATAACTGATAGGCATTATGGTAAATATCATTACTTCATTAAACATCCTACACTTTCAATTGTTTGACTATATAGAGCGTAAACAGTGGCTACCTTATTTTTTTAACTTTTCATTTTGAAATCATTTCAGAAAAGTTGCTAAAATGGTGTGAAAGTTTCTGCATACCCTTCACATACTAATAAACTTTTGAAATTAAGTTCAATGGGTCTTTTAGTTGTTAAATGAAGACCAGATTAATTTGAGATATAAGCAATACATAAAACTAAAATTTAAGGCGAGTCTTCATATAACTAACCTGTTGTAAAAATATTTTAGAATGACTCAAATTGTGATACTTCTGAATTCACATCAACTTTATAAACTTGGCCTATGGAAGAATTTTAATAAATGTTATATTGAAGAAGTCATTCCTATAATGTGGAAGTATGTCTTACTCTCAACATCAGTGACTCATGCCTGTAATCCCAGCACTTTTGGAAGGCTGAGGCGGGTGGATAACTTGAGGCTCGGAGTTTGAGACCAGGTTGGGCAACATGGTGAAACCCCATCTCTATGAAAAATGCAAAAATTAGCAGTGCGTGATGGTGCATGCCTGTGATCCCAGCTACTCAGGAGGCCGAGGCACGAGAATCACTTGAACCCAGGAGGCAGAGATTGCTGTGAGCGGAGATCATGCCACTGCACTCCAGCCTGGGCAACAGAGTGAGACTCTTTTCTCAAAAAAATTTTTTTTAGTTTATCTAAAAAAAAGTAAAGATCATAGTATAAAAGATCATGGTATATAAATCAGCTCCTTTCATTAGAGTTCCTATAAAGCCTTCATGTTTTATATTTCATTATGTGTAACCCTTCCAGTTACAAAACTGTGTGATGTCCCCTAAAGATTCATTTGACTTTGTGTTGATGTCAGTTTTTAATGTGTAGTTTTAGGAGTGTATATTTTTAGGGATGGCTCTAGAATAAGATTTATGGGCAAACTAATAAGGTTTAAAAGAAAGCATAAGATATTACCTAGTAAATCAGAACTTATATTCTTCACTTGATAGCTACTGTGTGGTTTTGTAAAGTTGGAGAGAATAGTAAATCTGACCATAAAATTGACCAATTTATATTTATCGTAAGCTCTGTTATGTCCTACGCTCTTAACCTAAATCCTTCTGATCCTACTTGTCCATACATTTGCAGCTGATATTCACCTGAAGGCCATGCAGTACTCTAATACCTAAAAGTATCTGTTAAATAATAGAGGATTCAATTATTTAATGTTTGTAAAGCACTTAGAACAGTGCCTTCCTATGATAACTACTATTATCATAGAATAATTTGTCCAATTTAGTTTTGTTGTGAAACTTTATTGAATTTTGTTCTTCACAAGTTGATATCTTTCTAATGAATTTTCCACTAAAATTTTAGATAAACTGGAAGACCTCATTTTCAAACTGCCAGATAAGAGGAAGCTTATTTATTCATAATTCTTTGAAGTCATAGTAAAGCCTTGCTTATTTAGAGCCTAATTTTCAGCCAACCTTAAATATTTATGATAGTTTTAAAATCAAGACAAGGGAAAAAAAGTCTTTGTAGATACTACTAAAAATAACCCTTGAGCAGCAAATAGAGCTAATGCTCAGGACTGTAAAGAACTATACAGAACCAGAGACTTATGGATAAATGAGTAAATGAATGAGAATAATATCTGGGAATGTAAAACTCAAAATAAGCTTAGGCTTTAAAAAAATGCTTAAAATAGCTAAAGTTACTTATCTGTTTTTTAAGATATAATATCAATAAATGAAGGGAAAAGTATCCCTGCTTAGGATCATAATGTTGATAAATGATATTTTTAAAAGTAGAATTCTAGATGTATCATCAATTTAATTCTTTCTTAATATATAAATTAAGTGTAATTCATGCCAAAATTTTCAAATGACTTTGTGAAACTTGACAGAGCAACACTAAAAATTCTTTTTCACAATTATCATGGCTATTCTTGTACATGTACTCTTCCACATAAATATTTATAACTATATTTTTTACATTATGCCTTTTCTTCATCTGAAGTTAAATTTTGGGGTAGTATACATAGAGAACTAATTTTATTTTTCATGAAAATGTCAGTTTCCTTAAGTTAAACTATACATTTAATGTAAGCCAAATAGAACCCAAAGATATTTTTTTAAAAACCAGACAAATAAGTTTTGTAGCTTATATGGAAAAATTAAGTAAGTGCATTTCTAGATAAGAACAATGAATTGTGACAGGTCACTAGGGTAGCCAACTAGGGGAAAAAGAAAATTGAGATCCATACCTCATAACTTACACTGAGATAAATTTCATATGGATCAGAGATTTAAATGTAAAACCATTAAAAACCTAAGATGCCATAGGGGAATGTTTTTATAATCTTTAATTACAAAAGGCCTTTGCAACTTAGGAGTTATAGAAGTAATAAATTGATAAACTTGATTCCCTACAAATGGAAAATGTTGGTGTGGCATTACTGCCATAAGGAAAGTCAAAAAACAAATGCAAATGCAATCTTAGAAAAAATATTTGCAATATCTGTCACAGTCATGTCATTAAATTCATATTAAAACTATCCCTATTTTCAGCTGGGCATGGTGGCTCATGCCTGTAATCCCAGCACTTTGGGAGGCCGAGGCAGTTGAATCACCTGAGGTCCGGAGTTCAAAACCAACCTGGCCAATATGGCAAAACCCTGTCTCTACTAAAAATGCAAAATATTAGCCGGGCATGGTGGCACATACCTGTAATCCCAGCTACTTGGGAGGCTGAGGCAGGAGAGTTGCTTGAACGGAACTTGGGAGGCGGAGGTTGCAGTGAGCTGAGATTGCACCATTGCACTCCGGCCTGGGCAACAAGAATGAAACTCTGTCTCAAAAAAAAAAAAAAAAACAAAAAAGCCTGTTTTCCACTAAAAACCAAAAGGTTGATAATACATTGTGTTTGTGTGGGTATGGAAAAACAGGCAATCTTAACATTGTTAGTGGGATTTTAAATTGGTACAACTAATATGGAGAGTAATTCAGTAATACCTATCAAAAGTACAAATGCACATAGCTGGTGTGTGTGTGTGTGTGTGTGTGTGTGTATGGAATGTATGTATGTGAGACGGAGTCTCACTCTGTTGCCCAGTCTGGAGTGCAGTGGCACAGTCTCCGCTCACTGCAGCCTCTGCCTCCCTGTTTCAAGCGATTCTCGTGCTTCAGCCCCCTGAGTAGCTGGGATTACAGGTGCATGCCACCACACCCGGCTAATTTGTGTATTTTTAGTAAAGACGGAGTTTTGCCATGTTGCCCAGTCTGGTCTCAAATTCATGACCTCAAGTGATCTGCCTGCCTCAGCCTCCCAAAATGCTGGGATTACAGGCTTGAGCCACTACACCCAGCCACACATTGCTCTTGATCAATAAATTTTATTTCTAATAAGTTATCCTGCAGGTATACTTGCTAGGTTCAAAATGCTATATATACCACCTTATGTACTGTAGCATAGTTGACATTTAGGCAGTAGTTAAAAGAATTGTAATTCATGAAAACATTTACAGAATACAACAGTGTAGTTGTACAAAAGGAAGTAAGTGGCTCTTTATATCAGGACCAGGAAAAATCTATTAACATTTATTGCTTCTGGAGAAGGAAATTGGGTGTTGGGTGGTTGGTGGACAGATAGAGATTTTGTACCTCATAAATATGTATCCTCCTTTGTACCTCATACATATTGAAACTTACAATGTGTTTTTTTTTCTGTGTATTTTTAATTAAATTTAAACAAAGAGTGATTATTAAGAATTCTTACATAGAAGTTTCAAATCATAGTTACCGAGAAACTTCAGAAATTACGTTTTTAATACTCCTGGTGAACAATGGGAGTGAATAAAGGGAGTCAACAAATGCCATCTTGTTTTCATAAAAGGGAAGAAGATAGTAGATTCTTGCAACTATTAAGGAACATATTGATATATTACATTACATATCATATTTTGATAAATTATAAATAATTTAATGCAATCTTATATAAACTTTAAGCAAATTACTTGACTTTTTTTTAACTATAATGGATGTAAATACTTTGATGAACCTTTGTTTTTTCCATCTTCAGATAGGTGTGATGATTCTAACCATTTAGGATTGCTTTGAGCCTTAGATATTTTATTTTTATATATATATATATATATATATATATATATGTATGTATTTTTTTTTTTTTTTTTTTTTTTTTTTTTTTTTTTTTTTTGGAGACAGAGTCTCGCTCTGTCACCCAGGCTGGAGTGTAGTGGCCGGATCTCAGCTCACTGCAAGCTCCGCCTTCCGGGTTTACGCCATTCTCCTGCCTCAGCCTCCCGAGTAGCTGGGACTACAGGCGCCCGCCACCTCGCAGATACAATATATTTTAAGTGTATGGCATAGATTATGCTCGGTAAGCAGCCATGCTTGCAGTGGTTTTTAAGATTGCTATTGAAATAAGCAAGTATCACCAAGAGTTAGGATGGGTTCTCTAAGAATAAATCAAAGAAGACTACATTTCAATTTTTAAGAGATATATTGCAGGGGTAAAGCATGGAAATGCGTTAGATAGGAAACAAGGGATTTGATAAGACTTTCCATGACATCCTTTTAAACAATATGGGGAAAATACGGGGACAGTTCAAGGCCAGGTAAATGGATTAGTAACTGTTGAAGGGCTTTATCCAAATGTTGTTAGAGAATCATTAATTAAGAAGTGGGTATATGATGCTCATCTGTAATATCCTGCAGTACTATATTTCTGCATTTTTGTCAGTGATTTCAGGAAAAATTAAAACTACATTTAACAAAGTTGATGTAAAACAGAGAAGAATAACAAATTAATTGAATAATGAAGTAAGGATCTAATAGATCTTTTCAGGGAGAATTAATGAACTGAATGAATTTTAATAGGAATAAATGTAAGATCATGCAGTTGGGTCCAGAAAACCTATGATTTATTGGTTTTATAGGCTTAGACGTGAAATGTGAAAATGACCTGGAAGGTTTGAATATGGAGATATTATCCTACAGTAATAGAAGTTATATGTAGAATGTCATCTGTAATTACCTTATAGAACTATGCTGATACCTGGGCACCCAAGCTTTAAACTAAAAGGTTTTCAGAGGAATACGCCATAACTGCAAAAAGATTCAAAAGTGCCCTATTAGTGATAGGCTATAACTACCTACAAATATTTTAAGCGTTCACATATGAAAGAGCTGGATTTCTTACTTGGCAAGACCTAAAGCAGTAGAATAGGGATCACTGGGTGATCACTGCAAGAAAGTGTGAAGATAGTAGGACTTTTCAGAATGCCTTAGCATCGAACACATTCTCTATCAGTAGTATTCAGGCAGAAGCCAAATTCAGTAGAAATGTGCTTGTAAAGATTGAAGCATCAAGTGGGCAGCTTGATGAGTTTAAAGCCCCCTTTCATCCTGATGTGACAACCATGTAAAAGAGTTGATATGCTCATTAAGTTACCATGCAAAAGAAATGGTGAACCCAAGCTCATTATGAGAATATTATTTAAAATATTTCTGTAGTTCACTTTCCTCGTGTTTTTTTAGGAGTGTGTGTGTGTGTGTGTGACAGCAGAGAGACAGAGAATCTACTGAAGTTATTTTGAGTATAGAGTGTCTATGTTGCCTATGTGTTTAAACTCATATATTTTGGGAATATCGTATATATTTTGTATATAGTGAAACTTAAGGAAAAATATTCTGTTTTATTTTTCAGAGGTTAAATTTTTAATATTCAAATATGTGATGCTGTCTTCCTTTGTCACTTCCTATGTTTTAATCTTTATGTGGAATGTGATTTCCCTGAATCATGCTTAAGTAAAGCCTCTGGCATGCCTATACATAATGTTCTAGTCAGGTATAATTAGCCTCATCTTTTTCATTTATGTTAGAAGTTTTTATTATCAAATGCCACATTTTTTTTAATTAAACAACCTGTGTTATTATAAAGAGAAATGTATGGAAACGGCGTGCCATTTTTCAAACGAATGAAAATGGCTTTTTACTCAAAGACTTTACTTTTTCTACAAAGGAAAGTACTTTTCTCAGGCAAATAAAAGACCCATATATGTCCCAATTCAAGCTGAACAATTTGATAAGTAACAAGTACCAGTTTTCGTGAACATGAACAGTTATTATGTCATGTTCTGTTGCTTTGAATGTCTGCATGCACTCCTAAGATTGTTTCTGCCAAAAAGTGGAAATTTTAAAATTCAGTGTTTGTAGTAGAATAAATTGAATACACTGTTACATTTGTGGGCTACTACATAGAATCCTGTGTTTGGATCTAAAATGTAAGGTTGCAATTCAAAATTAATTTTAATAGTAAACTTTTTTCAGTTATGGTTTGTTTTAGATAAAAAAATGTGTTCTATGCAAGGTACAGTGGCTCACACCTGTAATCCAGGCACTTTGGGAGGCCAAGGTGAGAGGATCACTTGAGCCCAGGAGTTTCAGACCAGCCTGGGCAACATAGTGAAACCTAATCTCTACAAAAAATGTAATAATTATTATATATAAGATATATATTATGTACATGTATGTTATGTATTTTAAAGTAATTTTCATTGTAAGTATTTTTAAATGAATATTGTTTGAAATTATGTTTTCAATCCCAACTTCTCTGGTAATGGTAGGAGTTTTGTCCTCATTTTATACTGGTACAAGGCCAAAGCAAGAAGGCATGCAAAATGAGATGAGCAGAGTAAGTGATTTTTATGTCATATTGGGCTAGTTTAAAGTTTGATAAAGAAACCAGCAGTCCTGAATTTCCATTCAGTGGGTTTTTTTTTCATATTTCTATATACTTTTATCTTTATATTTTAATCTGCTACCAGGCTAGAGTGCAGTGGCATGATCTTGGCTCACTGCAGCCTCCACCTCCCAGGGTTCAAGCAGTTCTCATGCTTCAGCCTACTGAGTAGCTGGGACTACAGGTGTGTGCCACCACACCCGGCTAATTTTTGTATTTTTGGTAGGTATGGGGGTTTCGCCATGTTGGTCAGGCAGGTCTCAAACTCCTGACCTCAAGTGATCAGAAAAAATGCAGCAATTGTTGAAGCCAAAAATATGGCAATAGAATAAGATGGCAAAAACTGATGAGAGAAACTATATATGAAAATGATAGTACAGAAATAAAAAGGAATGAAAGAGAAATAGTATTTAGGGTCAGGGCAGTTCTGGAAAACCATGTTGGTAATTTGAGGCTGGATGTTTATAAAACAGAAAAAAGAATAAAGTGATGAAAACAGAGAAAAAGTAATTGACATGGAGGACAGCCAGTATATATTCACCTTCAATGTGCCAAGGGAAGAAAACAACAAAATGAAACAGGAAAAAAAAAACATTTAGAGATACAATAGAAGAAAACATTTTCTGAAATAAGGAATCTGCAATTTAGAAGAACTCATCACATTCTGGGTAGTGGGAAGAGGATGGGAAACAGCAGTGTCGTAAATCTAAGTGAAGTTACAGAACATGAATGTTAAAGGAAGAGAATTAGAAGTATCTGGGCAGAATAAGTAAGTCATTTACTAAGGAAAAAATAAGTCTAAGCTGCATGCAGTGGCGTGCCTATAGACCCAGGTACTCAGGAGGCTGAGGCGAGAGAATCGCTCAAGTCCAGGAGTTGAGGACCAGCCTAGGCAACATAGTGGGATGCCCACCTCAAATAAACAAATAAATTAATTTATTTGAGCTCAACGTTTTCTTCCATAATAATACTTTATTCATTTAGCAATATTTATTAACCACCAAGCACCATTTTCAGGCACTGTGATTAAGGATTTAACAGGATGAAAGGCTCTCTGTCTTAATGGAACTTGTATTTCTGTGATGTAAATCAGAAAATATACGAATAACAAAATAAATAATTTTTAGAGAGTAGCAATTATTTGAAATATATGAAATAGGGTATGATTCAGGGAGGTGCGCAGTCTGAAAGATGAGAAGGAACCAGTCATGTGAGGTCCCATGAAACATATTACATATGGCCTTCCTGAAAAACCTGTTGGAAATTGTAACTTCACATGGATTGAGATGTCAAGGTAAAGAAGAACTGGCAGTGAACATTTACTGTAAAATGTAATCTTAATGACCTTTATCATTTTGGTTACAAAACATTGTAATCATAATTGTTAACAAGAAATTATAACGTAAAAATAATAGTAGTGGCAAAATAGCAGAAACTTGCAACTAAAATTAGGGAATTGATGGTAAGAGAAATAGTGTTTGTACGTATTATATATATAATGTTCTCAAATTTCATGAAATAATAGTTTTATGAAGAAATATATGTTTTAACATATCACTTAAAACTATAAATGGAACAGGCCATATATTTTACGTACTACCGGAGGAGGGGAAAAACATCAATCACAGGCTGTGTAACAAAGGACAGATAGCAAAGCAAACACCAAAGAAGTAAAAAAACAGAGACCCGGCCGGGCGCGGTGGCTCAAGCCTGTAATCCCAGCACTTTGGGAGGCCGAGGCGGGTGGATCACGAGGTCAGGAGATCGAGACTATCCTGGCTAACATGGTGAAACCCCGTCTCTACTAAAAATACAAAAAAAAACTAGCCGGGCGTGGTGGCGGGCGCCTGTAGTCTCAGCTACTTGGGAGGCTGAGGCGGGAGAATGGCGTGAACCCGGGAGGCGGAGCTTGCAGTGAGCCGAGATCACGCCACTGCACTCCAGCCTGGGAGACACAGCGAGACTCCGTCTCAAAAAAAAAAAAAAAAAAAAAAACAGAGACCCTAAATTAAGATGGAGGAAGGCTAAACATATCTTTTCTAATAGCAATTGTAAATGTGACAAACACACCTTGTATATAGGAAAAGAAATACAGTTGGGGTCAAAAATGAAACTTCTTCCACATTAGTAAGTGACTCAGGGCCGGGCACTGTGGCTCGTACCTGTAATCCCAGCACGTTGGGAGGCCGAGGCGGGTGGATCACAAGGTCAGGAGATCGAGACCATCCTGGCTAACACGGTGAAACCCCATCTCTACTAAAAATGGAAAAAAAAAAAAAAAAATTAGCCGGGCATGGTGGCGGGTGCCTGTAGTCCCAACTACTCAGGAGGCTGAGGCAGGAGAATGGCATGAATCCGGGAAGCACAGCTTGCAATGAGCGGAGAGCTCGCCAGTTCACTCCAGCCTGGGCGACAGAGCAAGACTCCGTCCCAAAAAAAAAAAGAAAGTGACTGAGGATTTTTAAAGATGGAAAAAAGGCAAAATAATACAGAATTAAACTATTCTAAAATAATTTATTGCAGATTGTCTTAAAATAATAACTCAGAACCTTGAGAATCCCTCTGTAATGACATTATGTACACGATAAAGATATGCTCAGAAATCTTTACATGTCAGATTTCCAAGAGGGAAAGTGCTTATTTTCCTATTCTGAGTTCCATGCCCAGCCCAGGCAGCTCAACTGTTGCCAGAGGCGATGGTTACATTTTAAAAACATGGTTTAAGGGTATGTATACTGTCTAGATAAAGTTCTAAATAAAGAGCATGCTGAACAGATAATTTCAGTTAATTGCTTACTATGGTTTATGCTTCAGAACTATTTGATGAAGCAAAGAAACTAAACTCGGAAAATATAAACAAGTTGGAATCATGTTGTTAATTCATAAGCACTTACTAACTAAATCCTGCTTAAGGCCACATTAAAGTTACAATTATAGATATATATTGAAGTGTGTGACTCATAAATTAGCTTAAAAATCAGGTTCATTCATCTTACAGACCTTGTTTGAGAGTGAGGAGGATGGGGTGTTCCATGATCTTTTCTAAGTCTAGCCAGCTGCCTCCCAAATGTGTAATTTGGGGTTACACGTTGAGAAAGTAGACTGAATCAATACAAATATGTAAGTGTTACTAGAAAAAGAACTCAATTACATGTTCTTCTGATTACTCATCAATAGCATCAAAAGGAAATGATATGGATGAAGGAAACATATGTATGCACATTTTTTAAGATGTTTCTTATAAATCTAGCGTCATAGTTGGTCATTATACTTGTGAACTGAAAACCAGAGAAAGTAAGAGCATAAGTTGTGTGTGTGCGCATGTGTGTGCATGTGTGTGTGTTCATACAGCTTTCTGTATAGGCTGCTGCTCTGCTGCTTTAGGGGGAAATTTTCATAGATTTACATTTGGTAAATATACTCACATCCAAAAAAAGATGTATGAAAAATTGGAATGCCAGCGAACTAAATCAACTCATAAAAACTAAAGTTAAGGGTAAGATTATTTTCCACGATTATTTTAAAATATGATGTTTACTGGAAGGAAAGTCCGGAGAATTACCACAGATGAAGTGTGAGTGTATTTCTCCCACTTGTAAATGAGCTCTTATTTCCTACAGTGTATATTCTGGTCCACAATGAGTCATTTTCAACATGTTTCAGTTTAACTTCTAATACATTTTTAAACTTGGCAGGCATATTTAGATGAACATTACTTCCAGTTTTAGAGACTGCTTCTAAATTATACTTCAGTGTTGTAGTCATCATGAACAGTTCTTTCAGTAAAAGGAAACAGGATTGATTGGAAATGTATGTTTTGGAGGAGCAAAAAAAATGGTTACCGTTTTTAAATTTTGTTACTACATAAACCCTCTTAACATTATTTTAAAAAGTTGCAGTTGTGAGGCCCTTTTATGGATAGAAGATACTAATTTAGAGAAGAGAATATATGATGTATCCTAGATAATAGTAAAGTTAACATTTATTAAACTTTTAGTATGCCTAGCACTGTTTAACTGTTCTATACGTATTAACTATTTTAATACCTGCGTAATAGGCAGTAGTGTGTTTTCTGTAAGCCATTCAGGCCATGTTTCTATTAGAAAATGTGAAGCCCAGCACACATCTGGATATGTAACTAAAACTTCATGAGTGTTTGTAAAAACTACAATTTTTATAGAGAATTTTACATATTGCCAGCTCTGAATAAGTATTTAATAATTACCTCATATAAATTTATGCAATCCTGTGAATCTTCTGGCAGATTTCATCGGCCAACCTGTCTACTGTTATCTTTTAAATATTCTTGGTTTTTGTTACTATAATTTTTACACTGTGCCTTATTATTTTTAACACTTTAAAAGTTCATAAAAATTTAGTTTGAAAACTGCTTCAAGATCATTGCAAACCTTGCATTCATTTTGCAAATGAGGAGACAAGTCTAAAGAGGTAATACAGTTTGTCCTCAGTTACACTGTTACTAGAAATGGAGCCATAATTACACATCTGTTCTCTTTGTTCCCATCCCAGTTGTTCTTTCTGCCACACCATTATGTTATACTTAGTAAATAGTATATGAAGCATAATATGTGTGAAGTTGAACATCAGTACGTATATTTTTGTTCTCAAATATACACATCAAAAACAACAAAATTTATACTGTATTTCATAGGGTTGCAATGATAAATTGCCAAAATTTGGTGGCAAAACGACAGAAATTTATTCTCCATTTTATTTTATTTTTTATTTATTTATTTATTATTATTATTATACTTTAAGTTCTAAGATACATGTGCATAACGTGCAGGTTTGTTACATATGTATACTTGTGCCATGTTGCTGTGCTGCACCCATCAACTCGTCAGCACCCATCAACTCGTCATTTATATCAGGTATAACTCCCAATGCAATCCCTCCCCCCTCCCCCCTCCCCATGATAGGCCCCGGTGTGTGATGTTCCCTTTCCCGAGTCCAAGTGATCTCATTGTTCAGTTCCCACCTATGAGTGAGAACATACGGTGTTTGGTTTTCTGTTCTTGTGATAGTTTGCTAAGAATGATGTTTCCAGCTGCATCCATGTCCCTACAAAGGACACAAACTCATCCTTTTTGATGGCTGCATAGTATTCCATGGTGTATATGTGCCACATTTTCTTAATCCAGTCTGTCACTGATGGACATTTGGGTTGATTCCAAGTCTTTGCTATTGTGAATAGTGCTGCAATAAACATACATGTGCATGTGTCTTTATAGCAGCATGATTTATAATCCTTTGGGTATATACCCAGTAATGGGATGGCTGGGTCATATGGTACATCTAGTTCTAGATCTTTGAGGAATCGCCATACTGTTTTCCATAATGGTTGAACTAGTTTACAATCCCACCAACCACTGCTCAGTGAAATAAAAGAGGACACAAACAAATGGAAGAACATACCATGCTCATGGATAGGAAGAATCAATATTGTGAAAATGGCCATACTGCCCAAGGTTATTTATAGATTCAATGCCATCCCCATCAAGCTACCAATGAGTTTCTTCACAGAATAGGAAAAAAACTGCTTTAAAGTTCATATGGAACCAAAAAAGAGCCGCATCTCCAAGACAATCCTAAGTCAAAAGAACAAAGCTGGAGGCATCACGCTACCTGACTTCAAACTATACTACAAGGCTACAGTAACCAAAACAGCATGGTACTGGTACCAAAACAGAGATATAGACCAATGGAACAGAACCGAGTCCTCAGAAATATTCTCCATTTTAGAGACCAGAACTCTGAAACTAAGATGTTGACATGGCTTTACTCTCTCCTAAGACTCTAGGGGTAATCCTTTGATTGCTTCTTCCAGCTTCTGGGGGGCCCCCAGGCATTCCTTGGCTTCCTTGGCTTGTAACTACATCACTCTAGTCTCTGCCTCTGTCTTCATGTGGCCTTCTCCTCTGTGTGCCTCGTATATGGATACATCTGATTGCATGTATGGCCCACTCAGATAATTCAGGACAGGTCTCTCATCTCAAGATACTTAACTTAATCACATCTGCAAAGACCCTTTTTCCAAATAAGGTAATAGTCACAGCTTTTGGGAGTTAGGACATGGACTTCTCTTTTTTGGCAAAGTTGGGGGCACCATTCAACCTACCACATACACCTTTTAATTCATGTGAGTTATATTTGCTTGAATTCTTCAATAAGGTTAACATTTTATTTTGAAATTATTCAACTAGAATTTTCTAATTTTAGGAGTTACTGAAATTCTGTGATATTTCTTTGGACTGTCTTTTCAACCTACTAATGTGTCATTTGCCAAACTGTTAGCTGTTGAACAAAATCATACCTTAGAGATTCTAGACTCTGCCATATCATCTATGACGTGTATTTATTATGACTTTAAAATCTTCCTGTGTGACTTTTAATAACATTCTTTAAGAACATCATGACAGTGACATTAGGATTAAAGAAACAGAGTAGTTATACATTTTTAACAGATACAGTGTAAATACCTAGCATTTTGACAAGCTATGTTAGCTTCATTTAGGCCATTTACTTGCTAAAAATTAAATTTTGCTCTACTGTATTTGAGATCCTTTAGATTTGGGATGCTCTCATGATGACTGTTTCATGTTTTATTTTCATTCCTTATTTTTTTCATTCAAGTCATTCCTGATTTTAATAAATGTTTATGCATAATATGTATCTTTGTATTATATATCCCAGTTGTATGATCATTTAGTTTCTGCTTCTGTAGAAATCATTATTACTAGATGTGAAGATATGCTGAATTCATTTTAGCCGTTGAAAGTATATTACTGTAAATGAAAGGAAAAACAACCAATATATTATATAAGTCTGTGCTTCATACAGTTATTGATATGGTTTGGGTCTGTGTCCCCACCCAAATCTCACCTTGTAGCTCCCATTATGTGTTGTGGGAGGGACCGGGTGGGAGATAATTGAATCATGGGGGGTTGGGTCTTTCCCATGCTGTTCTTGTGATAGTAAATAAGTCTAACAAGATCTGGTGGTTTTAAAAATGGGAGCTTCCCTGCACAAGCTCTCTCTCATTGCCTACCACCATCCACAAAAGATGTGACTTGCTCCTCCTTGCCTTCACAAGGAGGCCTTCTCAGCCATGTGGAACTGTAAGTCCATTAAACCTCTTTTTTTGTAAATTATCCAGTCTCAGGTATGTCTTTATCAGCAACATGAAAATGACTAATACAGTTATTAATAGAATTAAATGAAATTCATTATTTAAGTACTCAACAAATATTAGCTATTATTATTACCATCATCTAGTTAGTTGATTTTTAAAGTAAGATGTGTCTATGTTCTCTTTTCAGCACCATAAAGGTAGAGCAGTCTCTGACTAGATCTGGTAAAAAATATTTCATGCAGATGAGTAAACTTCGCTATTACAGTGAGCTCTCTAAAGAAAAAGTCCCCTTTCCTTACTTACTGTATATTCTAATTGTTAGCAACTCATACAATTGGGATTTTTCTTGCATCTTTTTGTAAATTATAAAAAAAAACCGTGTGTTTTAAAATTAATGTTTTTTAAAACTTCAAGGTAGTGTGTTTTCATTTTATAAATGGGAAGTGTCTATATTATTTGTAAAAAGTAGAAAATTAGTTTATGCATCTTCAAATAGCAAAGCTTACGTGACCGTCACATATCTATTATTAAAATTCAAATGTTTTAATTCACTTGGACCCCAAATGTGAATTTCTCTTGGCTAGATTATTCATAGATTCTCTGCATGTAATGATGCCTATGATTTCTAAAATTCTTTTTGTCTAAAATCATGAAGATGGCAGATGCACAAAATAATACATCTCCGGGCTGTGCATGGTGGTTCACGCCTGTAATCCCAACATGTTAGGAGGCTGAGGCAGGAGGATTACTGGAGGCCAGAGTTTCAGGAACAGCCTGGGCAACAAAGTGAGACCCCATCTCTGCACACACACACAAAAATTAACCACGCACAGTGGCTTGTGCCTATAATCTCAGCTACTCAGGAGGCTGAGGTTGAAGGATCCCGTGAGCCTTGGTGTTTGAGGCTGCACTGAGCTAAGATGGTGCCACTATGCTCCTGCCTGAGCAACAGAGCAAAACTCTGTCTCTTTATTAAAAAAATAAAAAGAGAAAGAAAGAATATTTCTCCTTGCCTGCAGGCGAGAATGCACCCAGATCATTCTAGTCTGATAGGCTATCCATATGCAAACCTGTAAAGGAACTCACATACCTGTAAAGGTACTCATGTACCTGTAAATGACAATGAAATGTTAGCTTCAAAATAGTTTATGGAAGTAGTTTACAGGAAAGTCAAGGTATAGTAAATAACCTATCATTTATAAGAATGGAATGTTCTGTATGTTGGTGTAACAAAACATGTCTATTCTTTTGTGTCATGTTTTGCCGTTGGTTAAACCATACATTTGATCAAGTAGTAAGTCAGCAGATACTTAAGCTTGGTATCCAGTATAACCAATATCACCTCTTCGTTATAGAAACAACCTCTTCCATGGCTGGGTGCAGTGACTCATTCCTGTAATCCCAACACTTTAGGAGGCCATGGTGGGAAGATCACTAGAGGCTAGGAGTTTGAAACCAGGCTGGGCAACATAGTGAGACCCCAGCTCTACCAAAATTTTTTTTAAAAATTTTTTTAAAGACAAAACTACTTCTTCCCATTATTGTCTGTACCCTAACTAAATATTAAGCATTCCACTTGTAAGAAAGTTATTAGCTCTGATCGCCTCTCTTTATTCTTATGTATGAGTTTTCATTCCACAAATTTTAGACAGTGTTTACAAAGTGTAAGTTATACAAAGGTATAGCTAAAGGTTGTGGCTACTTAACCATATATATATCTCTCTCTCTCTCTTTAATGATAGAGACCACTAGAGCAGTATTGACTTAAATGGCTCAAATATTTCATGAGCTTTCAATAAAAAAGACTAGCAATAGTAATTTTGAGTTTATTTAGGTAGGATTATGAAAAAAGTTATCTTTTTTCTTTTTATGAATTTTGTTTGTAAAAATTATAATTTAATTGTATAAGCACTTTTATGAATTTTTAATTGCAGATAACATCTGATAAATGTTATAAATTTGTTCCCACATAATTGTACATGACATACAATTCCATATAGCTAAACTCATTTTCCATTACCATTTTATAATAGAACCTAATGGAAATTAATTAACATGACTGCCTTTTTCCTGTGAGAATTGAGTCTCCATAGCCCATTCTATGAACTGTTCTCTGCCTTCCTTAATTCTTTAATGTATAGATGAACCTAACATTCCCTTCCTGTCGATTTCAGATGTTTAATGTTGCTTGCCTTGTTTCCTTTTATTTTAAATGAGAGCCGACATTATGAGCTCAGCACTTAACTGAGTACATCAAAGGCAAAAGAGAAACATATCTCTCCCCATGGTTTCAGATGAGAATCTGGAGAAAAATATGTACGTGTGCTCAGATTTCTCTTTGTTGGAGTATGGACTATGGAAAGAGAAATAAAATGCCAAAGTATCTCTCTAAACTTTTCGTATGGTGGGCTAGAAATTGTTCAAGTCAATATTTATTGAACCTTTGTACATGACACACTGTAGAGAATTTTAAAAATTAAAACAGTTTCTGCTTTGAAAGAGCTGAAATACATATATACATATTTATATTTTAAAGCAAAATTTTATATATGTTAAGAAGTCTGTTGTAGGCTGTGAATGTCCCTATCTGTTTTGGGAGTGGCCTTTTAGAAGAGGTGGTACATGAGACAAGCATTTGAAGTGTGAAATTTGACATGCAGATATGAAAGATGCAGATATGAAAGAAGACTATTCCAAAAATGTTATAAACCTAAATATAGAAGAAACAAAGTAAAAGAATTGTCAAAAAACAACAGATAATTCATTCACCTGATTCAGAGTGTACAAGTAGAAAAGAGATAAGGATAGACAGTTTCATTTTTTGGTAGAATGTCAGAATAAAGAGCTTTTATTTACTTCAGTGGGCAGTGAGGGCTGACATGATGAGATTTACATTTTAGAGAATTAGCTTGGCAGTAATATATGTATATGTATTTATGGTAATTCAAGATGCCCTGAATAGGAGTGCCTGAAGTCCAGATGATTGGTAACTATGGCCTGAATTGGATGGTGGCATAGAGAATAAAGATGGGAAAATTGGTTTTAGAAATACAAGTTGGAGGTGATGGGGGGTAGAGATTTTTCCACCTGTTCTCTACTGCCATCCTTCATCCCTCACAAAGAAAAGAAATTTTTAGTGCGTTTAGATCATATTCCAAAATATAGTTTGGGCCATGCTTCTAGTCAAGTGGTGTCTGTCTGTCTGTCTGTCTCTCTCTCTCTGTTTCTCTCTCTCTCTCTCTCTTTTGAGACAGAGTCTTGCTCTGTCACCCAGGCTGGAGTGCAATGGCGTGATCTCAGCTCACTGCAACCTCCGCCTCCTGGGTTCAAGTGATTCTCCTGCCTCAGCCTCCCGAGTAGCTGGGATTACAGGTGCCCACCACCTTACCCGGCTAATTTTTGTATTTTTAGTAGAGACAGGGTTTCATCATGTTGGCCAGGCTGGTCTCGAACTCCTGACCTTGTGATCCACCCGCCTCGGCCTCCTAAAGTGCTGGGATTACAGGCGTGAGCCTCCGCACCCAGCCTCAAGTGGTCTTTCTCTAAAAGATTACGGTCATGATTAGAGCTTCCCCTTCCACATCATCTGTTCCTAGCTCTGGCAAAACGGGGTGGAGCTCACTTGTACCACTTCTCAGTCTTCTGCATTATATACATGCTAATGTATGTAGACTCCAGGAGCCAACCAGTGTTAAGATGGTGTTGGGCCTTAATGTCCTCTCTTAAACCTACTACTCTTAGTTGGAGTTTTTACTACAAGCGCAGCTAATAATGTAGTCACAATTTTATTTCCAATTTGCTACTGTCCCCTTTTTCAAAAGCCTCATGGTAAGGGGATGCTTGTTTTAATAAAGCATTTAGACAATTTTTTAACTCACCCTAATATCATTTAATAGCACCCAGTCCCTGTATCACCACTAACAGATGGATCCTGTTACAATAGAGGCAATATAATTTACGTTTAAGAGTACAGTTTCTGGAGGGTAAATAGCCTAGGAGGTTATGATCCCAGCTCTATTGTTCCTGGGTGCATGACTTTAGGGAAGTTACTTAACCTCTATGTCTCAATTTCCTCATGTATTAAATATAATAATAGTAACTTATAGAATTGTGAGGAATAAATAAGTGTTATAGCGTTTGTTACATAATGTGTTAAATATTAGCTATTGTGATTATTACAGGATGCAGTAACTGACAATAATTGAAAGCATCTTGGAGATTTATCAATGATTCCTACAGAATTTTCTGGGTTGTTTGAGATGATAGTGATTTCATTATCAGAAATAGGACTTTCAGAAAGCAGAAGTGATTCATGTGTTAATGAAGGCTATAATTTTGATTTAGGAATTGTACTTGAAGTGCTAAAGCACCATTTAGGTATAGAAATAGAGTTGACAAATAAGAATAAGGATCTCGAACCTGGGAGAAATAACAAGCCTATAAATAAAGATTTGGGGTATATCAACAATGCTGAACCCTGTAGTAAGTGCCCTGAAATTGGGGAAGAGGTTTAATAATTGCTGTGGAGCAATATTGTGCTAAATGTTTTAGGAGTTTTGTTTGTTTAATTAATTTTATTCTCAATTTTTATTTCTCATAATTGCTTTGTGTGAGGAAATTAAGGCTCAAGGAGGTTTTCTGAAAATGCCATGGCTGGAGTTTACAAATAAATTACAAAAACTTTAAGTAACTTTAGCAAGATTACAGGATACAAGTTACTATGAAAAAAATTTAATTGTATTTCTGTATGTTAGCGCTATGCATGTAAGAATTGGAACTTTTCTAAAATAAACCTTTTCAATAGCAGAAAAATATCAAATACTTAGGGATAAAATTAACAAAATATGAAGCAAGTACAGGACCTGTACACTGAAAACTAGCAAATATTGCTGAGAAAAAAACAAGGAAAACCTAAATAAGTGGAGCAAGATATCATGTTCATAGATTTGAACACTTAATTTTGCTGTAATGTCAGATTTTCCCAAACCAACGTAAATATTAAGTGCAATTCTGATCAAAAACTCAACAGACTTTTTTGTAGTCTAATCAGCTAACCTAAAATTTACATAGAAATCGAAAGGACCAGAATATCCAAAACAATTTTGAAAAAGAGAGATGAAGGTGCCTAGTGAGGAAATGATAATCTTTTCAGCAAATCTTGCTAAACCATTTAGATATCCATATATAAAAAAGTACACCTCCACCCCTACTTCGTACCTACAAAATTAATTTGTAATTCATATATCTAAATGTAAGATCAAAAACTAGAAAATAAAGGGAAACCCTTAGAAACCTTGAGTTATCAAAGGTTGCATAAATAGGACATAAAGAACATGAACCATCAAGAAAAACTTGTTTCCTTTTTTTTTTTTTTTTTTGAGCTGGAGTTTCACTCTTGTTGCCCAGGCTGGAGTGCCCAGGCAGTGGGCGCGATCTCTGCTCACTGCAACCTCCGACTCCCCAGTTCAAGTGATTCTCCTGCCTCAGCCTCACAAGTAGCTGGGATTTCAGGCATGCACCACCACGCCCGGCTAATTTTGTGTTTTTAGTAGAGGTGAGGTTTCACCATGTTGGTCAGGCTGGTCTGACCTCAGGCCATCCACTCGCTTTGGCCTCCCAAAGTGCTGGGATTACAGGTGTGAGCCACCACACCTGACCTAAGAAAAACTTGATATTTCAACTTGGCTGTAGTTAGGGGACAAAAAGAAAAACTCGTTAAATTGTACTTGTTCAAAATTTTTTTAAAAATTGCTCTTCCGTTAATAAAGGA
This sequence comes from Macaca mulatta, assembly GCF_049350105.2. Classification (NCBI taxonomy): domain Eukaryota; kingdom Metazoa; phylum Chordata; class Mammalia; order Primates; family Cercopithecidae; genus Macaca; species Macaca mulatta. The sequence goes on from NC_133422.1 coordinate 67,638,624, forward strand.
GAAAGACAAGCCATAGTCTTGAGGAAAATATTTGAAAACCACATATCTAATAAAGGGCTTACATCCAAAACTCTTGCAACTTAAGGAGACAAGCTACTCAATTTAAAATTTTTTAAAATGGCCAAAGGATTTGAACAGTTACTTCATGAAAGTAGAAATACAGATGACCAATAAGCACAAGAAAAGATGCTAAACATTATTAATCATCAGGAAAATGGAAATTATACTGAAATTCATTACCGCTACAACCACTACAATGGCTAGATTTTAAAACACTGAATATTACCAAGTGTTGGTAAGGTTGTCAGTTAACTGGAATGTCCACACATTGCTTATGTGAATGCAGAATCACAGTCACTTTGGAAAACAGTTTGACAGTTTTTTAGAAGGTTAAACATAAACTTAGTATAAGACCCAGCATTCCTACTTCTAGTTATTTACTCAAGAGAAATGAAAACCCTATATACATGTAAAGACTTCTGTGTAAATGTTTATAGCCGCTATATTTCTAATGTCCCCAAACTGAAACAACTAGTGCATCAAACTAAATTTGAGTTTATACATGCCATGGAATACTACATAGCAATAAAGAAGGAGGATACTCTTTATACATGGAAAATATTTTTATTATAAAAGCTCTATGTTGAAAGAAGACAAACACAAAAGACTACATAGTGTTTGATTCCATTTATATGACATAATAGAAAAGGCAAAACTAATGACACAGATCCAATCAACAGTTGCCAAGAACCAGGGGTGGAATGAGAGAACTGACTGAAAAGTAGCAGCACAGAAAGTTTTGGGGGGTGATGGGAATGATATGATCGTAGTCATGGTTGCATGACCATAAACATTTGTTGAAACTTACGAACTTGCACACTTAAAATTGGTAAATTTCGTATGTAAATTATGTTCCAGTAAAACTGGTTTTTTAAATGACTTAAGTGGCTGTTTATTTTTTAGAGCAGTTTTAGGTTCACTGCAAAATTGAAAGGAGGTACAGATTGCTCATATAACCCCTACCCCTACATATGTATGGCCTACCCCATTATGAACATACCCCACCAGAGTGCTACGTTTGTTACAATTGATGAATCTACACTGACAAATCATTATCACCCAAACTCTATAGTTTTCATTAGGGTTCACTCTTGGTCCAACTACTTTTTAATTCCTTCATCTCTGGTCCAAGTTCACTCTTGGGGTTGTACATTCTATATGTTTGGACAAATCTGTAATGCATATATCTATCAATGTAGTATCATTCAGAATAGTTTCATTACTGTATTATTTTACTGTCTCCTTAACTTTTTCAAAATGTCAGAATCATACAGTTTGTAATCTGTTCATGCTGTCTTTTTTTACTTAGTCGTGTGTGTTTAAGGTTTCTCCCTGGCTTTTCATGACTTCATAGCTCATATCTTTCAGTGCCGAATAATATTCTATTGCTGAGATGTATCACAGTTCATCTGTTCACCTACTGAAGGACATCTTGTTTGCTTCCAGGTTATGGCAGTTATGAATAAATCTGCTATAAACATCCTTGTGCAGTTTTTTGTGTAGATAAGTGTTTAACTCTTTTGGGCAAGTATTCAAAGAGTATGATTGTTGGATCTTATGGTAAGAGTGCTTAGTTTTTTGTAAGAGACCACAAAATGTGTCAGTGTAGTGTGGGGGAAAAAAAAAAGAAGAAGAAACCACTAAACTGTTTTCCAAAGTGGCTATATCGGTATGCATCACCACCGGCAGTGAATGAGAATTCCTGTCACTCCGTATCTTTGCCAGCATTTGGCATTGCCAGTGTTCTGGATTTGCGCTATTCTAATACATGTATAGTGGTATCTCATTGTTGTTTTAACTTATATTTCCCTGATGACATATGATGTAGAGCATCTTTTCATGTGTTTATTGGCCATCTGTGTATCTTCTTTGGTGATGTGGCTGTTAAGGTCTTTAGCCCATTTTTTAATAGGGTTGTTTGTTTTCTTGTTGAGTTTTTAAAGTTCTTTGTATGTTTTGGATAACAACCCTTCGTGAGATAGGTATTTTGCAAGTATTTTCTCCCAGTCTGGGGTTTTTATTTTCCTTCTCTTGATGGTGTCTTTCATGGTGGAGAAACTTTAATGAAGTCCATTTTATTCTTTTTTTCATGGATTATGCATTTGTTGTTTTGTCTAAAAAGTTATGGCGCAGACCGAGGTTATCTAGATTGGTCTTATGTGTTATCCTTAGGAGTTTCATAATTTTGCATTTCACATTTAGGTATGTGATTTATTTTTAGTTAATTTTTGCAAAGGTGTAAGGTCTGTGTTCAGATTCTTTTGCATATGGTTGTCCTATTGCTCTAGCAATGTATGTTGAAAAGACTGTCTTTCCACCAGTATTCCCTTTGTCTTTTTATCAAACATCAGTTGACTGTGCGGGTCTATTACAGGGCTCTCTATTCCATTATCTATTTGTCTGTTCTTTTGCCAATACCACACTGTCCTGTTTCTGTAACTTTATAGTAAGTCTCAAAGTTGGATAGTGTCAGTCTGCCAGCTTGGTTCTCTTTCCACATAATATTGGCTATTCTGGGTCTTTTGCCTTTCCATATTAACTTTAGAATCAGTTTGTCAATATCCACAACATAGCTTGCTGGGATTTTGATTGGGATTACATTGAATCTATAAATCATTCTTGGAAGAACTGACATCTTCACAATATTGAGTCTTCTTACCCATATACGTAGAGTATTTTTACATTATTTAGTTCTTCGATTTTTTATCAGAGTTTTAAGTTTTCCTCATATAGATCTTGTACGTATTATTTTAAATTTATACCTAAATATTTCGTTTTAAGGGGTGTTAATATAAATGTTTTTGTGTTTTAATTTGAAATTTCACTTGTTCGTGCAGACATACAGGAAAGTGATTGGCCTTTGTATATTGCCCTCGTATCCTGCAACATTGCTATAATCACTTACTAGTTCCAATAGTTTTTGGCCAATTCTTTCAGATTTTCGACATAAACAGTCATGTCATCTGCATACACAGACATTTTTATTTCTTCCTTCCCAATATACTTTTTCTTATCTTTTCTTATTGCAATTAGCATCAACTTTGAGTATGATGTGGAAAAGTTCCTGATCGTAGTTGGACAACTTCAAGTTTCTTACCATTAAGATGTTAATTGTAGGATTTTTGTGTTATTTTTTATCAAGTTGAGAAACTTCCCACTATTCCTAGTTTACCGAGAGTTTGTATCAGTAGATGTTAGATTTTGTCAAATGCTTTCTCTACATCTATTGACAGAATCATGTGGTTTTTTTCTTCCTCAGCTTGTCGATGTGATGGGTCACATTAATTGATTTTCAAATTTTGAACCAGCCTTGCATAACTGGGATAAATCCCACTTGGTTGTGGTGTATAGTTCTTTTTATGCATGAATTGTTTTGATTTGTCAATAATTTGTTGAAGGCTTTTGCATCGATATTTATGAGAGATGTTGGTCTCGATTTTTTTTCTTGTAATGTTGTTGTCTGATTTTGGTATTTGAGTGATGCTGGCCTCATATAATAAATTAGACAGTATTCCTTCTGCTTTTAGCCTCTGGTCGATACTCTAGAGAACTGGTATAATTTCTTCCTTAAATATTTGGTAGAATTTACCAGTGAACCTATCTGGGCCTGTCCTTCTGCTTTGGAGGGTTTAAATTATTGATTAAATATTTTAAAATACATGTAGGCCTCTTCAGATTCTCTGTTTCTTCTTGTGTCAGTTTTAGCAGATTGTGTCTTTCAAGGAATTGGTCCATTTTGTCTAATTTATGAAGTTCGTGAGCACAGAGTTGTTCATAGTATTCTTTTGATTGTCTTTTTAGTATCCATGGGATCTGTAATAATGACCACTGTTTCATTTCTTTTTCTTCCTTTCTTTTTTTTTTTTTTTTTTTTTTTTATTTTGAGATGGAGTTTTGCTCTTGTTGCAAAGGCTGGAGTACAGTGGCACAATCTTGGCTCACCGCAACATCTGCCTCTTGGGTTCAAATGATTTTCCTGCCTCAGCCTCCCGAGTAGCTGGGATTACAGGCATGCACCACCATGCCTGGTTAATTTTGTATTTTTAGTAGAAGTGGGGTTTCTCCATGTTGGTCAGGCTGGTCTTGAACTCCTGACCTCAGGTGATCTGCCCACCTCAGCCTCCCAAAATGCTGGTATTACAGGTGTGAGTCACCATGCCTGGCCTTCATTTCTGCTATTAGTAATTTAGGTTCTTTCTTTCTCTTAGTGTAGTTAAAGTTTTACTTAAAGTTTTACTGGTTTTATTGATTTTTTTTTTTTTTTTTCCCAAGAACCCTCTTTAGATTTCATTGGCTTTCTTTATTGATTTTTGTGGTAATTATTTTCTTAGTGCTTACTTTGGATTTAATTTACTCTTTTTTTCTAGTTTCCTAAGGTAGAAGTTTAGATGATTGATTTTAGATCTTTCTTCTTTTCTAATATATGTATTTAATGCTATGCATTTTCCAAGCACTGCTTTTGCTGCATTCCACAAGTTGTATTTTTATTTTTATTTAGTTTAATATATTTTCTAATTTCTCTTGCGTTTTCTTCTTTGATGTATGTGTCATTTAGAAGTGTATTGTTTAATATCCACATATTTTAGAATCTTCCAGTCATCTTTTTATTGTTGATTTCTAGTTTAATTACATTGTAGTTTGAGAGTAGAGAGCATCTGATTTTTATTCTTTTAACTTTATTCATGTGTGTTTATAGCCTAGGATGCCATCTGTCTTCTGCATATGTTTTGTGTGAGCTTTAAAAGAATGTGTATTCTGCTATTGTTGATAAATTGTGATTATAACCAGTTGATTGATGGTGTTGAATTCTACTATGTCTTTAATGATTTTCTGCCTACTGGATATGTCCATTTCTAATACTGGCGTGTTGAAGTCTTCACCTATAGTAGTAGATTCATATATTTCTTCTTGCAGTTGTATCAGTTTTGACTCATGTATTTTGACATTCTGTTCTTGGTCATATAAATGTTAAGGATTATTATATCTCCTTGGAAAATGGACCCCTTTGTCATTATCAATGCCCCTCTTTATCCTTGATAACTTTTCTTGCTCTGAAGTCTGTTCTGTCTGAAATTAATACAAGCTACTCCCAGTTTTTTTTGAGTAGTATTATAATGGTATATTTTTCTCCATACACTTTTAATCTATATGTATCTTTATATTTAAAGTGCATTTCTTGTAGGCAATGTATAGTTGGATTTTTTGAATCTAGCTCTTAATTGGTGAATTTAGAACATTTACATACAATGTGATTATTGATATACTGTAGTTAGATTTGCATCTACCATATTTATTACTGTTTTCTATTTTTTCCCTCATTCTTTGTTTTTATTTTTCATTCTTTTTCCTTTTTGGTTTTAATTGGCATTTTGTTGTTGGGCACATAAATGGTAGGAATTGTTATATTTTCTGGGAGGAAGAACTTCAAAAAGGAAAGTTTGAAAATGTAAGCTAAGTGTGATAATTGAGAAGGTTAAAGTGTTTTTTGTATCAGGAAATCAAGGAGATTTACAATCCTCCCAACCAGAGAAGGAATGTTCTGAGTTAGGAGTGTAGGGAAAGAAAGAAAATTAGAATATAAGCAATTTTAAGGTAGAGAGGAGGGAATTGAAATAAACCTTTGTTGTATAGATCTTGACCTTAGTGAAAAGGAAGTCATCAAATGACGATGAAGAGGGCTCCAAATGACCTGAGAGTCTTAATAAAAGAAGGCAGTTTTTAGAAGGACAACTATAGAGAATACAGTAATCTAATACATTTGGAATAAAAGAATTCCAAGCAGCAATAAGGGCTAGGTCATGGACTTGCTTAGTATGGCATCCCTGATTTTCCACAGCTCCTCTTAATTCAAATCAGAGGTCGACGAACTATGGCCTATAGGCCAAACCCAGCCTACTATCTGTTTTTGGACAGTATGCAGGCTAAGATTGGTTTGTGTGGTTTTTTTTTTTAATTATGAGAGGGAAATCAAAATAAAAATAAATACTTAATGACACATGAAAATTATATGAAATGCAGATGTTAGTGTATATAAAGTTTTATTGGAACGTAAACTCATTTGTTTACATATTGTCTGTGGCTGCTTTTATGCTACAACTGCACAGTTGAGTTGTTGCAACAGAAACTTTATGGCCCACGAAGCCTAACATACTTACTCTTTGGTCTTTTACAAAACATGTTTGCATGCTAGCTTTTAGCAGCATCAGTTAAGCAGCACTGATAATTGTCTGTCTGTTTCTTGGAGACCATTCACAAGTCTAAATAGACGGGTCACCGTTTATCAATGCTTTCGAGATATCAGCATGCATCTCTTTCTTATGCATCTCTTTAACAGGGTAGAAAAATTATGACTTTGAATGCGTAGCTCTGTTTCTTGGTAAGGATAAGATGTTACATTCCACTGAGTGGAAGAAAAATCAAATTCTGTGCTTCAAAAATTCCAATATTTTAAAGTATTAGAACATCTCATGGTTTATAGAAAAGCATGGAACGTGGTAAGACATCTTGGCCAGACTAAAAATTGGAACTCTGCAGCCAGGAAAACTTACAAAGTCACCTATTATTTTTCTTATGACAAGCTTTAAAACAAAATGCTTTGGCAAACTTGAATGTCTAATTTAATTTAACAGACACATAGTGTTTACTGTGCCAATAGTTTTAAGCGTTTTACCAATATTAACTCATTTAATTGTCCTAATTACCTAATGAGAGTATCACTATTACACTCATTTTATAATCATGGAAGCTGAGACACAGGTAGTAAAGAGTGGTATGGAGTTTGAACTCATGTAGTCTGGCTTCAGAACCCTTTCTTAATATAGTTATTTGTGAATATTTAACCTCTGAATCTAAAATAAAAATTGAAACTATAAAAAATAAGTATTTAAAGTCACATTACATTAAAAAAAATACTTCAATCTCATGAAGCTTGAAGATTACATGAGACCCTTTTTGTTTTAGAGTCCTTACTATATATGTATGTGTTTGACTTCTAGGTTCAGGGGATACATTTGCAGATTTGTTACTTAGGTAAATTGTGTGTTGCTGAGGTTTGTTGTACAAATAATCCCATCACCCAGGTAGTGAGCGTAGTACCCGGTAGGTAGTTTTCCAACCCATGCCACCCTTCCACCTCAAGTAGTTCCCAGTGTGTATTGTTCTCATTTTTGTGTTTATGTGTATTCAGTGTTTAGCTCAGGCTTACATGTGAGAATATATAGTATTTGGTTTTTGTTTCTACATTAGTTCACTTAGGATAATGGCCTCCAGCTGCATCCATGTTGCTGCAGAGGACATGATTTCATTCTTTTTTATGGTTGAATAGTATTCCATGGTATGTATGTGCTGCATTTTTTTTATCCAGTCCACCATTGATGAGCATCTAGGTTGATTCCATGTCTTTGCTTTTGTGAATAATGCCACAGTGAACATATGAGTGCATGTGTCTTTTTGTTAGCATGATCTATCTTCCTTTGAATACCTTTCCAATACCCAGTAATGGGATTGCTGGATTGAATGGTAGCTTTAAGTTCTTTGAGAAATCTTAACACTGCTTTCCATAGTGTCTGAACTAATTGACGTTTCTACGAGCAGTGTATAAGTGTTCCCTTTTCTCCACGACCTCACCAACATCTGCTATTTTTTGACTTTTTAATAATAGACATTCTGACTGTTGTGAGATGGTAGCTCTTGGTTTTAATTTGCATTTCTCTAATAATTAGTGATGCTAGAGTTTTTTCATGTATTTATTGGCTGCATGTATGTCTTCTTTTGAGAAATATCTGTTCATATTCTTTGCCTTTTTTTAACGGAATTGTTTGTTTTTAGCTTGTTGAATTGTTTACGTTCCTTATTGATTCTGGATATTAGACCTCTGTTGGATGCATATGTTGTGAATATTTTCTCCCATTTTATAGATTGCCTGTTTACTCTGTTGATCATTTCTTTTGCTATGCAGAAGCTCCTTAGTTTAATTAGCTCCCACTTACCAATTTATGTTTTTGTTGTAGTTGCTTTTGGGGACTTAGTCATAAATTCTTTCCCAAGACCGATGTCCAAGGCTTACAAGAACATTATTTCCTAGAAAGTTTTCTTCTAGGGATTTTATAGTTCTGGGTCTTACATTTAAGTCTTTATTCCATCTTGAGTTGATTTTTGTATTTGGTATATAGAAGGGGTCCGGTCTCAATCTTCTGCATATGACTAGCCAGTTATCCTAGCAACATTTATTGAATAGGGAGTTCTTTCCTCATTGCTTGTTATTGTTGACTTTGTCAAAGATCAGATGGTTGCAGGTGTTTGGCTTTATGTCTGCGTTCTCTGTCCTGTTCCATTGGTCTGTGTGTCTGGTTTTGTACTAGTACCATGCTGTTTTGGTTATGGTAGCCTTGTACTTTGAAGTCAGGTATTGTGGTGTCTCTAGCTTTGGTTTTTGTTGTTGTTTTGTTTTTTTGGTTCTTGTTTTTGTTTTTGCTTAGCATTGCTTTGACCCTTTTTTGGTTCCATATGAATTTTAGAATAGTTTTTTCTCATTCTGTGAAAATGATGTTGGTAATTTGATAGGAATAACATTTAATTTACTTTCTTTGGGCCGTATGGCCATTTTAGCATTGTTGATTCTTCCTATCCATGAGCAAGAAATGTTTTTCCATTTTTTTGTGTTATCTCTGAATTTCTTTGAGCTGTATTTAGTGATTCTTATTGTAGAGATGTTTCGTGCAGTACTTTTGGAATCATCTAGTAGTTTTCACTTCATTTTCACTGCTTTTCAAATTTTTTCACTGTTTGAATCCCTAGATGATACTGTGACTGAATTTTTATTTTTAGCCACAATGTCTATTTAGATAAATTTTTTTTCCATTTGTTCTTTTGATGTGTTCGTGATCCTAGAAATTTGACTACTTATGTGCAGATTTCGGCTTTCCTACTTACTTGGGCAAGTTACTAACTTCTCTGAGTCTCAGAATCTTTATCTCTAAAAAGAGAATAATTGCTTGCCCACTTTCACCACTGTGATTCAATGTAGTATGAGAATTCCCAGCTAAAGCAACCAGACAAGAAAAAGAAATAAAAGGCAATCAAATTGTTAAGGGAGAAGTCAAATTATCCTTGTTATTAAATAATAGGATTTTTTTTTTAAACAAAGCAAAACGTTTCAGGAATTTGCATGTCATCCATGTTTCTATATGCCAACAGTGAACATTCTGAAAAAGAAACTAAGAAAGTATTCCCATTTACCTAGGAATTAAAGCTGCAATTAAAATTAAATACCTAGGAATTAAAGAAGTGGCTGGGTGCAGTGGCTCATGCCTGTAATCCCACACTTTGGGGGGCTGAGACGGGCAGATCACGAGGTCAGGAGTTTGAGACCAACCTGGCCAACATGGTGAAACCCCGTTTCTACTAAAAATACAAAAATTAGCCAGGCGTTGTGGTGTGCATCTGTAATCCCAGCTACTTGGGAGGCTGAGACAGGAGAGTCGCTTGAACCCATGAGGCAGAGGTTGCAGTGAGCCAAGGTCATGCCATTTCACTCCAGCCTAGGCGTCTTGAAAAAGAAGAAAAAAATAAAAAAGAAGTAAAAGATCTTTACAATGAAAACTGTAAAACACTGGTGCAAGACATTGAGGAGAACACACAAAAGATGGAAAGATTTATTCCACGTTCATGGATTGGAAGAATCAATGTTGTTAAAATGTCCATACTTACCTAGAGCAGTCTACAGATTCAATGCAATCCCTCTCAATATACCAATGACATTCTTCACAGGAGTAGAAAAAAAAAATTCTAAAATATATATGGAACCACAGTAGACCCACAATAGCCAAAGCTATCCTATGCAAAAAGAACAAAACTGGAGGAATCACATTGCCTGACTTCAAAATATACTACAGTGCTGTAGTAACCAAAACGTCATGGTACCAGTGTAAAAACAGACACACTGGAAAAAAATAGAGAAATCAGAAACAAATCCATACATCTCCAGTGAACTTATTTTTGAGAAAGATGCCAGGAACATACATTGGGGAAAGGACAGTCTCTTCAATAGATGATACTGGGAAAACTGGATGTCCATATGCAGAAGAATAAAATTAGACCTCTATCTCTTGCCATATACAAGAGTAAAATCAACATGGGTCAAAGACTTACATCTAAGACCTCAAACTATAAAACTACTAAAACATTGGAGAAACTCTCTAGGACATTGTTCTGAGCAAAATTTTCTTGAGTAATACCCCACAAGCACAGGCAGCCAAAGCAAAAATGGACAAACGGGATAATATCAAGTAAAAAAAGCCCCTGCGTAGCAAAGGAAACAATCAACAAAGTGAAGAGACAACCCACAAAATGGGAGAAAATATTTGCAAACAATCCATCTGACAAGGAATTAATAACCAGAATATATAAGGAGCTCAAACAATTCAGTAGGAAAAAAAATCTAATAATCCAATTTTTTTTTTTTTTTTTTTTTTTTTTTTTTTTTTTTTTTGAGACGGAGTCTGGCTCTGTGGCCCAGGCTGGAGTGCAGTGGCCGGATCTCAGCTCACTGCAAGCTCTGCCTCCTGGGTTCACGCCATTCTCCTGCCTCAGCCCCCCAAGTAGCTGGGACTACAGGCGCCCGCCATCTCGCCCGGCTAGTTTTTTGTATTTTTTTAGTAGAGACGGGGTTTCACCGAGTTAGCCAGGATGGTCTCGATCTCCTGACCTCGTGATCCGCCCGTCTCGGCCTCCCAAAGTGCTGGGATTACAGGCTTGAGCCACCGCGCCCGGCCATAATCCAATTTTTAAATGGGCAAAAGATCTAAATAGACATTTCTCAGAAGAAGGCATACATATGGTAAACAGGGTTATGGAAGGGTACTCAACATCACTGATCATCAGAGAAATGCAAATCAAAACTGCAGTGAGACATCATCTCACCCCAGTTAAAAGGGCATTTATCCAAAAGACAAACAATAACAAATGCTGACGAGGATGTGGAGAACCCTCATACACTGTTGGTGGGAATGTAACTTAGTACAACCACTATGGAGAACAGTTTAGAGGTTCCTCAAAAAAACTAAAAGTAGATTTATGCTGGATCATATGGTAGCTTTATGCTGGATCAGTGATTGCTGGATCATATGGTAGCTTTATTTTTAGTTTTTTGTATATCCCAAAAGAAAGGAAATCAGTATATCAAACAAATATCTGCACTTCCATACTTATTGCAGTAGTATTTACAGTAGCCAAGACTTGGAAGCAACCCAAGTGTCCATCAGCAGATACTGAATAAAGAAAATGTGGTACGTATACACAATGGAGTATTCTTCAGCCATAAAAAAGAATGAAATTCTGTCATTTGCAACAACATGAATGGAACTGGAGGTCATTATGTTAAGTAAAATAAGCCAGGCACAATAAGAAAAACTTTGCATGTTCTCACTTGTTTGTGGGAGCTAAAAATTAAAACAGCTGAACTCATAGAGATAGAGAGTAGAATGATGGTAACCAGAGACAGTTACCGGAAGGGTAGTTGGGAGAACGGCGGATGGGTAATGGGTACAAAAATAATAGGAAGGTGGAATAAGATGTATTTGGAAGCACAACATGGTGACTACAGTCAGTAACAATTTAATTGTACATTTTTTTTTAGACAGTCTCTCTCTGGCTTTATACTGCATCAGTGATTGCTGGATCTTATGGTAGCTCTAGCCCTGGCTGGAGTATAGTGGCGTGATCTTGGCCCGCTGCAAACCACCGCCTCCCAGGTTCAAGTGATTGTCCTGCCTCAGCCTCCTGAGTAGCTGGGATTACAGGCATGTGCCACCACACCAGCTAATTTTTTCTATTCTTAGTAGAGAAAGGCTTTCACCATTTTGGCCAGGCTGATCTCGAACTCCTGACCTCAAATAATCCGCCCACCTCAGCCTCCAAAACTTCTGGGACTACAAGCATGAGCCACCGCGCCTGGCCTAATTGTACATTTTAAAATAACTAGACCAGGCGTGGTGGATCACATCTGTAATCCAAGCATTTTGGGAGGCTGAGGCGGGGGGATCACTTGAGGTCAGCCTGGCCAACATTGCAAAACCCCATCTCTACTAAAAATACACATACGTACCTACATACATACTTACATACATACATGCATAAAATAACTAAAATAGTATATTAGATTGTTTGTAACACAAAGGATAAATCCTTGAAGTAATGGATACCTCATTTACCCTGATGGAATTATTACACATTGTATGCCTGTATCAGAATATCCCATATACCTACTATGTACCTATAAAAATTAAAGATTTTTTGAAAAGAATAATCCTAAATTCTGTGTTAGTGCTTTGGAGATGATTAAATGAAAAAACCATTTATACCTGTATATGACAGTAAATAAAAGCGCTCAAATGTTAGACTCCTTTCCTTTTGTATTGGTCTGTACACATCCTGATAGGCATCATGCCAATTCAAGTTTCCTCTTAGTATAGTAAACGCCTTTAAAGTTCATCACTGGCTTTTTATTAATATCACAAGCCTCTCACAACCCACTTAGTCATGGTTACAATAGAAAGCGAGAGAAGAGGAATAAGGGACAGAGCAATAATAAAAGCACCAAATTTCAGCCAACCTAGAGAGGAAGAGCAACACTTTCTGCGGGGGAGGACATGAGAAAAGTGTAGGGAGAAAAGCAAGGCGGATGTTTGAGAGAAGACATTTCTTCGGAATAATAATGTCAGATGTTAAAAATTGGAGTTTGTTTAATTAGATTAATGCTTACTGAGTTGCTTTGATTATATTAGGCTCTTTATTATTTCTTTTTTATCCTGAAATGTTAGAGATGGTTAAATAGATATCAAAGTGTGTAGACTTTTTCTGAAACTTTTAAACTTTCTCATTTTATAAACAGTTGTAGAAAATAAAAATATAATTATAACATAATATGTTTACTGAGTACCTAACATAAGATTATATTTACTCTCTGTTTCTTTGAATATCCCAAGATAGAATTTAACAGAAATACTAATAAGTAATTATTTAGTCCATTAAGTCTAATTAGACAGAAATAAGAGGTGGGGAAATAGTGATTTAGTTCTTACTATGTTACGTTTTTCTTCTTTACTTCTGTTTTATATGCCCTTATGATAGACTTTATTACATTCTTGTAGGTAGGCTAGTGAGTCACGCATAGATTCCTAAAATTGTATATAAAATTTGTAATAATTTTAACTTGTTACAGAACTCAGATACAGCCTGTCATATCACAATACTTTTGCTCCCTTTTTTGCATTTCTTTTTTGTAAGTGTTTTTAGAATGTTGTCATGTCTCCTTCTACCACCTTAGCCCTTATCCAAACTGTATATTTTTTGAAAGTTTAATTTACTTTTTTGTAGTTTGGTCACACCTAACCTATAATCATTTTGGTTTCTCTTTTCTTCACTCTCTGTAATTTGTTTTCATCTTTTACTGACACCTAAACCTGGAAACAATAATCTTAGTTCACTGGTTTTTTCATACTTCAGTAAGAGACTGCCCCTCATCAAATTGGTATTTAATATTTTAATGTTTTCTATCCTGGCTTGAACCTATTTAGCATTCTAATTTTATAACACCTAAAAACCTCATGGTTACTATGACTCCATTCATTCACTCAGTAAGCATTAAGAGTTAGTAATATTCTGGATATACCATTATCTCATTAAGAGCTTATAATATGCCAGAATATATACGAAATCTTAGGAATCCAAAGATGGATTAGACAAGATTCCTGCACTCGAGTAACTTATATTTTAATTGTACAGTGTGGTGTTGTGAACATTTTACTTGTGTTAACTCACATTATCATCCAGAACTCAACACGCTCAAGTTTTCCCCCAAGGATTTTGATTCAGAAGGTCTCAGGCAGAACCATGGCATCTAGAGTTCTTTGAAGTTCCACAAGTAATTCTGATGGTCCTCCCTGGTTAGGCTAGATAAAGTCAACCTCAGGAGTCATCCTCATCCTTAGAAAAGAAAAAAATGTTGCTAATGATCCAGCTTTACTACAAGACCACCTAGGCTTAAAGACCCATGACTCTGGTTGCTGTATTCAGGAGTTTTTTGGAGTATTCCTTAACCCATTTCAGAACATTAATTTGGATAAATTAGCATTTATAGGGCTTGCCTGTTATTAGGAAGTTGATCTAAACAAATGACTTTTACATCCCTTTTTACCTTTTACAATATGTATGTTAACCATAGTAAATTTCTTTTCTTGAGCTATATATTACTGAAAAATAGGACAAAAGCATGATTAGCCTCCATCCTGCTATTAATACTTTACGCTATTCATCATAAAAGCATCCCTCCAAAAGTGCTTTTTCTAATGACTTTTGAAGATTCAGTTTATATATTCTGATTTTTTTTTCTTTAATGTAGACTAACACTGAGATATACATTAAAAGCAGCGTGAAATAGAGTTTTGAGTGCTATGAAGCACTAATATAATAAATACTCTTGGTTCAGAGGATAATTCAAGCTGAATTTTAAGTGTTTGTTGTCATGTTGACACAAAAGGGAAAACAGACCCAATCAAACACTGTTATAAAATGTTTTACTCTAATTTTATCTCATACATGCTTTTATTTTATGACAACATTCCTTTCCTTACGTTTGTTTCAGTTAAGTACTCTTCACATACCTGTAGTACCTATTTTTTTGCCTTTATAAGATGACCAGATATTACTACATGTTGTTTATTAATGACACATATTTTATTTGATCGTGATATGATGGATGCATTGAATTACTCCAAATACATGCTTGAAATTCTTATAAATCCATGGTACAGTTGTCAAACATACTCAGCGTTTTTAACTCAGCAAAAAAAGACCTCTCACATTCATTTAAGAATTAGCTTCTAAGCCAAAAATGACAGATGTAGTATTGCAGCTGAGAAGTGAACTGGTTGAAGAAATCATCTAAATGGCAGAAACGTTTGGAGAAATACCCAAACTCCTTTTAAATTCCTTTCTCATGTTCTTTATGCATCATTGTTGCAACATTAATGTTGGCTTTATAAGTTTTCCCTACCTTCTTGCTTTTCAATTTGGAAAATTTCATAGTTGGAAGGGAAACACCTGTGTAGAGAACTGTACAGATAACTGTGTTACTCTATAGTTTTTCATTTTTTTTTTCCAACTTACTGGACATCTTTGGGCTCTATAATTTTATATGTACATTTTTTAATTAATGTAATTGCTCCCCTAATTTTCATCAAAAATAATTTTGATTCAGTATCTAGGTATATATTTAAAATTTTTTAAATATACAGATAACTATAAAGCAAAAGAAAACAGTTGGTAGAACAGTAAGTAGCAGTAATGCGCAAAAGTAAAATCTGTAAGATAACATTTTGTATTTTAATAACATGAAAGTAATTTCAGATATATTCTCTGTAAGTTATGATATATATATGTGTGAATGTAGTTTTATAGTTTTTGAAATACATAAAACTTGGATACTTCTGGTTTTCTTAAAGTCAATTAGAAGTTATAGATCGGGTATAATAAGGTAGGTGTGCTTATTTTTGTATTCTGACATCTTCCAAATGTTTTCAGGATATAAAAAATAACCAAAGACCTATACCCTATACTAGACACTGATGTGGTAATACCTCATCTCTGTCTAGCTAATAACACTTTGTTGTGAGAAGTAAAAGATATATCTAAGCCAAAATTATTTAAATGGAAAGTACTTAATTTTTTTATTTTTTAAATTTCTCATATAAAAAATTTTTTGAGTTGCGTTCAGTAAAATTAATTTTAAGTTGAATCATGTAATGTAAAAACAACTAATTTTCTCCTCTCACCTCTCGTTTCCCAGATACCTTTACCTATATGGTATATTATTTATTATTTCTTTAGGATGTACACTTCCTTTCTTTTTATATAACTCAGTGTCCTTGTGTGATTTTAGATATATCCATGATTCGTATCTAAATATGTATGTAATGAGTCAAGTTTTTATTTTTAAAAGAAGCACATCAGAATGTATGGACACAAATGAGAATACCCTCCACCAAGGTCAATACGGTAGAAGCCCGTATGCTTTTTCCAACTGTTCTGGTATTGCTCAGTTCACTTATTTTACAGCACAGTTCTTGGAATAACTTTTCATTTTATTTTATTTTATTTTATTTATTTATTTTTTTTTTTTTGAGACGGAGTCTCGCTCTGTCGCCCAGGCTGGAGTGCAGTGGCGCAATCTCGGCTCACTACAAGCTCCGCCTCCCGGGTTCACGCCATTCTCCGGCCTCAGCCTCCCGAGTAGCTGGGACTACAGGCGCCCGCCACTGCGCCCGGCTAATTTTTTCTATTTTTAGTAGAGACGGGGTTTCACCATGGTCTCGATCTCCTGACCTTGTGATCCGCCCGCCTCGGCCTTCCAAAGTGCTGGGATTACAGGCGTGAGCCACCGCGCCGGGCCATAACTTTTCATTTTAACAGTCTTCTTCCTTCAAAGATGAGTTTTGTTTTTGGAAATTCAGCCATTCAGAGTAAAGCCCATTGCACTTGGTGGGTGAATAAACTGGGTATACTGTTTGTTGTGAACAATGGGTGAGAAGTTGGGGAGAGGTTAACTATTTAAAAATGAAAGAATTGTTGAGAATGGAAAATCATGAGGACAATTGAAAATCTTATTTTTGAAGGAGGTTTAATAACATAAGATTTTTAAGTTATAATATTGAGGGAAGGATAGCAAATTCTACATGAAAGCATAATTCATATGTAATATGCATAGCAAACATTTATAGAGAATAATATCAAATATTGGTGAGGATATGCAGAAATCATATTTCATACACTTAGAGTTTCATTTTAAATTGATGTAGACATTTGGAAAGAAAAATGGCAGTATCAAAATTTAAAATCTTTTGACAGAATTTCACTTCATGATATCTTTCTTAAACATTTACTTGTGCATGGGAGGCAATTCTTAGGATGATCTTTGAAGCTCTGTATATGATGCTTTGAAGCATTTTGAAATAATCTAAATGTTAATCAGTTTAGAATTAAATTATTTGGAATTAATTAAATGGTTATGTCCACATTGTGCTCTGTTACACAGCAAATGAAAAGAATGAGGTATAGACATGGAAAAAACAGATCCCAGGACAGTCTACATGAAAAAAAGGAAGTTACAGAGAAGAATATGTGTGATATGCTATTTGTTTTAAAAAAAAAAGAAAACTGATACATCAATTGATATGTGATATGCATGCATGTTTTAAAGAAAAACCTCTTAGATACACAGAAAACTAATAACAGTGATTATCTCTCAAAGGAGAAATGGAATTGAGAGTAGTGATAGAGGTCTGGGCCAGGTGCAGTGACCCACACCTGTAATCCCAGCACTTTGGGAGGCTGAGATGGGAGGATGGCTTGAGCCCAGGATTTCGAGACCAGCCTAGGCAACATAGTGAGACCCTGTATCTACAAAAAAGAAAAAAAAGAAGAAGAAGAAGTCTGTAATCTTTATTTGTAATGTTTGGAGTTTTTAGCCTCACAGTGGATTTGATAAATTATTTATAGAATTGAAAATATATTTGAAAATATTTACTTGTACAGAGGAGAAAATTTATGAAAATATAAACGGCTTATCCTTATGAGCAAGACTGAATTCTCAGTTGACTAGACACATCAGCTTCTGTCCTTGTCAACTCCAATTTCTTACAACTGAATCTACCAAAGACTGAATCTATCTGGAGATTCAGGCCCATCTTTGTTTCACAGTTCTTTCAAGTGTAGAAAGTTTATCAATCTCTGCCCCACTTACTTGTGGAATTTAAAACTAAATTTTCCTGCTCACACAAAAAACTTATCAGTCTATCTCTGACTACCTACTTCTGTGTATTCTTCTAAGCTACAATATTCTCTCTTTATTGACCCATCTCTCCATATTTCAACATAAAGTTGAAAGTATCTTTCAGCGCTTTGTTATTAATTTGCCTAATAACTGAATACTAAAAATCTTTCCATGAACCTTTACTGGTACTGGAAATCTTGTGACTTTGCTTAACTTCTTTTGCCAGTCTGCCTTGGGGCAGGGTCTTACTTCCCATACTCTTTATCTGTACACAGTTGTCCTGCCACATACAGATAAATGCTTTGCCTCAACTACTGCACTGTCTTACTTCCAACCTGGACCGGTTGTTAAATTTCTTAATGCAAGTACCATATTCTGGCCCTGGTCAGTACATGAACCTCACCACTGAGTTTTACTACTTTTTAGGTATTCTGCCTTAGAATGCCTGTTTACCGAACAAGATTTGATAACTGGGTTCAGAATTTTTAATGTAGTACAAGCCATGAACATTTTGTGTACAGAATTCAAAAATCAGTTGTTTCTCATTGAAATAAAAAAGTGAGCTTAAATAAGCAGTTAAAATGGGTTAAATATGGGTCTTTCACTGTATTACTTTTACTCAATATTGACTTTGTTAATAAGAGTTGGGAATAAACCATATACATGCGTGGCTCAATACATCAAGTCTAACAAGTAAAACTTCCCCTGTAGGGTGTACATGTAAAGACTGCCAATGTAAATTTTGTTATGAAAACCTGTTATCTGATGTTTTATCTAGTATTTTTATTAACAAATACATTTTCCTATTTGTGAGACTCCAGTGTCACATTGATGTCTGTCCTGTGGTTATTTCTCAGCGTCACAGAACATGTCCTGCTACTGGGAGTTTAATTACTTTCTTTGTAACTCACTGTGTAATAGCTGATTTTCACCTTTTAACACTTTTTCTCCCTGTACTTCCAACCCCAGAAGTGCTGTTGCAGTGAATATTCCTTCAGAGCAAACCATTAGTTCTAGCCCTTTCTGTTTTTTTAAAGTAGTATGTGATATATGGTTGGGTCTTATGAAAACTAAAAACCCAGTTACAAATGTAGCATAAAGACAAATGAAGCCAAATTTTGGGCCTGGGGATGAGATGGTTGTGAGAATAGGTGGAGATTCTGTGTGGAAAATATGACCTCTTAAGGTTACTATGCTAATAAATTAGAATATCAAACATGAAGTTGTTAATGTATGAATAATACTGACTTACCTCAAATAAGATGTTCAGATTGAGAGTATGAGATGAGAAGTCTGAGTCAACAAAGTAAAATGTGATGGGTTATATTAGCAAAACAAGTTAAGTGGGAGTTACCTGAAACTAGCTCCTGGGCATCATCAGTTCCTCACTGTTGGAGCTACTTTTGTAGCTATGTTTGTTCAACGTTTTCAGAGTTCAGTTTAACAAAATAATTACACAGACTTAATAATATGAGGCAGATCCTTTCACTTACGTAAACAACATGGGAATAGACTAGTCCGTTAGAATTACCATTTCATTTTACGAAACTTCAATTTATGAAACTTACTATATTCAAATTTTTAGGAGATAATTCTTGTTACCACCTAGATGGTTTATTGTTTAACTTCTGTTAAATTTTCTATATTCTAAGTGTCTAAATACTGTTTACTGTTTAGCTTTTCAATATAAGGAAATAATATTAGTGCTAAAAGTAACTTTCAGGTGCCATGAAATGAATAGAAACCGGAGATGCTAAAAGCTAAGTCTTTAATTACCTATTTGGAGTTGGCATTGATATCCGAAGCAACAACATCCTGAATCCATAAAAAGGCAAAATTTGCAGTTTAATCTTTTTAGGATAAATTATCTTAAAGATGATTTAAAGATAATCACATTCTAAATTACTTTTCCAGAATTTATTTCATAATATGGTCTATGTATGTCCTAGTCTCACATACAAAGAAGGTATTGATTTCACACATTTAATACATCTATATTTATAAAACAACTTGCCTCAAAGAGTACAGGGACATTTTTATGTCATAAAATGTTGAATTAATAAATATTTTTAGTAAAAGGTATTTTTTTTACCACTTCACACACTCTAGGATGCATAATCAAAAGGCAGACAAAGATCAGTGTTGTTGAGAATGTGGAGAAATTGGCACCCTTGTTATTGCTGACAGGAATGTAAAATGGTGCAACCATGTTGGAAAAAAGTTGGGCAGTTTCTCAAAAAGTTAAAAATAGAGTGACATATGACATAGCAATTCTGTTCCTAGGTATATAACCAAGAGAAATGAATTCATGTTTACACAAAAACTTGTACATAAATGTTCATGGTAGCATTATTCATCATAGCCCAAAATCAGAAACAACCCAAATGTCCATCAACTGATGATGGATAAGCAAAATGTGATATAGTTATACAATTGAATGTTACTCGGTTATAAAAAGGAATGAAATGTTGATTCATGCTACAACATGAATGAACCTTGAAAACACCAGAAGGCCACATATTATATGATTCCATTTATATGAAATGTTCAGAGTAAGCAAACTTTTAGAGACAAAAAGTAGATCAGTGGTTGCCAGGCCTGGATGAGGAGGAGAATAGGGAGTGACTAATGAACATGGGGATTTTTTTAGGGTAATTAAAATGTTTTTAATTAGATAATGGTGTGCAACTTTGTAAATAAGCTAAAAACCACAGAATTGTGTATGTTAAAAGAGTGAATTTTATGATATATGAATTATGTCTCAGTAAATAATTTATCAGTGTTTGTTTTTCTATATAAAAAGGTATTTTTTAATAAAATTGTAAAAAGTTTTATATAATTAATACCAGGATTTTCCAAAAAAGTTAATCACAAAAACTGACATTCACTTTAAAGCTTTACTGTATATTAATGTGAAATGTGCATTGTATGGAACTTACACCCATCTGAGAGCTGAAGTAGCCCATGGTGTGTATCTAATGCCTATCTTCTCTAATTATATTTTGAATGGTATTTTGACTCACTGACAGGAGTGAAATAGCCTTTAAAAAGCATTTTAAAGTTTATCTTACCTCAGAAATGTCAGTTATGAATATTATGTAATAGCAGAAAGACTATCACTGTGAAGTGACTATGCTCTCTGCTTCACTGCCCTGCACGTAACTCACATTTCTTCTCCCTAGAATGCTTCACACCCCTTACCTCCTCCTGCCTTACACACACACACACATACACACACACACACACACACACACACACACACACACACACACACACACACCCTCCACACAAACCAAGTTAGGTCTCCTTCATATATGTTCCCATTGATCCTAGAGATTACCCTATTGAAGCACTTACTATACTCCATTGAATTTTCATGTTTATTTGCCTGTTCTCCCCAGAAAACTGCAAGTTATTTTTAAAAGCAATATTTTATCTACCAATATATACACATTACCTAGCATACTGACTAGCTCAATAAATATTTGAATAAATGAATTTTAATAACATACCTAGCATTATACTGGGTTCATAATAGCTCCCTGAAAAGATATAGTGTATCTGTATTTTACTTTTCTGTTAGAACACAATCAACCTTAAGCATTTTCAAATTTATAGTATGTGGTGATTTATATGTTAAGTGGAAATGTTTTTATTATTAGTTATACCTGTGGAATGAGGAGAATGTTCCTTATCTGAGTTGTAATAGCCTACTTGTAGGCCTATATTTATCTTCACAGTTTGTACATTTTTTTCTTGTAATATCAAAATATATGTATATTTACTAAGTTTATTTTGCAAATGTTTCAAGAATTTGTAGTTTAATGTGCATATTTCATTGCTTTCTTCTCCATCTGACATTATTTAGATTTAGGATGAAATAGCAAGCTGGGAAACAATGCCATAGACTTAAGAAGGCCTATGAAAAGTGTAGAAATTAAATCATTCCAAGCAATGTAACTGAAATTTGTTCTTGCCATTTACAAAATAATAGGAAATAATTATTTTGGGGTAGAAGGAATGAAAATGAGGGTAGAATGGTAAAAGTTAATTGATATGTTCACTGGAATTACATATTTTCATACACCTACCTAAATTCTTTATAAAAGCTTTGCTGAATAAATATAAATTATTAACTGCACAAATATAGGGGAGTAGAAAATGTAGAAGTAAGGTTTATGAGTATGTAAATCATTGAGACTGCTTTCTTTAGAGTGTCATAACCATTCTGCTTCTTTCAGGTACAGAGAACTACAACTTAGTACAGAAAGCAAAGTAACAGAATTTCTCCATCAAAGTAAATTAAAATCTTTTGAAAGTGAGCGTGTTCAACTTCTACAAGAGGAAACGGCAAGAAATCTTACACAGTGTCAATTGGAATGTGAAAAATATCAGAAAAAATTGGAGGTACATGTACAAGCTTTTCTTTCCACATTAGCATGCCATGTAAAGTCCCTAAGTGCAAGATTTATATTGAGTTTTGTTTCTCCTATAGGATGTGGCACTATCCTGCAAAAAAAAAAAGGAAATATGTATTTCAGAAAGATGTATACTGAAAAGGAATGGAATTGTTAGGAAACAAAAATAAGAAAAATCTCATTCACAATAGCAACCAAAAATATATAATGACTTGGAATATTTTTAATAAGAACAGTGCAGAATCTATATGAAGAAAACTATAGAACTTCACTGACATGTGAAATGAAACACCATGTTTCTGGAAGGGAATGAAGTATACATTTTTTTCAGTTTTCATCAAATAATATATGTTTCTATCTAATCAGATGCCAGCGTATTTTTTAACTGAAAATAATTCTATAGTACAACTGGAAAGAAAAACAAATACAGAATAGTCAATATTTTTAAAAGTACTTTTTAAAAAGAAATAATGGAAATGTGTATCACATTTTAAAGTGTGTTCTGAGGCAAGAATAATCAAGCTGCACACAAAATTAGTTCACAAATGTTATAAAATGCAAAGCCCCAAAACATATTTACATAAATTTAAGAATTTATACATGGTAAAGGTCACATTTCAAATCAATAGGGAAAGTGTGGATTGGACAATAAATGATGCTGTGATAATCATTTGAATATTTAGAGAAAATAGTTGACTCAATACCTCATACCATACAGCAAACTTAAACTCAGATGGATTACTAGGGTGCATATAGATATATAATATATATTATATACATATAGTGTGTGTGTGTGTGTGTAGCTATGAAAGTATTAGAAGTAAATACAGATGAGCCAGGTGCAGTGAGTCACGCCTGTAATCCCAGCACTTTTGGAGACTGAGGTTGGTGGATCACCTCAGGTCAGGAGTTCTAGACCAGCCTGGCCAACATAGTGAAACCTCATCTACTACTTAAAAACTGTGGAAGTTAGGTGTGGTGGCACACACCTGTAGTCCCAGCTACTTGGGGGTTGAGGCAGGGAGGACTGCTTAAGCCCAGGAGGTCGAGGCTGCAGTGAGCTGAGATGACATCACTGCACTCTGGCCTGGGCAACAGAGCAAGACTCCGTCAAAAAAATTTTTTAAAGTAAATACAGATGAAATTATATCTTATGTTTACTTTGGGAATTAATCTGTTAATCTGATGAAGGCAAGGAAAGAAATTATATAGGAAAAATAAAAGCTGAATTTATTTTTTAAATTCATAAAATTTAAAATTCATAAATTCATCAAATTCATAAATTTGTAAAATTTATATTTAAAATTAATATTTAAAATAATATGAATAATATTAAAGGCAAAATAGAAACTGAAAAACACTCTTTGTGTTATATATGACAGAGGGCTTATGTCCTTCATTTTAAAAGATATTTTATCAAGGAGACATACTTTCCCCTTCTACATAAATAAGTGGGGAAAAAAAGGAATGGACCATTTCCAAGAAATGAAATGCAAATTGCTAACAAATAAATAAATGAACATATGAATTCTCACTGATAATTAACGAAATATAAATTTAAACTTTTTTTTAACCTTTAGATAGGTCTGTGTGTTGTTTTTAAAGTGCTGGCAAGAGTACCCTTCAGTGGGAAATCTCATGAGTCAGAAAATGAAACAGCCCTTCTGGACATTATGGTAATCTGTGTTAAAGGCCTTAGAAGGTTGACCACATTGTGAATTTTAGCTCCAGATCAACTGCAAGAACAAACCAGCAATCCTAAGAGGACCCGCAGACCCTCTGAAGGAAGCGGACTGCTCCTGCAGGACCCGAGAGACACCCCAAATATTCTGAGAGGTGGAAAGCCTCGGGCAAGTTTTCAAGCCCAACTCGCCCTGGGCCTGGAAACAGACTAGGGGCTGTTGTGGGGAGGGCACTGGGGGTGAGACCAGCCCTTCAGTTTTCATGGGAGCTGGATGAGGCCTGTGACTGGTGGCTTTCCCCAACTTCCCTGACAACCTGCATGACTCAGCAGAGGCAGCTATAATCCTCGTAGGTACACAACTCCAGTGACCTAGGAATCTCATTCCCCTTCCCCATATTAGCTGCAGCAAGACTGACCTAAGGGTAGTCTGAGCTCTGACACAGCTAGCCCTGCCCCCACCTGATGGTCCTTCCCTACCCACCCTGGTAGCAAAAGACAAAGGACATATAATCTTGGGAGTTCCAGGGCCCCACCCACTGCTGGTCCCTTTCCATACAGCTGATGCTTTCTGGAAAGCACCACCTCCTTGCAGAAGGCCAACCAGCACAAAAATGGAGCATTAAACCACCAAAGCTAAGAACCCTCATGGAGTCCATTGCACCCTCTGCCACTCCACCGGAATAGGTGCTGGTATCCATGATGGAGAGACCCACAGACAGTTCACATCACAAGACTGTGCAGAAACCCCCAGTACCAGCCTGGAGCTGAGTAGACTCGCTGGGTGGCTAGACCCAGAAGAGCGACAACAATCACTGCAGTTCGGCTCACAGGAAGCCACATCCACAGGAAAAGGGGGAGAGTACTACATCAAGGGAACACCTCGTGGGACAAAAGAATCTGAACAACAGCCTTCAGCCCTTGACTTTCCCTCTGACAGAGCCTACCCAAATGAGAAGGAACCAGAAAACCAACCCTAGTAATATAACAAAACGAGGCTCTTCAGCGCCCCCCAAAATCACTAGTTCACCAGCAATGGATCCAAACCAAGAAAGCCCTGATTTACCTGAAAAAGAATTTAAGAGGTTAGTTATTAAGCTAATCAGGGAGGAACCAGAGAAAGGTGAAGTCCAGTGCAAGGAAATCCAAAAAAAAATGGTACAAGAAGTGAAGGGAAAAATATTCAAGGAAATAGCTAAAAGAAAAATAATCAAAAATTCAGTAAACTTTGGACATGCTTTTAGAAATGCGAAATGCTCTGGAAAGTCTCAGCCATAGAATTGAACAAGTAGAAGAAAAAAATTCAGAACTTGAAGACATGGTCTTTGAATTAACACAATCCAACAGAGACAAAGAAAAAAGAATATGAAAATATGAACAAAGCCTCCAAGAAGTGTGGGATTATGTTAAACAACCAAACCTAAGAATAATCGGTGTTCCTGAGGAAGAAGACAGTTCTAAAAGCTTGGAAAACGTATTTGGGGGAATAATTGAGGAAAACTTCCCTGGCCTTGCTAGAGACCTAGACATACAAATACAAGAAGCACAAAGAACACCTGGGGAATACATTGCAAAAAGATTTTCACTTAGGCACATTGCCATCAGGTTATCCAAAGTTAAGACGAAGGAAAGAATCTTAAGAGCTGTGACAGCAGATTTCTCAGCAAAAGCCTGCAAGCTAGAAAGGATTGGAGGGTCCTATCTTCAGCCTCCTCAAACAAAACAATTATAAGCCAATAATTTTGTATCTAGCGAAACTAAGCATCATAAATGAAGGAAAGATACACTCATTTTCAGATAAACAAATGCTGAGAGAATTCACCGTTACCAAGCCACCACTACAAGAACAGCTAAAAGGAGCTCTAAATCTTGAAACAAATCCTGGAAACACATCAAAACAAAATCTCTTTAAAACATAAATCACACAGGACCTATAAAACAAAAATATAAGTTAAAAATCAAAACAATAAAAAGTAGACAGTCAACAAAGAGCATGATGAATGCAATGGTACCTCACATTTCAATGCTAGCATTGGATGTAAATGGCCTAAATGCTCCACTTAAAAAAGGTACAGAACCGCAGAATGGATGAGAACTCACAAACTATCTGCTGCCTTCAGGAGACACACCTAACAAATAAGGACTCACATAAACTTAAAGTAAAGGGGTGGAAAAAGGCATTTTATGCAAATGGACACCAAAAGCAAGCAGGGGTAGCTATTCTTGTATCAGACAAAAAAAACTTTAAAGCAACAGTGGTTGAAAGAGACAAAGAGGGACATTGTATAATGGTAAAAGGCCTTGTCCAACAGGAAAATATCACAATGCATCTAATACTGAAGCTCCCAAATTTATAAAACAATTACTAATAGACCTAAGAAGTGAGATAGACAGCAACACAATAATAGTGGAGGACTTCAGTACTCCACTGACAGCATTAGACAGGTCTTCAAGACAGAAAGTCAACAAAGAAACAATGGATTTAACTGGATTTAAACTGTACCTTGGAATAAATGAACATAATAGATATAAACAGAACATTTCATCCAACAACTGCAGAATACACATTCTATTCAACAGCACATGGAACTTTCTCCAACATAGACCATATGATAGGCCATAAAATGAGCCTCAATAAATTTAAGAAAATTGAAATTATATCAAGCACTCTGTCAGACTGCAGTGGAATAAAACTGGAAATCAACTCTAGAAGGAACCTTCAAAACCACACAAATACATGGAAGTTAAATAACCTGCTCCTGAATGAGCATTGGGTCAAAAATGAAATCAAGATGGAAATTTAAAAATTGTTTGAATTGAATGACAATAATGACACAACCTATCCAAACCTCTGGAATACAGCTAAGGCAAAGCTAAGAGGAAGGTTCATGGCCCTAAACACCTACATCAAAAAGTCTGAAAGAGCACAAACAGACAATGTAAGGTCACACCTGAAGGAACTAGAGAAACAAGAATAAACCAAACCCAGCAGAAGAAAGGAAATAACCGAGATCAGAGCAGAACTAAATGAAATTTGAACAACAACAACAACAAAAATACACAAGATAAATGAAACAAAAAGCTGGTTTTTTGAAAAGATAAATAAAATTGATAGATCATTCCAGGCATGGTGGTTCATGCTTATAATCGCAGCACTTTGGGAGGCTGAGGTGGGCAGATCACCTGAGGTCGGGAGTTTGAGTCCAGCCTGACCAACATGGAGAAACCCCGTCTCTACTAAAAACGCAAAAAAAAAAAAAAGAAAAAAAAAAAAAAAAGCTGGGCATGGTGGATTGGTGGATGGTGGTGCATGCCTGTAATCCCAGCTACTCAGGAGGCTGAGGTAGGAGAATTGCTGGAACTTGGGAGGCGGAGGTTGCAGTGAGCAGAAACTGCACCATTGCACTCCAGCCAGGGCAACAAGTGAAACTCCATCTCAAAAAAAAAAAAAAAAAAAAAAGACCATTAACAAAATTAACCAAGAAAAGAAGAAAATCCAAGTAACCTCACTGAGAAATGAAACAGGAGATATTACAACTGACACCACTGAAATACAAAAGATTATTCAAGGCTACTGTGAATACCATTACACATATAAACTAGAAAACCTAAAAGAGATGGATAAATTCCTTGAAAAAATGCAACCCTCCTAGCTTAAATCAAGAAGAATTAGATACCCTGAAAAGACCAATAACAAGCAGCAAGATTGAAACGGTAATTTAAAAATTACCAAAAATAAAGTCCAGGACCAGATGGATTCGCAGCAGAATTCCACCAGACATTCAAAGAAGAATTGGTACCAATCCTTTTGACACTATTTCACGAGATAGAGAAAGAAGGAACCCTCCCTAATTCATTCTATGAAGCCAGCATCACCATAATACCAAAACCAGGAAAGGATACAACCAAAAAAGAAAACTACAGACCAATATCTTTGATGAACATAAATGCTAAAATCCTTAACAAATACTAGCTAACCGAATCTAACAACATATCAAAAAGATAGTCCATCATGACCAAGTAGATTTCATACCAGGGATGCTGGGATGGTTTAATGTATGCAAGTCAATAAATGTGATACACCACATAAACAGAATTAAAAACAAAAATTATATCTCAATAGATGCAGAAAAAGCATTAGACAAAACCCAGCATCGCTTTATGATTGAAACCCTCAGCAAAATCGTCATACCTTAACATAGTAAAAGCCATCTATGACAGACCTACAGCCAACATAATACTGAATGGGAAAAAGTTGAAAGCATTCTTCCTGAGGACTGAAACAAGACAAGGATGCCCATTCTCACCACTCCTCCTCATCATAGTACTGGAAGTCCTAGCCAGAGCAATCAAACAAGAAAGAAATAAAGGGCATCCAAATCAGTAAAGACGAAGTCAAACTGTCCTTGTTTGCTGACCATGTAATCGTTTACCTTGAAAACCCTAAGGACTACTCCAGAAAGCTCCTAGAACTGATAAAACAATTCAGCAAAGTTTCCGAATCCAAGATTGATGCACACAAATCGGTAGTTTCTTTATACACCAACAGCGACCAAACAGAGTCAAATCAAGAGCTCAACTCCTTTTACTATAGCTGCAAAAAATATATAAAATACTTAGGAATATTCCTAACAAAGGAGTCAAAAAACCTTTACAAGAAAAACTACAAAACACTGCTGAAAGAAATCGTAGATGACACAAACGAATGGAAACACATCCCATGGGTGTAGAATCAGTATTGTGAAAATGACCATACTGCCAAAAGAATCTACAAATTCAGTGAAACCCCCATCAAAATACCACCATCATTCTTCACAGAGTTAGAAAAAAACAATTCTAAAATTCATGTGGAATCAAAAAAGAGCCCACACAGCAAAACAAGACTAAGCAAAAAGAACAAATCTGGAGGCATCACACCACCTGATTTCAAACTATACTATAAGGCCATAGTCACCAAAACAGTGTGGTACTGGTACAAAAATAGGCACATTGACCAATGGAACAGAATAGAGAACCCAGAAATAAACCCAAATACTTGCAGCCAACTGATCTATAACAAAGCAAACAAAAACATAAAGTGGGGAAAGAGCACCCTTTTCAACAAATGGTGCTGGGATAATTGGCTAGCCTCATATAGGAGAATGAAATTGGATTCTCATCTCTCACCTTAATACAAAAATCAACTCAAGATGGATTAAGGACTTAAACCTAAGACCCAAAACTATAAAAATTCTAGAAGCTAACATCAGAAAAACCCATCTAGGCATTGGCTTAGGCAAGGATTCCATGACCAGAAACCCAAAAGCAATTGCAATAAAATCAAAGCTGGCCAGGTGCAGTGGCTCATGCCTGTAATCCCAGCACTTTGGGAGGCCAAGGCAGGCAGATCACATGAGGTTGGGAATTCAAGACTAGCCTGACTAACGTGGAGAAACCCTATCTCCACTAAAAATACAAAATTAGCCAGGAGTGGTTGCACATGCCTGTAATCCCAGCTACTCGGGAGGCTGAGGCAGGAGAATCGCTTGAACCCGGGAGGTAGAGGTTGCGGTGAGTCGAGATCGTGCCATTCCACTGCAGCCTGGGCAACCAGAGCAAAACTCTGTCTCAAAACAATAAACAAACAAAGCTAAATAGCTGGGACCTGATTAAAGAGCTTTGCACAGCAAAAGGAACAATCAACAGAGTAACAGACAGCCCACAAAATGGGAGAAAATCTTCACAATCTACATCTGACAAAGGACGAATATCCAGAATCTACAGTGAACTCAAATCAGTAAGAAAAAAAAACAGTCCCGTCAAAAAGTGGGCTAAGGACATGAATAGACAGTTCTCAAAAGAAGATATACAAATGGCCAGTAAACATGAAAAAATGCTCAATATCACTAATGATTGGGGAAATGCAAAACAAAACCACGATATAATACCCCCTTACTCCTGCAAGAATGGCCATAATCAAAGAATCAAAAAACAGTAGGCTGGACGAGGTGGCTCACACCTGTAATCCCAACACTTTGGGAGAGCGAGGCAGGTGGATCACCTGAGGTCAGGAGTTCGAGATCAGCCTGGCCAACATGGTGAAACCCTGTCTCTACTAAAAATACAAAAATTAGCTAGGCATGGTGGCGGGTGCCTGTAATCTCAGCTACTCGGGGGACTGAGGCAGGAGAATCACTGGAACCCGGAAGGAAGAGGTTGCAGTGAGCCAAGATCGTGCCACTACACTCCAGCCTGGGTGACAAGAGCAAGACACCTTCTTAAAAAAAAAAAAAAAAAAACAGTAGATGTTGGCACGGATGCGGGGATTAGGGAACACTTCTACACTTCTGGTGGGAATTTAATCTAGTACAGCTGCTATGGAAGACAGTGTGGAGATTCCTTAAAGAACTAGAAGAAGAACTACCATTTGATCCAGCAGTCCCACTACTGGGCATCTACCCAGAGGAAAATAAGTCATTATTTGAAAAAGATACTTGCACACACATTTATAGCAGCACAATTCACAATTGCAAAATGCCCATCAATCGAGTGGATAAAGAAACTGTGAGATATATATATATATGGAATACTACTCAGCCATAGACATGAATGAAGTAACAGCATTTGCAATGACCTAGATGAGACTAGAGACTATTATTCTAAGGGAAGTAACTCAGGAATGGAAAACCAAATGTCACAAGTTCTCACTGATATGTGGGAGCTAAGCTATAAGGATGCAAAGGCATAAGAATGATACAATGGACTTCGGGTACTTGGGGGGAAGAGTGGAATGGGGGCAAGGGGTAAAAGACTACATACATGGTGCAGTGCATACTGCTCGGGTGATGGGTGCACCAGGGTCTCACAAATTACCGCTAAAGAGCTTACTTGTGTAACCAAATACCACCTGCACCCCCAATAACTTACGGAAAAATAAATAAATAAGGGCCATGTGGCTTTAAAAAAAAAGAAATTGATTGTTGGCATCAGATCCTGTAGTCTCTGCATCAGTAGGCAATATACCAAGTGGGTGGTATTACTCTTTCTTCAGCTTTTAAATATTAAGTAAACCCCCAAAATAAAATGGAAAGGAAAAAAAAAGCTGATCCAGTAATTTTACTTGAAGGAATTTTATCTAAGAAAATAGAGATACGTTTATATAATAGGTTTATATAAATGATGCATGTCGCAGCATTATTTATTATGTAAAAATTGGAACTAACAAGTGTCCAACAGTAGATGAAGTTTTCAATTAGCATATTATAAATAGTGTATTTTGCTGTGTCCATGCACTGCATGTTCTTGGGTATTTTAGATTTGGGGAATAGGCCAATTAAAAACATGGAATGAAGGATGCAGTTGTGAAATTAGTATAGTCTTGACTATGGTTTACATGTTCAGTAAAAATCAATATACATAGAAAAACATTCGAAGGAAATAAACCCTTTTTTTTTTTTTTTTTTTTTGGAGACAGTCTCACTCTGTCTCCCAGGCTGGAATGCAGTGTCACAATCTCGACTCACTTCGACCTCTGCCTCCCCAGTTTAAGCCATCCTCCCACCTCAGCCTCCTGAGTAGCTAAGATTGCAGGCATGCACCACCACACCTAGCTAATGTTTTTATATTTTTAATGGAGATGGGATTTCACCATGTTGGCCAGGCTTGCCTTGAGCTCCTGACCTCAAGTGATCCCCCTGCCTCAGCCTCCCAAAGTGCTAGGATTACAGGCATGAGCCACCGTGCCCAGCCAAACATATCCAGACACTAAAGTTTATTTATAAATGGTGTAATTATGGGTGATTTTTATTTCTTCATTCTCCCCCCTAGACTAAGGCCTTTTTAAAAATATGTTACTAGGTCTCAGCCAGAGCCTGGCATATAGTTAATTGAATTGATAGTATGCAATACTTTGTAACTGAGCATCTATTAGGCAGTAAGCATGTGCTGGGCCCGATTACACACACAAATTTTAAGAATTGATTCCTATCTTCAAGAAACTAAGAATTTTGAACAGGGCTTTGAATAGAGCTTTCTGTAATGATGGAAATATTCTATATCTGCACTATCCAGTTCAGTAGCCACTTGCCATGTGTGGTCATTTAGCACTTGAAATATGGCTAGTGCACTGAGGAATCAAGCTTCTTTAGTTAATCTTAAATCTAAAATTAGCTACATGTATTTAGTGGCTCTGGTATTGGACTGCAAGCTCTAGACAATTAACCAGAGCATCCGCATCCTTACTGTTGGGCAGTGGTAGAATTTGAAAGCTTTTCTCCTTAGTTTTATCATAAAAGAAAAACAGAAGGTCTTTTCTGCCCAGATAGAATCTCTTCTAGTGGTATTGGGTAGGGATTGGCTTGTGGGCTTTAGGCTCGACAGACCTAAGATTTAAACCCAGTTACCACACTCTGGATAAATTACTCATTTTCTTTGGGAATAATAATAGCAACTGCTTCATAATGTTGTTATATCTGTTTGACTCACATAAAACAACCATTTATGCTCAGTACCAATTCATAGAAATCCTCAAAATGTTGTTTTGATGCTATAGAATTTTGTTTTAGTTAAGTTGGGAAATGCTAGGAAAATGAAAGTATCTTTTCCCAAAAGATAATTATTTGTTGGGTAAAAGATAATTTTTTTTTCACTTTTCAGATCCCACAATAGTGTGCCCACTAATAAACTCAAGCATTTTAATCTTCCAATTTTCCTTTCTGTATATGAAGGTTTATTTTACAGTTACAAAAATATGAAATTATAGGTCATTAAACAGAAACTACAATGCAAAGAAACAAAGTTATTCAATTAGAAGCCTTTCTCAATTGAAAATCAGATATTAGTTTCCCCTAAATTGTAATACAATTCAATTACAGGATAAATATTGTAAAATACAACTGGTTTGTCTTTAATTTGAAAATACATATGTTGCATCCATTTGTCATTTATCCAAAATATCAAAAAAAATTTTTTTTTTTTTTTTTTTTTTTTTTTTGAGGAGGAGGAGGAGTCCTGCTCTGTCACCCTGGCTGGAGTGCAGTGGCGCCATCTTGGCCCACTACAACCTCCATCTCCCAGGTTCAAGTGATTCTTGTGCCTCAGCCTTTCAAATAACTGAGACTACAGGTGCACACCACCACAACCAGCTGATTTTTGTGTTTTTAGTAGAGACGGAGTTTTGCCATGTTGGCCATGCTGATCTCAAACTCCTGACCTCAGGTGATCCACTTGCCTCATCCTGCCAACGTGCTGGGATTACAAGTGTGAGTCACCATGCCTGGCAAAGTATTTCTTTTTTAATGGCATTCTATTTTAAGACCACATAATATAGAAAATACACTTATAATACTAGGTGACGATATTCCTTTACACAGCTATATGCTCTAGATTTTTTTTAATGTATAAGGTGAGAATAAGAGATTTTTGAAGAAATACACCGTAAAGTTAAGGGGTCGTTAACTAAGAAATCAGCCTTACTCATTTTAATGTTTTATTTCTACTTTTTTGTTCTAGAGAAGTTACATTGTTTAATATCACACAACTAGTAAGTGACTGAACTGTGATTAGACCTTAACACCTGACCAACCTCACTTTAAAACCCATACCTTTTTTTTTTTTTTTTTTTTGAGACGGAGTCTCGCTCTGTCACCCAGGCTGGAGTGCAATGGAGTGATCTCAGCTCACTGCAACCTCTGTCTCCCAGGTTAAAGTGATTCTCCTGCCTCAGTCTCCTGAGTAGCTGGGATTACATGCGCGCACCACAATGCCTGGCTAATTTTTGTATTTTTAGTGGAGACGGGGTTTCACCACGTTGGCCAGTCTGGTCTTGAACTCCTGACCTCATGATCTGCCCATCTTGGCCTCCCAAAGTGCTGGGATTACAGGCGTGAGCCACCACACCCAGCCTAAATCCCATACTTTTAACCACCACAATATCTAATAATATTTATTACAGTAATTTCTCCAAGATTACACTTCTGGAAAGTACTCTGATTAGTGAAACTAATTAAAGGGCCTCAGAAAATAAAGCCTTAGTGAAAAACATAAAAAATATATTAAATATATATGTATGTTTAAAAAGACAAGCAAAATGTGTAGATGGTGTCTACATCTGAATCAAATCAACGTTTAGTATTTAAAACTTTTTTCATGTACTTCAGAAAAATGCTGTAGAGTCATAATCTGTTGCAGGTGATTCTCCCACACATCCTTTTTTATTCCATTTAGCTGGTTACAAACAAAATTGATTTTATAACCTCCAAAAAATTTCAACTTGCAGTTTGCAAAGGACTCTCATAGACCTGTCCACTTGGTCTCTGGATGCAGGTGACTAGTAATTATTATGCTTTGTTTAAAGGTCTTATATGGAAAAACACGTTTCTAAAACATGTTATGGTTCTAAAGATTCTGGTTGATAAAACTGAGTCTTGAGGGAATTTCTTAACATTGTGTGCCCCTATTAAACTGAAGCCTTGGGAAGACAGGGATTATTCGTTTATCATTGTGTCAGCAGTGCTTAACATAGTGCCTCTCTCATAATGAATTCTCAGTAAATACTTGATGAATGAATGGTTTGATTAAGAATAATGTAGTATCATCATTTGAATCTTTTGTGGGAGGGTGGGGTTCTTGAAAGTATTTTTAAGACAATTCTCATTTATAATTAATTTATAGAGAAGTAATTTCATGACGGTAAAGATAATGGACTTTTTTGGGCTTTTACCCAATATTCTCATTGATTGTTAACTTGGGGATGATTTATTTTTGCTTAATTATTAATTGGCAAGGGCTCCCAAAATGTTGGTTTTATATATTTGTCTCTGTTTAAGGCAAAATTATGATTTTGTATTATCATTATTTAATCTTTGTATTATCATTCAGTTAATACATGTATTATTCAAAGGAAGGAAAATTTTACTGTGAGAACTTTATATTTAATGGATTCCTAAAATTAATGGGCTTATTTTATGTATCCATGTTTAAACTGAAATGTTCATGTATTGATTTTTACTAAAACAAATCTTTAATATTATAGCCTACCATGGGTCCAATAGTCAAGTTCTCTTTGGCTTTTCAGAAGCTGTAGTAGGTTTACTTATAACAGCCACTCAGACAAATCCACAAAAACAGAAAATTCTGTAATATGGGGCACTAGTGGTATTGGGAGATACCCCACATCAGTAGTTTCTCAGGATCTCTCTTTTCATGTTATGAAGATATTTTTTAAATTATATCTCTCATAATATTTTTAAAATCTCTTCTTAAAATAATACCTTATAAAATATCCCATCTTCAACATTTTGATTCTTTATCCCTAATCATTTCCCCTGTTTTTCTTCGTGTGGTGTTTTTGCTGGGGGAAGTGGGGTACAAATGAAAAAGTGTCAGCTGTGCTGTGGGAATAGTCATTTAACACTGCCTTTACTGGTTCTCTCTTTTGACAGTGGAATTAGTATCATCAGCTTCTTAATGAATTACATCCCAATGTAATCAACTCCACGTAAGCTCCAGATAATTTCACTGAGCGGTGATTTTTTTATAATGAATTAACAAGTTTCTAGAAAACACATTCCCAACAAGCAAGAATAAAGAAGAAATAATCTAAAACACATTTTGTTTTTTCTGACCCAACCAGAGCCACTGGAAATCACCATAAAAATGTTGTTCCCATTTTATTCCTTCTCCACTCTCCAAAGGAATGAATATGGAGAGTGAGGGATAATGTTTTGTTTACTTTAGGGGAAAGTTTTGCTGAAAATTGAAGGAAATGACCTGAAGTGAATTAAGGAAAATTATAATTTCTGCTCATTGAGAACTGTAAATAGGTTTTCCTTCTGCCTTTTACCACATCACAGAAAACACATAATCATACACATTTTGTAATGTGAACTTTATGTCATTAGAGAAAATAGTTATCTTTAAAAGTGTTTAATTGTAGACAATTCAAGATAATTAAATTAGTGGAACTCTATTTGCGTGAACTATTTCATGCAGAATTGTCATATATTTCTTACTGTAGCAATAGTACTTTTCAACACTATGTTCTAGGTACTCTGCTAAGCACTGTAAATTTATCATCTCATTTAATTTCTTTCAACAGTGTTTTAAGGTCAGCCTATAAAGAATAAGTAATTGCCTAAGATCACAGCTAGTAAGTGTCAAAGCCATATTGAAATCCAAATTTTTCTGGCTCCAAACCATATTCTTCACTGTAGTAGTCTGTTGCCTCTCAGGAAACAGTATATTACTTAACGCTGTATTAGGAAGCGAGTGTAATACCACTCCATAATTTAGTCTGTAATAGTAAGTAAACGTTCTAGGTAATTGGAATTTAAGCATTAAAACCTTTCCTTATCACTAGAGGCATCTTTTTAGTTAATTTATTGTTGTCATCATGGTGTTTCCTTCAATGAATCACCATTGGAGTGTAGGATTTTTTGCTTGTATACAAAATGACTCCAATTTCCTTGCCTTTTGCATCTCATTTTTAATGTGTTTTAATTGTTCACAAAGGCATTTTCTGATACTGCCTCAAGCAGCACTTCACATTTGCCTTTTTATTTCCTGCTTTGAATTTATGGCTGTTCAGAAAACCAAAAATATTATTAAGATCATAGTTTGGGTAGATTCAGTAAGCTCTGATGGAAAATTGAAGGATTTATTGTCAGCATATCGTTTTTACAAACAACTTTGTAAGCCTCTGTCAGATAGTTTTGATTGCCAGGTAAATGACCTCTATGTAAATATGACATTGTATTTTTTTAAATTCTAACAAGCAAATGCTAATATTACTCCTATAATTATTCCTAATTTTAAATTCATTTTTTATCCAGCTTATAAAATAAGGATAAGGTACTTCATAATTTTCAGCTAAAAACAACTGAATTATTTACCTTAGAAATAAATATATTTAATTTCCTCATTAGTCATCTTAATTGAGCTACTTTCTCTTAATATTTAAATAATAAAAAAGCCCTGTGTATGTCTTCACATCGTGTTTTTGTCTTAACTGTGCACCTATTTAATTCTGCCTTTGTAATTCTTCTCTTTCACTATTAGGTTTTAACCAAAGAATTTTATAGTCTCCAAGCCTCTTCTGAAAAACGCAT
This sequence comes from Macaca mulatta, assembly GCF_049350105.2. Classification (NCBI taxonomy): domain Eukaryota; kingdom Metazoa; phylum Chordata; class Mammalia; order Primates; family Cercopithecidae; genus Macaca; species Macaca mulatta. Next base: position 67,675,695 of record NC_133422.1, read on the forward strand.
TACTGAACTTCAAGCACAGAACTCGGAGCATCAAGCAAGGCTAGACATTTATGAGAAACTGGAAAAAGAGCTTGATGAAATAATAATGCAAACTGCAGAAAGTAAGTCTCCCCACACACACACGGGCAACTTTTTTTTCTGGCAACAAAGGAAGCCTGACATTATTTCTATAACTACTTTGGGACCAGGCACTGTGTAATCTTAGCACTTTGGACAGCCAAGGTGGGCAAATCACTTGAGGTCAGGAGTTCGAGACCAGCCTGGCCAACATGACGAGACCCCGTCTCTACTAAAAATACAAAAAAAAATTACCCAGGAGTGATATTGGGTAATCCCAGCTACTCCAGAGGCTGAGGCAGGAGAATTGCTTGAACCCGGAAGGCAGAGGTTGCGTTGAGCCAAAATCATGCCACTGTACTTCAGCCCAGACAACAGAGCAAAACTGTCTCAAAAAAAAAAAGAATAAAACTACTTTGCTATATTTTCTTAAAATATAATTGGTGACTATTTCTAAATAAAATTCTGTATTTCAAATATTTGTTCATCTTCATCTCAGAAATTGCAGTCAAAAAAGAAACAAGTTAAATATGATAGCTTTTATCTTTTTTATTTTTTATCTAATTCACTTATTCTGGAAGTGTTAAGTATTTACATCTGTCAGGAACTAGGGATTAGGAATTCATGGAAATAATTCCCATCTCAAGGGGTTTCTAATCTACTGGGAGAGATGAACATAATAACAAATAATTAGAGTAGCAAGATAAATGCTATAAGCAAGAAATATGCAGTTCTCAGTGGAAATACAAAAGAGATCATTAATTAATCCCACCTTTAAAGGAGGCGAGGACTATCTAAGAGGGGAGATGACACTGGAATTAGTCTTTTTTTTTTTTTTTTTGAGATGGAGTTTCGCTCTTGTTGCCCAGGCTGGAGGCTGGAGTGCAATGGTGCGATCTCAGCTCACCTCAACCTCTGCCTCCGGGTTTCAAGTGATTCTCCTGCCTCAGCCTCCGAGTCACTGGGATTACAGGCATGCACCACCACACCCACCTAATTTTGTATTTTTAGTAGAGACAGGGTTTCTCCATGTTGGTTAGGCTAGTCTCAAACTCCCGACCTCAGGTGATCCGCCCGCCTCGGCCTCCCAAATGCTGGGATTATAGACGGCCACCGTGCCCGGCCTTGGAATGAGTCTTGAACTACAAATAGAAATTCATTTGATGGTATTGTGTTATAATCTTTGATCTTTAATTTCTATTTTCCGTTTTTCTTGTTTTCCTCTCTTGTTACGTTATCTTCCTGTCTTATCCCTAACATTAATAAATATTTTAAATTAACATTTCACCGTTGGCTGTGATGTTTGCTACAGTACATTATTTGTGTTCAAAAGTCAGATAACTGTGGCATTCTTATAAAAATGGGATTAAACTTCAATTGAAGTTGAATTTGAATCTAGGTAGGGTTCTAATTATTTTAGGCACATTTTCACATAAGGACTGTATTTACTTGTAGGCCAATGTAAGAAAAACTTTTATTTCTTTCCTATCATTGTCCTATTTCCCATTTCCAAGGTCAGTGTCTGATAACTGCAATAGATTTTAAATTTATCTTCAGTTTCTTCACTGGAGTTCAAGTAATATTTGTAACATTCAAATTTTCATATCATATGCCTGCTTTAATGACTTTTATTGTCTTCATTAAGACAGTAAAGTCAAATTTCTTTACATGACTTTGTGATTAGCCTCATGTTTACCTTTCTACTTTTCATATCTTGCCATTCCCCTCCATGTCATATTATTGTCTTGAAAGTTTCATACTCTTTCTTATCTCCATAACTTTGCATATGTTCCTTTGTCTAAACAAATTAGGAATAGAAGGAAACTTCCTCAGTCTGAAAAAGGGCATTTATAAAAACCAATAGCTGAAATTGTACTTAATGGTGAAATATTAAATGCTTTCCACATTAAGGGGGAGAGTAAGACAGGGATTCCTATTTTCATGATTTATATGATTTATATTAAGCACTGTATTTGAATTCCTAATCTGTGAGATAAGGATAAGAGAAGATATAAAATATATAAAAATCAGAAAGGAATAATAAGAATGTGTTTTCAGATTACCAAACAACTACTAAAACTGGTAAGTGAATATAGCAGGATATACAGTCATTACCCAAAAATATACTAGAAGTAAACAATTGGAGAAGTAAGTAGCAGCAAAAAACACAAAATACTTAGGAATAAATTTAAGCCAAAAAACCCTACAGATCATTGCTAAGAGAAAAGAATCACTCCCCCCAAAATCTCGAAATATATTGTGAATTCTATCAATTTAGTGTTCTTCTAGTCACAGTGGCAGCAGGCTTTTTTGTATTTCATTCATATGGAATGCAAAGGACTGGCATATCCAAAGCAATCTTGAAAAAAGTTGAAGCCCTATGTGGTGGTACACTCCTATAGTCCCAGCTACCTGGGAGGCTGAAGCAGGAGGATTGCTTGAGCTTAGAGGTTAAAGCCTGTAGAGTGCGATGATCGTGCCTGTGAATACCCACTGAACTCCAGCCTGGGCAACATGGCGTGACCTTCTCTCCCCCACAAAAAAAAAGAACAAATTGGAAGAATTGCACTACCTGTTTTCAAGATTTACTATAAAGCTTCAATATCAGGCTAATATAGTACTGGCTTAAGGAAAGACAAATACAGCAATGAAACAGACTAGAAAACCCAGAAACAGATCCATACTTAAATAATAATTTCATTTTTAACAACGCAGCAAAGCAAATAAATGGAGAAAGGAAAGTTTGTTCAGTAAATGGTACTAAAAAAAATGGACATCTTTATGGAAATAAACTTCCATACACCAATATTAATCTGAGACGATACCTAAATGGAATAGCTGAAACTATAAATACGTAACAGAAAACATAGGTGAGTATCTTTACAACTTGGGGTACATTAAGACCTTTTTTGACATGGCCCTTAAAAGTAATTATCATAACAGAAAAATTGATAAACTAGATATCATCAAAATTTAAAACTTTTATTCAAAAGACACCATTAAGAAATGAATAGCCAAGCACAGACTCAAAGAAAATAACCACAATTTTATGTCTGACAAAGGAATGATATCCAAAATAAGAAAATATTGAGGAGAAAATATTCACAAAACATAGATTAGACAAAAAAAAAAAAAAAAAAAAAAGATATCCAAGCGTGGTGGGCTGAAAAACATCCTTCTAGAGATGTCCGTGTCCTGTTGGGCGTAGTGACTCGTGCCTGTAATTCCAGCACTATGGGAGGCCGAGACATGTGGATGTCTTGAGCTCAGGAGTTCAAGACTAGCCTGACACAGTGAGACCCCATCTCTAAAAAGAAAGAGAGAAAGAGAGAGAGAGAGAGAGGAGAGAGAGAGAGAGAGAGAGAAGGGGAGGGAGGGAGGGAGGGAGGGAAGGAAGGAAGGAAGGAAGGAAGGAAGGAAGGAAGGAAGGAAGGAAGGAAGGAAGGAAGGAAGGAAAGAAGGAAGGGGAAAGAGAAAGAAAAGAAGGAAAAAAGGAAGGGAAGGAAGGAAGGGAAGGGAATAAGGAAGAAAGGAAGGAAAGAAACACAGGGAAAGAAAAAGAAAGAAAAGAAAGGAAGGAAAGAAAAGAGAAAAGAAAAGAAAAATGTCCATGTCCTAGTCTTTGGAACCTCTGAAAGCTGGAAAAGGCAAGAAAACAGATTTTACCATAGAACCTCCAGACAGAACCAGCCCTACAAAGCATTGACTTCAGGTCAGTGAGGCTGATTTTTGGACTTATGGCCTCTAGAGCTATCAAATAATAAATTTGTATTGTTTAAACCATAAAGTCTGGCAATCTGTTATGCTACCAGTAGGAAATTAATATACCAGAATATATATTTAAAAATTTTTTATAACTCAGTGATAAAAAAAAAAATAGTCCTATTTAAAACATGGGCAAAATGTTTAAACACTTCGCAAAGGAAGACATGTGAATGACAAGTAAGCATAATAAAAGTATTCAATATTACTAGTCATGAGGGAAAAGCAGATTAAAGTCCCAGTGAGATACCACTGTATACACACAATAATGGCTGAAATTAGAAAGACTGACTATACCAAATGTTGGTGAGAAGTGGAGCAACTGGCAGTTTCTTACAAAATGATCTAACAACCTAATCAGTGATCCAACATTTCCACTACTTACCTAAGAGAGAAGGCATATACACATTAAAATATTTCCACTAGAATGTTCATAGGAAATTTATTCATAGTAGTCAAAAGCTGGCAACAACCCAGGTGTTTATCTCAAAGGAAAATGGTTAATAAAACCATTATACATTCATGTAGTAGAATACTTCTCCTCACTGAAAAGAAACAATTGACTTAACATCATGGATGAATCTGAAAAACATAAAGTATACTTTATATAATCATATAGTATAATACTATGATTATAGTATATAGTATGCTTATACTGTATGTTTATATAAAGTTCTAAAAGAGGCAAAAGTATGATGAAAAAAATCAAGGGGTAGGCGGTAAAAAAAAATTTTTTTAATTTTTAAAAAGACAAAAATCAGAACTGTAGTTGTCTCTAAAGATGATTGTCACCAAGAATTAACTGAGAAAAGTGACATGGAACTTTCCAAGGTATTCAAATGTTCTATATCTTGATAGGGTTTGTGTTACACGTGTGTATACATTTCAAAACTTTTACATTTCAAAACTCGTTGAATGGTAGACTTTAAAAATAAAATTTATACATGGTAAAAGTTACAAATCTTATTTTTTGGAAAATAACTAAATACATATTGAACTATAATTGATGATTTGCATGTTAAACTGTTGAGGAGTGAAGTGTGCAAATGTCCATAGCTTTCTTTGAAATGCATCAAAAAAACAGATTCATGGAAACAGGGATGGATATATGTGTAATAAACACATAGTATGTTTGATTTAGAATGCAGATGTTGGAGCTAGGCGCAGTGGCTCACGCCCTTAATCCCAGCACTTTGGGAGACCAAGGCAGGATGATTGCTTGAGCCCAGAAGTTCAGGGCCAGCCTGGGCAACATGGCAAGACCCCATCTGTACAAAAAGATAAAAAATGAACCAGGCATGGTGGTGCCAGCTACATGGGAAGGTGAGGTGGAATGGTCACCTGAGCCCCGAACATCAAGGCTGCAGTAACTGTGTTCGTGCCACTGCACTCCAGTCTGGGTGACAGAGTGAGACCCTGTCTCAAAAAAAAAAAAAAAAAAAAAAAAAATTGCAGATGTTGAGTATATGGATGTATACTGTACAGTTTTTTCAGTGTGTCCATGTGTATAAATATTTTCTTAAAATCTTCAGAATATAGAAATTAATTTTTGTTATGGTAGTGTCTAAACCAATTTCAAATAAAATAGATTTACTAGAAGATCAATAACTAGGTTCTCTATCAGTTCACATTGGAAATTAAAATACACCTTATCCTTTTAATGAATACTTATCAATTAACTAAAATTTCAAACAAGTGAGCACAGACTTGTTTTAGTACTACATTGTATACAATTTTCAAAGGCTTGCCATTTAATTCAGGTAATTTCAGCCGACATGAAGGTGATTAGGCTTCATTTATTAAGGTGTAACCATAGCAAATTAAAGTATCTTATTGATACCTGTATTGCTTTCTGTAATCAAATAAGTATTATTTGGATATTTGAGTTTAGTTTTCAAAGATTTCATCAAGTTGTTAAAAGTACAAGTATTGCCTAAAAGCTAAATAAACTCAAATTAGAAAAAAAACAAAACAAAACAAAACCCTAGATTTCTAGTTGTTAAATTCAGTTACCTGCTACGCATCCTCATCATACTTATAACCTCCACTAGGCATTTGTCAAATTTCTCAGAACTCCCTTCTCTTTGCTTCTTGAATCACCTGCCTTTGTTTATTTTCCATCACTTAACTACTTTCTCGATAATCTTATCCCTTTCCACAACTTCAGTTACTATCAATAGGCTAGTAATTTCTATAGTTAGAGACAGGGGCTCACTGTGTTGCCCAGTCTGGAGTGCAGTGGTACAATCGTAGCTCACTGCAGTCGCAAACTCCTGGGTTCAAGTGATCCCCCTGCCTCATCCTTCCAAGTAGCTGGGACTACAGACACATGCCATCGTGCCCAGCTAATTATTTTTTGTAGAGACACGGTCTCACTATGTTGCCCAAAGTGATCTCAAACTTCTGGCCTCAAGCGATCCTCCTGCGTTGGCCTCCCAAAACACTGGGTTTATAGGTATGAGCCACCATGCACAGCTGAAAAATTAACATTATTTGCGTTTCCTCTTTCTTCCCTGAAACTTCCTAATTTTTCTGTGCAGTTGCTCTCTGTATTAGCAGCTTTCACATCTCAGATTTTATCACCTGTGGATTGAAAATATTGGGGAAAAAGTAATAAAAAATAATACATTTTTTAAAATACAGTATAACTATATATATAGCATGTACAATGTGGTAGGTATTATAAGTGATGCAGGCAAGGTTTAAAGTGTATGTGAAGGTGTAGATATGTTATATGCAGATATATGCCATTTTATATAAGGGACTTAATCATCTGTGGATTTTGGTATTCTCAGAGTTCCTGGAACCAATCCCCCAGGGATACTAAAGGACGACCAACTGTATTTTTGATCTGTTAGTAAACTTTTATCTAATCATCCTACTAGCTTTTATCAACCTTTATTCCTCCTTCATTCAAACTAGAGTGCCTCATCTCACTCACACCTGCTCAGTTGTCTAGAATCCAAGTTCTTTTCTTCACTGCTATTATGGACTAGATCTCAACTGGTATTATAATTTGTTAGGAATTCTCTGTGCCAGTATTCTAAGCCATCCTCTTCCCCATTATTGGAATTTTTAAAATGATATCTGAATCAACAACAAAAATCAATTGGTCATGCCACCTTCTTGTATTATAGTTTCTTATTGATGTTAGAATAAAATCCAGACTACTCAGCCTAACAAACAAGACTTTAGTTCCATTCACTGTTGGAACTTAGTCTGCCTTTCTACTACCACCGTTCTCCAGACCAAATTCAACCACTTTCCTCACAATTACTAAAACTTCACATATCTTACAAGTCTGCTTCTGCACATGGACTTCTCTCCTATTCCTTCACTGAATCTCAGTCTCCCCATATCTACCCTATACCTTGTAGCATGGGAAATAGTGGCACTCAGATGCAGTTGCTCTGTGCTCTGCTTCTAAGACATGTTGTTCAGATCTCTTTAATAGTGTTGTTCAGATCTCTTTAGTAGCATTGACCAAGTTGTATAATACATTGTTTTTGTAATTAATCCCTGCTAGAATAGTTATCCCATGATTTATTAATCCATTAAGTATTACTCACATTTAGCATGTCCATTAATATCTAACTTACGGGTTTTTGAGATGTAAACTAAATTTACCCTTCTGCCCTCTGAATTTAGAACTATTAAGGAGAGACAAGAGTCAGTTACATATCTAAATATTAGCTCTAGTTCTAGTAGAGCTGATTTGGAGAACTCATCTTGGATCTGGACTTATCTGATAGCTGATCATAGTATTGGTAATGGCGTGTATCATCTCTTCCATGTGTCCCAACTAGTAATTCTTCCTCAGAAAGCTAATCCTGATTCACCATGAAAGATAGGTACAAAATTAAAAGAAAACAGTTAATGAATGTTTCTAAAATCTTTACTACAGAAGGGCCAATCAACAAATGTATGTGTATTACATTGATAGGCATGCAGATGATGAAACATCATTATGGTTGTAAAATATGTGGCTTTGTTTTAATTCTGAAATATTCCTGAAAGTGGTTTATCTTTTTAACATTAAAATAATGGTTGCTGATAAATAATATTATAAAAGTTTTTGTATGTCATTGACTGCTTTTACTTGAGCTGTTAAAACTATAGCCTTTGATGAAATTTTTTTTTGGTGTTTTGGGGGGTTTTTTTGATGATGAAATATTTTTTGGTAGAGTGTGGTGGCTCACACCTGTAATCCCAGCACTTTGGGAGGCTGAGGCGGGCAGATCACCTGAGGGCGGGCAGATCACCTGAGGTCGGGAGTTTGAGACCAGCCTGGCCAACATGGTGAAACCCTGTCTCTACTAAAAATACCAAAAAAAATTAGCCAGGCTTGGTGGTGGGCACCTGTAATCCCAGCTACTGGGGAGGCTGAGGCAGGAGAATCACTTGAACCTGGGAGGCAGAGGTCGCCGTGAGCAGAAATAACACCATTACACTCCAGCCTGGGCAACAAGAGCAAAACTCCATCTCAAAAAAAAATATGTGTGTATATATATATATTTTTTAATCCCAACTTGCAGTAAAATGTCATTGCATTTCAAGTTTTTTAGCCAGAAGATGTTAACTTGTTAAAATTCCTTTTGGGAAGTGGCATGACAATAGCAGAATTTAAAAGTAAATTATTTTCACAGAATTTTTTTACATTTAAAAAAGAGTAAGGCCATCAATACATGCTTAGAGCTGCACAGTTTTTAATAGAGTAACCTACATAAGTACATAATTTTATTGTTGCAAATTAAAATAAAGTTGTTCTGATAAAATAATATTTGTCCTAATTTAAAAATCATTTATCAAGAACAGAATTGATGACTTTGATATGTTATCATTATTTGTTATATTATATAGTATATTTCATGCAAAAAGCCTTTGAGTCCTTCAGAATAATATATGTATTATTATACTATTTAACAAGAAAACCTAATGTGATATGATGCAATCCCTTATACATTGCAAAAATAAATGGAGCAAATTCAAGCAAGGATATACTTTAAGAAATATGCTTCTACTTACAAATGGGCTGTTTAAGATTACATATTAGCCCTTTCTAATGTTTTTATGCTCCTTAATTTATTATAACCTCTTTTATTTTCATTTCTGCCATGTTTTTAAAGGAAAAATTAAGTTATCTCACATTATATACTTTAATATTTTCCAGTTGAAAATGAAGATGAGGCTGAAAGGGTTCTTTTTTCCTATGGCTATGGTGCTAATGTTCCCACAACAGCCAAAAGACGACTAAAGCAAAGGTAAAATCAATATATATTTATTTTATTTTTCTACTCAAGCTGAATGTAATTACATTTGTGCTTTCTGATAATGTGCTGAGTTCAGTGACAAAGTCCTTTATTCTTACTCTGCATAAATATTAAATTTCTCACAAAATAAAACAGTAATAATCATGTATTTCATAGATATTTAAATAAATTTAATGGTTTGTAGAATAGAAGTGTACATAAGAATTTCTGTAGAATTAGATTTGATGATGAGGACCTCATTTTTATTTTCACATTAATTTCAGATGAGCTACAAATGCTTTGTATCAACAATATTCAGATTAAAATTAATTATGCTTCTTTTTGCTTTCTCTCATTTTTATTCACCTGCCTACATTCCTTGACATACACGTTAGGGAGAGTGATAAGGGGAGTTAATACATATATTGTGATTGAAACTATAAAAGGCTTTATGAAAACCAGGAGAATATTTGGAAGATCCACTAGTTATCTTGTGAGATACTGCTTAAAAGTACAATCAGCCCTCTATATCCATGGGTTTCACATGTGTGAATTCAATCAACCGCTGATCAAAAATATTTGAGAAAAGAATGGATGATTGCATCTATGCTGAACATGCGCAGACTTTTTTTCATGTCATTATTCTGTAACACAATACAGTTATTCACATAGCATTTACATTTTGTTAGGTATGATAAGTAATCTAGAGGTGATTTAAAGTATATGGGAGGATATACATAGGTTATATGCAAATATTATACCAATTGTATGTAAGGGACTTGAGCACTCATGGATTTTGGTATCCACAGGAGGTGGGGAGTGTACACTGGAACCAGTAATCCCGTGGATAGCAACAGACAACTGTACACTAACAGAAAATTGTACCTACATTAATCGGGTTTCCAGTTGACCTGCCTGATTTTTATTCTTAACTCCTCTCTTGCACCAAAATTTATCCTACTTTGCAAAAACATCTCACTGCCCCATTCACTACCACATCAAATCCATCAAATCTAAATATTTCTTTCAGACTTCCAAGCTCCTCCATAATGTAGCTCTACCTCTCCAGCCTTATTTGCCTCTCTACCCAAAATGCAGTGGATATACCTATTTCTCTGCCTATAAAACATCTGTTTTCTCTGTACCACACAGTAGAGCATTTCTCTTATCTCATTAGCTATCATTTCCTGTATAATTTACCTATCTAGATGGAAAGTTCTTCAAGGTCAGCAGCTACTTTTTTTATTTTTATTTTTTTATTTTTATTTTTTTGAGACAGAGTCTCACTCTGTCACCCAGGCCTGGATTATAGTAATACAGTCTCAGCTCACTGCAACCTCCACCTCCCGGGTTCAAGCAATTCTCCTGCCTCAGTCTCCCAAGTAGCTGGGACTACAGGCATGCACCACCACACCCTGCTAATTTTTGTATTTTTATTAGAAACGGGGTTTCACCATGTTGGCCAGGCTGGTCTTGAACTCCTGGCCTTGGCCTCAAGTGATCCAACTGCCTCCGCCTTCTAAAGTGCTGGAAACACAGGAGTGATTCACCACGCCTGGTCTGGCAACTACATCTTTTTTTTGTTGTTTTGTTTGTTTGTTTGTTTGTTTGTTTGTTTGTTTGAGACAGAGTCTCACTGTGTCTCCCAGGCTAGAGTGTAGTGGCACGATCTCAGCTCGCTGCAACTTCCACCTCCCGGGTTCAAGCAATTCTCCTGTCTTAGACTCCCAAGTAGCTGGGACTATAGGCGTGTGTCGCCATGCCTGGCTAATTTTTGTATTTTTAGTAAAGACAGGATTTCACCATATTAGCCAGGCTGGTCTCAAACTCCTGACCTCAAGTGATCCACCCGCCTTGGCCTCCCAAAGTGCTGGGATTACAGGCATGAGCTACCACGCCCTGCCAGCTACATCTTACTCTTGTTTATTTATCACTTTCTCTATCTAGCTCAGTGCAGGATACCTAGTAAAATTGTTTCTTCATCAGAGCATTTGAGAATTCAAAGTTGCTTTTCTTGTGTGAACTGATTTAGACATTTAGAGACACTAAGAAAATGACTAATTATACACTAAGAAAATGACTCAGAAAATAGAACGTCTGTGTGGCTATCTAAAATGATGTAACCTCATTAATATAGTGGTAAATGAAAAAAAATAAAGTGATGTAGGATATAAAGACCACTTTATAGAAAACAAGAAAAGAAAGTTAGTTCTAAGCCATGCTTAGAACTTATGGCTCTCACCAGTTAAACTAAATATATGCCAAATTTTGATCAAGGCTAGACTAATAGAAAGTATCAATTTGTAGCTGGAATGTTTAATTCTGTCTGGTGAGGATTCAGATATTTCAGAATTATGTATTATTTTTTAAAAAATCAGTCCCATTCCCATTTCCTCCAAAAGTCACAACAGGTAACCTAGGGTATTTTGTAATTTTCAGCATATCTGTTTCTTGGTCCAATGTTGCCTAAGGAAGAATAGAACATAGTTTTGTGGGTTAGAAACTTATCAGTGGTAAATGATAGGTAAAATACTAAAACTTGAAATTTAAAGGGAAAGGTCACATTCTCTTCTCTATTTTGGCTTCTGAATCCTTCAAAAGAATCTTCGTTACAAGAATAAATGGGGCTGGGTGCAGTGACTCACACCTGTATTCCCAACACTTTGGGAGGCCAATATAGGCAGATTGCTTAAGTCCAGGAGTTTGAGAACAGCCTGGGCAACATAGTGAAACCCCATCTCTACAAAAAATACAAAACTTAGCCGGGCCTGGGGACACGTGCCTGTAGTCCCAGCTATCCTACTCAGGAGGCTGAGGTGAGAGGATTACCTGAGCCCAGGAGGTCGAGGCAGCAGTGAACCGTGATTGTCCCCCTACACTTCAGCTTAGATAGCAGAGTGAGACCTTGTCTCCAAAAAGAATAAAAGAAAAGAATTCTACTGTTAGAAGTTCACTTTTCTTAGCCCCAAATACTGAGTTTTTTCAAAATTGCAAGCTATTATTGCTGTTGCACCTTACTGTTTTTTTAAGAATTTTTTAAAATAGAGGTTGGTTTTTAATATTTAAAGTGAGGATTTAAGGAACCACAACTGATTCATACTCGAAATAATGTTAACTGTCCAAATATCCTAAAGATTCTATCACTGAGCTATCTATGTGCCTTGAACATGTGCCTAATGGGCATGCTATTAATATCTCCTGCCAGCTGGTGCCAGGCATTCTTCTCATGGTGAGCCAGAGGGTTATTTTGAGGAAGTGCCTCTCAGGTCATCTAAGCTGAATGACGGGAAAGTAAGGCTAGATATCCAAAGAGAACATTTATGCATTCCTTCATGCATTCAACAACTTTTATTGAGTGCTTACTGTATGCACAAAATTGATCAGTGGCACTAAAGATCCCAGGTTAGGGTCTGACACATTTCTGAAGTTTGCAAAGTCCACATTTGAGATCATAATGGATATTTGTGAAGAAGGCAGTGGCTTTGTGCTCTTTTTATGTTTATTTAAGATAAAAGCATTATAACCTTTGAGAGAATTATATTATATTTAATCCTTCACATTTGAAATTAAAGGATTGGAGCCAGACGTGCTGGCATGCACCTGTAATCCCAGCTCTGGGAAGCCTGAGGCAGAAGGATCACTCAAGACTAGCAGTTTGAAGCTGTAGTACACTGTAATTGCACCTGTGACTAGCCACTGCACTCCAGTCTGGGCAACATAGAGAGACTCCCATCTCTCAAAAAAAGAAACGAAAAAAATCAATGGAAACTTAAGGTGAATGATAAAACAACTCAGTCAGAATAGTAAATGAAATATATGCAAAATAAAGTTTTCATTGTACATCAGCCTACACCAAAATGTATTAAAGTTTCAAAAGAACTTATTTTCCAACTACTACACAATAGATTCCATTCATACTAAATTTGGTTTAAAATCTTATATATTGAACAACCAGAATTAGATATTTTAGGGTAACATTTAATTGAAAGGAGGTTTCTGATTTGTTATAACAGTAATGTTTATTTTATTTTATTTTATTTTTATTTTTTTGAAGTTGGAGTCTCGCTCACTCTGTCACCCAGGCTGGAGTGCAGTGGCATGATCTTGGTTCACTACAACCTCCACCTCCCAGGTTCAAGCAATTCTCCTGCCTCAGCCTCCCAAGTAGCTGGGACTACAGGCGCACACCACCACGCCTGGCTAATTGTTTGTATTTTAGTAGAGACAGGGTTTCACTGTGTTGCCCAGGCTGGTCTCAAGTGATCTCAAACTCCTAAACTCAGGCAATCGGCCCACCTCAGCCTCCCAAAGTACAAGGATTACAGGCATGAGCCACCATGCCCACCCATGTTTATTTTATAAAATTGGAAAACTACTGGTAATCTTACCATCCAAAATAACCACTCGGAAATGCACACAGATTTATATACTTTCTTACTTATTTAGGATATTATTGCTTGTAATTTAATAGTTTAATTTATTATCATAGAGTTCCATTCTAAACATTTTCTTATGTCATTGTGTATTCTTCAGAAAGGTCATTTTTAATGGTTATCCAAAACATTAATTTTTAGGACTTCTGTTTTTGAGTGCTATATTTTCGTTAATAAATTGTATAGTTACTGAAAATTATCATTAGTTGCCGATTGCAACCCAGGCAGTACCACAAAATTAAAAATGAGAAATGGATTTGAAGTGCCTGACAGAGTAGATCTTCAGTAAGTGCTAGGTTGTTACACCTTGATGTGTTCTTAAAGTAAATTACATAGTTAATTTTAGACGAAAAGCCAGGGTTCTGAAATCTTTTACTAGGCACAATTTGAGTTTTCATGTAAGACAATATTGTTTTAAAATTGTACAGAAGCCTCTTGAAATAATTAGTAGGGATACCCCTCAAACATGAAACTTTCTTTAATATTAGTCCGTTTTTAAGAGTCTCACTCTGTTACCCAGGTTGGAATGCAGTGGTGCCATCATAGCTCACTCTTATCTCAAACTCCTGGGCTGAAGCGATTCTTTTTTCTGCCCTCCTGAGTAGCTGGGCACCCTGTACCTAGCTAATTTTTTTATTTTTTATTTTTTGTAGAGACAGGGTCTTGCTGTGTTGCCCAGGCTGTTCTTGAACTCCTGGCCTCAAGCAATCATCCCACCTCAGCCTCCAAAAGTTCTGGAATTACAGGCTTGAGTCACCATACCCAGCCAATTTTTTTAAAACTCTTTCTGGGACACAATTATAGAAAGTTACAAGAGCTTATACAATTAAAGTACATTAAAATAAAATGGGCTCTCCTTGACTAAACTTGAAAATCTGAAGTAATGTTTTCCTTTCTGTTGGGATTGTTTTGAAAATAGTGAACAAGATTTTCTGGTTACATGTTTTGGTTATGCCCTTTAACCTGCCACACTAAATGGTAACACCCAGGCACTAACGTGGTCTTTGTATATGCCTCTGTGTTTTGGCTAATCTGAATGTGGAGACTGTTCTGATGTTCTTAAACCTTTCAAATTGTAAGATTTACTGCATACTATAGTTTCTCTAGTTTTATAAAAAGCTTTAAGTTAAAACTTTCAGTTTACTGAGCTTCATAATAAAAAAAAATAAAGCAGAGGAAACTAACAAAATTTTATGTATGATAAACATGTTTTCCTTTCCTTTATTCTCATATATATGAGTTCTCATTTTTGTCCTTGGGAAAAGTTGTACTCATTTCATTTGGGATGGCTTTAGGAATAGTTCTTTAAAAAGTTGCTGCTATTCTATTCCTGACAAATTTGGAAGTGTAAGCCTATAGAAGAAACTAGAGAAAGTCTCATATAACTACAGATAATCAGCATGAGATCACTATTTAGTCCTCAGTCATTTCCAGCTGAGCAGGTAGTATAAGGACCAACCTTAAGCTTTTTGAAAGTGGGATCCTTCTGGCACATGTCCCCTTCTTTACAACCATCTTCCATGCCGTGCTAGTAGAGATAGAACTCTGATCTACTGAAACTGAGAAAGATCAAATAACTAATAATCATGCCTCACATATTCTTGTTCATTTGGAGATTTGGTAATAGTAAGACACCATTCCAATATGAAGAACCCAGAACAGAGAATCAGTCCTCCATTGTGCTTCGATATCTCAGATATAAACAAAACTCGGCATGTCCACATTGGCTAAGCTGAAAATGTTAGGAAATTGTATGTAGTAATCAGAAATACAGACTACCATGGACAGAGCCAAGACCAATAACCTATATTTGGCATCAAGAAGTGCTAAGAGAGCTAAAAGGTAACCCTTAGGGAATACTAATTTGACCAAGAAACAGGTGAAATTTTTGTTTAATATTTAGGTATACAACCAATATACTGATGATGTTAGTTTCTAGATGATATCAAACTTAATCTTGGTATAAGTGAAAATCATATGGCAATTAATGTATTAATAATTACAAAGAAGTATGGTACCTACTTAAGTGTCCCAATAGATAGCTTATAAAAGCATTGCTTTCTTGAGAAATTCAGTACATTCTACACCAAAAAAAATAGCCTTTAGCAAGAGTCATTTTTCCTGACTTATTCATAGTTATTCTTCTTAAAGATCTTAGCGGGGCCAGGCATGGTGGCTCACGCCTATAATCCCAGCACTTAGGGATACTGAGGCAGGTGAATCACCTGAGGTCAGGAGTTCAAGACCAGCCTGGCCAACATGGCGAAACCCCATCTCTGCTAAAAAGACAAAAATTAGCTGGCATGGTGATGGGTGCCTGTAATCCCAGCTACTCTGGAGGCTGAGGCAGGAGAATTGCTTGAACCCAGGAGGCAGAGGTTGCAGTGAGCCCAGGTCATGCCATTGCACTCCAGCCTGGGTGACAAGAGCAAAACTCTGACTCAAAAAATTTAAAAAGATAAAGATCTTAGGACTTGTTTTCATTGTATGTTCATTGTGTTGAGGAGGCGTAAACTCGGCTGTAGTTAAGCAGTTCTTCATCTGTCTTGTTTTGAATTTCATTTAAACACTCTTGTTTCTTCCCACTTGTAAGATCCCAGACTTCTAAAGAGGATCCACCTATAGCACCAAATCACTCACCAAAGCAATATGCCCACTTAAAGTTTTAGAAGGTTGAATATAGAAGTGGTGAATTGGTATCTAAGACGTTTGCCTTCTTATTAACTTTATGCACTTTTTAATTGCTAGTTCAATGCTTAATATTGAGCATTAGTTGTATTTTATTGTTTTTCTTTAATTGCCCATTATTAGCAATAGGTGTACCTTAATGTTGAGGTGCTGCAACCTCAGAATATGGTTTCTAACAATGTGTTCATTTGAACAAAATGCACTTAAAACAAAATCAGTCAAGAGGTACTTATGGCTGTGCACATGTCTTACGCCTATAATCCCAGCACGGTAGGAGGCTGAGGTGGGAGGATCACCCGAACCCAGGAGTTGGAGACTGGGTAACAATGTGAGACACAGCCTCTACAGAAATTTTAAAAATGAGCCAATCATCCTAATGCCCCTGTGGTCCCAGCTATGTGGGAGGCTGAGCTGGGTCACTTGAGCCCAGGAGGTCAAGGCTGCAGTAGCCATGTTTGCACCACTGCACTCTAGCCTGGGCAATAGAGTGAGACCCTGCCAAAAAAAAAAAAGGAGGAGAAGATTTATTAAGTACCCACTCTGATCAGCTCTATAGTTAGATACCACAGGGGATAAGACTCCTGTCATTTTATGAGTTGCATCTGTTTAGGGAGAAATGATTAACATACATGAAAGAATATATAAACTTTAGTACCATATCATATGTTGGGCTAGGCTGTGTCAGTCAGAGGAATAGAGATCAGTAAAGGCTGGCACAGTCAGAAATGGAGGAAGTGGAACTCAAAGGGAGCCTTTAAAGAAAATCTTCAGACTGGAGGACCAACAAAAAGGCAGTGAAAGGAACACAGAAAACATATTTCTGAGACATTAAGTAGAGTAGACATCAATGGCAAATAAGGTTGGTTCCAGTGAGATTATAGAGGGCCTTGATATTTTTAAATAATTTAGAGATAGAGTAAAACTAACCATGAAGGTCAGATTTGAAAGCAGATGGGAAAAGGATATAGACATCAGTTCCCTATGTAAAAAATACAGATGTCTGACAAACATACGAGACAATGCTTCACCTCACAAATAAAGAAATTTAATTTAAAGCAGGATTTTATGTTTATAAAGTTAGCAAAACTTCCAAAGATCGACAATGCTCCATATTGGTTGGATTATGAAGAAACAGGAGGTAGGAGTGAACGTTCATTCATTCAATAGATAATTTCTAAATACCTCCTTTGTGCCAGGTATTTATTGTTGAACGGTAACAGTTTTTTATATTTTCTGGATTCACGTTTCTTAACTGATATGTGATAAGAAATTTTTTCTTCCATTCTGCAGATTGTCTTTTCACTGTCTTTTTTCCTTTTTTCTTTCTCTCTTTTGTTTTTTTGTTTTGTTTTGTTTTGTTTTTTTGCGACAGAGTCTCACTCTGTTGCCCAGGCTGGAGTGCAGTGGCACGATTTCAGCTCACTGCAAGCTCCGCCTCCCGGGTTCAAGCGATTCTCCTGCCTCAGCCTCCCGAGTAGCTGGGATTACAGGCACCTGCCACCACGCCCAGCTAATTTTTGTATTTTTAGTAGAGACGGGGTTTCACCATGTTGGCCAGGCTGGTCTCAAACTCCTGACCTCAAGTGATCTGCCCACCTCGGCCTCCCAAAGTGCTGGGATTATAGGCGTGAGTCACCGTACCCAGCCCTTTTTTCTTTTTCGTGACAAAACTAAAATTGTTAAGATATTTTTACTTTCTTAATGGTGCATTTTGAAGCCCAGAATTTTTAAATTTTGATGCAGTCCAGTTCATCCAATTTTTTTATTAGTTATGCTTTTGCTGCCCTGAGAAACCTTTGCTAAATCTAAGTTTGCGAAGATTTACTCATATGTTTTCTTCTAAAAGTTTATAGTTTTATCGTCTGTATTTAGGTCTTTGATCCATTTTAGTTAATTTTTTGGTATCATATGAGGTAAGGGCTTTGCACTGTTTATTAATGTGGCTACTAGAAAATTTTAAATTACATGTGTGGCTTGCATTATATTTCCATTGGACAAAGCTGACCTAGACCAGTGGTCTCCAAACTTTTTGATACAAATCTTCATTGGGAAAAAACTTCAGTACATACTCAGCAATATGTCTTTATGTATTCATATTTACAGATTATGTATGCATGTGCTATCATATGAATAGCATGTACATAATGATATAAAACCCACACAGAAAATGAAAACTTTAGATAATTTAACATTAAAATAAATGTAAGTAAAAGTTCCCACAGTTCAACAAATAATTTTGCACATAACTGCTTTTAAAGACCGCTGATCTAGATTATGATCATGACCTCCTAAATGACTGTAGTCTAATTCCTTCTGCAGGCCATCCTGCACACTGCTGATAGAGTACTCATTCTCAAGTGCGGACCAGATCATGTTATGCCTAACCAACTTCAGGATAAAATGCAAACATATGAGGCTTTTCATAACATATATCTGCCTGTATCTCTCCAGCTTCAGCCCTCACCATGCACCATGTATTATTGATCTATACTATACTACTTAGAATTTTCCCTAGCACTTCATCCTCTACATATGCATTTCCCTCTACCTAAAATGCTGTTTCTCTGCTTCTTCACCAGATTAGTTAGTGTTAGTTTTTATTCCTTAGTGGTATGCCTTTTCTTAGCATTTAACATACTACAGTAATTTTTAAATTTGCCTAGATGTTCCCAGTAGATATTAGGTATTCTCAGTGCCTATGCAGATTATAGGTTTTTAATACATGTTTCTTAAAAGGAAGTGTTCATGAGTATTTTTCAAATGAATTAATATGTTTCTTCTGATTATCACCCTGCTTCTCTGTAGTCATTGACGTTCAGCACCAAGAAAAAAATTAGTGATTTCCTTAATTTCCTTTATTTATTTATTTATTTTTTTTTTTATTTTTTTTATTTTTTTTTTTTTTTGAGACGGAGTCTCGCTCTGTCGCCCAGGCTGGAGTGCAGTGGCCGGATCTCGGCTCACTGCAAGCTCCGCCTCCCGGGTTCACGCTGTTCTCCTGCCTCAGCCTCCTGTGTAGCTGGGACTACAGGCGCCGCCACCTCGCCCGGCTCATTTTTTGTATTTTTAGTAGAGACGGGGTTTCACCGTGTCAGCCAGGATGGTCTCGATCTCCTGACCTCGTGATCCGCCCGTCTCGGCCTCCCAAAGTGCGGGGATTACAGGCGTGAGCCACCGCGCCCGGCCTTATTTATTTATTTATTTTAAACAGAGTCTCACTCGGTTGCTAGACTGGAGTGCAGTGGCACGATCTTGGCTCACTGCTTACTGCAACCACTGCCTTCCGGGTTCAATAGATTCTTGTGCCTCAGGGTTCCAAGTAGCTGGGATTAAAGACATGTGCCACCACACCCAGATAATTTTTGTGTTGTTAGTAGAGGTGGGGTTTTGCCATGTTGGCCAGGCTGGTCTCAAACTTCTGGCCTCAAGTGATCTGCCTGCCTTGGCCTAATTTTTTTTACCGTTTTTGTTTTACTGTAAGTATTATAATGATGAAAACAATTATATTTCTTGTTTCTGCTGTGTTCTTTTGCTTAAATGTATCTTGTTTATACTTCTTTTCATTAAATCTTAATGTAATCTCTTATATCCTTAATATAATCTTAATAAATCTGAGTATAATCTTTTAATGAAAGATTTTATATTATCTTTTATTCTTTTCTGTGTGTGTGTGTTTGTACTACATTAGTGGGCTAAATGGGTCTTTTAGGGCAACTGAGAACTTTAATACCATTTCTAATATATATATGAGGAAATGTGTTTTACTGTCCTTACAACTGACTTAGAGGTGGTTTTTAAAATGTAAACTCCATATATACTGGAGACCAATTGTACCATGTTATCTTCTACATTATTATCATTATGCATCATAAATGACATCAACAATCATACTAATACTCATGGTCCTTCCCATCACCATGAATTCTCAAAAAAATTTTCTCAGCAAAATTGTACTATAAACTGGTAATCAAAGCACTGTAGAGCATAT
Source organism: Macaca mulatta (assembly GCF_049350105.2). Taxonomy (NCBI): domain Eukaryota; kingdom Metazoa; phylum Chordata; class Mammalia; order Primates; family Cercopithecidae; genus Macaca; species Macaca mulatta. The sequence goes on from NC_133422.1 coordinate 67,695,872, forward strand.
TTGTGAGCAGTCTGAAGATACCATAGATACTTTCCTTCTGTTTGGAGTTGATTTTCCTTACTTGGAATCCCCCAGTCAAAATCAGGGAAATTCTTGTTTGAAGAAAGTAGTCCTGGTGTTAAGGCTTAAGCACTAGCATACCAAGAATTTCTTTTTTTTGAGACGAAGTCTCACTCTTGTCCCCCAGGCTGGAGTGCGATGGCGCCATCTCGGCTCATTGCAACCTCCGCCTCCCAGGTTCAAGTGATTCTGCTGCCGCAGTCTCCTGAGTCGCTGGGATTACAGGTGCCTGCCATCACGCCCAGCTAATTTTTGTGTATTTAGCAGAGATGGGGTTTCTCCATGTTGGCCAGGCTGGTCTCAAACTCCTGACCTCAGGTGATCCCCCCGCCTCAACCTCCCAAAGTGCTGGGATTACAGGCGTGAGCCACCTCACCCAGCAAGAATTTCTTGAGTCAGTGTTTTATGACATATTTTTATTGGTAAGTGGTACCACCATATCTGTATAAGAACATTATGCAATTCCCAAACAAAATAAAAACGCTCAAACCAAATGAACAATTTAATATTATTAAACTTGATGTCTTCAAATCATTATCTTCTTCAGATTGTTGGTAATATGTGGCATCTCATTATTTTCTTACATCTTTTTGTCTTCCATTTCATTCATTTGTAACTCTATTTCTGTGTAATTGCATTTGATTGTGTTTATTGTTCTATATTGAGTATACACATACATGTTCTGTACCTTCAACATGTATTTATTGAAAAATTACCATGTTTAAGTGACCCTAGTGTGAAGTTCTATGGGAGATAGAAAGATGAAAAAAGTTACATCTGACATATATGAAGGGTAAGAAAGAATAAAAATATGAATAAAGATAGTGCTTAAGATTTTTTAATTAACCTAATAAAAATAGAGCTAATGATAAACCGATGCTTGCAAACATGTAATAGAATCAACAGATTCAAAATACAAAATTCACATTAAGGCTTATTTTATTTGTAGAAATTTTGTTATTTTAGGGTCAAACTAGAGAGAACTTGGTATATTTATATTGGGAAATGAAGAACGGTATTGTCATAAACTGTAAACTCCTTAAAAATTTATAAACAGAGAAAGTAGATTAGTGGTTCCCTAAGGTTGAATTTGAGGAGCAAAGGAGGAAGTTGGAATGTGGGGAGGATGGAGAGTGACTGGTAATGGACACAGAATTTCTTCTTGAGATAATGAAAATACTCTAAAATTATAGTGATAGTGGCACAACTTTAAATATACTAAAAAACATTGAATTGTATACTTTAAGTGGGTGAACTTTATGATATTTAAGTTGCATATCAGTAAAATTATATGTCAGTAAAGTTTTTATTTAAAAAAAAAATAGTGGTTGTCAAAAAATGAGGACTGTATGCTTTTTCCGTCTCTAATGCCGGTTGAAAGGATAGGATTTTAAATCTAAACAGGCAACTCAAATCACTATATAAACTTTTGCCAGAACCTATCTTTTTTATTTGGTACGAGTTCTTAGAAATAGATGTTTAGGATGATACTTAACACTATTTTTTTATTATTATTATTATCATTATTTTTAGAGACAGGATCTCACTGTGTCACCCCAGGCTGGATTGCAGTGACACAATCCTAGTTCACTGTAACCTCAAACTCTTGGGCTCAAGTGGTCCCCCATCTCAGCCTCCCAAGTAGCTGGGACCACAGGCATGCACCACCATGCCCAGCTAATTTTTATATTTTTTGTAGAGACAGGGTCTCACCATGTTGCCCATACTGGTCTTGAACTCCTGGCCTCAAGTGATCCTCCTGCCTCAGCCTCCCAGAGTGCTGGGATTACAGGCATGAGCCACTCCACCTGGTCTTAACATTTTTTTAGAGTGTTGTCTGCATTTCTTTATCTGATATTGGGAAATATTAAAATACAATAGAATTATTTCTGCCCTATGATTTTATTTAAACCACCATTATTTTACTTTTTGTCATTATAAAACATTCCATCTAGGATTCCATGAATTCTACAATTCACAAATTAGTAGGTTAACCTAGTATAAAACATGAAAATACAATAAATATGAAAATGTTAAGTTACTGGAAATGCAGAGAGGGTCTTTGGAGCAACATGTCTTCTCAAAATTATTAGCAGTTCTTTAAAGAAAGATGCCACTTCCTCCCACCATAGTTAGAAGGAATAGATTTTATTCTTATAATTGTTTCTTAAAAGTAGAATTGAGATGTTTCACATGTAATTTTAAATACTAAAGGTCAGTGCAATAACTTATGGTAATGTAGAGTATCAGAGGGAGTGATCTTTTTTTTAGTACAGAAGCTTAGCCTTTACTATAGACATTCTCTAAGTTTTGTATATCTTTTTCATCTCTACTTTCAATTAAAAACCTCATTTTTGTTTTATATTATAACGTGCATTATGTTGTTTGAAGTAAACTCTGATACTTCTCAAAGTGATAAGCTAATTATTGTTTATTATATTTCAACTAATTTTCTGATTTGTAATTGGAAAATATTTATAAAAGGGGAGACAAGCTGTAAATTGCTGTATTGTGGTCTTTTCAAGCAAGTATTATAATGTTAACTCTCCGCTTTTATAGCAAGGGCTAAAAACCGTTACTGCAGTAATCAGTATATCACGGTTATGTCATGGAGATTTTAATGTTGTTACTCTCATAATTCTGAGTTGTGGGGTATTGGTCTTCCACTACTGGTGCCTGAAAATATTATTTGACTCTGTATTCTTTCTGTTAATATTTAAGTATAATTAGGAAATGATGTCTATTTTCAAGTACACAAACACATTTTGAATATTTTGGGCAGTATTTCACTTTTAAGCATTAATTTTCTCATTTCATTTGCCTAGTGTTCACTTGGCAAGAAGAGTGCTTCAACTGGAAAAACAAAACTCGCTGATTTTAAAAGACCTGGAACATCGAAAGGACCAAGTAACACAGCTTTCACAAGAGGTAAAGAACTTAAACAAAAGAAACCCATATGAAGAATCACAGTATTCATTTTAATTCTTTGACTCTTTTGTTTATTTTTCTGAGCAGTTTTAAAATAAGCTGTTTGCTAGTACAAAATGATTTCACAATTTATGAAACTAACTGAATGTTAAGGCCATGTAAAACAACTTACAGTGTATGGCAAAACTGAAAACAAAAGGAAGATTAAATGCCCAGACTAAGTATAAATGCAGACTAGACAGACAAAGCTTTGATTTCTGAGAATATCAACTGGTAAAACAAGTTTGGCAAACTTTGGTGACATTTTCAGTTTTTTACTGGTAAATCATTTTTAAAATAGGATTTTAAAATAGAGGTTTTTACCTCTGTGTTTAATGAAAAATCACTCCTCTGTTAAATTTAACTTTGTTTACACTTAGAAAATCAGGTTCATATTGCTTCTTTTTCTTGGCCTTATGTCATTTAAACTATGTAAATATATATGTATGCATTTTACATAGCATTTTTAATCATCTTCTGATGTCAAGATCTAATTATATTTTTCCATACTTTTGAAATTCGAGTCGTAAAACAATTTAAACCGAAGGTACTGCTTCGCTAATGTTCCTTTTATTTATTTAATATTCCTGAGTGTCAACATAAGAAGTTTTTCTTTTTTCCTTCTTTTTTTTTTTTTGTTGTTGTTATTGTTGTTGTTGAGACAGGGTCTGGCTTTATCACCCAGACTGGAGTTTAGTGGCATGATCACAGTTCATTGCAACCTCCGCCTCCCAGGGTCAAGTGCTCCTCCCACCCCAGCCTCCTGAGTAGCTGGGACTATAGCTATGCACTACCATGCCTGGCTAATTTTTATATTTTTTTAGTGCAGTCAGGGTTTCACCATGTTGCCCAGGCTAGTCTTGAACTTCTGGGCTCAAGCGATCCACCTGCCTACGGCCTCTGAAAGTACTGGGATTAGAGATGTGCCACTTCACCCAGCCAAGAAGTTAATATTTTAAAAGTTTTGAAAACTATTTCTCTTATAATAAAGGGTTTTTTAAAGTCATATGTTAAATAACATTAATATATGTCATGTATTACTTGTTTTCTTAAGGATCTGTTTATAATCTTTACAGTGTCTTTTATACTATAACATTGGAGGATCTTTATCCTCAAATTTCAAAAGACCAGAAATACTTCATTTTATTGCAGTGCCTGACACATAGTTAATGCTCGGGGTAGACACAGTGGTGCGGTGGTAAATGTTAACAACCAGCTTTCCAAGAGGGATATGAGGGAGAGCTTGATTTGTAACATTGGCTTGTATCTGTTGTATAAATATTCCCACCATGACTAACTTCAGACTACCAACCTAAGGTTACTGAAGATGGAGTAAAGATTGTCAGCAGCATACCAGTACTTAATGTTCGCAGCATACAGATACAACAGACATAGACTCAAGACTCAAGAGCACAACAGACTCAAGAGCACAGATGATAGTAAAATAATTTTAAATTGACAAGTTTGATTATTTTTACCTTTGTTTTTAATAAAATGTATTTTACTATAAATTTAAATAATTTAGTTTTTAATGCTAGTTGTGTTTGATAGCCAGCTCACAAAATCCCTAAAAACTTTCAAGATTCATTTGTACTTCATTCTTTTCATTGCTGAGTAATTTCTTTTTTTTTTATTATACTTTAAGTTCTAGGGTACATATGCACAACGTGCAGGTTTGTTACGTATATATACATGTGCCATATTGGTGTGCTGCACCCATTAACGCATCATTTACATTAGGTATATCTCCTAATGCCATCCCTCCTCCCTACCCCCTCCCCACAGTAGGACCCAGTGTATGATGCTCCCCTTCCTGTGTCCAAGTGATCTCATTGTTCAATTCCCACTTATGAGTGAGAACATGCGGTATTTGGTTTTCTGTTCTTGCGATAGTTTGCTGAGAATGATGGTTTCCAGCTGCATCCATGTCCCTACAAAGGACCTGAACTCATCCTTTTTTATGGCTGCATAGTATTCCATGGTGTATATGTACCACATTTTCTTAATCCAGCCTGTCACTGATGGACATTTGGGTTGATTCCAAGTCTTTGCTATTGTGAATAGTGCTGCAATAAACATACGAGTGCATGTGTCTTTATAGCAGCATGACTTATAATCCTTCAGGTATATCCCCAGTAATGGGATGGCTGGGTCAAATGGTATTTCTAGTTCTAGATCTCTGAGGAATCGCCACACTGTTTTCCACAATGGTTGAACTAGTTTACAGTCCCACCAACAGTGTAGAAGTGTTCCTATTTCTCCACATCCTCTCCAGCACCTGTTGTTTCCTGATTTTTTAATGATTGCCATTCTAACTGGTGTGAGATGGTATCTCATTGTGGTTTTGATTTGCATTTCTCTGATGGCGAGTGATGATGAGCATTTTTTCATGGGTCTGTTGGCTGTATGAATGTCTTCTTTTGAGAAGTGTCTGTTCATATCCTTTGCCCACTTTTTGATGGGGTTGTTTTTTTTCTTGTAAATTTGTTTGAGTTCTTTATAGGTTCTGGATATTAGCCCTTTGTCAGATGAGTAGATTGCAAACAGTTTCTCCCATTCTGTAGGTTGCCTGTTCACTCTGATGGTAGTTTCTTTTGCTGTGCAGAAGCTCTTTAGTTTAATTACATACCATTTGTCAATTTTGGCTTTTGTTGCCATTGCTTTTGGTGTTTTAGGCATGAAGTCCTTGCCCATGCAGTTCGAATCCCATCCTCATCAGCTACGGAAGCCCTGTGGTCTGAGCTGAGTAATTTCATTGTGTGGATGTACCACAGTTTGTTTATCCATTCACTTGTTGATGGACATTGGGGTCATTTCCAGTTTTTGGAATAAAGCTCATATGAACATCCATGTACAAGTCTTTATATGAAATAATAGAGAAGTCCTACAAGCTGCTGCAAGCCAACTCCAGCACACTGCTAGCTGGAAGCAGAAAAGATAAATAAATGAATAACTTAAAGAAACAAATGAACCTCTGTTTGCTAATATATTGTAGATCCCTCATGTTGGCTTTAATTTCACAATAATTCTCAAAAATATTTTTTAAAAGTAAAATATTAAATTACATGCCTTCCTGAGCATTTCAGTTAATTGAAATAAGAATTTCTAAATGTGGACTGGATGCAGTGGCTCATGCCTATTATCCCAGCACTTTCGGAGGCCAAGGCAGGAGGGTCACATGAGCTGACAAGTTTGAGCCTTGGCTACAAATTAAGATCCGCCATCTCTAAAAATAAAGAAGCCGGGTGCACTGGCTCATGCCTTTAATTCCAGCCCTTTGGGAGGCCAAGGCAGGCGGATCACTTGAGGTCAAGAGCTCAAGACCAGCCTGGCCAACATGGCGGAACCCTGTCTCTACTAAAAATACAAAAATTAGCTGGGCATGATGGCACATGCCTGTAATTCCTGCTACCTAGGAGGCTGAGGCCCGAGAATCACTTGAGCTTGGGAGGTGGAGGTTGCAGTGAGCTGAGATTGTGCCATTGTACTCCAGCCTGGGCAACAGAGGGAAACTCTGTCTCAAACATAAAAAGAAAGAATTTCTAAATGTGAACACACGTCTATACATTGTTCGGAGAAAACATAAGAAATTAAGTGTTAAATGCTCCTATAATTAAGTATAATTTGCATGAAACCATTTTTAAATAATCTATTTCTTATATTGAGAAAAATACTTAAATGCTGAAATATTTATGATATGAGATGGTATGGTGCCTGGAATTTGCTTTAAAATATTTCATGAGAAAAGGAGGAAGGGCTCAACAAATGAAACAAGAATCACAAAATGTTAATAATGTTTGAAGTTGGATGACATGTACATATAGGTTTAGTACTCAGTTCTGGACTTTTGTGTATGTTTGAAAATATTTCATAAGACATTTGGAGAAAGAATCAGTAATCCTGTATTAAAGGATCCATACCAACTTCAGTATATAACTTTTCCCTTAAGATTGAAAATAAAATATTTAAAGTATTCCATGGATTTTACTTTTTTCTGCTTCACGAAAATTATATCGTTTACTCTTAAAATAATTATATAAACTAGCTGAATGATTAGTATTAGATTGCTGTTATAACAATAGACTATTCATAATAGATGGTGAAATAATACAGAAGGAAGTTATCTCAGGATCTTTACTCTTTATTTTATGTTATTTGTTTATTTATTTTTGAGACAGAGTCTCGCTCTCTTGCCCAGGCTAGAGTGCAATGGTGCATTCTTGGCTCACTGCAACTCTGCCTTCCAGTTTCAAGTGATTCTCCTGCATCAGCCTCCCGAGTAGCTGGTATAGCAGGTGGACAACACCACGCCAGGCTAATTTTTTGTATTTTTAGTAGAGACAGGGTTTCACCATATTGGCTAGGCTGGTTCAGGATCTCTATTCTTTGGATCAGTTTAAATATTTAAATCAGTTTGGCCTTTTTGATAATACACAGATGAAATACAAATAACTAATGTTAGAATTACCATTGAGTTAAATGCTATTCAGATTATGTCTGAGGTTATACGTAAGTGAATGGACAAAATGACAATGCTAAGTAATACCCAAAATAAAAACAGATACTCCCCTTTTTAGCAGCTTTATTGAGGTATAATTGATATACAGTAAATTGCACATTTAAGGTATAGTGCAGTTTAACATTTGGCACATGAATATACCCATGAAACTATCACCAAAATGAAGGTAATGAACACATACATCTCCCCAAAAGTTTCCATATGCCCCTTTGGAATTCTTCCCTCCCAGTCTTCCCCATCTCAGTCCCTAAGCAACTACTGATTTACTTTCAGTTACTGTAGATTAGTTTGTTTGTTTTTTATTGAGACAGAGTCTCACTCTATTGCCCAGAATGGAGTACAGTGGTACGATCTTGGCTCACCACAACCTCAGCCTCCCGGGTTCAAGCAATTCTCCTGCCTCAGCCTCCCAAGTAGCTGGGACTATAGGCGTGTGCCACCATTCCCGGCTTTGTATTTTTAGTAGAGATGGGGTTTCACTCTGTTGGCCAGGCTGGTCTCGAACTCCTGACCTCGTGATCCACCTGCCTTGGCCTCTCCAAGTGCTGGAATTACAGGCGTGAGCCACCACACCCAGCCTAGTTTGTGTTTCCTAGACTTTTATATAAGAGGAGTCATACAGTGTGCATATACTTTTGTTAATCTGTCTTCTTTCATTCTGCATAATTATTTCAAGATTTATTCGTACTTTGCTTCTTTCATTACTGAGTAACATTTCATTGTGTGGTTGTACCACAGTTTGTTTTTCCATTCACTTGTTGATGGACATTGGGGTCATTTCCAGTTTTTTTTAAATAAAGCTCATATGAACATTCACATATAAGTCTTTGTATGGATGTATGCTTTCATTTCTCTTGGGTAAATATCTAGGAGTAGACTAGCTGGATCATATGGTAGGTGTCTATTTGACATCTTAAGAAACTGCTAATCTGTTTTCCCAGATGTTTGTACCATTTTACATTTCCATCAATAATGTATGAAAGTTCCAATTTTTCTACATCCTTGCCTTGATATGGTTAGTTTTTTTTTCTCTATAATGGGTGTGTGGTGGCATATTAGTGTGGTTTTAATTTGCATTTCCCTAATGACGAACGATTTTGAGGATCTTCTCATTTGAGTTTCTTCTTGCCCTCTGTTTGTCCTCTTGGGAGAAGTGTCTCCTCACATTTTTTGTCTGTTTTATCAGATTGTTTGTCCTCTTATTCTTGAGTTTTGAGTATTATTTATGTGTTCTAAATACAAGTCATTTATCAGATACATGATTTACAAATATTTTCTCCCACCCTGTGGCTTATCTTTCCACCTCTTAATGATGTTTTTTTATTTATTTTTACAGACAGAGTCTCACTTTGTCACCCAGGCTGGAGTGCAGTGGTATAATCATAGCTCATTGCAGCCTTAACTCTTGGCCTCAATAGCCTCAAACTATTGGGAGCCTTAGCATTCCAAATACTAGGACTACAGTTACCTACAACCACCCCTGGCTAATTTTTTTGTGTGTTTTGTAGAGATGGGGTCTCGCTATGTTGCTCAGGTTGTCTCAAACTCTTGGGCTCAAGTAATCTTCCCACCTTGGCCTCCCAAAGTGCTGGGATTACAGGTGTGAGCCATCCCACCCAGCCAACAATGTCTTTTGAAGAGATGCTTTTATCAAGTACAGTTCATCACTTTGTTCTTTTAGGGATTGTGTTTCGGTGTTGTATTTTAAATATCTTTGCCTAACCTAGGGTCATAAGGGGTTTTGTATATGTTTTTTTCTAGCTGTTTCATAGTTTTAGGTCTGTGATTCATTTTTCGTTTAATTTTTATATCGAGTGGAAGATATAGATTGAAATTGATGTTTGCATAATTGAAACCCAACTGTTCTGGCATCATTTATTGAAAAACAATTGATCATTTATGTGTGAGACTGTTCTCAACTCTCTGTTCCAGTTATCTGTCTGTCTTTATGTCAGTACCACACTGTCTTGATTGCTGTAGCTTTAGAATATCTGGAAATCAGATAGTATTGTTCCTCCAATGCTGTTCATTTCAAAGTTGTTTAGCTGGTTTTTTCTTTGCATTTCTATATGAATTCTATCATCAGTTTGTTAATGTTTTTCAAAAACTAGCTGTGATTTTGGTTGACATTACGTAAGTTGAAAATATAGATGAAGCAGAGAAAATTGACATCTTAATATTGAATATTCTGACCCATGAACACACTGCATCTTTACCCTTATTTAGATCTTCTTTAATTTATCTTACTACTATTATTTTTCAGTTTTCACTGTGTAACTAAAAACTGTCAACTGTTGGATGTCTTTTACTGTCAAATTTTTACAGCGAAAACTACTAAAATAGTAGTATTAGCAAGGTGTATGTTTTTCCATCCTTCTTTTTACCCGTCTGACAAAGTATGATTTTCAATTGGAGATTTTTTTAGAACCCTTAACATCTAATATATTTGTTGATATGGTTATGTTCATTTCAATATGTGACCTTTTGTGTCTGGTTTCTTTCACTGAGCATACTGTTTTTGATGTTCATCCATATTGTAGCATGTAGCCAGTACTTTATCCCTTATTACGGCGGAATAATATTCTGTTGTGTATATTTACCTTAATTTGTTTATTCATTCATCCTTTGATGAACATTTAGGTTATTTCCAACTTTTTGACTATTATAAAAAGTGCTGCTATGAACACACAAATACAAGCAAATGTAGGAGTACCTGTTTTAATGTCTTTTAAGTGTGTACCTGGGAATGGATTTGCTGGGCTCACCTTTGTTTTTTAGAAAGATATTTTCACTGGGTAAGGAATTTGAGGTTGACTTTTCTCTCCCTCTCTCTCTTTTTCAGTAGTTGAAAGATGTTGCTTCACTCTCTTCTAGTTTGCATTGTTTCTGCCAAGATATTGCTTCATCCTTATCTTTGTTCCTCTCTAGGTAATGTGTATTTATTTAGCTGCTTTTAAGAGATTTTTAGTCACTGACTTTAAGCAATTTGATTATCATTTGACTTGCTGCAGTTTTCTTCATTTTTTTCTATGCATGGGTTTTGTTGAATATCTTACATATGTGAGTTTATCAAATTTATAAATTTCTTAAATTTTTAAATACTTCTATCCTCTCATTTTCCTTTGGGGACTTCAATTAGACATATATTAGGCTGCTTAAAGTTATTCTACAACAGAACAAATGATGTTCTCTTCAGTTTTTTTTTTCAGTCTTTTTTCTGCTTTTCTTTTGGATAGCTTCTTTTACTATGTCTTCCAGTTCACTAGTCTTTTCTTTACCACTATATAATCTGCTTTCAGTTTAATCCAGTTTTTATCTCATATGTTGTAGTTTTCATTTCCAGAAATTCAAATTGTATCTTCTTTGTGTCTTTTAGGTCTCTCCTTAACATTCTCAAACTTTATTTTCTGGAACATGTGAAATATAATTTCAGTAACTTTTTTTTGTATTCTTGTCTACTAATTCTATTATTTTGTCATTTCATGGCTGGCTTCAATAAAGTTGATTTATCTCATTATATATCACATTGTTCAGCTTCTTTGCATACGTAGTAATTATTTACTGGATGCCAGACCTTGTAAATTTAACCTTGGTGCTAGATATTTTGTATTCCTATATGCTTTTGTTAGCTTTTTTATGGAACATAATTAGGTTTCTTGGAAACAGTTTGATTCTTCCAAATCTTGCTTTTAAGCTTTTTTAGGCGGAAAAGGGTTTATCGTAAGGCCAATTTCTCCCCCATTACTGTAACAAAACTCTTTCAGTATTCCATGTCCTGTAAATTATAAGGTTTTCTACTTTGGCTGATGGAAATAAGCACTATGCTTTGCCCATGTTCACTTCAGAGATTGTTCCCACCAATCTTGTCTGTAGTTTTGTCTCCTGTCTTTATACATATGCAGTGTTCTGTGCCAGGTGAATACTTAAGGGGCACTATCTGTAAATTGTCAGAGTACTGTCTCTTTGCAGCTCCCTTTTCTTCAGTAGTCTCCCATATGAACTGTAACCACCTTGGTTTTTACTTGTATCAACAGCTCCTTAACTCAGAGAGTTTGACAGGCTCTGCCTTAATTCTCCTTCCCAGCACCGCAGCTTGAAAGCTGTCTCTAGGCAATAAACTCAGACAGTCATAGAGTTTACCTTGTTTGTTTCCTATGTGTCAGGAATCACCGTCCTTCATTGCTTGATGGCCAATGTCTTTCAACCATTGTTTTATTAGTTGGTCCAGTATAAAAGAGAAAAAAAGTTATTCCTTTTTGTGTACTTGTACATACCCCATAATTCTCAAGTAACCACCAAGTTTAGTTAAGAATCAGGTGTCGGTGTGGAGTTTGTTAAACAGTAGAAAATCCAGAATCATAAAGCGTGCCACATTATTGCCAACAAGAATTGGTCTTTCTTAGCTGCCTTAAACATGTGCTGTCCTTCTAGTTATTCAGTAAATATTTATCAATTTCCTGCTATATTCAACAACTGATGACAAAATAGACATGGTTTTTCACTTCTAACATAACCAACCTTATTAACAAAGGACTTATTTTCTACTGTAAGCACTCAGAGATTTATCTTTTACAACTAACTTAATTTCAGGAAGCTTGTCTAGAAAATGGGACATGCGCAGTCATCAGTGACCACACAGCAAGGTTTAGCTACCTGGAATTTGGTACCTAGAAGGCATTGCTAGATTTGAAAGAGGTTTCAAGATGCATAGGTAAAATAAAGTAGACCTATAGGTACTAACTTTGAAAGAAATTTATAATGTATTGATGATTTTTCAAAAAACAAATTGCAGGATAATTTCTGATTCTCTGAGTTTTAATATATTTATGTGTGTGCATGTGCACAGCATATACAGAGAGGATGGGATTGTGTTTCTATTTAAACATAGAAAATGAAAAAAATCTGAAAATATGTCATGCAAAGGGGACACAAATAACACTAATCATGCATTAGCAATATAAAATAAGCTTTATTGCTGTAAAGTAAGTACTTGAAGTAATAAAACATTTATCTCTGCCGTTTGAGTTGCCTGACCCATTCTTCTGCCTCTAACAACTGCTAGGAGTGTTCTTCCGGCATCCCCAGTGAGCCCAGTGTCTTGGAAAGAGTCTGTGGCACATGCAACTCATAGGACCCCACCTCAACATTTTAAAGGAGGAGACTTACATAGCTACCATGTGGCCCTAAACAAACTAGATCTGATTAAATTTCAAGGTCAACCATACTTCTAAGACTTCAATGACATTAAAAAAAAAAAAAAAAAAACCCTCCACTATTTTTTGTACCACTAAGAAGAGTGGAGGATGCTGCTAATTAAACTATGATACAATGCTTTGTTATTACTTTAATTTTTTCATTTTAGACATACTTTCTTTTAGACTTTAGGCAGTGATTTTTTATCCTATATTGCACAACTCTGTTGCTGTGTTTTTCTTCTGTTTCAATGCCGAATCCATTGTGATCTTTTTAGATACTTAAATGACAATTGTACTCAGCCTATGAAGGACTAGCCATACTCCAAACTCAATTGAAATAATAATATGAACGGCCAAGACCAATTTTTTCATGCATGGGCTTTATCAGCAGCAACTGTAAGATGTATCTTATTTTCTTAGAAGACATTAAAAACAGTATGATTTGTAGGGCTCCTTTGCCTTTCAAAATGTTTGTCTGTTATTAAAAATCCTTTAGTAGGCTGGGCGCAGTGGGTCACATCTGTAATCCCATCATTTTGAGAGACCAAGGCGGGTAGATAACTTGAGGCCAGGAGTTCGAGACCTGCCTGGCCAACATGTTGAAACCCTGTCTCTACTAAAAATACAAAAATCATCTGGGTGTGGTGGCATGCACATATAGTCCCACCTACTTGGGAGGCGGAGGCAAGAGAATCGCTTGAGCCTGGGAGGCAGAGGTTAGAGTGAGCCAAGATTGTGTCACTGCACTCCAGCCCAGGTGATAGAGCAAGACTCTGTCTCAAAGAAAAATATCATTTAGTAAAGAACAGTGGCATGTATTTCATTACTAGAAACACAAGGCTTAAAAAATAACACTTAAGGCCGGGCGCGGTGGCTCAAGCCTGTAATCCCAGCACTTTGGGAGGCCAAGGCGGGCGGATCACAAGGTCAGGAGATCGAGACCACAGTGAAACCCCGTCTCTACTAAAAATACAAAAAATTAGCCGGGCGCGGTGGCGGGCGCCTGTAGTCCTAGCTACTCAGGAGGCTGAGGCAGGAGAATGGCGTGAACCCAGGAGGCGGAGCTTGCAGTGAGCCGAGATCGCGCCACTGCACTCCAGCCTGGGCAACAGCGTGAGACCCCGTCTCAAAAAAAAAAAAAAAAAATAAAATAACACTTAGATGAGATACTACATTACCTGAATTTTTTTAATTTAGCAAGTGAACTTTAATTCATCAGCCCATCAAAAGTCTCTTACTAGAATAATAGTAGAATAACAGTCACCAGAACCTGGGAAGGTGAAGATGGGAAATGAAGAGAGGGTGGTTAATGTACAAATATAAAGTTAGATAGAAGGAATAAGTTGTAGTGTTTAATTGTACAATAGGATGACTTTTTTTACAATAATTTATTGTATATTTCAAAATAGCTAGAAGATTCTAAATGCTCCTAATACAAAGAAATGACAAATGTTTAAGGTTATTGATGTCCTAAATATCCCGATTTGATTCTTATATATTATATGAATGTATAAAAATATCACATATACCCTATATGTGTAATTATTATTTATCAATTTAAAAACTAATAATTTTTAAAAAGTCTTTCCCCTATCCAAAACTGTCCTCTGTGCTGTCAATCGTGACTTATTTTTAAATGCCTGTTGCCTACAAGACAATGTCCAGATTCTTTAGCGTGGCATAGATGGCCAATTTGATTCTAATCTACTTCTCATCCTCATCTTCTGTCATCTCCCCTCTTCCCAAATCTTCACGTGCTGTCTCCTCCCACCACTTTGTTACCTTTGTACTTCTCAGTCTCATTTGTTGACTCCTTTTTCTCTGATTATGTCTTAAGTGTTGACGTGCCCCAGGGTTCTGTCTTGTTTGTTTAGAGGAAAAGGGGAAAAAAACAAGAACTTTGAAGTTAGGCAGACTGGTTATATGACTTTAGGCAAGTTATCTTTTGTAAGCCTCAATTTTCCAAAGTATGAGTGGCAATAATAATATAATATTGCATGTTTGCCCCAAAATGAGAGAGGGTTCAATCTAAGATAAGCACTTAGCACACTAACTGGCATATGTTAATCACTTGGTAAATGTAGGATCTTATTTCTGTTCTAGAGTTACATTCATTTTTCTCTTGCTGGCCATAATATTAATAGAATAAGTATTTTTCTTGTAAATCTGGCAATTTTTAAAGGAAATAACAGTTCCAGAGTTGGAGTAAATAATGATTTTGCCTATATAGGAGTATTCAGAATAAGCCTGGCGTGGTGACTCATGTCTATAATCCCAACACTTTGGGAGACTGAAGCAGGGGTATCACCTGAGGTCAGGAGTTGAAGACCAGCCTGGCCAACATGGTGAAACCCTGTCTCTACTGAGAATACAAAAATTAGCCAGGCGTGGTGGTGGGCATCTGTAATCCCAGCTACTTGGGAGACTGAGGCATGAGAATCGGTTGAACCCAGGAGGCGGAGGTTGTAGTGAGCCGAGATCGCACCACTGCAGCACTCCAGCCTAGGTGACACAGCAAGACTCTGTCTCAAGAAAAAAAAAAAAAAAAATTCAGAATAAACAATAAAATGAATTTTAACACAATAGCAAAATTTTTAATGATAATTTAAATAATTTCTGTGACGAGGTATGTGGTACTAAAACTGCAATTCTGAAGAATAATCAACTGCTCTTATCAAATATAGAAGTGTATTTAATTGCATACAAACTAAGCATTTTAGGAGAAATGTGAAAAACTGCATTTTTATTTTATTTATTTTTTAATTAAGACAAGTATTCATTGGTGAATAGTGTTTATATAATCATAACATAAACAGTGAATGTTCTTTTTTTTTAATTTCAACTTTTATTTTAGATTCAGGGATACATGGGCAGGTTTATTATCTGGGTTTTTTGTTGGTTGGTTTTTTTGAAATGGAGTCTCACTCTGTCGCCCAGGCTGGAGCGCAGTAGCACAATCTCGGCTCACTGTAACCTCTGCCTCCCTGGTTCAGGTGATTCTCCTGCCTCAGCCTCTCAAGTAGCTGGGATTACAGACTCCTGCTACAGTGCTCGGCTAATTTTTGTATTTCTCTGGGTATATTATGTGATGGTAAAGTTTGGAGTTTAATTGATACTGTCACCCAGGTAGTGAGCATAGTACCTAATAGTTAGTTTTTCAACCCTTGGCCCCCTGTCCCTCATCCCATTGCTAGTTCCCAGTGTCTGTTGTTCCCATCGTTCCCATCTTTATGTCCATATATATATATGCAATGTTTAGTTCCCACTTAATAAGTAAAAATATGGAGTATTTGGTTTTCTGTTTCTGCATTAAATCACTTAGGGTAATGGCCTCCAGCTGCATCCATGTTGCTGCAAAGGACACAATTTCATTCTTTTTTATTGCTGCATAGTGTCCCATGGTGTATATGTATGACAATTTCTTTATCCAATCCATTGTTTATGGGCACCTAGGATGATTGCATGTCTTCATTATTGTAAATAGTGCTGTGATGAGCATGCCAGTACATGTGTTTGGTAGAATGATTTATGTTCCTTTGGGTTTATATCCAGTAATGGGATTGCTGGGTTGAATGGTGGCTCTGTTTTAAGTTCTTTGAGAAATCTCCAAACTTCTTTCCACAATGGCTGAAGTAACTTATGTTCCTACCAACAATATACAGGCATTCCCTTTTCTCCTCAGCCTCACCAGTTTTGACTTTTTAATAAAAGCTATTCTGACTGGTATGAGATGGTACCTCATTGTGGTTTTGATATGCATTTTTCTGATGATTAGTGATGATGAGCATTTTTTGAAAAACTGTATTTTTAAAACAAAGAAAAGCTTCAAATTAACCAGAATTGTTATATTCAAATTAGAGAACATGAATTACTGACAAAATGAGTTTGTTGAATCAAAAAGCCAAAGTTAAGCAATAATAATACATAAGACAAAAATGAACATAAACATTTAAGAGTAATGATATCATAGTCTATTATCAATTTTCAGTAAATATTATAACAAAAATGATTATATGAATATATACGTATAAATAAAAATAGCTAGTAATTTTGAGAGCCTCCTTAATGCCAGTCATAGCACTTTATGAAACCACAGAAGTTCTGCTTGGGTTAACTGTACTTTCCAGAACATGAAACCCCTGAGTTGGCCAGTGTGTCCAGACTTCTTGAGGCCTGAAAGGAGCTCTCCAGTTGAGTGAGCTTCCATTAGGTTGGCAAGTGTATTAGTCAATTCTCACACTGCTAATAAAGACATACCTGAGACTGGGTAATCAATAAAGGAAAGAGGTTTCATTGACTCATACTTCTGTAGGGCTGAGGAGGCCTCAGGAAACTTACAGTTGTGGTGAAAGGGGAAGCAAACATGTCCTTCTTCACTGGGTGGCAGCAAGAAGTGCCAAGCAAAGGGGGAAAAGCCCCTTACAAAAACCATCAGACCTTTTGAGAATTCACTCACTATCATGAGAACAGCATGAGGGTAACTGCCGCCATGATTAATTACCTCCCACCGGGTCCTTCCCACAACATGGGGGGATTTTGGAAACTACAATTCAGGGTGAGATCTGGACGGGGACACAATGCCTAACCATATCATTCTGTACCTGGACCCTCCCAAATCTCATGTCCTCATATTTCAAAACACAATCATGCCTTTCCAACAGTCCCCCAAAGTCTTAACTCATTCCAACATTAACCCAAAAGTCCAAGGCCAAAGTCTCATCTGAGACAAGGCAAGTCCCTTCCGCCTATGAGCCTGCAAAATTAAAAGCAAATTAATTACTTCCTAGATACAGTGGGGGTACAGGCATTGGGTAAATACACCCATTTCAAATGGTAGAAGCTGACCAAAACAAAGGGGCTACAGGCCCCATTTTAAGTCCAAAATCCAATAGGACAGTCAAATCTTAAAGCTCCAAAATGACCTCCTTTGACTCCAGGTCTCACATCCAGGTCACATTGATGCAAGAGGTGGGCTCCCGCAGTCTTGGGCAGCTCTGCCCTTGTGGCTTTGCATGGTTCAGCCCCGCTCCTGGCTGTTTTCATGGGCTGGCAGTGTCTACAACTTTTTCAGGCAGACAGTGCAAGCTGTTAGTAGAGCTACCATTATGGGGTCTGAAAGCAGTGGCCCCCTCTTCTCACAGCTCCACTAGGCAGTGTCCTAGTGTGGACTTTTTGTGGGTGCTCCAACCCCACATTTCCCTTCTGCACTGCCCTAGCAGAGGTTCTCCGTGAGAGCTCTGCCCTTGGAGCAAACTTCTGCCTGAACATCCAGGAGATTTCATACATCCTCTGAAATCTAGGCAGAGGTTCCCAAACCTCAGTTCTTAACTTCTGTGCACCCACCCACAGGCCCAACACCATGTGGAAGCTGCCAAAGCTTGGGGTTTGCGCCATCTGAAGCAAAGGCCAGAGCTGTACATTGGGCCCTTTTAGCCATGGCTGGAGCTGAAGCAGCTGGGATGCAGGGCACCATGTCCTGAAGCTGCATAGAGCAGGGGGTCCCTGGGCCTGGCCCCAGGAAACCATTTTTATCTCCTAGGGCTCCAGGCTTGTGATTGGAGGGGCTGCTGTGAAGGTCTCTGACATGTCCTGGAGACATTTTCACCATTGTCTTGGCAATTAACATTTGGCTCCTTGTTACATAGGCAAATTTCTACAGGAGGCTCAAATTTCTCTCCAGAAAATGAGGTTTTCTTTTCTATCGTATTGTCAGGCTGCAAATTTTCCAAACTTTTGTGCTCTACTTCCTCTTGAATGCCTTGCCGCTTAGAAATTTCTTCCCCTAGAGTGTAAATTAGTTCAACCATGTGGAAGACAGTGTGGCGATTCCTCAAGGATCTAGAACCAGAAATACCATTTGACCCAGCAATCCCATTATTGGGTATATACCCAAAGGATTATAAATCATTCTGATATAAAGACACGTGCACACGTATGTTTATTGCGGCACTGTTCACAATAGCAAAGACTTGGAACCAACCCAAATAGGCTGGTTAAAGAAAATGAGGCACATATACACCATGGACTACTATGTAGCCATAAAAAAGTTCATGTCCTTTGCAGGAACATGGATAAAACTGGAAACCATCATTCTCAGCAAACTAACACAGGAACAGAAAACCAAACACCACGTGTTCTCACTCATAAGTGGAAATTGAACAGTGAGAATACATGGACACGGGGAGGGGAACATCACACACTGGGGCCTGTCTGGGGATGGGGAGCTAGGGGAGGGATAGCATTAGGATAAATACCTAATGTACATGACAGGTTGATGGGTGCAGCAAACCACCATGGCACATGTATACCTATGTAACAAACCTGCACATTCTGCACATGTATCCCAAAACTTATAATTTTAAAAAAAAAAAAGAAAGAAATTTCTTACCCCAGATACCCTAAATCATCTCTCTCAAGTTCAAAGTTCTACAGATCTCTAAGGCAGCGGCAAAATGCCACCAGTCTCTTTGCATAGCAAGAGTGACCTTTACTCTAGTTCCCAAGAAGTTCCTCATCTCCATCTGAAACTACCTCAGTCAGCCTGGACCTTTTTGTCCATATCACCATCAGCATTTTGGTCAAAGGTCTAGGAAGTTCAACCAGTCTCTAGGAAGCTCCAAACTTTCCCACATTTTCCTATCTTCTTCTGAGCCCTCCAAACTGTTCTAACCTCTGCCAGTTATTCAGTTCCAAAGTCACTTCCACATTTTCAGGTATCTTTACATCAGCGCCCCACTATCCAGTACTGATTTACTGTATTAAGCTGTTCTCATGCTGCTAATAAAGACATACCTGAGACTGCGTAATCTATAAAAGAAAGGTTTAATTGATTCACAGTTCCACGGGGCTGGGGAAACCTCAGGAAACTTACAGTCATGGTGGAAGGGTAAGCAAACATGTCTTTCTTCACATGGTGGCAGCAAGGAGAAGTGCAGAGCAAAGGGGGAAAAGCCCCTTATAAAACCATCAGATCCTGTGAGAACTCACTGTCACAAGAACAGCATGAGTGTAACCATGCCCATGATTAATTACCTCCCACTGGGTTCTTCTGATGGGAACTACAGTTCAGGATGAACTTTGGATGGGAACACAAAGCCTAACCATATCAACAATTACATCAAAGAAGAATCAAAGAATTTGCAAAAATGATTCAAATACAATCAGTCTACTCTTAGGTTCCTGATGGATGTGTTATTAGCTATATTTAACATATTGAAGAAAAACAGAGAACATACTGAATACTGTAATATATGGTATGATTACTCTTGAAATCACATTTTCACTAAGTGATTAAGCTTTTGGAAAACTGGCCACAAAGTTGACCTAAGACTGATTTGGAAGATTGGGGCTGATTTGAATGTAAATATAATCCTTTATCATTAAAAATGTAACTAGTACCTAGACAAATAGCAATTTCTAGCCAGGCTAGAGTGCATTGGCACGATCTCGGCTCATTGCAACCTCCGCTTCCTGGGCTCAAGCAATTCTCCTGCCTCAGCTTCCTCAGTAGCTGGGATTACAGGTGTGTGCCACCACGCCCGGCTAATTTTTTGTATTTTTAATAGAGACAGGGTTTCACCATGTTGGCCGGGCTGGTCTCAAACTCCTGACCTCAGGAGATCCGCCCGCCTCGGCCTCCCAAAGTGCTGGAATTACAGGCGTGAGACACCACACCCAGCCGACAAATAGCTTTTATACTTTTTTGACCATGACCTATAGTATGAAGTGTACCTTACATAGCAAGCCAGTGCCCAAATATGTGTTGTGTATTTGTGTGTGTGTATCTGAAACAATATCCTTAACATGTGGAATACATTCTATTAGTTGCTATTCTGTTCTGTTTCTTTTTTATTATTTCCTCTTTTGTTTTAACACTGTCAGCAACCTATGTGTGAAAACATTCATTTGGACAAATGTGTAATATTTTCTTCTTGTGGAAACCTTGATGAAAAATGGGCTTTGGAATTGAAAAAGAAAGGTGAAAAAGTAAGAATGATTATAAAGGATGATAGAGAAATATGGAGTCATCCGATGTGACTGTTGTATAAATATCTAGAATGCTTCCCAGATATGTTTGTCTACTGTGTATAGGAGCAAGCTAATCCAACCTCTATATCATTTTGAATTAATACTGTGTACTGCTGAAATAACTGTTATATATCCCCATATTTTTGGCCTGTCCCTTTTCTGCCCCTTTGAGCACTCTTTGAACAAATTGACTGTGGTTTTCTCAGTTGGTTGGAATTAGTATCATTTACAAATTTGAATAATAGTCTGTACTGTATTCCTCCAAATTATTTATAGTACACCTATATGGCTAAGACTCAGAGAACCCCAATACTTTCATTCTTTATCTAGAGAGGTGTTTAGACTACATCTTCACAAAAAGGTACCCCTCCAATTCAATAGTGATTTGCTTTGAAAAACAAATCTTATTTTGAACTTCATTGACTTTTTTGAAGGTCTCCTATTTATGTGTTAACATTTTAATCACTCAGTTACATAGTTCTTGAGGAACTGCAGTAAATAGCAAGAATTCCCATTGCAGAAACCGTGTTACTTTTTCTCAAATAAATTTGTTTATTTATGGCTTTTTATACGCAGAGCACTTGCCTTAGAATAATTTATAAAAGTAGTGTTACTGTAAACTGTTCTAGCCCATCATGCCATTTAGCTCATCATAAGATATAAAGTGTATTTAGTAATAATGTTTGTTAAGTGTTAGGCAATACTAATATCAAGTTCATTCTTTCAACAAATATTTATTGAGTACCTATTATGGGCCAGGCATTTGTTCTAGGTTCTGGGAATGATTAGTGAATAAGACACAAAAATTCCTGCCCTTTGGTACTCATACTGGAGTTGGGGAGAAACAGAGATTTTTTTGTCAAGTGAAATATATACTCATTTAGAACCTGATGGGTTATATGAAGAAAAACAAGCAATGAAGAAGATTGTGAACAGTTCATACTGCCTGTAGTTCCCAGCCCAGTGGGGATGTAGGAGACTCAAAGTGAGTGCCATGGTTTTTAAGTTTCTTCTGAAAGTGGCCAAATCAGCAAGGAAAAAGGCATTAGACCTATAGATGCTACATGAATGTAGGCATTCAGGCAAAATGTAATCAGGTATCTCTAGTATGGAAGAATCGTTGTAAAGCATATTTCTTTATGGATAATTAATCACATTTATTTATCATTTGTGTGTGTGCGTGTGTACAGAGACGTCAGTGCATGCATACACATGCCTTTAATACACCTTCTTTGTCTTTGGGTCTCAGGGGAGAGGGATTCTTTTCTGTTCACATTCTGGGTTATTTTTAATATTGCTTTATTTTCTGTTATTGGGAAGCAGTAACAAGTATCGCCTGAACATGATTCTGGAAGCAGACTCACTGGATTTAAATCTCAGCTCTGGCGATTACTAGCTGTGTAAACTTGGAAAAGTTTTTTAACTTCTTTTGGTTTCGGTGTCCTCATTTGTAAAATGTTAAGTTCCAAATAAAGCGACTTTCATTGAAATATTTCCTCAGAAAATCCAGGGGTTTATTTTTTTAGAAACAGATTGTGTCTTGTAACATCTAAGGGGTGGAAAAACAAGACAGAAGAGAAAAGGTAACGTTTAAAAATAGGCAAAGACAATCTGAAAGGGCTACGTACTGTATGATTCCAACTATATAACATGCTGGAAAAGACAAAACTATGGAGTCAGTAAAACAGCAGTTGCCAAAAGTTAGGAAGACTCCACCATGCCTGGCTGGTGTCATGCCTTCTATGGGGTTTAGACAGATACATGACATGTGTCTGCCGTTATGTTATCACAGAGCAGTTTCACTGCCCTAAAAATCCTGTGTTCTGCCTCCCAGGCTCAAGCAATTCTCATGCATCAGCCCTCCGAGTAGCTGGGACTACAGGCGTGCACCACCACACCTGGCTAATTTTTGTATTCTTAGTAGAGAGGGGTTTCACCATGTTGGCCAGGCTGGTCTTGTTGGCCAGGCCACAAGTGAGCCGCTTGCCTCGGCCTCCCCAGGTGCATGAGCCACTGCACCCAGCTTTAATTTATTTAAATTTCTTTCTTTCTTTCTTTCTTTTTTTTTTTTTTTTTTTGAGATGGAGTCGTGCTCTGTTGCACAGTCTGGAGTGCAGTGGCACAATCTCAGCTCACTGCAACCTCTGTCTCCTCGGTTCAAGCAGTTCTCCCAGGTTCAAGCGATTATCCCACCTCAGCCTCCCAAGTAGCTGAGATTACAGGCACACACCACCATGCCAAGCTAATTTTTGTATTTTTAGTAGAGACAGGGTTTTGCCATGTTGGCCAACCTGGTCTCAAACTCCTGACCTCAGGTGATCCCAGCTGCCTCGGCCTCCCAAAGTGCTGGGATTACAAGCATGAGCCACCATGCCCAGCCCACCTTTAATTTCTTTATGTTGGTTTTCACCTTTCTCTCATATCTCCTTGAGTAACTTACTAGTCAACCTTTTAAATTATTTATTTAGTATTTCAAATTATTTATCTAGTATTATCTTGGTTTGGATCCACTGCTGGAGAGTTGGTGCGACCTTTTGGGGTTGTTACGGAATTCTGTTTTTTCATATTGCCAGAATTATTCTTCTGGTTTCTTCTCATTCGCATAGACTATTTTGTCTACCCGAATGAGAAGGAACTGGTTTATTTCTAATTCAACTGGTTTTTTACCCATCGGGGATGTGACTTTATAGTTTGTTACCTAGCTTTGACTCAGTGCTTTCAGTGTGAAGACTCTGTATGAGTTCCTTAGTTATAGAGAATCTTTGTGTGATGGCTTTCTCAGATGCTGTGATAATAGTGATGTGCTGGATTTGTGAGCAGGTTCGCTGTCTCCTGTGGGGCTGGAATGGCAGAGGTCTCATGAAGCTTCTCTCATTCCCAAGTGATGTGCCCTTAAGAAAAAAAAAAAAAATCCCCAGTATTTTATTCACATGGTTGAACAGTGCAAGCTTCAGGCCAATAGGAGGTGCCCATAGGTAAAAACCAGCTTCCACTAAAGCAGGTGGGTAAATGCCACACTTAATAGTGAGCAGAGCTCCCAACCTTGACAGAAGTAGCTGGGGAAGGTCTATGAAATGCACTGAGGTCTTTTCAGGGAGAAGAGAGGGAGCCACCACAGCTCTCCTTCCAGGCCAACAGGAAAGTAATCCGCCTCCCAGGCACACTCCTGACCTGCTGTTCCAGCTGTTCACATCCGAAAAGCATCTCTTTTCATCTGCAGGAATACTGATGTTCCATGTAGACTTTCCCCTATGAGCCCAGCACTGTTCCTGTGCCTCTGCTGAAGAAAAACTTCCCACAAGTGGAAAGTTCAGGGACTCAAGGCCTGCAGACTGGTTTCTTTTGTCCCACACGGTGCCTCCGTAATGTGCGGCACTTCCCCTTTACCTAGAGGGCCAGACTACTGTGAATCTTGCTACTCTTCTGGGTTTAGCTGCCTAGTGGGGCTCCCACACTCCAGGACGGTACTGGAGAATATCTGCCAAGGATCCAGTGATGTGAACTGTCCTCTAGTCTCCCAGCAGCGGGTACCAGCACCAGTTCTGATGGGGGTAGGAGAAGAGTGAACGTAGACTCTGAGATTTCCTTAGTGTTGGCTTTCTCAGATGCCAGCAGTAGCAGTAATGTACTGGGCACATGGACAGACTCAAGACCTCCTGGTTAGCCAAGGTGATCCAGGCAATGGCAACAGCTGAGGGCACACAGAAGTTTTCTCCTTCCTGAATGCTGCCTTCAGGTGTCATAATGGGCTGTGCCTGGCTACCAGCCAGGAGGTGGTGCTTGCAAAAGAGTACCAGGTGCAATGGTAGTAGTGGAATTTGCGCTTGCCTTATATTACCCAGGGCAGGCACTCTGGGGTCTCAGGCAATGGGTGGGACTGTGGAGCCTCCAAATAGCTCTGTCCGTTGTGTTATCCTACCAGGACTCATACAGTGGCAAAGCCCGGTGAGGGCTGGACCAGGCAAGTCCTCACTCAGGCTCCTCAGGTACAAGCACAAGCAGTGTCCCCAGTGGGGATCAGAGAGGAGCTTTTTGGCCACTGGGGTAATGTTCCAGGGAGGAGCAGAGCTGCCTCTGGTGCACAGAAGAATCCATACAGGGAGTGGGGGCAGCGGGGAGTAGCAGGAGACAGTAAGGCCCACTCAGCTCCCATGCACTTGGCACAGCAAGTCCCATACCCGCAGTATTCTGCTAACAGCAACTAGCTGTGTTCCAGGCAGTCTACACTTAGAACACAAAACTGCCCCCAAACAATAAGCCTTCCTGCCAGTGATAAAAACCAGGCTTTCAGGCCATGCCTATCCACCTGTGAAGCAGGGACTTAGCAGCTTCTGCACTATAGCACACTTCATGCCATCCCCCTGGTTCTGGCCAACAGGGTTAGTCTCCACTTAAAATCATATTGCAAATCTCAGGAGTTCTTTTCAACTGTGACTACAGCCTGAGTGAGCGGGCAGACTTCTGTGAGTTCCCCTGTGAGGTAGGATCAGGAATGGCTTTCCTCCATCCCCGCTGGAGTCTGGTAGTGCATGCAAAGCACATCCTGATGCGACTCCTCGCGTATTCCCCACGCTCGCTAAATCGGCTCCCACACTGAGTAGGATTAAGGCCTTCCCCTGTGGCCTGGGCTGCCCAATTCCGCTGTGGGAGTGTGTGTTCCGGTGGCTGAGTCTCCCCGTCTTATGCCCTGGAGATTGTTTTCCATCTGGTTCACAGTATAGGCTGTTGCCACCACTTCTTTCAAAGGATCTGTGGTTTTTTTTCAGTTCTTCTGTTAAATTCTTTTGATGCTTCTTGTACAAAAAAGTTCACAGTGTGAATCTCTACACATACTTTGTTTTTCTAAGTAGGAGAGGTATGCTAACACTGTCTGTAGTCCACCATCATGTCTGGGTATCCTGCCTACAGTACTCCCAGTATCTGCAGGTCACAGAGCCACAGAGGCTGTGGCAGAGCTACCCGGATCCTCTAGGATTGGAGGAAACAGAGCAATGGAGACAGGACCTGAAGTTGGGAGGGCAGATGCTCAGAAATTATTATTAACTGTTATCACTCTGTTACTTATTTTTGAGGTTGTTCTGATATGAAATTACATATAAAGTAACATTTTATTTTAATTATGTTGGACATAACATTTATCTTCCATATGAATGGCTGATTCGTTACATGGACAAAACATTTCACTTTCATTGTAGTTATAGCTCTGTGTCTAACCTTGCCAAGTGCTTAATCCAGGAAGTCTTGGTTATGGTTCATTCTGGAAAAAAAAATCAGTTAACATGGATCCAGACAGTATGCTAGTATTTGTTATTTAAATCATGCTCGTATAGGTGCAAATACCAGGTCATATAAATGTGTGTGTTTGTGTGTGTGTGTGTGTGTGTTTGTGTGTGTGTACACATTACCAAATGCCAGCCACCGCTGAAGTGGGAAAAGCAATGACTTATTTATAAATTAAATTCTGTTTATACATCAAACAAATAAGGTAATTGCTTAAATTTTTTACCTACCGGTTGTTCCTTAAAAACTCATGAGTGACTATACATTGTTTCATTTAAGAGCTATTTGAAAATCACAATGCAAATTCTTTATACACACAAAGACACACACATACATACACACATCCCAATCAGCAATGTTATACAATTGAACCACATTAAATTAATTTCTCAAAGGTAGCTTTGAAGGAGAAAGAAGTTGCAAACACTTGAACTCAAATTCTGTTCTCTAACTCTAATTTCTGGTCCTTCCAGCTCTCCTAGTTCTTTCATTCCCACTAAATTTGTGCTTTATTTGGACTCATTACAAGTCCCTGTCTCATAAAACCCTGCCATATTTTTCCAATCTGTCAAGCCCCTCCTGGTTTTACTTTTCTTCCTACCTATCCTTAGACTTTATCAACCATCTGAGTACTAGAATTCACCATCTCTCCAGATTGCTTTGTGGTCAAATTTATACATCAGGCTTTTCCTTGACAATTTCTACCTTTAGCATATTATCTTACGGTCTGGTAGTTAGCCTATAAATAGTTAATGGAAGAAAGGAGAGAGAAAGAGAAAATTCTTAGGTTTTGCAGTAACAATACTGAAAACCTCTTGTGGAAATCTGTGTGACTCTTCCTGCTTGGAAGCATTATAAATTCATGTTATTGAATTATCAACTAGGCCCTTAACTACTGTTGCCCAGTGTTTTTATTTTTCTGTCTCCATCGCAGATCATTTCCAATCCCAAAGCTATCAGTTCTATTATTTGTCTCCTTTTCCTCTACAATTGGGTCATCTAAACTTATTTTCACCTGAGGATTTTTCAGTATCTCTCCTTACCCTTTTTCTCCTTTTTAGTACCCCTTTCAAAGTGTGTGTGTGTGTGACCAAATGCCAACCACCACTGACGCACATACATACACGGGGGAAGTGGTATTGGCATAGGCTACTTTCAAAAGTTAATACCCTATCTTTGTACTTAATATATTCTTCTCCCACGTCAGCTACACTCTCCTCAGTGGTCATTAATGACCTCTGAACAGCCAGCATTTTCTTCTCAGAGCCTATACAATTTGATCTATCTATGGCATGATATTATAGATATTCTAGAAATTCTGTCCTGTTTTAGCATTACAACACAATTCTCCCTGCCTCTCGTCCTCTAACTCTGATGGCTCTTTAGTCTATTTAGCTGCTGTCTTCATCTTCTAGCCCTTAAATGTAGGTGTCCCTCGGGTGTCTGCCCTTTTCCATGTTCTTACACCTCAGGAGAGATTCTAAAACATGAGAAGAAGTCTAGAATCAAGCCCAGTGAGTTTAAGAATCATCAAAAATTCTAGCTGGAAGAAAAAAACAATAACCCCATCAAAAAGCAGGCTAAGGACATGAATAGACAATTCTCAAAAGAAGATATACAAATGGCCAGTCAACATGAAAAAAATGCTCAATATCACTAATGATCAGGGAGATGCAAATCAAAACCAAAATGAGATACCACCTCACTCCTGCAAGAATGGCATAATGAAAAAATCAAAAAATAATAGATATTGGCATGGATGTGGTGAAAAGGGAAAACTTTTTCACTGCTGGTGAGAATATAAACTAGTACAACCAATATGAAAAACAGTGTGTAGCTTCCTTGAAGAACCAAAAGTAGATCTACCATTTGATCCAGCAATCCCACTACTAGGTATCTGCCCAGAAAAAAAGAAGTCATTATACAAAAAAGATACTTGCACACTTATGTTCATAGCAGCACAATTCGCAATTGCAAAAATATGGAACCAGCTCAAATGCCCATCAATCAATGAGTGGATAAAGAAAATGTGGTATGTATATATACCATGGAATATTACTCAGTCATAAAAAGGAATGAAATAAAAGCATTCACAGCAACCTGGATAGACCATTATTCTAAGTGAAGTAATTCAAGAATGGAAAACCAAACATCATATGCTCTCACTTACATGTTGCAGCTAAGCTATGAGAATGCAAAGGTGTAAGAATGATACAGTGGACTTTGGGGACTCATAGGGAAGGATGGGAGCAGGGTGGGGGATACAAGGCGACACACTGGGTACAGTGTACACTGCTCAGGTGATGGGTACACCAGAATCTCAGAAATCCTGACTAAAGAACTTAGTCATCTAACCAAACGCCATCTGTTCCCCAAAAACTATCGAAATTTAAAAAATAATAATAAAATTCTAAGCCCAGCTACTTGGGAGGCCAAGATGGAAGGATCACTGGAGGCCAGGAGTTCAAGGCCAGCCTGGGCAGTATAGCAAGACCCTATCTCTAAAAAAAGAAAAAAAAATTACAAAACTTAGCTGAATGCAGTGGCGCACACCTATAGTCCCAACTACTTGGGAGGCAAAAGTGGGAGGAGGATTGTTTGAACCTGGGAGGCAGAGGTTGCAGTGAGCCATGATTGTGCCACAGCACTCCAGCCTGAGCAACAGAGTGAGATCCTATCTCGGTGGGGGAAAAAAAGAAAGAAAGAAAAAAACAATTAGCCAGTTGTTGTGGCATGCACTATAGTTTCAGCTACCTGAGAGTCTGAAGTGGGAAAATCCCTTGAGCTGAGGAGTTTGAGGCTGAAATGCCACCACACTTCAGCCTGGGCAACAGAGTAAGACCTTGCCTCTTAAAAAAAAAAAAATCACCTGAGATTCTTATTTAAAATGTAAAGCATAGGCTTCTAGATTCTGCCCTCAGAGATTGTGATTAAGTAAGTCTAGAATGAAGCCCAGAAATCTGGATTTTTAACAAGCTCTGCAGTGAACTATGATTCTACCACTGCACTCCAACCTGGATGACAAAGCAAGACCCTAGCTCAAGAAAAAAAAAATAGTAATGCAAGGTTGCAGTTTGAAGTAATAATGTTCTACAGTTCTATCTACTTGAATGACTTCAGTCATCACTTCCATGCTGGTTACTCTTAAGTATTTTAACATCCCATTCATGGATTTCTCCTTACTTGGACCACATTTTGTGGATCTTAAGACCAAAAGCGGAGCTGATAATCAACTAGCATGTCCTTGCTTTTAGTTATTGAAATAATAAAATACTAGCAAAAACACTGGTAAATAGCTCTACACTAAGATCCCACTGTCAATTCCACCACAGTCTCATCTGTCCTGGCCCCTGTCCTGAGAGCTGCCTGTAATCCAGCGACAAGGAGGTCATACCTGACACACACAGTTTCACCAGTATGCTAATTGGTTGAAATGTATCAGTTAAATATTACCTCTTTTAAAGATGATAATATAATCACGTTGGAACATGAGAGAAGGAACTGGTTTTAGTGGGGAGGATTATACGTTCAAGACATAAAATGATCTACATATTAGTTTGGATGGACTGGCCTACGTCAAGTCCAAGATCACTAGGACTGTATTCTTCAAATCTGGCTGATTATCAGAATCTGAGACCCAACCTTGAGAAATTTTGATTCAATAGGAGTGGGGCCCACCAGAATCACTAGTAGGACCCAAAAATCACTTTTTTTTTTTTTTTGGTTTGTTTTTCTGGGTCTTTTGAGACAGTCTTTCTCTGTCACCCAGGCTGGAGTACAGTGGCATGATCTCAGCTCACTGCAACCACCTCCTGGATTCAAGCAATTCTTGTGCCCTCATCCTCCCAAGAAGCTGGGATTGCAGGCATGAGCCACCACACCAGGCTAATTTTTGTATTTTTAGTAGAGATGGGGTTTTGCCATGTTGGCCAGGCCTCGAATTCCTGACCTCAAGCAATCCACCCACCTTGGCTTCCCAAAGTGCTGGGATTACAGGCATGAACCACTGTGCCCAGCCAGAAATCGCTGTGTTTTTTTTTTTTTTTTTTTTACATTTTCCCCAGCAGTTGAGAACATAGAGAAGTTGTACCAAAGTGTTGCCCCTCTCTTGGACCTCAAGTAGGCATTTTTTCATTCATAGCATGATTAAAAAGATTAAGCAAGGATATGTGACTGGTTCTGTACCAACTACCACCACTGCTAGAAAGTATCACTTGCATATATTTTATAGACAGAAAGCAACTCAATGTTAAATTCCGTTCGGCAGTATTCATTTTATTCCTGGCAATAAAGAACTTCATTTCTAGTTTCTGTGAAAGTAAACTCCCCAAGGAAAAAAACTCCACATGTAGGAAAAACACGCAGCAAAATGTAGTCACCTTTATATTATTTATTTGAATTTTAAGAGAAAATTTGTAATTTCAGATTATCATTTAAGTTAAATTAGTATTTGAATCAAAAGATATACTGATGTTTTAATCAGGTGTTACTTTTCTCTGAATCATTTGTACAGGTTATTGAAACAAAGGAAGAATAACACTTCTGTAAAATGTTGTGTCATGGGTTTAATCCAGAGTCACTTATTACGTATATGATTCCTGAGTCACTAATTACTAAGGCTTTCCTATAAGGAAAAGATTACTAACAGTAGGCAATGTGAGCAATTGCAAAACTTTTTGAATAGTAATTATTATAGTTACAGAAAGATTTTTGAAAACTCTATTGAAGGAATTAAATTCTAATTACATTTATTTCAAACATGGAAATTAGCAACACTTTTTATTCAGAGACATGTGCTTTTTTCCTGACGAATGAAAATCAGCTTTGGGGATTTAGAAGCCTACAAACAGGTTTATAAAGAAATATATCTGTAACACTAACAGCAGTATCATAGTATTTATTGTCCAGAGTAAGGAGGTTATAGGTTTTATGTTAAAGATACCTTCTGAAAGTAAGGTTTCTGGTCCTTAACTTTGTTTGTATTAAAACCTTTAGCCGGGCATGGTGGTACATGCCTGTGGTCCTGGCGACTCAAGAAGCTGAAGTAGGAGGATCACTTGAGCCTGGGAGGTCGAGGCTGCAGTGAGCTGTGGTCACGCCACTGCACTCTAGCCTAGGCAACAGAGTGAGATCCTGTCTCAAAAAATATATGTATATATTAAAACCTAATATATGTAACTGCTTTCATGAAAAAATTGAACTGAAATAATTGAGACTGCTGCTATATGTTTTGTACAATTGAAATTAGATTTGGTATGTTTTAAACTGCTCATTCTAGACAGAAGTTAACTACAATTCATAAATGTTCTTAGTTATTCCCTGCCACCCTTTCCCCACACACACACTTGGACTATTCTGCACTTTGAAACACAAAGCAACTTGTCAGTTCAGTTTATTCAGTTAGGGTCAGTTCTGTGAAAACAAAGCCAAGGCAATTGTTTGATTTAATTGACTAGAGAAACTGGTTATACAGGTTAGTAGCACTTAGTTTTATTTTTGTCCTTCTGCATATTTGAATGTTCATAAAGTAACTTAGTAGAATAATAAGATTCCAGTGACATTGTAATAGATTTTAAAGAACGATTACCAAAGCAAAGAAAAAAATCGTCTAAAACCAAACTATAGAAACTATTCATGGTATTTTTTTCTTTATGGCTCCACTTTCACTATAATGAAATGTGTTCCCCCAAAAAAGTAGTCTTCTTTTCTTTCACTATTCATTTCCTCCTTCTTTTTTTTTTTTTTTTTTTGGGGGGGGGGATTTTTTTTTTCCTGGGCTGTAGTTAATATAGCTATCAGAAAATTTCCTGTACAGTTTAGATGAATAAATGCTTTTACAGAATAGTTCTCTATGTGCAAGCAGACATCCTCCAACAGTTGGTCAGCCCCCTCTTGGCTTCAGTGTCCTCCTTACCCAGCCAACCTCATGGCCGATAATTTTAACAATGTTCTCATTACTATCCTTGATTCTTTCTGCCTCCCACCATACTTTCCACGATATCCATCGCACTGTTCCCTGCTCCTTCAGCTCCTGGACTTCTGATCACTCATTATTTTATTAAAATTAGTGGAAAACCAAAAATTGAAATGCTAAAGTATACTCTTAGGTCTTAATACTTTAAAAGTATATAGATCTCATGAACATAATTCATTTGAGGAAAAAAATACAAATCATTTCTTGTCCCAGGAAAACAGTAAATCTTTAATGGAACTTTTTAGCAATTATGACAAAAAGAATGGAAAAATGTTTAAACATATATAAAAGGCTAGAAGTTTCTCACCAAAGAGTATTTAAAGGTCATAGAATAGTTAGGAATTCTGTCATTTTGTTTTGTGTAATAAATACTCCCTTCCTTACCCCTTCACCCTAATAATAGATATCCACCATTTGGTTGTAATTATCCAACTATAGAATACCTTTGTCAAGAACTCATTATATACCAAAGTAGAAGCTTGCTGACACTGATAATGCTTTATTTAGTTTTGTTGTGACATGCAATTACCATTTGCTTAGGAAAAAAAAAAAAAAGAAAAACAAGTAAATTTTTTAGAACTATGGTTGAGGTATATATACGTTGATAAAAATCCTTTGGGAGAAAACTTTTGTCTTGTGTGTTAAGAGCATTAAATAGTTATACCCCTTAGCCTAGTGTGTCTTCTATCCTGAAAAAAAAATTAACAAAGCAAATACTAACTTAAGAAAAAAAACTACAGTACTGAAAATGTTTGTTGTAATATTGTTTATACTGACATAAAGTATGTAATTTTTAATATATTATTTATATTGACTTATTGATAACATTCTAAATGTCTGTTACTATACATAGTGTAAATTATGATACATTGGCTTTGGCAGGCAGTTTTGTAAACACTA
Source organism: Macaca mulatta (assembly GCF_049350105.2). Taxonomy (NCBI): domain Eukaryota; kingdom Metazoa; phylum Chordata; class Mammalia; order Primates; family Cercopithecidae; genus Macaca; species Macaca mulatta. The sequence goes on from NC_133422.1 coordinate 67,728,795, forward strand.
ATAATATAAATACCATACTCTTAACAATCTGGAAAAATGATTCTGGTATAGTTTGTGTGAAAAGGCACAACATAAAATTGTATATAGTGCACTAGCAATGAACAGTCTGACAAAGGAAATTAAGAAAACAATTCCATGTACAATAGCATCAAAAAGAAAAAAAATACAAACAGGCGTGATGACTCTGGACTTTGAAAGGCCAAGGGCAGGAGAATTGCTTTAGCTCAGGAGTTTGAGCCCATCCTGGGCAACACAGGGAGACGTCGTCTCAATAAAAAATAAAGTTAGCCGGGTTAGCCAGGCGTGGTGGCTCATGCTTGTAGTCCCAGCTACTTGGGAGGCTGAGGTGGGAGGATTACTTGCGCCCGGGAGGTAGGCTGCAGTGAGTCATGATTTGCCACTGCACTCCAGACTAGGTGACAGAGTGAGACCCCATCTCAAAAAAAAAAAAAAAAAAAGGAAGAAGAAAATGTTTCGGAGTAAATTAACTGAATGGACACAAGACATCCCATATTCATGGATTAGAAGATTTAATGTTGTTAGGATGATAATACTACCCAAAACATTCTACAAATTAGATGCAGTCCCTATCAAAATCCCAATGACATTTTTTACAGAAATAGAAAAACTCATCCTAAAATTTATGTGAAATTTCAAGGAACCCCCAAATGGCCAAAACAATCTTTAAAAGGAAAAACAAAGTTGTAGCACTCATATTTCCAGATTTCTGAACTTACTGTAAAGCTACAGTCAGCAAAACAGTGTACAGTTAGAATAAGGATGGACATAAAGACCCATGGAATATTAATAGAATAGAGCCCAGAAATAAACCCTTGCCTATATGGCCAATGGTTTTCAACAAGAGTGTCAGGACTATTTAGTGAAGAAAGGCCGGTCTTTTCAACAAATGGGACTGGTAAAACTGAGTATCTACATGCAAAAGAATGAAGTTGGACCTTTACCTTACACCATATTCAAAAACTAACTCAAACTGGATCAGAGACCTAAATTTAAGCCTTAAAGATATAAAATTCATAGAAGAAAACATAGGAGAAAATCATGACCTTGGATTTGGCAATTTCTCCAAAAGGACAGGCACAAAAATATAAAGTAGATAAATTGAACTTCATAATTATAAAAACTTGTTTATTAAAGGAGATTATCAGCCAGGCCCAATGGCTTATGCCTGTAGTCCCAGCTACTCAGAACTCTGAGGCAAGGGGATTTCTCGAATCCAGGAGGCAGAGGTTGCAGTGAGCCGAGATCACACCACTGCACTCCAGCCTGGGTGACAGAGCAAGACTCCGTCTCAAAACAAGTAAGTAAAGAAGTAAATAAGATTATCAAGAAAGTGAAAAGGCAACCCACAAAATGGAAGAAAATATTTTCAAATTATATATCTAATAAGACTGTATTATTAAGAATATATAAAGAACTCCTACAGCTCAGCAACAACAAGGAAAACCACAATTAAAATATAAGCAAAAGACTTGGGAAGACTTCTCTCCAAAGAAGATATACAAATGCCCAGTATGCACATGAAATAACGTGCATTGGCCAGGATGTGGAGAAATTGAAATCAAATTTCTTGCTGGTAGGAATGTAAAATCGTATCACCACTGTGGAGCCGTTGCAGTTCCTCAAAAAGTTAAATATGGAATTACCACATGACCTAACAGTTCTACTCCACTTCTAGGTAGCTACCCAACAGAAGTGAAACAAGAACTCAACATATACAGTATTTGTGCACCAATGTTCATAACAGCTTTACTCACAATAGCCAAAAAGTGGAAACAACACAAGTGTTCATCAAGAGATCAATGGATAAATAAAATGTACTATAAACATACAGTGGACTATTATTTACCAGTAAGAGAAGTGAAGTTCTGATACATGATACAACATAGACGAACTTTGAAAATGTCACACGAAGTGAAATAAGCAGACAGCGAAGGACAAATATTGTATTATTCCACTTCTGTGAGGTATCTGAAATAGGTAGATTCACAGAGGCAGAAAGTAAGATACAGGTTTCTAGGGCCAGGAGGGAGGAGAAAATGGGGAGTTTTTGTTTAATGGGTACAGAGTTTCCGTATGGGCTGATGAAAGTGTTCTGGAAATAGAAGTGGTAGCTATTCAACATTATGAATGTACTTAATACCACTGAATTGTACACTTTTCACAGGATTAAAATGGTAAATTTTACATTATATTTTAAACCACATTTGTCAAAAATTTATACCTAATGATTTGGATATCTAAATTATGTGTTTGTAAAACAAAGAAGGGAATATGAAGAAATGAAAAAATTACTGAATTATGGTGTGAATATTTTTAGTAGAAATAAAGCTCAAATATTTATTAAGATATATTTTGTCGTATAGCTTTTCAGACGAAGACAAATACTAAGAAAATTTAAGTTTATGCATTCTCAAAATTGCTATTAATATTTAATTTAAAATTTTTTCAGCCAGGCGAGGTGGCTCACACCCATAATCCCAGCACTTTGGGAGGCTGAGGCAGGCGGATCACCTGAGGCCAGGAGTTCAAGACCAGCCTGGCCAACATGGTGAAACCCCATCTCTGCTAAAATTATAAAAATTAGTGGGACTTGGTGGCGGGTGCTTGTAATTCCAGCTACTCGGAAAGCTGAGGTAGGAGAATCACTTGAACCTGGAAGGCGAAGGTTGCAGTGAGCCGAGATCGCACCACTGCACTTTAGCCTGAGTGACAGAGCGAGACTCTGTCTTAAAAAAAAAACAAAAAGAAACAAAAAAAATTCTCATTTGTAGTTGCTATTAAGAAGAGCTTTATTGATCCACTCTTAAAACCTTCAAATTTACATAGGAAAAACTTCAGAATAATTCATGTCAAAGGAATTTCTGTACTATATTTATGCTAGAGCATTTTGAATGATTTTATTTTGTTGTCACATTTTCTAGATTTTAATAAAACCTGTGTTTATTTAGCTTGACAGAGCCAATTCGCTATTAAACCAGACTCAACAGCCTTACAGGTATCTCATTGAATCAGTGCGTCAGAGAGATTCTAAGATTGATTCACTGACGGAATCCATTGCACAACTTGAGAAAGATGTCAGGTAAACCATCTACAAATCTTTCATTTGAATAATAAAGACATTGTTACTATATTGCTGCTGTAGATGAATTTGGGTTGTAAATCGTGAACAGAAAATTTGAATAATGAAGGTGATCTTAAATGTAATGAATATTAAACTTTTCTTAGAAAAACTAAGGTCACATCACATCAGGTGTTCACATTCCACCTGTGATCAGATGTCTTAGCATGGAAATAACAATGTTACACTTAGGAGCATTACATTCCATCTGTCCTAGAGGACACAACCACTATTGGTCCTTGTTTCCCTGGAACTCTTTAGTGTGATATAGATTGACCAAAGGGAGAGGAGGAATAAAACCAGATCCATTTGTGTCATTAAAATGGCTTTTTAAACAGAAATAAAATTTACGTTTACTTAGATTTATGTTGATTTTTCCAAGGAATTTTTAGGCTTTTCTTCTGACCTTTTACATGAAAGTAACTTTTAAGTGAAAATAAATAAATTTCTTTCACTTCCTTAATTTGTAATTGTTTTTGTATGAGATCTTATCCAAAGAAAATTTGCTATGACCATTTTGGTTTTTTAAACTGAAATAAAAGAATGAAGATAGGTGTAAATGAAACAGTTTTACTTGTGGATAGATGGTTAGTTTGCTTAGTTATTAGATTTCTAAGATTATAAGAATAATTTAGATTTTTATGGGTAAATTATTAACTGATTATAAATGTAAAAGCAGAGAATTAGGTGGGAATAGAAATGGTTAAATCAAGGAATTGGAAAACAATAAGGAGAAGATGTTTGTTAAATCCAGGTTTCCTAAAGTATGCAAACAAAAATATAAAACTAATGGTAACTAATTGCAAAGTATAAATGTTATTTTTAATGAATCATAATAATTACCTTCTTTCATTTCTGCCTCACCAAAATAGTTGGTCTAGAACTTTATTCCTGTTCTTAACTTTTTATGATTTGTTTATATAATTGAGGAGCACATTTATACTTACATGTCAAAATAAGTTTGTTTCTAGATTAATTTTAAAGTTAAAATTCTGTATACAAGCTACAATAATAAATTAATTGTTCTATAAATAGTTCTTGGGGACAATAGAAATTATGTCTTTCACAATTCAATGGGCACCTGGTTATCTTAGGGAAATTGAAGAAAGAACCCCAAATAGAATTTTTTCTTCCTATGTTACATATTTCTGTTAAATTTGAATGTTTTATGGCCAGGAGCAGTGACTCACACCTGTAATCCCAGCACTTTGGGAGGCCAAGGCAGGTGGATCACCTGAGGTCAGGAGTTCTAGACCATCCTGGCCAACATAGTGAAACCCTGTCTCAACTACAAATACAAAAGTTAACTGAGCATGGTGGTGCATGCCTGTAGTCCCAGCCACTCTGGAGGCTGAGACGGGAGAATCGCTTGAACCGGGGAGACGGAGGTTACAGTGAGCTGAGATCATTTCACTGCACTTCAGCTTGGACAACAGAGTGAGACTCTGTCTCAAAAAAATTAAAATTAAAATTAAATTATGAATCTTTTTTTTTTGTTTTTTTAAACGGAGTCTCACTCCATCACCCAGGCTGGAGTGCAATGACACGATCTCTGCTCACTATAACCTCTGCCTCCTGGGTTCAAGTGATTCTCCTGCCTCAGCCTCCTGAGGAGCTGGGATTACAGGCACACGCCACCACACCTAGCTAATTTTTGTATTTTTAGTAGAGACGGGGTTTCACCATGTTGGTCAGGCTGGTCTCTAACTCCTGAACTCGTGATCCGCCCACCTTGACCTCCCAAAGTTCTAGGACTAAAGGCATGAGATGCCATGCCCGGCCTTGAGATTTGAATCTTTTATATGTCGTATTTTACTGTTATATTCTTGTGATGGGGAGGTATATAAAACTCCTGAGGAAAAAAATTACTTCTTTCACAGTTATCTCCAAATAAATTTGAGGATTTATTTCACTAAGAATTAAGGTAGTTTAAAATGCTTAATATAGAGAAAATAATAGCTAGCTGTAGGAGAAAATTATAAAGATGAACAAATTCAGCCATAGATAAATTAAGCAACTTGTCCTCTCAGAACATACAGCATTGTGATAGAGTCAGAATTCAAATTTATATCTGTCTGCTTGCTAATTCTATTCTCCTAACCATTAGGTTATACTGCCCCTCTATGTTCTATTTTGAATAAGGGATATTATTTCTGTAACTAAAATAATTAAGGAAGAGAACAAAAAAATAGTGTATCATAGTGATTAAAAGTAGCACTTTAATGAGTTGATCGTTGTTGAAGCAGGGTGATAGATATATCAGGGTTTGCTATTACATATTTTCTCTTCTGAAATATTCTATTGTAAAGTTTTTTTAAAAACAGAGTTTAAAAGGAAGTTTTCAAATTCAACTCAGTACTTAGTTTTGAGTTAGGGCAAGTACAATTTAAATTCTCTGTACCTCTGTTGTCCAATAGAACTTTCTATAATGATAAAAATATTCCATATCTGTGCTGTCCAGTATGGTAGCCACTAGCTAGCCACATGTAGATGTTGACCATTTCTTTTGCGTTTTTTTTTTTGTTGTTGTTGTTGTTGTTGTTGTTTCCTTTTTTTGAGACGGAGTCTCGCTCTGTCACCCGACTGGAGTGCAATGGCGCGATCTCGGCTCACTGCAAGCTCCACCTCCCAGGTTCAAGCGATTCTCCTGTCTCAGCCTCCCGTTTACCTGGGATTACAAGCACCCACCACCACACCCGGCTAATTTTTGTATTTTTAGTAAAGATGGGGTTTTACCATGTTGGCCAGGGTGTTCTTGAACTCCTGACCTCAAATGATCTGCAGGCCTTGGCCTCCCAAAGTGCTGGGATTACAGGCGTGAGCCACCGCACCCAACCTGAGCATTTGAAATGTGGCTACTGTTACTGAGGAACTAAATTTTTAATTCTATTAAAATTGAATTGTTAAAATTATATTGTCTTTAATTTTATTAAGATTAAATTTAAATTAATGTTAATTTTATTTTATTAAAATTGAAGATAATTTTAATTGCTCTAGTGGCTAATGGCTGTAGTATTCCACAGTACATCCAGTTTCCTCATATGTGAAATGAAAGTGGTGCTGAGGCAGGCAGATTGCCTGAGCCCAAGAGTTCGAGATCAGCCTGGACAACATGGCAAAACCATGTTTGGTTTTGTCTCTACAAAAAATACGGAAAAATTAGCTGGTGTGATGGCACACTCCTGTAGTCCTGGCTACTTGGGAGGCTGAGGTGGGATGATGACTTAAACCTGGGAGGTGGAGGTTGCAATGAGCAACTGCACTCCAGCCTGGGTGACAAAGCAGAACTCTGTCTCAAAAAAAATAAAAAAAAGAGAGTGGTGCTAACAGCACCTGATTGATAGGGTTGTTCTGAGGAATAAATGATATAATCTTCATAATATATATAGATAAAATAGTGTCTAAACATTATATTCAACAGTGTTCAATAAATGCCATTCTTAGTACTTACCATACATGTAACAAATTTTTGGTTGAAAATTATATTAAAGGCCAGGCGCGGTGGCTCAAGCCTGTAATCCCAGCACTTTGGGAGGCGGAGATGGGCGGATCACGAGGTCAGGAGACCATCCTGGCTAACACGGTGAAACCCCGTCTCTACTAAAAAATACAAGAAACTAGCCGGGCAAGGTGGCGGGCACCCGTAGTCCCAGCTACTCGGGAGGCTAAGGCAGGAGAATGGCGTAAACCCGGGAGGCGGAGCTTGCAGTGAGATCCGGCCACTGCACTCCAGCCTGGGCGACAGATCGAGACTCCGTCTAAAAAAAAGAAAAAGAAAAAAAAAGAAAAAGAAAATTATATTAAAAATGAGAAATAACATTTCTCAAAATATGTTGAATTTGAACAAAAATTAAGACTCCCCCAATAACAGCAACAGTTTTCATAAAGGCCATGTCATTTATGGAATTAATTACCAAGAAAAATTTTGTACTAAACATGAGTCCTTTAATGTTGTCTTGTGTTGCATTAATTCATTGTGTGATATTTTAGTACCTTCTGAACTGATAATTCACAGGTTATGAAATCTTATTCTTAATTGAAGCAACTACCTTCTAAAGTGAAAGGTTATTAATACTTTCAGTAGTTTAGTTATGACATTTGAGATGCTGCTATAGGGGTACCCTGGTTGCATGAATGAAATGCTGTGATGTAACAATGCCATTAAAAAGTCAGCTCGGCCAGTCATTCAGATATGGTAGGATAGATCACAGTTCTGTATACCCACATTCCTTCATCCCTACTCTAAGCAGATGGCATTTCAAATCCTGGAGTAGAATTATCCTGGGCTTTAAATACACATCAGGCTGGTTTCTGTCCTTACGGTAAATGTGTCTGTAAAATTAGATATTAATATGAACCTGAAGGGGTAGTTGTGAAAATTTAGGAACATATATAAAGCTTTGGCACATAGGAGAATCTCAGTAAATGTTACTTCCGTCCCCTTGTCTTTTATTTGAAATGTAAACATTAATGATGGCCCATCCAAAAGCATTATCAAGTTATTATGTTCCTTAGAAGACATAAACAGGAAAATTCCTATTCCTCTTTGCTAAGTGTTGAGGTTAGTTGTAAAAAATATTTACATCAATTTATGACTTTTAAATGTTTTTCTAATTCAATAAAAACTCTTTGAATAACTGAATAATTGTATGCTTTTCTTAGAAAATTAAACAATACCACTATACCATACTTATCCCTTGAAAATGAACTATGTATACAATATATTCAATTTCTAGAAAGGCTAGAGTAAATATGCACTAAAATGAAATCATTATAAACACATTAAAAGCTAACATTTGAGATGTTACTATTAACTGCTTTAAATTCCCCTATTGTTAAAGTAATGCTTATTCTAAAAGTAGTACTGATAACTTTCTTCCACCAAGTCACAAGAGACAGTCTGCATAATACAGTTTGATCTCTACTTCAGAAAGGAAGGAAGCTTGGAAAGAGAATAATTAGCATAATTTTCTTTGCCTGTTGTCAGTTCTTAGTTTATTCTTAACTGGTAAAGAAAAGACTACATTGTCAACTTCTCTTACAAAGCTACCCGAGAGTATATTGATCCAGGAAGTTAAGGAACAATATATCAGGAATGTTTTCATATTGCAGGTGAAACAGAGCCATAAACATGAATTTCTAAGTAATAATTAACAGTGAATTGAACAATTATGGGTGTAATATACCATTCAAGATAGATGTGCTTATAAGGAGATTTGTTTTGTAGTTGTTTTATGAGTCATTCGTAGAAGCTTTGTACTTTCAAAGGTAAGTTTCCACAGTTATGAAATATGTCTTATGAAGACTAAAATTCTATTGAGTAAATACATACTAGAAGAAGAGTGAATATGATAATCATCATACTCAGTTTTAGAGACCCACATGTTGAAGGTTGTCTCCCTGTGGTCGAGTATATTACAAAGAAGACAAAATATATATCCAGAGGCCGGGCGCGGTGGCTCAAGCCTGTAATCCCAGCACTTTGGGAGGCCGAGACGGGCGGATCACGAGGTCAGGAGATCGAGACCATCCTGGCTGACACGGTGAAACCCCGTCTCTACTAAAAAAATACAAAAAATTAGCCGGGCGAGGTGGCAGACACCTGTAGTCCCAGCTACTCGGGAGGCTGAGGCAGGAGAATGGCGTGAACCCGGGAGGCAGAGCTTGCAGTGAGCTGAGATCCGGCCACTGCATTCCAGCCTGGGTGGCAGAGCGAGACTCCGTCTCAAAAAAAAAAAAAAAAATATATATATATATATATATATCTCCAGATATTGTAATCACAGCAATATTGTCTGGGAAGTCCACATTGTTTGTAATAAACTCAAGTCTTACAGGTACAACATGATTGTTCTGTAAGCCAGCTTATCCCCCCACCATTTATTCCATGTATATACGGTTGTTTTGCTATTTAATTATAGAATACTTTATTTTTGAAAAGTTAAACATGACAATATAAAAGCATTTGTAAAGAATTATCCAGTCAAAATCCTTTAATTACCTCGACATTCCATTCCGATTACACTACATTTTCTTTAGAAGAGCCTGTTGGTATTTGAGACAGAGAGTGAGTGTGTGTGTGTGTGTGTGTGTGTGTGCAGTGAATGTGAGTATATGCTTAAATACCATGGTTGTTAGTGTATAAGTTTACATGTATATGAACATAGACACATATGTGTTCCTTAAAAATTCCTAGTCCTATTTACTGGATATTTAAATTTGAAAAAATATTTTACCTTCAAAGTGATTCCAGCTAAAGATAGGTTAGAATTCTAGAGTTAGAGAAACAAGTGATCCTTGCCATGCTTTGGAGATTCTAGCAGAACATGGCACTCAGTTTCCTTTATACTGTTTTGTTCTTTTTCAACTCCTCAGCTCTTGTAGGATCTCTGGCGCCTAACTCTAAAAGTCAGTTTGTTTTTTCAGCTGAGCTGCTTACCTTTATTGACATTTAATTACTATTTTACTCTGATGCCTATTTTTTTATCTAAATTAGTAATGCTGTATAACATTTATATAGAGTTTTATGAGTTCAACACTTTATATAATCATTCACATAGCCCTTTGACATACATGAGTATTATGTTCCACTTTACAGATATAAAAACTGAGGTTCAGTGGGGTGGTATGTGTTATGCTTTGCACCATACATTTGAGTCTGAGTCAGTGGCACAGTTGGAAACAAGTCAGAATTGCGTCTAGTCCGTCTTCTCAGAGGACAAACTATGATGCTTCCTTCTCGATTACTTGGAAGGAGAAGAATATGGGCTTTCCCTCTTAAATCCTTCGAATTAGCAGTTGTTCCAGAATGCCTACTACTGTTTCTTGAATTAAAAAAAAAAAAAAAAAAAAGTCTGCCCAATATTATTCTAAAAATTAGTGACTTTCCTTTATTTATTTATTTTTTTTTTTAGAGAGAGCCTCACTCTGTCTCCCAGGCTGGAATACAATAGAGAATCATAGCTCGCTGCAGCCTCGAACTCCTGGGCTCAAGCGATCCTCCTACCTCATCCTTTGATGTAGCTGGGACTAAAGGTGCATGTCTCCACACCTGGCTAACATTTTTTTTTTTAAGAGATGGAGTCTCTCTATGTTGCCCAGACTAGTCTCGAACTCCTGGACTCATGGACTCATGCAGTTCTCCAACCTGGACCTCCCAAAGTGCTAGGATTATAGGCATGAGCCAGTGTTCCCTGCCTCCATTTTCTTAAAGTAGAACTTAAGTAGAACTTTAAAAATGTTTTTACCTGCCAGGTGCAGTGGCTCACGCCTATAATCCTAGCACTTTGGGAGGCCGAGGTGGGTGGATCACGTGAGGTCAGGAATTCCAGACCAGCCTGGCCAGCATGGTGAAACCCCATCTCTACTAAAAATACAAAAATTAGCCGGGCATGGTGGCACACACCTGTAGTCCCAGCCATTCAGGAGGCTGAGGCAGGAAAATCAGTTGAACCCAGGAGGCAGAGGTTGCAGTGAGCCGAGATCACGCCAGTGCACTCCAGCCTGGGCGACAGAGCAAGACTCCGTCTCAAAAAAAAAAAAAAAAAAAAAAAAAAATGTTTTTTACCTATTTAAAACAATTCTTGTTAGTTTTACCCTCACAAATTTTTTCTTTTTTTTTATTGTAATCATTCATTAGATAATTGCCACCGTGCCCAGCCAGAAATTGAAAATTGAACTAATAATTTGGAAACAAACGTTCTTTTTTCAAGTTTATCACAGACTAAATACCTGATTCACTTACTTAACTCAATTATATACCTGATCATTTAGTTTGTGGTAAATCATAAAATATTACTTTCAGTTTTAAGGATAAATGTTTTAATTTGACTTCTAGTATCTTGTGTTGTAATAGTGTGCTGACATATACTACTTCTTACCTTTTATGTGAGTTTCACTTTATCTTTGTACATTTTAGTAGTAAATAGTCATCTTTACAACATTAATTTTATGCCTATACTAGGCAGGAAAGCATTCTCAGACAACATGTCAGTTACATTGTCAAATGGATTCTTAAGAGAAGAAAAGCTGGGCGCAGTAATGTATGCCTGTAGTCCCGGATACTAGGAGGCTGAAGCAGGAAGATTGCTTGAGCCCAGGAGTTTGAGGCTGTAGTTCATTGTTACCATGTCTGTGAATAGCCACTGCACTCCAGCCTGGGTAACATAGCAAGAGTCCATATGTTTAAAAAAAAAAAAAAAAAGAGAGAGAGAGAGAGAAAGAAAGAGAGAAAGAAAAGAGGAGAGGGAAGGAAGAAAAGAGAAAAGAAAGGAAAATAAAAAGAATCTTCTGACAAAATAGGCCATTCATTAGGCCAAACATTTTAGTGGCTAGTCTGGAATATTTATGGATTATAAATTTATCTTTAATTCAAACCATCAGATTCGTGTTTATTCTTTTAATATTTGCCATTTATTAACTCTACACTAACATAATGACTTTTTAAAACTTGAGTGTTTTTTTTTTCAGCAACTTAAATAAAGAAAAATCAGCTTTACTACAGACGAAGAATCAAATGGCATTAGATTTAGAGCAACTTCTAAATCATCGTGAGGTATTTTTCCTATTTTGTTATAATTTTAATCATTTTAGGCTTTTTTAAAAACTGCTATCAGGTTAAAATTATTGGATCCCAGTTGTGCATGTTCATTAATGACTTACTTATGTCTCACTGTAATTTTGTCCTTTTTTATTCAACTTTTGATATACTTCTTAGAGTTAATTCTTATTCCTAGAATGCCCCTTCTTGTTTTGTTGATATCTGTCACTGAATTTCCCCGTATTATTTAATAATAATCTGTTTTATCTTATTCTGCAACTAGACAGTAAATTTCCTTAGTGTGCCTCTTGTCTTCTTTATCAGTGTTGCCCAGTGCCTATAGTAGGTAGAGTATTTATGTGGAGCTTTAAAGTTCATAAAATTATTTTCTTTTCTTCATTTGCTCCCCACCAAAATTCTTTTAGAGTAAATATAATTCCTATTGTATAGATGGAGAAATGAGTTTTAAGTGGCTTGCCCATGGCAGTTAGTAACTAAGAGATAAGTCCTGTTTTGTTTTGTTTTTTTCCTTTAAGTAAGGTTTATTGAGGTATAATCTACAAAGAATAAAATTCACCTTTTTTAGCAGACATGTCTGTGATTTTTGACAAATGCACACAGTTGCATCAGCACCACCACAATCAATATATAAAATAGTTCCATAACTCAAAAAAATTCCCTCATTACCCCTTTTTAGCTGACCCTTTTCCTCAATCCCCAGCCCTATCAACCACTGGTCTATTTTCCGTACCTATTGTTTACCTTTTGCAAAATGCTATAGAAGTGAAATTATCAGTATATAGCCTTTTGAGTCTGGCTTTTCTCAGTTATAATAATACATTTGCAATTCATCTATATTGTTGCAATATAGATGTATAATATATTGACCTCAAGTGATCCGCCTGCCTCAGCCTCCCAAAGTGCTGGGATTACAGGTGTGAGCCTGTATATACATCTATATTGGTCATATGTTTCCTTTTTATTGCTGAGTAATAAGCCATTATATGGATGTAACCCAGTTTGTTAATTCATTCACAGTTGATGGACATTTGAGTTGTTTCCATTTGAGGACATCTCCAAATAAAATAACTGTAAACAATTATGTACACGTTTATATAAACGTAAGTTTCCATTTCTCTTGGGTAAACACCCAGGAACGTGATTACTGGGTTGTATGGCAGGTGTATGTTTAAGTTTATAAGAAACTGTCAAAATTTTCCAAAGTTACTATATTTTTGCATTCCCCCTCTACGATGAATGCGAGTTCCATTTTCTCTGCATCCTCACGAACCATTGGTTTTTTTTAATACAAATCCTATTTTCTACTGAACTGAACTATGACTACCTCATCTTAGCCATCTTGTTACCACTTTGTTATTCTAATAGAAAAAGAAACTTTTTTTTTTTTTTTTTTTTTTTTTGAGGCAGTGTCTCACTCTGTCACCCAGGCTGGAGTGCAGTGGTGTGATCTCGGCTCACAGGAACCTCTGCCTTCCAGAGTTCAAGCGAATCTCTTGGCTTAGCCTCCTGAGTACCCGGGATTACAGGTGCATTCCCCCATGCCGTCTAATTTTTGTGTTTTTAATAGAGACTGGGTTTCGACATGGTTGGCCAGGCTGATCTTAAACTCCTGACCTCAAGTGATCCACCTGCCTCAGCCTCCCAAAGTGCTGAGATTACAGGTGTGAGCCACTGCGCCTGACCAGAAAACGAAACATTTAAAACATATCATTGGTTTACGAGTATCCTCATACTAGTCTGGGAGAGGTATACCACATGTTGGGAAGAAATTATTGGAAGAATATTGTTAAGAGAGGGAACTGGAAACTATTACTGGAAGCAGTTCCAAGGTATATATCCTAGAGATGGTGTCAGAAGAACTGGAGGATTGTCTGTATCTGAGAAATGGCATTGGAGTGAGTTTTCTTAAAGGTGTCTTCTATGTGATGGGTGAAAAGGATAAGTGTCCCTGGACTAGAGTGTAATTATAACATTTAGGTAGATAAGTCAATGTAACAACAGGTTACAGAGCTAGGAAAAGCTTCTCTGAAGATATTTATTCTTTCTTCTGAGTTCTGACATTCTAGACCTTATCCATCACTGCTACTATCACTTATGTCCTAGGATTCTGCTTTCAAGTAATTGTCTCTTCACTGTGGAAACCTGATTCATTCACTATGTGAAATTTTCACAAGTGTTTTTGAAATTAAATACTTAAGAGTAGTAACTACAGATGACCAGCCATATCAACTACATTTTTTTAAAGCTAGATATTAATTTTTTTTTCAGAATGGCAGTTCTCATTTGATTTTAAAGGGATGTGCTACACTGAAAAATATATGAGGAGTTCCAACACTTGGAATCACATTACTTGTGAGTCCAAATAAGGACCAAAAAAGTTTGCTTGGTGGATTGAGAAGAAAATATGTGTTAGCATGCAAATTAAATTCTAACAGAGCTGGGCACAATATCACACACCTGTTGTCCCAGGTAGTCTGGAGGCTAAGACAGGAGAATCACTTGAGCACAGGAGTTTGAGACTGTAGTGCACTCTTATCTCACCTGTGAGTAACCACTGCATTCCAGCCTGAACAACGTAGTGCAACCCTATCTTTTAAAAAACAAAGAAAGAGAAACAGGGAGGGAGGGTGAGACGGAAGGAGAGGAAGAAGGAGGAAAAAAGGAAGCGAGGGAAGGAGGGAGAAATTTAAACACTAGCAAGATGAAACTACTCATTAATTGCCTACTACTACATGTCATTACTGATATTTGCATGGATGCATATTTAGATAATTGTCAGTTTTTTATGTATTTGACAGTGTATCTTTATTTTGGCAATGATATTTTAAAAATTTAACATTGTATAGCTTTTGATGATACCAAACATCTAAAAGCAACTTTTTTTGTTTTAAAGCAAAGTAAAAATTAAAGCTTAGTAAAAACAAATCTGATGTTATTAATCATTTTCTAAGAAACCATTTACTACCAACTTACATCATATATGCACATGCAAAGGCCTCTGCAAATTGCTTATATGGAAATAAAACAGCTGGTGTGACCCCCTAGAGATGCTTAGCCATTCACTTGAACATTAACCTGATGAAACAAAGGGTCCATAGGATTGATTTATTCACTTGATTGTTCGGAGGATCATGTCCTCATAATAGTCAATAGATAACTGTTGGATAAGAATAATTCTGATATTTTTTTGAAAATGAAAATCAGAGCTGGGACTAGGGTGAGGCAAGCAAGGCATCTAGGACATATGATGTAAGGAGGTGCCTACTCTCAGAGTGGGCAAAGAGCATGGATGGCCCCTGGGAGCCACTGCCTCTACCTAAGGCCACTAGCTTGCCTCACCCTGGTCAAGACCCTGGGAAAATTATCTGATACCAGTCATGGTTTTAATCAGTTAAATTTGGGCAGTGTAAATGAGTGATTCGAAAAGAGACCAAATGAACCTTTTCAAGTTTCTTATTTTCTTTTTTGCATGGGACAGCTCTTGCTCTAACGTTGTTTCGTTTTGTTTTGTTTTGAGATGGAGTCTTGCTCTGTCACCCAGGCTGGAGTGCAGTGGCACTATCTCAGCTCACTGCAACCTCCACATCCCTGGTTCAAGCAATTCCCCTGCCTCAGCCCCCCAGGTAGCTGGGATTAACAGGCACACGCCACCACGCCTGGCTAATTTTTTTGTATTTTTAGTAGAGATGGGTTTTCACCATGTTGGCTAGACTGGTCTCCAACTCCTAACCTCAGGCAATCTGCCTGCCTCAGCCTCCCAAAGTGCTGGGATTACAGGCATGAGCCACTGCACCCAGCCTAGCTCTAACTTTTTTTAGCAGTGTCACTTAGTTCTGAGTAGGCTGTATGTGTTCATGTAATATGAAGTAAGATCACCAGTTCATTTACATAATTCCAAAATATGTATTAAACAGAAAAAACAAGTAGGACAATTCTAGGTTGACAATTCAAAAACATTTGGGGCATGACCACAGAGAGTTTTTATTTCCTATATTAGTGTTAGCTCAAATATATTAGCTTAAAAGTATCTTCTCTCATATTAAGAGTTAGGATGTGGTGTGACAGTTTCCAGGAATGTGTATTGATATCTTACAATTGTGTATTTCTTGAACTATGAGTGGTATATTTGGTGGTTTTTAGTCTTAACTTTCTTTGAGAGAAAATATATTAGACTACTAATTTCAGAATGATATAATGTGAAGAGCAGGTGGGTATAGAGAGAAATAGGATATTTTAGGTTGACTTTTCATACTACAAAGCTCAACTGGGTTGGGTAAATGGTTAAAGGATTTACACAACAAATACTAACTTTAAAATGTGCATAAATTGAATTGAGAGCCTATACCTGCCCACACTTCTCCATTCTAAATTCTCCAGGTTTTGTCCTTATATTCAGTAAAATGTTCATAAAGCAGAGGGGAAAAGGGCAAAATATCTCTCCTCACAGAATTTCTTTTATTAAAGAACAATTTAATGTCATGTCTTCTGCTTTTGTAGAAGATCAAAACAAAGTGTGATCTCTCTTGGTTTTGTAAAACTATTTAAGGCAGTCTACTAAGTACATCCACATAAATGACATAATCTAATCTTTACTACAGTCCACTGATAAATATCATTATCCTCATTGTTAGAGATGAAACTGATGCTGATAAGAGTTAAATAACTCGACTGTGATTACATAGTCAAAACTAAAAGTAATTCATTTTTTTCCCCAAAACAAAACTAATGTTCTTTTTCCTTAGTCTCATTTAGACAGAAAAAAAACTCATGATGAATTATTGCTTATATTCCAGGAAAATTTTTTCCTCTGGGCATGAAGTTATATTCCTCTTTCTTGTTTTCATAAAATGAAAACTTTGTAATTTAATGTGTTTCCTTTTTGTCTTCATTGCCAGAAAACTCAGAGCTGAATATCTTGTACCAGGTGTTATAATCTTTTTTTTCCTCTTTCGCTTTTGAAACCTCAGAATAACTTTATCTGTTTCCTTCAGGTGGGTTGTAATCTATCTTACTCTAAAATGTCTTCACTTGTACTCAGATTAAGACCTCTTAGGTGTAAATAAAATATAAACCTTAAATAATTAGATATTAAAAAGAGGTAAACAGAAAAGATAAACTGATAGGATCTTACTTTTAGATAACAGTAGCAGGACTTCAAATAAACCATTCATTTTGAAAAGATTTCGAGTATGAGAAATGTGATTTCAGGCCCAATGCAGTGGTTCACACTTGTAATCCCAGCACTCAAAAAGGCCAAGGTGGGAGGAACGCTTGAGGCTAGGTGTTCAAGACCAGCCTGGACAACCTAGCAAGACCCCATCTTCACAAAAAAATCAGAATTTAGCTGGGCATGGTGGTGCACGTCTGTGTTCCCAGCTACTAGGGAAGTTGAAGCAGAGAGATAGCTTGAGCCCAGGAGGTTAAGGCTGCAGTGAATTATAATCACATCACGGCCCTCCAGCTTGAGTGACAGCAAGACTGTCTTTAAAAAAAAAAAAAGAAATGTGACTCCTTAAAATGGCTTCTAGCTTGAGCTTATCACTCGGTAGTCTTCATTAATTGCATTTAGTTTTCATCTGTTTTTATCCATTCATCTTTGCCTTAATGAAACAGGATTTACTGATTACCTTTGGAAATTCTAATTCTGCTTTTCTTTGTGTATATTTTATCCATGTGTCCTTAGAATATAAGCTTTTGAGAGTAAGAAAAGCATCCTTCATCAGCCAAATGCCTAATAGAATACTGAGTTCAGTTGTAAGAAGCCCTTTTCTCATGGCTCTTGGAGCTGTATAAGGGCAGTGGGAAGAACACCATTTAGGAAGCTATTCCAGTATTTCAGTGAGTGATGGTGGTGTCTTGAACTAGATTGGTGATGATGAGGTAAAACAAAAATAGACCGATTTGAAAGCTTTTTAAGAAGCATAATCACAGGGCTTGGTGATTGAGTACATTAGGGACTGATTAAGAGAGGACGAATGAGAATTGATGCCTAGGTTTTTGGCTTGTGTCTTTAGTGGTGCTACGAAGAACCTAGAAGAAAGAATTTGGGGAAGAAAAGTTTAAGAAAATATCTAAGTGGATATATACACTAGAGAGTTGGAAATGTAGTTTCTTGTGACCAAGAAAGAGAATTCATCTGGTGATAGAAATTTGAAAGTCACAACATAAAGATGTTACTTTACATAGAAATAGAGAAAATGAACCAGTGAGACTATATAGAGTGAGAACAGAAGAAGACTTGTGACAGAATCGTGATAACTACCAGCATTTAAGGGAAGGGCATAGGAAAAAGTGTTTACACAAAGAAGAGTGAGGAGTGACCAGCATCAGTGAGGAGCATCAGGAAGAGAGTAGAGTCCCTAAAGCCCAGGGAGAAGCATTCATAACAGAGCCATTGTCCGCAGTGACATGTGCTCTCAAGAGGTCAGGCCAAAGAAAGATTTTTTTTTTTTTTTTTTTTTGAGACGGAGTCTCGCGCTGTCACCCAGGCTGGAGTGCAGTGGCCGGATCTCAGCTCACTGCAAGCTCCGCCTCCCGGGTTCACGCCATTCTCCTGCCTCAGCCTCCCGAGTAGCTGGGACTACAGGCGTCCGCCACCTCGCCCGGCTAGTTTTTTGTATTTTTTTTTTTTTTAGTAGAGACGGGGTTTCACCATGTTAACCAGGATGGTCTCGATCTCCTGACCTCGTGATCCGCCCGTCTCGGCCTCCCAAAGTGCTGGGATTACAGGCTTGAGCCACCGCGCCCGGCCCAAAGAAAGATTTTTTAAAAAGAGTGATTTGGATTTAATAGGACGCTAAAGGGCTGGGCATGGTGGCTCATGCCTGTAATCCCAGCACTTGGGGAGGCTGAGACAGGCAGATCACTTGAGCTCAGGAGTTCAAGACCAGCCTGGCCAACATGGCAATATCCCATCTCTACAAAAGATACATAAATTAGCCAGGCTTGAGGGCATGCACCTGTAGTCCCGGCTACTTGGGAGGCTGAGGTGGGAAGATCTGGGAGAATTGCTTGAGCCCAGGAGGTGGAGGTTGCAGTGAGCCAAGATTGTACCACTGCACTCCAGCCTGGGTGGCAGAGTCAGAGCCCTGTCCAAAAAAAAAAAAAAGAAGAAGATGCTAAAGCAGTTCCAGTGGAGCTGGAGCTAAAAAGCAGATTGCCATGAAAAATAGGCAGTCCTTAGAATATTTGAAGAAGAAAAGATAGGACAATTGAGGAAGGGGCATGAGATCAAGAGCTTTTACTAGGCCAAGCACGGTGGCTCACGCCTGTAATCCCAATACTTTGGGAGACAGAGGTGGGTGGATCCCTTAAGGCCAGGAGTTCGAGACCAACCTGGCCAACATGGTAAAACCCCATCTGTACTAAAAACAAAAAAATTCACCGGGCGTGGTGGCAGAAGCCTGTAGTCCCCGCTACTTGGGAGCCTGCGCCAGGAGAATCACTTGAACCCAGGAGGTGGAGGTTGCAGTGAACTGTGATCACGCCACTATACTCCATCTTGGGTGACAGAGCAAGACTCTGTCTCAAAAAAAAAAAAAAAAAAGAGCTTTTGCCTCTCAAAGCTAGAGATTACCCAATTTAAATAGTGACAGGAAGAAGCAAAATAGAGACATTAAAAGTACAAAAAAGAAAGGGATAATCAGTTGAACAAAAGTGATAGGAAAGGAGGAGATTCATAGCAAAGTCATGGGAATCAGCTTTAGACCACCAGTGTTACCTTTTCCATTTTGAAGAGTAGAAAAAAGAATTATGTGAAAACAGAAGTAAGTTTATAGGTTTAGTGGTATTTACTTATCTATCATTTGAGACTGGGCACGGTGGCTCCTACCTGTACCCAGCACTTAGGAAGGCCAAGACAGGCAGATCGCTTGAGCTCAAGAGTTCAAGACCAGCCTGGGCAACATGGTGAAACTGTCTCTACAAAAAATATGAAAATTAGCCAGGCATAGTGGTACACATCCCAGCTACTTAGGAAGCTGAGGTGAGAGGATTGCTTGGACCTGAGAGGTTGAGGCTTTAGTGAGTGGTGATCGCACCACTACAGTCCAGGGTGGGTAACAGACTAGACCCTATCTAAAAAAACACTAAAAATTAAAAAAATTATCTGTCCTTTGAAGCCCTCGCTAACTCAGGAAAGAAAAATACACCCTTTTCTACCTCATTCCTATAACTTTTTAAATATTTCTGTTAATGTTCATATTACTGTGTGATTATGCATCTGTCTTACCCATTAGATTGACAAATTCCTTTTTGTGTCTTAGCCTTTAGCACAATATTTAGCAGATAATAAATACTCATTCAAATGTTTGTTAAACTAATGGTTCTTCTCAATCTTCAATAATATAAAGCTGTCAAATAGAAAGCTTTAGAAACTGTCATCAAAAAATAAGTGTCACTCTGATACTGATACTATTTTAGCTGAAGAAAGCACAGAAGCTCTCCTGTATCCAAGAGCAGTTTTAGAGATCTATCTGAAAGTAGGCCATAGGAAGTCATATCCGAAAGGTTTGTCTGCAGTAGAGCTACTTCCTAAAACCTTGGAGATGGTAGTTATAGGCACAGCAACCTCTATGGTTATCACACTTATATAGAATAATATATATTTGTAGAATATAAAACATCTGTTTTGGCTGGGCAGGGTAGCTCAGGCCTCTGATCCCATCACTTTGGGAGGCCAAGGTAGGAGGATTACTTGAGTCTAGAAATTTGAGACCAGCCTGGGCAACAAAGCAAGACCCCTAGCATGGTGGCACAAACCTGTAGACCCAGCTACTTGGTTGGCTGTTGTGGGAGGATCCTTTAAGCCCAGGAAGTCAAGGCTGCAGTGAGTCATTATTGCACCACTGCACTCCTGCCTGGGCAACAGAGTGAGACTGTATCAAAGAAAAAAGAAAAATTTGTTTCTGAGACCTGGGATGTCTTCTACCCTCTCATTGCAGTGGTTTTGCCAATAACATCTCTCAGGGCCCACAGTCATTTCAGTTAGTATTTAACCAGAATTAATCAACCACTCCTTACTAAGTACTTAGAATGTGCAAGGCCCCATGCTTACCTGAATGTTACACTAATTCTTATTATCCTGGATAACTTTCTTCTTACAGCACTATATGTCACATAATGAAAAGAAAACAAACCCTGCAGTTAGCCAGGTTTCTTGAAAGTGAAATGACAGTATAATTATCATTCTCTGATGGTATGTTTATGTTCCCGGATTCTAACTCATATGTTCTTTGCGATTTCTCGGAAGATTTCAGGGACATTTCAGCATCCCAAGTGCCCCTTAGGCAATCCACTTCATAAGAAGTTCCAACAAATTACATTTTTCTTTATGTGTGTCACTCTTTTGGTTCATACCTAACTGCTTTGAAATTTTCTTAAGAGTATCTTTTTACATGTTTTTCTTACGTACCTATGTAGTTAAATTTTAGAGTCAGCATGCTTAAAAAAAGGAAAAAAAAACTACTGAGTGGGTAAATTAATTTTTCTTTAATTGAAAATATGCTTCTTTCTCAGATTCATACATACATTTCTTATCATAGTGGTGCTCTTCAAGTTAAATTGTTTTTGATTTGTTGGATATAAATAAGTATTTTAAAGAAAGATAATTATTATAGTGAAAACCAAAAACACACATGTATGATACAAGTCATATTTTCCCTATAAAGTTTTAGAAAGCTTTTTTTCCATGTGAGGATGTGTGAATTCAGGTCTGAGGAAATTTAGGTAATAAAATGTTGCAAAAAATACTGCAAATGTTGAATTTACACACATACTTTATGTATGATAAAGCTAAAGCTATTGTATTGACACTAAGAATATGAATTATGTTATACTGCCCTACTTAGGAACCAGTTACAAATTGCTTTCAAATAAGTGTATCTGGGATTAAGGAATCAGAGAAAGGAAAAGTTTTAAATTAGTCTTCTCTGTTGAAAATTGGCCTTTTGTTTTCTAGTATTCAAGAGGGAATTAGGCTTTTTACCCAAAATACATAATTTTCAGTAAATAATAAGTTTGTTTAATAATGATATATTACCTTGTAGTTTTTTATATTCATT
Source organism: Macaca mulatta (assembly GCF_049350105.2). Lineage (NCBI taxonomy): Eukaryota > Metazoa > Chordata > Mammalia > Primates > Cercopithecidae > Macaca > Macaca mulatta. The sequence continues at coordinate 67,750,555 of NC_133422.1, forward strand.
TATTTTATTTAAGCCTCACAACAACTCAGTCTCACCACCCATTTCACAGAGGCAGCAGCTGAATCACAGTTGTTCATTCTGTAAAATGTTAATTCTCCTCAGTTTTGAGTTGTGTAAAAGACATTTGAATTTCTTTTAGACTGTGCTCTCTGGACCATTATGTTTATATAGACTTGTATAGATCCTAATAGAACTATGTCAAAATTGTTTTGGTTTTTTTAAGTATTTTGATTTCTTCTTTAATCTTTTCATTATCTTCTTTTAAATTATAAATATCTTTGTTGTATACTACAAGTGAAGTTCAGTCTTGTGTGACCCAATATATTAGTAGCTCATCATAAAAATATTTTATCTGTGCATATATACCCTTTTAACATTTTATATCACATTTTCACATCTATTATGTAACATATAGACCTAGCATTTTTTAGGGTTTTTTTTTTTTAAGAATGAAATGTGTATTTTCCCACTGCATTTTAGAAGCTTGTGATATGTTTTCTGTTAAATTATAAGTACATTTCTCGGACCGTTTTTTATCAGTAAGGAACAAATAAATGACTTCTCTTGCTATCATTTCTAACCCTGTGCTTGTATGACTGTCTTAGAATAGTAGCAGCTTATAACAAACCAAACAATTCCGAGACGTAAGGAGACACACACACACAAAAAAACTACAAAACTGTAAAATAAATCTCTGAAAATATTTGGTGGCCAGGAGACAATATTAACAATTATATGAGATAATTATAGTCATAATTCTGTTAGATACCATATTGGCAAAATCTTGCTGTAAACTTAGTCACTGATCCCATATCAAGGAGCTGACACTAAGAGAAGGCTGGAATACAGCATGGAGAAGGTACAGGCACTGGAGTGAGTCATACTCTGAAAATGAGTGCTCTAAGTGGAGGATAGGGTTTAAAGTCTGAAGTTGATGCTGAAAATCAACGAGAATATGAATCAAAACCCATCAGATAATACTGAAATAGTAAAGGCCAGGGTCCAGCACAGTGGCTCACACCTATAATCCCAGCACTTTGAGAGGCTGAGGCAGAAGGATTGCTTGGAGCCCAGGAGTTGTATACTAGCCTGGTCAACATAATGAGACTCCGTCTCTATAAAAAAAATTTTTTTAATAAATAATTAGCCAAATGTGGTAGCTCGTGCCTATAGTCCCAGCTTCATGGGAGGCTGAGGTGGAAGGATCACTTGAGCCCGGGAGTTCAAGGGTGTAGTGAGCTGTGCTTGTACCACTGCACTCCAGCCTGGGCAAGAGTGAGACCCTATCTCAAAAACAAAAAAGAAAAAAAAATTTTAATAAAAAGGTTAAGGCCAGAAACTAGACAGCAACCAGATGACTACTGTTAATAGAAGGGAAAGCAATTGCACTTGGTCACAAAGCCAGGCATCAAGAGAACATGAATGTCAGAAAGCAGAGCAGGCCAAGTAGTGAGAAGTCCAGGGTAATCAGTAATGAGATGCGCAAAAGGGTCTGAGCAAACCAATCAGAACAGAATCAAGGTTCCCACACTCCTGTTTTAAGTCAACAATAGCAGTAGATTTTAATTCAGGAACCTACTTCAGTATGTTAATAATAGCTTCTCTCTGGATCACTGTTGAGAATTACCCTAAGATCATATCCATGATTGTGCAAGAATGTTTCAGGTAATTAGTTATGTCCTGGAAGCTGTAACAGCCCACTTGTCTCTCATTTGCTATCATTCGTGTAAAAGCATGAGCTCTCAATAAGCCTTCAGTCATAGACAGGGTATAGCTCCAAAAATGTTTCTGTCATCTTAAATGTATTAGAATAAGAAGTAGATACCCTGCTCTGCTCTAGTCAGTACTTCTTTCTTTCTTCCGTTCTAGGCCCAAAAATTTTCAATGTAAGGAAAACAGGATGATGAAAGAATTCTTTTCAGTCATAAGAGAGATGAATGAAACTGGGGATGTTTAGAGAAGATAAGACTTAGTGACAGATAAGAAATTCAAAGTAGGCACGTAAAACAGGCAGTAAGAGACTTGTTATACATGTCTCCAAAGTCCACAATTAAACCGCAGGCTAGAAGCTATGAGGAGACACATCCTGTTTTGTTGTTCTACTCCTTTTTTTTTTGAAATGGGAGTGTTTTGGTTTTATAGTTGAGTAAGGAAAACCTAGATTAATAACTAATTTGTCTTCATTTTTAAAGCCTGGGCTAGGTGGCCATAGAGTCAGAGGGGATTTCTTAATTGTATAGAGAGACTGGGTTAAATAACTTGAAGATCTCTTCTAAATCTGAAATTTTGTGTGTCACAGACCTTAATAGAAGGTATCTGCATTATTGTATAATGATAGCTTTGACCCCAGAAAGACCTTATGTAATTTGAATGCTGTTTCACTTCTTAGTAGCTAAATGAACATGGTTAATTTTCTTGAGCCTTCTTTTTATTATTTATTTTTATTTAGAATTTTTTTTTCCTTTTTTTTTTTTTTGAGAAGGGGTCTTGCTGTGTTGCCCAGGCTGGTCTCAAACTCATGGACTCAAGCAATCCACCTGCCTTGGCCTCCCAAAGTGCTGGGATTATAGGCGTGAGCTACCACACCCGGCCTTCTTGAGTTTTTTTGTTTGTTTGTTTGTTTTTTGAGGCAGAGTCTCGCTCTATCGCCAGGCTGGAGCACAGTGGTGCGATCTCAGCTCACTGCAACCTCCACCTCCCGGGTTCATGTGATTCTCCTGCCTCAGCCTCCCAAGTAGCTGAGACTACAGGCACCCGCCACCACGCCTGGCTAATTATTTTTAGTAGAGATGGGGTTTCACCATGTTGGCCAGGATGGTCTCAATCTCTTGACCTCGTGATCCGCCCGCCTCTGCCTCCCGAAGTGCTGGGATTACAGGCGTGAGCCACCATGCCCAGCCCTTCTTGAGTCTTTGAAGCCTCAGTTTCTTCTCTTCAAAATTAAAGTAATATCAAAATTCAAGTAATATCTAATAGTAATATCTACCTCTTAGTATTTGAGGGTGAGTTAAATTATTATAATGTAAGATACTCAGCACAAACCCTGGTACATTGTAGATACTTAGTGAACATTCACTTCTGTCCCCTCTCTTCCTCCCTCCAGACCTAAAATTTGTATATACTTCTTTTGAGGCAAAGAGACAATCCCAGGGTGATGTTACCCTATAAGTGGAAGCAAGTAGTTAGGGAGATGGAGAGGCTGTAGATAACAGCAGTTTGCAGTTGCAGATGTTAATACTCTTCTACAGTTTGCCGTACAAAATCTGTTTTGTCCTTTATTTGGAGTATAGTGGTATTGCATTCAAAGTAACTTTAAAAAAAAATACATTAAATTTGCTTTAATAGTAGTTTAAAATTCTTGTTGAGCACTTAGAGTATAGAATGGATGATTTTGAATTAAAGTTATATTTTCTTTTAAACTATTTTTAATTGTGTGAAATAGGATAATGATATTTTGCTATTTTAAAAAATATTTGTCTGTTAAGAATTCCCACTGAAGTATTTACAAGTGAAATTATCTGAGGCCAGGCACGGTGGTTCACACCTCTAATCCCAGCATTTTGGGAGGCTGAGGCGGGCAGATTGCTTGAGGTCAGGAGTTCAAGACCAACCTGGCCAACATGGTGAAACCCTGTCTCTACTAAAAATACAAAAAGTAACCAGAAGTGGTGGCACACCCTTGTAATCCCAGCTACTCGGGAGGCTGAGGCAGGAGAATCGCTTGAACCCAGGAGGGGAAGGTTGCACTGAGCGGAGATCATGCCACTGCACTCCAGCCTGGGTGACAGAGTGAGTCTCCATCTCAAAAAAAAAAGAAAAAAGAAAAGAAAAAGAAAAATTATCTGAGATCTAGAATATGTGTACGTATATATCGGGGGAAAATCTGGTAAGGAAATAGATAAAACAGTGTTGACAAAACATCATGGTAGTTCCTCAAACAATTAAACATAGAGTTACATATAACCCAGCAGCTCTACACCCAGGTATGTACACAAATGAAATTAAAATGTATCCACACAAAAATTTACACACAAAACTTTTCACTGTTTCAAAATGTGTCAGTGTTTATGAGTGCAACATTATTCATAGTAACCAAAAAGTGGAAATAACCCAAATGTCCTTCAGCTGATGAGTAAACAAAACTTGGTATATCCATGCAGTGGAATATGATTTTGCCATAGAAGGAAGGAAGGATAGATGTTACAACATGGATGAACTTTAAAAACATTATACTAAGTGAAAGAAGCCAGTCACAAAAAAAAACAGACAGTATATGATTCCATTCATGTGAACTGTCTAGAACTGGGAATTCTACAAGGACAAAAAGTAGATTGATTAGTGACAGCTTAGGGCTAGAGTGGTGGGGGCATGGCATGATAGAAGCATATGGTTAAAGCAATCAGAGTTTCTTGGGTTTTGGTTTGTTTTTGTTTTTGTTTTTTTGAGATGATGGAAATGTTTTAAAATTGTGGTAATTGTTGCATGTGTCCGTGAATATACTAAAAACTATTGAATTATACACTTCAAGTGGATTAACCGTGTGGTATGTGAATTATATCTCAGGAACACTATTTTAGAAAAGAAAATATTGACAAAATGTTGATCATTGAAGTTGGGCAGTGGAAACTGGGGACTCAGTATTCTGTCCCCTCCATTTTTGTGTCATTGAAAATTTCCATCATAAAATGCTTTATTAAAAAAATACGCAGCCAAGCACAGTGGCTTATGCCTGTAATCCCAGCACTTTGGGAGGCTGATACAGGTGGATCACTTGGGGTCAAGAGTTCAAAATCAGCCTGGCCAACATGGTGAAACCTCGTGTACACTAAAAATATAAAAATTAGCTGGGCGTGGTGGCACACACCTGTAGTCCCAGCTACTCTGGAGGCTGAGGCAGGAGAATCATTTGAACCCAGGAGACAGAGGTTGCAGTGAGCAGAGATTGCACCACTGCATTCCAGCCTGGGCAACCAAGAAGGCTCCTTCTCAAAAAAAAAAAAAAAAGGGCCAGGCGCAGTAGCTTACACCTGTAATCACAGCACTTTGGGAGGCCGAGGCAGGTGGATCACCTGAGACCAGGAGTTCGAACCAGCCTGGCCAACATGGTGAAACCCTGTCTACTAAAAATACGAAAATTAGCCAGGCGTGGTGGCGTGCACCTGTAGTCCCAGCTACTCGGGAGGCTGAGGCAGGAGAATCGCTTGAACCTGGGAGGCAGAGGTTGCAGTGAGCCAAGATCGTGCCACTACACTCCAGCCTGAGTGACAGAGCGAGACTCCACCTCAAAAAAAAATAAAATAAAATAAAATAAACCCTTTTAAATGAAGTTTAAAGCTGGGCACAGTGGCTCACACCTGTAATACCAGCACTTTGGAAGGCCAGGGTGGGTGGATCACCCAAGGTCAAGAGTTTGAGACCAGCCTGGCCAACATGGTAAAACCCCATCTGTACTGAAAACACAAAAATTAGCCGGGTGTGGTGGCACATGCCTGTAATCCCAGCTACTCAGGAGACTGAGGCAGGAGAATCGTTTGAACCTGGGAGATGGAGGTTGCAGTGAGCCAAGATCATGCCACTGCACTTCAGCCTGAGCAACAGAGCAAGACTCCGTCTCAAATAAATAAATAAATAAATAAATATATAATATCCAAAATATATATGTATTTGGTTTAAAACAAGGCTGGTTTTACCTTGTGTTATATGACTTACTAGTCACGATGCATTTTTATTCCTATATGAAAGCATTTCCATTTAACCTCCAGTGGAGCACACAGTTTGCATTATGCTTGTCAAAGTTATTTTCATCCAGAAATGCTATCTATGTGTCCCCTTGCCTACATCTTTGCAGAGTTTACAACTTTCAGCAATTTATTGGCATCAACTATGCAGTACTGTTAAGCAGCTGCTGTACAGCTAAGCTGTTTGAATATGCTACCACTTATGCAAATAGTTAAATATCCAAGATACATGCTTTTGGATTCAAAAGAACAGTGTATCTCTCTCATAGAGATTGTTTATGCAATCATCATCATCATAATCTGGAAATTTCACAAGAACATTCTTGCCCTTAACTCTTCAGTTTGAAAAGTAATTATTACACTGCAACATAGTTTTTGATATTTAGTTTTCTTTTAGTTTTATTTCAAGTTTCAATTGTATAATCAGATGCAGTTCTTCATTTGTTAATGTTAATGAATAGTTCGTTCATTCATATAGTAATAGTAACTTTATTATGTATTTGATATACTAGAATTACAACATGTACTGTTAATTTTCTGAAAGTTAGTATAAAAGCATATCAGATTTTATCAGACTACATTATAGAATAGTATTGAAATGTTTCAGCTGGCCAGATTTGGTAGCTCACGCCTGTAATCCCAGCACTTTGGGAGGCTGAGGCAGGTGGATTACTTGAGTCCAGGAATTCAAGACCAGCCTGGGCGACGACCCCCATCTCAATTTTTTTTTCTTTTCTTTGAGATGGAGTCTCACTCTGTCACCCAGGATGGAGTGCAGTGGCACGATCTCGGCTCACTGCAACCTCTGCCTCCCGGGTTCACGCCATTCTCCTGCCTCAGCCTCCCGAATAGCTGGGACTACAGGTGCCCGCCATCTCGCCAGGCTGATTTTTTATATTTTTAGTAGAGAGGGGGTTTCACCATGTTAGCCAGGATGGTCTCGATTTCCTGACCTCGTGATCCACCCGCCTCAGCCTCCCAAAGTGCTGGGATTACAGGCGTCAGCCACCGCGTCCAGCCCCCCATCTCAATTTTTTTAAAACTGTCTCAGCTGGGCACAATGGCTCACACTTTTAATCCCAGAGCTTTAGTAAGGCCTAGATGGGAAAATAGCTTAAGCTCGGGAGTTCGAGGCTGCAGTGAGCTACAATCGCACCACTGCAGTCCAGCCTGGGCACCAGAGTGAGACCCTCTCTCAATCAATCAATCAATGTCTTAAACAAGTGGTAAAAGGAAAAAGAGGATTGAGGCAAGGCACTTTTACAGTTTTTGAATTTTACAATGAACAAGTAATATTTCTATAAATTTAAAACAGAATTTTAAAAATATTTTGAAGATAACTTTCTAAATTAATGAAGCACCTGCCAGGCATAGGCTAGAATTGCCAGAATGAAACAAGGCTCTAGATTAGAACACTGCATTTTGTCATTTTGAGAAGGGAGCTTACTTTCTGCCTGAGAACCTTTGGGTAAATCCTGCTACACAAATGATCGCATCCATGTACACAGAGATTGTACTCAACAGTGTCATTAAGATGAATAGCCCCACTTTGGGAGGCCGAGGCAGGCAGATGACTTGAAATCACAAGTTTGAGACCAGCCTACGCAACATGGTGAAACCCCATCTCCACAAAAATAAAAAATAAATTAGCCAGGCATGGTGGCGCATGCCTGTAGTTCCAGCTGCTAAGGAGGCTGAGATGGGAGGATTGCTTGAGACTGGGAGGCAGAGGTTGCAGTAAGCCGAAATCGCACCATTGCACTCCAGCCTGGGTGATAGAGCCAGACTTTGTCTCAGGAAAAAAAAAAAGCCATACAGCAGAGAGAAAGCATGTGACCTGGTCCTTTATTCATAAATGGGATCACACAACCAAAAACTATCAGAAACTGGAGAAAAAGCATAGAAGGGAAAAAATAGCAATAAACAGATAAACTGCCCCCCTTTCCCAGAGGGAAAAACAAATTCTGGATCAGAAAAGAACTTCCAAATTATTATTATTAATTTATTCAGAAATATTTGGAAAAGTAGTATTTCCGTAATATAAAAATCAGTGGGCCAGATACAGTGGCTCACACCTGTAATCCCCACATTTTGAGAGGCCAAGGCAAGTGGATTGCTTGAGTTCAGCCTGGGCAAAATGGCAAAACCCCGTTTCTACAAAAAAAAAAATACAAAAATAATTAGCCGGTCATGGTTGGTGCATGCCTGTAGTCCCAGCTACTCAGGAGGCTAAAGTGGGAGGATCACTTGAGCCCAGGAGTCAGAGGTTGCTGTGAGCCAAGATTGTGCCACTGCACTCCAGCCTGGGCAACAGAGCAAAACCTGTCTCCAAAAAATAAAAATAAAAAAAGTTGGTGATATTTTGAAAAATCATGAAAATCCAAATCATGAAATAAAGTATAAGTAAAAATGCCAATAGAGGGATATAGGAAAAGTTAAGAAACCCTCCAAAAACTTAGAAAAGCGTAAAAAGATGGAAAGCCAAGGGACATAGAAGATTCTCGCAAGAAAGAAATTACCTACAAGGAAATAAAGAATCAGTATGGCATCAGAGTTTTCAGAAATTTGATTTTAGAAGACAGAGCAGTAATACCATGAAAGTACAACACTTCTTTTACAGCACCAGCGCCCTCTCAGAACATTAATAAATTGTATGCCATCAAATAACAAACAGAATGAGGGAGGAAGGAGTTCAAGACTAGCCTGGGTAACAAAGTCTCTACAGAAAGTTAAAAAGTTAGCTGGGGACAGTGGCAGGTGCCTGTGGTGCCAGCGGCTCAGAAGGCTGAAGCAGTAGGATCCCTTGAGCCCTGGAGTGAAGGCACTGCAGTGAGCCATATTTGTGCCTGAGCAACAGAGCAAGACCCTGTCTCAACAAAAAGAAAGAAAGGGAGGTAGAAGCCGGAGGCGGAGAAGGGAGAGAAAGAGAGGGAAGTGCAAGAAATGATGGAACTTGCCAAAGTGTACAATAAAAAGAAATTTCAGTCTTAAAAGCAGTCAGTACAGAATTGATCTCAGCAAACAACACGATTAAGAGGCTAGATAATATTAGGTAATAAGGAAAAAGGCATACATTGTTTCTATCAATGAGAAAACAAAAGGGCAGAAACTCTGAAAAGAGGAGAAAAAAAAAGTTGAAGTACAAATAGGAACCTAAATCAATGGCATGACTTTTGAGCAGTAAAGTATAAGAAAAAGAATCCAGTCGAACTTAGTACTTAAAACATTCTGCTTTGAGCATCACAGTTTCCTTTTCTGTAGTCACATTCTCTGCAGTAAGCAATATTTACAAATAATGAGACGATGCTACAAATAAACCCACAGACCAATCAGAAAAATGATAATTATAGAAGAGGAAAGTAGAATCAAAAGGTAGGGGAATGAGACGCCAAACTCAAATGCAAACAGTGAGAGCGGAATCTGAAATAGGAGATGAAGCCAATGCCCAGAAGCCAGACACAGGATAAGAACCAAACCAAGTTAGAAGCAAAGCAGAGAGCTTCAAACTGATTTCATCTTACCAAAGGATTTCTCTTCATAGTAACAGAAATATTTTCTAATTATTGCTCATTATGTTTGTTTATTTCCTGTTTGCTTTGTCAGTTTGTGAATTGGGATCTCATGAATAATGATCATTTCATTGTTAATAGTAACATCAATTAGGATAGGACAATTTACGTCAAAAAAGGTCAGTGTAAGACATATTCAAATATTTTCATGGCTATGAACACTTAATATAATAAAGAAGTTCTTGCGGCCAGGTGCGGTGGCCCACACCTATAATCCCAGCATTTTGGGAGGCCAAGGTGGGTGGATCATGAGGTCAGGAGTTCAAGACCAGCCTGGCCAAGATGGTGAAACCCCATCTCTACTAAAAATACAAAAAATTAGCCGGGCGTGGTAGTGGGCACCTGTAATCCCAGCTACTCGGGAGACTGAAGCAGAGAATTGCTTAAACCCGGGAGGCAGAGGTTGCAGTGAGCCGAGATCACACCACTGCACTCCAACCTGGGCGACAGAACGAGACTCCATCTCAAAAAAAAAAAAAAAGTTCTTTCTAATTTTTCCCTTTAGCATGATCCCACGCCTATCTCCAGTAATATAGCCAGAAAAATGCCTCAGTCATTAAAGAGTAAAACACTAAAATAGTGTGGCATGGGTGCATAAATAGACAGACCGTGGAAACAGAGTTTTAAAGTCCATGAATAAATAATATACTTATGGCAGTTTAGTACCTTATTTGGCATTCAGTACCTGATGTTGTTATAGGAGAGCCATCTTGAGGGGACAGTTGTTGGATTCATATGTTTCACCATAAGCCAGGATAAACTTTAAACAGATCAAAGATCTATATGTTTGAGAAAGAAAAGAGGTCGGGTGCAGTGGCTCATGCCTGTAATCCCAGCACTTTGGGAGGCCGAGGCGGGTGGATCATGAGGTCAGGCGTTCAAGACCAGCCTGGCCAAGATGGTGAAACCCCGTCTCTATTAAAAAGACAAAAATTAGCCGGGCAGGGTGATAGGCACTTGTAATCCCAGCTACTCTGGAGGCTGAGGCAGAGAGTTGCTTGAACCCGGGAAGCAGAGGTTGCAGTGAGCTGAGATCTTGCCACTGCACTCCAGCCTGGGCAACAGATTGAGACTCCATCTCAAGAAAAAGAAAAGAAAAGAAAAACCATAAAAGTAACTTAAGAAAATATAGGAAGAAAACGTGGAGAAGACCATAGAAGAAAAGATTGACATATTCTGCTACATCACAATCAAATGTTCTTCATAACAAAAAAAGGGGAAGGGAGTCATAAACAAAGTCAAGTAAGAGATAAACTGGAAAAATTGACACTCATATTAAAGACAAAGGGCTAATTTCCCTAACATATAAAGAGCTCCTTGAAAGGTATAAGAAAATGACTCCTGTAATCCCAGCACTTTGGGAGGCCAAGGCGGGCGGATCACAAGGTCAGGAGATCGAGACCACGGTGAAACCCCGTCTCTACTAAAAATACAAAAAATTAGCCGGGCACGGTGATGGGCGCCTGTAGTCCCAGCTACTCAGGAGGCTGAGGCAGGAGAATGGCATGAACCCTGGAGGCGGAGCTTGCAGTGAGCCGAGATCGCGCCACTGCACTCTAGCCTGGGCGACAGAGTGAGACTCCGTCTCAAAAAAAAAAAAAAAGAAAAAGAAAATGACCACTCAGTAGAAAAATGGGCCAAAGTGATCAACTGGAAAAAAAAAAAAAACTGCTTAACTTCACTGTAGAAGGAATGCAAAATAAACATACCCAAACAGTTACCAGACTGGCAAAAATCCTAAAAGGTAACAGAAGCTTACATTTTATCAATTATAAAACTAAAGCTCATTGAATTAAATTAGGCAGCCTAAGTTTAACCAATAATAGTGTCAAGAATAGATGTGTCATTTGCTAATAGCTTCGTACTAAAATAGTACCACTACATGTGCTTGGCCAGGTGCAGTGGCTCATGTCTATAATCCCAGCACTTTGGGAGGCCAAGGCTGGAGAATCACTTGAGGCCAGGAGTGAGAGACCAGCCTGAACAACATAGTAAGACCTCATCTCTACCAAAAATTTAAAAATTAGCTGGTTGTGGTGGCATGTGCCTGTAGTCCTAGCTACTCTGGAGGCTGAAGCAGTACGATAGCTTGAATGAACTGTAATCACACCATAACACTCTAGCATGGACATCAGAGCAAGACCCTGTCTCTAAAAAAAAAAGAAATTAAAGTGGAATTTTCTTTGTTCAAATTTACCATAGATATAAATTGGATCATTATGTAAGCCAAACATAATAAAATTGAAAATGTGTTCTAAATGTTATTTTGGTACCCACTCTAGCTGTGTTATCCTAATAAGAATTTTACAGAATTTTGCTGCTTTTAAAGTGTTCTCTGCCTGGATTTCAGAAACTGCTAATATTTTTTGTATAGTCACTTTAATAAAAGTGGTACTGTGACAACACCCCAAACCGGGGTGATCTTAGGTAAAGCAAAGATGTGAATTTCCCTTCTAATCTCCTAACCAACATCAGGGATGGTTTGTTTACTGTAACTGCTTCTATACCAACAACAGAGGGAAGCCAAAGAGAAACAGAATTATGGCCTCCTCTAGGACACTTGGGGGCCAAAACCCTCTGCTTACCACACTCTGGATTCCTTCCTTTTCTCACTCCTCACCTGGCCCTTCCTCCCTGCCTCCCCCAACAAGTATGAGAGACTAAACTCCCCTTTACCTTATTTATCTGTAGAATACTGCTAGATTGTTTTGGAGGGGATTTTTGCTGTTATTTTATCTTCATGCCAAAGATACAAAAGTTATGGCTAATAAAGAGATGTTCTTTCAGATAGAAAGTTTTTCTTTTCATAGGCTTTCCCTTCTACTTATCTTGGTAAGTAGAATAGGAGCTGAAATCTACCATAACACCATACCCATCTGACATCAAATCAATAATTATATACTTCACCGTAGAGGAGCATATAAATGAAACAACATAATCTAGAAAGCAAAAAGAGCCCCCAAATGGCCCAAATAATCATATATCAGATTGGCAATGTCTGCAGGTATAGGCATTCTCATGTACATTGGCCAAGCCAGGCCCACTACTACAGAAGGGAGAAAGGATTCTGGCACCGTTTCTTCTGACACCTGTCGTGGCCCTAAAATCTATTAAGGTTATATGGCTTAAACTCAGCAACACTGCTTTAAGATACCCACTCAAGTTAGATGGTTCTAAATAGAACTAATGACAGCCAGAGGAGAAAAGCCTGTAGGAACTTGCTCCAACACAGAGCTGGTGTCTATAAACAGATTAGTAGAAGAGAGCAGAACATGGTTCTATCACCATAACTCTTGTGTTTTGACATGAAGATACAATAAAATAAGAGGAAAAAATTACCTGTTACATAGCCTACCACTGTTCTGTTCTGATAAATAAAGATAAAGGAGAGTTTAGCCTGCCATCTCTCCATTTACTTGTATATGATGTATCAATTTAGTAATTAATCATAAATACCCACTAACTAGTGTTATATACTAAAGATTTGTCTATGGATATGAAAGATAGATACACTTGGGAGAAAGAACGGGTGAAAATTTTGATCTCTTCAGAAAGTTCATCACAATTAATGCTTAGTTCAAAGGGCAGCTGCAACCAACCCCACTTATCATTTGTAAAAGGATAAGGGATAATACAACTAAAGAAATCCTGAATCTGTATTAAACTTAGTGTTCAACTGCTGACTAGTAGCCAAGATTGGATTCTTTTTCTCTACCATCTTTATATAAGACTTCAAAGGAAATGGGACAGTTTAAAAGAAAGAAGAGAACAAGTTAAATGCTTAAATGATCTACTCAGTAAATATATATAGAACATCTACAGTGGAAGGTAACTATGGCAGTGGTTCCCAAATTTGTCTATTAGAATCACTTGAGATCTTCAAAAATTCCAAAATACAAAAAAATTAGCCGGGCGTGTTGGCGTGCGCCTGTAGTCCCAGCTGTTCAGGCACTGAGGCAGGAGGATGGCTTGAGCCCGGGAGGTAGAGGCTGCAGTGAGCTGAGACCATGCCACTGCAGTCCAGCCTAGGTGACAGTGAGATCCTATCTTAAAAAAAAAAAAAAAAAATCCAAAGCCCAGGCCACACTCCGCAGCAGTTATCTCACCACCTCTGGGGTTGGGACACAGTCATCACTGGCAATATTTGAAGCTCCACAGGTGATTCCAGTGTGCAGAAAAACATGGAAACCACTGGACTATAGAATGTTGTAATTGTCAGTTATCATATTAAATGAGTATTAATTATTATAAGATTCATGTGCATGATCGTAATTACTATTTTATTTTCACAATTTATGTGTGTAGTATAATTATTTCTTCTACTTAAAAGTATTTTAATATTATTATTAGTCTGCTTGCTAAAAATCACACTTGCTACTTTCTTCTGTTTTCATATATCAACAGGAATTGGCAGCAATGAAACAGATTCTCGTTACGATGCATAGTAAACATTCTGAGAACAGCTTACTTCTCACTAAAACAGTATCAAAAAATGTGACAGAAAATCAGAAATCAAAGACTTTGAATGTGCCTAAAGAGCATGAAGACAATATATTTACACCTAAACCAACACTCTTTGTAAGTACAATTTTTAAAACTCATAATTTTAATATTCCTGATTCTTACTAAATGTATTTTACTTAATTTTTTCCTTTCACATTTATGAAGTGAATAGATTCCACAAATATGTTTTATGAAAAGGCCTTGAAGGATTTGCATTAATCCATTTTCTGAATGTGTATATTACCTATCTTATAGATGATAGTATATTTTGCTCTAATTCCTCATAAAGTGTGAAATCAATTAACTGAAATGCATTGTTAGCTAAAAATGTATGTGCACAGAAATTAAAGAAAAAGAAATAAGAAAAAATTGGATTAAAAGCAGGTAAAATACCATAAATATGTACAGTTATGTGCCAATTTTTAAAAATAGAGAAAATAAATTAGGAAATATTGAAAACTATATATTTTAACAAATAATAAGAATCAAGATTAAAAGGCAAGAGAATTAAAATAGGAGTAACATTATTAAATATTCCGTTTTACTTCAAATGATTTCTCAATCATGCTTTCATTTCTGAGGAGAAACATGATTTATATCTGCTAAACATGGAGACTCAAAACCAGAAAGATTTTCTCTGTGATATTTTGATTCAGTGAGTCCCCAGAATCTTCATTTTTTTTAACTCCCGAGATGAGTATAATAATCAGTCAAATATGAGAACTTCTGATCTCAGTCATTTTATTATACGTGCAGATAATGCTACTCAAGATTAATAGGATGAAAGAGTTTTTTAGTGATTATATAATTCAACCTCCCCTTTTTAAAAAATGAAAGTTACAGTTTAGATCAAATAAGGGACAATTGGGCAGGCGTGGTGGCTCACACCTCTAATCCCAGCACTTTGGGAAGTCGAAGTGGGAGGATCACCTGAGGTCAGGAGTTCAAGACCAGGCTGGCCAACATAGTGAAACCCTGTCTCTACTAAAAATACAAAAAGTACCTGGGTGTAGTAGCACATACCTGTAGTCCCAGCTACTTGGAAGACTGAGGCAGGAGAATCGTAGGTGCGGTGGCACCACTGCACTCCCCGCCTGGGCAACAGAGTAAAACTCCACCTCAAAAAATAAAATAAAATAGGGACAATTATTTAAGGATACGTGTGGCAGTAATGAAGACTAAGCTGACAGGCGGGAGAAAACAGGATGGTTCAGTTAACTAGCCTGGACACAAGGCGGCTGAGTCCATGCATCTTTTCCTCTGGAGTACATCAGCTTCTCTTTGTTTCTCCCCTAGTTTCTGCTTACTCATATTTTCCACTTCCTCATTAACTTGCTCACAGCCCTTTGTCTTGAAATAGGTTTCTGTACATCCTTTCTGCATCTACTCTCTTATAATGTAGTTCTCCCTGTATTTTCCAAGGCTAAAAATCTAATTGCCATAGCTCATTCTTGTTGGGTGATACCCCTTTTTGGCAAGACTTCCTAAGGTTATTACCCAGCCTACAGAATGGCTGCCCTTAATGGTGAGCAGGAGTCACACAGTTCCAAATACAGCTGCTGAGGACTGTTTATTAAGGGCTATGGCTAGGCAAGTTTTGCTCAGAAAGTGGGCAGAGATTATGGCAGACACTATGCTGTATCTATTATAATCTATAGGAAGAAAGCAGATTGAATACATACACATTAATAGGAAATAGGGTCAGATGAAAACCACAAGATACAGCTGAATACTTAAAGCCTGTCAGCACTCTCTGATCTGCCTTTCTGATCCTACTCTGCTCCAGGCAGTGGCACTATTCCTTCTGACCCTGACCTTCTACATTTCTGGCTTTAGCTTAGTAACCTGATTGTGATTTCCTGGAATACCAGCTATAATCAGTACATGAGTAACAATAAGATTTCCCCAGTACCTCCAGATAAGGTTATAGAGTGGTGATAAAATTAAGAAGATTCAATATTAGTTGGGTAGTTCTTCCTTCCTTATTTTTGCTTATCTGGATTTTTTATTTTATTCTACAATAAAATTCTTTTTAAATAATAATTAGGGAAATTTTTTTCAAAAGAGGTACAAGCTCAGCTATGTCCTAATGAAAACTAAGAGGTAATGCTATAAACAAGTCAAATCAAGACTATAAGCTAATGCAGACTTAGTAATGTGAACTGACTAGGTAACCTGGGGCAAATCATTACATGTTCCAAGTGTGTTCTTATCTATAAAATTAAGTGAGAGGTTATAATGAAAAGAGTTCTGGACTCCTTTTATTCTAGCATGCTATGATTCTCTTCAGGCATCATTTGTAGTTATTCTTTTGAATATTTTCAATTTTCCTTAAGAATACTTTTTTATATTTTCTCTGAACTTATTGATAAGGAATTTACCATGCCAATATTTGAAGTAAGAGCTAATCATTTTATAATCTCATGGTTTTATACCTAAAATGAAAACATTTCTAAATCCAGATCCTTTGGCTGAAAGTATTTACTGTAGGTATTTCCCCCTGATATTAAATTCAGTGATGGATGGGTGGATGGATGAGCGTTTCCATATGCATTGGCAGTATGAGGCGAGCCACACAAAACTACCATTAACTGGGCAATGGAGTGGGAACAGTGCTATTATGTAGAGGAGGAGAAATAAGAGCCTGACTTTTTTTTTTTTTTTTTTTTTTTGACACTTAGGTCTTCCTCTGAAGATTTTGTTTGTTTGTTTTTGAGATGGAGTCTGTCACTCTGTTGCCCAGGCTGAAGTGCAGTGGCGCAATCTCAGCTTACTGCAACCTCCACCTCCCAGGTTCAAGCGATTCTCCTGCCTCAGCCTCCTGCAGGTTACAGGCGTGTGCCACCACGCCAGGCTGATTTTTGTGTTTTTAGTAGAGGCAAGATTTCACCATGTTGGTCAGGCTGGTCTTGAACTCCTGACCTCATGATCTGCTGACATCAGCCTCCCAAAGTGTTGGGATTACAGGTATGAGCCACCACACCTGACAAGACATTTTTTTAATGTGCTTTTTTGTATGTATACAAATGTTTTACAGTGTACATGTGATATTTATATATGAAGGCAACCTCAAAAGTTCCTTTTTTAGAAGAACTCTGGCCTTTGAAATGACACATGTGGCAGAATTGTTGTTCAGGCACTTAGTGTACCAACAAAAACTAATTGAACCACAGAATGTAAGTACCTTAAGGACAGAAACTGTATTCCTTTTGTTTTGCATAGCAGCTGAACAAAGCAGATACTCAATAAATATTTGCTGAGGAGAATAAAAAGCAGTTATTTGTCTCCCCAGTTTAGTTATGTTCTTAGCTGTTAAAACTCTAAACTGGGTGTGGAACTTTAATGTTAAAGTGAACTACAGGGAGAATGAAAGCTTCGCCTCCAATGACTCTAGTTAGTGCTACTTCTGCCACAGGCAGCTTCAGTCTTCTTTATTCAGAAACACCCAGTTCATTCCCACTCATCACCTACTTTCTCTCTTAAGGTAGCTTTTTGCTGTGCTATCCCTTTTTTCCCAGCCTCACTTATCTCTTTCTTAGAAAAACCTAGAGCTATTCTAATCTGATTTAGAACAACTTTCCTCCTTCCTTCCTGAGCAGTATGGGACTCTTTTGCTGCTTTTCTGCTGCCATCCCATTCGGAAAATAGAATTTATATTCAGGATTCACATCGTGGTCATTATTTTCTCAAAACCTTATTTAAAATACAGATACTAGCAACTCTGCTTTTAGTCTTTTCACCAAGTAGATTGTAAGCGTTAAAACAAAAAAAGAGCTTGAGAGCATTGGCTCACACCTGTAATCCCAGCACTTTGAGAGGCTGAGGCAGACAGATCAGCTGACGTCAGGAGTTCGAGACCAGCCTGGCCAACATACTGAAACCCCGTCTCTACTAAAAATACCAAAATTATCGAGGCGGGCGGATCACAAGTTCAGGAGATCAAGACCACGGTGAAACCCCGTCTCTACTAAAAATACAAAAAATTAGCCAGGCGCGGTGGCGGGCGTCTGTAGTCCCAGCTACTCAGGAGGCTGAGGCAGGAGAATGGTGTGAACCCGGGAGGCGGAGCTTGCAGTGAGCCAAGATCGCGCCACTGCACTCCAGCCTGGGCGACAGAGCGAGACTCCGTCTCAAAAAAAAAAAAAAAAACCAAAATTATCCAGGTGTGGTGGTGCATGCCTGTAGTCCCAGCTACCTGGGAGGCTGAGACAGGAGAATCGTTTGGACCTGGGAGGTGGAGGTTGCAGTGAGCCGAGATCATTCCTCCACACTCCAGCTTGGATGACAGAGCAAGACTCTGTCTTAAACAAACAAACAAAAAAAGCCTTAGACTCTAAGTAGGGTAGCAAACAGTACGACTCTGCAGCTCCAGTGTATAGTGTGTGAAGTGTCTGATTTCTGGTGAGTTTATGATGTAGTTCAGGCCTTGATTTGTATTTATCTCGTTGGCTAGCATATGTTGGATAGACAGATTAAGTTTATATAATTGATATATAAGTGGTTATATGAACGACATGATTCCATAGAAGTGGTTTGGAAAGCTACATGTCATCTGGAAAGAAAATTTTTTTTTTTTGAGACGGACTCTCACGCTGTCGCCCAAGCTAGAGGGCAGTGGCACAGTCTTGGCTCACTGCAACCTCTGCCTCCTGGGTTCAAGTAGTTCTCCTGCCTCAGCCTCCTGAGTAGTTGGGATTACAGGAACATGCCACCATGCCCGCTAATTTTTTTTTTTTTTTTTTTTTGTAGAGATGGGGTTTTACCATGTTGGCCAGGCTGGTCTCCAAACTCCTGACCTCAGATGATCCACCCACCTCAGCCTCCCAAACTGCTGGATTACAGATGTGAGCCACCACACCCTGCCTGGAAGGAAAATTAGTGTAGTCAATTCAAGAAGTGTTTACTGACTTGACTATATGCAAGAGCCTGTGATGATGATTAAGATAGCATCAGCATACAGGATCAAACTTATTAAACAATAACATAAGGCAAAATCAGTTAGCCTACTTTTTTTGTTTTGTTTTTGGGACAGGGTCTTGCTGTGTCACCCAGGCTGGAGTGCAGTGGCATGAACACGGCTAACTGCAGCCTCAACCTCCCAGGCTCAAGTGATCCTCCCAACTCAGCCTCCCAAATAGCTGAGACCACATGTGCACACCACCACACCAAGCTAAATTTTTTTATTTTTTGTAGAGACAGGATCTCACTGCATTGCTCAGGCTGGTCTTGAACTCCTGGGCTCAAGCAATCCTCCCATCATAGCTATAATCTCAAAGTGCTGGGATTATAGCCATGAGCCACTGCACCTGACCTGGGTATCCTACTTTAACGGAAATACAGATTGCTATGAAAATTCAAAGAAAGAATAGACACTGTGGTTTTGGAGGACTCTAGGTTGCCCTGTCAGAAAGGAAGTATTTGAGCTTGGCTTAAAAGAATGCATGGATTTTGACAAGTGAAGATCAGCGTTATTTAGAAATTCCAAGAGCAAAGAAAATATTTTATTGGCCAGGCATGGTGGCTTACGCCTGTAATCCCAACACTTTGGGAGGCGGAGGTGGGCTGCTCACCTGAGGTCAGGAGTTCAAGACCATCCTGGCCAACGTGGTGAAACCCCATCTCTACTAAAAATACAAAAATTAGCCAGGTGTGGTGGCAGGCACGCGTAATCCCAGCTACTCAGGAGGCTGAGACAGGTGAATCGCTTGAACCCAGGAGGCGGAGGTTGCAGTGAGCTGATATTGTGCCACTGCACTCCAGCCTGGGTGACAGAATGAGATTCTGTCTCAAAAAAAAAAAGAAAAAGAAAAAGAAAAGAAAATATGGTCTTCACAAAATATTTTCTAACTTGTGCTCCTTTTTAGTTGTTGAAGAATAGGATGTCTAATATGTCTTTTCTATATCTAGACTTTATTCCTTTCTGACTATATTCTTACGTCTGACTTTAGCCAACTCACTATCTATTCATCCTTTCCCTTAGTACAAAGGGAAATAAAAGTAGATAGGTTATACCTAGTCACATTAATAGAGACAGAAAGTAGAATGGTGGTTGCCAGGAGCTAGGGGGTATGGGAATTTATTGTTTAACAAGTAGAGAGTTTCAGTCAAGCAAGATGAAAAGAGTTCTATGGATGGATAGTAGTGATCGTTGCATCATAATGTGAATGTATGTAATACCACTGATCTGTACATTTAAAAATCGTTGGCTGGGCATGGTGGCTCACACCTGTAATCCCAGCACTTTGGGAGGCCGAGGTGGGTGGATCAGGAGTTCGAGACCAGCCTGACCAACATGGAGAAACCCCGTCTCTACTAAAAGTACAAAAATTAGCCAGGCATGGTAGCGCATGCCTGTAATCCCAGCTACTCGGGAGGCTGAGGCAGGAGAATCGCTTGAACCCAGGAGGGGGAGGTTGCAATGAGCCGATACCGCACCACTGCACTCCAACCTGGGCAACAAGAGTGAAACTCCATCTCAAAGAAAAATAAAAATAAATAAAAATAGTTAAAGTAATAAATGTTATGTTGTATGTATTTTACCAGAATCTCGTTTTAAAGCCTGGGCAAAAACTTTTGTGAGACCCTGCCTCTACAAAAAAAAAAAAAATGTTTTTTAAATTAGCCAGGCATGGTGGTATGTGCCTGTGGTGCTAAGCTACTTGGGAGTCTGAGGCAGGAGGATCACATGAGCCCAGTGAGCCATGTTCACGCCACTGCCCTCAGGCCTGGGTGACAGAGCAAGACCCTGTCTCAAAATAAAATATATAAAATGATGAAATATAATATAAAATAAAAAATAAACTGAAAATTTTAATTTAAAAGTTGTAAGTAGATAAGTTATAAAAATAGTTTTTCTCATTTGTTCATGAGGGAAAGTTTATAATTTTATCAAAAATGGAATGTAGCAGTTATTTATAAGATAGTAATATAATGAGTATAATTGGTTGTATTTTTTTTTTTTTTTTTTTTTGAGACGGAGTCTTGCTCTGTAGCCCGGGCTGGAGTGCAGTGGCCGGATCTCAGCTCACTGCAAGCTCCACCTCCCGGGTTTAGGCCATTCTCCTGCCTCAGCCTCCGGAGTAGCTGGGACTACAGGCGCCCGCCACCTCGCCCGGCTAGTTTTTTGTATTTTTAGTAGAGACGGGGTTTCACGGTGTTAGCCAGGATGGTCTCGATCTCCTGACCTCGTGATCCGCCCGTCTCGGCCTCCCAAAGTGCTGGGATTACAGGCTTGAGCCACCGCGCCCGGCCTAATTGGTTGTATTTAGACAAGTGACAAGGATGCCACACTAGGGTAGCGTCATCACAGAGTCATGTCCTAACACTGTGCCTCCCAACATTTCTTATAACACATGTGGAAAATTAGAATAGAATATTTATATGACACAACAGGATAGCTGAACTTTGCTGGTAGACTGAAGGAACTCCAGCCACCCCAGACACTGAGGGCTGAGAAGATCAGAAGCGCCGCATACCTGTAACACTTCTGTGTCATAGTTGTGTTTGGAAGCTCTGGTCTCACTGTTTTTTTCTTTTGAGATGGAGTCTTGCTCTGTCACCCAGGCTGGAGTGCAGTGGTACAAACTCAGCTCACTACAACCTCCACCTCCTGGGTTCAAGCTATTCTCCCACCTCGGCCTCCTGAGTAGCTGGGATTACAGGGACACGCCACCATGCCCAGCTAATTTTTGTATATTTAATTAAGGCGAGGTTTCACCATATTGGCCATGCTGGTCTCAAACTCCTGACCTCAAGTGATCTGCCCACCTAGGCCTCCCAAAGTGCTGGGATTACAGGGATGAGCCATTGGGCCTGGCCCGGTCTCACTCTTTTATGTTTAATGTAGACTCATCTCACCAAAGTATGACCAGACCTCAAAATATCTAGCTGTTTACATGTACATTTTTAAATATTCATTTTTTAATTTCTAGTGTCAGGAACACTAATTGTAACCTCTTCCTGATGTTATTTAATTTAGCTGGTAAGCTAAACTAAAAGTCAGGAATTTTTTGGTGAACATGGAATGAAGCTGACTGATCTCAGACAGCTTCACATCTTGTTAGTGGTAAAGCCACATCAACTGTCTTAAACTCACTTAAGTTGGGCCCTGCCTGTGAGGACTTCTCAATATTTATTTATTTGATTTCCAGTTTAGAACTTTTTTGGAAAATGAATTATATCTACCAGACATAGACTTTTTTTCCTTAGAGAAGTAGTACTGGTTAAACACTAATAGATTGTTAATTGCTAGCTCTTTTTTTAGATTACAGGAGTTATTCACCAGGCTTATTATGTCTGCATTTGTCAGTCATCATTGTTTCTAATTTTAACAAACTTTCTCAATGGGTTATAATGCCCATGTTATATATTAATGTTTTAACTGGCTAATTCTGGATGACACAGCAGTATCTATCTTATCAGTTATTTGTTTCCAAAATCACCTTGTAACATAGTAAATTACTTCTGGTAAGTTTCCAGTTAGTCTTGTCATTTGTTTCTACAATGGCTTTGTGCTCTCTTTCCTAAATCTGGAATATAGTATACTTTAGGCCCTGTTAATACTTTACTAACAATTTAAGGTTTTTATTAATGTGTATGCATATATATGTGTGTGTATATATATTTTATGTGTATGTAAAATATATATGCATATATATTTATATACATATCTATAAAGCACTTCATATTATGAAGCCTATAAGCCTTATATTTAAAATAAGGACCCTACTCAGTTAAATGGTTAATCCCATTAATACCTGAAGCAGAATGTAAAATTTTGTCATATAAAGCACCATCTTATGGATATAAAGGGAAGTATCTTTAATAAAATAGAAAAAAGAACCACTACTGATCAAACAGCTAAAAGAATGGAATTATCAAAATAAAAAGCAGTTAATTTTTTTTTTTTTTTTTTTTTGAGATGGAGTCTCACTCTGTCACCCAGGCTAGAGTGCAGTGGCACAATCTTGGCTCACTGCAACCTTCACCTCCTGGGTTCAAGCACTTCTCCAAAAATCAATTAACTATACATCTGAATTATTTTGCTGTGCCCATTTTAACAATCAGTTACCACGAGCCAGCAAACTCTATTGTATATTCTTTGTTTGCTTGTTTTTTTTGTTTACCTTTTTTAAAAAATGTCAAAACTAGGCCAGGCACAGTGGCTCACACCTGTAACCCCAGCACTTTGGGAGGCCAAGGCGGGCAGATCACCTGAGGTCAGGAGTTCAAGACCAGCCTGACCAACATGGAGAAATCTCGTCTCTACTAAAAATACAAAATTAGCCAGGCGTGGTGGCGCATGCCTGTAATCCCAGCTATTCGGGAGGCTGAGGCAGGAGAATCGCTTGAACCCAGGAGGCGGAGGTTGCAGTGAGCCAAGATTGCACAATTGCGCTCCAGCCTGGGTGACAAGAACAAAACCACATCTCAAAAAAAAAAAAAAAGTCAAAACCATTCTTAGCATGCAGCCCGTACAAAAACAGACCATGGACCATAGTTTACTGGTCCATGATGTATCTCAGGAGTTGATAAAAAGCTTAGAAACTTCTAGTGTCTGGAACTTAGGGCTATCACTAATGGCTAGCACATTACTGACTAAAATATCTGGAAATGAAGATTATACATTTTATGAAAATCAGAAAGAAACTTTTCAGAAGCAGTGTTATCTACTTGGAATCTGTTCCAATTTTGGTAGTGAGACTTACATGCTAATGTAGTTGAGAAATCACTGTGACATATTCTATGCTAATGTAATTAACAGAGAACCTGAATTTCAGACAATAATATAACTGAAGGAAAAAGTTCACTAATCGAAGGATTGAAAATATCTTTGAATGATATAAGTAAATTTGAGTTCATACAGCAAAATATGCTGTTTCCATGCCTTACTGGTTAATTACCATTTCCACTCAAAAATCAGGCTGTTGCTTAGAATCATAAGTACTACCCCTGATGCTTGTCAAGGGTGATGTTGCCTGATTAGTTGGAAACATATTATTGCATTACTGTAGTAGAATTTTCTTTTGTCTTGCATACTAGAAAGGCTTGAATTGACTCACATGAAACCTTATGTCCAGACTTAAATAGATCCAAAAGGCTTTTGTCATAGCAGAACCAAACATTCATTCATTCATTGAAGAATGTTTATTGAGCACTTACTTTGTGCCAAGTACTATTCCAAAAAGTAGAGATATAAACAATTCCTGCCTCTATGGACCTTACATTTGTGGATAGAGATAGACTATAAACCAACAAACAAAAAAATAAATAAATTGAGTAAGATGTGAAAACATGACAAATGCTATGGAAAAAAATATATGAGGTAACTAAGAAGTCCTCGATTTGCCCACTTTGCAAAATTAATAAATGGCTAGAACCTGTGCTTTAACCACTGTACTATATGGTGCTCAAACCACAAAAATCAAAGGAGGCATGACATCGAACACCTACTGCTGGCGAGACACTCCTGCATGCTGAAGATACAACATGAGATAAGATAAATGGTATAAACTAAGAGTGTAAGAGTCAGCATCTTTAGGAATTGTGTCCCACTGCTAGTTCAGCAGCTTTAGCAAATTGTTCAGTCTCTCACATACAGGCCTGGAGATAACTATTTCAGGACAAGTATGTGGCCCTATGAAGTCATCAGGAACCTAGGTTCCCTCTTCCTTTCTCTTGAACCATCCTTAGAGTGTGGCATCTGTTCTTAGAATCACAGTATGGTTGCTCTGGCCACAGCCATCATGTCTGCATTTTAAGCAGGAAATGAGAAAACGGGAGGAAAATAGTCTCTCTTTCCAAAGGAGTTTTTCCGTAAGTCCTACCAGACGTCTTCAACTTATATGCCATTGGCCAAAACTTAGTCATGTGGCCACACCTAGCAGCAAGGAAGGCTGATAATTTTTTTTTTTTTTTTTTTTTTTTTTTTTTTTTTGAGACGGAGTCTTGCTCTGTCGCCCAGGCTGGAGTGCAGTGGCCGGATCTCAGCTCACTGCAAGCTCTGCCTCCCGGGTTTACGCCATTCTCCTGCCTCGGCCTCCCGAGTAGCTGGGACTACAGGCGCCCGCCACCTCGCCCGGCTAGTTTTTTTGTATTTTTTAGTAGAGACGGGGTTTCACCATGTTCGCCAGGATGGTCTCGATCTCCTGACCTCGTGATCCGCCCGCCTCGGCCTCCCAAAGTGCTGGGATTACAGGCTTGAGCCACCGCGCCCGGCCGATAAATGTTTTATACAGGATGAATCTGTTGCTTTACTGATAAAATCAGAGTTCTGTTATTAAGAAGGGGGAAATAGATACAGGCTAGACAGCCAGCAACCTCTGCACTTGAGCTCAGCCAAAAGGCCGAGACGTGATCCCAGCAGCCTCTGTAACAGGATTTGATTCATTTTTATATTCCCAGAACCTAACACAAGGACTGGCACAGAGTAGTTGGTCAAATAAATGCTATTAAACTAATCTCAAGTACAAACAATTTAGTTCATGTTGGAGAGTGTCAAGAAACAGGATTAGATATGTAAGTATGGGCCAGATCCTAAAGGGGCCAGTCTTCTAAGTGAAATGTGGTTAGAACATGACAGTGAAGGTAAAGTTCACCCAAAATATCCTGGGAATAAGGAACATATCTTAGTCCTAGGGGAACAGACTTTGAAATTAAAATGGTTGTGATAAAACATCTGAAAAGTTACCCTATGAAGTAGCAAGGCAGTTAATCCCCAAGACACAAGGTACACTTGACTGTGGCAAATCTGTCTCATTAACACATCTAGGGAGAAAACATATTAGGGGTGGAAGTAATGGTCTCCAATGTAACAGACACACATAAAAGGAGAGTAAGGAAGAACTATCTGCCATTGAAATTCTTATACTGCCCTTTCTGAGTATTAAGATTCTTTTTTAATGCCAAAGTTTTTATTTACCTTCTCCCTGTAAACACAGAGTAGTAGTAAAAATTTTAGTATCAGCTGATTGAGGAAATGCGAATGTACAAAGCAATTCTGCACCCTTTGGTGTCATCCTGGGGATCTGTAGCTTAGTCTATAGCAGTTGCTTTCACTTTTTTTGTCCAGGAGTCACAGTTAAGAAAACCATTTACATTATGACCTAGTGATGATCACACAGTTTCTCAAAACAGAACTTACCCCCACTATGGCCAATACTCAGATATTTTCTGTGCTGGTTTTTTTTGTTTGTTTGTTTTCTCAATTCTGGTCTTTTACCTACTAGAGTTCATTACCCGTGGGTTGGGACCTGCAATTTAAAGAACAATGGCAGCCGGGTGCAGTGGCTTACGCCTGTAATCCCAGCACTTTGGAAGACCGAGGCAGGCGAATCACCTGAGGTCAGGAGTTCCAGACCAGCCTGGCCAACATGGTGAAACCCTGTCTCTACTAAAAATACAAAAATTAGCCGGGTGTGGTGGTGCATGCCTATAATCCCAGCTACTCAGGAGGCTGAGGCAGAATTGCTTGAACCCAGGAGGCAGAGGTTGCAGTGAGCCGAGATTAACTGCACTCCAGCCTGGGCAACAGAGTGAGACTTCGTCTCAAAATAAATAAACAAAATAAAGAACAATGGCATACATGTCCTTCTATGACCAAGAATAGTGAGAGCCCTAGACTTTTAGCTGGCTCACCTTTCCCAGTCACCCAAATCTATCTGATCGTTTAAGAATCATGCAGTTCCCTAGTTTTACTCTGACTTTTCCTTATCTTAACAACAAATAAAAAGCTGAGCCAGAAAATCACCTTTTCTTTTCTTTTCTTTTCTTTTTTTTTTTTTTTTTTATTTGAGACAAGAGTTTTTCACTCTTGTTGCCCAGGCTGGAGTGCAGTGGCATAATCTCAGCTCACTGCAACTTCCACCTCCCGGGTTCAAGCAATTCTCCTGCCTCAGCCTCCCAAGTAGCTGGGATTACAGGTGCCTGCCACCACACCCGGCTAATTTTTGTATTCTTAGTAGAGAAGGGGTTTCGCCATGTTGGCCAAGCTGTTCTCAAACTCCTGACCTCAGGTGATCCCCCCGTCTTGGCCTCCCAAAGTGCTGGGATTACAGGCATGAGTCACCGCACCCAGCCAACTTTTCTTAAATACCTAATAGAAGTGAGGTCACAGGGCAAACTGCTGCCCCCAAAAGTGGACAGGTAGGCCAATACAGACAATGATGATGTATTAGAGCAAAAACTTCCATGATGGGAACCAGTGCTGGGGTAGGAAAACCTGAATGTAACTGCTGGAAGTTAGGTATGGACAAGTCTGAAAGTTAAAAACTCCAGTCATAGAAGTAATCCCCACACTCTTGTGAGTTTTAACTTTGGAAGCTTGACCTAGTTCTTACAGTAAATATTGGGAGAAAATCCCCTTCCATTTCCAGCAGTGGGAGGGAAAAGAGGACATTTTGAAAGATGTTAGAGAACTCAGTTCTCAATTCTCAGCAAGGTCTCCCCTCAGGAGAAACTATTTAACTAGAAGCTACCCTGCTGGGGCTTTATCAAAGCCTAACTGACCTGAGAAAAACACAATACCCAATCCAGCCCACCTAGCCATCATGGCCCACCTAAGAAGGCAAAAACTGAGAAGCATGTGTGAAGTTCACATTCCAGAGGCACACTGTCACTGAAAGACTGAGACCTAATCATAGGACCATAGGATGCCTTCCCTACCCCCACGCCTTACCACCACATTACCAAAGGCCCATTTATAGCAGTTTGTTTTACCCAGTACAGTATGTCCAATTATCAGGAAAAACTTAACCAGGTAGACTAAAAGCCAAAAAAAAAACAGTTTGAAGAGACAGTGCAAGCATCAGAACCAGAGTCAACTGTGCCATAAATGTTGGAATTACCAGACAGAGAACCTAAAACAACTATGATTAGAATGCCAAGGGCTGCAATAGATAAAGTAGACAACATGCAAGAACAGATGGGCACTGTGAGCAGAAAGATGAAAATCCTAAGAAAGAACCCCACAAAAGGAGAAATACTAGAGATCAAAACCGCTATAACAGAAATGACAAATGCTG
The DNA here is from genome assembly GCF_049350105.2 of Macaca mulatta. Taxonomy (NCBI): domain Eukaryota; kingdom Metazoa; phylum Chordata; class Mammalia; order Primates; family Cercopithecidae; genus Macaca; species Macaca mulatta. The sequence goes on from NC_133422.1 coordinate 67,778,386, forward strand.
GCCGGGCATGGTGGCTCACACCTGTAATCCCAATACTTTGGGAGGCCAAGGCGGGCAGATCATCTGAGATCAGGAGGTCGAGACTAGCCTGACCAACATAGTGAAACCCCATCTCTACTAAAAATACAAAAATTAGCCAGGTGTGATGGAGGGCACCTGTAATTCTAGCTAATCGGGAGCCTGAGGCAGGAAAATTGCTTGAACCTGGGAGACTGAGGTTTCAGTGAGTCGAGATCACACCACTGCATTCCAGCCTGGACAACAGAGTGAGACTCCATCTCAAAAACACAAATAAATGACAAATGCCTTTGATAATCTGATTAGTACAGTGGACATAGCTGAGGAAGGAATCTCTAACCTTGAGAATATTTCAGGCCAGGCACAGTGGTTCATGCCTGTAATCCCAGCACTTTGGAAGGGTGAGAGAATCACTTGAACCCAGGAGTTCAAGTTCCAGACCAACTTTCGCAACATAAGAGACCCTGTCTACACACACACACACACACACACACACACAGAGCCAGGTGCTGTGGTGCACACCTGTGGTCCTAGCTACTCAAAGAGGTGAAGTGGGAGGATCGCTTGAGCCCAGAAGGTCAAGGCTGCAGTGAGCCATGATCATGCCACTGCACTCTAGGCTGGGCAACAGAGCAGGACCCTGTGTCCACCAAAAAAATAATAATAATAAGGGTATTTTAACAGAAACCTCTAAAAAAGAGAATATCCAAGGACTAAAGGATGACTACAAAAGCTATAGCATATATTTAATGAGAATATTAGAAGGAGAAGGAAGAAAGGAAGAGATATTTGAAACATTAATGACAGAATTCCCCCCAAGCTAATGTCAGACACCAAACCACAGACGCAGAGAACTCTGAGAACATCAAGAAAGATAAATGCAAAAAGAAAAAAAAAAAAAAAAAACTACACTTAGGCATATCATTTGCATATCATTTTCAAACTACAGAACATTGAGATAAAGACAAAATCCTAGCCTGGGCAACATGGCGAAACCCCATCTCTATAAAAAACATAAAAATTGCCGGGCGCGGTGGCTCACGCCTATAATCCTAGCACTTTGGGAGGCCGAGGCGGGTGGATCACAAGGTCAGGAGTTCGAGACCAGCATGGCCAACATGGTGAAACCCCGTCTCCACTAAAAATACAAAAATTAGCTGGGTGTGGTAGCGCATGCCTGTAATCCCAGCTAATCCGGAGGCTGAGGCAGGAGAACTGCTTGTCCTGGGACCCGGGAAGCAGAGGTTGCAGTAAGCCAAGACCACGCCATTGCACTCCAGCCTGGGCAACAAGAATGAAACTCTATCTCAAAAAAAAAAAAAATACATTATATATATATATATATATATATATATATATATATATATATATATATATAAGCTGAGAGTAATGGTATGCACCCATATTCCCAGGTACTCAGGAGGGTGAGGCGGGACGATCACTTGAGCCCAGGAGGTTGAGGCTATAGTTAGCCATGATCACACCACACCAGCCTGGGTGACAGCGAGAGCCTATCTCAAAAAGAAGAAAAAAAATCCTGAAAGAATCCGGAGGAAAATAACACCTTACCTATAGAGAAGCAAAGATAAGGATTACAGCTGACTTCTCAGAAACAATGCAAGCAAGAAAAGAGTGGAGTGAAACATTTAAAGTTATGAAAGAACAAAACCACCAACCTAAAATTCTGTACCCTGAAAAATTATTCTTTTCAGAAGTGAAAGAAAAATAGACTTTCCCAGAGAAACAAAAATTGGAGGAATTTAATCCATAACTTTTCAAAACAGAAAGCATTAGGTCCAGATGGGTTCACTGTTGAATCCCTCCCCTCCCCTCCCCTCCCCTCCCCTCCCCTCCCACTTTTTCCTCCTTAGTAGCTGGGACTACAGGCACATGCCACCATGCCCAGCTAAAATTGCACCTATTCTCTACAATCTCTTTCATTGGATAGAAGCAGAGAGAATACTTCCCAGCTCATTTTGCAAGGCCAGCATTGCCCTAATTGCAAAATCAAACAAAGATATTAGAGGAAAACAAAACTACAGACCAGTATCTCTCATGAATGTAGATACAAAAATCTATGAGGATTTCAAGGGCAGTGAAAATATTACGTGACACTATATATTATACTATAATGGTGGATGCCTGTCTATAGACATTTGTCCAAACCCATAAAATGCATAGTACCAAGAGTGAACCCAAATGCAAACTGTGGACCTTGGGTGATAATGACATGTCAGTATAGGCTCATCAGTTGTAACAAATGTACCATTGGGCTAAGGGATATTAATAATGGAGGAGGCTGTGCGTGTGTGGAGCCAGAGGGTATGTGGGATATCTCTGTACCTTCCTCTCAATTGTTTTTTGAGACAGTCTTGCTCTATTGCCCAGGCTTGAGTGTAGTGGCATGATCACAGCTCACTTCAGGCTTGACCTCCTGGGCTCAAGTGATCTCCTTTCCCCCCCCCCCCCCCGCCCCCCGACATAATGTCTTGCTCTGTCACCTAGACTGGAGTGCAGTGGCACAATCTCAGCTCACTGCAACCTCCACCTCCCAGCTTCAATTATCCTGTCTCAGGCTCCTGAGTAGCTGGGATTATAGGTGTGCATTACCATGCCTGGCTAATTTTTTGTATTTTTAGTAGAGATAGGGTTTCACCATGTCGGCCAGGCTGGTCTCAAACTCCTGACCTCAAGTGATCCACCTTCCTTGGCCTCCCAAAGTGCTGGTATTACAGGCATGAGCCACCGTACCCATCGTCAAGTGATCTCACCTCCACTTCCCGTGTTAACTGAGACTACAGGTGCATGCCACCATGCCTGGCTAATTTGTTTTTTCTTTTCATGGAGATGGGGTCCCACTATGTTGCCCAGGCTAGTCTCGAACTCCTGGGCCTAAGCAGTCCTCTCACCTCAGCCTCCCAAAGTCCTGGGATTATAAGCATGAGCTACCGTGCCCAGCCAAAATACAGTGAAGTTCTGAATGTTTTATTCTGTAATTCACCTCCCCTACTTTTTTCTTTCTATTCTGTACAGCCTGTCTCCTTTTAGGCTGAAATGATTGAGCAATAAACGCAAGAAATAATCTGGTAAATACTTAGAAATTCCTAAGATCCAAAACACAATAATTTGGATATAGTAATTATTTAATAAATATCTATTGAGTGAATGAATATTATCTATAAATGAGACAACTAAAAAGAAGTCATGTCATTGATTTTTTGTAATTCTCTTTGAAAATAAAATCAATTTGTAAAATAATTACATACCCAGAAAATTTTAAGTATAGGCTTTGAGCAAGAAAACACAGATGTATGTTTTTTCTACCACATACCTACCAGGTGGGAGATTATTTACAGCAAAAGACAAAGTCTTTGCCCTTAAGTATCCTTTCTGAATTAAGAAAAGCAATTTTTTAGTAGAGTTTACATATAAAAAACCTCAATGTATCTAGTTCTCTGAATTGCCTCTCTTGTCCTCCTTGTAAGCATTTTATTGGATTTTCTTTTTTTAAAACAGACTAAAAAAGAAGCACCTGAGTGGTCTAAGAAACAAAAGATGAAGACCTAGTGTTGTGGATGGGAAGCACCTGTAGACCATTATTTACTCCTGAAGTTCTTTTTCTGATGGAAAACAAAATTCATCTTAATCATGTACTCAGCATTTTTTAAATAACAATGTTTATTTGAACTAGTGTTAAATTAACAAATTTAGTATAATCAAAATGTATAAAGAACAAATAATATACTTTATATTTGTTTTTTTCTATTTTATAAAATAAATATATATGCTATGGTTTAAATTTTGGAGCTTTTTTAAATGTTCAATGCATTTTAAGTGTGTGGCTTATAAATATTTTGGTGAGTATTTTTCTATACTACATAAATTCTGAGTTTAAATGTCATACACAAATACCAAGGCACTTTGCATTTTTAAAAATTAAGAATCATTTGTGAAGTCTACTACAAGGTACTTCAAATGCCCAGTAATGGTGGTCAGATAGCAGATTGTTGACTCTTTTTTGAAGTTCTGTTTTTTTCTTATATTTTATACTACTATTAACCAATAAAATCTGGCAGAAAGTCTGTTATTCCATTGGTAAAGTGAAAGTTTGGTGGAAAGTCTGTTGCTACATCAGTCGTAACAGATACAGTATGGATCAGATTTCCAGTCAGTGAGAAAAAAGAAAATCAATAGGATTTTCTTTTGTCATAAAATATGCTCCATTTTTCATTGAAGCTGTATACTTTAAAAGAAAGGAAGGAGGCAAGAGAGAAAAAAAGGAAAGAAATATGTATATACACACATACATATATATGCATGTCCAGGTTTTTCAACCACAATTGACATTTTTTTGTTTTTTGAGATGAAGTCTCGCTCTGTCGCCAGGCTGGAGTGCAGTGGCGTAATCTCAGCTCACTGCAGCCTCCACCTTCCAGGTTCAAGCAATTCTCCTGTCTCAGCCTCCTGAGTAGCTGGGATTACAGGCTCCCGCTACCATGCTCGGCTGATTTTTGTAGAGACAGGGTTTAGTAGAGACAGGGTTTCACCATGTTGGCCAGGCTGGTCTGGAACTCCTGACCTCCAGTGATCCACCTGCCTCAGCCTCCCAAAGTGCTGGGATTATAGGCATGAGCCACCACACCCTGTCCACTATTGACATTTTGGGCTGGATAATTCTTTCTTAAGGGTGCACATAGGGTAAATCCTATGCATGTTATAATATATACCAGCATCCCTGACCTTCAGCACTAGCTGCCAGTAACATCCCCACCACAACGCTATTTTTTTGCTTTTTGGTTTTTTTTCTTTTAGAGACAGGGTCTCCCTATGTTGCCCAGGCTGGTCTTGAACTCATGGGCTCAAGCAGTCCTCCCTCCTCGGCCTCTCAAAGCACTGGGATGACAGGCGTGAGCCACGTCACCTGGTCCCACCCCCAGTTTTGACAAGCCAAAAATGTCCTGGATGGAGACTAGGGTTCCTTCCATCTCTTGGCCATTGTGAATTATCTTACTTTTTAACCCTTACCTCATCTTCTCCTGGTCATGGATTTTCTATTTATCTGTTTATCTATTTATCTATCTATCTAGAAACAGGGTCTTACACTGTCACCCAGGCTGAAGGGCAGTGGCATGATCATAGCTCAATATAGCCTCAAACTCCTGGGCAAAATGGATCCTCCCACCTTAGCCTCCCAAACAGCTGGAACTACAGGTGCATACCACCACACCTGGCTAGTTTTTTAAAAACTTTATTTTAGAGACAGGGGTCTCAGTGTGTTGCTCAGGCTGGGCTCAAGTGATTTTACTACCTCAGCTACCCCAGTAGCTGAGATTACAGGTGTGAGTCACCACACCTAGCTCTTACTTAAAAATAAAAAAATTAAGCATAACATTCTTATTTTTTTCTTGATAAATGTTTTATGAAATGTTGCCCAAATACAAGCATAATAGCTACCATTATCAAGCTCATTCTATCAGTCAGTTGCTGTGTTACATGCTTTCTACTCTTTATTTAATCTTCACAGTAACTCTGCCAAGTAAGCATTATCTTCATTTTTATTTTTTTATTTTTTATTTATTTTTTTTTTTTTGAGACGGAGTCTCGCTCTGTCACCCAGGCTGGAGTGCAGTGGCCGGATCTCAGCTCACTGCAAGCTCTGCCTCCCAGGTTTACGCCATTCTCCTGCCTCAGCCTCCCGAGTAGCTGGGACTACAGGCGCCTGCCACCTTGCCCGGCTAGTTTTTTTGTATTTTTTAGTAGAGACGGGGTTTCACCGTGTTAGTCAGGATGGTCTCGATCTCCTGACCTCGTGATCCGCCCGCCTCGGCCTCCCAAAGTGCTGGGATTACAGGCTTGAGCCACCGCGCCCAGCATTATCTTCATTTTTAAAATGAGAAAAACCAAGACTCAGTAAGGGTAACTAAATGGCCCAAGATCAGACACATGATAAATAGAAGTGGATTTGAATCAAGTCCATCTGATTACAATGGCTACACCCTTTCCAGTACACGACGCTGCTTCTCATTGCTTGCTGCTTATGCCTGGCTCCCACGCTCACTTCAATAGCAAGAAGCGCGGGGGAAATCTTTATTTTATTTTATTTTATTTTTTTGAGACAGTGTCTCGCTCTGTCACCCAGGCTGGAGTGCAGTGGTGTGATCTCGGCTCACTGCAAGCTCTACCACCCGGGTTTACACCATTCTCCTGCCTCGGCTTCCCAAGTAGCTGGGACTACAGGTGCCCGCCACCACGCCCGGCTAATTTTTTGTATTTTTAGTAGAGATGGGATTTCACCGTGTTAGCCAGGATGGTCTTGATCTCCTGACTTCGTGATCCGCCCGCCTTGGCCTCCCAAAGTGCTGGGATTACAGGCGTGAGCCACCGTGCCTGGCCTATTTTAATTTTTTTAGAGACAGTCTCACTTTGTTGCCCAGGTTGGTATCAAACTACTAGCCTCAAGCAATCCTCCCGCTTCAGTCTCCAGAGTGAGTAGCTGGGATTGCAGGCACGAGCCACCCTCCCAGCAAAAATTTGTTCTATCACCTTTTATTTGTGGGTAGGGGGGCTATGGGACTTAGCATAGTTGCATTGTTTTTGCTCAAGACAAGTTCATGGTTCTGAAACCTTTTTTTTTTTTTTTTTGCAGAAGCTTAGCATTCCCATACTGGTAGTTGAACCCAGACCGCCTGGGTGAAAAACCAGGAATCCTAAGACCATGTGACAGATGACTCTACTCCTAAAGAACTCCATGACTCTTATAATAGTTCTTACCAGGTTAACAGGATATACTCAGCTTTTCAGAACCAACTAAATGGCTTGTATTCACTTTATTGATTCATACATTCTTTCACTGAACAAACAAGAAAAATCTAAAATGTGTAAGGCATTCAAACTATGATTGTTTGTCTTCATCTCAAATGAAAAAGAATTCTGTGATACCACAAACACCAAAAGAAGGAGTTTACTCTCATCATCCTCAGTATAGAAATTTCTAAAAAGAAGTATCAGCTAGTGACCCAAGTATTCCAAATGCAATATATACATAAAGAAGATGCCACTTGTGCTGATTTCAATAAGTCATATTTGGATAATCATCCATCAGGAATGTTAAGAAAGATTCCCACACTTGGGGGAGGTTGAAGTTGTTAATGAGCCAGATTTCTCTCTCTCTCTCTCTCTCTCTATATATATATATATATATATATATGGTTTTTTTGTTTTGTTTTGTTTGTTTCTTGAGTTGGAGTCTCGCTCTGCCACCCAGGCTGGAGTGCAGTGGTACGATCTCGGCTCACTGCAACCTTTGCCTGCTGGGTTCAAGTGATTCTCCTGCCTCAGCCTCCTGGGTTGCTGGGACTACAGCGTGTGCCACCATGGCTGGCTAATTTTTGTGTATTTTTAGTAGAAACGGGATTTCACATTGGCCAGGCTGGTCTCGAACTCCTGACCTCAAGTGATCCATCCGCCTCAGCCTCCCAAAGCGCTGGGATTACAGACATGAGCCACCTGCCTGGCCAGAAAGGCTATTATATTATATAGCTTTATGGTAGGCTTCTGTGGGCCTCTCAGATTTAACAAAGGTAAGAATTATTTGAAAAAACATTTCACTTTTATTAAAAATACTGCTGTTTGGAAAAGGTGCTTCTCCAGTGGCATTCAGTATTGGTGGCCTGGCATGGTAGGTACTACCGAATGAAGAATGTATATATATTTATAGGTCATACAGACATGTGTATATATTTATATAAGATCTACCTATCTTAGGATGAAAACTTGGGGGAAAAAGCTGCTGCTCATATCTACAATGTCCTCAAGTGAAACTGATGTCAGGAATTTCTTTTCCCTTGTGTAATCTTACAGGATAAAAATTTAGGTTATTGCAACTTTCCCACTAATATTGGATAGGCTAGCAGTGGATATTAGCCTATCCAATATCAGTGGGAAATATATTTTATTTTTATAAAAATTTTAAAAATTAATAAATACTATAAATGCTCCAAAGAAAGACTTCCTAAGGCTTAGAGGTCACAAACAAAGCTAGCCAACTAGTACCAAAAGTCTCCCATGATAACATTTACTTTGGTTGATTTACAGAGCACATAGTCCAGTCCTCAGCTTTACAGGCTCAGAAATTTAATTTTATTAGTGCACTAAAGATGACACGTCTTTCAGGAGCGTGCCCATATTTACTGGTGCATAGATCATAATGTTTATGTATTACTTCTGAGAGAAAAGTAAAACATACAGAATATGACTTACTGGAATCAGCACACCTGGCATCTTCTCTCCCTGTCTCCCCCTGGCTTCTGCCATACTATACACTCACACTTTTTTCTCCTTCATCTTCTTCTACCCGGTCATAAAACACTGAATTTTTCAGAGCTTTTTTCCCCCTAAACCTATTCATTTCATTCTGTACTTACTCTCAGGTAATTTCTACACCCTGGTTTCAGCTACTAAATGACAATATTTGCAAATGTACGTCTCCAGTTCAGACTGTTCCTTTTAACCACCTGCCTACTTGACATTTCTACTTGGATGTCCCATTGTGACCTCAAACTTAACATGTGTAAAACTGAACTCACCAACTTTCTCCCCCAATGTTTCCAATTTCAATAAATGGTACCACCATTTATTTACTCAGTGACTTATACTACAAAACCAGGAGTCATCCAAGACCCTTCCCTTGTTGACTACCAGCATTCAATTACTAAGCCTGCCACCACACCTGGCTAATTTTTGTATTTTTGGTAGAGACAGGGTTTCACTATGTTGGCCTGGCTGGTCTTGAACTCCTGGCCTTAAATGATCTATCCACTTCAGCCTCCCAAAGTGCTAAGATTACAGGTGTGAGCTACCGCACCCAGCCAAAATGTGCAGTTTATTATATGTCAGTTGCACCTCAGTAAAGATGTTTTTTGAGGCTGGGCGCGGTGGCTCACTGCTGTAATCCCACCACTTTGGGAGGCCAAGGCGGGTAGATCACGAGGTCAGGAGATCAAGACCATTCTGGCTAACACGGTGAAACCCTGTCTCTACTAAAAATTTTACAAAAAAGAAAAAAAAAAGTTAGCCAGGCGTGGTGGCGGGCACCTGTAGTCCCAGCTACTCGGGAGGCTGAGGCAGGAGAATGGTGTAAACCTGGGAGGCAGAGCTTGCAGTGAGCTGAGATCCAGCCACTGCACTCCAGCCTGGGAGACAGAGCAAGACTCCGTCTCAAAAAAAAAAAAAAAAAAAGATGTTTTTTTGAAAGAAGGAAAGAGGGCGGGCGGGCAGGCAGGCAGGCAGCATCTAGAAAGCCCTGATGAAACAAATGACTTAAACATCAATGAATGCTAAAACAATTAGATAAAAGGGTTAACAGGGAATATTATATCAGGCCATAACCACCTATAATCACTAGTCAACCTTAGCATCATTAAAATGAGACAACCAGACATTATGTGCCTCCTGATGTGATGTGATGTAATGTGAAGTATAAAGCAATACCTGTATAGTATTCTTGTCAAAAAATTTTTAAAGATTGTAGCTGAATCAAATCAAGTCTTCAGATCCAACTTCCAATCTACAGGCAAAACAAGAAAGAGAAAATCAAAGTAAAAGACACCAGGAGGAAGCAATTGACTAAATCCAGAACATGGAACATTCTGGACACTGGGAAGGACAATTGTTTTTAGGCCTTCCTTATTTTGAGGCATTTTTAATAGACAGAGCTATGAAATAATATGTTTTTAAAGAGAGGGAAAAACTCATGAGTTCCTACTGATATATCCAATTCTAATTTAAAATTTAAAGATTTCAATTCTCTGATTTTATATGTGTGTTTCACTTCCTGTGTGTGAATTGTTGTCACCACCTTAGCTCAAGCCATCATGTCCTCCCTAGGATTCTCCGGTAGTCTCCTAACTGTTCTTCCTAAATCTACTCATGCCTTTCTCTACAGCAAAGAATGGATTTTTTTTTTTTACACTGTGATTTTTGATTTAGAATTTAATCTACAGTTTATACAAGAGATTTATAAGACACGAACTTTGGAAAACAGAACAAAATGCAATTGAGGTATAAGAGCACAGTATGTCATGTTTCAATATATATAATTCAAAAATTTTAAATGATCAGATAGATGAGCCTTGCTTTTTACTAAACCCATGTAAAATATTTGTTTCTTGCATGGGAGGTAGAGAAAAACTATTCCTTAATGCAATCACCACAAATTTTTATCATAACATTGTATATCACCAACAAATATTTAAAGTATTAACTATTTTGATCATAATGAATGTTTGCAATAGTTGCGGAATGATATTTCACTTACTGCCTTCACAGACTATTAAGTTCAGAAATAACTTAAAAGCTACTGTATTGGCATAACATCATCAAGATAAACAAATATTTCTAAATAGATGGATAAAAACATATGTTTTATTGCCCTCAGCCCATAGCTCCCAAAGGTATCTTAAATTTAGCCAATCCTTTTAGCTCTTGCATTTTATATATGCTATGCTTCCTTTTTTTTACTTATATTTTTATTTTTATTTTTTTTTATTGAGACGGAGTCTCACTCTGTCCCCCAGGCTGGAGTGCAGTGGCACAATCTCCACTCACTGCAACCTCCGTTTCCTGGGTTCAAGCGATTCTCCTGCCTCAGCCTCCCGAGTAGCTGGGATTACAAGCACCCACCACCACACCCAGCAAATTTTTAGTAGAGAAGGGGTTTCACCACATTGGCCAGGCTGGTCTCAAACTCCTGACCTCAGGTGATCCACCCGCCTCAGCCTCCCAAAGTGCTGGGATTACGGGCATGAGTCACCACATCCGGCACTTCCTTTATATTTAAGGAGGGCATCTATAGCTGAGAAGTTCGCCAGATTTTTTTAATGTCACAAATAGAATGAAATGCAATGAATAGAACAGAATAAAAATAACTGTCTTCTTAACCCAGAAACAATAGAAAATATCCAAGCACTTTTCTTCTAATAATGGAAATGCATACGTATCCCTTAATAAGGAAAAAAAAAAAGTCTTAAGCTCTAAACATTTAAATTATTCAGTTCCACGGCTTATTTTTTTTTTTTTTTTTTTTTGAGACGGAGTCTTGCTCTGTAGCCCGGGCTGGAGTGCAGTGGCCAGATCTCAGCTCACTGCAAGCTCCGCCTCCCGGGTTTAGGCCATTCTCCTGCCTCAGCCTCCGGAGTAGCTGGGACTACAGGCGCCCGCCACCTCGCCCGGCTAGTTTTTTGTATTTTTAGTAGAGACGGGGTTTCACGGTGTTAGCCAGGATGGTCTCGATCTCCTGACCTCGTGATCCGCCCGTCTCGGCCTCCCAAAGTGCTGGGATTACAGGCTTGAGCCACCGCGCCCGGCCTCCACGGCTTATAATACAGCAGTTATGTTCCTTATTGATAGCATCATAAAAACTAATAAGTAATTTCAAGCACAAATATATAGTAAAAGCACAATTTTATCTTAATTTTCTAAAATGCCCAGTCATATAAAATACAGAGATCAAGAACAGAGAAACAAAATTTTTAATTACCATTTTTTCATTCAAAAAAATCAAAACTTAATTCCAATAAATGAAGAGGAATGTTAGCTGATTAAAAAAAAAAAAAAAAAAAAAAAAGAAACCTGGCTGGGAGCAGTGGCTCATGCCTGTAATCCCAGCACTTTGGGAGGCTGAGTGGACAGACTTGAGGTCAGGAGTTCGAGACCAGCCTGGCCAACATGGCAAAACCCCATCTCTACTAAAAATATAAATAGTTTCAGCTACCTGGGAGGCTGAGGCAGGAGAATCATGTGAACCCGGAAGGTGGAGGCTGCAGTAAGCCAAGATGGTGCCACTGCACTCTAGCCTGGGTAATACAGCGAGAAAAAAAAGAAAAGACAAAGGGACATAATATTAACTTTGGGCTGTTTAGTTTGCGGGGATAGTTCCTGTCTCCTGAACCCTGAACCCTGGAGAAAAATGCAACAAATCTAAAAAGCAGTAGAATAACCCCAAAGGTGTGTTCACGAATGTTTAACAATCAGCTCCCAGGGAAAAAAAGACCCTGATTTTCATAGTGTGGCCTAGATTTTCATGGCAGGATGGAATGAATGAATACTCCCACTATGGCCAGCATAGAGCTACCAAAATGGGGCTAGGAAGAGGTACTCACACTCAGCTCTCTGGGCTACACCATTCCAGCACACACTGCCCAGGCCACAGGGTACGGCCCCTGCCTAATCCAAACCCAAACTTCTTTTGAACTCCTCCATGGTATTCAGTGGCCTTTTTTGAATTCCTTAAACTCTTCCAACTGTTTCTTTTCTCAGGATCTTTACCACATTCTGCCTCCTGTACTTAGAATACTGCCTACCTAGAATACTAACCTCGCCTAAGTCTTCCTCATCCTCTAGATCTCAGGTTTCTGATATACACACACACAAAGCGAGAAATCGGATCGCGATATAAAATGTTGGGGGTTTTGGGGGGTTTTTTGGTTTGTTTTGTTTTGTTTTTCAGACAGGGTCTCACTCTGTTGCCCAGGCTGGGGTGCAGTGGTACATTTATGGCACACTGCAGTCTTAATCTCTGGGTCTCAAGCGATCCTCCCACTTCAGCCTCTCAAGTAGCGGGATCACAGGTGCCTGCCATCGTGCCCAGCTAAGTTTTTGTTTGTTTTTTTAGAAACACAGCCTCATTATGATACCCAGGCTGGTCTTGAATTCCTAGACTCAAGTGATCCTCCCACCTCAGCCTCCCAAAGTGTTGGGCTAACAGGTGTGAGCCACCAAGCCCCATCTAAAATGTATTTCTTAACCAGGTACAATGGCACACCTGTAGTCCCAGCTACTTGGGAGGCTGAGGCAGGAGAATTACTTGAGCCCAGGAGTTCCAGCCTGCACAACATACAAGACCTTGTCTCTATAAAAATAATTAAATAAAATAAAAGCATTTCTTATTATAGTTCATGGCCAAAAACAAGCTTTTAAAGACCACTGCCCTAGACACTGCCAAGATGTGCATTCTCCTCCAGACTTTCGTTTTATAGATTTCAGATTGGCAACCCCCATCCACCTCTGTCATCACCACATTGTTCCACATGTGCTAATTTCTTCTAGACCTGGAAGCCAGTGAACCTGCTTTCCACGTGACTGCATACCTCTGCTCTAAACCAATAAATGATGACTTCATAGTTTCACTCACAGACGATTGTTTTTCCCCAGTTCTTCCATGTTACATGTAATACCTTCAAGCCTCATACCAGCAACACAAATTATATTTCATTTGTTTCCAGTGTGGCTACTGTAATGTGATCTGGAGTAATCATTCAGTAATCATTCAGACTTCAAATGTTTTAACATCCCTCTGAAAAAAGAATGTACTTAGGACATGAATCCATTGGTCAGAAAAAGAAAAGAAAAATGAAAGAAATTTTTAAAAAGAATGTACCTCATATCTCAACCAAGTCATTGAAATACAATTGAAATGCCATTTTAAAACGTCATTAAAGTCATTCTAATCACCTTACAAACATTGTCTTTAAATAACAGGGTTTATTTATATCGTTGGTATTTATTTCCATTGACATCATTTTCAAGAAAGCACTATAAAATTCTCCAAGGCCATGTACTTTTCAGATAGCTATTTCTCTCTCTCTCTCTCTCCTATCTCTCCTTTTCTCTCCCTCTCGCTTTCTATTTTTGAAAAAGCTTTTTAAAATTTCTTTAATTAACAAATTGGTACCTGAATCAGAATAATGGATCTGTTTTTGTTTCTTCTCTAACTTTGTTACTTTATGTCATGTATTATTGAATACTGAATATCTTTTCTATATCTAATCATGCTTTATCTTCTCTTTAACAACTGTAAAACAATTAGATAATCGAAAATTAAATCTCTATCCCCTAAACTTTCAAAGTTCACAGCATATGTAATTTTCTGAATGCCATCTGTTAGTGCTTTATTAAGCAAGTTGTGAATGTTATGTAGCAAACATGTAGCAGAAATGTCACCAACATTTTAAATTGTGCTCTAAAATATGTATAGGCATTATAAACTAGTGATGATTTCTCTCTCATTACTGTCCTCACTTATTTGTAATACTGCAATCAGAGTCGTAATGTGTCTCTTTTACTTTCAGTTCCTGCCATTTATTTCTGGTATGATCATCTTGATTTACTATTATTAGCATGATGGGGTCATTATCATTACCTGTTACTAGCACAGTTCCAGGAATGTACTATCCATTCTATAAAATGTTAATTTCTTTCTTCTGGCATTTTCTAAATATATATATATAGTATATTTACATACATATTCAAATGCTTATATATAAAGATATATTCGAAAGGCTCAGCCAGGCGCAGTGGCTCACATCTGTAATCCCAGCACTTTGGGAGGCCGAGGCAGGCGGATCACGTGAGGTCAGGAGTTCAATACCAACCTGGCCAACACAGTGAAACCCCATCTCTACTAAAAATACAAAAATTAGCTGGGCATGATGGCATGCGCCTATGGTCCCAGCTACTTGGGAGGCTGAGGCAGGAGAATTGCTTGAACCCAGATGCAGAGGTTGCAGTGAGCCAAAATCACACCACTGCACTCCAGCCTAGGAGACAGAGCGAGACTCCATCATAAAAATTAAAAAAAAAATTTAAAAAAAAAAGGCTTTTATTAATACCAGGAGCTAGAACAAAGCTATGATGCTAGGGACCTCGAACAAATAATGAAAACATTTATCTAATTCTTATTACCTTTAGTGACTAAAAGAAAGATAAAATGCTGTGTCCATTAGATCAAACTCTAGGAGAGCAAAGAACATGTCTGTGATATTGACTGCTGGTATCCTCAGAGCTTAGAACAACAAATACACACTACAAGACGGCCGAATCAATGAATCAGTGGGCAAGCAGGAACTGCAGCCAGGTCTTTACTTGTGCAGCACTGATGCCCACAGCTATGAATTTGTGTTAATCATAGAATTAATTGCTGTGTCCATCCAGGTAACCAAAATTAATTATATGGCCAAATACACCAGAAAATGTTTGTCCATGTAGGATCTTTTTTAAATTTTTATTTATTTATATTGAGACGGAGTCTCACTCTGTTGCCCAGGCTGGAGTGCAGTGGCACGATCTCGGCTCACTGCAAGCTCCGCCTTCCGGGTTCATGCCATTCTCCTGCCTCAGCCTCCCGAGTAGCTGGGACTACAGGCACCCCACACCACGCCCGGCTAATTTTTTTTTTTTTTTTTTTTTGTAGAGACAAGGTTTCACTGTGTTAGCCAGAATGGTCTCGATCTCCTGACTTCATGATCCTCCTGCCTCAGCCTCCCAAAGTGCTGGGATTACAAGCGTGAGCCACCAGGCCCAGCTGATTTTTATTTTTTTAAATAGGGACAGGGTCTCACTCCATCACCCAGTCTGGAGTGCAGTAGTGCGATCATGGCTCACTGCAGCCTTGAACTCCTGGGCTCAAGCAACTCTCCTGCCTTGGCCTCCCAAGTAGCTAGGACTACAGGCCCATGCCACCACACCCAGCTGATTTTTCATTTTTTGTAGAGACGGGTCTCACTGTGTTGCCCAGGCTGGTCTCAAATTCCTGGCTTCATGGGATCCTCCTGCCTTGGCCTCCCAAAGAGCTGGGATTACAGGCATAAGCTACTCCACCCAGTCCATGTGGAATCTTTTTTACTTTTTTTTTTTTTTTTTGAGACGGAGTCTCGCTGTGTCGCCCAGGCTGGAGTGCAGTGGCCGGATCTCAGCTCACTGCAAGCTCTGCCTCCCGGGTTTTTACGCCATTCTCCTGCCTCAGCCTCCCGAGTAGCCGGGACTACAGGCGCCCGCCACCTCGCCCGGCTAGTTTTTTTGTATTTTTTAGTAGAGACGGGGTTTCACCGTGTTAGCCAGGATGGTCTCGATCTCCTGACCTCGTGATCCGCCCGTCTCGGCCTCCCAAAGTGCTGGGATTACAGGCTTGAGCCACCGCGCCCAGCCTACTTTTTTCATTTTATTTTTGATTTCTTTTTTTTTTATAGAAACAGGATCTCCCTATGTTGCCCAGGCTGCTCTTGAACTCCTAGGTTCAAGGGATCCTCCTGCCTTGGCCTCCTAAAGTGCTGGGATTACAGGAGTGAGCCACCACACCTGGTCCCATGTGGGGTCTTTAGTCACAGATTCTTTATGGACCTGTTCTTTCAAAAAAGGTGTAATAAAATTTAGCATGTGAGTGTTCTAGCAAACAGTCATACAGATAGGTGAATTGAGCTTAAAAATTTTTTTGATTTTTTTGTTTTTTGTTTTTTGTTTTTGTTTTGTTTTGTTTTGAAACGGAGTCTCACTCTGTTACCAGGCTGGAGTGCAGTGTCGTGATCTCAGCTCACTGCAACCTCTGACTCCCTGGTTCAAGTGATTCTTCTGCCTCAGCCTCCCAAGTAGCTGGGACTATAGGCACATGCCACCACGCCCAGCTAATTTTTGTATTTTTAGTAGAGACGGGGTTTCACCATGTTGCCCAGGCTGGTCTCAATCTCTTGACCTCGTGATCCGCCTACCTTGGCCTCCCAAAGTGCTGAGATGACAGGTGTGAGCCACAGCACATGGCCAAAAAAATTGATTCTTATTTATTTTGGTTTTATACGATCGGGGGTAAATGGCCATAGGCAGAAATATACAGAATTATAGAATGTTGGTATGATTTTTTTTGTCATCTCAATAATCTTAAATTTGTTGGGGGTTTTTTGTTGTTGTTGTTGTTGTTGTTTTGTTTGTTTGTTTGTTTTTTGAGACAGAGTCTTGCTCTGTCACCCAGGCTGGAGTGCAGTGGTGCGATCTTGGCTTACTGCAACCTCTGCCATCCGGGTTCAAGCGATTCTCCTGCCTCAGCCTCCCGAGTAGCTGGGATTATAGGTGCATACCACCAGGCCTGGCCAATTTTTGTATTTTTAGTAGAGATGGGGTTTCACCATGTTGGCCAGGCTTGTCTCGAGCTCCTGACCTCAAGTGATCTGCCTGCGTTGGCCTCCCAAAGTGCTGAGATTACAGGCATCAGCCACCATGCCCGGCCCTAGATTTGTTTTTTAAATACCTCGATTGTATAATGTATTCAATATGTAGATATATAATTTCTTAAATTAATATTCTGAGGCTTAGTGTTCGGCCTCTCCCCTTATACCCCCACATCACTCTACAGTCCATTTCTCTGCTTTATTTTCTTTAGAGCAATATCTGTAATTTTCTTCTTTCTTTTTTATTTGCTTATTGCCTATCCTATCTAAAAAGAATATAATACATTCCATGAAAGCCAACAGTCTTATCTCTGTCGCTGCTGTATCCCCAGCACACAGAACAATTGACTCCCCTGTCAAATTTTGTTCAATGGTAGGAAGAAAGAAAAGAAGGGAAGTGACATTTACTTTTAATTCTTTTCGTATTGAATTTTTGTTGGAAACAAATTTTAATAACTAATTAGATAATCCTTTCTCCTCCCACATTCCCCAGAAAAGCAAGGAAGGTCATTTTCTAGTTCCTTATTGCTAGACACTGAAACAGCTCTGTATCTTAACATATTTTTTCTCTGATCTCAGAAAAAGACAAGTTTCTTCCTTCCAAGATTAGCCCCTCTATGCTTGTTGCACTCTTTATATTGAGATGCATGGGCAGCAGTGAGATGATCCCTGAAGAGTGTGGATTGAGAAAAGCAGGAGGGCCAAGACAAAATCCCAACAGATACCAACAGCTGAGGAAACACAGAAAGGACACAAGGGAAAACAGGGACAGGAGACCCTCCTTCACTCTCATTTACCTGTTACAACCTGGTTCCTTCCTCAACTACTGAACCAAAACTATTCTCCCAAAGCTCGCTGGCCCTGCCTGCCACTACTGAGCTGCCAAGCTTTTGTCTCTCTCTTCTTCCAGTGTAAATGCTCTTTTCCCTCAGCCCTTCCCGTCAAGTCAGTCTTCAATGTTCAGCTGTGAACATGTTTTGCCTTGTTTTTCTCTACTCTTCTTTGAGATAGAAAGTATTAGAGGGAAAGCCAGGCACGGTGGCTCATGCCTGTAATCCCAGTGCTTAGGCAAGCCTAGGTGGGAGGATCTTTTGAGGCCAGGAGTTTGAGGCCAGCCTGGGCAATGTAGCAAGACCCTACCTCTACAAAAAATTTTAAAAATTAGCCAGGTATGGTGGTGTGTGCATGTAGTCTCAGGTACTTGGGAGGCTGAGGGGAGAGGATTGCTTGGTAGAGGATGCAGTGAGCTATGATCCTGTGACGACACTTCAGCCTGGGCAACAGAGGGAAACCTTGTCTCTAAAAAGGAAAAGAAAAGAGAAAATAAGAGGAGAAGGGAAGGGAAGGGGAAGGGGAAGGAGAAAGGGGAAAGAGAAAAGAAAGAAAGGAAAAGGTGCAGCAAGCCACCGTGGCACGTGTATACCTATGCACGTGTATACCTATCCTTTAAAGGACTGACTTGTGTAGTTCTTTTTCCTGTACATTTTTTCTCTAAAAAGGAACCAGCCACCAGCCTAGTCTATTCCTGGGACAGGTCTTTGCTCCCTGTGTTGCAGGTCTTCATCATCCCCTGGGACTAGTGGGTAAGTCAAAGACACATTGGGGGTGCAAGTGGGGGTGCTTCAAGCCCATTTGGCCTTCACACTAAACTATGACCTCCAACATTTTAAATTTAAAAGTAATGTTTTAAACCTCTCTTTCGTCTTCCACTGCCTGAAAAGAGAGGTGCTATTTGTTGAACTCTTGACATCTCTACAACAGTAAACATAATTTGAAAGAAATGAAATCTGTATACTGGGTCTCTGTCCCCCAGGCTGGAGTACAGTGGTGTGATCATGGCTCACTGTGGCCTCCAGCTCCTCAGCTCAAGCCATTCTCCTGCTTTGGGGTCCTGAGTAGCTGGGACTACAGGCATGAGCCACCACGCCTGGCTAATTTGTTTTTTTTGTTTTTTGTGTTTTTTTTTTTTTTGCGGAACTGGGGTCTCACTGTGTTGCCTAGGCTGGTCTTGAACTCCTAGGCTTAAGCAATCTTCCTGCCTCAGCCTCCCAAAGTGCTGAGATTGTAGACATGAGCCTCCTCGCCTGGCCTCATATCTTGATTTATTGTAATATGTTCTTTTCACCCTTCCTCTTCTCAAGATACCTTTCTAGTCTCTGTTCAAACATAGCGTTCCTCCCAAGAGTCAGTGAAGACTAATTTATTTAACCAAAAAGTCTCCACCAGTTTGGAAAAATAGGTATCAATAAATTCTAATTGTTGTACAACTGTATTTTTTAATTTTCTTTTTTTTCTATTTTTTTTTTTTTTTTTTTTTTTGAGACAGAGTCTCACTCTGTTGCCCAGGCTGGAGTGCACTGACATGATCTCGGCTCACTACAGCCTCCACCTCCTGGGTTCAAGTGATCCTCCTGCCTCAGCCTCCCAAGGAGCTGAGACCACAAGCATGAACCACCACACCCAGCTAATTTTTTTGCTATTTTTTTTAGTAGAGGCAGCATCTCGCCATGTTGCCCAAGCTAAATTGTTTTTTTTTTTAAAGATTTAAGTGCTGAAAAGTATTTTTTGAATGAATTAGAGATTAATCCATCAATTACTGTCATGCATTTTCTTTTCTTTTTTCTTTTGAGGCGGCGTTTTGCTCTTGTTGCCCAGGCTGGAGTGCCTTGGCACAATCTCTGCTCACCACAACCTCCGTCTCCCAGGTTCTAGCGATTCTCCTGCCTCAGCCTCCCGAGTAGCTGGGATCACAGGCGCCCGCCACCACGCCCAGCTAATTTTTTGTATTTTTAGTAGAGATGGGGTTTCACCATATTGGCCAGGCTGGTCTTGAACTCCTGACCTCAGGTGATTCACCCACCTTGGCCTCCCAAAGTGCTGGGATTACAGGCATGAACCACTGCGCCCAGCTGTCATGCATTTTCATGAATGATTCCCAAATCTTCCTCTGTAGCCTTTACAACCCCTGAAGTCTTTTCTACCTCAATTCCTGTTACTAATTATTTACAGAATATTTCCTCTTAAATTTTTTTTCATTGCTCTACTGCCCTACATATTTTTTAAATGCTTTTTAACTTTTTTTTTTTTTTTTTTTTTGAGACAGAGTCTGGCTCTGTCGCCCAGGCTGGAGTACAGTGGCCAGATCTCAGCTCACTGCAAGCTCCGCCTCCCAGATTCATGCCATTCTCCTGCCTCAGCCTCCCGAGTAGCTGGGACTACAGGCGTCCGCCACCTCGCCCCGCTAGTTTTTTGTATTTTTTAGTAGAGACGGGATTTCACCGTGTTAGCCAGGATGGTCTAGATCTCCTGACCTCATGATCCACCTGTCTCGGCCTCCCAAAGTTCTGGGATTACAGGCTTGAGCCACCGTGCCCGGCCAACATTTTTTATTTTTTATTTTTATTTTTATTTTTTTTGAGACGGAGTCTCACTCTGTCACCCAGGCTGGAGTACAGAGGCGCCATCTTGCCTCACTGCAAGCTCCGCCTCCCGGGTTGAAGCAATTCTCCTGCCTCAGCCTCCCGAGTAGCTGGGATTACAGCACCTGCCACCACATCCAGCTGATTTTTGTATTTTTAGTAGAAACAGTGTTTCACCATGTTGGCCAGGCTAGTCTTGAACTCCCAACCTCAGGTGATCTGCCCACCTCAGCCTCCCAAAGTGCTGGGATTACAGGTGTGAGCCACCATGCCCAGCCAACTTTTTTTTTTTAAATAGTGATGGGAGTCTCACTATTCTTCCCAGGGTGGACTTGAACTCCTGAGATCAAGAGATCCTCCTGCCGCAGCCTCCAAGTATCTGGACTTTAGGTGGACCTCATAAAAACTTTTTTTTTTTTTTGAGACAGGATCTTACTCTGTTGCCGAGACTGGAGTACAGCGGCATGATCATGGCTCACTGCAGCCTCAACCTCCTGGGTTCAAGTGATCTTCTCACCTCAGGCTCCCAACAAGCTGGGACTACAAGCGTGTGCCACCACATCTGGCAATTTTTTTTTTTTTTTTTTAGTGAAAACAGGGTCTCACCAAGTTGCCCAGCCTGGTCTAAGTCCTGAGCTCAAACAGTCCTCCCACCTCAGTCTCCTGAGTAGCTGAAACCACAGGTGCATGCCACCATGCCAGCTAATTTTTTAAGATTTTTGTAGAGATGAGGTCTTACTACGTCACCCAGGCTGGTAATAAACTCCTCGGCTCAAGCAATCCTCCCACCTTGGCCTCCAAAAGTGTTGGGATTACAGGCATGAGCCACAGCGCCCGGCCTAGAAACTTCTTATTTTGACTTAATATCAGAGTTACAAAAAAGTTGCAAGAATCATGCAAATAATTCTCATTTGCTCTTTGCTGAGATTCTCCAAATGTTTGCATTTTATCATTTTATCCTTTTCCTTGTCTCTTGTTTATTCCCCTGAGCCTTTTAAGAGTACTTTGCAGATACGATTTTACTTTACTGATAATGTTTCAATGAGCATTTCCTAAGAATAAGAACATTCTTTTACGTAAACATAGTACAATGATCAAAATCAGGAAATTAACATTGATACAATACGATTATCTAATCTAAAGATGCTATTGAGATTTCCCCAGCTGCCCTAATATGCCCTCTGTTGAGAAGTCAGTCTCAGATTACTCATTGCATTCAGCGGTCATGTCTCTTACACCTTCTTTAATCTAGAATAATTCTTCCATCTGTCTTTTCTAACATTGGTATTTTTGGAGTACATGGCAGTTATTTTGTGGACTATCCATCAGCTAAGTATTTCCTTGATCCTATATCCATTGGCATTAATGTGTCTCTGGAAGCTATGGTGATTAAAAGTAATCCCTTTTCTGTGTCTTCATATTTCCAGTTTTGTATTCCAGCACCACCTCTTACTACATGTGTGACCACTAAGCCGTAGTTGCTCATCTTTAAAATTCAAAAAATTAGGCTGGGCTTTGCGAGTCATGCCTATAATTCCAACACCTTGTGGAGCTGAGACAGGAGGATCCCTTGAGCCCAGGATTTGAAGACCAGCCTGAGCAACATAGTAAGACCCTGTTTCTATAAAAAATAAAAATTAGCCCAGTGTGGTGGTGCACTCCTATAATCCCAGCTACATGGAAGGCTGAGGTCAGAGAATGACTTGAGCCTAGGGGTTGGAGGCTGTGGTGTGAGCTGTGATCGGGTCACTGCACTCCAGGCAGGGTGACAGAATCCATTCTGTCTTGGGTGGGGGGGTGTGGAAATTGTAATAATCGTACCTGCCTAATAGGTTATAGAGAGCATTAAACGCAGTGACATATGAAAAAGAAGTTATCCAGCCTGGCTTGGTGGCTCACACCTGTAATCCCAGCACTTTGGGAGGCCAAGCTGGGCGGATCACGAGGTCAGGAGATCAAGACCATCCTGGCTAAATCTGTCTCTACTAAAAAATACAAAAAATTAGCTGGGCATGGTGGCACCTGCCTGTAGTACCAGCTACTCGGGAAGCTGAGGCAGGAGAGTCGCTTGAGCCAGGAAGTGGAGGTTGCAGTGAGCTGAGATCGCGCCATTGCACTCCAGCCTAGGTGACAGAGCAAGACTCTGTCTCAAAATAAATAAATAAATAAAAATTAAGAAAAAACAAGGCCAGGCACATGATGGCTCACGCCTGTAATCCCAGCACTGTGAGAGGCCGAGGCAGGTGGATCACCTGAGGTCGGGAGTTCCAGACCAGCCTGACCAAGTGGGAGAAACCCCCATCTCTACGAAAAATACAAAATTAGCCGGGCGTGGTGACGCATGCCTGTAATCCCAGCTACCCAGGAGGCTAAGGCAGGAGAAACACTTGAACCTGGGAGGCAGAGGTTGCGTTGAGCCAAGATCGCGCCACTGCACTCTCCAGCCTCGGCAACAAGAGTGAAACTCTGCCTGAAAAATAAATAAATAGGAATTTATCCAATGCATGTCACAAAATCATTTGCTTTTTGTGTGCTTTGGCTTCTCAACTCCTCACGACTTGGCCACCCTTACATAGATGTATTCTAGTTTGCCCTATGTAGTC
This sequence comes from Macaca mulatta, assembly GCF_049350105.2. Taxonomy (NCBI): domain Eukaryota; kingdom Metazoa; phylum Chordata; class Mammalia; order Primates; family Cercopithecidae; genus Macaca; species Macaca mulatta. The sequence goes on from NC_133422.1 coordinate 67,801,417, forward strand.
ACCAGCTATTTGGGAGGCTGAGATGGAATGTAGAGGCTGCAGTGAGCTGAGATCACGCCACTGCACTCCAGCCTGGGCAAAAAGAGTGAAACTCCATCTCAAAAAAAAAAAAAAAAAAAAAATTGTCGAGGAAGAACTCAATAGGAAGCCTTGTGACAAAAGTGAAACATTTCTTTATAAGTTGAAATCAATCACTCTCTGGGTCGGTTATTTCAAAGAGCTATAAATAAATTGTTAGGAACATTCAGCTAGATTTTAAAAAGTGATGCTTGGAGCCCTCGTGCCCACCACACCACCATAAAAAATAATAATAATAATAAACAACAAAAAATAAAAAGAAATAAATTGTACAGGCTTGTGGGCTAATTCACTCTCACCATCTTATTCCACAGAATAACTAAAGATGAAACCCCCTTCCTTTTGCAATCTCCATCCCCTCCCCCACCCCTGGAGGGGATGGGAGGAGAAAAAGAATAACCAAAGATTTTTTTCTCGTGCCTCTGGCATCCCCCCAGGCTACCAATTTAATAGCACTGTTTCTTTCTAAGTGCTTGTCTTAGTTTATCACAACTCATTCGTATTGAAATAACTTTGGTCTCTAGTGGTTATTACTTTCCTTCTTACAAATCACTTGTTTAATAATCTATTCTAGTATCTTAATAGAGGTGGATTCAAGCAATAGTGAGAAGCTTCCAAAATCCTGGTATCTTTCTAACCATGTCACTGAGTTGCTATGTGACCTAGGGAAGGTCACTCTTTTAACCTAGATGTTTCCTTTAAAACAATGAGAAAATTTGACCTACCACTTATTAAGCTCACTGTGCCAACTACCTTTATTTATTTTTGCCACAATCTGTGCAGTAAATATTCTCCCTGTTTTACAGATGAGAATACTGAGGCTGTGATACATTTAAAACCTTACCTAAAGTCACTCATTATAAGTGGTGGAGCTGCTAGATATATAGACTCACATGGTAAATTTTTGCAAACTCCTTATGCTGCGATTGACTTTAGGACACTCTACGGCCATTAACTGTAATCTTATACCAAATGGTACAGCCTTAAAAAATAGACTTGCTTTTTTAGAATTAAAAAAAAAATAGATTTGCTTGAGGATCTAAGTGCTCCCTACTCAACTAAAAGACAGCAATTCCCAAAGTGTTTTTGAAGGAACACTAGTTCCGCCAATAGCCTCAGGATAAAACAGCTGTACTGTCAAATGTTTGACATACGTTTCATACTATTGTGATTCTTTTGGAGATTTAAAGGGCTCTGTAAAGCGCTTTAGAATATTCTTGAGTCACAGAGCTCGAGTTTCCTAAAGCACGTTTAACATAAGCTGTTACAAGATGGTAAAGTTTTTTTGTTTTTGTTTTTGTTTTTCTTTTTACTCATTGGGACTTCAAGAATGTTTATCCAGAGAAACAATGAGATTTAAAAATGTGTATTCTTAGCTGGGCCCAGTGACTCATGCCTGTAATCCCAGCACTTTGGGAGAATGAGGTGGGAGAATGAGGTGGGCGAATCGCTCGAGCCCAGGAGTTTGAGACCATCATGGCAAAACCCTGTCTCTACCAAAAATAAAAAAAATAGCCAGGCGTGGTGGCACACACCTGTAGTTCCAGCTACTCAGGAGGCTGAGATGGAAGGATCACCTGAGCCCGGGAGGTCAAGGCTGTGGTGAGCCGTGATGGTGCCATTGCACTCCAGCCTGGGTGACAGAGTGAGAACCTGTCTCAAAACACACACACACACACACACACACACACACACACGAGTTCCTGGGAAAGCAAAATGTAGGGGTGTGTATCTAACCTAATGGTCTGCAACCTGGCCTACTGTGGGAAGCTGGAAGAGTTCAAGGAGAGTATTCTGGCTGATAAATCCCTAACTACTAGCACTGACCAGGACAGCAGAACGGCATGCACTGGGCATGCTCAGCTGTACATACAGGAATTGTTGAATTTTTGTTGCACCTTGGAGTGCCAGTGAATGATAAAGGTGATGCAGGTTGATCTCCTCTCATATTGCGGCTTCTGCTGGCTGGGAGGAGATTGTAAAAACCCTTGTGGGAAAAGGTGCTCAAGTGAATGCTGTCAATCAAAATGGCTACACTCCCCTACATTATGCAGCTTTCAAAAATAGGCATGAGATTGCTGTCATGTTACTAGAAGGCAGGGCTAATCCTCATGCTAAGGACCATTATGAGGCTACAGCATTGCACTGGGCAGCAGCCAAGGGGTTTGGTGAGCATCTAGGTTGGGGACACATCCACATGCCAGAAGAGTGGTGCACCCCAACTCCATGGGAACAGAAGCTCCTATGCTCGGGACCCTGCTGGACCTCACCCTGTGTACTTCTTCAGCTGCCCATTCATCTATACCTTTATAGTATCCTTTATAATAAACTGGTAAACAAGAAAACACACACACACACACACACACAAACCCAAAAACAAACAAAAATAGCTGGGCGTGGTGGCACATGCCTATAGTTACAGCTACTTGGGAGGCTGAGGCAGGAGAATCACTTGAGCCCAGGAGGTCGAGGCTGCAGTGAGCCATGATCACACCAGACCCCTGTGCTCCAGGCTGGAGGATAGAGTAAGAACCTGTCTCAAAAACAGCAACAGCAACAACCAACCAACCAACAAAAACAAAACAAAACAAAAAAAACATTTATTCTTATTTAAATCTCCATACTATTTGGATAATGCTTTAATTTTTAAAATAGGCCTACTCCTGTCCTGGTGTGTCCATTATATGACCTTCACCACAGCCTAGCTAGAGTTGTGCTATTAGCCCGATTTTACATTTGTAGGGAAAGGTGTGAGTTGTTAAGGAATGTACTCAACACCTTACAGCTGGAGAAAGGTGAAACTGAAACTCAAATTCAAATTTTCGCAAACCAAATTCAGTACTCTTTCACGTAACCACCTGTAATGTCTAATTTTCTGCCGTTGATCACTTTAAAAGCTTGCTGACATTTTTTAAAACAAGCAATTTTGAGAAAAAGTAAAGGTTATATTAAAAATATAAGGTCACCAGCTGGGCGCAGTGGCTCATGCTGTAATCCCAGCACTTTGGGAGGCCAAGGTGGGTGGATCTCACCTGAGGTCAGGAGTTTGAGACAGCCTGACCAGTATAGTGAAACCCCACCTCTAGTAAAAATACAAAATTAGCCAGGTGTGGTGGCCCATGCCTGTAATCCCAGCTACTTGGGAGGCTGAGGCAGGAGAATCACTTGAAGCTGGGAGACAGAGGTTACAGTGAGCCAAGATCATGCCATTGCACTCCAGCCTGGGCAATAAGAGCAAAATTCCGTCTCAAAAAATAAATAAAAATAAATAAATAAAAATATATATGATATATATGATTATCTTTACAACAGTTTTAATAGTAAAAACCATATTTGAGATTTTTCCCTTTTAACGTTACTCCTTAGCATCAGCAGTTTAGGGTTTGGAATGGAAAACAGTCTATACCTTACTATGTTTGAGTCTTGGGGGAAAACAATCTGATCCTGGAAAAAACAAATTAGCCCACAGCTATACCTGTTTACCTAGTCAATGTGTGTTTGTTCTGTTTGAAGATACTTCAAAAGTAACAATTGTAAAAGAGATTACTGCTTTGATCAGAGAATCTGAATCCCCTTTGTTTGACCATGAATAATTGGTCTTTGTGATGTTAATGTTTCTTTTAAGGAATATCAGATCTGTAAATGCACCTTAATTACAGGCAAGCAGTTTTGGAGGGAATTTGTGACAGCATTTTATGGAAAGTCTTTCCTAGTTCCCCTTCAAATCTAATTACAGTAGAAAGATTGTTTTAGGCCAAGCAGCAAAAAGCTATAATTATTAGTGCTTCCATTAACGTTCATGTAGGTCAAAAAAGTTATCTTATTGAAGAATAAGATTTAAATCTTAAAAATGCTTAATTTTTCCCTATAAAGCAAAGAACAACATGCAGAGCCTTAACTGAGATGTCCTTGCTAATCTGTTCACCGTAATTATGCTGGCAGCTCAGGAGGCTGTTTTACGAAGACTTCACATTTAGAAACAGCACATGGGAATCCACAACTCAAACAATCTCTAATTCCCACATTTTATTTTTAAATTTGCAACCAACAGTCCAGTTAGAGTACATAAGTACCATATGGAGGGATAAATTTTTTTTCAGTTCTTCTATGTGCATTTTGTGATTTTGTGGTATTAGGCTGAGTTTTTTGTTGTAAGAAGACATATGTATTTATTTTGTCTGTTTGTGTGTGTGATTTTTGTTTGTTTGTTTGTTTGTTCTGTTTTGAGAAGGAGTCTTGCTCTGTCACCAGACTGGAGTATAGTGGCGCGATCTCGGCTCACTGCAACCTCCACCTCCTGGGTTCAAGTGATTCTCCTGCCTCAGCCTCCCGAGTAGCTGAGACTACAGATACAAGCCACCATGCCTGGCTAATTTTTGTATTTTTAGTAGAGACGGGGTTTCACCATGTTGGCCAGGATGGTCTCGATCTCTTGACCTCATGATCCACCTTCCTCAGCCCCCCAGAGTGCTGGGATTACAGGTGTGAGCCACCGTACCCGGCAGAAGATATATGTTAATACAGAATGTTAGATGTTGCTGAAGATGTGAGGAAACAGAATTGCTAAACTGCAGATAGGGTGATTTAGTTAGATATGAGGAAGAATTTCTCAACAGCAGAGTGAAATCTTATGTGGAGGTGGTTTGAAAGTTGCATCTTTTATGAAATAGTATGTGGCAAAGCCTGGGCACACAGCAAGGCCTGTTCTAAGAGGAAGCTTTCAATTGATTGCATTTGTTACTGTACATGGTATTAAGTCCCAGAATGGGATTTTTCTACTCACCTGGTTACAGTGCTAATAATGACCACCATTCAGCATTTTATACACCAAGTACTTACCAACTGCTACCTTCCAAGCATTTTTTTTCAATATTATGTTAACATTTAAACTTACCATTTAAAGAGCTATGAATAGAGCCAGCCTTGCCTGCGTATGAGGAAAAATGACATCTCTGAGGTTTAAAGCATACTGAATTAACACATTCCAAGTCATTTCTTCTTCTTCTTCTTCTTCTTCTTCTTCTTCTTCTTCTTCTTGTTTTTTTTTTTGATTGTTTGTTTTGTTTTGTTTTTTGGTTTTTGGTTTTTGGTTTTTTTTCCTAATTATGGCAGCAATTAGCTTTGCAGCATTGCATTCATTCCAAACAGCAGGGACGGAAAACAATAATCCTGTTTACCTGAAGCTGGAGAGAGTGTACGCAGCTTCGTTCCCTCCCCAGCCTAATCTAAATGCTTTGCTAGGTGCCATCCCACACAATAGAGTGTGACTGAGTCACTAGCAAACACTCTCCCTCACCTGGTTAATTCATTTGTCACTGTAAACCTCTGCAAGGTCAAGAAATAACAGATAACAGGTCATTTCCAACTTAATAAGGTGGCACATTTTACTTACATTCATTTAAAAGATAGAGCCCTCAGATATATGAAAACTTGTTAAAAAGAAATTGTTTGATCTGTTAAAATTATCACAGGGAAAATAACAGAACTCCCTTGGATTGTTCTTGACAATTAATGGAATAGAAAGGTAGCGATTGTAAATGTCTTTTTTTTTTTCTTTGCAGTAATGGAGAAAAGTAAATTATTAAATGGACACGTTATTTATGTTTGAAAAAAGCTGCATCTCACACTAGGAAAATAGGTTACAGGCAATTTTGCATTACAATGTGAACATATCATTAGTTTTAATTTTCCACACCAAAGATTTTAGGGTAATTTGCTTGCATTAGAATGGAGTAGTTTCTCCTCTACGTACATTATCTTTCAAACCTCTGTTGCCTCCATGAGAGGTTTTAGTTCTTTTTTTCTTAATTTGCAAGAAAAATAGTCTTGATTTTTCTAAGTATCTAACTATTATGGCAAAAGTTTTATTGCATACAACAAGAGCTGAAACACAGGGTGAACCCACTGCAAATGTGCCATAACCATTGCATAATGCCAAATATCATAATATGTGAAGGTATACCACCACAGTTTGACATGTTTTAGTGTTGTAGGGCACTAAGTGTACACAGTGTATTTCTCTACTGTAAAATGTAGGCTACTATAGAGGAAGAACAGTAATCAGTTACACATTAACCATAAAAGGTCATTTCTTGCAGCAAATGATATGTTGATGAAGCAATATTTGTCAGTAGACCTGAGTCTTATTACTAAATGACGCTCATGAAGAAAACCATTGTCTAGTGGGACATCATCATATATGCAAATCATCCATTTGTTTAGGATGGTTTAAATATCAAGTCTTTATCTTCACTTCTGTAATGTAACTCACTGACTTTTCAGCTAATCAATCCCTGATGCCACATTTTTCTGTTAACTTACTATGTTGCACATTCAAACAATGATTAATCTCCTAATGTTAACTATGCGATAAGAAAAATATTAAAAGAAAATGAATGACGTATTCACTTGTGTTACAAAATTGTCTACAAACTAGTTTCCCAGCATGAGCTGTGGTTTATATTCAAACTTAAATAACTTGTCTGTGTAACCTTATCTTCCAGGTACTTCCTGCAAACTCCATACATTATGCAATCAAGCCCATAAATATAGGTAGAAGTTACCTTGAATGGCTGAAACGGAGTTAACCACACACATGTAGTTAGAGCGTTATCATTTCTTCCATAAACCTCTCCCTTTTAAGGGATTTACCAAGCTATCATAAAAAATGTGTTATTGCCTGTATCTTTGCAAAACATGAGTTCCTATGAAGTGACTTGCCAGCCTGGGTAACAAAGAGAGACCTTGTCTGTACAAAAACCTTTAAAAATTAGCCAGAGAGACGCGGTGGCATGCGCCTGTAGTCCTTGCTACACTCAGGAGGCTGAGGCAAGAGGACTGCTTGAGCCCAGGAGTTCCACGCTGCAGTGAGCTATGATTGCGCCACTGCACGGCAGCTTAGGTACCAAAGAAAGACCCCATCTTAAAAAAAATGTGACTTGGCTTCTTCTTTTTTTTTTTTTTTTTTTTTTTTTTTTTTTTGACAGAGTCTTGCTCTGTCATCCAAGCTGGAATGCAGTGGCATAGTCTTGGCTCACTGCAACCTCCATCTCCCAGGTTCAAGCGTTTCTCCTGCCTCAACCTCCGGAGTAGCCAGGACCACAGGAGACCGCCACCACGTCTGGCTAATTTTTGTATTTTTAGTAGAAACAGGGTTTTACCATATTGGCCAGGCTGGTCTCGAACTCATGACCTCGTAATCCACCAGCCTCAGCCTCCCAAAGTGCTGGGATTACAGGTGTGAGCCACCGCACCCGGCTGACTTGGCTTCTTAAACATTAAACATACTGGACTTTGTTGCCACATGTCACAATGGCCAGTGTGTTTGTATACTGATATCACTGAATTGAGGTGGCACTGGTATTAAGTATTCTCTCTTTAGTTTTTCTAAATGTCTGAAAAATTAGCATATTATAATTCCAATGATGACATATTACCAGGGTCATACAAACACACACATTTAACCACCTCACCAAACAAACAAGGCGAAGTGTAAAATAAGATGCTTTATGGAGGAAAAAAATGAATATACCTAATCAAATATTCATGGTGGAAGGGATAGAGATTTTCCAGAGATATATCAGCTGAAAATAATTGGGCAGGAAAATTGAAAGGATCAGATTTCCTTTCCTAAACTGACTTTGTAAAATGCTACATAGCAAGCATCACATTGATCATTCTGCTGGTTTATTTTCAGGCGCTGCTGCCAGTAGCTTTATATCTTGCAGCATCTGTGGAGTAGATTAAGAAACTAAACTCAGTTATTGTGAGGGTCGAACATTTTTTAAACAAGTAAACACAAGGCCTTTCTTTCTCTTTGTATCTTTATTTTATTTTATTTGCATTATTGTTTTTTAATTTATTATTCATTTTTTAAAATAGAGACAAGGTCTTGCTATGTTGGCCTGGCTGGTCTCAAACTCGTGGCCTCAAGCAACCCTCTTGCCTCAGCCACCGAAACTGCTGGGATTACAAGTGTGAGTCACTATGTCTGGCCCATTTATTGATTTCTTTTTTACAGACAGGATCTTGCTTTCTCACCCAGCCCAAGTGCAGTGGTGAGATCATAGTTTACTGCAGCCTCAACCTCCTGGGTTCAAGAGTTCCTCCCGCCTCAGCCTCATAAGTAGTTGTGACTACATGGATTTCTCATTATTACAAACACCGTCTAATGTAAAAACTTTTTTTTTTTTTTTTAAGATGGAGTCTTGATCTTGTCACCCAGGCTGAAGTGCAATGGCATGATCTCGGTTCACTGCAACCTCTGCCTCCCGACCTCAAGTGATCCGCCTGCCTCAGCCTCCCAAAGTGCTGGGATTACAGGCATGAGCAATGGCACCCTGCCAGTAAATTGTTAACAATTGTGTGTTAGCCATTCTAGACAATGTATATTTCATATAAATTATTTACATAAATGGCACCATGAAATATGTGTTACCTAGTGACTTTTTTCCCCACTTGTTTTGCCTTTAGAGATCTTCTTTTTCTTTTTCTTTGAGATGGAGTCTCACTCTGCCAGCAGGCTATAGTGCAGTGGCACGATCTCGGCTCACTACAACCTCTGCCTCCTTGTTCAAGTGATTCTCCTGCCTCAGTCTCCCGAGTAGCTGGGACTACAGGCACGAGCCACCACACCCAGCTAATTTTTGTATTTCTAGTAGAGATGAGGTTTCGCCATCTTGGCCAGGCTGGTCTTGAACTCCTGACCTCATGATCCACCCGCCTGGGCCTCCCAAAGTGCTGGGTTTACAGGCGTGAGGCACCGTTCCCAGCCTAGAGATCTTCTTGTGTCAGTACAGATATAGCCACTTTACTATGTTAAAATTGCTGAATAGGATGGGTGTGTTGACTCCCCCCTGTAATCCCAGCACTTTGGGAGGCTGAGGCGGGCGAATCACGAGATCAGGAGTTCAAGACCAGCCTGGCCAACATGGTGAAACCCCATCTCTACTAAAAATACAAAAATTAGCTGGGCTTGGTGGCACGTGCCTGTAATCCCAGCTACTCGGGAGGCTGAGGCAGGAGAATGGCTTGAACCCAGGAGGTGGAGGTTGCAATGAGCCGAGACCATGCCACTGCACTCCAGCCTGGTGACAGAGCAAGACTCCATCTCCAAAAAAAAAATTGCTGAATAGTAGTACATGGTGTGGATGTACTAGAGTTCACTTAGTAATTTACTTCATCATTACATACTTACTGTTGGATATTTAGATGGCTGCTGATTTGTCATTATTACAAACAGTGCTGCAATAATTCTGCTATGCCTGTCTTTGTGCACATTTGAATAATTTTAAGGAATAAATTCTTAAAAGTGGAATGCCAAAGTGTATGACACTTTTATGTGTGTGTGTTCATATACATACTATATATTTTTATATATACATATAATATATATTTATATATACATACTATATATTTTTATATATACATACAATATATATTTATGTATACATACAATATATTTATATACTATATATTTATAAATACAATATATATTTATATATACAATATATACTATATAAATATATAGTACATAAATATATATATATTTTTATATATATATAAACGCTCAAGTGATTCACCCACCTCAGCCTCCCAAAGTGCTAGGACTACAGGTGTGAGTCACCACAACCAGCCAAAATTTTATATTTAATAGATCCATGAAATTGCCCTCTGTACAGATATATATTTTACAAAGTCCACAAGAGGTTATATTTTTACTAACATTATGAGACTTTCAGTTTCCTCTACAGCCTCCTGGAATCTTTCTCATTTTTGTACATCAGTTGAACAAAATGCTATTCCATTACTGTTTTAATTTACATTTTCCTGATACTCAGGGGGCTGGCGATCTTTTCATATGTTTATTGGCCACTTGTATGTCTTTTTGGTGAATTGCCTACTTACTCCTATTGCCTAATTTTTTGTTTGTTGGATTATCTTTTTTTTTTCTTTTTTTCTTTTGAGATGGAGTTTTGCTCTTGTTGCCCAGGCTGGAGTGCAGTGGCGCGATCTTGGCTGACCACAACCTCCACCTCCCGGGTTTAAGCAATTCTCCTGCAGCAGCCTGCCTAGTAGCTGGGATTATAGGCACCCACCACCACACCAGGCTAATTTTTTTTTTTTTGAGATGGAGTCTCACTCTGTCATCAGGCTGGAGTGCAGTGGCACGATCTCGGCTCACTGCAACCTCCACCTCCTGGGTTTAGGTCATTCTCCTGCCTCAGCCTCCCGAGAAGCTGGGATTACAGGCATGTGCCACCATGCCCAGCTAATTTTTTTGTATTTTTAGTAGAGACGGTGTTTCACCATGTTGGCCAGGATGGTCTCGATCTCTTGACCTTGTGATCTGCCCGCCTCAGCTTCCCAAAGTTCTGGGATTACAGATGAGAGCCACTGCACCAGGCTAATTTTTGTATTTTCAGTAGAGATAGGGGTTCTCCATATTGGGCAGGCTGGTCTCCAACTCCTGACCTCAGGTGATCCTCCTGCCTCAGCCTCCCAAAGTGCTGGGATTATAGGCCTGAGCCACCACACCCAGCCAGATTATCTTTTTCTTTAAATAGCTTTTTAAAGAATGTCTTTTGTAATTGTGAATATTAATCTTTTGCTGCAAATAATTTCTCCTAGTCACTTACTATTTTAGGAACTTGAGGGAGAGGGGTCACTTGTCTTTTAACTTTTTTTTTTGGCAGGGAACAGAGTCTCACTCTGTCACCCAGGCTGGAGAAAGTGGTGAGATCACAGCTCGCTGTAGCCTCAACCTGCTAGGCTCAAGCAATCCTCCTGCCTCAGCCTCCCAAGTAGCTAGGACTACAGGCATGAGTCACTGCACTATGTCTTTTAACTTTATGATCACACTGATTCACAAGACTTTCCATTATGTTAGAAATTCTCCTGGTCTTTATTACATCAATTATTTACACAGCATGGAGAAATCTGATTTGATCCATTTATGGGCTAATTGTTCTGATCAATTTATGTAATCTGTGTTGAACCCTAAGCACCGTGCCAGTTTTTGGCCGGAATTCCCTCTGCTTTCGTCCTATCTACCATTTTGCAGCTTGCAGAGTCTTGTGCTTTCTTTAAGGGTTAATCCAAGTATCAAAGTCCACAGGGATCTCTCTCTTCCTGGTTCACCATGCGTTTGGGACATGATAAAGTTTTGTATTTTGCATGTGTAGATATTGTAACTTAAACTAGACGGGATTCTATTCAAGTGAAGCAGCTTCGCTTTTGTCTGGACTCTGCGTTTTTACTCCAGTACGTATCTGTTGGTTGTTTTAAAAATACTTTGTCATAGGAAAATCTTCAATGACTCCTTTCTGCCTCATACATACACGCTGTGGGCAATTTGCATCGGCATCTCTTCAATCATCCTTTGTGTGTGCTCTGTCTTCTGTTGAGGTGTCTCATTAGGCCACCCTGCTCCTTACCTCTGGGGTTCCAAACCTCAACAATAATGTTGTGAACTATGTTAAGGATCCCATTTCCTCAAAACCTTCTGGTGGCATAAAAAGAAGAATCTAGTATTTTTCACATTTGAAAGATATATCTTTAAAGTCCAACTGGCGCCTGGCATGGGTCTATATTTCATGCTACCTCAGATCTGCTTTCTCAAACACAACTGCAGTGCGCGATGTCGGGATTTAATGGTGGCCCCCCTAAGATCAGACCCCATGATCCTTGACAGCAGGTTTTTTGGCTTTTCAGAATTAAAGATAACACCAGGTCTGGGGCGGTGGCTCACACCTGTAATCCCAGCACTTTGGGAGGCCAAGGTGGGCGGATTACGACGTCAGGAGTTCAAGACCAGCCTGGCCAACATAGTGAAACCTCGTCTCTATTAAAGATACAAAAAGTACCTGGGCATGGTGGCACACGCCTGTAGTCCCAGCTACTTGGGAGGCTGAGGCAGGAGAATCGCTTGAACCCGGGAGGTGGAGATTGCAGCAAGCTGAGATCGCGCCACTGCACTATAGCTTGGGCAACAAGTGAGACTTCGTCAAAAAATAAAAAAATAAGAAAAACTAATCAAAACTACATTAAAATAAAATTGGTATTTTATTGTGTGAGTTGTGCATATTATTACCACTGCCTCTACTATGTTTACCTTTTTTTTTTTTTTTGAGACAGAGTATCTCTCTTGTTGCCCAGGCTGGAGTGCAGTGGCATGTTCTCAGCTCATTGCAACCTCCGCCTCCCGGGTTCAAGTGATTCCCCTGCCTCATCCTCCTTAGTAGCTGGGATTACAAGTGCCCACTACCACATCCAGCTAATTTTTTTGTAGTTTTAGTAGAGATGGGGTTTCACCATATTGGCCGGGCTGGTCTCGAACTCCTGACCTCAAGTGAGCCACCTGCCTTGGCCTCCCAAAGTGCTGGGATTATAGGCGTGAGCCACTGTGCCTGGTCTATCCTGATATTTTTTAAAGACATTAAGGCAGTAATGTTCTTTCTGACATTTTAGTTTAAAGCTCTGGAGCCTCGTGTGTGTGTGTGTGTGTGTGTGTGTGTGTGTGTGTGTGTAGTCTTCATTGACATACATTCAAAGCATTTAGTGTGCTGCATGGCAGAAACTGCACACCATGGGAGTAGAATAAAAACAAGTTTGGGGGCCGGGCACGGTGGCTCAAGCCTGTAATCCCAGCACTTTGAGAGGCCGAGGCGGGCGGATCACGAGGTCAGGAGATCCAGACCATCCAGGCTAACACGGTGAAACCCCGTCTCTACTAAAAAATACAAAAAACTAGCCGGGCGAGGTGGCGAGCGCCTGTAGTCCCAGCTATTCGGGAGGCTGAGGCAGGAGAATGGCGTAAACCCGAGAGGCGGAGCTTGCAGTGAGCTGAGATCCGGCCACTGCACTCCAGCCTGGGCAACAGAGGGAGACTCCGTCTCAAAAACAAAAAACAAAAAAACAAAAACCAGTTTGGTAAGTGTGGTAACTGTGGTGGTACCCAAGACATCAAGGCCATCATGACAGAGAAATGACGAGACAGAGGAAAGTGAGGTGTTTGAACTGAGATGGAATTGCTTCTGTGGATTAGTGCTAGGTTTTCTTCAAGTGAACTTTCAACCTTCTACAAATATAAATCCTCGAAGACCAGTCCTAGACAGCAGAATTTCATCTGTTAAAATAAAGTCCCCAAACATTTATTCTTTTTATTGTTTTTAGTTTTATTTCAAAATGATTTCAAACCTACAGAAAAAGTTGCAAGAATAATACAAAAATTCCCATTCTTTTTTTTTTTTTTTTTTTTTTTTTGAGAGGGAGTCTTGCTCTTTCATCCAGGCTGGAGTGCACTGGCGCGATCTCGGCTCACTACAACCTCTGCCTCCCGCGTTCAAGCGATTCTCCTACCTCAGCCTCCGGAGTAGCTGGGATTACAGGCACACACCACCATATCTGGCTAAACTTCTTTTTTTTTTTTTTTTTTTTTTTTTTTGAGAATTCCCATATACTTTCATCCTGATTTGCCAATCATTAATATTTTGCTACATCTGCATCTCTGTTTCTGTGTGTGTTTATATCTCTCAGTATGTATACAATACACTCTCACAGACACTCACACACACAGACTTTTTTCTCCTGATTTACAGTTAATTGTTCACATTTACCTCCTTTGAATAATCAGGGTGTGTATACTTAAAAAGAAAGGATATTCTCTTATAGAACTAGTTATTTTTATTTTATTTGGTTGTTTGAAAATTTTTTTTTTTTTTTTTTTTTTTTTTTTTTGAGACAGTCTCACTGTCACGCAGGCTGGAGCACAGTGGCACCATCTCGGCTCACTGCAAGCTCCGCCTCCCAAGTTCAAGCAATTCTCCTGTATCAGCCTCTAGAGCAGCTGGGATTACAGGCACCCACCCCGACTCTCAGCCAATTTTTGTATTTTTTAGTAGAGATGGGGTTTCACCATGTTGACCAGGCTGATCTCGAACTCCTGACGTCAAGTGATCCACCCATCTCAGACTCCCAAAGTGCCTGAATTACAGGCATGAGACACCCTCTTACATAACTATATTGTCAAGTTCAGTCATGTAGTATTGGTTTATTATCAAATATACAGTTCATACTCAAATTTGGCTAATTACCCCAAAATATTTATTGTGTCCCTCATCTAGAACCAAACCCAGGATTACCCATTTCTTTAAAAAGGAACAGTGCCTGGCTGGGCGCGGTGGCTCACGCCTGTAATCCTAGCACTTTGGAAGGCCAAAGCAGGTGGATCACCTGAGGTCAGGAGTTCAAGACCAGCCTGACCAACATGGCGAAACTCTGTCTCTACTAAAAATATAAAAATTAGCCAGGTGTGGTGGTGCATGCCTGTAATCCCAACTAGTTGGGAGGCTGAGGCAGGAAAATCACTTGAACCTGGGAGGCAGAGGTTGCAGTGAGCTGAGATTGCTCCACTGCACTCCAGGCTGGGCGACAGAGGGAGACTCTGTCTCAAACAAACAAACAAACAAAAAACAAAACAAAACAAAATAGTCCCTGAACTTTTCTTTTTCTCTTACAACATCTGCATTTTTTTCTTTTTTCTTTTTCATTCTTTTTTTTTTTTTCTTTTTTTTTGGAGATGGAGTCTCACTCTGTCGCCCAGGCTGGAGTGCAGTGGCACAATCTCGGCTTACTGCAAGCTGCTCCTCCTCCCGGGTTCACGCCGTTCTCCTGCCTCAGTCTCCCAAGTAGCTGGGACTACAGGCGCCTGCCACCATGCCTGGCTAATTTTTTGTATTTTTAGTAGACACAGGGTTTCACCATGTTAGCCAGGGTGGTCTCAACCTCCTGACCTTGTGATCCACCCTCCTTGGCCTCCCAAAGTGCTGGGATTACAGGCATGAGCCACCGTGACTGGCCAACATCTACATTTTTTTCGAAGGGTGGAGGCCGCTCTTTCATAGAATGTTCCTCAATTGGGGTTTGTCTTATCTCTCCTCATGATTAGATTCAGGTTATGCTTTTTTTTTTTTTTTTTAGAAATTTATGTACATAAATTCCTTATTATTTCTCAGTTCACACCAGGATATTGATTTTGCATCCTTCTCAGTTTACATTGGGAAACTCATAATGTGGCAAACTCATAATGTGACAAGGACAAACTCAGTTTGTCCTTTTTTAAAAAAAACTTTCATTAGAGGGATAGTATTTCACTCTGTTGCCTAGGCTAGAGTGCAGTGGTATGATCTAAGCTCACTGCAGCCTTGAACTTCTGGGCTTAAGCGAACCTCCTGCCTTAGCCTCCCAAGTAGCTCGGACTACAGGTGCGCACTACCATGCCTGGCAATTTCTTTTTTTGGTTTATTTTTTGTAAAGATGAGGTCTCAGTGTGTTGCCCAGGCTGGTCTTGAACTCCTAGGCTCAAGCAATCCTCCTGCCTCAGCCTCTCAAAGCATTAAGATTACAGGCATGAACTACTGCACCCAGCCAGATTGTCCTATTGATGGTGATATTGATTTTGATCATTTGTTTAAGGTAGTGTAGGCCAGGCTCTTCCATTGTTACTATTTGTTTCCATTGAAATTAATACCTCATCTATGGGGGAAATACCTTAAGACTATGTAAATATAGCCTGTTCCTCTTCTGAATTTCATCCAGTCATTTTGGTATCCATTGATTCTTGCCTGAATTAATACTATGATGGTTGCAAAATGGTGATTTTTCTTTTTCTTTTCTTTTCTTTACTTTTCTTTACTTTTTTTTTTTTTTTTTTTTGAGACAGGGTCTTGCTCTGTCGCCAGGCTGGAGTGCAGTGGTGCTATCTCAGTTCACTACAACCTCCGATTCCCTGGTTCAAATGATTCTCCTGCCTCAGCCTCCCGATTAGCTGGGATTACAGGCACATGCCACCACGACCAGCTAATTTTTGTATTTTTAGTAGAGACAGGGTGTCACCATGTTGGCCAGGATGGTCTCGATCGCCTGACCTTGTGATCTGCCCGCCTCAGCCTCCCAAAGTGCTGGATTACAGGCGTGAGCCATTTTTCTAACTCTATTATTTCTTCTACATTGCTAGTTGACATTCTATCAAACTTTTATTTTTAATTTATTTACTTTGAAACAGGGTCTTGTTCTGTCACCCAGGCTGGAGTGCAGGGGTGTGACCATCATAGCTCACTGAAGCCCTGACCTCCCGAACTCAAGCAATCCTCCCAACGTTAGCCTCCTGAGTAGCTGGGACAATGGGCAAATGCCACCAATCCAGCTAATTTATGTATTTATTTTTATTTTGGAGAGATGGGGGTCTCACTATATTGCCCAGGCTGGTCTTGAACTTTTGGGTTCAAGCGATCCTCCCACCTGGGCCTCCCAAAATGCTGGGATCAGAGGCATGAGCCATTGTGCCTAACCTCAAACTTTTATTTTTAATTTTACCTCTTATGTCTATTATGAATAAGATGGGGTTCACCAAGTATTGATTGCCTATTTTGTATGGGACCCTAGGAAGCATCAGGAGGAACACAAAGATCAGATCATTTGTTCCCTACAGGGCCACTTGACTTGTTTGGGGCGACAGGTATAAGGCAGATGGTGAGAAGTGCTTTACTGGGGATACAAAGGGAAAGAGAAGAAAACAACAGAGAGGGTAATTCTTTCTGGGGGAGCTGGTGTGACCCTGGGAGAAAGGTAGGCTTACAGCCGGGCCTTGTGGTGTATATGGTCTCACTCTGTCTCCCAGGTTGGAATGCAGTGGTATGACTTCGGTTCACTGCAGCCTCTGCCTCCCGGGCTCAAGCAATTCTCCTCCTTCAGCCTCCCAAGTAGCTGGGACCAAAGGTGCATGCCACCACACCCGGCTATTTTTTGTACTTTCAGTAGAGACGGGGTTTTGCCAAGTTTGCCAGGTTGGTCTTAAACCCCTGACCTCAAGTGATCCACCCGCCTCGGCCTCCCAAAGTGCTGGAATTATGGGCGTGAGTCACCATGCCCAGCCTGAGACTGGGTAATTGATAAAGGAAAAAGGTTTAATGGACTCAAAATTCCACATGGCTGGGGAGGCCTCACAGTCATGGCAGAAGATTAAGGAGGAGCAAAGGGACTTATTACATGGTGGCGGGCAAGAGAGAACTCATGAGAGGGAACCCCCCTTTATAAAACCATCGGACCTCATGAGACTTATTCACTATTACAAAAACAGCATGGGAAAGACCCGTTCCCATGATTCAATTACCTCCTACCGGGTTTCTCCCACGACACGTGGGAATTATGGGAGCTACAATTCAAGATGAGATTAAGGTGGAGACGCAGCCAAATCATATCAATGACATATGTACTCAAAGAAAGGCATTAGGGTTGGAGGAAACCCGAGGGGCTTTTGGGAAATTACAAATAATCCATATGGTTAGAGCCTAAGGTTCATGGGAGAAGAGCAGGGGAGGGATAGTGAGCTACAAAGTTGGGAAGATAGGCTGGGGTCAGCACAAGGTCCCAGGCTGAGGAGTTTGAACTTCCTTCCTCACTGAGGAAAGCGGTGAAACGTATCTGAGAAGTGAGGTTACCTATCAGTTGATGCTTACAGTGCTTAGGGCAGGGACTATATCTTATTCATCTTTGTATTTCTAAGACCTGCAACAGTGCTCTGCACAGACCACTACTGAACACAGAGTGTTCAAAAAATATTTGCAGGTACCAATCTGCCGAATAATTTAGAATAAAGACTGGCGTATATGTATGTTTTATGTGTGAGTTGTAGTCACGACAGTGGGGAGCTGGGGGGTGGATCCTTAGAAATTCAGCTGTCTACTGAATTTTTAATAGAAAATGTTTTGTTTTTGAAACAGGGCCTTACTCTGTTGCCCAGGCTGGAATGCAGTGGCATAATCATGGCTCACTGTAACCTCAAACTCCTGAGTTCAAACAGTCCTCTTGCCTCAGCTTCCCAAGTAGCTGGGACTACAGGCGTGTGCCACCACACCTGGTAGTTTCTTCTTTTTACTCGTTGCAGAGACTGGGGTCTTGCTATGTTGCCCAGGCTGGTCTTGAACTCCTGGTTTTAAGCAATCCTCCCACTTCAGCCTTTCAAAGCATTGGGATAACAGGTGTGAGCCATCTTGCTGCGCCTCTAGAATATGTTTTAAATATCATGTTCGTAGACAAACACCCCCACCCTCCCTCTACTTTAATTTCTGAAATCTCAGTAACCAAATTTGGGAATAACTTTTGAACAACTTTATGTTCCAAAAAAGAGAACAAGGCTCTTAGAGAAGCAATAGTATGAGCTGGGCATGGTGGCTCAAGCCTGTAATCTCAGAAATTTGAGAGGCTGAGGCAGGAGGATTGCTTGAGTGCAGAAGTTCGAGACCATCCTGGGCCACATGGAGAAACCCCGTTTCTACAAAAAATTAAAAAATTTAGCTTGACATGGTGGGGCCTGTGGCCCCACCTACTGGAGAAGCTGAGGTGGGAGGATCATTTGAACCCAGGAGGTTGGAGCTGCAGTAAGCCATGTTTGCATCACTGCACTCCAGCCTAAGCAACAGAGCAAGACCCTGTCTCAAAAAAAAAAAAAAAAAAAAAAAAGAGAGAGAGAAAGAGAAAGGTAACATCCCATTTGAAACTATTTCATGCCAAATCTTCTATGTGAGTATTTTAGAATTTAAAAAACCAAACACAAACACCTCTTTAAAGATGCATATAAACTTTACCTGGTTTTAAGAGTCTATGCATTTTGTCATGCCAAATCTTCTATGTGAGTATTTTAGAATTTAAAAAACCAAACACAAACACCTCTTTAAAGATGCATATAAACTTTACCTGGTTTTAAGAGTCTATGCATTTTGTCAAAATAGTGTAAACAGCCTATTTTATTTAATATGAGAAAACAGAGCAACAAAGTAAAATGAGAACCCAAAATAACAGAGTAAAAATAATTGTAGAGGAAGTCTTGCTGATCACTTAGGAAATGAATTAAAGCATATTTACATTTCAGACATTCCCTATATTATCCCTTTTGAACTTCAGACTCCCCTTTGTAATCTCTCTTCAGCTTCTTCATTCTGCAGTGAAATTCCTGAAAATCTAGCAGCTTGGTTAAGAAAGCTTACATGTTTTCCCAGTACAGAGTATTGGCAAGTTGTAGCTACACTTTACTGGCTTCAAATGGAAAATCATTTGATAATCACCTACTACAGTTCCAATTAACCCTTAAATGTAGGAAAGTAATATTTATGTTTTCATTTAAAATATTTATTCTGATTACAAATGGAATACATAGCAATTGTAGAAAATCTAGAAAATACTGAAAAGTATCCAGAAGAGAATAACGACCCATAATTTATTTATTTTTTTGTTTTAGATGGAGTCTTGCTCTGTCGCCCAGGATGGAGTACAGTGGCGCAATCTCGGCTCACTGCAACCTCTGCCTTCCGGGTTCAAGTGATTCTCCTGTCTCAGTCTCCTGAGTAGCTGGGATTACAGGCACACATCACCATGCCCGGCTAATTTTTGTATTTTCAGTAGGGATGGGGTTTCCCCATGTTGGCCAGGCTGGTCTTGAACTCTTGACCTCAGGTGATCCACCCACGTTGGCCTCCCTTTGGGATTACAGGCGTGAGCCACCGTGCCCAGCAGTGACCTATAATTTAACCATCCAATGAAGGCCACCAAAATACATCCATGTTTGGTATTTTCTTTTCATCTTTGTGGGTACATATTGATAAAACTCCCTTCTTTCACTACACATAGCATGAATGTTTTCCTGTGTCACTAAATATTCCTTAATATGAATTTTCCCCCTTTTTTTCCAACTACTCAACTTTTTGGTAGCATAACAGTAGCCATGGTATGGATATATTGCTTAACTACTCCCCTGTTGTTGGACACCTAACCTAGGTTATTTCCAATTTTATTTTTATTTAAATTAATTATTATTATTTGAGACAGGGTCTTGCTCTGTCACCCAGGCTGGAGTGCAGTGGTGTGATCATAGCTCACAGTAACCTTGAACTCCTGGGCTCAAGTAATCCTCCTACCTCAGCCTTCCAAGTAGCTGGGACTACCTGCATACATCACCATGCCTAATTCATTTTAAACATTTTTGTAGAGATAGGGGTCTCACTATGTTGCTCAAGCTGGTCTCCAGCTCCTGGCCTCAAGCAATCCTCCCACCTTAGCCTCCCAAAGGGCTGGGATTATAGGTGTGAGCCACCATGCCTGGCCCAATTTTATATATAAAATTTATATATATATATATAAAATATATATATACACACACACATACAGGTATATATATACACACACATATATCTTTATATATAATTTTGGGCCAGGCATGGTGGCTGGCCCAATTTTATATATAAAGATATATGTGTGTGTATATATATACCTGTACGTGTGTATGGTGGGCCAGGCATGTATATATATATACACAATACAGATATATACACACACACACATACACCTTTCCTAAAAGAGAAATTATCTATCATTTTCAAAGTTATTTACATTTTAGCCTTTTTCATACTTATTGTCAAATTGCCCTTCCCCAAAGTTGTAAAGTTTACTCAAGAAGAACTCGCATTGCTCTTAGGCACAACTTTTACACACTTCATCTATAAATCAACATCTAAAAGAGTATTTCCGTGTGACCCATGCACACACAGTTCATTTGAGCATTCACAGGGTGTTCCCCACAGCCTGGTACCATTACAGCTTTTGTCATCACATGAACAGCAATTGGCTCAAAACACTACCCATTGTGATGCTGATGATGAGACCTCCCTAATGTTCTAAAAGATTGTTTGGTGTAACCACTTTAGCTCAGACCTTTCTCTTAACCTTGCCTATCATGTTTCGAGTCAAAATTTAAATACTGTACAGTTTAAGCTACAATATGCTTGGCCTATAACTTGGTTCCAGGCGTTTATATTTATGTCACTTTTGTCTACTTATTATACTAACAAGGTGGAAAAAGCAATCCCAGTCTCTCCAAAAGGTAAAACTCTCCTGTTTTTTGGATATTAGTAGAGTTTTAAAATTAGGCTAGATAAATTATAGTATCCTTAGGATTAAGCGCATAAAGGGAGTTTTATGAAATATTTTAAGAAGAACATGTTTAAAAATCCAAACTGAAATATAAAATGTAATTTCTTGAGAACTGGAGGCAAGAGACATTACAAAAATAAAATATTAAGTTGTTGTCTTAAGACATAATTTTAATTAATATAAATAGATGTATTTAGTCTTATTTAAATTGCATATTTTTTCATCACAAAAACAATGAACAGAGCATCTTCTTTCTCGTCTCGTAATCTTTTGCTTTAAATGCTTTAAATTCCAACTAATCTCAGTTGAAGCTTCTATTTATCAGGCTATTTCCTTAATGACTTTTTTTCTGATATGTGGCTTTAAGTGGTTGCCGTTAATGAAAAAATACAAAGACTACAGATGTGAAATGTTTGAGAGGACAATAATTACAATAGTTTTAAGTTTTCACTGATACAGATTCTAACAGGGGTGGACAATCAATGACTACCAGTCACTTTAATTAAATAATCTTACCCTAGAGAAGAGTGTGCTCCCGTATAAAACTTTATTTTTCATGTTTATTCTTGTTCTTTTTCCTGTGGCCCAAGATCACTTGGCAATTTGATACTGATTTAGCAGAAATAAATATTCTATGAATATTTTTCTACTCGAAGTGAATACAGTTTTGTTGGCTGTGATACTCTATACCTCTTAATTTCGAGCTCTCTCTGACATTTCAGTTGTTTGCCAAACAACTGAATTTAGATTTGCCAAACAACTGAATTTAGATATTCCTTTTGCCGTGTCGTTGTGTGAACATTGCCCTAGTGATAGCTTCATATTTCCCTCATCTCATCATTCAGAAGCTATTTATCTATTTTTTTCCACTGCCTCCTTCAAACCCCCTCCCCCATCACTGAATGCCTGTTCAGCCCCCGCATATTCATCCGTATTTATTCCCGTAAAGATAGTGACACTTATGGTTTATTCTAAGACTAAATCTGTGTTGCCCAGTGACTAAGGACTTAAGCATGCACACTGCTTCTATGCTTACCCTCCTACCTAACTTGAGCACTCAACATTTTTATTTCATTCCCTCAGAATCCCCTGTTTTGGCACAGTTCACTTAACACACCACTGCCAGGCCACTAATTGATTTCTGAAACCTGACATTTGTTTTTTGTTTTCTCCCATCTTCCCTAATGGTACAGCACTACTAAGCGGGAAGGAATGCAAAGAACTAGAAAGTTCAAAGTAATTGAGGATCTGTCCATTCACTCTGTCTGGCTTCATGCCAATGTAGAACCTGGAACATTTGAAAAATATTTATCAAGTTTTAACCCTTTTTACTAAGTCGATGAAACAGGTTTGCAGCTGTAGCATTTATGTTAAAAGTAACAGCAGGGAAGCTTGGTTGAACATGTTCTTTATATGCTCAGAATCACATGGCAAATGTCTCCGAAAAGGATTACTTTCCAATTTCCGTACTATTGTACAGTGCTAAGCTAGTTATTTTCTGTGAGATTGCAGAGCAGGGCATTTCAGAGAAACTATTACTTAAAAGTGGCAGCCCTATTTCATGAATCTTTATGCCTGAAATGAAATTTTAAAAGGTGCTACTGTATTGGAGCAAAAAGGAATATATTCAGTTACTATAAGAACCCCAACGCTAGCTTCATATCTATATTCATTATGAAAAGTGGAAATATGAAACAACAAGACTAAAAATATTAAAAACAATATTAGTTGTGTGTGTTTTTTTCTTTTTTTGCAATGAAAAAGCTTTTGTAAATGAAAGCATGTTAAAAAGTGGTGTGAAATTATGGAAGCATTTCCAGTAAAATACAGGGATTTTATTGCAGTGAAAACTTAGATTGAAATACCAGGCCACTGAAGCTCTCGTAAAAAGAAAGACAAAAGGAAAGGTCTAGATAGGTTTAAAAGCACATTAAGATACAGCTACCAAATGTATTAAATCTAAGTTAGATTTAGCTTAAAGTTACAAGAGCACAAAAGTTCTATTAAGAATTATCTACATCACATTTAGGTTTGATGTTATCAGAATTAAGTAACTAACAATCTTTCAGAGCTCAATTTTTTAAAA
Source organism: Macaca mulatta (assembly GCF_049350105.2). Taxonomy (NCBI): domain Eukaryota; kingdom Metazoa; phylum Chordata; class Mammalia; order Primates; family Cercopithecidae; genus Macaca; species Macaca mulatta. Next base: position 67,824,563 of record NC_133422.1, read on the forward strand.
GAGTTACATTAAATCCCATCCTAATTCTATAATCTGTTTCTAAGCTAATTAATTACATGATCGGTTTGATATTAGAGAAAAGCAAGACAGCTTTTTAAAGATGAAGGTGGACAGCATGGGGCTGTTTGGTTAGAGAAAAACTTGCAAAAGCACTTATTAAATAATACTTTGGTAACATGAAAGTAGTCATCAGTCATTCTCTGAAGGCAGTGGTCACAGTTAGTAGAAATGAATCATGTATCAACAGGAAGAGAAGGAAAAGGAGAAAAACCTAGTTTACAGCATAATTTTATATGTTCTAATAATAAATACATTTCTTTATGTGCTTATTAATTTTCTACCCATTGAAAATGAGATCCATACCTTTGATAGATATGCTCTTTGAAGTGAACGTTTTTTTCAAATACTTTTTTTTTTAAAGCTGTTTTACTCTGAAGCGATGAGTAGGCTGTCGTATATGTAAAACTGTCTAATGGTATACTGTGCTGTCAACATATGTACATTTGTAGTAATATCACAAGCATTTTTATTGCAGTTTATTGTTCCGTCCTCCCAATAAGCCAGATAAAATCATGTACAAGAACATTAAGGATTAAGGGAAGTGGTTTCCTTAGGTGATTCCTGGCAAAAATTCACCCTCCCATTATAACAACATAGTAAATGGACGGTAATATATTTGGCTATTACCTTCCAACAAATTTGGATTCCCAGTTTTCAGTGTCTATGTGTCTATGTTTGTGGCTTTCTGGTTATCTCTTCGTAGGAAAAGGTGCCACAATGTGAGGTAAATGTGCTAGGTTTCTGTTTTGTAAATATTAAAGTCCATTTTTTTAACATACAGTGCTAGCAAAAATAAGTCAAAGATGTAATGTCTATTTAAGTACACATTTGAGCCAGTCGTGCTTAAATTAGATTCCATGCTTCGGCTAGAATCAACATGGCTTAAATATTAGAAACTTCAAAATTCATGTGGCCCAAGCCCTCCTCCCCACACACGGATAGGAGGTACAAATGTGTGGGAAAACGTCTAGCAATTAAAATCCTGAAGGAGTGGGAAAAACTCAGGCTTTTATGCGAGGATTTGAAAATAACGCTTCCCATCAAATCTTTTATTCAGGCATTCTGAATTTGCCTTGTTAAATGGATACAGTCACTGCTAAAGATACATGAGACAAGAGCTGTTTTAAATTTGTTTATCACACCGCCCCTAGTTTTCTGCTAAAGAGAAGTATATTTCGGATATTTAAAAGTACACACTCATTAGACAAATCTCTAAAAGCCTCAGCGCCCCCACCTAGCTGCCTTCTGGGTTTCAGCTTTTGAGTTTCAGGTCCTTGCACAACACCTAAGACGTGCAATACTCTTTTTCTTCCTAATCCTGGCAGAGAACAGTGCGAAGAGCTCTCCCTCCGCGTCTCCACCCTAATTCCCCCTCTTCCCAGATTCCACCCGCTCCGCTACTTCCCTCCGCCCCCAGCTCCGCCAGCCCAATCTGTCAGAGAAGTTGTGTACAAACTGCGCGGCCGCCCTGCGCGCGAAGCTCGTGGCCCGAGAGGGGTGCGGTCGGGCCGGCGGAGGCGGGGCCCTGGCTGCCTCTCTCCCTGCTCATAGGCTGGCCGCTCAGGCCCGGCCGGCCTTGAGGCCTCGGGATTCGCGGCGGCGCTGCCAATCAGGCGAGCGGGCCCCGCCCCCCCGGAGTTGGGTGAAATAGAGGCGGGCGTCAAGTGTCAGTAGTCGTGGGGCAGGTACGCGCGCTCGCAGTTCTCTCGCTGAGGTCGGCGGTGGCGGGAGCGGGCTCTGGAGAGCCTGAGAGCGCAGTGGGGCGGGGCGGGAGAAAGTGGCCGCCCGTAGGACGTTGGCGTTTACGTGTGGAAGAGCGGAAGAGTTTTGCTTTTCGTGCGCGCCTTCGAAAACTGCCTGCCGCTGTCTGAGGGGTCCACCCGAAACCTCTCCCCTCCTCCGACCGCAGCCCCGCACCGAGCTCGCCGCCCCAAGCCAGGGTGGGCGAGGTGGGAAGTGCGCCCGACCCGCGCCCGGAGCCGCGCTCCCGAGTGCCCATGGCTACGCGGGTGCTGAGCATGAGCGCCCGCCTGGGACCCGTGCCCCAGCCGCCGGCGCCGCAGGACGAGCCCGTGTTCGCGCAGCTCAAGCCCGTGCTGGGCGCCGCAAATCCGGCCCGCGACGCGGCGCTCTTCCCTGGCGAGGAGCTGAAGCACGCGCACCACCGCTCGCAGGCGCAGCCCGCGCCCGCGCAGGCCCCGCAGCCGGCCCAGCCGCCCGCTGCCGGCCCGCGGCTGCCTCCCGAGGAGCTAGTCCAGGTAGGAAGAGCCGCTCCCCTCCCACCACTGCACTCCCGGGCCCGGGCGTGTCCCGTCGCTGCGACGCGCGGGCGACAGGGGCCGCTCCAGGCTGGGGCGTGCGTCGGGGCGCACCGGAGCCGGTGCTGGGTGGGCAGCCCCGCCCTGCACGCCTGGCCGGGGACCCGCGTTTCGCTGAGAGTAAATGAGGGGTCGGGAGGGGGGAAGGATAGAGGGGAATCTGCCCCGGCGGCTTGGCCTGGGAGAGATCAGAGGGAGGGAACTGGGTGCTCACACGCACCTTAGTTGTTTTTCTTACACTTGAGGGACGAAACCTTGTACCTTACGCTCAGTTTTACTTAAATTACGTCTTCACCTTTACCGCTCCCCAGTGCCAAGGCATTGGAGCTCCCCCATCCCCATCGTCTCGGGTTAAGTAGAAACGCAAATTGGGGTGCTGGGGAGAGGTTGCTCAAGATTTCATAGCCGGTGGCTCAACCTGCTTTAGAAGCGATCGCGGGCCGCGTTTGGAAAATGAGAGTTAGGAAAGCTAAGGTTGTGTTGGAGCGCTTATTTTTCCTTAAAAAAAAAAAAAAAGACCGGGGGTGTTGTTTTCTTCGTGTGCGCGTAAATTTCCTCCCGGAGCCGCGTTGAAAGCTGGCAGTTGGCTTTTACACTTGCCCAGCAGCCGAATTAGAGCAACCGCCTGTTTCTTTCGCCCACGCAGGGAGTCATATAGCCCAGAAAAAAACTTCCCGGGACTTTTAGCCTGTCCCAAGGAAAAAAAAATTGGAAACATACCCACATGCAAACAGCTGGAAGAGCTAAAATCAGAAACCACTAACCGCCGCGGGAGCGCAGTGCACGAAAGGGTTTAGTTCAGTTTATTTCAAGACACTTCATTTAGTAGCCCTTTGGCGTATCGCATATTTGCTACCCAGCGCCTACTCCGTGGGGTCTGTCAGGGTCCTGCTGTGAGAGGGCAGTGGCATTTGTCAGAGATGTGACTCACATGACGTGAGCGTTAATTTTTATTTTTAAATCGTGTCTATCCGGGAAACCCCGTCCGGATCCACACCAAGGTCCGAGATGAAACGCATTTGAAATGAAGTAGTAGCAGAAAATGACTGTCTTATTTACCGATTAAGGTGCCAAGCTAATACTATGCGCCATTCCATCTAGTTGGTTTTCTTATCTTTCGAAATTTCCTTTTTCAGTGTTAAAAAATGTAGGCTTAAGTTATACTAGGAGAGAAGATAGCTGGAAAAAGCTTGAGGCGACTTGTTACAAGCTGATTTAAAAGCCTAGAAAAGAGATCATCGTTTGAAAAGTATTTGGTTATTTCAGTTTGTCAATTTTCTGCTCTGGAGGCACAAGAAGATAAGGGATGACTGAGCTTTTTACAGAGTAGGGGGGAATGTAGCATTGGCCCACTGAGGAGGACATGATAAATGTTTTGCTGATGACTGTGCTAGGGATACAGCAGCCTCCCCACCCACGGGCTCCTTAGCAGCACTCTAGCAAGGGAGTGATTTTCCCCTAGGTAATTAAAGATCTGTTTTAGATAGGGGTATGAATAGGAACATTTCATTATCATATTAACCAATTACAGGATCTGCTGATTAAAATCAACCTTTAGGTCAAATATTGAATGTGAAATTGTTTTGTTTCGGTGGATACAAGGTTTTGCTTAGAACATTGTATTTCTCATTGAACTGTAAACAAGAAAAGACACAGAAGTAGCCAAAAAATATTTTTTATATTACTTTTGAAGTGTCTAGCCAAATAAACCTTTGCAATATTTTAAAGGTTTGCATAGTTTTTTCTGTAAAAAAAACAAAACAAAACAAAAAACACGCTTTTTAATGTTTATGACTTAAACAGAATTGAGGTAGTTTGGCAACATTTCAATAGTGTACTCTAATTGCAAATTTAACTGTGTAATGGGGCAGGGAATCCTGCTTGTACAGGGGTGATACCTTGTTATTGCATCAGAAAGGAATGTTTTCAGTTTGCTTTCTTTTTTTTTCTTGATTTGCGTCTTTCACTTTTGGGGGTGATTGGGGGAGCAGTTTTACCAGTTACACAGTTTCATAAGGTTTTGGTCAACCAATTATTACACAATCGACAAAATAAGCCTGATATGTTTATAAGCAACACTGAGGAGTTTGCCCGAGTACCTTATACAGGGATTGGGGGAATTTTTAGTAGGCGCCGATTGTTTGTCCTTCCCAAGATGGTGAATCAGGTGGATTATGCATGTTTGTATCTCTTCTTTTTTAGACAAGATGTGAAATGGAGAAGTATCTGACACCTCAGCTTCCTCCAGTTCCTATAATTCCAGAGCATAAAAAGTATAGACGAGACAGTGCCTCAGTCGTAGACCAGTTCTTCACTGACACTGAAGGGTTACCTTACAGTATCAACATGAACGTCTTCCTCCCCGACATCACTCACCTGAGAACTGGCCTCTACAAATCCCAGAGACCGTGCGTAACACACATCAAGACAGAACCTGTTGCCATTTTCAGCCACCAGAGTGAAACGACTGCCCCTCCTCCGGCCCCGACCCAGGCCCTCCCTGAGTTCACCAGTATATTCAGCTCACACCAGACCGCAGCTCCAGAGGTGAACAATATTTTCATCAAACAAGAACTTCCTACACCAGATCTTCATCTTTCTGTCCCTCCCCAGCAGGGCCACCTGTACCAGCTACTGAATACACCGGATCTAGATATGCCCAGTTCTACAAACCAGACAGCAGCAATGGACACTCTTAATGTTTCTATGTCAGCTGCCATGGCAGGCCTTAACACACACACCTCTGCTGTTCCGCAGACTGCAGTGAAACAATTCCAGGGCATGCCCCCTTGCACATACACAATGCCAAGTCAGTTTCTTCCACAACAGGCCACTTATTTTCCCCCGTCACCACCAAGCTCAGAGCCTGGAAGTCCAGATAGACAAGCAGAGATGCTCCAGAATTTAACCCCACCTCCATCCTATGCTGCTACAATTGCTTCTAAACTGGCAATTCACAATCCAAATTTACCCACCACCCTGCCAGTTAACTCACAAAACATCCAACCTGTCAGATACAATAGAAGGAGTAATCCCGATTTGGAGAAACGACGCATCCACTACTGCGATTACCCTGGTATGTGCTCTTACCTGGTTGAAGCATCAATAGGTTGTGTGTGTGTGTGTGTGTGTGTGTGTGTGTGTGTGTGTGTGTGTGTGTGTGACTTTAAAATGGCAATTGAATAAATTGCAGTTTTTAATTCTAAATTAAGTGCCCCAGAAAGAGATTAAAGTAGGGTAGGGGAAAATAAGGTTTGGTAGTGAAGTGGAGGTTGTAGGCAGCTAGCGTGATGGTAGGTACAAGACTGTCTACAGGATAGATTTAAGAATGGTTTTGATGGCATGTGAGCATATGCTCAGTTTTGAATGAGATACGTGGCCCAAAGTGTAAATTGAAGACAATACATGGAATAGATCTACAAGTTACTGGGAAAGCTAGTTTATGATTAATACATGACAAAATTTATTGACTTTGATACATGATATGGCATGACGTGCTAAATGAAAAAACAAATGTGGGAGTACAGAAAATTACAGTCATCTTGGATAATGGCTTAGCATTGTCAGCTCTAGAGGCATTAAAATTTTCCAAAAAACATATAGTAACTCTTAAATTACGGAAGTACAGCACCTACTGGAATATAAACACAAATTTTCCATTTGTAGTTTGGCTTGATTATCTGCATTCTTTCCTGTTAAAGTGATACATAAAACAAATCACTTTATGCCTTTAACAGGGTAATGGGGGAGGACTCTTTAAAAACCTTTTAAATCTGAAGCTTCAAATAATCTCATCTAGCATGAGAGATTTCTTCTTTAAAGCCAGATTTTAAACACTGAATCATCAAATGTAAAGATTTCAAAAGGATCTCCAAAATGACATGCTGTTCTCCTTTATTTTAGGTTGCACAAAAGTTTATACAAAGTCTTCTCATTTAAAAGCTCACCTGAGGACTCACACTGGTATGTAATTTTCTTGTTAATTCTGTGAGTTGTGTAAATAGTGTAAGTGGTATTCATCCTTTTAAAAGCTAACACGTGTTTGATCTCTTCTTCTGTCAACTTTTTTTTTTTTTTTTTTTTTTTTAAATAAATAGCCTACCTTTTCAGCACGGGCTTGGCTCAGAATTCAGTTCCATGAGAAATCTGGTTCCAGGAAGGCCGGTTATGTTCCCTCACTAAGGCCTTCTTGCCCTGTCACCGCTCATAGAATTGATTACCCAAAAACGTAAACAACGATGTTTACTAATGGATTTTAAAACTTGTAATGGCAGTGTTTTGAAGAAAAAAAAAAACCTCATTTTCTTCCATAACACATAATTTTGCTCTGAGAAAGCCATTTTAAACTCTTAAAAACTTTCCCATTGAGCATGTACAGCATAATTGGTGAAAACATTATCTTTTGTTTCACCTATAGGTTAAAATATCTGTGTTTAGTATGTTTTCTGTGCTTGATGAAAGGTAGGGCTGAAATTGCAGTGTTAAAATCAGGTGGTCAGAAATGGGTTAGAAGCCCCAGCCCAAACTTGGTATGTATGAGAGACTTCATCTTTATTCTAGCTTACATTTCATTGTTTACTTGTGCTTTTAAATTTAGCCACTCTACTTTTGTATTTGCAGTCACTTTTTTTTTGACACTGAGTGTTGCTCTGTCGCCAGGCTGTAGTGCAGTGTTGTGATCTCAGCTCACTGCAACCCCTGCCTCCCACGTTCAAGCGATTCTCCTGCCTCAGCCTCCTGAGTAGCTGGGATTACAGGCCCCCACCACCACGCCCAGCTGATTTTTGTATTTCTAGTAGAGATGGGGTTTCACCATGTTGGCCAGGCTGGTCTCAAACTCCTGACCTCTGCCTTGGCCTCCCAAAGTGCTGGAATTACAGGCGGAAGCCACTGCGCCCAATCAGCACTTTTAAGAACTTTTACATTTTAAAATTATATCAGAAGCCATTTTAAGATGAAACCAGGTGGCATACTTTAAAGGCCCCCAAATACTCCAAATATTTTCAAATATATAGATGGTTACTAATTGCGATTTTCTTGAAAGAGCAGCCCTAAAGGAAAGAACTTACATAAAGTGATTGTTTTTTTCCCTCAATAAATACAGCCTTACCTAAAGTTCAAAGAATAAGTTTGCTAATAAAAGCAATGACCTAGCAAAATGTATTATTCCATCATTGCTATGGAAACCAAAGTATTCAACAGTTCCTTTGAATGGGTTGTTGGATTAGTGTGAGGACTTGAATCTCCCCAGGCTAGATGTTACTATGGAAATTGAGTTTTGATAAATGAAGTAGTTATCTCTAACTGCTGCATTAAAAAGTAAAAGCCTTTGAACAAAGGTCAGTGCTGAGATAGAGCCCTAAGAGGAATATGGTTGCAGACATTTTGTATGCATGTTAGGAAGCATTGCTTGATATCCCAGTGATAAACACTACTTATTAAAATCTGATGACAGTGTAGTAGATTCCAGGGCTTTCTGAGAAACTGCTTTTAAGGAAAAGACATCTTTTGTATTTATCTATGAAATGAGCAGGCTGTTTTGGCCTGAGGTTTTTGCATAGAGACAAACTGATTACATAAGAGGAAGGATCCTTCATAAGCAGCCCAAGGTAGAAATTTTTATAGTTAAACACAAATGAATTAAGCATGTTATAAAAACTCCAACTTAAAGTTTTCAAGATACAAATGACAAGTGCCAGTAAAATATTCCATATAGTAATACCAAAATGTCCTTTTACAGAATATAAATGGAAATATAAAGACATTTGAGCTGTTGTTTTTTTCTCTTGGAAGTCCTTGAAACAAGAGATAGGAGGGAACACATTTTCATGGGGTTAAAGTCTCCTCATAAAAGAGCACAATTGCATATAACGATGTAATCAGCTACTTATTGCAGGGATGTAGTCAAACCCATATCTGAATAGCCTTTCACCCCCTGTCAGGGTTTAGTGCCCTGAATGCTTATACCTGCGATTCAGGAACTTGACCTGCTGGCAGATACATTTAATCGTGGGTTGTCTTAACAGTGCTTGTACTAATAAAAACAGACCAAAAAGAAGGCCTGGTTTGGGTCCCTTGCATCAGCTTTTTCACCTGACCATAAACATTGTGGCCTTCAACATCTAATGAATGAGAACATGTAATCCAGTTTAATAAAGTTTTGTTTGATAGTCTTTCAAATGCCTTGGGGAGGGTTTGTAGCAGACTTGTTCATCTGGCTAAACCTGTTCTTGGGTAATCATAGAGCATTGAGGTTGTTTTCTCCTCATTTCTAGTTTCTAGACAATGCCTTTTAAAATTACCTGTTCTCTCATTGCATCCTCCCCACCCATGCCCGCCTGTTGTTTTTAAATTAATGTATCTGAAGCCAGCAAAGGTGTTTTTTCTTTTTTTTTCTTCCCTTTAAGGCCCAGGTGGAACAGTTAGAACAGTTTTTCTAAATTAATTCTCTTATATAATAGCTTTTTTGGGTTTTCTTTCTGTCCTCCTCCTCCCTCTTGGACCATTTATCAGAGGACTTTAAAAACCACACAACAGTTGTATTTGATGACATAAAATACTCTTTAAATGATTGCCGTTTTACAGGCAGAATGTGAAGCACCCTAGCATTTCTTTGGAAAATAATTGTAATTGCTTTAAAATGTCAAGTTACCTTATGTTTTAAAAATAATTTAAGCAATGAAAACAGCCTACATCTGAGTGTAATTACTTCTTCCAGATTTTTAGATTGTAAATGCTTCTTTAACTTGGGTTGCAAATTGAACCTAAGCAAATAATAGTCTTAACAAAACAGAACTTTTAAAGTAATCTGAGATGACAGAGTAGATGATATATCAGTTTCTTAAACCAGAAGTATAGCATTCAAGTCTTCTAAGTTCATATACTTTGATTTCTTTATCAGGACATCACATATAAATAATACAAAGTTCTGTCGTCTTTGTGTGATTAGACAATACTGGAAACATAATTTGCTTCTATTCTAGAGAATAATTATATTTATTTACATCTGTACATACATAATATAGCATAAGGCCTGTAGAAGCACCCCTTACAGATGTGGATGTTTGCATGTGTTATTTGTAATATGTGTGTGTATACATTTATGCCTTTGGTGAGAAATAATTATGACTGCTTCTAGGCAACAATGTCAATGAGTGGTATATTTCCAATTCAAAATATTTGTACTTTTAACAGCATTTAAATGAACTTTCTACTGAAGTTTATATGCTTCATGATGTCTACAAGGGGTGGAACACATTGCCATCACTCTAAAGTTGTTCCCAAGTACCTAAGAGTCACATACTGTTTTGTCTTTATAAATCAACATGACTGATGCACTGTCTATTGCAGCCAGTATTACATGGTGACATACCTTACTTTTTTCTTTAATATCATAATGAATATTTAAAATAATGTCAAGTTTGCAAAGGTTTGAGGCCGAAAGAAGTTAAAATCAGTAGGAAAAAATATTGACTGTATCCTCAAAACTTTGTAGAAATTTAAAAAGTTCTTTCTGGAGAAAACATTCTGAAAAAGTAAGCCACGAACTCAACACAGAATGTTTGAAGTCCTAGCGGTTCTCTTCATGTGCGTGGATATGCACTTAACCTTAGAGAATATGCTAAAGCTGTTGGGAAATCAGGGTACGGTAACGTTTCTAGATTTTTTTTTTCCCCCAGTTTCAGCTATCTGGAACAGGGCAGGAAATTAGCATTTGTACAAAGAAAGTCTTTGAACAACGCACACACTTGGCTCAAGTATTCCTCAGACCCAGACTCCGTGTGCTGCCTATTCTGTGTATACTAAGTGATCCCAGAGTGGTTTACTAGAGATTGACAGTGGAAAAGGACAATTTGAAACATGCCCATAAGAGAAAATGGAAACATTGTACAAATAACATAGGAACACAAAATGGACTTTTTTTGTGTGTGTGTGAGATGAAGTCTCGCTCTTGTCCCCAGGCTGGAGTGCAATGGTGTGATCTCGGCTCACTGCAACCTCCACCTCCTGGGTTCAAGCGATTCTCCTGCCTCAGCCTCCCGAGTAGCTGGGATTACAGGTGCCTGCCACCACGCCTGGCTAATTTTTGTATTTTTAGTACAGACGGGGTTTCACCATGTTGGCCAGGCTGGTCTTGAACTCCTGAGCTAGGTGATCCACCGGCCTCAGCCTCCCAAAGTGCTGGGATTACAGGCGTAAGCCACTGCCTGGCGCACAAAATGGACTCTTAAAGCACTGTGTTCAAGATTCCCTGTTTAGGAAAGAGTTCCACATTAAGTCCTGGAAAGACTTTTTAGTGGAAGCCCGGTTTGTAAAGGGGTTACATTCCCATTTTCTGCCTTACTGTCTTTTGCAGAAGACTTTATTGCCTACTGACGTGTGTAGTAAGATGTTATTAGGTATACTTTATATAAATCTCTACTTGAGATTTGCTGCTGAATATATTGAGTTTCAGTTTGGGTACTAAAAAATCCTTAGGTATGAATTTCTTTTCTAGGGCCTGGCGCAGTGGCTCACACCTGTAATTCTAGTACTTGGGAGGCCGAGGCAGGTGGATCACCTGAATTCAGGGGGGGGTTCGAGACCAGCCTGGCCAACATGGTGAAACCCCATCTCCACTAAAAATACAAAAATTAGCCAGGTGTGGTGGCACATGCCTGTAGTCCCAGTTACTCAGGAGGCTGAGGCAAGATACTTGCTTGAACCCAGGAGGTAGAGGTTGCGGTGAGCTGAGATCATGCCACTGCACTCCAGCCTGAGCTACAGAGTGAGACTCCATTTCAAAAAAAAAAATTTCCTTTCTAGGTCTTTGCTCCAAAGTCATTTTTCATGGAATATATTAAGTATAGCTTTTGATTTTAAAATCTCAATAATATTTGGCTGGGCCTGGTGGCTCACACCTGTAATCCTAGCTCTTTGGGAGGCAGAGGCAGGTGGATCACCTGAGTTCAGGGGTTCGAGACCAGCCTGACTAACATAGTGAAACCCTGTCTCGACTAAAAATACAAAAATTAGCTGGGCATGGTGTCTCATGCCTATAGTCCCAGCTACTTGGGAGGCTGATGCAGTAGACTCGTTCGAACCCAGGAGGTGGAGGTTGCGATGAGCTGAGATCATGTCACTACACTCCAGCCTGGACAACAGAGCGAGACTCTGTCTCAAAAAAATAAAATAATAATAATCGATAATATTGACAATAAAGATATTTTCATTGTAGGTACTTACTAAAAGGAACATTCAATGTTCTGAACATTAGTTACTTTTTTATTTTTTTGTGGAACTGTGGGAACAGGGTAAAAGGCTTTTTAGGAAAACTGTATACAAAGGTTTTCACTTTGGGCCTTAATGGATGGAGATCTTACAATGTGAATCGAGAAATATATTAATAGTGGTTACATGTGTAACCTGTTTTATTGGTAGAGGTAACCCAGGCAAAAACTTTTTTCAGGAAGAGATTTAGGACTCAATGGTTTTTTGAGTCTCTATTTGAAACCTATTTCAGAGGAAGTATCACATTTGTGTTAGATTAGATTTTATTAAACATTCTTTTCATTCTTTTCAATTTTTTCATTTGCAGCTTTGAAATTTATTTTCTGTATTGATAATTTCAAACAGAATTTTTTTTTTTTAAGTAGTAGCTTAAGAGACTTGCTGGTTCAGACCCCAGGAAAGGTATTTATGAGCATGAAAGCTCTTAGAAGCAATTTCTTTTTAATGACTCACTGGGAAGATTAAACTTTGCTTTTAGGACTTGTTCTTTCATCTGAAAAACATTTACATAGGAAATTGATTAAACATTGTTTAGAGATGATAAAGCTTATCAAAGGTTAAGAAGTATAATTTGATTCAGCAAATATTTTTTACTGGTTTTGTGGAGAATCCAAATACGAATAATCTCTTCTTGCCCTTTTATTCTTAACCTAGTGGGAGAAGATCGTTCATAAATAGACTAAATAGAATTGCTGGAGTGGAGATAGAAGTAATTAGTCTTGAAAGTAGAGAGTAATGTTTTTAAAAAATAATAATACAGTCACCCAAGAATTTGTCAGATATTTTTGGTCCTATAGAATGTAGTAGCTGTTTACTTGATGACCTACATCATTTCTGGTGAAAGATTAGAAATAATGTGTCCTACTTTAGTAAAAGTATCTCCGTAGCAGCGTTCCTAGTCTGTTAGCCAGTATTATTTATATTCAAAGATCTCAAACAACAGCTCTTACTAAGGATAAATTACAGTTTTAGAAGGACACAGTAGGTAACTTTTACCAAAAAATATCTATACAGAAGAAGAAATTTATTTTTGGCTACTTTATGAAAAGGTAAACCTTTACGAGTTGGGAGGAGACCTACTAGTCAGGGTCACCATGTGAAGTGCAAATTAAAGGGAAAGTTATCTAGTACTCATTCCATACTGGGAAAATATGAAAATAGAGGATTTTTCTGTTTTGCTTCCCAAAAAAAAGGTGAAATTCTTCGACACTTTTTAATGTCAGTGTGAACTCCCATAGTAAGAAAGTGAATCCGAGTGTTGTCTCGTTGTCAGGAGACTTGAAGAATTGGTATTTCATTTCATTAACTCTATTAATGACGGGATAGTCTTCATAATGTTTACTGGGAACCCTGAGGAGAAGTAGCAGTAGTTCAGGAGTCCAGAGATTCCAGACATCTGCTAGGATGTAGACTGTAAGTGTAACCCCTGACATCGTGTTCCCACCTATTCCCTCTTTGGGTTTGGCAGATCAGTGCTTTCTGACCCTGGGAGAAGTCCCCTCACTGCCTTTGACCAGCACTAGGGCTCTAGTATGGCTTGGCTTTCCTGAAGTCCAGTCCAGTTCTACGTAGGAAAATTTGTTTATACAGAGTTTATTTATCCCTGTATAACTTCAGAATGGACAATAACTGATTCTGATTATTTTCTCCGGAAGAGGCTCAAAACATGGTTCTCACCTAAAAGCATATTATCTGATTACCCTCAGTGGTCCTAGGCAGGGCAAAGCCCTGCTGCAGGAGGGTCCACAGAAGAAGAAAAAGCTGACAGCCTCAAAAGAACCTTTTATGCCTTCCCTCCTTTTCATTAATCAGAATAACTGAGTTGTTTTCAAGATGCATTAGGGAAAGTGTGGCATTACAGCAGGAATAGAAGATAGTCTCTGCCCTTGAAGAACTTTAAAAGCTGGTTAAGGAGGCAAAATACAAGTATTCGAAGCCTTCCTAAAGCAGTATATGTGCAGGTGCAAATCGATAGCTCAACAGAAATTTAAGTGATGGGGATACAGAAAAGTGAAATGATTTCTCCTGGCCTGTTCAGAGGCTTTCTAGAAGGGGTGAGGTATCGGACTTTAAAGAAAGGGATAAACATGAATTGAGGAGAAAAGGAAAGGAATTCCTCTTTCATTGTTTTTTTTTTTTTTTTTTTGGTTTTTCGTTTTTTGGCAATCAGCTTCCCTAGGTTGAATGGGCACAATATTGATGGTGTTATCTGGTAAATAATTAGATGCATTTACAAATGCTAATCATACTAATCTTTGATATGGGCCTTCTGTTCCAAGTATAGGAAATCTGTGACAATGAGTTTTAATAGAAGGTGTTTGGATGGAAAATTACCGGCATAGATATAAAAATATCAATTAGTGAGCTAAAATCATCCTACTTTATCTCTTTTCTTAGATATCTAAATCATTCTCCTATGAATTTCTTTAATAAGTGTTTCCTATTTTTTTCCCTTTTGGTTTTTAGAAGCAAATCTAATAGCCTGTTTCAGAGACTAAATTTCGTAAGTCTCAAATGATGGGAAAAATCTAATTATTATTGAATTGCATGAAAATATTTTTCTCTTGAAATAAGAGCTCATTTTGAGCTTCAAGGACTCTTAAGTTCTAAGAGTTTAGATTAGGTTGAAATAATTTATTCTACTTTAAAAGTTTACATTGTTTAGGTTCCCAGAACAAGATACAGATTTTTAAGTTCTTTGAGGCCAGAAACTAAGTCTTATTTGTGTTTTGCAAGGCATTTAGTACAAGTTACACCTTCACTAATAAACAGTGACTTTAATTCTCATGGTATTTTAGTTTTTATTGATTGAGTTGTCTTTTAGTCACCAGAAAGGAAACCGATGTGCAAATTTGCTACAATAAACTTAAAAAAAATTATCTAAAATAACTTTTAAGATAAATATTTCCATCAGTGATTTTTGTTCTTTCGTTAGAAGAATCTATGTAGAACATTTTAGGGTAAGGCCTTGGTTTGAGTCTATTGAATGTGTTCAGCAGAGCAGAGAAACTTCCCATTCCATTGTGATAGGTTCAGAAGTCATTTTAAAATCTGTTCAGAGGGGGGAAAAAAAGACGATTTTCAGTTTGTTGCTGAGGATTTTTAAAATGGCTTACAAACGTGTTCCACTAACCCACTGAAATTCAGTTACCCTGGGGGAAAGGAGCTATTGTTAGGTGTTAGGTGATACCTGGGAATTGCCAATACCTGACTGAACAGTGCTCAGGACCCCGCAGGTCCCACAGAGGCTGGCTCTGCCAAGTTGTGCCCTGTGTTTCAGATCATCTGGGGTGCAAGGCCTGCTGTGATTCCATTAAGCCATTCCTTGGCTGACCTTCACAAGTGGCTTTAGAATATGGAAATAAATTTGAACAATATGTATGTGTTCCTTAAATCATTCAAAGAGAGTGTATTAGTGTTTGCTAATGGAAGATTTAAGTGGGACATTAAGGAAAAGTGGCAGACCGGGATTCTTAATGTGGAGCTCATCGTTTTGCTTCTAACTCACGGGGTTATTGTGAGGAAGCGAGAGAATGAGAAGCACCTCGCTCTGGAGTATGTGCTCCATGGCTGCTGGTGCCTGCTCCCTTTTCTTTTTGCTGGTAATGTTTCTGCTTAACATTTTTGTAAAGTATGTTAATGACTTTATCAGCATGGATAGTATGTATGTTTAACTTGAACATAGTTTTCAAAGATTAGAGATTCTAGCAAAATACTCCTGTAATTTAAAAACAGAATGAGAAAACACATACTTTGAGATAAAGTTGGAGCTTGTTTTCTGTGCTGTACAAACTTGTCACTTTTTTCTTTTTGCCTTTGGAAAGTTTCACATTAACAGCATGAGAACTTAAAAATACAGTTGATGTTGAAAGAGCTTAACTAAATATTTTAAATTGGTGGTATTGGAAAGAGATTCTGTAAAAATCCAATTAAACTTTTGAAAGCTCTCTCCTGTTGAAATATAACTTAAAGGAAGTCAGTTTGGTTTCCCAGAAGTACTGTGCATAGTGTTTCTGGCTGAGGAAGAAAGGCCCAAGTCTGCTGTTTGGCCAGAAATTGGGTACCAGCTTCCTCTACGATGTTTTACTTGAATGGTGTTGACACTTGAACAAATCCCATAGAAACTGCCCCAAGTGGGGGATAGTTGTCCTTACTTTTATGGTAAGACTTGGCCCCAGTAACTAACATTCCAGACACTGGTAGTATTCTTGGCTGAATAATCTATAGATGTGCATAAATTGAGAGCAAAACCCCAAATGTTTTAGAAACTTTAATGGCTACCGTATTTCAAGCAATCAGTAAAGTAAACTTTAAAAAATACTGGTGCAGTTTATTGCTTCATAGCCAATAAAAATAGTGAACAAAAAGAGTCTAGTGTCCCTTGTTTCTTACATAAACTCTGAAAATTCAGTTCTGCTATTTAATTATTAAATTCAAAAGACTAGAATGATTTCTTTTAAAATTGGGAGCACTATAGGAATTTTTTTCCTTGTCTCAGACATCAGAAATAGCTTTTTCTTTCCATTAAATGACAGTAAAGGCCGGGCGCGGTGGCTCAAGCCTGTAATCCCAGCACTTTGGGAGGCCGAGACGGGTGGATCACGAGGTCAGGAGATCGAGACCATCCTGGCTAACACAGTGAAACCCCGTCTCTACTAAAAATACAAAAAACTAGCCGGGCGAGGTGGCGGGTGTCTGTAGTCCCAGCTACTCAGGAGGCTGAGGCAGGAGAATGGCTTAAACCCGGGAGGCAGAGTTTGCAGTGAGCTGAGATCCGGCCACTGCACTCCAGCCTGGGCGACAGAGCGAGACTCCGTCTCAAAAAAAATAAATAAATAAATAAATAAAAAAAATAAAAATAAATGACAGTAAAGTATTTAACCAATATGTTTGTTTCTGTGGTTTATTTTTCACAGGGAACAAAAACTAATAGTACTGTGCAAAATTATTTTTTGTGATGATTTACATCCATAAATGTGATATCTATATTTACTACTGGTGTTAAAATATTTTTATATATCAAATATTTTATGTGATTGTAAGTGCAAGAACGTGATCTATACTTTGTTTCATAAAAGGCTTGAATGTCTTAGGTTAAATTTCTGGTTCGAATTTCCTATGAGGGGAGGAAAAATTCTAGAATTGAGATGTGCGTTTTTAAAGTGGATTGATAGGAATCAGAAAGGGAATTAAAACCAAAACTGTCTGAGTCAGAGGCAGAGGAGAGAAGAGAGGAAGTATGGCACAGCAGTTCCATACCATGGGAAATGCAGGTGAAATCTGAAGGGAAGGAAATTGGGACCACTTTCATGTGGTCTGTTTTGGCACTTTCTTCTTTGTCCCTATGGGATTTTGTCTGAGAGTCAGAGTGGTTATCAGGACAACGAAAATATTAACCACAAATTGTAGAAATCTCAGTTGATGAGGACAGGGTCTTTTAAAGTTTAGACTGACTTAGTTAATCCTACAACTTCCTGAACATGATACTGCTAAATTAGGCAGAAAGGTTGTGCAGTTTCTGTTTCGTCAGAACTAAACAAGTGTTCAAAGCAACTCTGAGGTTGCTCCCTCTCAGAAGAAAAGATTTTTGTAAGAGAGTTTAAGAGGTAAAAAGGTATCTGTATAAAACTCAGCAGTAAGCCAATAATACTTTAATGTACAAATTTATCTCACAAATTCTTATCAAAAAATAAAATTCATAGAAAATCATAAAATCATAAATGTAGGAACTGCTAGTTAATGCTCACTGAAAGAACGTTTTGGTATTTATTCCTACTGGAATACCTGATCTCCAGTAGGATTCATTCACCAACAGTGAATTAAGACTACATTATGAATATTTAGTAGTTTTGAAAGTTAAACAGCTGGCAAACTTTGGAGAGCATTAGGAATAATATACATTACAGGATGGGAGGGAGGAACATACCAACTCACTACTCAAGGGAAGAGAACTGTGGACGAATGGAATGGGTAGGTTGAACAATTTCAGACTTTTAGAGGTATATTACACATGTAAGCTCCATGAGGCCAGCCATTTTTATTTTGTTAACCGTTGTATCGCAAGTATTTGGGACAGTTCCTGGCCTATAATTGATGCTTGGCGAATTGTTTATAGAATGAATTTTGGGCGCAACACTTGACAAAGGAAAACTAAATACAAGTCAACAAATGTCACAGTTGTTACAGTTGTTTCATGGTCTAACCTTTTTACCAATGTGAAGTTATCAGTACCAGAGTGTTTTGCTTCAGTCTGCAAAAAGAGGGTGTGAAGATGTGTGTGAATCTCAAAAAGTGAATGCCCTAATAGTCCATTTTGGAGGCCATGTGTTCAAGTGAACTGATTTATGAGCTGCAAGCTTCAACCTGGCTAATTTAGAAACATCTAATACCAGTTTCTGGTTAAGCAATTGTGGTACATGAAATTCATTGTATAGGTGATTCGTGCAACAGCTTCTGAATTTTTTCCTCCCTCATCCACCTTACAGCCATTAGTCCTATAATAATTTAATTTGGGTTTGTTGGTATAGAAACTGTATTTGCACAATAATGATAAAGCCACTCAGGCTCATCTAGTCATTTCCTGGATTTATGTGTGTAGGAGTACATAAAAATAAGGGCACTGAATCATTTCGCATTTGCCTAAAATTGCTTTTCTTCAGTTGTTCAAAGGTACACAAAATGCTTTTTTCTTTATAAGGTAAAAAATACTTGGAGGTTATAAGAAATAACTAGCTTACTTTGAGTGGCTTTGATATGTATTTACTCATAATGGAATTCATGAGCTTTCCTTCCTTCGCTTGGCCAAGATTTTTTTTCTTTGAAATTCCTTCTCCAGTGTTATCTAGGATGTTTGCATTACAAGCAGGCCGCCTCACCTCCTTTGTTCGTTGTCACAGGTGAAAAGCCATACAAGTGCACCTGGGAAGGCTGCGACTGGAGGTTCGCGCGATCGGATGAGCTGACCCGCCACTACCGGAAGCACACAGGCGCCAAGCCCTTCCAGTGCGGGGTGTGCAACCGCAGTTTCTCGCGCTCCGACCACCTGGCCCTGCACATGAAGAGGCACCAGAACTGAGCGCTGCCCATGCCACCCGACCCGTTCCAGGTCCCCGGGCTCCCTTTCAAACAACAAACCTAACTGTTCCTATATATATATATATAAAAAAAAAAAAAGAAAAGAAAACAACAAAAACTGGAAATGTATATTTTGTATATTTGAGAAAACAGGGAATACATTGTATTAATACCAAAGTGTTTGGTCATTTTAAGAATCTGGAATGCTTGCTGTAATGTATATGGCTTTACTCAAGCAGATCTCATCTCATGACAGGCAGCCACATCTCAACATGGGTAAGGGGTGGGGGTGGAGGGGAGTGTGTGCAGCATTTTTACCTAGGCACCGTCATTTAATGTGACAGTGTTCAGTAAACAAATCAGTTGGCAGGCACCAGAAGAAGAATGGATTGTATGTCAAGATTTTACTTGGCATTGAGTAGTTTTTTTCAATAGTAGATAATTCCTTAGAGGTATACAGTGTACCTGGCAATTCACAAATAGCCATTGAACAAATGTGTGGGTTTTTAAAATATATATACATATATGAGTTGCCTATATTTGCTATTCAAAATTTTGTAAATATGCAAATCAGCTTTATAGGTTTATTACAAGTTTTTTAGGATTCTTTTGGGGAAAAGTCATAATTCTTTTGAAAATAACCGTAAATACACTTACAGTTAGAATTTGTGGTAAGATACCTCTCAACATTACCAAAATCATTTCTTTAGAGGGAAGGAATAATCATTCAAATGAACTTTAAAAAAGCAAATTTCATGCACTGATTAAAATAGGATTATTTTAAATACAAAAGGCGTTTTATATGAATTATAAACTGAAGAGCTTAAAGATAGTTACAAAATACAAAAGTTCAACCTCTTACAATAAGCTAAACGCAATGTCATTTTTAAAAAGAAGGACTTATGATGTCGTTTTCACATATGACAATGTTGCATTTACGATGCAGTTTCATGTACCGAAACGTTGAATTGATGATGCAGTTTTCATATATCAAGATGTTCGCTCCTGCAGTACTGTTGGTTAAATGACAATTTATGTGGATTTTGCATGTAATATACAGTGAGACACAGTAATTTTATCTAAATTACAGTGCAGTTTAATCTCTTAATACTGACTCAGTGTCTGCCTTTAAATATAAATGATATGTTGAAAACTTAAGGAAGCAAGTGCTACATATATGCAATATAAAATAGTAATGTGATGCTGATGCTGTTAACCAAAGGGCAGAATAAATAAGCAAAATGCCAAAAGGGGTCTTAATTGAAATGAAAATTTAATTTTGTTTTTAAAATATTGTTTATCTTTATTTATTTTGTGGTAATATAGTAAGTTTTTTTAGAAGACAATTTTCATAACTTGATAAATTATAGTTTTGTTTGTTAGAAAAGTTGCTCTTAAAACATGTAAATAGATGACAAACGATGTAAATAATTTTGTAAGAGGCTTCAAAATGTTTATACGTGGAAACACACCTACATGAAAAGCATAAATTGGTTGCTGTTTTGCTTCTTTTTCCCTCTTATTTTTGTATTGTGGTCATTTCCTATGCAAATAATGGAGCAAACAGCTGTATAGTTGTAGAATTTTTTGAGAGAATGAGATGTTTATATATTAACGACATTTTTTTTTGGAAAATAAAAAGTGCCTAAAAGATGTATGTTGTGCTTTTCTTCTTTACCTGCAATAAAGGGTCTGATCAGGGCAGTTAGTGAGAAATCAATTCCACACATTTGTAGAAGAGCCACAGTGAACCCGTATGTACTTAAGACAGGGATTTATTTTTTGAGACGGAGTCTCGCTCTGTCACCCAGGCTTGAGTGCGGTGGCGCTCACTGCAACCTCCGCCTCCCAGGTTCAAGTGATTCTCCTGCCTCAGCCTCCCGAGTAGCTGAGATTACAGGCGTACGCCACCACGCCTGGCTAATTTTTGTATTTTTAGTAGAGACAGGGTTTCACCATATTGGCCAGTTTGGTCTTGTGAACGCCTGACCTCGTGATCCACTCGCCTCAGCCTCCCAAAAGTGCTAGGATTACAGGCATGAGCCACTGCGCCCAGCTGGGGGATTTATTTTTTAAATATAATTGGCATAAAGGGAGTCACAATTCACGAATCTGGCCACATAATGCACGAGACCACCGTCAGCATCCTTGGTTGAAAACAGCATACAGTTAACTTGCATGTCCTAGTCTGGAGATTTTGTCATCAGAGGAAAGCAAAGCAAGAATTGGTGTAACAGTTAAAAAAAAATTTATAATTTGGTTTTATTCCGCAGCAACAAGTACACCTAGAACCTACATCTTGGTTTCTTTTTTTTTTTTTTTTTTTTTCTTTTTTTTGAGACTATCACACAGGCTGGAGTGCAGTGGCGTAATCTTGGCTCACAGCAACCTCCACCTCGGGTTCAAGGGATTGTCCTGCTTCAGCCTTCTGAGTAGTTGGGGTTACAGGCACGTACCACCATGCCCAGCTAATTTTTGTATTTTTTGTAGACATGGGATTTCACCATGTTGGCCAGGCTGGTCTCAAACTCCTGACCTCAAGTGATCCACCCTCCTTGGCCTCCCAAAGCACTGGGATTACAGGTTTCAGCCACCACGCCCGGCCTAGGTCTCGTTTTTATTATTACTTTTAATTATACTTTAAGTTCTGGTGTACATGTGCAGAATGTGCAGGTTTGTTACATAGGTATACACATGCCATGGTGGTTTGCTGCACCCATCAACCCGTCATCAACATTAGGTATTTCTCCTAATGCTCTCCCTCCCCCAGCCCCCAACCCCCTGACAGGCCCCAGTGTGTGATGTTCCCCTTCCTGTGTCCATGTGTTCTCATTGTTCAATTCCCACTTATGAGTGAGAACATGCAGTGTTTGGTTTCTGTTCTTGTGTTAGTTTGCTGAGAACGACGGTTTCCTAGATCTTGGTTTCTTTTTTTTTTTTTTTTTTTTTTTTTGAGACGGAGTCTCGCTCTGTCGCCCAGGCTGGAGTGCAGTGGCCAGATCTCAGCTCACTGCAAGCTCTGCCTCCCGGGTTCCCGCCATTCTCCTGCCTCAGCCTCCCGAGTAGCTGGGACCACAGGCGCCGCCACCTCGCCCGGCTAATTTTTTGTGTTTTTAGTAGAGATGGGGTTTCGCCGTGTTAGCCAGGATGGTCTCGATCTCCTGACCTTGTGATCCGCCCGACTCGGCCTCCCAAAGTGCTGGGATTACAGGCTTGAGCCACCGTGCCCGGCCGATCTTGGTTTCTAATACCATTGTCCAATTTTTTAAAAAATGAGCTCCTTAGAGAAACAGCTGATTCTAAGACTGGAGTGGGAAACATGCAAGTCCAGAGCATCCTGTAGTGTAAGAAAGTGATATATCAGAAGGAATATAGGAAGCGATGAAAAAGAAAACCCGGCTGGATACGGTGGCTCACACCTGTAATCCCAGCACTTTGGGAGGCCAAGGCGGGCAGATAACCTGAGGTCAGGAGTTCAAGACCAGCCTGGCCAACATGGTGAAATGCCGTCTCTACTAAAAATACAAAAAGTAGCCAGGTGTGGTGGCAGGCGCCTGTAATCCCAGCTACTTGGGAGGCTGAGGCAGGACAATCGCTTGAACCCAGGAGGCAGAGGTTGCAGTGAGCCGAGATTGCGCCACTGCACTCCAGCCTAGGGTACAAGAGCAAGACTTCCTCTCAAAAAAAAGAAAAAGAAAACCCTACAATAATGGGGGTATGTCAGCAACAAAGTAAAGCAGGATTGCATTATAACATAGTATAAAACTATCCCTTTGTCTATACTGACACAAATGGTTGCATAAACAGAAGAGAGAGATCTTTGCAGAATGATTCCAAGTACGTTTTTAAGATACTTCATCCTCAAAGAGGGGAAGAAAACTGTCTACTCTTCAGTGTGGGCTACATATAGTGACTTCCTTCCAAAGATTACCCTGTGGAAAGGAGGAGAGGAGGAAGAGCAGCTTTACAGTGGAGAAGTCTGCCCACACCCACCTCAACCAGTTGATCAAGGTCCACCTCAGCAGTGATAAGTCACGCTGATAGTGTGTACCCTTGATATGATGTGATGAAAATGGAACTTTGCTTCTCCTTCTGAAAACCTGTACCCCAGCATGATCATGAGAAACACATCAGACAAACCGCAATTGAGTGATACTCCACAAAATACCTGATCAGTATTCCTCAAACTATCAGGCCATCAAACACAAAGTCTGACAGATTGTCAAAGTCAAGAGACATGATGATACAATGTCACGTGGCATGTGGATGGGATTCTAGAACAGAAAAAGGGCACTGGGCGAGAATGGAGGAATTTGAATAAAGTATAGAATTTCACTAATGTATCTTTTCTTTCTTTTTTTTTTGAGATGGAGTCTCGCTCTGTAGCCCAGGCTGGAGTGCAGTGGTGTGACCTTGGCTCACTGCAACCTCTGCCTCCTGGGTTCAAGCGATCTTTTCACTTCAGCACCTCCCTGCCCGCCTGCCCGAGTAGCCGGGATTACAAGTGTGCGTCACTCGGCTAGTTTTTGTATTTTTCGTAGAGACAGGGTTTCACCATGTTGGCCAGGCTGGTCTTGAACTCCTGACCTCAAGTGATCTGCCCACCTTCGCCTCCTAAAATCCTGGGATTATAGGTGTGAGCCACCACGCCCCTTTCGGCTGTAATGTGCCCATATTGATTCATTAATTGTGACAAATGTATCATACTAATATAAGCTTTAATAGGGGAAACTGGGGATGGGGTTAGAAGAATTCTATTATCTGCAATACTTCAGTAAATCTACAACTACTAAAATAAAAATGTTAGTTAAAAAAAAGTGAAGAAAGGCCAGGCATGGTGGCTCACGCCTGTATTCGCAGCACTTTGGGAGGCCAAGGTGGGCAGATCACGTGAGGTCAGGAGTTCAAGACCAGCCTGGCCAACATGGTGAAACCCCATCTCTACTAAAAATAGAAAAAGTAGCCGGGCGTGGTGGCAGGCACCTGTAATCCCAGCTACTCAGGAGGCTGAGGCAGGAGAATCACTTGAACCCAGGAGGCAGAGGTTGCAGTGAGCCAAGATCGCGCCACCGCACTCCAGCCTGGGGGACAAGAGCAAGACTTCCTTTCAAGAAAAATAAATAAATAAAGTGAAGAAAAATCAGTAGTATCACTATTACATATTCTCACAATAAATGTTATGGGGGAGGGATCCCCAATGTTCTCAGATCTGAAGTAAAAACTGCAGTTATGTATTTTGGCAACATGTTTATTCAGTCTCATTATTTGACTACTTACTCTTCCCAATCATTGGAGTAATATCTAGCTCAAGAATATTACACACTTTATTCCTTTGCCACAACTTTTTCCCTCCCTCCCTCCCTCCCTTCCTTCTTTCCTTCCTTCCTTCCTTCCTTCCTTCCTTCCTTCCTTCCTTCCTTCCTTCCTTCCTTCCTTCCTTCCTTCCTCTTTTCTTTCTTTTCTTTTCTTCCCTTTTATTTCTTTTTCTTTTTCAGATAGAGTCTTGCTCTGTTACCCAGGCTGGAGTGCATGGCATGACCATGGCTCACTCCAGCCTTGACCTCCCAGGTTCAAGCAGTCCTCCCATCTAAGCCTCCCAAGTACCTAGAACTACAGGTGTGAGCCATCATGCCTGGCTAATTTTGTGTGTGTGTGTGGAGACGGGAGCCTCCCTATGTTGCCCAGGCTGGTCTTGAACTCCTGGGATCAAGGAATCCTTCTATCTTGGCTTCCCAGCTTGTGATTACAGGTGTGAGCTACCGTGCCCACCCCTGCCCTGAAACTTCTTAGATTCTTTTTGTGTTTCAGCTCTAATTCATTGATAAGGAGATGTCAAAAAAATTACTTCCTATTTCTGTGTGAATTGACTTAAACCACTGCAACAATTGAATATATCTAATGTTTGCCAAATTTCCTCTCATATTGCACTGTTGATACAGTGTTGGTGTTGGATTTTTGATAAGGTGTGTGAACATGAAACTGTGATTATAATGCAAGCAAACATGTAATGCCTTGTGTATTTTTAAACAGTATTATTGAGTTTTCAAGGGAAAATGATTTTCAAAAGGCAACTATGCCTAACCAACTTTTCAAAGTTGCAAATAATTTAATTGCTTATCATTGTTACACTCATTAAATGACTATCTGGGTTCAAACATATTCTGACTGTTTATCTGTAAGCAAGCTACAGCAATTAGACAAAAATTGAGCAATATACCAGGTTCCAAGTGCAATTATGTGACTTGATTTCAAATAAGTAATGTTTTGGGGTTAACTATCTTCAGTTAATTTTTATTCTCCCCACTTCTAAGTTATCTTGTTCTGCTTCATTTTGTCATTTCATTCTTACATTGCAGCTCACATTAAGTGTGTCACTTTATGGCATCCAATTAGAGAATCCTTAGATAAACATGACCTGGCCTGCCTACATAAAAATATTTTTAAAAATCTAGCTAAATTCCTTTTCCTATCTGTAACTAAGCCCACCAGACCTTTTTGGATTAACTCGTGGGCTGTAACGTAACAAAGAAGGGCTTTATTCTCTATTACTAAATCTGGTCCCTACTTTGAAGTTAACCAAATTCTATCTTTGGTTAGATTCTTGACTACAGCGTGAAACTAATCAATGGGAGATTTTTTAAAAATTACTCACACTGAAGTGAGAGGTGACAAAACCTGGAAATTTATAACTGTTTTAACAGTGACTATTAAGACAA